>NC_052623.1:163064829-165464829 GCF_016161935.1 Mauremys reevesii
TGAATCGCCTCTGTGAGCGGCATCTAGTACACATACGGTGAGAGTCACAAACGGCAAAACAAGCTCCATGATTGCCATGCTATGGCATCTGCCAGGGCAATCCAGGGGAAAAAGGCGCGAAATGCTTGTCTGCCATTGCTTTCCCAGACGAAGGAGTGACTGACGACATTTACCCAGAACCACCCGCAACAATGATTTTTGCCCCATCAGGCACTGGGATCTCAACCCGGAAGTTCCAAGGGGCGGGGGAGGCTGCGGGAACTATGGGATAGCTAGGGAATAGCTACCCACAGTGCAACGCTCCAGAAATAGACGCTAGCCACGGACCATGGACGCACACCACCGATTTAATGTGCTTAGTATGGCCGCGCTCCACCCGATTTTATAAATTCTGTTTTACAAAACCGGTTTATGCAAATTCGGAATAATCCCGTAGTGTAGACGTACCCTCACTTCTCTCAGGTTTCAGAGTAGCAGCCATGTTAGTCTGTATCCTCAAAAAGAACAGGAGTACTTGTGGCACTTTAGAGACTAACAAATCTCTCAAGTTTAGCATTGGAAACCACAGCAAAAAGGTTTTTACTCTTCTGAGGCACTGGCTGATAGAAGGAGTGAACAGAGAAAAGCTGGGGCATCCCTAGCTATGGGCACCTTGTAGGTCTACATGACACAACACTGACTATAGCCATGTGTCATAACTATAAAGGGAAGGGAACAGCCCTCCTGTGTACAATACTATCAAATCCCTCCTGGCCAGAGACACCAAAATCCTTTTACCTGTAAAGGGTTAAGCTCAGGTAACCTGGCTGACACCTGACCCAAAGGACCAATAAGGGGACAAGATACTTTCAAATCTTGGTGTGGGGGAAGGCTTTTGTTTGTGTGTTCTTTGTTTTGGGGGTTGTTCGCTCTTGGGATTAAGAGGGACCAGACATCAATCCAGGCTCTCCAAATCTTTCTGAACCAGTCTCTCCTATTTCAAACTTGTAAGTAACAGCCAGGCAAGGCGTGTTAGTTTTATCTTTGTTTTCTCAACTTGTAAATGTTCCTTTTTGCTGAGAGGATTTACCTCTGTTCGCTGTAACTTTGAACCTAAGGCTAGAGGGGGTTCCTCTGGGCTCTATGAATCTGATTACCCTGTAAAGTTATTTTCCATCCTAATTTTACAGAGATGATTTTTTACCTTTCTTTCTTTAATTAAAAGCCTTCTTTTTAAGAACCTGATTGATTTTTCCTTGTTTTAAGATCCAAGGGGATTGGATCTGGACTCACCAGGAATTGGTGGGGGGAAAGGTGGGGGTTGGTTACATTCTGCTTGTGTTAAGATCCAAGGGGTTGGATTGGTGTTCACCAGGAACTTGGTGAAGAAGTCTCTCAAGACTATCCAGGGAAGGGAGCTAGTATTTGGGAGTGGTGGCAGCAAAACCAGATCTAAGCTGGTAATTCAGTTTAGGAGTTCACATGCAGGTCCTCATATCTGTACTCTAAAGTCCAGAGTGGGGAAGGAACCTTGACACATGTATATATAATAAATCTATGAGAGAACATAGTGTTGTGGAGATATTTAGGATGTACTGGCTATTTTCCAGTATGAATCAGCAATTAACTCCCAAGAGTAATTAACCTTACTGAGGATATTAGGGAAAGATTTAGAACATAAATGTGCAATCCTGGATAGGCTCTAAGAATCTTGGGCAGGGAAAAGTTGCCCTGTATAGACAACAACACCTTAACTGGAAGGATGGTTTTTAAGGTTTCAAGATATTTGTAAAGCATAATCAAGATCATTTTAAATTAATGAGTTTCAAAGGAAATGAGTGTCTTGAGAACCCACAGGAAATTTTATTAAAGAGCCTTTGAAAGAAAGATTCTTTTCATTTAGTTTCTAATTATCAAGGTCAAAGGTCTGCTGCTCAACCAGTTAGATAAGGGCACTGAACAATAATTGTCCCTAACCAGACTTTAATATCAGTATTTTGACTTTGGAAGTGGGTAGATGTCACAGAGATTTGTGAATTTGCTAAGTTCTGTTGGAGTAGATGGGGATGAGTGGGCACTGCAGGCATGCACACACCATAATTGAAAACATAGTGTCTGAACGTTCTACTGCACCTCTGTCACTGGGTGTTCTTCCTCCTTTACCTACACAAAAAGATACAGAAAAGATTTTTAAAAGGGCAGATCTAAGAAAAAATGTCAAAGGCCATAGAGGGAAAACATAGGTGAGACTAAAACCAACTTAAATTAAAGCAATTATGTGGAATAATGAGCTATATTTTGAGGTATTGTTCCCTTGAGGCTCACTCCCAAAGAACACTTACACTGTGGTTCTACTCTGAAAAGCGACAACAAAATTATGATAATAGAGTCCTATATCTTTTGTCACTTAATGACTTTCAGTCAATTCTTCTCAGTTTACAAGCAAAGCACTGCTGTTTTTTCTCCTAATTGTCCACCCTGCAAAATCAAAGTAATACTTGCTATGGGCATGTATATAGTGAGTTCTGAGGGAAAAGTGAGGCAGTTTGCTTATGGCCTGAGGAATTACTGAGACGTGGCAGGCATCTATGCTATAATACAATTTTGAAAACATGGTTCTAAAATAGTTTGGCCCCGACCCCACTGGCTTGCCAAACAGTGTTAGAAACTGGTTCAACTGGGATATGATTCAAATAGGATTTCATATTGCAGCCTGAGCCTCAGACTGAGGTCTGATGTTAAAATTCAGCAAGACAAACAGTATATTACAGTAGTAGCTAGTGACTCTAGTCAGGATCAGGACCCTGTTGTGCTAGATGTTGCATAAAACACATGCAAAATCACAGTCCTTGCCCCAAATACCTTATGATGTGAAAGGACAACAAACAGCTAAAAGGTAGGGAAAAATTACAACGTCCAAGTGAAATGGGCAGGGTGATGGTAGGCCTTCTTCATTTCATGCAAGGTGGGAAATGGGGATTAAAAAAGAGGTACCAGAAAAGAGAGGGAAAGGATGATGTTGATGGAGAAAGAAAGAAAGAAAGAAAGAAAGAAAGAAAGAAAGAAAGAAAGAAAGAAAGAAAGAAAGAAAGAAAGAAAAGGTGGGAGACTAGAGAGGAGGGAGGCAACACTTGGATCAGGCCACTGATTAGAGCAGCATTCATACTCTTCAGAAGTCAAAGCGTAACTGTTCCTTGTGATGAGCAGAGGACCAAGTATATGAAGGTTGTTTCTACTGCAGCAGCTACCTAGGTGACTTTCATAGACAACCACAGGAGTTTTCCTTCCCCTGCTGTTCCTGGCCACATGAGTGAATTAGGGGTGGAGCTGCTGAGGCCAAGTGGCCCAGAGCATATGTTGACAGATCTAGTGGGAGAGTGTGGCGAGGAAGGCTGTCAGACATGGCATGTATTGCTCCTAGTTCCTGAGGCTGTCACTGATGTGCATGAGGGGTTTTTCCAGGGCTTTGGGGCCTTTCATTGGCTTCATCAGCAGCTTAACCTCATTGGCCTTGGCCAATGTTTCTCAAATGCGGCCACCATGCGGCCACCAGGGGCTTTTCTTGAGGCCATGGCAGCCTCCTGGGATGGGAGGAGCAAAGCATCAGGCCCTCCCTCCTTGTGGCCCAGGCTGCACAGCAGCGAGTTCTGGCTAAAGCCACACAATGGCAGGCGCTGGCTCCTGGCTCCAGCCACACAGCCCTGGGATCCAGCACCCAGCTCCAGGCTCTGGCCGTGCAGCGGCAGGCACTGGCCCTCCACGCTGACCCACAGCTCTGGCTGCGCAGCAGTGGGCTCCAATCCCTGGCTCCAGCTATGCAGTTCCTGTCCCCAGCTCTGGGTTCTGGCTGCGGGCACTGAGACCCAGCCCTGGCCGCATGGCAGCAGGCACCAGGCCCTGGCTCTGGCCATGCGACAGTGGGGCTCATCACCCACCCCCATCTCCCCTGGCCCCCGCTGCCTCTCACAGCCTTATATCCACCCACCCACCCCCAGGACCCTGCTGCCTTCCTGGCCTCACATCCATCCCCCACATTGCCCCCACCCCTGCTGCCTCCCCCGGCCCTGCACCCATTCCATCAGCACCTCTGGCCCCTGCTGCCTCCCCCTCCACCCCCCCTCAACCCCCAATCCGGGGTTTAATGGGTCCTGGGGCTTGCTGAGAGAAGTGATATTAACAAACATATAAGTGTCACTTATCACAGCAGACTTACTAGCTATCTGTGAAAAGTGATACCTGTATGTTTGTTAATATTACTTATCACTTTTCACTGCCTCCTAGGTATCTACTAAGTGTGCTCTGATGTTAACAGATATACAAATATTCACAGCAAGCCCCAGCACCCATTAAGCCCTGGATGGGAGGGGGCAAAAGGGAGGCAGCATTATTTTTGTTATTATGTCAAAAAAAACGAAAACTATACATTACAATTCTTTGGAGTGAATGTGTGCATATTTAATTGTTTTTCCTACAGTTAATTAAGGATTTTAGGGAAAAAGTATCAGTGCAGCCACCAGTAAGAATTGGTGGCCACACTTTGAGGCCACCAAAAATTTGTTGTGAGAACCCCTGGCCTTGGCTACTTAGGAGTGGAGCTTTTGAGGCCCAGTATCCTGAAGCAGCTCCCAGCAGGGATTGGGTGGAAAGAGCTATCAGCAGGGCCAGCTCCAGGCCCTAGCACGCCAAGCACGTGTTTGGGGCGGCATGCCGCGGGGGGCGCTTTGCCAGTCGGCGGGAGGGCGGCAGGCGGCTCCGGTGGACCTCCTGCAGACGTGCCTGTGGAGGGTCTGCTGGTCCCGCGGCTGCGGTGGACCTCCTGCAGGCGTGCCTGCGGATGCTCCACCGGAGCCGCGGGACCAGCGGACCCTCCGCAGGCACGTCTGCAGGAGGTCCACCGGAGCCGTGGGACCGGCGACCGCCAGAGCGCTCCCCGCGGCGTGCCGCCCTGCTTGGGGCGGCAAAATTACTAGAGCCGCCCCTGGCTGTCAGGCCCTACGTTTACCACCATTTGCGGCTAGTTCCTGATTCTGCTGTTGTAGCTTTTGTTGCGGAAAGGCCTTCCAGAATCTGGGCTCTTCCATACAACTCCTTAATGGAGACAGAGCCACAGCTTATTGTATCAGCTGTCGTATGCTTCTTGGCACAGATCAAGATATCTGTAACTAGCCAGGATTCCATTCAAATTTTTCTATGACATAATCACCAGCACAATTAAACAGGCTGGATTAAACTCTGCACTGAGCTTTCCTTTTTAAATTGTATGAAACAAAATAGTGAACAGAGCCAAAATGTCAATACAAGGTTCATAACTTTGTGTTGATTTAGGCATGAAATATAAAACTACTGTGCTGTAACTGTCTTATTTTGGTTTGAATGAGCAGGAGTTGGTCAACATGGTAAACTGAAACTCCAACGGGGACCTGACTACAGTTCAGAAGATGCAACCACATGGTTGCAAATTACAGTGGGCACTGATGGAAAGGTCACCATTTCAGAACACGAGACACACTGATGGCTTCTAAATTAACTGTACCAATCAGGAAAAAAACCTGGGCATGGACAGCTCAGTGAAAACCTTGATGCAATGACCAGATATGGTCAAATAAGCAAACAAAATGGGTTAGGCTATAGAATAAATCTGAAACTCACCTTAAAGACTGACATCTACCTATTTTATGTACTTATATAGCCTTCATTACCATAGTACCTGAGTATCTGACAATCTTTAACATATTTATCCACACGCCATCCCTGTAACGTAGGGAAGTGCTATTGTCCTCTCTTTACAGATAGGGAACCATACAGAGTCTAAGTGGTTTGTCCAATTTTGTATAGGAAGTCCAAGGCAGGGCAGGAAATTTAACCTAGATCTCCTGAGTCCTGGGCTGGCACCCTAACTGCTACAGCACCCTTCTTTTCTTCAGTTTTGGTTACCCGCTCTTACAAAGAATATAGCAGAAATAGAAATGGTGACCTGCTAGGAGCTAGCAGAAGTTCGTGAGTTTAATGGGATTTGGCGTACTGACTGATAGTTGTTTGGGGAGATTTTTTCCTTTATTTTGTACCCCTTGAAGGAACATTTGAACATTGCTGGAGTCTGGTGGGTGAACTATGCTCTATGAAAGAACTCATAAGAAAAATCAGGTTATACCATAACCTTAAAAAGATCACTTTAAACACGTTATTTCTCTCCCCCCCACCCTCATACCCGGCTGTTATACTGGCCAAAAGACAATGTTTTCCACCTTGGACTCAAACCTATCCTGTAAGAAATGAAGACCAGCAAATTGTTAGTTGTATAGAAATGGCATTGCATTATGTCATTACAAAGCCTCTCATACACAGCTGCTTGATACATTTTAAGACTTCAACAACTTGTTCCAGCATTCTGTTCTCATTTGAAAAACATTAGACTAGAATGCCAGCCTGAACAGCAAGTAACCCAATCCAGCCAAGGGATGCTCTCCAGCCTTACCCAGGGCTTCCCCCAAGGTTTGAGGAAAGAGGTATTAAATGGCAACCATGTGCAGGCTGAAAGTGAGCAAAGCTTGGAAAATGAACAGATGCAACTTAAGGATGAAATTCAGCCCTGTGCTCAGAGCTGGCACAAGGACTAGGCACCACCTAAGTCCCACTAAAGCCCTATTTTGAGGGTTTAAATGAAACTTTAATGGGTGCCTGACCCTTATGCATGGAGGCGCGTCTGATCTTTAATGATTTAGAATAAGTGAAGAGTGGGAGCTTATTAGTGGAGTTCCCCAGAGATCAGACTTGGGACCAATCTTATTTAACATTTTTATCACTGATCCTGGCACAAAAAGTGGGAGTGTGCTAATAAAATTTGCAGATGACACAAAGTTGGGAGGTATTGCCAATACAGAAGAAGACCAGAATATCATACAAGAAGATTCGGATGACCTTGTAAACTGGAGTAATAGAAATAGGATGAAATTTAATAGTGCAAAGTGCAAGATCATACTATGCACTTAGGGACTAACAACAAGAATTAGGTGTCCCTAACCTCTGTTTGCCAGAAGCTGGGAATGAGCAACGGGGATGGATCACTTGATGATCACCTGTTCTGTTCATTTCCTCTGGGGCACCTGGCACTGGCCACTGTCGGAAGACAGGATACTGGGCTAGATGGACCTTTGGTCTGACCCAGTAGGGCCATTCTTATGTTCTTATGTAATTTTTGCTATAAGCTGGGGACTTATCAGTTGAAAGCAACAAAGGAGGAGAAAGACCTGGGTAACTGGTTGAACACCAGATGATTATGAGCCATCAGTTGGATGCAGTCATGAAAAAGGCTAATGCAGTCCTAGGAGGCATCAGGTGAGATATTTCCAGTAGAGACAGGGAAGTGTTAATACCATTATACAAGGCACTGGTGAGACCTCATCTGGAATACTATGTGCAATGCCGGTCTACATGATTAAGAAAGATTAATTCAAACTGGAACAAGTGCAGAGAAGGGCTACTAGGATGATCCGAGGAATGGAAAACCTACCTTATGAGAGGAGACTCAAAGAACTTGGCTTGTTTAGCCTAACCAAAAGAAGGCTGAGGAGAGATATGATTGCTCTCTATAAATACATCAAACGGATAAATACCAAGGAGGAAGAGGAGCTATTTAAGTTAAGCGCCAGTGTAGACACAAGAACATATGGAGATAAACTGGCCATCAACAAGTTTAGGCTTGAAATTAGGTGAAGGTTTCTAACCATCAGAGGTGTGAAGTTCTGGAACAGCCTTCCAAGGAGAGCAATGGGAACAAAAAAACCTAACTGGCTTCAAGACTGAGCTTGATAAGTATATGGAGGGGATCATAGAATCATAGAAGATTAGGGTTGGAAGGGACCTCAGGAGGTCATCTAGTCCAACCCTCTGCTCAAAGCAGCACCAACTCCAACTAAATCATCCCAGCCAGGGCTTTGTCAAGCTGGGCCTTAAAAACCTCTGAGGATGGAGATTCTACCACCTCCCTAGGTAACCCATTCCAGTGCTTCACCACCCTTCTAGTGAAATATTGTTTCCTAATATCCAATTTAGACCTCCCCCACTGAAACTTGAGACCATTGCTCCCTGTTCTGTTATCTGCCACCACTGAGAACAGCTGAGCTCCATCCTCTTTGGAACCCCCCTTTAGGTAGTTGAAAGCTGCTATCGAATCTCCCCTCACTCTTTTCTTCTGCAGACTAAACAAGCACACTTCCCTCAGCCTCTCCTCGTAATTCATGTGCCCCAACCCCTGATCATTTTCCTTGCCCTCCACTGGACTCTCTCCAATCTGTCCACATCGTTTTTGTAGTGGGGGCCCCAAAACTGGACACAATACTCCAGATGTGGCCTCACCAGTGCCGAATAGAGGGGAATAATCACTTCCTTTGATCTGTTGGCAATGCTCCTACTAATGCAGCCCAATATGCCGTTAGCCTTCTTGGCAACAAGGGCACACTGCTGACTCATATCCAGCTTCTCATCCACTGTGATCCCCAGGTCCTTTTCTGCAGAACTGCTGCTTAGCCCGTCGGTCCCCAGCCTGTAGTGGTGCATGGGATTCTTCCATTCTAAGTGCAGGACTCTGCACTTGTCCTTGTTGAACCTCATCAGATTTCTTTTGGCCCAATCCTCCAATTTGTCTAGGTCACTCTGGACCCTATCCCTGCCCTCCAGCACATTTATGTCTCCCCCCAGTTTAGTGTCATTTGCGAACTTGCTAAGGGTGCAAGCCATCCCATCATCCACATCATTAATAAAGATGTTGAACAACACCGGTCCCAGGACCGACCCCTGGGGCACTCCACTTGATACTGGCTGCCAACTAGACATTGAGCCGTTGATCACTACCCATTGAGCCCAACAATCTAGCCAGCTTTCTATCACCCTTATAGTCCATTAATCCAATCCATACTTTTTTAACTTGCAAGAATACTGTGGGAGACTGTATCAAAAGCTTTGCTAAAGTTAAGATATATCACATCCACTGCTTTCCCCATATCCACAGAGCCAGTTATCTCATCATAGAGGGCAATCATGTTGGTCAGGCATGACTTGCCCTTGGTGAATCCATGTTGACTATTCCTGATCACCTTCCTCTCCTCAAAGTGCTTCAAAATGTTTTCCTGGTTTCCAATGGTTTCCAAAATGGTATGATGGGCCTGCCTATGATGGCATGTGGCCTATCGGTGACTGGCAGTGGCAAAAATCCAAAGTGGCTGGTGATGAGACACTGAATTACTACAGAGAATTCTTTCCCAGGTGTCTGGCTGGTGGGTGTCCACATGCTCAGTGTCTAACTGATTGCCATATTTGGGGTCAGGAAGGAATTTTCCCCCAGGTCAGATTGGCTGAGCCCCTGAGGGGTTTTCGTCTTCCTCTGGAGCATGGGGCATGGGTCACTTGCAGGTTTAAATTAGTGTAAATGGTGAATTCTCTGTAACCTGAAGTCTTTAAACCATGATTTGAGAACTTCATTACTCAGCCAGAGGTTAGGGGGTCTATTACAGGAGTGAGCAATTTCTATTACAAGAAGTCTGAGAATCAATAAGGCTTGCGCCAAGGCAGTGCACTCGCAGTGGTACTGGCAATGCTTGTGCAACATTAGGAGCACTTTTGTATGGGGATAACAGGGTTTTACAAGAACCTCCGGTGCCTGGACCACTGATGGCAACAACTTTTCTCTCTAGTATAGACAGTGATTTAGCTTCTAGTTTCCTGATTATTCCTCATACTAGTGTTTAGTTCTAGGTGAGCTTAAAAAATGTGTATGTTTATAAGTGGCAGGGGAAGCTGTTAACTAAAGGACAGCTATTGTTAGTCAAGGCCCATAGCAAAGCTCACCCATATTTACATATGTTTCCCCTGATTTTTGTGAACTTGAAGAAGAATGCACACAAACACCAGTTATGGCCATTTTTAGATCAACATATAGCCAGCACCACCCTGAGATTCATGCTGAGGAATTTAAAGATTTATATGGAGATGTCTGAATTTAATGAATTTAGCCCAGATGTGGATTAAACTCCCAGAGAAGAAAAGAGAAAATTACCTGTTGCTCTTCTGATGGCAGTTCAATAGAATTAGCGACTGCATCTACGTTGTCTTCTGTGTGTGCCTCATTTTCTTCAGTTACTTCAGACTTTTCAGTCTCCTGACAACAAAGGAAAAGCACAGCAGAGAGAACATCAGGCACTTACAGAGGAGGAAAGAAAGACAATAGATGTACAAAACTAATTGCTTATAGGCTCTCTCAGAAACTCATTGTTCAAAGCTACCAAGTAACCACTATACAGTTGCCCTCACTTATTCAGACATTGGGCTATCTGACTTATTTCTTTCCAGGGAAATGAACAAGCAGCTAGTACAGAGTTCTTCATTTTTAGTGCTGATGCAAGTTTATGTGAGTTGTGCAAGATCACACTCATCCATACACAAACCGTGGGTGCATCAGGGTACTCACACCCTTTAAGACAAAAGGGGTCACTTTTTTAAGTATGTGAATAGGCCCTAAGGATTTATTTGTCTGTTCCTTTTTTTAAAAAGCCTCATCTCTAGCTCTGCTGTTAGGCGAAAGGACCACAATCCTTGTGAATTCAATAGAACTATTCAAATTCTTAAAGTTAAGCATGTTGCTTAAAGGTTTTGCTGGACTGGGACTCAGGGGGAATAGAACATGCTGGATGATTGGAATGGGTGAAAGTGGACTTCTGAGGGTGAACAAAATACTCAGTTATTACGTCCACAACTTTGTGCTCTTCACCCGAAACTTCACCGTTTGGAAGGTTTGATGTCTCTTCAGCAGTTTTCACCTCCTGAATCAGAGAAAATGAACAATATGTGAGAACCTGAATAAATCTACAGAACAAAGCTGGAGAAAGAGCAAGCAAGTGCTAAGAAAAAAAATGTTTAAAGATGTCTACCAGCATGACACATTTTGGCAACTGACTCAGTACCTTTTTATACTGATAGTATTATTATTAAAAGGGCATTCCAAGAGCTATTTGTTGCTTAATGTGCCCTTTACACTTCTGGCTTTTGGCCATGCAAACTAGCAAACGAATTCTAGAATGAAAATGGTGCTCTTAACCTTAAAAAAATAATTCTACTATTACGAGAGGTTTTATAAATTTGTTGAAATTCTCTTGCAAAATATTGCATTTATCATTTTGCTTATGTGAATGACATTTTTCGTTAGAGACACTTTTTTGTAGGGACTCATAAAATTAAAAGACATTGCTCTTATTGAGCATAGACTTTTTAAAAAAAACTTTATGCCTTTAGATTTCTTATGCCCCTATCCTCACTGGCATTAATGGCTTTTTATAAATAGTTAAAACATACACAAGAAATGAGGATAAAATATCCATAAAAATATACCACCATACAAACTATCCCAGGCTAACAGGACACTTACCCAAAATACAAACTTAAAGGAGTGGTTAGGAGAATTAGACTGTTAGTAATATTTTACCACCAAATACATACACACACAGGTCCACTGAGATGTGCACATCTACTACTAAGGGCAGAATTTAGCTTTGTATGATGTGTGAAAGAAACTGGCTCAAAAACATATGAATGATTAATATAGAAAGTCATACTGAAATAACGCTATTTGAAACCTAGTCATGAAACTACCACTTAAAAGCACCCCAAATAGTTTTTGTTAATTTAAAATTAAGCAACATCCCTGCAAACTGATGAGTCTTTTTCTTGTCAATAAAACACATCTATCAGTAAATTATATAGCTACCTTAAGAATGCACATTTTCTCTTTTTCAATTTCACTTTCAGAGATGCTTTAAAAGGAGAATTCTCCATTTACTAAAGTATATATGGTACTAAACCTCAAAATCAGCACAGCAAAAACAAAAAGGATTTAGAGATGAGTAACACATATACGTCCAGCTTTTCATCTGTTGTAAATCAGCATCGCTCCATTGAATTCCTAGAACAACTGCGGAAAGGAATAGTCTAGCGAGGCGCTATCTGCTTTCTGGAGTTCTGGGAGATATAAGCTATAATGTATTTTTGCTAAATAATAGTAGACAAAGATAACCCATTACCTCCCCACAACAAATAACCCACTGCCAGCATTCAAACCTGGCTAACTGCTCCAAAGCCATGATGGTACAATACACTGCTTGCTAACTTAATTTAATTTAAGTAGCAGTCTTCTCATTAACAGGATGTCTCTCCTGTAACATTTAAGAAAAAGATCAAGGGTTCAGTCACACTAAACTTCTGAACACACAGAGCCGTGGTTTTAAATTTGTCTCTAAATAAACATCCCCAGAAAGCTGCAAAGAATCCTGTGGCACCTTATAGACTAACAGACGTTTTGGAGCATGAGCTTTCGTGGGTGAATACCCACTTCATCTTGCATCCGATGAAGTGGGTATTCACCCACGAAAGCTCATGCTCCAAAACGTCTGTTAGTCTATAAGGTGCCACAGGATTCTTTGCTGCTTTTACAGATCCAGACTAACACGGCTACCCCTCTGATACTTGATCCCCAGAAACAATCTCTTGACTTCTTTGAAAAATGGGTCCCTTTATAAAAACAGTGGCTTGGATATGCAAGAAACAGAAATATTTTCAAAACCAAGAGCATACTGGGGGATAAATCTGTAAAAAGCTGTCAGCTAATCTGTACCCACTACAGATTAATCTACCAATTAGGCATTACATTGTGAGTGCTTTTCTGATTGATGGTTCCTTTTTCTTTACTTTATCTCACCTAATTATTTCATAAGAACCCATCTAGGTTTGGGGGACCCAAGGGGAGATTGGTTGTTTTTAAGCTTGCTCAACACCGCATGATTATAAGAACATAAGAGTAAGTGATCTCTCTCCTGCCATCCATCTCCATCCTCTGACGAACAGAGGCTAGGGACACCATTCTTACCCATCCTGGCTAATAGCCATTTATGGACTTAGCCACCATGAATTTATCCAGTTATCTTTCCATGCACATTATCTTTCCATGCACATTAACAAAGACTGATAAAGAATGTTGAAAACAGAAATGCCACTCCCACCTTCTCCAAATTCAGCCAGACTTCTTACATAGCCATTCAGTCTCACATTCCATACAAGTATGAAAGGGGTAGGGGAATCAGGAAGGTATCTCTCCAGCTGTACCTCACCACCCTAGTGATACCAGAGACCGAGGTATGTGAGCCTAAATCACTAGAGTTACAACCTTTATTGGGCATGGCTCAGATTCATATGCCTAAGCCCCACCATCTACACTGGGGGTCTGATCCAAAGCCCATTGAAGTTAGTGGAAAATCTGCCACTGACGTGTATTGACCTTTGGATCAGGCCCTAAAAGTACAGCCATTCCCTGCATTCAGACCTGAAATGATACACTCTTTTTTGTTTGGAAGTTAGGATTAAAATAGACCAGGTTTAAGATCAGGTGCTCCTTCAGCGCACATAAATAGATTAAAGAGCTTATAAACACACAAACTCCTTCTCTCCAGAGGGGTATAAAATTGTATTATTCATCCATGTTAAATGATACCGTAGGAGATGTAATAACGGTTTTGGAAGACTAGAGATGTAATGGCAGATTGAATTATTCCTGGTATAAATCAATAAGTAATTTGTCTCTTTGCAATGTCATGTAAGTTTAGGGCAACAAACCCATTGGAAATGATAATATGCTCAGCACTTATTAAAAAACATCAAGTGCTTTGCCCTGACCTGCAAAGACTTATGCAAATACTTAATGGTAAGTGTGATCTTGTTGAGTTCAGCAGAACTCTCGTGTACTTAAAGGTAAGCACACATTTAAGTGCTTTGCTGGATAAGGGCCTACAAGTGCTGTAAAAACACGTATCAATATTATTATTAATTCTTTGTAATGTAATAGCACCTGGGGACCCCAGTCATGGAGCAGGGCCCCACGGTGCTAGGCGCTGTACAAACACAGAACAAAAAGACTGTCCCTGCCCCAAGAAGCTTACAATCTACGTGTAAAATGAGAGACAACTGGTGGATACCACAGACAGGCAGGGCTCGTCAGACAATACTGGTCAGCATGAAAAGCAGCATAGCATACTAGCTTCATGCTTATCGTCCTAAAGCTTCAGTGAGGAGAGATACTGTGAGGGAGAAGCACACTGACTGACTGGTTGGCTTTATAAATTTTCCATGTTATGATTTTAAAAAATGATCTCTGTGTACTAGTAATTTACTGAGACAAGAAGAGATTTACTGGGAAATATTGTTTAAAGAACCGCCATTACCACCACCACCCTTCTAAATTCACCATGCGTCTCCAGATTCATGCCACTGGCCATCAGTTTCACCATACTCCTATTACATTTCACACAAGGGTTAAATTGACAGCCAGGGAAAGAAAAGCAGCAGCAGCACAATGAAGTCATTTATACCACAAGCAATAACCACTCTGGCCTCCAGTGAAGATGCTGAGAAATACACTGCAATAAACGCTAAAAGTAGGTGTTTGTCCTGATCTGTAGATCTCTCTCAAATTCAGATGCAGATTTTAAATGGTGCTAGATATAAAGATAGTTCCATGTTTTCATTTTTTTTAAAAAGTGCAGTAAGGCATTCATAGAATCATAGAATATCAGGGTTGAAAGGGACCTCAGGAGGTCATCTAGTCCAACACCCTGCTCAAAGCAGGACCAATTCCCAACTAAATAATCTCAGCCAGGGTTTTGTCAAGCCTGACCTTAAAAACCTCTAAGGAAGGAGATTCCACCACCTCCCTAGGTAACCCATTCCAGTGCTTCACCACCCTCCTAGTGAAAACGTTTTTCCTAATATCCAACCTAAACCTCCCCCACTGCACCTTGAGACCATTACTCCTTGTTCTGTCAGCAACTCCATCTCCAGATCTGAAAGGCTAGCACCTTGGTACAGCAGTTAAATCAGTAGAAACCATTCTTGCTTGTTACTAATATCACCAAAAGGTTGTTTTTCTGGCAACATGTCCTAAGCATATTGTTTTCAACATTTGTGATGCTGTCACTGACTGGACATTTTAATAGCCTTGGATGTAGGCTAGGAATGGGTGAACTCTTGAAGGGGAAAAATAAAGTACTTTTTTCTACAGAAAAAAGGCAGGGGACTGGACTCGATGACCTTTCAAGATCCCTTCCAGTTCTATGAGGTAGGTACCTAGCTGAGCAATGCATGAAGGAATGGATGGTGTATGAAGTGAGAAAACAGGAGAAATACAATTTTCTTAATCCTATTGATTCACAACATTTTGATGATGATGATGATATGTAGCACATGTAGCTTCTTTAATCCCCTAAGTGCCCTATGGAAATTCACTAAATTATTTCTCACAACACTCCTCAGAGGTAGACAAATAAGTGTTGATATTCCTGGGAGAAAGGTGGGAAACTGAAGCCATTTAAAGGATTGTCCCAAGGTCACCCAGGGAGTCAGCAGCAAAGACAAAATCAATAGTAGTAATGCCTTTGTTTTATGTATGCGACTTACATAACTTTTCATTTGTAGGCTCTCAAAGCTCTTTACAAAGGAGATAAGTATCATCATCTCCATATTTACAGACACGGAAAGAGGCACAAAAAGGTGACATGGGTCACCAAGCAGAACAAGCACTAGAATCCAGGTCTTTTGACTTCTACTTCAGTGTTTTAGCCACTAGGCCATGTTAGAACAAAGGAGTGTATTGCTATCAATCTTGTGCTCAGACTATGTCTCACCCACTCTTTTGATTCATTATATCCATGTCTGCCATGAGAAAGATGGCAATATTTAGATCTGATCACATTTGAGCATAAGCAAAGATAGAGTTATAAGCCCCGTAGATGAACATGACATGTTAGGGACAAGCCAGCACAGCTTCTGTAAAGGAAAAAATGGCATGCCTCTCTATTATGCTAGAATATATCAGCATGTCAACAAAATATAGTGAATAGAGGAGAACTGGTAGAGATAGTGTATATGGACTTTCCAAAAGTCTTTGATGAAGTCCCTCACAAGTGGCTATTAACAAACAACAGAATTGTGATGTGAAAGATAAAGCATTGCCATGTTTTAGAAACTGGCTAAGAGAAAGAAAAATAGAAGAGGAATACATGGCTACTTTGCATAACAGAGCAAAGGTTAACAGTGGAGGAGCCTCCGGGACCTGTATTAAGACCAGTGCTCTAAAACCTAGGAAATGGGTGAACAGTGAAGTGGGAAAACTTACAGAGGATACATTATGTAAAGTATCAGAGAGGTAGCCATGTTAGTCTGGATCTGTAAAAGCAGCAAAGAGTCCTGTGGCACCTTATAGACTAATAGATGTATTGGAGCATGAGCTTTCGTGGGTGAATACCCACTTGACATGCATCCGACGAAGTGGGTATTCACCCATGAAAGCTCATGCTCCAATACGTCTGTTAGTCTATAAGGTGCCACAGGACTCTTTAACTTACATAATGTTAAAGCAGCAGACAAAACTGGAGAAGATTGTGAAGAAATGTACAGGGACCCCACAGGAGAAAAGAAAAAAAGGATTAATAAAAAACAGTGATTTATATGAATACGGGGAACATCCACAATTACATTAGCTAGGATTAAAAAATAGAAAAATATAAACCCTCACGCTTCACGTCAAAAGACGACCACAAACTGGTGAGATTAGGAATAAATTTTCCCTGTGTACTGGTTAATTCCACAATTGTCCATTGCAAAGTTTCTTGCAGCTTCCCCTGAAGCATAAGATGTCAGAGATGGGATATTGGACTAAATAACCACTGTTCTGGTCAAATTTGGAAATTCCCTTGTTATCTCTATCCTTACTATAGGTGGAGTCGGCCTATTATAACAAAAGTTAATTATGAATCAGTGTTGTGCACAAATGCCACTTGATCAACACAATCTACACATTAGTGAGGGGGGTGGAATGCCCCCTCCAGCACCATGGAACAGCTGCAATTCAACAGACAAGGGGTGATCAGCTATGAAACCACATGCAGGGGGAATCAGCGCGTCCAGCACAACAGAGCTGGGCTTTCAGCTTTATGTGGGACAGTGCAGAAGGGTGGTTTGTGGCACACCACAGGCCTAGTTAAAGGGCCTATGGTTGTAAGGACCCAATATCTACAACTCCCTCTGTCAGATTAAACAAAGTCACAGTATCCCATTTCCTGATAGGGGCTATCCACTCAGATAGGGGAATGGATTCTGTACCCTAGCCCTGCATAGTTCTCCCATATAAAGCCTGTTCACTCAGGGCTCTGTGCAATGGGGTTTGTGTGGCTTTTACCCATAATTTAATTAGGGATTGCTGTATTGTTTCAAAGTTGAATATGGCAAAATATAGGTGCTTTTTTTAAAGTCGCAGAAGAGACTGTAACAAATCCATGGTGAAAGAAAGAGGGCTGGAAGACTTTCTATTGGAAAGCTTGCACCATTTTTGTTTGTTTGTTTGTTTTCTTTAAAAGACTTTGCTGCAGCCCTGTGCCAGCAAACTAACTTCTTATTGCAGCACTTGTCACTGTCCATTATTTTACATGCTGAGTCAGGGCCTACCTCCATCTTTTACTAAATTAAAATGAATGGGCCTCAGCAAAGAACAGAAATTCATACCTTTGTACCTGGAGGTGGTGCCAGACCCAGGAATGAATAAATAATGTTTTCTTCCTTGGCAGAGAAGAAGGATTCAAAGTCCTAGAAAAGGAATTAAACAAAGGACAAGGAATTGGTAAGAAGCATATGCAAAAGAGAACAGATCCTACAAATCCTTCCATATATTGCCCCCAAATCACCATTCTCATGACTAAGGATTTGCAGAATCTGAGACATACAAAGAAGCATATTTAGATCAATGTGTTTAATGCCACTTGGCAAAACGAATACACTTCTGCATCTTCGTAAGGACTAGGCAGAATCTGGCCTTAAATTAGTCACAACATAGCAATGGATGAGAAACAAAGTAAGGGGGAAGGAAGGACAAGGGTTACAATAGTGATGGATCATAAGATGTGCTTGATATTAAATAAACACACACTGTTAGTTCCTCTTTGGATAAAGGTGTTAAACCGTAAGTGTCCCAATAATTTACTTGTACATACATGGTATCTCCAATGGATAACCAGCCCTAGGATCACACCAAGACCAAACCACCTGAGTCATTTAAAAACAGCACCCAAGACAGATAGTAAGAAACACAGCAATTTCAATGTATTCCTGGTATCTGATAATACTTTGCACATAAGTAACCTTATAAATGCATACTCTACCATACCCATGGTAGAGTTACCATCTACATTTCAGTAGATGAAGGACAACTGTATGAAAAATATAGTCAAAGCTTATTTTTAAACAAACAATACCCCATAAACTCATACATAAACTCATACATTTTTATCACACTATATACAATCCTTTGCATGATTACTGCTGAAATGCAAAACAAAAATGCATCATATATTGAATATCAGCTATGCTAGCCATTAGGTACAAAAATAAGGGATTTACCTCAAAATATGGGACACTCCTTTAAAATAAGGAGCAAGTGATCAGTCTACTCTAGAGATTCAGATCACATAATGAACAGGAAGTTTATTTTCAACTTCTTCCTTAGAAGTTTTCTTTGTCAGGTAAAAGCAAATGCAGGAAAACAACACAAAGTAATCAGTGTATTTAGAAAGTGATGAAGACCTCTGTGTAGACACCAATAGAAGAGGCATCTTAAGTAAGAGATTAAGTAAAGAATATAATTGTCAGTTTAGATGGTTTATAATGAAAACTAAAAACTAATGCTAGCTCCAGGCATTGAAAATACATCCAGTTATAATGTGTGAGTCTTCCAGTGGAGCCTGTCAAAAAACCTCTCCCACTTCTCCCACCTGTATCGTCTGTGTGACAGATTCAGTCACAGAGACCCCCTTGTGACTGTCAGCTGATGTGCTGAAATTACCTCTGAGCCCATTTTCCCTGAGAGCTTGGGACTTCTAGAACCCTGTCTTGTTGAGCCAGACACACCAGCCTGCTGCAGACTAAACTGAAAACAGCTCAGCAGGTACCTGACTTCAGCACCCAAAAACCCAGCTCCCAATGAGATCCAAACCCCAAATAAATTTGTTTTACTCTGTATAAAGCTTATATAGGGTAAACTCATAAATTGTCCGCTCTCTATAACACTGATAGAGAGATATGCACAGCTGTTTGCTCCCCCAGGTATTAATCACTTACTCTGGGTTTATTAATAAACCAAAGTGATTTTATTAAGTATAAAAAGTAGGATGTAAGTGGTTTCATGTAATAAGAGACAGAACAAAGTAAGTCACCAAGCAAAATAAAGCAAAAACACACAAGTCTATGCCTAATACATTAAGAAACTGATTACAGGTAATATCTCACCCTCAGAGATGTTCCAATAAGCGTCTTTCACAGACTAGATTCCTTCCTAGTCTGGGCCCAATCCTTTCCCCTGGTACAGTCCTTGTGAGTTCCAGCAGACATCTCAGGTGGTAAGCAGGGGTTTTCTCATGACTGGCCGCCCCTTTGTCTTTCTCCACCCCCTTTCATAACTTTGGCACAAGGCGGGAATCTTTTGTCTCTCTGGGTCCCCACCCCTCCTTCTAAATGGAAAAGTACCAGATTTAAGATGGATTTCATTATCAGGTGACATGGTCACATGTCACTGTAAGACTCCTAGTCTCCATTCCTCCTGGGCTGGTCCACAGGTACACAGGAAGTCTTTCAAGTAACTAAGAACATTTACAAGTGCATGTGGCACTGGGCCCCGGGCTCATGGGGCAGGGAGGGATAATAAGAAGTAGAGCTCCAGCTCTTTTCTTACCTATCAGCTGCTGCTCTCAGGGCAGCCTTCTTGCTCAGCCTCCCTGGGCAGTCCTGGAGCTGGGAAGCCAAGAACCCAGTTAGTCCCAAGCCACACATCCTCCCCAGGCTGAGGGGAGGTGCCTGCTAGGGAAGTGAGGAACCCCTGGCTGCCAGAGCCGTCTCCCCCTTGACTCCTCCCATGGGACAGAGCTGACTTTCCAAAGAGGATGGATCTAGACTGTTCTCAGTGGTACCAGATGACAGAACAAGGAGTAATCAAGTTGCAGTGGGGGAGGTTTAGGTTGGATCATAGGGAAAACTTTTTCACTAGGAGGGCGGTGAAGCACTGGAATGGGTTACCTAGGGAGGTGCTGGACTCTTCTTACTTAGAGGTTTTTAAGGTCAGGCTTGACAGAGCCCTGGCTGGGATGATTTAGTTGGGGATTGGTCCTGCTATGAGCAGGGGCTTAGACTAGATGACCCCCTGAGGTCCCTTCCAACCCTGATATTCTAACTGATTGTTTCTGGAGCACCCTTAATGGTCTCCACTTATTATGTTTACATCAGCGATACAAGTTTATATCATATTCTCCTAACTCCATATATAGAAACAAAACATGCAAACAAATAGGATGACCACACTTAGTAGATTACAAGCTTTCTAATGACACCATACAAGGGGTATTTAGAGTATAGCATATTCCAGTTATGTCATATTCATAAGCATATTTCCATAAAGCGTATGGAGTGCAACATCACACTCTGCATAGTTTATTTTCACCAAAACAGTTGTAAGGAACATCCACTTTACAGTAACTATAATACGGACAGCACCAATAAAGGGTCAGCCATGAGATTTAAACAGTTTTACAGACCAGCACGAGAGGAAATAAATGGAGCTATAGCTGCACTCCGCTGCTCATTGTGTTTAATAGTCTCTTCCACTTCAAAAAATGGAGCCTCCATATCTGCACTTAACATCTCCTGCCCTTTGTAACAGGAAGGAAATCCTTCACCCAGATTCACTCCCTTCAGTCCCGCATCTCCACCCTTCCCAGGTCAAGACTTTTCTGTGTGTACATGCACTCACAGTCACACACGAGAGATATAAGGCAACCTGTGGGAAAGGGAAGAGAGGGAAAGAGGCAGCCGAAGTCCCAGGGAGGAGAAATGGATAGGAGTGAAAAATAAGAGACTCCAGTCTAGAGGAAAAAGGATGCTAAGGGAAGGAAGAAAGAAAAGAACTGACAGAAAGGAGATTGATAGAAACAGAATGGCTGAAGACTAAGAGAAGACTCAAGACACACAACCTAAAGGATAAGCAACAAACATTAACAGTCCTGGTGCACAGAGTAATGGGGCTGTGCTTTCAGCCATAAGTATGTCCAGTGGAACCCATAATCCGAACGAGTGGATAGGACACAACTGATATGTAGCTGCGACTGTGGGGGTATGGCCAGGAATACTGACCACAAGCCACTGTATCCCATATAAGAATTTGTGGGCTAGTTCATGAACCACTGTCCATATTTTCACCCTGCCCATAATGTCTCTTCCCACTCCCTTCATATAAGTACTGCTCCAGGGTCTGATACCTACACATCCAGCGGAAATGTGCTATTTCTGCTACATCCTCAGGGCCAGGAGGAAGGATTTGGCCTATTGCATTTATATGTATTTCCATCCATTATTAATCCAAATAGCATTTCCAGGTGTCCAACCAAATACTAAAATTAGGTACTGTAACAAGCCTGCTGTACTATGCTCCTTTGGTATGAAACTTGAGTCCTGCTCACATTAGAACTCTTGTAAGGCTAATTTCAATACTAATTTAATTTAGCTTTTAAAAATGGTTATCGTAACTGCCTTTTTTTAAAAAAAAAAGAACACTGCACAGCACTCTGAGATGCTCCCACAAAGGATGTTGTATAAATATAAATTTGTAGTAACATGCAAATTATTTTTTCTCAATATAGCTTTACACACAGAGTCAAATATTGCACATTTATAATTTACAGGTGCTGTAGCTGGTCTGCCTCGCTTTATAAGGCAGTTGCTCTTTAATGGTATACAGTCATTATGTAACTTCTTGTTATGGAATCTCAAAAATCTTTATCGTGACACTGGTCACCAAGAAGTTGGGGGAAAGGTAGATGACAGGATACCTTGCATTCGCCTATGTTAAGATAAACAGGGTCTGTTATCTCCCCCCCACACACCCTTAATATTTATATAAGAAAAGTAACCACTTCATGATTTGAACCTTCTGTGCCCTTGGAAAATGGCAATATGGAAATATACATCCTTCAAGTTGAGGGCAGTATACCAGTCTCCAGGATCCAGAGAGAGGGTAATGGAGGCCAGGGGAGACTATGCGGAATTTCAACTTCTTGAGATAATTGTTGGGACCTTGCAGGTCCAATATGGGGCGCAGACCCGCCTTGGCCTTCAGAATGAGAAAATACCGAGTAAAACCTTTCCCTCTTAGGTGTAAGGGGACTTCTTCTATGGCCCCAACTTGCAGGCAAGCTTGCACCTCTTTGGCGAGAAACTGATTGTGAGAAGGGTCCCTGAAGAGGGATGAGGCAGAGGGGTGGGAGGGGTAGAAATAAACTGTCGGGTATACCTCACTGCCACAGTGCTGAGGACCTACTGGTCCGATGTTATAGTGGCCCAAGTGGGGAGGAAAGGAAAACAGTGGTTTGAAAACAAGAGGGGTGCAGGATCCTGGCTGCAGACTGGGAGGTTGCCCTTGGGCGCACCCTCATAATGCCTGCTTGTTACCAGGCGGGTAGCGGGAGGAGCCCGAGTGGGAAGAAGGGGCTGGTTGTTGGCCTTGACAGCACTTATAGCCCTTGCCCTTCCTGTGGTAGGGCTCCGGTCTGGTCTGACTGCTTGGTCTTTGAGGTTGCTGCGGTCTAAACCTCTTTCTAGTGGAGGTCGGTGTATAGAGACCCAGGGAATGTAGAGTAGCCTTAGAGTCCTTAAATCCATGTAATCTTCTGTCTGTTTGTTCTGCATGGAAGGCGAGGTCCTGGATTGATTGCCGCGTCTCCATCGATAGCCCGGAAGATATCAGCCACAATGCTTGCCTCATTGACACGGCCAGTGCGATGGACCTGGCAGCTGAGTCTGCCACATCGGAGGCACCTGAAGGGAGTCCTTTGCCATCTTTCTCCCTTCATCTAAAATGGCCAGGAACTCTTGTCTGGAGTCCTCCAGCAGCGAATCCACAAACTTGGCCACAGACTGCCACAAACTGAAATCATACCTCCCGAGTAAGGCCTGATGGTTTGCCACTCATAACTGGAGGCTGGCAGATGAATAAATTTTTCTGCCAAATACATCCAGCCTCTTGCCATCCTTATTTTTGGGAGTTGAGCTGGGTTTCCTCTGCCTGTCCCTCTCGTTAGCTGCAGGGACCACTAAACAGTTCAGGGCCGCGTGGGAATACATATACTCAAATCCTTTCACGGGGACAAAATACTTCCTCTCTACCCACTTGGAAATGGGTGGAAGAGAGGACGGGGTCTGCCATAGGGCTTTTACCAGCTTTACTGCCCGTTTGTGTACCAGGAGCGCCATCTGAGATGGGGCTACCACGGCCAGAATGTCAAATAAGGTGTCAGAGGGTTCCACCAACTCCTCTGCTTCCAATCCCAGGTCTGCTGCCACCCTCTTTAGCAGTTCCTGGTGTGCCTTGGCATTGTCCTGTGACACTGTATGGGACAGTCCCGCCACTGCCTCGTTGGGTGAGGATTACGAGGAGGCGAGGGCGGGGAGAGGGGCTGGCTCAGCATCCCCCACATGGATGGTCTCCACCGAGGCCAGAGGGTGCTCCTGGGCCTCTTTCTCAGACCCCTCTTCTGATTCCAGGGGAGAGCAGAAGACTGTCACCGACCTCTCTCTGATGCCCCTGACACTGAGTGCTGCATCTGAGTCTCCCATGCCTGGAGGAACCCCCATGGGTTCCAAAAGTGCCAATGGACAGGCCATTGGCCCTGGGGCCATGCACCAGCCAGTGGCCCTGGAGGAGCCCCCCCAAATCTAGTTGGGTGTGGCTGGCCCAAGGGACACGCTATCTCCTTAGCTTCCAAGCCCGAGGAGGAAAGTTCCTGCCATGGGGACCACTGCAGTGCCAATGCTGCATCCATGATCCCTCCATGCCTGCTATCCTGGCCACTGCAGCTGGGGGACAGGTACTGAGGTTCCGGGTCCTGGTGCCATCTGTCTGAGGACCAGCGGTGGAGCTCGACAGATCGGTGATGGTACACCAGCGATTGACACCTAGAGCTCTGGGACCCCGGAGAGCGGTGCCATGAGTCCAGTGATCTGCATCTCGGCTCCGGGGACCAGTCTCATGGTCCCAGAGATCGGCATTGTGGTTCCGGTGAACTTCATTCCCCCAAGGAGTGATGCCTCCGCTCTGTCAAATGTTGTCATGATTCCAGAGACTGGTGGCGTGCTACGGATCTGCGCCAACCATAGGGCGAGTGATGCCATGCCTCGGAGCACCAGTGCCAAGAATCTAGCGAATAGTGCCCTGAACTCTGGTCAGCATGGGCAGGTCAGAAGCACGTCCCTGGAGATTGATGCTTCAACATTGACTGCTGTCGTGCCAGGGAGCAATGCCACACAGATGGAGACCATTACACAGACACCAGTGCTGGCTTCCCTCTAGAGACAACTACGTCTTGACGCGGCATTGGTGGCACCAGCAAAGACATGATGTCTTTTGCAGCCTGGAAGTGCTCCAGTGTGGGTGGGACCTCCAGGTGTGGGGACCAGTGCCACTACCCAGAGTGGTTGGTGGGTCCCTAGGAGGGCTGGATAGCCTAGCCGGCGATCAGGAGTGCAAGTACAGTGGTACCCCATACCTGCAAGAGATTTCTAGCCGGTAAGGGGTACTGAAAAGACTGGGGGCTGCCAGACGGCCCCCACGCCCCCATGGAGCTGTGTAGCCACGCCGGAGGACATGGCAGGAGGGGTGGGGCTGTGCTCTGTTCCTTTCCCCGCTACTGCAGCAGGGAAAACACAGCTAGGGCATTCATGCTTAACAGCACAATACATATGCTAACAAACTTAAACAAAGACTTTGTTTAAGTTTGTTGGCATATGTATTGCTGTTTTACATTGGTCAGGACCAAGTCAAAGGCACAGGAAATGGTTGTTAGTGTCCTCCACCCATAACAGAGCATCCCTGTCAGTGTGATTTTACAATGGCAGAAGATACACATCAAACACTGGAGACCAGATTTTCTTTTGAAAATCTGGCCCTTATCTCGGTGCCTACATGGGAGTTGAGCTCTCTTGAAACTCTACCCTGGTGAGTGCTGACCACTTGAAAAATCAGGCTCTGAGCTTTGAAAATCTAGCCTTATGTGAGCTGTGGTTTCTATTTAATTAATCTCATTGGGGCTTGAGCGGTAACTGAGAATGGTTCCTAGATCTGGGTTAATATGCAAAAAAAAAGTATTTATGAGCATTTATTTGAATGAAAACCACAGATTCACCTTGATAATGTTCACATCCCTTTTAATTCATGTCTCACGACATTTTTACAAGTAACATCTTAAGCTACAAGAATGTTCCTAGACAGTGAAGTTCTCTTGGATACTTGAGGAAATGCCTTTTTGTGTCGGAACCATCTATCTATCTCAGGTTCTGAACACCTTTTCCTCCTGTTTAAGAATGCTTGTCATCAAGTCAGGGAGCAGACAGGATAACAGCTGGGCCCAGATCTTCAGAGGTATTTAGGCACCCAATGCCCAGGTATTTCAATGGGAATTAGGTGCCTAAATACCCTTGAGGATCTGGGCCCATGTAACTAAGTCACGGGCCCATGTCAGACCAGTCATGACATGAATGAGGAATAGATTTCCTGACTATTTTGTTTAACAATTTTAAATGATGAGCAAGTCTGTAATAAATAAAATCAAAATCTGTTCATGGATAATTCTCAAACAGGGGTCAAAGGGGTGATCTATGTGCTGTAAGTAGCTAACCAAGCTCTAATGGTGACTAAATGGTGCTATGAAGAAGCTGACTGAAATCAGTATGGGCACAGAACTAAAGGACCTAAGGGGCCTGGCTGACTGGACAAATTAAAGATTCACTTTTGGGCAGAAGCTCTTGCGGTTTTGCAGGCTGAGCAACCTCTGTCCCTCCATATCTGGCTACGCGCCCTTGGGGTTTATTGTTTTCTATTCCGCATGTGACACCTCTTCTGTTATTGTTTCCAGATGTGACCTTCATGTTCTGGAAAAATGTCTGATGATGAACCTGGCATTACAAGATGAATCTAATACCGAACAATAAAACAGGGAAAAGATGTAGGGCTCTGTCTAGAATAATATATAAGGGAGTTCAATCTAATTATGCAACAAGAAAACTCAGCTCACCGAAAGGATGCAGAGCTGGACACCAGGGCTAGGGAAAGGGACTATAGGACCTTGCCTCCTGACTATCCAGTGGAAGTTGCAGTATCACCCGTTCAGCATCCTTTAGCCCCCTCAAGATAGGGCAGAAGTAGAGTGTGGGCAGGGAACCAATAGAAGAACAGCTCATGAATAAGCTATGCTATATCAGGGGCTGTGGTGAAGTGGGAGGGAACACATGATTTCCAGGGAGCTCTGTAAGAGTGGCAGGCTGACACTCCATGCACTTCACTGAACCCACAAGCCACTATCTCTGCAGAGGATAGCTAGGAAACTCCATGCAGATCACCAAGCAGAGTTTCCCTAATAAGTTTTACCTCCCTGTAGGTGTCTCTGTGAAAGGGGACAATCAGGCCCTCTATTTTCTCTTCAGGACTTAAGAAATATCTCCTAAATCTATTAACTCAAAAGAGAATCTCAAATAATTTGAAGAGCGGTAGAATTTAGGGCACTTGTGAAATGTCCTGAAGGAAGAATGTCTGCAAAGTTGCGAAAATGTCAAATGACTTCTCACCCCACAGTACTGCTCCTCATTGAAGATCTGTGGAGGGAGGGGGATTCCATTTTGTGGCTTCTTTTCACCTGGGACGTTCTCTCTCATCCATTTCCTGTTGTCCTCATCACCAGCTATGTCCATTTGCTTAAAGTCAATCTTGTTGGCCTCTAAGAAGCCCACTACTTCTTGCTGTTTCTTCTTAATCTAGTTAGAAGAGGGGAGGAAAAAAGAAGAATTGTTATTTTCATGTAAGCTAAAAACCAATGCAGCTATATCAAACTGGATGCTTCATCCAATATAGAACAGCTACATTTAAGCTAGTCTTTACTTATGAAATTTTATTCTGCCAATAATCTTTTCTTTTGGGCCTACCCCTTAACACTTAGGCCACAGGTACAATTAAGGATGCTTGATGAAAAATGTTTCCTTAGTTCCTGTATTGGAAACTTTTCCCACTCAATCTGCACTTTGCAGTTTTACAGGAACATCAAGAGGCATTGTATACACGTTAGGACATAACTTCTGTTTGTGTATCAGATAAAATTTAAACATGTCACTTGTACATTTTGATTCTAATGTTCTGAGCAATTGGAACACAGAAACCAATCCTGCAGCATATGCCATTAGTTTGCAGCTATAATTCTGATGTTGACTATTTTCTGTTCGTTTGGTGAAAGACCTGCACTATTAAGGGACTAATGGCATGAGTTTGAGCTTAAGCACCATGCATGCTTCCTCACAGAGTTCTGCTACTTTTCCTGTTGTTATGCATACTTCCACCTTTTCATGTTCTCTGTATGTATAAATATCTCCTGTCTGTGTGTTCCATTCTATGCATCCGAAGAAGTGAGCTGTAGCTCACGAAAGCTCATGCTAAAATAAATTTGTTAGTCTTTAAGGTGCCACAAGTACTCCTGTTCTTTCTGCTAATCACATGCACCTAATCTGTGACCAGCAACATCGGTGTTCCAGACCTGGGTCTCTCTTACTGCCACTTATGCTAAATCGTGTGGTAATTTAATGACATACCAAAATGGTTACTAGAATGATCCCACCAAGGTAATTTTTGCTTGTGACTCATCAGATGATTTGAAAGCTGATTTGCAGAAGTGAAACATTTGAATATTGAAACCCACAATGACACCTATGTCATTCAGATTTTAGCAATGAGACAGGAAATAAGACGGCAAATTAATCTACTACTCTGTGTCTATAATCTAATCAGCCTGAAAAGCTGGAAAAGAAGAAGATGGTCAGAACATTTTATTAAAGGACTCATTTTCATTAGCGTTATTGTTAAAACTAATAATGAAAACCGCTCTGTGCTTACTTCTACAAAGACAGAAATAAAATGACAATGTGTAGAATTTTGGGACAAAAACTTAGCTTTGCAAAAAGGGCTAAAACAGAAAACTTGGGATGGAAACACTAATACAACATGTTTAAAACATGCAAGTGAATATGCAATTGATCAGTCTAGGGCCATGTGTACACTACAAAATAAGGTTGACGTAAATTATATAGGCAAAGAGCCACCACAGTTACTACATCTCTTGTGAGTGCCCACACTATGCTCCTTGTGTCGGCAGTGTGCATCCTGACCAGGAGCGCTTGTATCAAGGCAGAGTACAGTGCACCATAGGCAGGGGTGAAAGTAACTTACAGGACTTACCGGTACTGCCGGAGTCCTGAGGGGGCGTGGCCTCAACCAGAAGAGGCGGGGCCTCTCAAGATTTAAAGGCCCTGGGACACCGGCTGTGGCTGGGAGCCCCAGGGCCTTTAAATCAACCCAGGGCTCCCAGGCAAATTAAAGGGCCCGGGGCTCCAGCTGCTGCAGAGCCCCGAGCCCTTTAAATCCCCCCCGCAGCTCCAGCGGCTGGGCTGGGGCTGGGATTCAAAGAGCCTGGAGCTTCCCGGAGCTCCGAGCCCTTTGAATCCCAGCCCCAGCCCAGCCGCCAGAGCTGCGGGGGGGATTTAAAGGGCTCTGGGCTCCCTGCAGCTGCGGGGAGCTCCCAGCCCTTTAAATCCTGGCCCCAGCCCGGGCACCGAGCTGCAGGTGGGATTTAAAGGGCTCTGGGCTCCCCGCAGCCGCAAGGAGCCCAGAGCCCTTTAAATCCCTGCTGCGGAAGCCGATGCAGTCCAGCACGGCGTACTGGCTCTTGCCGGTACGCCGTACCGGCTTACTTTCACCTCTGACCATAAGTAGCTATCCCACTATGCAACTCATCACAATCCAGCGCAGCGTGTTTTGGGAAGTTTTCGCAATGCTTCCTGGGGCCAAAAACGAGTCATGCAGGAGTGATTGGGGGCATGGATTCAACTTCCCATAATGCAATGTGCTCCATCCCATAATTTTGTCTGCATCTCATAATATTTCATGCCTCTTTTCAAAATCCCAACTCTCTCATCCCTCCTTGCTGTCCACCATCTCTGGCAGAAGCAAGGATCCTGCACAGCTCTGCATTATTGTGATGAGCGTAGTGAGTACAGGCCATCTGATCTTGCAGTATTTGCAGAGCTGCAAGAGAAGTCATGGATAACATGACAATTCCTTGGAGGTTAGATTGCTATGGGACACAGAAAGAAACAATTAAAGGTTGTTGAAGGCATTCACAGACCAAATGCAGACGGTGGAGTGCCGATTCTGGGCCCGAGCACTGCCTCATGGGATCTCACTGTCATGCAGGTTTGGGATGATGAGCAGAGGCTGCAGAACTTTTGGATGCACACGGCCATATTCCTGGATCGGTGTGCCAAACTCACCAAACGACTCATGCCTTCCACAATCTAAAGGAGAAGACACGTGACCACCCCACGTATCTCCTCAGCCCAGCGACCTCCCCACCCCACCAGAGTTACTGGTGGAGGAGGGAGGGCTCTGTCCTTCTTCCCCCCAGCCCCCTCATGGCATGTTCAGCCCCTGTCCCTGGCTGTCCGGCTGAAGCTGGCAGCTCCAGGTCACTGTTCTGTGCAGCACAGCGGCTGCCTGAGAGAGCACCTGGCTGGAGCAGCGGCAGCAGGTCACTCCCACATCCCTGGGGGCCCGACTGCTGAGGAGAGAGGCTGAGGGAGCTGGAATTGTGCCAGGTGAAAGAGGGGACTCTCTCGCAGGCAGCCTCTGTGCTGCACAGAACAGGAACCCAGAGTGGCCGGTGTGAAAAGTGATTGGTCCCACCCCCTCTGCTCCCCACCTGAGCTTCGCTGCCAGGACAGAGGCCTAGTGTGCTGGAGAGCAGGCACAGCAGAAGGACAGAGCCCCTCTCCCTCCCTCCTGGCAGGCCAAGCAGAAACGGGAGGGGGGCACTTGACCCCCCCATACCCGCCCCATGATTCGCCTATGCCTGAGCCCTCCAGCACAGGGACACCAAAATGAGAGCTACCTTTATAGTTGAGAAGTGGATGGCAATTGCACTATGGAAACTTGCAATGCCAGATTACTGCTGGTCAGTCCAATTTGGAGTTGGGAAATCCACTGCAAGGGCTATTGTGATGTAAGTGTACAGGGCCATTAATCACCCGCTGCTATGCAGGACTGTGACTCTGGGCAGTGTGCCAGACATAGTGAAGGGTTTTGCAGCAATGGGGTTCCTAAACTGCGGTGGGGCAATAAATGGCACGCTTATCTCTATTTTAGCATCAGACCACCTTGCCACAGAGTACAACAGAAAGAGCTACTTTTCTATGGTAATGCAAGCGCTGGTGGATCACCAGAGATGTTTTACCGACATCAGTGTGGGCTGGTCAGGGTAGGTGCGTGACATACGCATCTTTAAGAACACAGGACTGTTCAGAAAGCTGCAAGCAGGGACTTTCTTTCCCAGCCAGAGGATTACCATTGGGAATGTTGGAATACCAATGGTGATCCTGAAAGACCCAGCCTAGCCCTTACTCCCCTGGCTCATGAAGCCATACACCTGTCATCTCAACAGAACCAAGGAGTGTTTCAGTTACAAGCTCTGCAAGTGCAGAGTGACAGTTGAATTCGCCTTTGGTCATTTGAACAGTCACTGGCGTTGTCTACTTACGAGATTGGCCCTCAGTAAAAAAAAATATCCCAATGGTTATAGCTTCCTGCTGTGACCTGCATAATATCTGTGAAGCAATGGGGGGGGAAGTTTCTGGCAGGGTGGCAGAACGGCTGTCTAGTGAATATGAACAGCCAGATACAAGGGCTATAAGAAGAGTTCAGCGCAGAGCTATATGGTTCAGAGAGGCCTTGAACGACCATTTTAATAGTGAGCCACAGTAGTGTGTCTTGCTGTAGTGTGCTCTACCTGGCCTTGCTCTTTTGCAATCGGATATGAACCTTGCAGTGAGTGCTGTGTGTGTAGGAATATAGCATTGCCAATGTACCTACTAATATTGTCTGTGAATAATGTTATGGGATCTGTGACAAAATGAAATAGCAGGAACTGGTGGGTATCAGGCCTCCTCAGCACCTGCCAGCATATGTTGCGAACTAATAAAAATTAATTATGTTCCAAAAAAATAGAATTTTATTCTGTAATCAGGAAAATAAAAAAAACACATTTAGAACTTAATAAATTAAGTGAACAGAACTGATGAAAGGGAAGAACAGTCATTTCCATTTCAGGTGCACACACACGCCAGCCGTGTCTGTCACAGGTCAGTGTGTGTGGAACTGTGATTGTCTTTAATGTCCCCCAGGTTGAAGTGGTAGGGCTAGTGCACGGCACTGACACCACGTGGAATGTTGGGGTTGGGGGTGTCAGGAGGTCCCGCTATTGAGTTGTCTATGGGCTGGAGAGGGAGGTGAGCATGGGATTCTTGGACCTCCACGTCTACCAGAGTCTACAGCATCTCTTTTTGCTGCCTCAGAAGCCCCATTATATCTGATGCACCTCCCTCTCCTTATCCTGCTTGAGCTCCCAGACTTTTCTCCTTTCTACTCTTTCCTTCTCCATGCTGTCTGTAAGGGTCATCGTCAAGGCCCTGGGCTCATTGTCTAATGCAGCACAGGCTTGAAGCATCTCCTGGACCATATCATCCCAAGTCCTCTTCTTTCTCCTCCTTATCTGGCTCAGGTATTCCAGAAGTGTGGAGGGAGAGACCCTCAAGGCCACAATACCAGCAGCTGAAGATACAACACACAGACGTACCATTATCAGTGTATTCACAACAGAACTTGAAACTTAGGCTACTGAACTCACTCCCCTTGATCCACACAAGTTGTAAGCACTACATTCTCACTTCTCCTTGGGATTGATACAGAACAACGCCAGTCACACCATGAGCCACGGTGAGCCTGGGGAGCAGGAGGTCGGGCGGAGAGGTTGGGGAAATGAGGGATAGTTGGGGATAGCTCACAGGCATGAGTCTATGTGTATAGGGCAATGGAACTGAATACTCACACCGTTTTCCACAGGCAGTGGTAATTTTAGCCGATATCTCACTCCTGAGGGTAACAGAGACAGAGAGAGCACAGCTGGTGTTGTGATCCCAGTGCCACCCAGGCCCATTCGCTGCTAGCCTGTGTACTGCAATGGTGTCGGATGAAGTAATTGCTGAGTGGCATGGGAAAGTATACTACCACAGCAGCAGAAATAAGGCAGCCCTCCCTAGAAACCTTCAGCCGAGGATTGCAAAATACCTCCATGAGAGTTACATCAAGAGCTCTACAGAGGATTCACGGGACACACAAAGAAACTGCTCCATGTGGCCCCTCTGCCTAACTAGAGGGGAATGAAAAGCAGATAGCAACTTACCTCTCCTGGCTGTTTCACTACCTCTCCTAGCACAAGTACAAAACAGCAAATTAACAGATATGTCCTGCTACTTTGGGGGTTCCATCCCTGCAATTTCAAAGCAAACAGCCGCTTACCAGAGGTTCCCTCCCTTGCATCAGGCTCGTCCAGGCTCGACTGTCAGGACTGGTTGGACTGAAGTGCAGTCAAAAACATGTCCTGGCTCGCTGCACAGCTGGATCCCCTAGTCGCCTGTCCTCCATACTCCTCCGTCTCTCCCTCATCCACTTCCTCCTCCTCGCTGTTCACGGTGGGGGCCTGTGACTCAGGCTCCCCTGAAGTATCCACAGGGCTCTTAGGGGTGGGAGTGGGGTCTCTGCCGAGGATGGCATGCAGCTCTTTGTAAAAGTGACAGGTCTGCAGCTCCTTACTAGATCGATTGTTGGCCTGCCTGGCCTTCTGGTAGGCCTGCCACAGCTCCTTGGCTTTCACACACCACTGCTGTTTGTCCCTGTTGTAGCCCTTTTCCTGCATCCTCTGCCCAATCTGCTCATACATGTTGACGTTTCTACAGCTGGATTAGAGCTCTGCTTACACAGCCTCTTCTCCCCACAGAACCAGGAGATTTAACACCCCTTGGGTTCTCCAGGAAGGAGTGCATCTGCAGCATGGAGCCAGCGTGGTCAGCTGAGCAGTTGCACACAACAATGGAGAGTTGCTAGGTGTGTTTGCTAAGCCGGGCAACCAGGAAAAAGAATTTCAAAAATTTGCAGGGCTTTAAAGGGGAGCAGAGGCTGCCTCTCCACCTGGCCCCTGGGCAGCAGAGTTCACAACAGTAACCAGACCAGTCAGGGTGGGGCATTGTGGGACAACTCCCGGAGGCCAGTAACAACCAACATAAGTAACACAATGTCTACACTGACACGGCATTGACCTAAATGCATTGACCTTGCCTCTATGCTGCTCTGGGAGTTCGTGTTATTAAGTCAGTGTAGTGGGACAGTTATGTCGACAGGAGCGAAATTTAAATGTAGACACATCCACAGTTAGATCAATGAAAGCTGCCTTGTGTCAACCTAACCATGTAGTGTGGACCAGGTCTAAGAGGTTGTTTGGTTTGGTTTTTAAAAGGGAATCATTTTTTAAAAGGCCATTTAACTGCACAGTTCTTTTAAGGAAACTCTCTGATGACAGGACGAGTTGCCTTGGGCACTCACAAGGGCATCTCATCAGAAGAAATTAATAAGAGAACATCTGTATAAATCATACTCAAAATAGCCATTCAAACAATACGAATGCTTATACCTAATGCTACAAAAGCCAGTAAACACAGTGTTGACAGCTCTAATTCCAGCATTAGCCCATCTCACTGTGCACAGGAATTTAAGCACATATGGTACACAGGGCACAACATCACCTAACGCTCCAAGAGCTGAGGGAGGAAGAACAACAGTTGAATTGCAACCCAGCATTCCCTAGTTTATGGCTTTAAGTATTAGGCATGGGTAAGCAAGGTTTGTCTAATTTCAGAGTCACATCAGTATAGTGGGATAGAACATTCAGCTCAAACAATATTAGGACAGAGTGTAAAACAAATACAGAGACATTTAAAAAAGGAAATCAGAGTGGGGGGAAAGACCTCAACGTTTATTACTTTTTAATCTCTGGTGATTCTTAAGCCAGTGTTGAACTTAGTGGAGGGGGCGGGGGGGGGGGGGTCTGACTCATGATTTTTGAATGCCTGGGGCTGTCAATACTGTATTATGCCTTATTTATTTACAGATAGTTGTAAAAGGGGTGACTCACATTAATGTTATCTCAGGTCAGAGGCAACTTCAGATTTTAAAAAGTATCAGTAAAAGTCTATTGTAAATGTGTTCAAAACAGTTTTGAATAAAAACCTTGGCTTGTGTTTTAGTATCAATACATGGGACTGAAAGCATATAAAGTATCATAACAGCTTATACTGTATTGGTGAACAAAATATGGAAATCAGGAAATAGGAGTTCTGTTCTCATCTCTGCCCCAGACCTGCTATCTATTGTTTGCATTGCAGTAACATTAGACACCCCAATCAGGGCCCCCATTGTCCTAGGCATTGGGTACCTAGATAAAGTAACAATCCCTGCCCATGTAACCTTCAGCAGCTCTGTGCCTCAGCTATAAAATCACTAAGGCCCTACTTGAATCCCAGGATGATCTTCAAATAATTGTGGTTGAATTGAGGACAAGACATGGAAGAATCACAGAAAAGTAATAATGGACTCTTATTAATAGCAGCAATTTGGAAAAGCCAGAGTTGACCTATTTGTTTAAAAAAAAATTCTGGGATGATGTAAACCCTTAAGTATTATATTATGCCTGCTAATTTTTTTGATAATCAGACATTTTGCTGCAACTATATTACATTCTTTTTTTTTTTAAAGTGACTGGTACAATGTAAAATTCAAAAGACTAAATGTCTTAACATAACTGCTGTAGAAACTGAGTCCAGTCATTTTAGCCTTTTACATTTTACAGGCATTGAATGTTAGTGCAGTACTAATCGGATACTCAAAATGTATGTAAAATTATGACTGTACAAAGTAGGCTAATTAAAATCAAAATTGCAGAGGAAGATGAATATTGCAGGATCCCCAATTTCTGCAATATCACAAATGAAGTAGGGCTTTAGTGATAACACTTACCTCTGTGGAGAGGCTTACTTAAGCAGTGACTGTGAAATTATCTGAGTCCTGAGATGACATTTTGCAACTCTACTGCACCTATTATTTTGAGTGCCAGTAGTAAATGCCAAAATACATTAATAAATAATAATAATAAATGCTGCTCACACATAGCATGGCCTTTTTGCTGTCATCTGTACAGATTAAGGTAAACAATCCCCCTCCATCACCAGTGCAAGCCTGACTCCACCCCTTTCCCACTCTTGCATCTCAGTAGGGACAGGGAATGGATAATCACTGATGGAACAACAGCTCCTTTCCTCCAGTCCCTTGGAGGGGATTGGACTGTGAGTTGTTCAACTGTTGGGTCCCTGCTGTTCTCCTCTCCATTCAGGAGGTGCCTGAGGGGGAAGGGGTGTGATGGGGGCTTGGTGAGTTAGAAAGTGGGAGATGGGGATGTGGAGTGGAAAGAAGAAAAATACATTAAGGGGGATATGATGAAATCATCATGCTCATGCTCTGTTCAGACACTGCTCTTCCATGCACTCAAAGGGTGAAATTTATGTCCTTGTGGAGGGCCCATACAAGGCGCTCATGTACATTACTGAAATCTCCCTCACCCTTGTGTGGGTGAGTGGATGGTACAGATAAATCAGCCATACAGGGCGCATTCTCTTTGGGCCAGAGGTGGGCTCCATGAAAGCTCTGTATAGATCAATCTGAAGGGGAACCTGAGGTGCGGCCCACAGGATCAGATCTCACAGTCGTAGGTTTCATAGGACTGTACCACTTTGACCCCCTAAACCACCTGCCCCATTTGAAGTGACTTCTGGTTCATGGGGCTAGCTGGGCCTGGCTCCCTATTCTGTGCACTGTGACCTACACCTGGTGCAAGGGATCGCAGCATCACTGTTTTGGTCCAGCTCCCCTCACAGGTGGGCAGCTGGCCCACATTTGAGTGAGTGGTGCTTCTGCATCCCAGCCACCAGTGGTAGTTTCATCTGTTGTGGAGTAGAATATTTTCATCTATATCCCTGACATCCAAAGTTTACCCACTGACCAACTGTCCATAGGTGTCCAGCAGCAGCAGAGGGTATCTGGTCAGCAAGTTTATAGCAGAATTAAATCTGGCAAATAAAGTTGATGCAGTTCTCTGATCTGATGCTATAAAAACAATCTGTTCTTCATGAGCTGACAGAGAATTATTTATGTTTATTACATTGCTGCTTCTGTTGTGGCTCAGCATGGTAAGAGGTGCTATCCTGTTTCTCTGTTTGCAATATGAGCTCAAGCCTACACATGGCCAAATTCACCCAGCCCCATCACTCCCAGATACTAGTGCTCTGGCATGTATTTCAAAGTAAAAGAATACAGTTATTCTGTATTCAGTCACAATCCTGCTGAATGGATGAGTTTTTGTAAAACTGAAGTCTAAGGGCTCAATACTTCAAATACACAGGCCTTCACTTGCCCTCAGCTGGCTAGGGGCCTGCTATATGACCTCTCTTTCCTCTCCCCTTCTTCACAACCATGCACTGGACGGCTATATACACTATCCAATCCAAACATTAACACACACAATTTTTATCAGGGTCAGCAAGGATTAAAAAACCTGAATATGTTGTTTACATTTTACATTTTATGAAATACATTTTAGGAAAGCAGGCTCCCCCATCCCCCAGGAGCTGGGCAGCCTTGTCAATTTCACAACTCAGCCATGAAATTGACAAGACAGCCAATGGTCCCAATCCTTCTTCCTCTGACTCCCAGCTGGGAGCAGGGTCCAGCCACCCAGATCTCCAAGGCAGTAGGGGCGGGGGAGGAGGGAAGCTGGGCTCTAGCTGCCTGACTTTCTTGTCAGTTAGAGAGTTCCTGCTGTGAAATTGACAAGACAGCCAAAACCAATGTAAGTAACACAGTGTCTACAGACAAAGTGTCACACCCACATAAGCCTTACAATGCTATACAAACAGGTGGCTGTGATGTTATCTAATTAAAATATAATCATGCAAATCATTATTGTGACCACTGGTATATACTTGCAACGAATCTTATAGAGAGTGCCACACATGGCCGGAAAGGGTTAAGTATCTTGCAGGCTAACTAACCCAGAGTGGGCCAGTAGAGAGACTTATTAGAAATGGCAATTAAGGCCATTCAAGACTAGATACGCTAGAACTTTGAAATGCAAACCTGTATTGTTAAAGAATTAGCGGTGATAGTAACTGTGAGTATCTTAGATACTAGCCATGTAAACAGACAGTTCCTGTCTGTCACTATAACTATTAATTCAGAGATCAAAAGGAAATATTAACATTTAGATGAATCTTGGGTGAAATAATGTCATTGCCTATATGTCTCTTTGAAGTTTGTAATAGACTGCCGAATGGATTTGTGTAACTAATTACTGGTAGTGCTTAGGAAACAGGAGGTTACATCAAAAGCCTATTGTTTACCCAGGACTGTGTGGTCAAGCAAAACTGTATAAAAGACCATTGGGTCCTGATCCTGACTTCTCAGATCTGCTTAAGCTTCATCAGGGGAGGTTTGAGTTGCAAGACTGAGGTCCCAGTTCAGCTGCAAACACCCTGAATATTGGACTATAACCTATGGACTAAATTCTAAAACTCTTTGCAGCTACAAAGCTCACCATCTCTTCTGTGTACCTGAACCTCAAGAATTGAACTTATGTCTGTGTATATTGATCTTTTAACCATACTCTCTCTTTTCTTTTTTATAAATTTTAGTTTAGTTAATATGAATTGTAAGCATGTATTTGAGTAAGATCTGGAATATTCATTAACTTGGGAGGTAATGTGTCCAATCCTTTGAAATTGGTAGAACCTTTTCTTTTCTATGATGAAATAAGATTTTCAGAAATCTTCATCATATTTGACTTGGGTACCTGGATGGAGGCCTGAGGCTGGGTTAATTTAAGGGAACTGTGTTGTTGGTTTCTGGTCAACCAGTGAGGTATTATAGAAGCTGTTTAGCGCTGGCTGGGTAAATCTAAGAATTGAAATATCTACCAGCTTTGGGGATTGTCAGCCCCATTCTTTGCAGTTCACCCTAATTGAGTGACCTCAGATGGCCCCTACTGGGATTCCAGTCAACCTCTTTTTGTGTGGGACGAGGGAGATCAGCAGAGAGGAATCCCACCCCCTGCCACTCTTATTATGAAGGGAAATGATTGGACTTACCGAGAATATGCAAGATATGGGCCCAATCCTGCAAACACTCTGCATGGTGGCAGAGACAAGGAGCACTTCCAGGTGCATTGATTCATCTCCTTTTATAATTACAAATTCATTCTTAGAAGGCAGGTGAGCACATAAAAAGGTCAGATATAATAAGGGTTTATAAAGTGACATAAAAAGATTTCTGAGGTGTCATAACCATGAACAGCAGTAAGGAATATTGGAGGAGATATGGTATTCTCTCTCCTTAAGAACGAAACCTCCTCTTCTGATTTATTATACAGCAGTGTACTTCTTAAGAAAACATATCAGCTTACAGGATTTCTAAACTCTTTAAGAAATAGTTAGGAAATTACTTCAATTGTTATGACTTTTTCAAGCCAACCATCTGGTAAATCTGTATGCTAAAATTAAGTCTTGATCTTCAACTTTCCTTAATGAATAGCTCTGCATAAACTAAATGCTCCTATTAGGAAAGCTATAATAAAAGAGAAGTTATTTAAAATACGTAAAGATTTAGTAAGGAAAAATCTATCCAATCGATTTCACTCCAGATCTTAGATAATTTTCACCAGCTGAGGATCTGGTCTATGGCATCACTTTGGGAAAATATTTTACTAAATCAACAACATATTGCAAATACAGATCCATATGAGAGTAATTTTTAAAACAACAACTGAGCTAGACAGAAAAGGCAGATGACACGGTAAAATCTTTTATTGGATCAGCTTCTGTTGGTGTGAGAGAAACTTTTGAGCTATACAGAGCTCTTCCTCAGGTCTGGGAAAGATAAATATCACAGCTAAATACAAGAGTAAACATAAGTATTTAGCATATGCAGTTAGCACCCGTTAACACCACTTCACCTTGAATTGTCCTTTAGAATATGTGCAAACTACTTACGCTAACCTATCTGTTCAGCCTTGTATTAAGCTGTGATATCTTTCCCAGACCTGAGGAAGAGCTCGACTCTGTCCAGCTGGAAAGCTTGTCTCTCTCACCAACAGAAGTTAGTCCAATAAAAGATATTACCTCACCCACCTTGTCTCTCTAATATCCCGGGACCAACACAGCTACAATAACACTGCATACAACAATTGAGTTATGCAGACTTACACCAGTTGCATTTGGGCCAATCATGTTTTTATTCTGCTTCAAAACAATAAGCATTTGAAGTAACAGTAAATAGCCAAACTGGAGGTTGCATCAGTAATACCAGTACAATTTAAATTCTGAAAAGATAAAATTCACAGAAGGACAAGAATGGTACAAAATAAGGCTTAAGTGGGACTTAAGTGATGTGTGTGCCTTGTGCTATCCCTCTGCACGAGATGAGTTTCATGCTATATATATTTTAAGTTTATTAAAAGGGCACTTTCCATCCCTATTGTTCTATAGTAATACTACAATAAGAACAATATATGACTTCTTAGAAAATCACTCAAGCAAAATATTTTGTTAAGGAGTAGTTAAAGTTGCAGGCTCATATCAATAGTCTGAGTGTATGTTACCTTTTGAGAACAGTGGTGTTAAAAAAACATGTGCACATAACATACCTGTCTATGATTAAAAATCCAGGAAATGCAGAATTAAAGTTGTGCTTGTAGAAAAATGTGTAAAAATGGTTCAACTAACAAACAAACAAACAAAAAAAGTCAACCAAACTGTGTTGGCATTTCACTAGCATAATATTCATATACTGCTAACAACGACTGAAGATTGGGATCAATAAATGCAACATTTATAATGTCCATCTGGCACTGATCACCTTTCTTAGCAATGCTTAAACTGGTGCATTTGGATGATAAGCATATGTAATCCACTGCTCAGGGCATGTTATGTGTCCCTTTCATTTCAGTGCCTTATCCACAGAAGACAGGAGTCTGCTACAGCTACCAGCTAGGTGAATATAGCTCTGATTCAGGAAAGCACTGAAACGTGCAGTTTTAAGCATGAATAGTCTCATTGACGGCAATGATTTAGGCATGTGCCTAAGTGTTTTTGGGAATTGGGGCCTTAGTCCAGAGGCTCATGCTTAAAAGTCTGTAGAGTGACTTCAATCATGCTTGCAGCCTTTCATTAAGGACAGCTGATTGGGAACAAAGATAGCCAGGTATGACTCTCCTTCAATGATCCAACGTAAGAAAAGAGTAAATCTATGCAAGATAGATGGTAATTTATATAGCCATTTAAATAATCTGTGCTTGACTACAGATTAGCAACCCAACAGTATGTTCCTTATTGCTGTTCTCATACCTTACATCGTATTTTTTCATATAAAAATAAAAAGTTGCTAAAATGGGTCTAAAAAGTCTACAATAAAAGTGTTTCAAGCTGAAAAGCTCTGTGTTAAGCAAGGTTAGTAAGAGCTTTGTAATTTCTTTGTTATGATGCACTTTAAGTATTAGTTCTTAGCTCTACTTAGTTGCCAGAGACAGTGACTCTTCCAGAGAACGGTGGCTTTTTCAGTACTTTTCAACTCTTCTTCTCTGGAAGTTTCTTAAGGAATGGTGTCGGTGTAACTGTAGAGATGCAGTTACAGTTATGTGCATGCACTAGCCAGTTTGTTTACTGTGTCACCGTGATTGAGCGATTGCTAAGGCAAGGCTGCAATCTGAGCTCCTCTGGGAACTGGATATAAAAGGAAATAGTCCTTTCCCAGTTCCCACCTCCCCTGGATTTCCAGCTCTCTCTTCTCTTCACATGCCCTTCACTTCAGCCAACATGTTGTGCTGACAACTACAGCAGAAAGGTTCAAAATTGAAACTCCCAGTATAGCCTTTCAAGAGACAAAAAATTAAAAGGGTGTGGGGGGAGAGGATAACTGGGAACAAGTTTACTCTGCATAATTTTACTCTTCTCACTTTGGTTCTGGCTTATTCCTGGAAACAATATCCACTATGCAACAGCATTAAACCCTAGCAGAGTCACAAAGTATTTATCAAAAGTAAATATATATAATTTCTACTGCAAACAGCCTAGCTCAATATTTTTAGGTAAATGGGCAACAGAATAGCCTATTTTGTATACACCTATTGTATATATTATTTGCAAAGAGATTTCAGTCTATTAATTGAAATTATATTTAGACATCAATATATGAATTGCAATTAGAATTTAAATATACACAACCCATATTTATTAACTATAATTCTCCATGTGTGGAGGCACTTGCAAGAATTAGCTATTAGACACAAGACTAGAGACATCTCACTGTTTCCCTCACATTCAGACCCAGGCTCACCTGGTAACTAGTACATACACATCCCATACTTAGACACCAGTTAATTCACAAAAAAACTGATCCTGGTGAAGAGAGGGTAGGGGTGAAACATACATTACATGAGTAACCTACCGCTGTAGACCCAGAGGATGTGGCTACAAAGACTTTGATCACCATTTTGACCGTTATAGAAGAGAACCACCAGAACAATCCTGTTATCTACAAGTCACCAGAGCCCTGAGAGTGAGCCTGACATGCAGCAGCTCCCAGGGCAGCCAGAATCCCTTCCCAAATGAATCTCCCCTCCACATAAATCTAACTAGTTTTAGCCTCTCCCACCCACTAGTATCCTGGGCTTCCCCAAGTTCATTGGCTCTTTTAGGTATTTTGGGAGCCTAGAAGCTGGGAGAGGATTGGTTGGCAAAAGTATCTAGAGCAGAGGGACTTGCACCTGCCCCTAGCCTTTTCACTTTAGAATTGACCGGGTGACAGTCCATAAAAGGCAAGGGAGAGCAGTGCACCAATCAGACAGGGCAAGGAAAATGCTGGTGGGGAGGGGAAAGAGTGTTGGAAGAGTTTGCAAAGCTGCAGGACAAAGTTTAAAGGGATGTCAGCATTTTCATAATAATCCCCTGTATTTAAGAGCTCACACCCACTCTCTGACTAAAATAAGGAGCCTCAGTTTGAAGTTTATATGCAGCGTAACAGCCACAGTCTCTGCCTTTAAAATCAAAACAATCTGGAAACAACAATTCTGAGATCAGCCTGAACTAAAGCCACAGTTCCAAACATTCTGAGGCTTTGGGAAATTCAGATCAGGATCCAAACTTTATGGCTCTGTTTTCTCTTTGCAATATATGTTAGGCCATTGTGGATTAATTTTGGGGTGGGTGAGATACGGGGAGGCATGTGGATGACCCCATGCCTGAGACCCTAAAAAACAAGTTTTTCTGTACTCTATGTGGCCAGTGAAGATCCCATGGCACTTTTTGCAAGAGTGGGGCCAGGTTTCCTTGTGAAAATATTCTCTTCTCTGAGTAGTACAGGGCACTGGTTTTCCATCTGACTGCTGCTTTACCTCCCATGGACAGCTGTCTGTCAGTGGATGCTGTATACACATATTGTTTAGCTTTTGGGGATCTTTCAGAATGAATGTTATTTTAGGAATGTGCAATATTATCACATAATTTTGTAATTGTAAGGGCCAAATTCACCACTCGTGTAAGTAGGCTCAACACCATTGATTTCAATGGAATTGAGACTCCTAATGCCAGAGGTGAACTACGGCTCAAGAATTTAGGCCTCAGTTCTGCAAAACATTTTTAAATGTTTAACTTTAAGATTCAAGGCTTCAGGGCTCTAATCCTGCAAATTCTTAACACTGAACATAATGCTAACTATGACTGACTCCAATAGAGTTATACTCATAGTAACCAGTAAGAATTGCACTTGCCAAGTGACTTACTACCTATTTGGACCATTATATAATTTTAAAGATACATTGCTCTGTTGTGTGAAAAATTATTTCCATCTTTATGTAAATGGGATTCTGAAGAAATTTATTGAAAAAGACAACAGAATGGACACTTTACCAAGTTCACTATTTCTCAATCTCTGTCACCTGCTTCTCCAATAAGGAGACAAGAGTCAGTCTTGCAAGTAGTGAAGACAGGTAGTAAAAAACCTTTGCCAACAATTTTTCTAAAAAAAAAAAGAAAGAAAAAGAAACTATGGCCAAAAAAATGGTGCTTTGTGCTAAAACTTGGCATACAAGCAATTACCCAGGAGACTTTTTTACTAAATTCAACATAAATTATTTTAGCAGAGAGCAATTATATGAATTCAAAGAAACTTGGACCGTGTTTTTTGATAAATTTGGATAAAGAATGCTTAGATAGCTCAAATAATGCCAGACTTCCATTGCATTGGACCTCTCTGTTTTTTCCCTCTATCCTGCCCCACTCCCTCTCCTCTCTTTCCTTTTCTTGTCTATTTGTGTATGTCTTTTTATTATTATTGTTACCCCTCTCCCCCACCCACACCATTTTATGTTTTTGTAATATTGTTTGATTTTATATTGTCTGGTCGTGCAGCTCTGACAAGCTGTATACCGGAATAATTCTATTGGATAGCCTGCAAAATGTGCAATATTTGGTAACACATACAAGCTGTGAGTCAATTACCTTTTTGTATTTTTATGGTTTCTTTATGAAAATTAATAAAAAACAATCACAAAATAAAAATTTTAGCCATTTTTGAACTATTATTTTTATTTATTGATTTGTATAGCATCTTTTACAGGTCTCAAAATGTTTTGCAGAATTACAGATGAAGGGTCTGATCCTGTAATCATTTTCTACAAGTCATAGTGCCAACTATCATGAATAGTTGTGCCACTAATAATTATTAAACACACCAATATTTGCAGGATGGGGCCATTAAGTCATTTAGTACCTTGCAGGACTGTGACAAAAATGATGAACAGTGCATTACTCCTTTTTATTACCCAGCTGTCAAAGAGCAAGATCCTGTAGCCACTCTGTATTGGAAACTCCCATTGAACAGGATCTGACCCAAATGTCTATTGATTTAAAATGTCAGGTTTCTGCCGTGGAGCACAATTCTTTTTATTCCTAGGTTTGAAGAAAATTGTTTCAATGTTTAGAATTATATTTTTCATTAGTTTTTTCATTAGTTGTTTTTATCCTAAAATGCTCAATTAATTTTATTTCAGTCCCTCCTTTCTCTGGAGCTTGAGAATAGGGCTGGGTGTGTTACCACCTCCCCTCTTTTGGGGGCTAACCTGTGAGGGAGGATTTTGCTGCGAGACCTTTCACGTTCAGTCATAGGCTCCCTACAGCCTAATAGCACTGCTGGGATTGTTGCGAGAAGAGAGCCTGGTGTGAAGGCATCAGACACTGCGGGTTATTACATGGAGCTGATGGAGCGAGTAACAGGAGCGATCCCTGCTGCTGTTCACTGTAAAATAGATCCGGGGTGGCCTCCCCCTTTCAGCCCCTGTCTGTGGCTGGAGAGTGGGGGCTCTGGGGACTGCTGTAGGGGTCAGCAAGGCAAACACAGCAGAGCGCGTTTATTTCCGAAAACTAATAAAGTTAGAAGTCGGGGAGGGGGAAGAGGAGAGAGCGTGGGAGGGATCGAGCAGAACTAGGAAGGGGAAGGTGGCCGGAGAAGCGGCAACTCCCCCCACCCTGCCCCGAACACTGAACTACAAGCCCCAGGATGCACAGCGCCAGGGATCCCCGTTCCCATAGCGACAAAGACTTGAAAACAGCTTCTCCCGCTAGGACAGGAGAGCGCCAGGTAACGAGGGGCTGAGAGCCCCGCCCCGTGCGGGGGCAGTGCGGGGAGGGGAGGGGTCCTACCTGTGCGGGATGGGGGGGGGAGGTGCAGAGGAGCTCCAGGGGCCCCTTAGCCAGGTTGCCCTTCCAATCCTGGCAGCATCTCCAGGCTCCATCCCTGGCAGGGCTTGTGGTGTCCCAGGTTCCAGCTCCATCCCATTCCTGCCCTGCGCCCATTTGTTCTTCAGGCTGAGCTGGCCTGGTGGTGCCCTGGGCCTTGGACTGACTGATTGGGGGAACCACTGAACCATATAGTCACACTCTCCTCACCCAGGCTGTGCTTTCCTGGTCTTTCTTTTGACTGTCTTCAAACCATAATTCATCTCTCCCCACCCCCTGTGTTTCTGCTGCTTCTGGAAGCCTGGGGCCAAATGATGGTTGAAACAGAGTTTGTAAACCGTATTTGAATGTAGATCCTTGCCTAATACCTAGGCTAAAACATGATTTCTGATCCCTTATGGATCATTGCAGTGGCACAGAACCACTGGGGCAAAATACTGCCCCTGCCACTACTCCTAGAATATCCCCTGTGGGGAGAGAGGAGAGGTCCCCGCACAGGGGTGAATTCCTCTGACAGGTTTCATATGATGTTAAGAGGAGGCAGAGTGAATCCCACACAGGAAGCAGTCCTTTGAAGAATCACAATTTAAAAATGGCACTGCTGAGAGTGTAACTTAATCTGTTGTGCTAGCTCCTAGTAAGGTGACCAGACAGCAAGTGTGAAAAATCAGGACAGGGGTGGGGGGTAATAGGTGCCTATGTAAGAAAAAGCTCCACAAATCGGGACTGTCCCTATAAAATCGGGACATTTGGTCACCCTAGCTCCCATAAGTAAAATGCAGTGAATAAGCAATTATACACTCTCTGATTTGCTGTCCCGATCTCATGTGAATAATAACTAGAAGTGTGTTTTCTATCTTGTTATTAATATGAAAATTGCCCTATTTTCTGAAAAACTCACCAAAATTCAGTTCATTTTGCTTGAAAACAAGAAGGGAAAGGACACATTTTCAGATGCAATTGAGCCTCTTTAGATATATGCCAAAAGCATATGAAAATGTACCTAAATCTAGTACTCATAAACAGGGGTGGCTTTAGCCATTTTGCCGCCCCAAGCAGGGCGGCATGTCGCGGGAGGCGCTCTGCCAGTCACCGGTCCTGCGGCTCCGGTGGACCTCCCGCAGGCGTGCCTGCGGATGCTCCACCGGAGCTGCGGGACCAGCGGACCCTCCGCAGGCATGCCTGCGGGAGGTCCACTGGAGCCGCCTGCCGCCCTCCTGGCGATCGGCAGAGCGCCCCCCGCGGCGTGCCACCCTAAGCACACACTTGGCATGCTGGGGCCTGGAGCCGCCCCTGCTCATAAATCTGGAAATGTCTTAGTTTGATGTTATTTTCTGAATAAAACAGTTTATTATTTCTTTTTTTCCTCACTATTTAATATGAACTCCCTGACTGGTACACTACATTGTGTCCCTCTTCTCAGACACCTGAGAACATATGACTATACTGTGTTAAGCTCTTAAATAACAAAGATTATGTATAATATTCTCTCTCTAGAATCTAAGGGTTTGTCTGCACAAGCACAACACAGTTAACTCTGACTTATAACTCGAGCGTTATCCCTAACTCAACTCCCATTCACGCACAAAAATCTCTAGCTGGAAGTAAATGGTGTTTTAAGCTTGAGCTATCTGGCCTGTCCAGGCATGTCTACACTGCATCTGGGAGTGAGCCTTCTAGCTTGGGTCCACAGACTCATGCTTGCTGGGCTTGTGCTAGCACTATGGAAATAGCTGTGTAGACATTGCTTTGACATTGTGGCTCAGTCTGGAATTCAAGCTCTCAAGCCCCCTGCCAGGCTTCAGAGGCCAAACTCCAGCCGAGCTGCAGTATCTACAAAGCTATTTTTAGAATGCTGGGGTGAGCCCTGCTAGCATGAGTGTGTGGACCCGAGCTAGAAGGCTCACTCCCAGATACAGTATAGCCATACCCTGGGGAGTTGAAGCTCCAGTGCTTCTAATGCTCCAACTAGTAATATAGTAGGGTTACAACGGGTCCAGTTACAACTCAGCAACAGCTAATCCAGTCACTCTGTGCTGCTAAACAAATCACTCTGTAACTCCAATGTTGAGTTGGACACAATAGTGAAATGAGGACAGACAAATTGATGGATTTTAAATAGCAGGCCACAACTTTTGTTAAATTATAAATACAGGGACGAGGTGCTACCTGCCCATCAGCAATTTAATTGTTTCTGGTGTGGGGGTTACAGAGCTCCTACCATATAACCCATAACTCAGGGTAGGCTCTTTCACTGATGGTCCCATCAAGTTCCCCTACCCCTTGAGGCTGATGGGTGGTATTTGTTTTGAAGTGTGGTCACTCTTGAGCTAGGCTAGCTCCAGTGCATTAATTTGAGTACTAACTTGAACTAGGGTGGCCAGGTGCCTGGTTTTCGAACAGAAAGTCTGATTGAAAAGGGGACCTGACAGTATCCGGTCAGTAGCTGGACACCCAAAGTCTGGTTACTGTGGGTGAGGGAGGTGGGGAGGCGCCGAGTCATCACCCACAGCAGCCCCTATTTAGCCAGCGCTGCAGCCTATGTGCATTGGGCGGCTGCAGCTCCCAGTCCTGGCTCCACAGGCAAGTACTTCCCAAGGGTGGGAGAGAGGGGAAGAGCAGCGAACTACGGGGGGAAGGGGAAAGAGGAGTAAATGGGGTGGGGCCTCTGAGGGAAGGGGCAGGGAAGGAGCAGGACCTCGGGGAAGAGGTGGGGTAGGGATGAAGCCTGAGGGGAAGAGGTGGGGCAGGGACGGGTCTTCAGGGGGAAGGTGGGGGGCAGGGGTGAGGAAGAGAAGGTTCTGGCACTCCTGCTGGAGTGTCCATTTTTTAAATATTACAAAGTTGGCAACTCTAACTTGAACTAATTTTTGCAGTGAAGATGAGCCCTAAATTATTGCCTTATTTCAACCACACAATTGTCTGTTTCTATTAGACTTAAGGAGAAAATATACTTTTGAACAGGCAAATAAATATTATGTTTTTTCATGTTTATATGTATAAACTGACAAACATTCCACTCCTGATAGGTGATGGAACCCATTTATGATGTCCTCTACTAGCAACACAATGATGGCCCTAGATGACTGTTTCCTCCGTATTATAGTGCCAGAAGATAGTAAGTCAGAAAGCTACACAAGAAGCAAAGGCAGTAATGAATCTCCTAGGACCAGTAAGAGCACCAGAAGCAGCAGTAGTAGCAGAATTAATGATTATAGTAGGTGCAGTAGAGAATGTGAAAGTGAAAGTTCTCATGTTAACTATTCTGATGATTTTCTCACTGACTATTCTGAATCAGCTGGCAATAGCAATTATTTAGAACTGTCAGGAACCAAAGAGAAGAAACTACAGAAGAAGAAAAATAAGAAAAATGGTCAGCCAAAAGGTAAAAAGAAAATTGTTCTTGTTTCCCCACTAATAAATTAGATGTTTGACAATAGCCAAATAATATACACAGGAAGATTGGTACTATCCCTGCTTCTTGACAGTTTTTGTCTTAATATGTCACATAAAATAAAAATAAATTTTTGCTTTAGGTCTATTTCAGTCTCATTTGTCAGCCAATATAATATTGAATTAGCCATATTATACAAAACACTAACAATAAAGAAAATATCCCCCATCAAGCCCACATTTTTACTTTCATGTCTAGAAATGGATTTCCTTAATTCTCACCATTCACGTGCACAAAGTGACTGTAAAACTCAGGTGCCAACTCCCACCCCTGTCCAAGACCCTTGCAGGGTCCCAAAAACTTGTCCAGCCTGAGCCTGAACATCTACATTGCAATTTTATAGCCCCGCAGGCCTAACCCTGTGATCCTGAGTCAGCTGACATGGGTCAGCCACGGGTCTTTTATTGCAATGTAGACATACCCTTTGGGCCTTCTTCCATGCAGCCCCGTACAACTGGAATTCCCAACTCCCATGACCTCATCCATCATGTCTCTACTCGCTTCGCCTTCAAGCCCCTCCTTTTGAGATACTTCTTCCAAAAGGCCTGTAAAACCTAGTCTTTTCCTCAAAGAATTGTTAATAAGACAGGCTGCAGAAAATAAATAGAACTAGAAAACTCTATAGTCAAAAATCATGGAATTAACAAAACACCAGCTAACTTCACTGTGTAATCACTTGTTTGCATAATCCCATCCCCAGCCTTCATCTGTAACATAATCCAGTGTCTGGAAGTTAAAGCTAGACAAATTCAGGCTGGAAACAAGGTGTATTTTTTAACAGTGAGGGTAATTAATCATTGGAATACTTTACCAAGGATTTTGGTGGATTTTCCACCACTGGTAATTTTAGAATCAAGACTGGATATTTTTCTAAAAGCTATGCTCTAGGAATTATTTTGGGGGAAGTTATGTGGCCTGTGTTACACAGGAGGTCAGACTAGAAGATCACAATCATCCTTTCTGGCCTTGGAATCTATGAATCTGTGAATCTATGTTTTCTGCTTAGAGCCTGCTCTTGTAAATAGTTCATAGCCAGCACTCCCAGGGGAGAGATAGCTCAGTGGTTTGAGCATTGGCCTGCTAAATACAGTCCTTGAGAGGGCCATTTAGAGATCTGGGGCAAAAATCTGCTTCAAGCAGCAGGTTGGACTAGATGACCTCCTGAGGTCCCTTCCAACCCTGATATTCTTTAAAAAAGGGACCTGGCTCTAGATTACCAGCTCTTTAAGGCAGGGACCCTGAATACACATTTTATCTTTAAAATGGCAAGGAGATTTTGGGTGCTATATAAATTATAATACTAATTCTCTAGCAATGTACTTCCTGGAATGCATTAGAGCTGCTATGAAATTGAATTTATGCATAAAAGCAAGGAAAACAGTCAGACTTACAGTCCCAACCCTTTAAATTTTCAGTTATACTTCAGAAAGGGACATTGATGCTTAGCAGTGGTACCCTTAGAATTTCAGGCTGTCAAGAATATTTATCAAATATGGTATATAAAATGGAAAACTGTATTTTCTAAATGCCTGATAATTTAAACAACACTACATTTGTGCTTATAAGCTATTTTTTATTTAGTTCAAATCAAAAGATGGTTTGAAAGTGATACAGTTGTGTATAGAATTCCTAGATGCAGATTTGTTAGGGTGTGTACTGTTACAATCACTTTGTTTTCTGAATGTTTGCAGTAAGTTATTGTTTTCTTCCTTCTTCATCATGAATTGAATTTTCCTAATCTAGGGCATTATCTAACTCCACTGAAGTCATTGGGAGTCTTTCCATAGGGAATTGGATCAGGCTCATACAACCCAATCCTCTGACAAAGCACACATTGACTTCAATGAATTACTGAGAGACAAACTTTGTTTCAGGTGGCATTGGGGAGACTGTTTTGTAAGCACATCCTACCAGCCTCAGAGAAAGCCTCATTTGTCTCAGAGAAAGCTGTTGCTGGAATATTAGCACTAAGGCTATCTAGAGTGAAGATGGTTCCTGGGGGAAGATAGTGATCAATAGAATGAGGAAGTGAGGGAACCTTTGGCCCTCATAAGGACTTGGCTTTAGTTGTGGCCGAATACTGCCAGGAAAAATCCATGCTATAGATGTATCAGCACAAAATAGTTGAACAGTGAAATTTTAGTACAGATTTTGGACACTGCCATACATACTGCCTTTAAGTAGCTTAGGATAACTAGTTATGAGTAAAGATATGTACTGATTTTGCTTTCTGTACCATTAAATGATATGTAAGTCACTATTAGTTTGTTTTGGTCTGAATGCAGGAGGCAAGAAGTTGCCACCTAAGAAGATGCAATTCCAGAATATTTCATTTTTAAGTACTCAGAATAATATGGTTTCCCAGAAAAAAGATGCTACGGCTCAACGTATATTATCTGCAAGACTTCACAAAATTAAAGAGCTGAAAAATGAACTGTCTGACCTCCAGCATAAACTAGAAGCATCAAACTTAGAAAACCAGCTTCTGAAACAGCTTCAGTATCGGCACTTGAAAGCAATAGGTAAATATGAAAATGCGGAGAATAACTTGCCTGATCTTATAGCAAAACATTATAGTGAGGTAAGAACTCTAAGGGGACTCCTTAGGAAGTCTCAGGAACAGGAACGAAATACATCCAGGAAGCTCAGAGAAGTTGAAGCAGAGCTGTTAAAGACTAAAGATGCCTTGCAAGTATTGCAGAAACTTTCAGAAGACACGAATCTTGCAGAGAGAGGGGAACTTACTCATAGATTATCAGTCCTTACAGAAAAAATGGAAGCCAATGATAAGAGAATACAGGTAATATGGAGCATGTCCTTGTATTTTTAGAACTATAATAGGAAATATTTTTGTGAAAGAATAATGCAAGATTATTAATCAATGCATATAAAATGAATATTTATAGTGCAAGCTAACAATACAGAAATTCAGATCCATTTGTTTTAATCCAAAGCTTTCCAAAGTTTAGTGATATTATGAATGAATTACCAATAACTTTAATAAAATCTTACAAAAACGTATCAGTGGATTAAATTTGGAAATAAAGATTAGTCAAACTGTTGCCCTATTACCTTTAAAAATATGACATACTACTGGAGAGCTGTCTCCAGTCTCCCATTCACTCCTTAGTACAGGTGTAGTCAAACATATTGCAGCTGTTGACTAGTGAATTAAACATGAGTCGGGAATCCTAGTCTTAGCTCTACCACTGGTTTGAAATGTGACCTTGGGCAAAAGACTGAATTTATTTGAGCTTTAGGTTATTCATCTGTTAAAAGGATGAACAGTTTTAAAGGAGGGTGATGTGAGGCTTTATTAATGAATATATATAAAGTACTTTGAAATTCTTGTATGAAATGTACAATATAAGTACTAATATTATTTATTTCAAGGGTTTTTTGGGGCAGAGTTAATATTTAATTAATTTATATTGTGACCACCATTGTGATATCTAAGGGTGTTTGACCAAAACTAATAAAAACAACTGTTGCCAACATTTGAATAGACAGCACCCTTGTTAGGATGCAATATTCTTCCAGAAGGAAGTGGAGGGAGGAGAAGCACAAAGAAATAATAATATATTCAGTAAAATGAGAATTGGGTGAGTAGCCATTGGGAAGAATACAAGAACAATTGCCTCATAAATTCATAACACTATTTCCCCCTTATTTCTGGGTGTGGCGATCCCCTAAAACCTACCTCAGAGCTAACACAATCCCATCTGCCCACCTTTAATGCCTCTACCCCTCTGCACTACAGCGACCTGTCTCCAATGGAGAGGGTTATATACAGGGGTGGCTCCAGGCCCCAGGATGCCAAGTGCGTGCTTGGGGCAGCAAGCCGCGGGGGGTGCTCTGCGAGCGCCGCGAGGGCGGCAGGCAGGCTACCTTCGGCGGCTTGCCTGCGGAGGGTCCGCTGGTCCCGTGGCTTCGAGGACTTCCCGCAGGCATGCCTGTGGGAGGTCTGCCGAATCCGCGGACCAGGGACCTCCTGCAGGCAAGCCGCCGAAGGCAGCCTGCCTGCCGTGCTTAGGGTGGCAAAATGCCTAGAGCTGCCCCTGGTTGTATATTGTTCTTTCTGAAGCTCATTAATACTGCTCTTGTAGGAGGCTGCTAGAGAGCTATGGAGAATGTTCCTTCCTTACCCCCAAGGGTTGGGCATACTGCCTTTGCAGTGTTCCCAGGGACTTAGGGGCTGAAACAGCAAGCATCACAATGCCAACTTTTAGGCACCTAGAAAATCACAGAATAAACACTGAGATTCACAAAGCCTGAATTTGGTGCCTAGGCTCCTATACAATGAATGGGGAGAGATAGGCAACTTAGAAAGCCAACACACTAGGCAGGGAGCCATCTAAGCTAGCCAATGGGAGATGCTGATGAGAGGAGTGTTTGCTGCGCCCCAATCTCTCTCTGAGGTAGGCACCTAAATCTGGGCTTCAGGGAGGCGCCTAGGTCTGTTTAGTGATCCACAAATGGGAACCAGGCACCTAATGTCAGGTGACCTAGGCCCTTCTTGAAGGAATGAGTTGTGCGCCTGCCTCACACAACACAAAATGGCCACCGGAGGAGTAGAAGGTGGTGGTGGTACCCACCATGTAACTTTAGCTCTGTGCTTAGAACACTCACCTTGTGCTATTAACTACTGAGCCGTGGGATATTCTGATGTGGGGCTCCCTCAATCTCTCCTTTGAAGCTGTTCCACTGTGGATTAAATAATGAAAGAGTGAATGGACCTGGGTCTCCCATATCGGTGCCCTAACACACACACACACCACACACTGGAGCAATCATTGGGTCAGAGAGAGAGTGAGTGAGTGAGAATGACTCTGACTCACTGTTCTTTAGGGAACTAATTGGCAGGATCCCCTGGGAGGCTAATATGAGGGAGAAAGGAGTCCAACGGAGCTGGCTGTATTTTAAAGAAGCCTTATTGAGGGCACAGGAACAAACCATCCTGATGTGCAGAAAGAATAGCAAATATGGCATGCAACCAGCTTGGCTTAACAATGAAATCTTTGGTGAGCTTAAACTCAAAAAGGAAGCTTACAAGAAGTGGAAATTTGGACAGATGACTGCGGGGAGTATAAAAATATTGCTAGAGCATGCAGGGGTGTAATCAGGAAGGTCAAGGCATGATTGGAGTTGCAGCTAGCAAGGGATGTAAAGGGTAACAAGAAGGGTTTCTACAGGTATGTTAGCAACAAGACGAAGGTCAGGGAAAGTGTGGGACCCTTACTGAATGAGGGAGGCAACCTAGTGACAGACGATATGGAAAAAGCTGAAATACTCAATGCTCTTTTTGCCTCAGTCTTCACAGACAAGGTCAGCTCCCAGACTGCTGCAGTGGGAAACACAGTATGGGGAGGAAGTGAGCCGCCCTCATTGGTGAAAGAACAGGTTAAGGACTATTCTGAAAAGCTGGACATGCACAAGTCCATGGGTCCAGATCAGGGGCGGCTCTAGGAATTTGGCCACCCCAAGCAGGGTGGCATGCTGCAGGGGGCGTGCTGCTGGTCCCGTGGCTCCGGGGGACCTCTTGCAGACGTGCCTGCAGAGGGTGCGCTGGGAGGGCGGCAGGCGGCTCCGGCGGCCCTTGCGCAGTCCTGCCTGCGGAAGGTCCGCCAGAGCCGCGTGCCACCCTGCCGGCAAAATGCCGCCCCAAGCGCGCTTGGCGCGCTGGGGTCTGGAGCCAGCCCTGGTCCAGATCTAATGCATCCAAGGGTGCTGAGGGAGTTGGCTGATGTGATTGCAGAGCCATTGGCCATTATCTTTGAAAATTCATGGTGATTGAGGGAGGTCCCAGATGACTGGAAAAAGGCAAATATAGTACCCATATTTTAAAAAGGGAAGAAAGAGAACCTGGGGAACTACAGATCGGTCAGCCTCACTTCAGTCCTCGGAAAAATCATGCAGCAGGTCCTCAAGGAATCCATTTTGAAGCACTTGGAGGAATTCAGAAGGTGATCAGGAACAGTCAACATGGACTCACCAAGGGCAAGTCATGTCTGACCAACCTGATTGCCTTCTTTGATGAGATAACTGGCTCTGTGGATGAGGGGAAAGCAGTGGATGTGATATATCTTGACTTTAGCAAAGCTTTTGATACGGTCTCCCACAGTGTTCTTGCCAGCATGTTAAAGAAGTATGGATTGGATGAATGGACTATAAGGTGGATAGAAAGCTGGCTAGATCGTCGGGCTCAACAGGTAGTGATCAACGGCTCGATGTCTAGTTGGCAGCCGATATCAAGCAGAGTGCCCCAGGGGTCGGTCCTGGGGCCAGTTTTGTTTAACATCTTTATTAATGATCTGGATAATGGGATGAATTGCAGCCTCAGCAAGTTCACAGATGACACTAAGATGGATACACTGGAGGGTAAGAATAGGGTCCAGAGTGATCTAGACAAATTGGAGGATTGGGCCAAAAGAAATCTGATGAGGTTCAACAAGGACAAGTGCAGAATCCTGCACTTAGGAAGGAAAAATCCCATGCACTGCTACAGGCTGGGGACCGACTGGCTAAGCAGCAGTTCTGCAGAAAAGGACCTGGGGATTACGGTGGACGAGAAGCTGGATATGAGTCAGCAGTGTGCCCTTGTTGCCAAGAAGGCCAACAGCATATTGGGCTATATTAGTAGGAGCATTGCCAGCAGATCGAGGAAGTGATTATTCCCCTCTATTCAGCACTGGTGAGGCCACACCTGGAGTATTGTGTCCAGTTTTGGTCCCCCCACTACAGAAGGGATGTGGACAGATTGGAGAGAGTTCAGTGGAGGGCAACGAAAATGATTAGGGTGCTGGGGCACATGACTTACTAGGAGAACTGAGGGAACTGGGGTTATTTAGTCTGCAGAAGAGAAGAGTGAGGGGGGATTTGATAGCAAGGGGGTTCCAAAGAGGATGGAGCTAAGCTGTTCTCAGTGGTGGCAGATGACAGAACAAGAAGCAATGGTCTCAAGTTTCAGTGTGGGAGGTCTAGTTTGGACATTAGGAAACACTATTTCACTAAGAGGGTGGTGAACCACTGGAATGAGTTACCTAGGGTAGTGGTAGAATCTCCATCCTTAGAAGTTTTTAAGGCCTCGTTTCACAAAACCCTGGCTGGGATTATTTAGTTGGTGTTGGTCCTGCTTTGAGCAGGGGATTGGACTAGATGACCTCCTGAGGTCTCTTCCAACCCTAATATTCTATGATTCCATGACTTTGTAGGCTGGTGGTTAGAGCACCCACATGGGAGACCCCAAGTCCAGTAACCCCTCCTCCATTCACTCCATTATTTATCCACAAATGAACAGCTTCAGCGGGAGAGATTGAGGAAGCCCCACATAATAATATCCTCTGGTTCAGTGCTTAGAGAACCCTCCTAAGAACTAGGAGATTCCCTTGCTCAAGTCTGTTCTCACCCTCTATCAGAGAGTGGGGAATTGAACCTGTATTTCCCACATCCCAGGTGAGTGTTCTAACCACTGGATTAAAAGTTATAAGGTGGACACCACTCCTTCCTCTTCCAGCTGCATTTTGAATCGGACCCAATCTGGAAGGGAAGGCACCTACTGGATCAAGCCCCATTTAGGCAGCCCAATGCCTATCTTCCCCCGGTTCATTAATCACTCTGGACTTAGGTGGGAGGGAGCCATCTGGACTCCCAGAGTGGGGCAGTGGTGGGTATATCCCAGAGTCTAAAACTTAGGTGCCTAGGGAACTTTTACAGTGGAAAGTTAAGCGCCGAGTGAGTTTAGGTGCCTACGGGGTTAGGCAGCAGCCAAGCAGAAGTTTAGTGGATTGCAGTGCTGCCACACATGGGGATTTAGGAGCCTAACTCTGGAGTTTAGGTGCCTAAAGTGCTTCATGCATATCCTTACTTTTACTCCTTCCAACTTAGATGTAGACCATTCAAACTTGAATTCATAACAGTATCAAACACAAATATTTTAGTAAAAAAGTAATGGCTTACAGAACTGTTAAAAAATAATGTCCCCGAGAGAGTGTAATATAGGCATAGGATGAGAGAAAATAAAGAGGCTTCCGTGCCTTTAATGTCTCATACTTCTTGACTCTCATTGTCTTTATGGGGAAAGCCTCCATCTCTGATTTTTAATAAAATCTTATAACAGTGAAGTCTTCCATTTACCCTCCAGAAATTCATTTCTACTCTATCAAAAGAATAACTAAACTCAGCTGCCATTCTGAAAGCTGTTTATTTGTTAAACCCCCACTGAGTCAGTAGAAAGTCTTGCTCATGGAGAATTTGCAGGATTCGGTGCTTAGCTTATAACTTTGATACCGACACAGTGCATTGCAATTACAGTTTATCCTCTGGGTTCTAAATGATACCCGACCTGATTCTCATTTATACTGCCAGAGTGGTGTAAAGGGGCCTTAATGTAAATGAGAATCAGGTCCTGATGATCCCCCCAAAAAAGACTGTATTGGATAACACATCAGGAATTTAGTATATTGACTTATTTTTAATTTTTGAATACCTATATATTGATTTTGTTTGGTAAACTTTGTTTTGAAACCAGCTTTTATTAATTTTAGATGTAAATGGAGACACTGCATTTTTGTTTTATTACAAACTTCTAATTTCAGATTTTATTTACAGTAGAATATGATTATTAGAAGTTTCATTTTTCATTATGTTACTCTGCTTAATTTTTAAACCTGATGTGAATTGAAATTCTTCAGCAGTTCCAGTGAATATACCACATGGTTAAATATATAATATTTCTAGGGCTTAGAAAAACAGCTGAAGTTGAACAGTAGCATCTTTAGTCGTCAATTGGCAGCTGAGAATAGAAAGACTGTAGCAGCTCGGACAATCACAAAGAACTTGCAAATGGAAATTAAGTCTCTTCAACAAAAAATTAAGGTACCCAAGGTTTAAAATAGGTTTCTTTTTTTATAAAAGTGCCACATGTCTTATGTTATATGTTCCTGTTACCTTCATTATATTCTTAAATAAGATAACTAAGGAATATGTAATGCAAAATGTATACACTGCAAAAATATCAAAAAGTAAAATACATTAAATTATAATTACATCTCTGAAGTGGATCAATAACTAGTAGAAATGCAATTGACAATATCTGCCTGTTACCATTTGATGAATCTAGATCAGCATGTTATGCTACAACTGTATCGGGGTTCCACAGGGGTCGGTCCTAGGCCTAGTCCTATTCAACATTTTCGTTAATGACTTGGATAATGGAGTGGAGAATATGCTTATAAAATTTGCAGATGACACTGTGACGGGTTGCCCCCCTTAGGATGCCACCTGATGTGCTGAGATACCACTGAGCCCACCTGTTCTGCCAGCCTGGGCGCCCTTTTTACCTGTCTTGCTGAGCCAGGCTCTTAAGCCTCCTCCAGCACACACACAGGCAGGGCCACACCCAACTGCAGAACAACACAGACACTGAGATTAGCTCTGGGAAGACTCATCTTAAGGGACTTGCCCCAGCACTCACGTGTCCACCTCTCTTGAAGTGCAGACCCAAAGTATATTATGAAATCCGCCTCCTCCCTCAATGTGGAGGAAGGTATGCACAACCTCTTACCCCCCACACCTCAATTATGAATTGCACAAATGGGGTTATATTATAAACAAGAAATAAGTTTATTAACTACAAAAGGTGAATTTTAAGTGGTTAAAGAGATAGCAAACAGAACAAAGCAGATTATTAAGCAAACAAAACACATAAGCTAAGGTTGTTTCACTAAATAGTAATTTCTCACCCTAGATATAGAAAGTCTTGAAAGGCAGCTGCACTGGTCTCCAGCTTGAGACCTCAGGTATTATTATTCACAAGCTAGACACCCTTCCAGCTTGAGAGCTACCCTTCTCCCCCGAGTTCAGTTCTTGGTTCCAGGTGTTTTTCAGTGTCTCTTTCGGTGGGGAGGCAGAGAAGAACCACAATGATGTCACTCCCGTGCCTTATATAGCTCTTGTATAAGGTGGGAACCCTTTGTCTTCCAGTGGAAAAACACTGGCATTCCAAAAGGGGAGGTGGGATATCCAGAACCAGGATACTCGGTCCCATGCCTCTGCATGGCTGTGGCAGCCATTGCTCGTAGGCTGTCTCGAACATCCACAGGAAGACTAAGCGCTTTTACAGTCCATTGTCTTTGCTAATGGGTCATTAGCACTGTCTGGCTTTCTCATAGTTGTAACTGAAGGGCTAGTTGGGGGTTACACTCAAAGTAGCCCATTTGAAACACAGATACATGGCCAATATTCCTATTTCAGATACAGAAATGATACAGGCATACAAATTGGATAATCACATTCAGTAAATCATAACTTTTCCAATGATACCTTACAAGACCCATCTTGCATAAAGTACATCTCAGTGATGTCATAGCCATATCATAAGCATATTTCCATAAAGAATATGGAGTGTAATGTCACAGACACCAAGCTGGAAGGGGTTGCAAGCACTTTGGAGGACAGGATTAGAATTCAATACAATCTTGACAAATTGGAGAATTGGTCTGAATTCAGCAAAATGAAATTCAATACAAACAAATGCAAAGTACTGCACTTAGGAAAGAAAAATCAAATGCACAACTACAAAATGGGAAGTAACTAGTTAGGCAGTTGTACTGCAGGAAAGGATCTGGATGTTATAGTGGATCACAAACTGAATATGAGCCAACAATGTGATGCAGTTTATCCACTCCTGTGGAAACCACACCCCTAGGAGGGATCTAGTCTCTAAAATAACCATTGTGAGATTCCTCCCCCCGCATCATTCAGTTAGAAGTGGAATAGGCTGTGCAGTCTGCTTCAGTGTTGGCATATCCCTGGGCAGAGATGCCGACTTTGGGATTTCCCAGGGGGTGCTGGACCCCTTCTCTGCCCCAGGCCCTGCCCCACTCCACCAAAGACCCTGCCCCTGCCCTGCCTCTTCCCACTCCCACCCCACCCCACCTCACCTCTTCTCATCCCCGTTCTGCCCCCTCCCCCTGCCACTTCCTGCCCCCACTCCTCTCCCTCATCTACAGCACTTCCTGAATGTCACTGGACAGCTGATCACGACAGGCGGGAGGTGCTGGGAGGAAGGGGAAAGAGCTGATCGGCAGGGCTGCTGGAGGCTGGGAGGTGCTGTGGGGGAGGAGGAGGAGCTGATCCATGGGACTGCTGGTGGGTGCTGAGCACCCACTGTTTTTTTCCAGTGGGTGCTCCAGCCCCAGAGAATCCACGGAATCAGCGCCTTTGTCCCTGGGGACCTATGAGAGGCCAGGACCATCTGCACAGAAGCACCGTGCAGCCATACAGCTTTGCACCAACAGCCCTCCTCCTCTCTTGTTCTTTGGCAATATGACTGCAACAAGGGACTCCCCCTAGCTGCAGCAGCCCCCAAGGAATCCTGGGGGAGGACTTAGCAGAACAGGAGTGGGATACAATGTCTGTCCTATTCCCAGGTGAATCACAGGCTCATGGGGTACCCATGGACCCAAAGAATTGATCACCCTCCTCACAGGTTGGTCCCCTCCATGTGCAGATCTGGGGAGGAGGAACAATTGCAGGACCATGAGCTTTAAACCTCTCAGTGTCACTTTAATGAAAAGCTATTTTGAAATGCAGATTGTTTGCACTAAGTTTCTATTTCTATCGTAACACTTATCTGAAATATTTCCATTTAATTGTTAATTGAAGAAGGCCTCTAAAATTGTGGGTACTGTTTTCTGTGCCTCTATTTTCGATGCCCAATTTTCTGTATTTAAGTTTTTAGGTGAACAAAACTTGGATCTTTAGCACAAACAGCAATTGGGCATGCCAATCAGCCTGACTTCTGTACTGAAATACAGTAACTCCTCGCTTAATGTTGTAGTTATGTTCCTGAAAAATGCGACTTTAAGTGAAACAATGTTAAGCGAATCCAATTTCCCCATAAGAATTAATGTAAATGGCGGGGTTAGGTTCCAGGGAAATTTTTTTCACCAGACAAAAAACTATATAATATATATTATGTGATAGACCCAGGCCCGCTGGGTACAGCAGAATAGCAGAAGGCAGATATACTGGCCACTGGATTAACAGTTTTCTGTTCCCTGACTGACCAGAGCAGGGGCTGCTCCAGGCTAATGAGAACACCTGACTCTAATTAACCTGTAAAGAGTCAGGTGAGGCCATTCAGTTAATGTGACCACCTGACTCTAATTAAGGCCCTGCTGATACTATAAAAAGGGCTCACTCCAGTCAGGCAGAAGAGAGCCAGGGAGCCAGAGGAGAGGAAGTGCGGCTGAAGGGCTGGTTACTGAAGACACCGTAAAACATCGTTAAAGGAGCCCTAAGGTAAGGGTGAAGAAGGGAGAAGCAGGAGAGCTGTGGGGAAGTGGCCCAGGGAAATGTAGCAACTCTGGCAGCGAAAGGTTGGCTGCCAACAACTGCTACCATTAGGGTCCCTGGGCTGGAACCCGGAGTAGAGGGCGGGCCCGGGTTCCCCCCAACCCACCACTACAGGAACAGCTCCTGGAAGGGGAAGTCAGGTCCCTGTCAGGACAGGAGCTGAACAGAGACTGTGGGAGTTCTCTCACCAACCTCCTTGCAGCCTATGATGAAAAGGGCTCAGTAGACTGTAACCCTGGCCCTAGAGAGAGAAGGGCTACGTGGAGGGTCACAGTGAGCCACTGAGGCTAGCATAAACCGCCTAGAAGCGCAGGGCCCACGGGAGCAAGGTCAGAGCTCTGCCACAATATATATATATGTATATATATATATATATATATACACAGTATAAGTTTTAAACAAACAATTTAATACAATGATGATTGTGAAGCTTGGTTGAGGTGGTGAAGTTAAAGGTGGAAGAGGGTGGGATATTTCCCAGGGAATGCTGCTAAATGATGAACTAGCATTCGGCTGAGCCAGTGGCGTAGCCAGGTGGAGGGAAGAGGGGGAGCAGGAAAAAAAAGGCACCACCCATTGCGGCGATTTTACTGACGGGGCAGCGCTCCAGGTCTTTAGCGGCACCTTGGCGGTGGGACCTTCACTCGCTCCACAGGTCTTCGGCGATGAAGCCTGAGTGCCACCGAAGACACCCGGAGCGAGTGAAGGTCCTGCCGCCAAAGTGCTGCCAAAGACCCGGAGTGCTGCCCCATCAGTAAAAGCGCTGCAGCGAGTGGCGCCTTTTTTTTTCCCACTCCCGGGTAAGTAAAATTAAAAAGGCACCACTTGTGCTCAGTGCGGGAGTAGCCACTGCCCCGCTCCCACCCTAGCTACACTACTGGGCTGATCCCTCAAGGGTTAACACATTATTGTTAATGTAGCCTCACACTCTACAAGGCAGCACAAATAGAGGGACGGGAAACAGCATGGCAGAGACAGAGACACACACCCTGTGTGTGAGAGAGAGATGCGCATTGCCCCTTCAAGTACGCTGACACCACTCTAAGTACATTGCCTTTTTAAGTAGATCAGGAGGTTGAGGCAGCAGCTGCAGCCCGAAAGCTCCCTCCGTCCTGAGACCTGTCATGTCCCCACGCTGCTCTACATGGAGAACGGGTAAGTGGGGGGCAGGAGCAGGGGGGAGGGGGACACCCTGACATTACCCCTCTCTCTTCCCCCACCCCTCCTGCACAGCAAGCAGGAGGCTCCCAGGAGCAGCTCTAAGGCAGAGGGCAGGAGCAGCACATGGCAGTGTGGGGAGGGACAGCTGAACTGCCAGCAATTGATAGCCTGCTGGGCGGCTGCCACACAGGGAACTTAGGGGAGCGGGGAGCTGATAGGGGGCTGCCAGTCCACCCTGGTTTCAAGCCCCCACCAGCTACCTGCAATGGGCTGCTCTTCATGCAAGCAGTGGACAAAGCAGGCGGCTGCCAAACAACATTATAAGGGAGCAGTGTGCAACTTTAAACGAGCATGTTCTCTAATTGATCAGCAAGGTAACAACGTTAACCGGGACAACTTTAAGTGAGGAGTTACTGTACTGTTTATTCTCATGTACTCTGTACAGCCAGTAACTTAGAGATTGAAAAGTTCACCTGCATTTTATATGCATTTTACTGTTCGTCAAACTGTTCAATAAGAATGGATGCAAAGTAAGAATGAAGTTGAAGTTTGTCTTACATATTTAAGGAATTTTAAGATATGTTTCAATTTTAAAAATGTTTTTTTCAATCAGACAGCTGTCATGCTTCTCATCCTTCCTGCTCTACTGAATAATAGTTTATAAAATATGGACAAAGAAGGCATGTCATAAATAAAACAAACTGTGGAAACAAAATTTTTGCTCCATACTTCTGAACAGATTACTTGTAGACTGTGCAGTATAAGCCAATTTTAGCTTTAAATACAGAATACTTAATCTAAATAAGGACAGTGAAGAAGAAGAATGAAAGATAAACATTTATTAGAGAGGTCTCTGTGATGTTATTGACATGAACTGTGACCGTATAGATCATTGTTGCAACCAGGGTCCTATGGTTGCACCAGGTATTGTACAGAGGAGGTCAAGTGGGGTGTCTATGGAAAGGTTGTAGTTCTCTGGTTATGATTATGCTGTCTGTATATGTATATCATTTTTGTATTTGAATTTATGAATATTGGCTATGTACTTGTATCTCAATGTGTTTGATTCTAAGTAGCCTCAGTGAAGCATTTGGTCAGCTTCTTGAGAAAGGACTATTCTCAGTAAGTGCCCAATCAAGAAACACTTAACTGACAATGGACTTTGGGAGACACTGATCCACATCTGAGCGTTCCTGGGAAAGTTCAAACTAACATGCAAACAATGGCATCAGCCTGCAAAAAAATGAATCCTTCATGGACATGTGCCTTGCCCAGGTGGCTACAAACTCCATCTTGTTGCTGTGACTTTGCACAGAAGAACAAAGGGGTTTCCACTCACAAGAGAGAGAATATAAAAGGCCCTGGATGCCTCTCCATTTTGTCTTCAGCTGGCTCATGAGATGGCCTCTCCACCCCCAAGAGATGCCTGAAAGAAACTGGAACAAAGGACAGTAACTATGGGGGTGAGAGTGATTGCTGGACCCAGACTAGAAAGGAGTCCAGTCTGTGAAAGAACATCTCTGGGAGTGAGATTTCATCTGTAATCAGTTTTTTAATGTATTAGCCTTAGAGTTGCGTGTTTTGTTTTGCTTGGTAACTTACTTTGTTCTGTATGTTATTACTTGGAACCACTTAAATCCTACTTTTTATACTTAATAAAATCACTTTTTGCTGATTAATTAACCCAAAGTAAGTAAGTAATACCTGGGGGAGCAAACAGCTGTGCATATCTCTCTATCAGTGTTATAGAGGGTGGACAATTTATGAGTTTACCATGTATAAGCTTTATACAGAGTAAAATGGATTCATTTGGGGTTTGGAGCCCATTGGGAGCTAGGTGTCTGGGTGCTAGAGACAGGAGCACTTGCTAAGCCATTTTCAGTTAAGTCTGAAGCTTTGGGGGCATGGATCAGACCCTGGGTCTGTGTTGCAGCAGATTAGTGTATCTGGCTCAACAAGACAGGGTTCTGGAGGCCCAAACTGGCAGAGAAAATGGGCTCAGAGGTAGTCTCAGCACATCACGTGACAGTCCCAAGGCGGGTCTCTGTGGCCCAACCCGTCACATCTCCATCTCTTGAATGTAATGTTATTAAAAATGGATATGAAAGAATGTAGGGGTGTGTTAAGGCTTAAAAGAGATCAGAATTCAAATTCGGAGTTAGATCACTGAAGAAAATAAGATTGCTAGTTCCCATTTATGAACATCACAGGCTCACTCCCATTGACACATTTCACCATGGTTGGCAGTTTCCATCCAAAAAAGGCTTTGGACTGGAAGGTGAGGCTTTTCACATTTGAGATAGGACCAAAGTGTATTGGTACAGCAATGTGTTAAACCTTTTATAAGGTGTCTGCCTGCAGAACGTTTATCTCAGGCCACAGCTACTTGTTCTCTATTTTCAGGAACATTATTACACTCATTAACATTTTTTTAAGATGAGGCACTGGAGTTGGTAAAAGGTAATCATGAAGTTTGATAGTGTGGATCTTTCTTTTTTTAGGAAAAAGAACGAGAAGTTGGTATAAAAAATATCTATGCAAATCGGATGCTTAAAAGTCTACAGGACAAAGCTGATCCAGTACCTCGCAAAAAAGGTACTGTATATCTGTAATATTTTTTATTTTTATATATTTTAGTGTTGAACTTGCATTGCTTTATAATTGGGACATAATGGGATAAATTTTCTAAAACAGGGACCTAAATTGCACCTGTAAATATGCAAAATGGGTTCTTGCGCATGCAGTTACCCATTTGGACACACAATTACTTTTCTTTGCTCATATGGATGCAGTTAAGTAGCCCATTTCTGAATATTTAACTCAGTTTATGTAAATGAACTTTGGGACAATTTTTACCTTTATTTAGTGACATTTACACAGACTGTACACTATATGATACTGTGTCTGTTAATACTTACAAAAGTTTTGGAAAATAAAGTGTAATAATGATGAGACATAAGCAGTGTTTCTGCCTTAAGTACATAATCTCTGCATCATTACATTATTAGCATTCAAACAGTATTTCATATTACTGCATCACAGATTTTGCGTAGTATGTTTGAACATAGCTGTGCCCTCTAATATCACTGTAGGTTAAGTTATGTCAGGGTTTTATTTGTAAAATCTGTTAAGTATTTAAATTTATAATTTGTCTGCAAAAATTATTCTGGCCTGAAATTTAGCATTTGATTAGTCTAGTAGCAAATGTGTCTTACCCATTTCTTAAAAATCAGATGGGCAGTTTTAAAATTATATAAACACTATTTCTGATGGCATGTATTTAACCAAGTATCAGAGGGGTAGCCGTGTTAGTCTGGATCTGTAAAAAGTGACGGAGTCCTGTGGCACCTTATTGTTGGTGTCACTAGGCATAAATCTAGGTAACTCGGGAGGATGGCTCTGGGCCTATGTGAACCAAAGTACCTCTATGTGAAGCGCTTCTGTTAGCCTTACTAAACTTTTGTAACCTCCTGTGCTATGTGCTGACTGCTGCAAGGCCAGTTGGCACTAGGTGCAGCCAATACTAGATAAGATAAGCGGAAAGCAGATGCTGTAATCAAGGTTATATGCATGAGAAAGTACAGATAAAGAAAAACAAAGGGGGTATAAATACTGGGACCCCGCCTGCATGCAGGTGTGCAGGATTTGAGATTGCTATTTCTCCTTTGCACCTTATTTGGGCTCAAATAAACTTGGCTTGCTTCTCCACCCTGGTGTGTTAATTAGTGTGACGCACACTGGGCAACGAACCCCAGTGTTGCCCCCCTCGGGCCCTCTGGGCCGGCAACATTAGACTAACAGACGTATTGGAGCATAAGCTTTTGTGGGTGAATACCCACTTCATCAGATGCATGTGTCTGACGAAGTGGGTATTCACCCAGGAAAGCTTATGCTCCAATACGTCTGTTAGTCTATAAGGTGCCACAGGACTTTTGTGTAACCAAGATAACTCAAAAACTAAGATAAAATACCAGCATTTCTGATCCAATCTTTACAAGTTAGTGGTTTTAGAAAATCAGATCTCTGGGATTCAGATTGCCGCCTAAATCTAATTGGGTTTCTGCTGAGTCAGCCAATCTGAATCAGACAGAGCCAACAAAATCCAGAGAATTTTGGTGAGAAGTCTTCTCTGTGATGTCACAGGCCTTCGGTGCCTTTGTTTCAGGTAGCTTTTTTACAGCAATTACACTTCAGCAGAAATTGTTTCTGTGATGAAAAATTTCAGTTGGAAGCTTTTACTCTTATATTTGCTCCATAAGATGAGTAAAGGTTTGGACAAGGTTTGCAAGAGGTGTGTTGCAAATTTCTTCAGTAAATACTGCCAAATATCCTGCTAAGAGGACAGGAGTAAGATATTTCTAGGCTGCTGCATCCTATCCAATCAGAGGCTTCCCTCTCCTAATAAGGTAAGACTCTGTACCTCATGCTACACTTCATCCAGCTCAAGCCTCACTCATTTCTACTCTCAATGTATAGAGATGTTTCACATGGCTATGGAAGAAATCCATTACACGCTTATCTGCCTGTCAAGATATCTGATCATTGAATTACATCTCTTGTCACCTCTCCCTCTGCCAGTCATCATATGCAATAAACAAGGATGGTTATTGCAGTTTTGTTTGACACTTTCCACCCCGATCTAATTGTCATATCCAACAGTGTCTTTTGTATATGTATTAAATGTTCAATATCTTATGAATGCATACATGAGTTATTATGTGTTTATGTTGTTTGTCTGATAGCCCTTGTTATGTGATGTTTCCATTCCACGAGTTAGAATGTTTTTGGAGAACAGAAAGTACTGGATTTTTGCTGTTGTGCCTAAACTATAGCATAGGTATTATAAGATATGCATGAAACTGTATGAACTCACTGCAAATATACAGATGTTGTTTTAATTTTTTTTAAATATTCATTTAATGAATAGTTTCCTGAATGATTCTATCATTTCCCCTAACTGACATTTCAAATAGGGAGTAACCCTTTTCTAGGAGGGCTGGTTTCCAGTCACAGAGAAGGAAACATTTCTTGGTGTTTACTTACAGTACCATGTAAATAATAATAATAATAATTAATAATAAAAACAGAGGACCCAAACAGAAACTGGATGAAAAAATTTAAAATAAATTAAGGACATTCAAGTGGCAATTTCAAAGGCTGTTTTCCTAGCCCGTAAGCCCCGGAGATTCTGTTATACATTAATCTCAAAGATGCATAACTTCCCATGGCCCTTTCCCAGCTGAAGCTTCTAAGGGTATGCCTACAGTGCAGTCAGCACAGTGCCACTGTAGCACTGTGCAATAGGTGCTTCCTATATTGATGGAAGGGGTTTCTCGTCAATGTAGGTAATCCACCTCTCAGGCATGTCTACACTTACCGGGATCGACACGCAGCGATCGATGCATCGGCTGTCGATTTAGTGGGTCTAGTGAAGACCTGCTAAATTGACAGCAGATCGCTCTCTCGTTGACTTCTGTACGCCACCAGATCGAGAACAGTAAGGGGACCCATTGACATTGCATAGTGTGGACCCTGTGGTAAGTAGATCTAAGATATGTTGACTTGAGTTACGCTACTCACATAACTCAAATTGCATGGTTTAGATCGACTTTTCCCTGTAGTATAGACAAGGCCTTGGCAGTAGCCAGGTTGATGGAAGAATCCTTTCAACTTAGCTGTGTCTACACCAGGGGTTAGGTTCACCTAAATATGGGGTTCAGGGCATGAAATTCTTCATAGGCCTTATCATCGCAGCTAGGTTGACCTGTTTTTTATGTGTAGACCAGGCCTTAGACTTGCATTTTGAGGGTGGGAGATCCCAGACTAGGGCTTGCTTCTAAACAGTATTTACAAGAGTGATGGTCACAGTGACGGATTGTCTGAGAGAAGAAGGGGGACTCTGTTTTTCTTTGGTTAGCTTCATAGATTCCAAGGCCAGAAAGGACTATTGTGATCATCTAGACTGACTTCCTGTATAACATAGGCCATAGAACTTCCCCAAGATAATTCCTAGAGCAAAGATTTTAGAGAAACATCCACTTTTGATTTAAAAGTTGACAGTGATAGTGACTCCACCACAATCCTTGGTAAATTGTTCCAGTGATTACTCAGTTAAAAATTTATGCCTTATTTCCAGTCTGAATTTGTCTAGCTTCATTGGATTATGTTATTCCTTTCTATGCTAGATTGAAGAACCCATTACTAAATATATATTCCTATAGGCTGTTATGAAGTCATCCCTTAACTTTCTCTTTGGCTATGTCTACACTACGGACCTTACAGCGGCACAGCCAAACTGCTGCAGCGGTGCTGCTGTAAGATCTCCTCTGTAGCCACTCTGTGATGGTGGGAGAGTACTCTCCCGCCAGCACCATTAAACTACCCCCTATGAGCAGCAGTAGCTATCTCGGCAGGAGAGCATCTCCCGCTGACATAGCGCTGTCCACACCATCTGTTTTTCACATCCCCTGACCAGGGAGCAGCAAGGACAGAGGTGAATTAAGATTTACTGGGTCCCTGGGCACAAAGAACATTTGGAACCCCCAAGCCTTGGGAGCCCAGGGGTGCCAGAACAGGGCCACACCCTCCCACTTTTTAACATGTGCGTAGTAGCCTTGAGCAGGCTTGGAGTTGTGGTGGCCTGGGTGTACTTTGGGGGATGGTTGCCCTCCCCAACTGCAAGCCTCAGGCCAGAGGCAACAGGAAGAGCAGTGCCACATGTGGCTGCTGCCTCAGGCACAAAGCCCAGGCAGCAGTGCAGGGGCAGCCTCACAGCAGGATGGACCCAGTGGTGAGTGGGGAGCAGATTGGCAGCTGGAGCCAGGTGCAGGCACTGAGCAGGCCTGGGTGGAGTGCAGTGGCCATTGAGGCCGGGCCAGTAGCAGTGGGAGCTGCACTGGAGGAGCCTTCCATGCCCAGCTCCTTGCTGCCTGTGACCTTTTTGGGGCTCCTTGCCACCTCCCAACTGGGCCAGGGCCTCCTCTCCCTGCAGAGTACATCTGTAGGCCCGGGGGAGGGGGCAGGCGGCTGGACTGGAGTCCCCACCCGTGAGTCCCACTGGCAGTGGTATGCCCTGGGGGGCAGGGACATGAGCTAGGGGCTGTTCTCAGGCACCCTGGCCCCCATCCAGGGCAGGTGAAGAGTCCGGGGCTCCCCAGAGCTGCTCAGGCTCCCCCGCAAAATGGCCATTTTCTATTTTTTCATTTGTGAAAAAAGACTAATTATATTTTTCTTCCCTTGTGGATCAAGAATGAAACAGATGTGGGGTACCTCTTCCATGTCTTCTATTCCCCATTGTGACAAACTCTATGAAGAGCAGACAGTAGGCCTAGGATGAGGTCTCTGTATGTGCAAATGCATATATAGTGCAGCATTTTCATCCTTAATCCCAGGAAACTAAGTAAATTGACAGTTTCTTCATTAGAACCTCCTCAACAGTTTTTTCACTTGAGAGAGAACAGATTGGGCCTCACAGATGTTGTGTGTCTGAGTTAATGACTTGAGATTGTTGAAAAAACAGGCTCACTTGAAATTATTTAATCTAAGATTATCAATCAGAGATTAGTAAAGCACTATACACAATGCAGAAATAAATAGATACATTACTACCCTTTGTTGTCAGACTAAGAGCTGGATATGTGTCTGTCCTGCATCTGGAAGGGACGTACAGTTTTCGTTCCCCCAACCTAAGTTTTCATATCACTGTCATTATATAGGGTTTCAGACAAAAGAAACCTAGTTGCCAAGAATATTCCCCCAGAAACATATATTGTGATGTCATTTCTATAGAGTCTCAGTTTACCTGACTCATATGAGAAGGCATGATTAACAACAGCTGAGAGGACTAACAATTCTTCAAGTTAATATCTCTCAGTGGGTCTTTCTTACTCCATAATCATTATTCCATATTGATTTCCCCAACAGAAAACATCTGACTGCTATAACAATAATCTCTTATTAGTTTTCCTAGTTTAGATATGCTTATGTCAGCATTATATAATGTTAAGGAGATGGTTTTCCAAGAACGTGAAGGTGCCCTAGAGTGATTAAATACAGCATAATGAATGAATTTCTGAATAGGATTACTTATTGGTCAAAAACAGTTTTCTAGGCCTTAGAATTGAGACATACTCCTTGCTGAAGATAAAGATTCTAAAGAATAGTTAATATATATAAATATACAGAAATAAAGAACTAAAGATATTACTGTTTACTAACAGGTACTAACGTAAGGCACATCTAAATCTCTAGCTCCCCCTAGTTCTGAATCTAAGAAATGCTCAAAGGACTTCTGCTGACAAGGCTTTTAAAACAACTCAGTAGCACTCACCAAAGATTCAGAAAGAAAAGGAAGGTTCTCTATAGCAATGGCTCTCAATCTTTCCAGACTACTGTACCCCTTTCAGGAGTCTGGTTTGTTTTGCGTACCCCCAAGTTTCACCTCACTTAACTACCTGCTTACAAAATCAGACATAAAAATACAAGTATCACAGCACACTATTACTGAAAATTGCTTACTTTCTCATTTTTACCATATAATTATACAATAAATCAATTGGAATATAAATATTGTACTTACGTTTCAGTGTATAGTATATACAGCAGTATAAACAAACCATTCTCTGTATGAAATTTTAGTTTGTACTGACTTCACTAGTGCTTTTTATGCAGTCTGTTGTAAAACTAGATGAATATCTAGATGAGTTGATGTACTCCTGGAAGATCTTTGTGTACCCTCAGGGGTACGTGAACCCCTGGTTGAGAACCACTGATCTATTGGACCATTGCCATCGTAACTGTCCATCACACTGGTCCAAACTCCTTAAGAAATAATTTCCAAAATGCTAGTTATGAAGATCTTTCCTAGCTACCACCCAGCAACAGTTCAAGGAAGACAAAACAAAGCCAACCAGGAAATCATGCTGCAGCATAGATGCCAACTTTTCCCGGAGCCAATGGGTGTTCGCACTCCCCCGGCCCTGCCCTGACTCCACCCCTACCCCCTCATTCCAACCCCCTCCTCAAAGTCCCACCCCAACTCCGCCCCCTCCCGGCCCCTATTGGACTCCTCAAATCCCCACCCCGGACCCGCCTCTTCCCCCGAGCATGCTGCGTTCCCCCTCCTCCCAGCGCTTGCCACTGCAAAACAGCTGTTTCGTGGCACAAGCACTGGGAGCCAGGGGGAAAACGTGGGCACATGGCATGCTTAAGGCAAGAGGCAGATGTGAGCTGGGGCAGAGGGGCAGGGCGGGGAGCTGCCAGTGAGTGAAGAGCACCCACCAATTTTTCCCTGTGGGTGCTACAGCCCTGGAGCATCCATGGAGTTGGCGTCTATGTGCTGCAGCCAATGCTCTGTTTTCAAACCGAGTGTGCTAGATGTAGAAATACTCATGCTGCATCCTCCCATTACTGGTTTAACCAATTTATTTGCTACTCTGAGTTATTAACATCAGAAATGCTCTGATCAGGAAAAGGAAATGCTGACAACTTTGTGTTCAATAAATTAAGCCCTCATGATGACACCTTTTTTTTTTCTTTCTGCTATGTTTTTGTACTCCTCACTTGGGGCTAGATTCTCAAAAGGTGTATGGGTGTTGCACCCTGTCGTCTAGTGTCGTCTAGGCATGGAGGAAGAGTTAGTTTTTAAAAAAAGAGATTCACAGAAGCCAGCATGCTGGGCAGGGAAGCCACTTTAAGCTAATCAGAAGGAAAGGACAAGGAGAGGAGTGGGGCTTAGGCCCCATCTCTGAAAGGAAGTTAGGTGCCTTCCCCCACTTGGGATTCAGAGTTAGGCATCTAAGTCAGTTCAGTTTTTTCTCATGAAAAATCAGGAGGTAGCATGAGGCAGTTATAGACAATAGCCCAGAGGCTAGAGTGTTCACCCAGGCTATAGAAGACCCAGGTTCCAGTCCCTCCTTTGCTGGACTTGAACTCAGGTCTCCCATATAAGTGCCCTAACTACTGGGCTCTTTCAGTCTCTCCTGTCGAAGCTGTTCCACTTTGAATAATAATTAAATATTCATTGAGCCAAAGAGAGAGGATGAGAATGACCCTCTAGCCCAGTGATTAGGGTACCCACCTGCAAGATGGGGCTTCAAGTCCCTGCTTTAAATCAGGAAGAGTGGGGACTTGAGCCTCAGTCTTCCACATTGCATGTGAGTGCACTAACCCCTGGGCAATTGGTTATAAGAGGGAAAATGGACACCACAACCATTGTCTTTTGTGTAAGTTGGGCATGCTCTGAGCATGCCTACCTGTCAGGTGAGAAGCCATGGAAAACCTAGTTTGTGAAACTTGGCAGGTCTTAGACATGAGCTAGGGCAACATCAGGACTAAAGTGGCTTTGTGCATGCCTGCTGGCAGAAGCTTAGGTCCCTATGGGACTCCTCTGGTGGAAACGTAGGCACTTATGGAGGTTCGCCAACAGCTGAATAGTGTTTTGGGGAATGCCAGTGGTGCCTGTTTTATCTGTGTGGATTTTGATAGACACTATTACAGATCTCTTCTGCCTTATGTTTCTTTATAAAATTGCATTATGGGAATAAAGAAATACATACCTGGAGCTAGAGATGTTTAAAATAATAGATTTCCATACCAATACTGGTTGAATAGCTATTACCTGTTTCCAAATATTGTATTGTTTCAGAAACTCTTGTGCTTCCCGTTAATACTTGCGCTTCTTTCTACAGGTGTTAGTTTAAGCAAATCAGTACAAGTAAATAAGCAGAATTTTAAAACAGCACAGATTTCACATCATCAAAAACAAGGAATAGTCAAGAGTGCAGCTCTGTGCCTAGAGGTATGAAACATTTGGATCCCATTTAACCTCAAAGTTTCTAATGTGTTTGTTCATATATCATACTTTATTCCATAATTTTCAAGAACTTTTTTCTGAATATCCTTAATTTCAGTGTGTTCTGAAGATATATTGCATGCACCATTTTTTCAAATATAGTGGTATTATTTTAAACATTTAAGGATACTTTTGTTAGGACAAATATTACTATATGAAATAAATGTATGATAATCTAAATAGAACAGAAAATACCAAAAATGAGCATCTTGAGTCACACAAAAATAATTTAATTGATCATTCACTAACGTAAGTGCAGCTTTTTTTTCACCATTATCTTTGTTTATTTTAAACTATGAATTGTAGGAGAAAAAAAGAACTGAAGACGGAAATCGAAAAGTAGAACCCTATGAAGATACAAAACACAAGATAGAAATTGAACCAACCACGAAACCATCAAAGCAAGAAACTTTTAATAGAACATGTAGAGGTATATTTTTAACTTTTCATAACCTCATTTGATCTTATGCAAACAGAATGAATGAGCTACAGTACACTGATATTACACCCTGCCGTGATGGCTACTAGCCTGTATCTGACACACAACGAACAAGTTCAACAACAGTGTTCATAAAAGCCACTGAAGTCCACCTTAGGGGTGCTCTAGCACTTACCGGTATGTAAGTAATTAAGAGGTGGTTTATATACGTCTGTGCTCCTGGCCTTCTAATAGCATTCTTGGTGACAGTATGCAGAAATCAGATGCATTGTTTGAGCAGATAATGGACTATGGTGGTTTTATTGACAATTTATGCTGATCAACTTGATCCTGAATGACAGGCTGCTGATCCCTTTCATCTTGCCTTCAGAAGGGTAGTTTCAGATGAGGTTTGAGAGACAGGCAATTTATGCTGCTACTGGAACCTTGTCTAGAGTTTGTCTCAATCTACTTTGTCTCCCCAGTTGTCTCAACAAGGATTGAGATCAGAGCCCATCTCCTCTCAAAACTTCCTTTTGGTTTGTCATACCCCAAAGCTACTTGGCCCTCTGTTGACACTGTTAATGCTGTTATCCCTGAAGAGGCATATCTGTTGTAGCTTCATGAATAAGGGGAACCCACCCTGCAAGAGTGATGGTGGTGGTTTCTTACTGAGCTAAAATCACTCTTTGATGGTCTTCAGTCCTTGGTATAAGTCCTTTCTGTTTATTTCAGTTAATCTTTGACTATTTTCACTTCCCCTTGTAATCTGCTTTTTCTTTAAGGTTGGGTTTTAGCTCATTTTATTGTTTGGTAGTGTGTAGTTCTCTCCAAGGCAGTGAGACCATCCCTATTTTTTTAAATTGTATAGCAACTTGATATATAAACCATGGCTGCTGTATTTGTGTATAATACTCCCCCCCAAAAAACCCTACTAATGCCGACACTACAGAGCCAATATAGCTAGGAAATGATAAAGTAGAATCTATTCCTCCTTATTCAACATTAACAAAATTGTCACTTAAGTTCCAGAATTCTTCTTTATAATGGGTGATGCTGCTGAAGACAAAAAGAACACAATTTGAGTTTAGATCACATGTTGAATTTGTTTGCAGGGCTGGTAGTTGGACTTTGTCGTGTAGAAGTATATCACTTTTCTATGTTCACCCTTTAAGAAATCATGGAGTATTAAAAATTATCATGAATAAAATTAGCACATTTGTACACTGAATAAAGTTAAACATCTGGAAAAATATGTAGTAAAAGCCTAGATGCAATCTCTAGGGTTGATTTAGCGGCAGGGTGCTCTACTATCTAGATCAGGGGTGGCAACCTCTAGCACACAGCTCACCAGGGTAAGCACTCTGGCAGGCCGGGCCAGTTTGTTTACCTGCCGTGTAGGCAGGTTTGACCACCTGCGGCTCCCAGTGGCCGCGGTTCGCCGTCCCAGGACAATGGGGGCTGCGGGAAGCGGTGTGGGCGAGGGATGTGCTGGCTGCAGCTTCCCACCGCCCACATTGGCCTGGAGCAGTGAACCGCAGCCAGTAGGAGCCGTGATTGGCCAAACCTGCCGATGCGGCAGGTAAACAAATTGGCCTGGCCCACCAGGGTGCTTACCCTGGCAAGCTGTGTGCCAGAGGTTGCTGACCCCTGATCTAGATCTAACAAGTCTTCTGGCATACTCATTGGTGAATAGTATCTTCTTAGTAATCTCATAGAACTGGTGCAATATAAACGAGAATGATGGTATATAGATTTCCATAGGTAAAATGCCTTTGCACTATCTAATGCTCTTAAACATCCCTAAATTAAGAACATTGCTAAATAAAAAATATTCCATTGTAGAATTTTTAAGTGATGAAATACAGCTCATGGAAGAAAAAACTCACTTTGAATTTATGGAAAGAAAGAAGAAAAAGAGAGAAGTGCAAGAAAGGAAAGCTGACTTACTGAAAGAAGAACTAGAGAAACTGATGAAAGCAGGACAAACTCGACCTACAAATGATGTCCCAATAAGGAAGAATAATCAGGAAAAAGTTGTAGGAGAAGAGAATGAAAGGGAGGAGAGAAAAAGTAAACAACTAAGTGACAAAGGAGCAGCAGATGATAAAAGTGTAACTCCAACTCAGAATAACAGAACACCCACTAGACTGAAAAAACAGTATACATTCACAGAAGCCACTGAAAACTTGCATCAGGGGCTTCCTGCATCAGGTCCAGTGTCCAACACAGGCAGCCTCCGCAAGAACAGACAAGCAGGTCGGCACCAGAGTGAGATAGCTGAATTGAAGGCAAGAAATTCATTTGGCATATATGAGCCATCATTTGGTAAAGTTACCAAAACAAGGCAGAAAGATGCAGAGGATGGAAGCTACGTTCGTACAACGCTAACTGAGAGGAAAAACTCTCTTATGGAAGAACTCTTTGGACCAAGTTATGTCTTAAACAACCATTCAACCCCTAACACAAAAGGGCTTGATAAAGAACAAACAATTGTGGACAATGAAAGGTTACATAATTATACAAGTGAGATTTCAAACACTGACACTGGTCTGCAATGTGGAGATTCTAAATTTACACTAGGAAAGTCTAAACTAACAACTTCATCCCCAGACATAAAATAGTTTTAATATTCAATTGATGTACAAGTTAAATTGTTTATCTTTAATCCTGAAATATGTAATATGTTTAACATTTGTTGAAAAGCAGTGTGTTGCCTACCAGTTTTGTTTTTTTGCCTTCATTATTTGTAAGATTTCATTTAAATCTTATTCGAATTTTTACCTGAACCATTCTTCAGCAATAAAACTGAAATGGAATACTCAGTTACAGGAGAGTATTTCTCTACAAGTGCCGTGTCCCAATGCTTATGCACGCTACTCAATTGGTTGAACACTCTTGGGCATATTAGAATATACCAAAATAAAGAATATTAAAACCATGTTTATGCTAGCTGCAGTGAAAAGTTGTCAAGGCTGGAAAGCAGTTGAAGTTGTTTGGAAGAGTAACACATTAAAGAAGGGCTTGTTCTACAGAAGTGAAAAGACAAATAGGATTGAAATACCTATTGGATTTATGGGGCAGAATTCTGCCCCTATGAAGTCAGTGGGGCCAGGATTTCACACTTGTTTTAAATATTTGTGTAGCTTTTAAATCTGAGCCCTTAAGTCTAGCAAAGCACTTAAGCAGTTTCATAACTTTAAGCACAAGTAGTCCCAGTAACTTCATTATGACTATTCCTGCTTAAAATTATGCAAGTACTTAAGTACTTTAGTGGATATGGGCCCATATAAAGTGCTTTTTTTAACACTATAAAAGTAATCATATGTAAGCTATGTTTTTATCCAATAGTGGCATCACTAAAAGCTGAAGGATTTCAGTGATCTTGTGTCAGAATAAGAGAACACATTAATTCAAATTGCTTTGAGTTTAAAGATGAAATGCTGGGGACAGATAGCAGACCTTTATTGGAGAAAGGTCTTCAGCTCTGGAATTCAATCATCCATATCATCTACCAATGCTCAAGCATGACAGGCAGCCTTTAGGGTAAAATGCAAGATCTTTCGCTTCAATCTGGATTTCTATGTGAGATTTTTCAGAAGGCTGAGGTGATTGATTTCTTTTTATGGCCATTATTTGGCCCTGATACAATAAGTTAAAATTCAGTCCTGAAATATCTTCCAAAATTCAAACAAAATTATATTTTCACCAGTTCCAGAAAGCTCTGAAGCGTCATTCGTTCCCACTGAAAGTTAGAATTCTTCAAAGCACCCCATCCCAACCACTGGTCTCAGGTGATGAAGTCTGCACTATTTTGCCCACTGAATGTGTTGTTTTGGAAAAGTAGTGGATGACCACTTCTCAAATAGCCTTGCCTTTGTTTACTGTTTTTTTTAAATTTTTACAGTCACTTAAAGTAGGATATTTCAGATATGTAGCAAGGGTCAGAAAGGAAAAAAAAATCTGTCTTTGATTTAATTTTCAAAAAAGTCAAGGACATTTAAAAACAGTAGCGTGAACATTAATTATCCTGTAACAGATTCTAATCACTTTTCAGGATTAAGATACCCTGCATGTGTTCACATAAGAGTAATTTTCTTGGTACTCGATAGCTTTTTTCCTAAAGATAAAATACTTTGATTAAACTTTGCAATGAGAAACTTCAAAGATGGTTGGTAGTGTGATGAAAAATGCATGGGGAAAGAATATCTATGAAATGTCAATATTTCTCATGTGATTATAGACATACCCAGCATATGGAGCAGTCACATTCAAATAATACTTAAACCAACAACTTTGTTCACAGTTCTCAGAGCCAAAACTTCATTGCTCTTGCTCTCACAAGCAGTTTGATTAAAGAAATCAATAGGATTACTTGTGTGAATAAATACAGCAAGACCTGGCCTAGTAAGTGTAACCAAAATAGACAACACAAATCTACTGCTAAAGCAGCTTTTATTTTGGAAAAAGATGCTGCTCCTACTGGTCTTGCTGCTCTTTCACTTCAAAACAAATGAAATGCAAGACTTTTGAGCATCATGAGATGCATCTAGGGGACCAGTGTTAATAGCATTGTTAAAATAATCTACTTTTAGTGCCTCAAAGTCTGTGTATGTAATGCACTGTTTCCTTGTTTATCTCCTTAGGTAGGAACTACCAATTATCTACCAATAAAATGCTCATTAATCTTTTCAAAAGTTTTAATTAAAATTAACATGGCAAGAACAATCTTATTTAATGAATAAAGAAACTATGCACACCGGTTCTTAATCCCTGTATTTTTTTTCTTGGTGCTGCATATTTTATGCATAAATATTAATACTGGCTCAATATAACCAACATAAAAAACAAATTAAAAATTCACATACAAAGAAAAACATTTTATGTGCGCACACAGAACAGATATCATGACCTTAAGAATTCTTTCCTAAATGAAGTGTTCATTTGGGGGAGGGATGAGAATCGGGCACACCCCCGCTAGGACTATGAAGGAAGCTGAATGTAGTGGAACAGATGCAGGTCCCTTGCACAGGGCAAGCAGGTGAGCCAGAGTTCCTGGAACTTATGCAGGTGTGTTATGTGCCCCTTTCCACACGAGTTTTTTCCATGCCAGTGTAGAGGCATGCAGGGCTTGTGGATCAGGGACTCTGCAAATCCACTGACCATTGGCCTTTCAGGAAAGGAATGACATGGGCAGCACACAGTGCAACCCAGCAGTTGCAAAACAGTTTATCACTGTTTGGCAGGCTAGTACGGAGGCCCTTACCCTGCAGGACCATATGCATCCAGCCTGTATACTGTAGCTTACACTGGGGAAAAGAGGATTCACTCCAAAAAGTAAAGTTTTTCCTCCGCTAATTACCATTTTCTTCAAGATTTTCTATTACTTTAGAAATCTGAGTCCCTGACTTACTTTTTTACCTTGCAGACTATCTTGGGCTATCCTGAAAGATGATGTTACTCATATTTTGAAATGTTAGTGATTGCTCTTCCTTCTGAAGTTTAAACATTTCCTGCTTCTCCTCCTCAACAGGAAGAGACTGGCCACATCGTTCCTTCCCAACACAGTACACCTTGAGAGATAGGGGGAAGACAAGTACTTTGAGAGGGAGAATCAGGTCCGGGGCTAGGAAGAGCCATTTGGGAGAGGAGATATAGTATGTTCATGCAAGTAGGTCTCCATTGTCATTTGGGAGCAGACAGGAATAAGGAGCCAGCCACCACATATTTGGCAGTTGAGAGAGGGCCGTAGGACAACTTTAGATTTCAATTAAATCAGCGGTGCATCTTCTAAGACAGCCCATAAATGCTGAAGTCTGCAAGGTAAAGTCAGGAAATCACATTCTAAAATAAACAAGCAGTAAATCTACCTCCCTGCTCCACCAAAAGAAAATTATATGAATCAGTCTCCATACTTCTCCCAAAGAAATAGTAAAATCCCAAAAGAATCTCCAGCCACTCTGTAATTCACCTTTAAAAGCTATAGTTAATCCAGCATTGCAGCTGATTCTCAGTGAAATTGTAGTGACAAATTCTTGTTTCTGCAGTTAACCAGTGTATATACTAGTCATCAACAACAAAAATGACGCTTTATCAAAAGTAATGTTATCTTTAAAAGTTGCTGACTAAGAACTTGAGGGATAAATCAAGAGAAGAAGGTCTGACCAATAAACCTTATTGATAAATATTCAATTGAAATAATAAAAGATGAAAATTAATTCATGCTTAATTATTACACTGTATACAACAATTGCTTCCTTAGATAGAAAGGGCTTTTCCCCCTTTATACACCAGGAATGAAGTACTTAGGGCAAGCTCTGTATTTTGTCTCTCGTAAAAGACTTCAGGACTCCACTTTCTAACTATAATAATGGAAATGCAGTTCAGAATTCTGGGATTCCTTCTCAGCTGAAAGGGTGAAGCATAATGGCCACAACTTTGTTGCAGACCACAAGCCAGCATGTAATTCCAACACCACCTGAGGAGAGAGAAAAGCATCGTATATCATTGTATCAATAACTCTCAAACACACATCTCTAACTCTGGTAAGTAACTCAGAAAGTTTCAAAAATGAAAATTTTAAGAAATCAAAGGGATAAAGTATTTATACCTAATTCTGAGAGAATCTGAAAGTCAGGGAGATGGTACTGAATTAGAGGTACAGTATGTACCAATGCGTGGCATACATATCCTGCAGCTTCTAAACATATCTGTTGTGTGATTAGAGATATGTAACTTTGCTGTTGAAGACAAAGGTGAAGTAGAAAGGGAGCACCACAGTAGAACCTTCCTTTTAAATTTAAAAAAAAATTCAAGGTGGGTAAAAAGAATGTTTCCTGAAAATGCTCAATTTTTTTAAAGCGATGTTTTAAATATGCATACCCAGGAAAAAACTATTAACTCTGTCCCTACTGGACCCTCCCTCCAGATACTCTTGTGCTACTGTTTTAAATGGCCTTCCCACTAAAACCAACAGTGCTGACACACAGTAGTTAAGTTTGGCAGAATAGTGTTTCCAGACTGAAGTACACCAGGAAGTTCAGCAACAATAAAGTGGTAAATAAAACAAAAAGGGAATATAATACTTCTTAAAAATTAAGTATTTCAAAACTAAAGAGAACTGTTGTTTCCAAGTGAATGTACGGCTGCACACAAGTTTAAAAAAAAAGTGTTACATTCTTAGAAAGTACAACAGTAATTTTTAACCAAAAGCTGGATTTTCTTGGCATCCCATAAAAGCTGCTTGACACTGACCAATCACATCCCACAATTCACTTTAGGCTGGCAAAGCAAAATAAAAAACAAAGGGAAAAATTCTGGCCGAACTTTTAGTTCATCATGTGGTTTAGCATCTCTTTTTGTAAGTTTCTGCATTTTTATGCTATGTCAATTCAGTATCACATTTAAAAAATGTAACTTATTTCCTTGGGATAGAGGTGGAGAAACTATTCTTTTCAATGGTTTTAAATGTCTCTGTACTGGCAGCAGCATAATTTAGAAGCATTTTCAAGACCAATAGCCTTCCCTCATGATTATCAACTAAGACAAAAGAAGAGGATGAGAGACAGATAATTGAACAGAACTGTTCAAAGCTTTATGTACTGTTTAAGTAAATGCCTTTCAAGGACTAATGCTTCACAGCACCATAGAAACACAGTCCTGTCTTGGCAAGTTATCATGCTGAATAGGGACCTTGCTCAAGAATGCTTTTAAGCATTAAAAAGATAGGAACATAATTTAGAATCCTTTGAAGAGGACACCATTGGCACATACAGGCTTGAACTAAAACCCGTCACCTGTTTTAGCTTGTGCGCGCACACACACACACACACACACACACACCCCCACCTTGCAGTCTGCCTGTCTGATCAGCTCGTCAGTATACAGTAGTCAGGGTCTCCATTCAGAAACATGGATCTGAGACCTCAGAGAAACCCTGAATCTTGAATTTACTGTTAGGTAGTGCTGGAGAAAAGTTCCATTTTTTTTTACCTTTCTGTTGAAGCTCTTCTTTTCAAAATGATAGATTTTCAAGGATCAGGAAGACAACGTGGAAAGATATAGTATTTTTAAGGTAGGTAAAAGTTTAGACTTGACACTTTGTAAACTGTCTGTTTAACAGCACCTTGCCAAGGTCTCTCACTAAACACCAAATCCTTCAAAGTCAATGTAAAGCTCCCATCGACTTCAGTGGAAGTGGGCCCTCGAGCATTACTTTTCTAAATTCATTTCAAATCACTTTATATATGACCTGTACATGATTACTCTAATCTAATGTGAGGTTTTGGCTTTTGTTAGTATACAACTGATCTCTAATTAATTTTCCCTACATAAATTCCTTTCAACATCTTTTTAGTTTTAACATAATAAAGGAGAAACATGCAGTTTATCTCAGAAGTAAATGCAGGGTTCTGCTAATGGCCAAGGGCCCAGAAAGGAATATCCCAAATGTAAATATGAGACCAGACATCCAGGAAGGCTTCAGGAATTGCTTAAACTTACTTCAGTAAAAAAATTAAAACCAAGAAGGGAAACACTACAATGTATTTCTGTGTATAGGCCCCCATGCAGCCTAATCATGTTTCTTTCAACAAAGAAAGCTGAGAGCAGGCTGTTCCTTGTCTGATCACTTTTTTCAAATTTCCCATAAGGTGAAAGAAGCCTTCATTTTTTATGTTATTTAATAAAATTGCAGTAGGGCCCAGAAGCCTGATCAGTAAAAACTGTAGTTTAAAATTCTCTTTGTTATTAGAAAGATAGGTAAGGAAAGCATTTTTATCCTTCATGTGCCCTTTCTCGTTATACTACTGGAATCCACATACACTTGGAGAGAAGAGAAATGTATACTACTTATACACAATCTTACCTGCCACTCCAGTAGGAAAGGCTACTAAACGCTCCAGTGGGGCTAGCCATTTGCTTGGAAGCACAGTAACTGGCTCAGAATAATATTTCCAAATTAGTGAGATCATCAAAGCAGCCTGGAATGGAAATTCTCATTAGCCAGGAAAATAACACATAAAAAGTATGTTCAAATTTCTATTTTGTGGCAGTAAATTAAAATATGAATAATTATGAAGTGCGGCTAAATTTACATTTGTAAGATTGTGCCCATAAAACTACAAAAAGTTGTTACAATCTGGATGCTACTTACATCATCTTAACTATACACACAATATTAAAATATCAGTGTCAAAATACAGTCTCTTGGGGGGCTGGATGGCTCACAGAAAAATGGTGTTTTTTACCTGTAGGTGCAGGGTCAATTTTAGCCCAGATAAACAGTGATCAAATACTATTACAATCTGATGGATTTTTTTTTCCAATTAGCATAAACTGAGTTGATGGTTATAGTCTGCTATGAACTAGACTGGTGTCCACATCAAGAAGGAAAAAGAAAAACTCTCACAATGGATTCTAATGGTCACCTTTATTGACAGTCTTAGCAGAGAGAATAAACAATGAATTGGCATGAAATCTGAACTATTCAAGAAATGAGTATAAACTGTCTTTCAAGGAAAATTTCAGTCCAAACAGTTGAAGTCTGGCAAAGTTATAAGCAACTGAAAACAGGGTCTTATAACTGTAAATGTAAAGCAACCTTAGCAACAGGCAGGGCTACCAGCCCAGCTTACAAAGACAGATAGCACCTATCATCCTGGGCACCAGTTGCCTCTGACATAAATAACAGAGCAATGACGTAAAGGATAAGGCAAGAAACCAGAAAACAGCAGACCAGACATTAAATCAAACTCAAAAATCCCTTCTCCTCACAAATACCACCCCCCATCAACAATATCCTCCATCCCTGGAAATAAGTGTTTTACTGATGAGAGGGTTTGCCATGCTACATATAGTCAGAATGTCAGATGGACGTCTATGGCTTTGTCTATATTAGCACTTTTGTTGGAAAAACTTTTGTTGGCCAGGGTGTGAAAAAAAACAAACCCCACCCCTGACCCACATAAGTTTCACCAACAAAAGCGCTGGTGTGGACAGTGCTATGTCGGCAGGAGAGTGTCTTCCACCAACATAGCTACTGTTGCTCATTGGGGGTGGTTAATTAGCCTGGTGGGAGAGCTCTCTCCCACCGGCATAGAGAGGCTGCACTTGTGGGAGAGCTGCAGTGGTACAGCTGTGCCGCTGTTAGGTCCGTAGTGTAGACATAGCATAAGTATTAGCCAATAGCTGCAGAATGGTAAAATATCATTTTAAGTATTTGTTTTAATAATCTGTATTCCATCATAATAAAGTGTTCACTTACTTGTAGAATATAGAATACAATATTTATCACCCACTTTATTTTGGCTAATTGAGCAGTTCGTGCTTTGACTGTGAAAAGAAAAGAAATATTGCCATCGGTATTATTTATATAATAGTAAATGTGCTTACCTCAAACTGGTGAATTATTAATATTTCACTTTCTAAATGAAAATATTCTGCTTAAAGATTAGACTCCTATTTATGTGCTGTCACTGGCAATTTATTATTGGAAAACAAGCATTCTTTTCATCATCCAAAATATCAGTGTATGCTACAGAGTATCCCTCTGTGAGTAAGATGCTACCTACTTCCTTACTCAAAGCTACTCTGGGGAATGTTTGAAATAGTGGTTTACTAGACAAAGAACCTAACCAGAAGGAATCTCTATGGCTGCTGACCTATGAAAACTTATGTTGGACTAAACACAAATGAGAGTACTCTCTGGGCAGGTCTACACTGAGTTCGAACTAGCCCTCTGTTCCATAGGGGTAGTGCAATCTCTTTAGCGGACACAGATTATCGCATTAGGCATTCTATCACTGCCTTTTTTTAACCATTCGGGCTCATGGGAATGTTGTCAAGAATACTTTCTTGCCCAGCTGAATGAATCTCATTCAGAATGAAAAATCATTTTAGTGTGACTAGTTCAAATAGTTACATCTGACAAGAAAGGCTCTTTTTCCAATTTGAGTTTCAACCGCTGTGGTGCTTCAGAGCAATATAAAGGAATCCACCAAAAAAAAATAATCTTTAAACATGGTGGCCCAGCGGCCAAAAGCTTTATTAAACACCTTTGTAGAGACAATGCACTGTAGTCAGTGCCTTGTCTCCATTAGGACTTTACAAAGGGATTGCTAACATGCATTAATTATCCTGCTGTAGAAAAAGCAAACACCTTTTTGCAATGAAGACAAAGCGTTAGTGGCTCACTTTCATGTCTTAAAGACATGCTGCTATTTTGACTTGAACTCAGAAATTCTAGGTGTACTAACTGGAGTGTTTCTTCAGACAGAAAATGAAAACTTGCCTTCTGCCTCAGTTTCCTTGTGAATTCCTCTGAAAGGTACTTATATTCCCACCCCCTTAGTATTATGTAAAACAGAAATAAAAAAAATATTAATAAAACCCTCAAACTTAAAAACAAAAAAAGCAGAGAGAACACTGGATAGGGATAAAGAAAAAAGTGAAAGGGTCTACAAATAAGGTCAAATACAGTCAAAATAAAAACCTACTTGGAAAAAGATGTGTTTTTAGGGAAACTGAACAAGTGGCAAATATTGCACTCTACCATGAGTTTTAAGTTTGTCAGTCATTTTGTTAATCTTTCTTTCCAGTCGGGCATATCTAGCAAACTCATCCATCATACTAATGGTTGAGAGTTCTTGCTTCATGTTCTGAATGTCAGCTCTCATCTGGGACTCCTGCTCTGCATCCTTCTGTAGCAATCTGGATATCTACAAAAAAAAAAAAAGGAACACAATCAGCTATTTAGTCAGAATTTAGTATATATGTATTTTCTTAAATATATAAAGAGCAAATACCATACTTTCTATATACTTGTACAATTTAAAAATTATACCACAGAATACATGTACAATATCAACTGAAGGACTCAACAACCTCACAGAACAAATTAATCTATCTTTACTCCCACCCCTCAGAAAAATCTTGATTAAATAGACTGCAGCATAGCCTCAATGTCAACAAATTCTGATTCTTTGTTAAGCTGTGAAATGGAGTTTGAGTGTTGAGGGCCAGTCACTAAGGGCTTGTCTACACTTAAAATGCTGCAGCTACCTACATTATTTGGAGGGGTTCTTCTGTTGGCACAGATGAGTGGTTCTCAAACTTTTGTACTGGTGACCTCTTCCACATAGCAAGCCTCTGAGTGAGACTCCCCCCTTTATAAATTAAAAACATTTGTTTATATATTTAACACCATTATAAATGCTGGAGGCAAAGCAGGGTTTGGGGTGGAGGCTGACAGCTCGCGACCCCCCCATATGATAACCTTGAGACCCCCTGAAGGGTCCCGACCTCCAGTTTGAGAACCCCTGGTGTAGATAATCCACCTCCCCAAAAGGCAATAGCTAGGTTGATGGGAGAATTCTCCCGCCAACCTAGCATTGTCTACTCTGTGGGCTAGGTCGGTTTAACTGCTTCATTCAGGGCTGTGGATTTTTCACACTCCTGAGCGACAGTTACACCGACCTAATTTCACAGCTCTTCTTATTTTCTAGTAGTGAGAGACTGGCTTAACCACTGAAGCATGACATTTAATATCTCTTCCAAAATTTTTGTTACCTTTTAAGTATTATAATTCTGATATCCTTGCTATCCATATAAATAGCTAGGTCCTTTGAATCTTGCTACATTCTTGGTCTCAGCAACTTCTTGTGACAATGAGTTTCATCCTTTAATTACATATTGTGTGAAAGAATATTTCCTTTTTACCTGTTTTAATTTGCTAACTTTTAATTTAATTGACTGTGCCCTTGTCTGGTATTATGAGACAGGAAGAACAGACACTCCAAATCTTTCTCTATACCAATGATTATTTTATAAACTGGTATCATCTCCCCTCTGATTTGTCTCTTTCTAAGCTAAGCAATCCCCATCTCTTCAAACTCTCTTCACATACGTTTTTCCATGCCTCTAATAATTTTTTTCTCTCAATTCCCTCTATTTCTGCAATATTGTTTTTAAGATGGGGTGAACAGTACTGCAATGCTCCAGCTGAGGTGCACCACTGATTTATATATTTTCCAATTTATTTGCCATTCCATCCCCTGTGCATCTTAACATCGTTAGGTTTTTTTTGTTTGTTTTTTTTAGAAACACAGTGCAAGAGGTGCATTGAGCTGGCTACTATAAAGCCTAGATCACTTTCCTGAGCTGATATATTAACTTCCACCTCACAAGATTCTATGAGTAGTTGAATTTTTCCCTCCAATGAGCATTAACTTGCATTTACTGACTTTCATAAAGAACCCAGGAGGAAAAGGAAGAGAAAAGGATATGGCTGATAAAAGTGCACAGGCTAAAGGAGGGTCAGAGAGGACAAGCTTGAGTCCTAGTGGGGCATGAAAAGAAGCTAACAGTGCTGCAGTTACAATTTCTGGGATAGTAGTACTCTACATAAGACAATGCGTACAGATTCTTTATTTTAAACTCTTTTTACTTTTTTTCCAAATTACTAAATAAAAATATGTTAAGACATCTGTAAGTCAATATCCCTGGTCACAGGTTCCTAAAAGGAGAAAACACAAGTGTCCAAAACCAGGTCAACCTTCAGTAATAAGTGGTTGATAGGCATGGAGTAGCATACCTGGCTCCCTATCTAAGAGTAGAATTGTTTGATTCCATCCCAAAACAGGTGAGAACAAAATGCCTAACACTTCAGGGGGTGGGTCACTCAGACATGAAAAAGAAGTCACAACTAGTAATGACGACATTGGTCTTCTGAGTTTTTTTACTTATATAGTTCGTTGATTTTTCTAAAATAATTTCAGTATACCTCTTGAAATGTTCCATTTCTTAATTATTCTGAGATATACTGTAAGAATGAGAGGGGAGGGGAGGGGAAAGATTTAGCAGTGTATCACTTGTTCAAAGAAAAATAAACAATCTCTCTGCCTAACTTAAAATGAGAATCCACAATTTGAATTTTGGTTTATATGGATTTATTCTCTAGAGCAGTGGTCGCCAACCTTTTTATATACAAGATTACGTTTTCAATTTAAGTGCAAACCAGCATCTACCCCATCCCCACTCAGTCCATCCCCCCGCTCTCTCCATCCCTCACTCTCCTCCCCACCACTCACTTTCACCGGGCTGAGGCAGGGGTTTGGGAGGGGGTGTGGGCTCTGGACTGGGGCTGAGGGGTTCAGAGTGTGGGAGGGGGCTCTGGGCTGAACCTGGAGAAGGGGGTTGGCATGCAGGAGGGGACGAGTGCGAGCTCTGGGAGGGAGTTTGGGTGCAGGAGGGGGCTCCAGGCTGAGGGAGAGTGTTGGGGTGCAGGAGGGGGTACAGGGTGCTGACTTCAGGAGGTGGCTCTGGGCTGGGGTGCGGGCTTCCGCCGGGCAGCACTTACCTTGGTTGGTGACGTAGCGGAGCTAAGGCAGGCTCCCTGCCTGCCCCAGCCCCATGCCACTCTCCGGAAGGGGCCAACGTGCCCCTGCGGCTCCTGGGGGGAGGAGGAGGCCACATGGCTCCGTGCGCTGCCCCTCTACAGGCACCGCCCCTGGAGGTCTCATTGGCCACCATTCCTGGCCAATGGGAGCTACAGAGGCAGTGCTTGCAGGCAGCAGCAATGCACAGAGACCCCTGGCCCCACCCTCTCCCCGGGGTCGTGCTCGCCACTTCCGAGTGGCATGGGGCTGGAGCCGGCAAGGAGCCTGCCTTAGCAGCAGCCCTGCTATACCACCAGACTTTCAGCAGCCAGATATTGCGATTCACTGGGAAAGTCTCCAGGGTCTACCAGTTGATTGCAATCGACCACTTGGTAACCACTGCTATAGAGTTTCTAAGCACTTCTGAACTATTGTCGATAAAATAGAACTGTTATGACCTTCAGTAGAATAGCTTCTTCAAAAGGGATGTTGCTAATATTTAAGGTAAAGACTTTCTCACCATTATTTTTAGTAAGTCACAGATAGGTTGTGAGCAATAAACAAACTAATGGAAGCTCGTGATTTGTCTGTGACTTTTACTAAAAATAATGGGGATGGGGCTTGACGGGGGAATGACTGAATACAGACAACAACAAAAAATTCAAGACATTTTTTTTGACAAATAGATTCCTTACTAGGCAAATTAAGTAACGCAATATAGTCACACCAGTTCCAATTATTTTGGTAATTTATTTCAAAATGCCTGTCAGCAAGTATGTCTATAACAATAAAGACCAAAAAAAAAAAAAGATTCAAGAAATGTTTTTAGACAAATAAATTCCTTACTAGGCAAATGAATACAGAACTCTGAGTAATAATTTATTTAAACTACAATACGGAACCGTATTTCCCACACTTCTCGGAAGCGGTGCAAAGGCTTGGGGGAGTCAAGGATAATGGAGGAGCTGAAAGAGAGGGAAGTAATTGCTGCGAAGGAGCCTGGCAGTGAGGAGGGTTGGTGGGTGTGGATGAGAGACGTATGGAACAGTTGTAGGTTTTGGGGAGAGATTTTTAGGGAGCTGGGGAGCCTCCCCCATACAGACCCTGGCTGACCCGTAGCCTCTCCCATTCATTCAGGCATATCTGCCCCAGTCCCCATGTGTCCCTGCATCGCATCCCCACCCCATGTGTCCCTACACGCCCCCCATTCAGCCATCCATATGCAGGGCTGCCCAGGGGGGGGGGGGCACAAGTGGGGCAATTTGCCCCAGGCCCCGGGCTCAGCAGGGCCCCCCACGAGAACAGCCGAGGCTCCCTCCCCGTCCCTCTCCCGGAGCCTCAGCGCACCCAGGAACGTCCCTGAACAGCAGCGTGGCTCCAAGTGGGGCCCCTGAGCTCCGCCCTGCTCAGAGCTGCGTGGTAAGGGGGCAGGACTGCAAGCTCCAGGCCGAGTGGAGAGAGCTCAGGCCCCGCTGGAGCTCCCAGCCCCGCCCCCTTACCATGTGGCTCTGAGCAGGGAGGAGCTCAGGCCCCGCCGGAGGCACGGGGCTGCTGCGCTGTTCAGGGATGCTCCTGGATGCGCTGAGGCTCCGGGAGAGGGGCGGAGGTGGGGGTAAGGGGCCAGGGCCGGGGGGTTGGATAAGGGGCAGGGAGTCGAGGGGGCAGAGGTTGGGGGCGGTCCGGGGACAGGGAAGGGGGGGGTTGGATTGTGGGCATTCTGGAGGTTTGTCAGGACTCAGTGGATGGGGTCGGGGCAGTAGGAACAGGGAGCAGGGGTGGGGTTCTGGGGTGGTGGTTTGGAGGGTTCTCTGGGGGATGGTGAGGGGACAAGGAGCAGGATGGGTCAGGGATTCTGAGGGGGGCAGTTGGGGGGAGGAAGTGGGTGGGGGTCAGATAGGGGGCAGGGCCAGGCTGTTTGGGAGGCACAGCCTTCCCTACCCTAAAGCTCATTCAGCAGTTTGCAGCTTGCAGAAGAGCCAAACTGTTAGCTTTTCCATTAGGGCTACCATCCCTTTCACTTCTCAAATGCCGAATTATAATCTATATTTAATTTCAGTGCCATAGAGAGATTCATGTCAGGGGAAGGTAGCTTCATTTAAACTAGCCACTGGGGGGAGGGATCACATGAGAAGAGCAATATCCTACACCACCTACCTCCTTCCCAACCCTACCAAGGGAGACCACCCCCTCCCTTGCAGTCCCTGAGGCTTCAGAAGGGTTAATTCAGTGGTTCTCAAACTTTTGTACTGGTGACCCTTTTCACATAGCAAACCTCTGAGTGCGAACACCACCCCCCCCCTTATAAATTGAAAACACTTTTTTATATATATTTAACTCTATTATAAATGCTGGAGGCAAAGCGGGGTTTGAGGTGGAGGCTGACAGCTCACAACCCCCAGTAATAACCTCGTGACCCCCCGAGGGGTCCCGACCCCCAGTTTGAGAACCTCTGGGTTAATTTAGTTTTAGTACCCTGTGTCCATTCACATGCATTTTGAGCATTTCAGTTTTCACAACATAGGCTCAACCCAGATTCTGGACAAGCTCAAATGTTCAGTTTGTGGAGTATGTACATAAGCTATACTAAAGTCAATACCCCAGTAACCGTCTCCAGTTTGTGATGGACCCCGTGGAGCCAGTCTCTAGCAAACAGATAAATACATGGAGATTAAGTCCATTGATGACTATTAGCCAGGATGGGTAAGGAATGGTGGCCCTAGCCTCTGTACGTCAGAGGGTGGAGATGGATGGCAGGAGAGAGCTCACTTGATCATTACCTGTTAGGTTCACTCCCTCTGGGGCATTTGGCATTGGCCATTATCGGTAAACAGGATACTGGGCTGGATGGACCTTTGGTTTGACCCAGTATGGCTGTTCTTATGTTCTAAGCTAAATGAACCCAAAGTTATGGAGACAGATGTGAGTCAAGGAAGCCAGCAAAGTATCAGAAACCTGGAAAAATCTCTGACTGGATGGGCTCAGGCATTTAGTCACAAGCTGAGGTGGTTCAAAAGTTTTGGATTTTTTTTAAGCAGAATTTTTTTATTGTTTCTTTAAGCAATCAAACAGAGCAAGCAGCAAATATTTGGTCACACACTTCTGAAACCCCAAACCATATTCAGGTTTTGGCAGACTAATTTCAGCTTTTCAATTAAAAAAACCACAACAAATTTTGAAGGAAAGCAGATATTGTCCATGATTTTTTTCTGCTTTTTAAAAACCCCTAGTTTTCGATCCAAAAAAAGTTTTGACGGAAAATATTTGTCCAACCCTTTTAATGAGCTTTAGTGCCTTTTAGCACTAGCGGATGCTGAGAACCAGTGATACCTTGTAAAGAAGTTTTCTCAAAACTGGGTTTGTGACGAGATGCGGAAGGTTTATTTTTCCCAGGGCCGCCTGTGGGGGGGAAGCAAGTGGGGCAATTTGCCCCGGGCCCCGCAGGGCCCCCCATGAAAATATAGTATTGTATAGTACTGCAATTTTTTTTATGGAAGGGGCCCCCGAAATTGCTTTGCCCCAGGCCCCCTGAATCCTCTGGGCGGCCCTGTCCATATGTCCCCCCACTAGCGCTTCTGAACCCATCTATGTGACCCTGCCCCCAAGCATTGCAATCTCCCCTCTCCTCTTTGTCTGTCCCCATGCCCCCTCATCTGGCGCAATGGGCAGAGCCAGGCTTGCTGAACCAACTGCCCTCTCGTCTGGTGCCATAGCAGCCTTGGCAGGCGAAAGGTGTACCTGCAGCACCTGCCCAGCAGAATGTATTTTTTGCAGAGAAAAAAAATTATGTGGGGGAAATGAATTCTACATGTGCACAGAATTCCCCCAAGAGTATAATAGGTTCAGTATTATGTAGGAGGAGTACAATCTGTGGCTGGACACAAGACAGTGATATATAGGGTGACCAGATAGCAAGTGTGAAAAATCAGGACAAGGGTAGAAAGACCCTCTTGGTCACTAATCATAGAATATCAAGGTTGGCAGGGACCTCAGAAGGTCATTTAGTTCAACCCCCTGCTCAAAGCAGGACCAATCCTCAGACAGATTTTTACCCCCCTTCCTTAGATGGCCCCCTCAAGGATTGAACTCTTAACCCTGGGTTTAGCAGGCCAATGCTCAAACCACTGAGCTATCCCCACTATGAGCCACCAGGGAATGGTTTGGGGGAGGGGTATCAGTTTTTCGGGGACTCTAAATGAGCTCTCCGTTGGGTTTCCTGACAATTGATAGAGTCCTTAACCCAGCCGGAGCTGTGGTGAGCCGCTTTTCCTGCAGAAGCCTTTAACGAGCACCTACCACAGGCGCAGGGCCCTTGGCCTCAAGGAGCCAGGTCCAATTTCCCAGCGCAAAGCCGGCAGTGGCAGCAGACGCCCGGGGCCAGGGCGCAGAAAACCCGGGGTGGCACGAAGCGCTTTACAGCCTTGAGTCAGGTCGCCTCGATCGGGCCGAGCTCGGCGCGCGCAGCGGCGCAGGCCGGGCCTTTGCCAGGCCGCGCCCAGGGCCCGGGCCCTTTGTCTCAGGAGACCGCGGCTCAGCTTCGCGCCCGCCCAGGCTCCCTGCGCTCGTGCCCCAGCCCGGCCGCCCCAGGCTCCCGAGGAGACGCGCACCGCAGCCGGGGGGCGCCGGGCACAGACACGCGGGGAGGGGGGGGCGGGTTACGGTCCCCGAAAGAGGAAAACATCGGGCCGCGCCCCGGGGCCTCCGCGCCAGGGTCTCGGGGGTCCGCGCCACCCCACTGTCGCGAGCGGGGGCTGACGGTTGCTAAGGGAGGAGCCCGGAGCGCTGACGTCACTTACGATGGAGGAGCAGGAGGGCAGGAGGATTTTGAGAAGGTTGCACAGAAACACCGAGCTCAGCACGAGCAGCCACGCGCCGCTCTCCGCCATCACCCGGCCGGCCACCCGCAGCAGCCACCGAACTACCGTTACAACGCGCGCGCGGCCGCCATTAACCAGCTGGACTCCTCCTCCGCCTCCTGGCACTGCGCATGCGCATCCCCCGTCACGCGCCCCATCCCTGCTCCAGCACGGCTGGGAAGCGGGACGGAAGGCGTGGCCGTGTGAGGGACCTTGACCAATCAGGTGGGCGCTCATCCCCCTCCCCGCCGGAGTGATGGGCCACGCCACGCCCCACGTCCTGACATGAGTGACAGGCCCGCCCCAAGGGCTTGTTGTGATTCGAAAGTAGCCCCGCGGGAGGCTCGGCCCAATGGGCGCGCGCAGCCGCCAGTGAATGGGGCGCGCCCCCGACCCCCCCCCCCCCCCCAATCCGGCTGGATCCTGTTGCGGCGCCGCTGGGATGGGGGAAGGGCGGGCTCCGACCACTGCGCAGCGAGACTGAGAGTCATTCACGCGCAGGCAGCAGCCGCTCGCTGGGCGCGAGTGAACGCGGGGAGCAGCAGCGACCACAGCTGCACCAGCGGGTTGCCGGTCGGGGCCACCGCTCGCCATGCCGAGGAGAAAGGTGCGGGGTGGAACCGCTCCCCACAGCACCGCACCGAGGCGCCGACCGGACGCTGCGGCCCGGGGCTATCCCGGGCTTCTCGCGCCGCCGCCCGCAAACTCCTCGGGCTCGGCTGACGCTCGCTCCGGGGGGCTTTGGGCCAAACGGCGCCCGGGGCATCGGCCGGACCCGCCAGCCTAGCTCGGCGCTGAGCGACCGCGAGGCCCTTCTCGCGACAAGCGGCAGCTGCGTCACTCGAATTTTCTGTAGCCGTTAAACGCACTCGGGGTTCGAAATCCGAACGCGGCGGCGGGAAGGGGCGTGTCTACTGATGTCACAGCCGTGACCGCCCCTGGGGAGGGGGAGGGGGCCTGGGCTTGGCGCGTGCGCACATGTTTGTTCCTTCACTCTCCTGTGCGTGTTTGTTCGCAGCTGAACGCGGCTGACGGGAAGGCGCAGGAGGAGGTAAGTGCCCGGCTTCCTGCGCGGGCTCCCCTGGGGGGGAGGCGGGGCAGGGACCTGACTCTCACGCTGTCTGTCTCTCTCTCTAGCCCAAGAGGCGGTCTGCGCGCCTATCAGCTGTAAGTATAGACATCCCCCGGCTGTCCCTTCCTAGGCGCTGTGAGGGGCGAGCACTAAACCTGCCTCTCTTTCCAGAAACCTGCCCCCGCCAAAGTCGAGCCTAAGCCAAAAAAGGCAGCACCAGCCGTAGCAAAGGTGAGTGAGACACACCTGTGAATGGCACAGATTGGTGTGTCGAGCAAGTGTGACAGGGACAGTGCCCTGTTGGTTTGATCATACAGCTGGATCTAGGACAGATTTCATTTAGATGTTGCTCTTAACTTACCTGGCTTCCAGGGAGCACCCAGGCAGCAATGTGCACTAAACAACTATTTTTACCAAGTTATCTATCTTTAGAGGAGAACTTCCGAAGAATGTATGTAGTATGGTTCTACTCCACCTCGCTTAGACCTTTTCCTTTATTAAGCAGCTAATGGTACTTAGGATCTCTTGAACATACTTAAGAGGTGTGAGTATTTTAGTAGTGCTGATGGTTATTTTGATATCAGGGGGCAACTTCATATAAGAATATTTCATGTCTTTATTGCTACCTGAAAGGGAAAGTGTGTATGTACTTGCATATTAAAAGACTGTGTAGAAATTCATGGTTTAACCTTGTAAAACGTTTTTGAACTTGTATTGAGTTCAGTGTTAATTCAGGGCATGTCTACATGTGTATTGGCACAGCTGTACTGATGCATCTGCATTCCTATAGTTCATCTGGTGAAGATACTCTATATCAGCGTTTCCCAAACTTTTTTGGCCACAGAACACTTTTTAGCCTATTACGGAACACTTATAATATTACTTTGTAGTCGTTTAGTTTTCAAGTAAAAATTGTTGTTTTTGCTCAAATATATTTTGTTTTATAAAACAAAGCAAAATACAAATTTAAAATAACTTGAACTAGCAATTCAATACTTTAATGGAAAGCACATGTAAAGTCGTACAAAAATCAAGTGCAAGAGTCTTTCACAGAATACCAGTGTTCTGCGGAACAGTTTGGGAAACACTGCTCTATGCAATACATAGACCAGGGCAGGCTGCGTGCCACAGGTTGCCGATCCCTGACATAGACATATATGTGAAGTAGGGAATATATCCCATTTTCTAGTGAATTTAATCTTGGCTATGTAAAATAAAGTCCTTAGGTTACAGCTATGAAATAATTTACTGTTCTGACAATATTTTCTGTAAATGTACTTGTGAAGGAAGTACACAACTATATGTGACAGTCCTAACCAGTAGGCTTGCAGTATGCAAATGAACTGAGACAGTCTATTTGGGTTATCAGCCACAATTTTACCCATTATACATCATTAATAAATCTTCAAATTAAAACAATGATTTTTTTCTAGTCTCTTGATCTCTATTTTTGAAATAGAGATGCATGAAGACTTGGTGTATAGAAGCCTTTTAGATTAAATTTATATAATATTGAATGTTTTAAATGAAAAAGTAGGAAAGCTGTGAAGAATGGCTAAATATGTGTGTCTTAGATTTTGCTAATATTCCCCAATAAATATGTTCATTCCGATGGCTATTCTCTCCAGAAACTCATCTGCTGCAGTTTACTTATAGTATTTGTGTATATAATAACAATTGCCTGATAAATCCTGTTCTTATTGCATAATGCTGTTCTACAAATAAATGGCTGTGCAAAGTGTTGAAATATAGCAGTGTCCTAGATAAAAATTGTATCCTTTAGATAAGTGAAGTCATTGCATCCTCTCCTTTGCCTCTTTTCGTACTAATACAGCATTATTAACACTGAACTCCTTAGTGCTCTTGTCTAAAAACAATAAGTCTTAATCTGTTGTTCAATTGTGTAGTGGTTGTGTGGAAGTAGTTATGGGGTCTGAGAAACCACTACTAACCTTCTTTATAAGTGCTTTAGTTTCTGATCCCAGTTTGACTATCTCTTATTTCTGGAATGGAGAGAATTTCTCTCTCTATATCTATCTACCTATCTATGGAAACCTTCACTGGTTATGGAGCATATAGTTTGATTTTATTTTTTGGTAATATTGAGAATTAATAACTATTTTGTTTTAAAAGGTTATCTAAATTCTTTCATTCATTTTATTGTAGGATAAATCTGAGGACAGGAAAGCTCAATCAAAGGGGAAAAAAGGACCAAAAGGAAAACAGATTGAGGGGACTAATCAAGAAGAAACTAAAGATAACTTGCCTGCAGAAAATGGAGAAATTAACAGTGCAGAGGTATAGTAGTAGCTTTAGTCTTAACCTAGACAAAAGATTAGCTCTTGATTATGAAGAGTTAATATAATGTAATGCACTAGTTAATCTAAACATCTATCCAACATCAGATTCAGTTTCTGCAAAATCTAAGATATAAATGCATGTCACTGAGATTTTCATAGCAGCCTAGGGGATTTAGCCATGCATCTTCTATTAACTTTAATGGAAGAAATGTAGCTACCAGAACTGGGAGTGAAAATTCATTGGAATCTTTTCCTCTGGAAAAATAAGAGACATTTTCATAACTCAATTTCCATGGAATATAGCTTTCAGTAAAAACTCAAAATGAAACGATTTCAGCCAAATGTGGTAATAGAGTCTCATGGGAGTTGTAGTTTGCTTCTCATGTCCCCCTTCTCTTTGGGCTGTGATCCCCAGCTGGAGTACATCTCCCATAATGCACGATGGAACTTCATGTTGCACACGGCCCTCACCCAGAGAGGATATTGGTGCATTATGAAAGATTTGTATCTGGGGATCCCAGCCCATGGAAGAGAGTGAGTACACAAGGAGCAAACTACAACCCATTAAGTCCTACAACTAGTTTTTGACCAACATCTTTCAGCAAAAACCAATGTTTTCTGCAGAAAACAAGAAACATCTCACAAAAAATTCCATTATGTTAAAACCCAAAATCGCTGACAGAAAATTTTCAACCAGCCTCAGTAGCTTTGTCCTCTGACTGATCTGAAAATCTCTGATAGTTTCTAGTCTTCATGGTTTCAGAGAAATATTCTAGAAAGATAACTGATGCAAATTCAAAAGAAGACTTTTTAGAGCTATTTTCAGACTGTCTGCAATGTCAACTGCTTCATTCATTTCAGTGTGATGTTAATCTGACTTAGTGTCAGTAGGCTCAATACTTACTTTCTAAATAACTTGATAATTGCAATTACACTCTTAACTGATGCTTATTAAAACTGAGCATGCACATTGATTAATATCTGAAAATGGTCAGAAATTGTATTTGTTGAATGCAACAGTTGTTCTTCAAGTGATGATGTCCCTGTGGGTACTCCGCTATAGATGTGGCAGCGCCTCCTGTGCCTGGGATCGGAGATCTTCATCAGCAGTGCCCATTAGACTGCACATGTGCACCTCCCCCCATCACGCTGTGAGCCAGACATAGATATATATCTAGAGAGAGAGAGCGAGCGTGCGCGTGCTGTGTGGTTCAACTGCCCCCATTTCCTTCTCTACTACCTTTGGTCTGGGACGGAATCCACAGCAGAGCCTGCGTCTCCTTTACCCTCAGTAGATAGTGCCTTGCCTGTCAGTTTTACTGCTGTAGTGTAGACCAGCCCTAAATCGATCTAAGTTACAAAACTTAGACCGAGGACTGTAACTGGACATGGAGAGTTCAACTTTCATGATAAAGAGATTGCACTACAGTACTTGTATTCAGTGAATTGAAAAATAATATTTTTTTTTGTTTTTACAGTGCAAATATTTGTAATAAAAAATAAATATTAAGTGAGCACTGTACACTTTGTATTGTTTTGTAATTGAAATCAATATATTTGAAAATGTCAAAAACATCCAAAAATATTTAAATGAATGGTATTCTATTGTTTAATTGCACTGTTAATGTTTTTAATCACTTGACAGTCCTATTTTAAAGATAACATTTATGCAGTAAAAATGCAATGAATTTATCTATCTAGATAGAGTATATGTATCCTTTCAAAAAATTACTGGATACGTTCATGGAAGATAGGTCCATCAATGGCTATTAGCCAGGATGGGCAGGGATGCAAAACCATGCTCTTTAGACTTTGTTTGCCAGACGCTGGGAAAGGCCATTTTGGGAATGGATTACCTGTTCTGTTTATTCCCTGTGAAGCACTTGGGATCAGGTCCTGTCGGAAGACAGGACACTGGGCTAGATGAACCGTTGTCTGACCCCATATGGCCATTATTAAGCTTAAGCTTGTATGAATTTGTTGTTTTGAAGTTAAGGGACAAAATACTGGTGTCACCTAGACCAGTGGTCACCTGTTGATAGATTGCGATTGACCGGTCGTCCCTCAGCCCCAGCCCAGAGCCCGTAACCCCCCTGCCCCAGCCCTGTGAAAGTGAGGGTTGGGGGAGAGAGAGCTCCGGGGGAGGGGTGGAGTGAGCGGGGTGGGGCCTCAGGATGGGGTAGACCCTGGGTTGCTCTTAAATTCAAAAATTGATCTTGGGCGTAAAAAGGTTGGAGACCACTGATCTAGACACAGGGTAGCTCTGCCACTATTACTCAGTCTAGATACTGAATTAAATTTCTGCAGAGATGGACTTCTAAATTCAAGAATACTGTGACATGATCATTTGTCTTAAAACATGTTAGAAATCTTGAGATAGTTAAAGTAACAATGCAAATACTGCAGTGTAGAATTCAAATGTTTGCTTCTCTAAAGATGTGCTATTCCGCAGGATCTAAGCTTCCTAGTGTGAGAGAGAGTACTCATTAAATCTTAAAGTATTTTGACCTTTAAGGGCAGCAGTTAATGAAATAGGCTCCTTTTTTAAAAAAAAATCCCTTCACTTTTAAGTCTGTCTTGAGCTGGAATGACTTTACATCCCTACCGCATATGCATTCTAGAATCGTTAATTCCATTTTAAAAAGTTAACCGTTTAAACGAAAAATATGTTGTTTAAATGTCTGGGGCTGATCCTGCAAGCGCAGTTGGGTCTAGGGCCCCATCCAGCCGGCGTGGCTGGGCCTGCATTGGTGCTGCTCCGGGCCAGCTGGCCCTGCTCCGGGATTAATGTTTAAGGCAAGTTAACCCGTAAAACTAATTCTTACTGGTTAGTCTTTTACATTTCTAATATAAGAAGTAGACTTCCTAAAATTTGAGCCAGTTACATTTCACTTTAAGTTGTTTTGTGTTGTAGAATGTTATCAAAGGGGACTGATTGGTTAAGATCATGAATCAAAATGTGTGAAGACTTAAGTAATCATTTGTGCTAAACATTTGATAATGAATTTTGCTCTTAAAATATACCTGATTTGTTAAATCTTTTTGAAGCTACCATATTCTCTTTACTGTTAGATCTTGTGTGTGAACTAAGACATTGAGATTTTCAGAAAACTGTTATACTAAATCTTCTCTATGTCCTCTCCCCTTTTTCAGGCTCCAGGGTCTGATGCAGCAAGAGAGAAAGAAGCCAAGTCTCAGTAATATCTCTACCAAGTCTTTTATTAGTGGACCCAGTACCTACCTTCCTTGTACAATTCAGAGGAATATTTTTATCAACTATTTTGTAAATGCAAGTTTTTTAGTAGTTCTAGAAAACACACTTTTAAAAAGGAGGGAGTCCCACCACATCTCATTTTTTTACATAATTCGATACGTGTAAATGCTTTTTTAAAGAGGTCAAATCATCTACTGGTTGTCTATTTTCTGTGTAGCCAGAAATTAATGGAATGTTAGATTAGGGAGAGGCTTTGAAATCCTGATTACACTTAACATTCCATAGGCTCTGAGGGACAGTTTTTTATCCTGTTAAATGAGGCATGACACAGATCAAACTTTGGAATCATAAGTTGAAAATGTCTTAACATTTTACTTATATCCACTGTATCTATAGAGTTACTTCTGTAATGAAACTGCTCCTTGGGGTTGGATCTCCGTTTCAGAATTGTGTATTATCTGAGACAGTTATTTTTAGTAGTAGTAGTTTTATTTTTTTCAATAACTTTGTAACTGTGCTGTGAAAAATTGGAAACCTTTATTGGGTGTGTGGTGAGTGTGATGTTACTGAGCTCCGGTCTACACTACAGACTTATGTCAGTATAACTACGTTGCTCAAGGGTTTGGAAAATCCACCCCCCTAAGTGATGCATTTATACCAACCGAACTCCCAGTGTAGACAGAGCTATTTCAATGGAAGGGCTTCTCCCATCAACATAGCTACTGCCCCTCAGGGAGGCAGAGTACCTTCACCAGTGGGAGGAGCTCTCCTGTCAGCATAGCATCTTCTCTAAGTGTTACAGCAGCACAACTCCAACTGTGCAAAGCTGTGCTGCTGCAGTGCTGGAAGTGTAGACAAGCCCTGAGTAGGTGGAACTTTCTGTATAGCAGATCTAACTTCATATGACAGTATTCAAGATACTGGTACATCATGTCAAATTGTAAAGGACAGTTTCTCAACACAGGTTAAGATGAAAAATAATTGAAATAATGGTTTTTAAAAAGATGAAAAATACACAAGAATAAAAAAATTGTACAAATTGTTCATGGTGTGTCTATGTACTGATTACCAAACAAGAGCCAATAAAATCTTGGTCATAAAAGGACATTGCTTTTGTAGCCCCTGGGTTGACTACAGTGACACACATAACTCCTACAGAAATCTGTTTATTGGATTTTGTTTTTCTTTGAAAAACTGAGAGAAACATGTACTGGTAGATACTTTAACATTCACTCGGAATAGACAATGTTATTTCTAGAGAGGGATTTTTTATTTTTTTTTATTGCCAAGTGTCCAGTTGCAGTCTTACCTGGAATGTTGATACATCATAATTAAAATTGAGTGGGATTGTATGATGGGGTTGCCTGCGCTGGTGAGACTCTGGGCGCAGTAGCCCCTGGGATCCCTTCCAGTTAATGTTTTATGTTCTTAATCTCATCTTCAGGGCTTCGTTCAGTCATCTGCAGGGGTTCAAAAGGGAATTCCCCCCACCCCTTCCCTTGATGTGTTCTGGTTTTTGCCTTTTTATTTTTGTTTTCTTTCCTCTAAAGCAGTGGTTCCCAAACTTGAACGAACTGTGAACCCCTTTCACTAAAATGTCGAGACTTGTGAACCCCCTCCTAAAAATGAATACGCCTCTACCTTGATATAACGTGACCCGATATAACACGAATTTGGATATAACGCAGTAACTCGGTGCTCTGGGGGGGGCTGCGCACTCCAGTGGATCAAAGCAAGTTCATTATATCGAGGTAGAGATGTATTTCCAGGGATTTTCTCCTTTACCTGAGTATAAATTATAAAAGCAGTGATCTTGGAAATATACTTTTTTATGACAAGCTTATTGCACATATTTATTATTTATCGTTACAGTATTTTTATTACATTATGAAAACAGCAACTCTTCCAAGATCTCACTTTCGTAGCTTGTATCACTTTGAATAAGCCTGTTATAAGACAAGGCTCGTATGTTTCATCAAGGAGTATCAGATGTGTGAAACAGCATGAAGATATTTAAGAAGCCAACTCAAAGAGTTCCTTCTACACAAGCATGCAGATTTTGAGCAGTCCAGGCAAACAATGCATGTTACAACAAAGCTTAAACTTGTTCTTCATAATCATTTTAAAAACAATACTAGCTGCCTATTTAATTTTAAAAACAGCAAAAAATATCCACCTCTTGGTGAGATAATACATGACTGGGGATAGAAAGGGGTACAGCTTGCTCAGGAAGGAAAGGCAGGGGTGGATGAGGTGTTTTTTAAACTAACATAATTATCCAAAGCACAGGACTTGGTGGTGATGGACTTGAACTACCCAGACATCTGTTGGGAAAATAATACAGCAGGGCCACAGATAATCCAACACATTTTTGGCATGCATTGGAGACAATTTTTTTATTTCAGAAGGTGGAGATAGTAACTTGGGGAAAAGCTGTTCTAAATTTGATTTTGACAAATCAGGTTGAGCATTTGAAAGTGGAAGGCAAATTAGGTGAAAGTGATCATGAAATGATGGCGTTCATGATTCTAAGGAATGGTAGGAGGAAAAAAAGCACAACAAAGATAATGGATTTCAACATGGGTGGGATCTCCCCTTTGGGGAGGCTAGCCCCTGGCTTCACCCCTTCGGTGGGAGTTAGGTATCTAAATACCTTTTATGATCTGGACTAAAGTACACTGTGATGCAGGGTGAGTGCAAGCAGCCTGATGGAAATACAAAAAATGTTTTGGATACTTATGGGGAATTGTGTGTTGTTGGTAACCCTAACTCAGGCAGCATAGCAAAGCTCATATCCCTTGCATAGGCCTTAAAATATCTCAGGCTCTCCAGATCCAAACCTTATTTGTAAATTCCATATGAAGCTAAAGGCATAGTGACAGGTTTCAAAGTAGCAGCCATGTTAGTCTGTATCTGCAAAAAGAACAGGAGTCCTTGTGGCACCTTAGAGACTAACAAATTTATTTGAGCATAAGCTTTCGTGGGCTACAGCCCACTTCATCAGATACAAAGAATGGAGATACATATAGTATGAAGATATATATATATATATACACACATACAGAGAACATGAAAAGGTGGAAGTTGCCATACCAACTCTTAAGATATCTATCTTTGTTCCGTTCTATGCATCTGATGAAGTGCGCTGTAGCGCATGAAAGCTTATGCCCAAATACATTTATTAGTCTCTAAGGTGACACAAGTTGTCCGGTTCTTTTTAAAGGCATAGTGTTGAGAGTGAAAACTAGCACCATAATGGACAGTGATGTTTGCAAGGCAAAATGACATGGGTAGTTACAAACCCTTTGGGCTCTTGGCTGGGAACCCAGCCCAGGGAAGTGCTTGGCCCATCTTGAGTTCTGGGAACCTTCAAGCGAGAAGCAGCCTGGGAGCAACACTGCGCCGGGCAGGTCACAGAAAGACCCAGCGGCGGCGCCTGCCCTGGCTCCGGGGGGTTTGGTCCCGCGGGTGGGAGCGCTCGGGGGACCCACACCGAGGAGCCCGATTTAACACGGGGCGAGGGGAGGTGCCGTTGTCGCTCGCTCCATCACAGGGGCGCAGGGGGCAGCAGCGCCCTCGGGGAGGAGACGCGCGTTGCCCCGGCTCAGGCCGCCACCGCTCGCCCTTCCCCGCCCCGGGGGAGCCCGGCCGGTCCGCGCTGCACGAGCGGGCGCTGCCCTCCCAGCGGAGCCGCCCGAGACCAGCAGGCACCGCCGGCCCGCGGATGGCGGCGCGGCCCCTGCCCGCCATCACCAGCCCGCTCCGGCCCCCGCTGCGGCGCAGCAGCTGCCGGCAGCTTCCCCAAGCCGGCGCCGGGCGGCCGCACGCGCATCTCCCAGGCCCGCCCCCCGCCAACGTGCAGACGCTCCCTCAACGTCTCGTCACGGCCTTGCTCCCTACATCCCCCTCCGCGGCCGGATCTCGCTCCCGCCCCCACCCCCGCCTCTCCCCACTAGTACAGCACCGGCAGGCCGCGGGCTGCTTTTCACCCCAGAAGGGTTCAGAGACGAATACAAACACTCCCCTCACCGCCGCCCCCAGTCTCCCCGGCTAGGGACTATTTTTTCACCCCCTCCCCTCCCCGGCGGAGACGGCAGCCTGGGCACTGCGACGGGTCGCTCCGCGGCAATGGCGGCCGGGCCGAGGCTGAGATAGAGCGAGGAGGGGGAGGCGGGGGGGAGACTCGCTCGCTCGCGGTGGGGGAGGCGTTGACAGGACTATGCCGAGCAGGGCCCTGCCCGCGCCAAACGCTGCCTGAGCCCGTGTCCTGCCTGGGCAGTAGCAGCGGGGCCGCCCCCGACATGGCCGAGCCCTCGGTCCCCTCCTCCGGCGGCGGCTCCCTGCCGCTCATTGAATCAGGTAACAGCGGAGCGCGTGAGGGAGCCGGCCGGGCGCTGCCGGTTCCTGCTGCTCCCCGCCGCCATCTTCCCGGTCATGATTATGAATTACAGTCGGTGAGGGGCTCCCCCGCCCCGCTCCGCCGGCCCCGCGTTCATCGCTCTCCCCCGTCTCTCTTGCAGAGCTCTACTTCCTCGTCGCCCGCTTCCTGACCACCGGGCCCTGCCGCAGAGCGGCGGAGGTGAGTAGAGCCCGGCAGCGCCGCGCGCACCCGCCGCCGCCCGGGGCTCCGGTGCCCGGCCCCGAGCCCTGTGCAGCTGCGGCGGCCGCTGAAGAGACGGCGAGGTTTGGTTCCCCCTCCCTAACTCGTGTGCATCTGTTTCTTCCTTCCCCTGCAGGTGCTGGTGCAGGAGCTGGAGCAGCACCAGGTCTGTGTGTGAAACACTCTCTGCTGCCTTTTCCCCTCTCCTAGCCTCTTACCTTTTTCCTTTAAGTCATTCATCTCCTTAAACAAAAAACAAAACCCCGCATTATTTTGAATTTGATCTCCCCACGCTTCCCCTTTTAATCACTCATTTTTGTTTCTTTTTCAATTTAGTTGCTTCCTAAAAGGTTGGATTGGGAAGGAAATGAGCATTATAGAAGTTATGAAGATTTGGTGAGATTTAAAAAAACAACGTTGAATTAGAATAATAATGTTAATATTAGACCCTCCATTTAATAATAAAAAACAGCCGTTACATTTAATTATTTTTGTATTTCACCCTAGGTCTGGGAGGAGACAGAAGGCTGATTTTTAGAAGGGGTGTTTGACTACTTTACCTTAAACTAACAAACAAAAACATAAGGGGTTAGGGGTGTTTTTAATTGGAGGATATTGTTATGTAGGATAGGCGGGGCTTGAGGTTGTGCCATTTGCCCTTGTTCCTGCCTACCTATGGGGTAGAGCCAATCTGTTAAGAGGTTTCATTTCTGTGTTTCACTAGGAGACTTGTTAAGCAGGTTTTGATTGGATGGTATTTATTTTTTATTTGGTTTCCTACATCTGCTGCTTTCAACAGATTAGGAAACAAAATCACTGGTACAGAAATTGGAGGTGGGGATTTGTAATGGTGTCTTTCTGATTTACTGTCCATAGTGTGTTCTTACTAATCAAAATGTTCCGAAAGATGCCCTTTGGCTCACGGCTGCACAACTTGTGCCAAATTAATTGCACTAGATGTATTTACAACAATTTCAGAGTAGAGATGTAACTGTTCCTGGTGTTCTATCTTACTGTTTCTAAAATACTACGTGATAATGTGTGGCTATGTGGATACAAACTAAAGGGAGGACAGCATCAATAGGAAGTCTGTAGTTCAGTTTATTTATATTACTTTTAAAAAAAGCTTGGAGTAGTTAGTTCCAAGTAATAAACCAGCCTCTGAGTTCCTCTGCTAATCTTTGGAGTTTTACAATCAAATTCTGTTTTTTCCATACTTTGACAAAGTAAAGTGGTATGTGACTGAAGGTACGAGAAAAGAGTGAAATTGACTACACACACTTAAAAAGTGTGAAAAATGTAGTTATAGGTTAAAAACAAAAAGGTAGCCACAAATGTAATTTTGAATTTGACAGTTCCCTTATTTGAGCAAATGTATATAGTACCGCTTTAAATCAGTACACTGAAGGACCAATCCTGCTCACTTTACTTGCATGAAGTCAATAGGATTACGTTCCAAGATCTAGCCTAAATTTTAGGTAAGCACAGAAGGTTTTCTTATGAAGGATGTTACATAGGCCCCAATTCTTCTGCAGTTGTGGTGCTGGCATATTCCTATGCTGAGTCTCATTGACTTTGGGGCTTAATGCTTCTGTCTGTGCATGTGACTGCCTAGGATTGGAGCCTTTGTGTGTGTCTCCCTCCTCCCCTCCAACAACAAAAAAAATTCCTATCTGTGCTGTTAATGGTTTAGGTTATCAAAATTTCTGCTTTTTAACATTTTTTTTTTACTTTGCCATTTATGCTGTTTAGGTACTTTTAATTGTCTAAGTGTAAAAATAGGCTAATCAGTGTCATTCTTTTGGGTTTGGGTTTCAGGGACAGCTGGCAAACATTTAAGACCCCAAACCTGCAATGTTGAGCATTTGGGTGTATTCCATCTCAGACCAAGTACTCATTATAGAATCTGAGCCTGAGCTTAAATAACTGCTGTCGTGAAAACTCAAAAACCAACCATTTAAAAAAAAATATTTTAGTAGGCTTTTAAGAACTTTCTTTAACAAGACTTATATTGGGTATAAATTACACAAAGGTGGTATCTCTTTTTATAAACTGTATTTCATAAATATACTTGAAGGGGAAAATTAAGCTTTCTACTTTGAAGCATCTTGGTCAGTACTCATATCTCTTTAGAGGATGTGGCAAACATTCTTCAATAAATGATGAAAAGATTTAAGTATACTTATTGGTCTACCAAATATTGTTTAGCAATCAGTCTTAGTAACATAATTTACTGTATTATACGTTCAGATATGTTTCAGTGTGTAATAACACTAACTCTTTCACTAAATTCATTTCTCAAGTTTTTAGATACTGAAAATAATGCATAACTTTATTTCAGTGTGATATTAATCACATTTTCTCTTCAGGCCAAAACCAGTATAAATATTATGGTTTTAGAATTTTAAAATGACACTACTTACAGTACTGGAATTTTTTAAGCTAATTTAATGTCACTGTCACTAATAATAGTAAAAATTCCATTTAGTTGTCCTGTTTAAATTCTGCTTAATACTTGTATTTATGTCACTTAATGTTAAGGTGACTTAACTGAGTTCCATTTTCAGATTCTTAGTGCTGCAGTATTTGGGTTTTAAACACTGCTGGGGGTTTCTTAAAATTTCAATGTAAATAATCATTTTTATTTTCAAATTACAGAAAATTTTCTATTGGTCTATATATATATAGATATATATTGAAAACTTAACTTTAAGGCAGGGATGGGCAAGCTTTGGCACGTGGCCCATCAGGATAAGCACCCTGGCAGGCCGGGCTGGTTTGTTTACCTGCTGCATCTGCAGGTTCGGCCGATTGTGGCTCCCACTGGCTGCAGTTTGCCACTCCAGGGCAGTGGGGGCTGTGGGAAGCGGCACGGGCCGAGGGATGTGCTGGCTGCCGTCCCCCTCCGCCCCCATTGGCCTGGAGCGGTGAACCATGAACAGTGGGAGCTGCGATTGGCTGAACCTGCGGACGCAGCAGGTAAACAAACCGGCCGGCCCGCCAGGGGGCTTATCCTGGCGGGCCACGTGCCAAAGTTTGCCGATCCCTGCTTTAAGGTAATTTGGGTGTAATTTAAGTTGTTTGGCCTTTTTAAATATACAGAAGTCAAGGCACTGGTTTTGGTTCTCACAACTATAACTCATCTCCCATGTACATATGAAACATGTAAGCAGATTAGGACAAGTACTTGCCAAACGAGTGTACAGCAATAGTGTGTGGGGGGTCTGATTTTTACTTTTCTGGTTATGGGGCAGCTGCGCCTCAAGTTAAGGTTGACTTATTGAGATTTTGATATTTTTATCTTATGGGAACACTAATTCATTCTTATAAACAAAAATTTGGCCAATTTGTGGAGGCTGTGGAAACCCTAACTTTAAATGTGACTCCTACTCAAGTAGTTTGTCAGTCATGAAGTTGTATATATGTTGTTTTCATTTTTTCAAAGTTCACTGCAAAAGTGAGAAATAAAATGCGCATGTATTTTTGGTTGCAAAATGCTGTGCTTGTGTATACTTGGATTCTAAATTAAGTATATCTGAGAATCCTTTGTGATTTGGGTAAAGGACGTGATCTTATTCCCCTAAGATGTCAGTGGAAGCTTTGGAAGTTTTGCCATTGAGTTGTGAGAGTAGGATTGTTTGCTGCATTTCGTAGTTTCCTTGAAGAATCCAATGCTCTTTCCAGAGGAGCTAGGTAGATGACTTAAGCCTTAAGTGATGTCAGTGGATTATAACTTTCCAGTTTATACAACTTAGTCAACATTGCCAATTATATTAATTTGTCTCGTGTGTTTGACCATAACATAATTTTTTCAGACATACAGTAGACAAAAAACGAGTCAAGGAGCCTTAGTATTTTTGTGGAGTGTTGGTTAAATCAGACAAAAAAAGTGAGCATGAGACATGATGATATCATGTAGAATTGAAACACTGAAATTTGTGTGCATCTGGAGCAAAGTGGTGGTGTTACTTATGCTAAAGCTTTACTCTTAACTGGGTAAAATAGTTTTTGTGGAAAATACTGAATATGAGAGGGTGCTCCAGTCTGAGCCATTTGTGTGAAGTCCTGTATTTTCCATAGTAAGATGCGAATGTATAGTGGGTCTTTCTACAACAGCTTTCCCATTCCTGGGTAATTTTTAAATTATAGAAGTTTAAAGTTTAAAATTCACTACTGTAAAGATCAGAGTTTATATAGCTGATTCTGCTGTATGAATTATATAATATATATATTTAGGCACTTCTAAATGTTAATGTAAATACTGACATAGAATCATATAGTCTAGATATGCCATATATTTGTTTTAAACTTAAATTCTTATCAGGTCTTATCCAACAAACATGTGGCTCCAGATCATTTGTTGCAAATTTGCAAGCGTATTGGCCCTATACTGGATAAAGAGATTCCACCCAGCATTTCAAGAGTGAATTCCTTACTTGGTGCAGGGAGGCAGTCATTGCTACGTACAGCGAAAGGTATTGTTTTATTTTTAATTACTTAAATTTTTGCAATACAGTTGGGCGGGAAGCCTCTCCAGTGGTCTGAGTGCTATTGCTATGTATTAAAAGCAAACAAAAGTTAACCCTACAAATTTTCCAAGACTAAGAGGGGAAACTGAAACAACCCTGGCTGCTAATATTAGCTATTGGCACACAAATAATGTGCAGTCAGCTCACTCCTCCTGCTCTGAAGATCAACAGATTTCAGCTATTTTGGACTAAGAATGGGGACAATGAATTGCAAAATTCAGACCCCTGATAGACAGTACTCTCTTAGCAGCTCCCTTTGTTTAATTTAGACTAAGAATGTTCTTGTTTGAGCACCTCCTCTGACCACAGTCATAAGGAATATCTTTGAGAAAAAGGGATGGGCTTGAATAGAAAGGGCCCAAGTCAGCTAGGATTTTACAGGTCAAAAACAGACAGACTTCACCCATAATCCAATAGAGAGAGAATGCAGATACCTCTCACCTTGTCCACCTAGTACTTTCCAAATACGTTGCCCAGTGCTTGGATAGGGGCACAGATGAGGGCTAGCTTGCTGATGTTCAATCCAGATAAAGTGGAAGTGATGTTGGTAGGATATGGGGAAGCAACTGGAAGATGTCAGTGATTTGTATGAGTGCCTTTACTCTGGGTATGTACCTGCTGTTTTTTATGAGTGTTTGAATACTGTTGGATTCCCAGCTGCTCTGAATGACCAGGACAGCTTTTTTCATGTGCACTTGACCAGGAGTTGACAGTTTCTTTGACCCACACTTTGCTAATTTGATCCATGCTTTTGTTGTTGCAACAATTTAATCTTGAGGTGTGCTATGCATGGAGGTATGTGTGAAACTTCACTTAATACAGCCTTTTCAGTTTCTGAGCAGATTAAGGTATAGTTCCACCTCAAAAAATGTAAAAATAGACACTTGGTGATTATTGCTAGATTGTGAATGTCAGGTGATGAATGTTTAATTTTTGAGCAATGGTTGCACAATTGTTTCTTTCAGAGAGGCTGGCAATTTACTTTTCTTACAGAAAGTCATGACAGTCTCTCTTTCAAAGAGGAGGGACATGTATCTGCCGTCCAGTGGAGGTAGCCAGAACTAATCAAGCTGTCTATGGCTGAACAGATCCACTGATTGAAAATTTGTGGGTGTTATGGAAGAGGCAAAGAAACCGTCTTCTCAGTCATGACAAGATGTTTTAAAAAACACAACCTTTTGCTACCTATCAGATTGGCAGGAGACTACTGTCACCAGTGCTCTATCTGTCTTTAATCCCACTTCAATTGTTGATGGGTCATTGGTAAACATGGTGACCTGTGAGAACAAAGTGGGGGAAGAGAATGCCTAAAAGCCACTTAAGCAATCGTTGAGGACAAAATATTATAAAACCCAACCCAAACCCTTCTTAGAGTAGTTTTTAATTGGAGTAATATTCTCCCTTGGAGCCTTTTGGAAATACTCTGGTTTCTTGTGCCTTCATATACCATCAAGAGGTTCCTAGCTTCAGCTGAGGTCCATTCCAATATCAATTTGTGGAGATACCTCTTTGAGTATCTGCATCAGATCATGATGGGGCTTTGCAGTGTATCAAGGCACTCTGTACACAAATGCCAGTCCCTTTTTGACTCTGCTTGTGGCTCTCAAGGGATAATGTGGTAGTGATCCATTTTTTGGAGTAGGAGAGCTCCTGCACTTTGTATTTGATAGAAATGGCTCACTGTATATAACACCACCAATTGTGCCAAAACCAGTCCAGCAATGTCTTCCCATTCACATTTTAGTAATACATGTGAAGTCAGGGGCCTCATTTCTTATCATGGATAGTTGACAGTAATGCTAGGCTGGTGATTAAGTAATCCATAAGACCTTCAGGTTTTTCTAGTGTATTTGTATGTGAGAGAAATTCTGTGGGGTTTGTATTTTTTAACTGAAAAAACATTTTATGGTGTGGAACTATTTTAGCGGATGCCACTGCATTTCCCAGTTACCTCTCTTCTGTACTTCACTAGCTCCACAGTGAATGAGGCAGTGACTTTGCATTTGTTGTGAATCAGACTTGCTGCCATTTCAGCACTCGACCTGTTAAAATAAATAACTTTTAATATTGGGGAAAATCTCCTCTCTTCCTGTAGTCAAACAACTGACCCGTTGGCACAAATTTAAAAATAATTAAATAAAAGCCACCTTTGGGCAGAAAACAGTCCTATACAATTTCAGCCTAAAAGGTGACAATGTTGGAAAGATATAAAACGGGTAGAATGGAAATGCTTGTGCAACCCGATCTGCAGTACTAGCTACTTACATATAACATGTAAAAAAGTGTTTCTCACAGTGATATTGGATGGACAGAGTGCAGTTCTTTGAGGGGGAACTTCTCATTTTAAATAAATCTTTAAGTGCTTTCATTTTTTTTGAAAAAGGGACCCATAATGCTTTCCAAGAATAGCCTAGACATATGTGATCTTATTTTTATTATCTGTAAACTGCCATGAAGACAGATGTTGCTAAAAATATATTTTGCAAAAAATCTTTATGTTGACTTCGAATAGCCAGAGTTATTTTGTTGCTTTATCACAACCTCAATAATGCAAATAACTCAATTAGTAAATCATTTACTGTATAAATGTAGCATCTGTATTTTGTGCAGAAGTGAGTATGTTGGTACTTCACAAATAATTAAAGTCCTCTGAGCCTTTGGAGCAAGTGACTGTGTGTCATTATCAAATCTCCCTTGCCAGGACAGTGTTGTAACCTGTCTTAAAAATAGGCTTTCAAACTGTTGTTGGAAAGTTTTAGGTTGAGAGGTTCTGAGCTCCTTCAGCTCTTATTAAATTTAATATTGCGGTACAAGGCCCTTTGGCAGGCTTATTCATTACTTGTTTTTGCTAAACTTTATAATGGATTTCAGAACAGTAGCGTTTGTTTCACTTTTCTGAAATGTGCTCTTATGGGTAACTTCCTATGCAACTAACATTGATGTCAAAGATTGCAGGAACACTGTTTGGAAGGGCTCTGCTTTAGCTGCTCTTCGTAGAGGAAGACCTCCTGAAGTTCCTGTAAACTATGGCCCTCCACCAAACCTTGGTACGTAGATGATAAAATCACTTCTAACTTCAGTGTCTTATGTATTTCTTGACACTTATGTTCTCTATGCTTCTCTTCATATAAATAGTAATGGAAATTGCATTTAAGAACCAGCTCTAAAAGTTTACCTATAGAATTTCATTTTACTTCAGTGGGGCTCTGCACGAGCATAGGGGTCCAACCATATAGAATTCATTGCAGGAGTAAGATGTTAGATTCTAAACGAAAGTCTTTCTGCTTTAAAAAAACCCAGTGTACTAATAAGCAAATAGAGATACTTATGGTATCTGCAAGTCGGGGGGTGTTTGGTAAAAAGGACTCTATTGTTTATGAAAGTACATGGCAAAATGTGAGGTAGAAGATGCTGTCTGTCTTTGTATAAAAAAACCAAACTACTTTATCTGGGGTGAGAATAAATTAAAAAGCTGCCCCACTTCTTTGTAGCATAAACTCAGAATAAACTTTGGAGTTCTGTACACAAGCTAGAGAGTCACTTTACTAAATCCAGTAATCTATTGGTTATGGAAGCAAGACAGAGTGGCTATCTACAGGAGACCTGTTTTTTTTATCATCATCATCTAAACCCTCTGGAAATAAGTTTTAAACATGGCTTTTCACAGGACGATTTTTTTTTGTGCTTGCATTCTTTAATCTATTTGCATTTCTGTTTTAGTGGAAGTAAATCGTGCAAAACAATTAACTGGGTGTGCAACATATAGAACATCATTTCCAGGAAGTATGTATCAGCACATAAGGATGCATAGGCGGATTCTTGGCCATCTCTCTGCAGTCTACTGTGTTGCATTTGATAGGACTGGACACAGAATATTTACTGTGAGTTGACGCTGTGAATGCTGGGTCTTCTAGAACTATTTCTAATTGGATATCGGAAAGTAGCTTTTAAATGCTCAGTATTTATGCCTGAAATATTCAGATCTCAAAATTTAAAGTTTAGAAATAAAGCTAATGAGCTCCTGCACTTCATTTGGGTGAATTGTTAGGCATGTGTATGGAGGGGAGCATTTTTGAACTTTAGCCGTTATTGCTTATTAGGTACTGATATCTACATACATGCTTTTTTCTCTGATACATTTCTGTGTTTTGGGTGTTGCATGTTTGTGAATAGTGGAGAAGGTGGCTGGTTTTATGGTAAAGAGCTTTTGTTTAACTGCCATTATATTGTGGATTTGGTAATGGAGAGAAAATTAACAAAAAGATTATTTTGATGTCATTTCAAATGTCTTCTGCTTGTGTTTGATATAAAAAACTGCTGTTATCTATTTGGATGAAACTAGGTACTGTGAACTTCAGAGTAAGCCAAAATAACAAGGGATCACTTTTGTTTTATCAAACAGGCTGAAACTAACTTTTTTCCATTTAGGGCTAGATTAACAGAAGGATTTAATCAGCTAAAAGAGAAGTTAGATGCCTAAATGTTGAATTTAGGCACCACTGAGATCCTCAAAACCTCTGCTCAGCTGGTGTCTAAAATTCCCCAGTGTCTCTGAGTTCCCACCAGCAGTGTCCCCTAGATGCCTAGGTTTCTGCTAATGAGTATGCACACACTCCAGGTGCCTCTCTCATGTCTAAGCCCCAGCAGGATCTTCAGGCTGGGTGTTGCCCCACTTGTGAGGCTTGATCCAGTTGTTGTTCTCAGAGCATGCCAGAATACTCTGTTGATGCTGGGAGGGAATGATGGCGTGGGGGGAAAAGGAGGCAGCCTCTCTTAGCTTTATTCCAGTGGCTAGAGCACTCCCTTGTATGTGGGAGTTCCTTGTTTGTTTCTCTCCTATACCGATGTGGCAAAGAAATTTGAACTTGGATTTCCTACCTCTCAGGTGAGTGCCATAGCTCTTGGATTATACATCAGACCCTCGCTAGAACACGTGTCTTTATAGTGTGAATACGATTATAGCGGGGGACCACGCATGGATCCCAAATTTAATTACCTTCATTGGAATCCATGGTAACGCGGTCCCCGCTATAATGCGGTCCCCATGTTAACGCAGGACCGCACATGGATCTAAAACCCTGCGTTCTAGCGACAGTCTGGTGTACTCATTTTTTCTGTCTTTGGCTCAGTGAATATTTAATTATTTATGCACAGTGGAATAGCCTCAACAGGAGAGATTGAGACCCACACCAAAATATTCTATAGTCCAGTGGCTAGGGCTCTCACCTGAGAGGTGGGAAATCCAAGTTCAAGTCCCTACTCCACGTTAGGCAGAGGGGGAAATTGAGTCTTCCACACCCCAGGTGAGTGCTCTAACCACTGGGTTAAAAGTTGGAGGCTGCTTCCTCCCCTTTCCCATGGTTGTTTCTTGAAAAAAACAGCTTAGGCACCTAACTCCAGGTGAGGGTTCATGGGTGAGAATCCCAAGCAGAGATAGATGCCTAATTCGATGAAAGGGATGGAGTTTAGTTCACATCCTTCTCGGTATTTCCCATTGGCTAATTTAAGACGTTCTCCACTGTGTACTGGTTTTTGTGGATTCCATTCTTAAGTGCTTAATTCTCCCCTTGTTTTATATAAGCAGACTGGGTGCCTAGTTCAGGGCTGTGGATTCCAAAGGATGACAAAGTGCCTACATCTTTTTGTGACTTGAGCCACTATGCAATATGACTAAATTTTAGATTCCATAAACACCAATAGCATAAGCTGGTTTTAATAGAAAATCTTAATTTTCCAGACTCAGAATGGATTTCATCATCTCTAAAGACAAAACTGAAGCAGATAGTGTCTTGAGTATGTATAAACTTGAACTTATGCCAGATTCTGTAACCCTTTTTTCTTAGGGTTCAGATGATTGCTTGGTGAAAATTTGGTCAACTCACAATGGCCGGTTGCTCACCACACTACGAGGTCATTCAGCCGAGATTTCTGATATGGCTGTGAATTATGAAAACACTATGATTGCAGCTGGAAGCTGTGATAAAATGATCAGGGTATGGTGTCTGAGAACTTGTGCACCAGTTGCTGTGCTCCAGGGACACACGGGATCCATTACATCTTTACAGGTATATTTCTAATTAATGGGCATGTCTATCCTTCGTCTTGTAGCTTTGTGTTATCAACGTCTAATAGCACACAAGCATTAAAAACATACTAATACCATAATGATGATTAGTTTTTTATGCCTCTAAATTCATTGTAAAAAACATTGACCGTTTTAGTGTAAAACAGAAGGGTAACGTGTTTTATTTGATCTTCTGGTTTTATTTTGCTGTTAGTAAGAATTGTAGTATTGGATAAAAAGCTGGTATCTTATTTTGATAAATGTATATAAGTGAAAAGTGTTGTCCAAATAGAAGCAAACAGCAATACGGTAAAAGACAACATTCAGGAGTCAGATTTATTTTGCTGTTCTCTTGCCTCAGCCTGACTGACACACCCTACACTTCTAACTAGCTAGAATTTTGGCTGATAGTAGTGTTTTTAAAAAAAAAAAAAAACTCATGCAGTGCTTAAATATTGTGAAGGTCTTGACTTGAGGAAAGTACATATGAAAATATTTATAAGTGTTCCAGCAAATTGAAGTGCAAGACATGTTCAAAAATCAAAGAAACAAGTTTAGACATTAAACACTTAACTTTCAGCAAGTTCAGATGTTGTGAAGAGAGGAAGCCAGTTGCGGCCCCATGTGGCTCTCAAATCACAGAATTCCATTTATAAAAAAAGCAAACTCGAAGGCACTAGGCTGACTAAACCTATAAACAAAATCTGAGATAAATTGGACAAAAAATATAGGCCTGATCTATCATCAAAACTTAGGTCAACAAAGCTACGGCATTCAGGGGTGTGGAAAAATCTACACCTGAGCACCATAGCTGTGCCAACCTAATCCCTGGGGTAGACATAGCTAGGTCAACAAAAAAAGTTCTTACATTGACCTAGCTACTGCTGCTTTGGAAGTTGGAGTTATTACAGTGACAGGAAAAACCCATTCCATAACTGTAGTCTGTGTCTATGCTACAGGGTTAGAGTGGCATAGTATTACCAGATTTGCCTGTTACTTTGGGGTATGCTCATTTATTAGGGTTACTCTTCTTGGGACAGGAGGGTTTCTGTAATTCTATCAATGTACTGCTTTTGTCACTTGTGTTCTCATACGGAGCTCTACTTCTCCCTTCTGCAAGTTCCCTCCCAATGGAGCTATCCTGCAGGACCGACGTTCCCCAGGGCTGGGTTCTTCCAGCCCTAGAATCAGATGAACGTACACACACAAACATTAACAGAGCGTGTCTGAGGGTATGTCTGCACTATGGGATTATTCAGATTTTTACAGAAACCAATTTTTGGAAACAGATTGTATAAAGTTGAGTGTACGCGGCCACACTAAGCACATTAATTTGGAGGTGTGCATCCATGTACTGAGGCTAGCGTAGATTTCCAGAGCATTGCACTGTGGGTAGCTATCCCATAGTTCCCGCAGTCTCCCCCGCCCATTGGAATTCTGGGTTGAGATCCCAATGCATGATGGGGCAAAAACAGTGTCGCGGGTGATTCTGGGTAAATGTCGTCAGTCAATCCTCCCTCCGTGAAAGCAACATCAGACAATCATTTCACGCCCTTTTCCCTGGATTGCCCAGGCAGACGCCATAGCACGGCAACCATGGAGCCTGTTCAGCCTTCTTTCACTGTCACCATATGTCTACTGGATGCTGCTGGCAGATGCGGTACTGCAGTGCTACACAGCGGCATCCCCTTGCCTTTTGCAAGTTAGCAAAGATGGTTACCAGCTCTACTGTACCGTCTGCTGCTTTGCAAGTTGACAATGACAGTTACCAGTCATATTCTACCGTCGCTGCTGTCATGGGCGCTTCTGGCCGGCCTCGGTGAGGTCGGTCGGGGGCGCATGAACAAAAATGGGAATGACTCCCCAGGTCATTCTCTTCTTTAAGTTTTGTCTAATGGAGAGTCAGTCCTGCCTAGAATATCAGGCAAGCCTACTAAAGAACCAGAGAGGCAACCGGCTGCTCTGCGTCAGAGCCCCAGACATCCCGCAGAAATGATGAGCTGCATGCCATTCTAGGGGGTGCCCCTACAACAACCCCACCTGTTGCTTCCCTCCTCCCCCACTCCTCCTGGGCTACCGTGGCAGTTATCCCCCATTTGTGTGATGAAGTAATAAAGAATGCATGAATAAGAAACAACACTGACTTTATTGCCTCCGAAAGCAGAGATCAAAGCGGGGAGGGGAGGGCAGCCTCCAGCTGCTATGATATTCCAGGAAGGAGTGAATCTCCATTAGACAAAGCTTAAAGAAGAGAATGACCTGGAGCCATTCCAATTTTTGCCCAGGCGCTCCCGGCCGACCTCACCGAGGCCAGCCAGGAGCACTCACAGGATGACGATGACGGATATCAGTCATACTGTACCATCTGCCGTCCGCAAGGGAAGGGAATGCTGCTGTGTAGCGCTGCAGCATCGCGTCTGCCAGCAGCATCCAGTAGACATATGGTGACATTGAAAAAAGGCGAGAAATAATTTTTTCCCTTTGCTTTCACGGAAGGAGTGGGGGGTGGGGTGCGGGCGACGACATATACCCCGAACCACCCGCAACAATGTATTTGACCCTTCAGGCTTTGGGAGCTCAGCCAAGAATTCAAATGGTTTTCGGAGAGTGTGGGAACTGTGGGATAGCTACAGTCGTCAGTCGCCCCTCCCTCCGTGAGCATCCATTTCATTCTTTGGCTTTCTGGTACACTTGTCTCAGCTCCTTAAGTTTCAGCACTGTGTCGAGTCCCTGTTGTGGCCTCTGTCCATCATAGCCTTGGAGATTTTTTCAAATGTTTTGGCATTTCGTCTATTGGAACGGAGTTCTGATAGAACAGATTCATCTCCCCATACAGAGATCAGATTCAGTATCTCCTGTACAGTCCATGCTGGAGCTCTTCTTTGATTCTGGAACTGCATGGTCATCTGTGCTGATCAGCGCTCCACGCTGGGCAAACAGGAAATGAAATTCAAAAGTTTGCGGGGCTTTTCCTGTCTACCTGGCCAGTGCATCCGAGTTCAGATTGCTGTCCAGAGCGGTCACAATGGTGCACTGAGGGATAGCTCCCAGAGGCCAATACCGTTGAATTGCAGCTACACTAACCCTAATTTGAAATGGCAAAACCGATTTCAGCGTTACTTCCCTCGTTGGGGTGGAGTACAGATATCGATATTAAGAGCCCTTTATATCGAAGTAAAGGGCTTTGTTGTGTGGACGGGTGCAGGGTTAATTCGGTTTAACGCTGCTAAATTTGAGATAAACTCGTAGTGTAGACCAGACCTGAGAGGACTGGATTAATCAGCACTCCCAAGCTAATTCCTTTTATGTCACTGGACTCAGTAGGCTGGGTCGAGCAGCATTTCCAAGCTGTCACCCTCATAGGCCCTTGGATTCAGCAGGCTGGGTTGAACAGCACCTCCAAGCTGTCACCCTCAAATGCCATGGGCACTGCACCGGAATAGAGTATACCTGAACAAGCTGGATCGAGCAGCATTTTCAATCTGCCACCCTTATATGCCCCTAGACTCAGCAGACTCGTATGTCCCATTTCCATTCCCTATCCCCACTTTCACATTACAATTGTTCTGGTAGTAACCCACCCGATGAGCAAACCCCACAGGATTTTTGTGCGCTGCAGGCATCTTTATTTTAGCTATGAGGAGCATTGCTGCAGAGGGAATGAGGAAGCCAAAACAACACCCACGAGAGGGAGGGAGAGAGAAGCAACCAGCTTAACCATGAACGTTATTTATTGCCAGGTAATAATTATAGGGGAGCCAAAAAAACAAAACAGTTATAATATTAAATCTAATTTAAATTTAATTATAAAAGTTAGATTTAGAAAACTATAACTGATCTCGCAAGTCAGGGTCAGAAGGCTATATCGAGAGAGATGGGTTCTCATCACTCTATGAAGCTTGAATCAATTGGGGTTCCCAAGTGGTGGTGGTAGCTGAGGGATCGGAGTGCTGGAGACAGGCAGAGCCCCCAGCACGATCAGTCAGGAGAAGATGAAGTCCCAATGGAACTGATGCAGATTTTGGATCCAGGCATCAAAACACTTACTTGAGTATGGGTAGGAGTTTTTGTAGGGAAATAACAATGGTTCAAGGGAGAACACTGGATTTGTTTATGGGTAAACTGATGGCTCATGGGAATACACCTCTACCCCGATATAACGCGACCCGATATAACACGCATTCAGCTATAACGCGGTAAAGCAGCGCTCCGGGGCGGACGGGGCTGCGTGCTCCAGCGGATCAAAGCAAGTTCGATATAACGCGGTTTTATAAGGCGATAAGTTTTTTTTTTTGGCTCCCGAGGACAGCGTTATATCGGGGTAGAGGTGTATACCAAAGTTGTTTTGTTCAGGCTAGACAATAGGAGCTGATCATTCCTGCAATGGGCAGTGTTCTTTCCAGGGAGCTCCCAATGCAATTAGGCAGGCAGCTTCAGTATTTTGGATACCAATAAAGGATTTATTACTAGAATTGGTCTGATAACTACTGAGCTGGGTATGTGCAGGTGTGGGTTCATTAACATCTGGAGCAGAGATCCCCTATGATGCAGTGCTTTTCTGGTCCCATAGTTCAGTGTGGTTCTTGCCTTGGAATCTCTGTTCTCTATTCTGTATGCTAATGGAGATGCCTCCCTGTCCCATCTTTGATGCAGATGAGGCTAGGGGAGTTTCCTTAATCCTGTCACCCTTGTCCAGAGGCGTTTAGGTGTCTCCCCTACTGCCTTTTCATTGCTTTTTGTAAGTCTGTCTTCTGATCGGCTTTGGTTCAAGCAGAGGCTGGGTGGGGGGAAGGTCTTTCATGAGTCAGACAGGCTGGGTACTGCACCCTGGTTCCCCAAGAACACAGAGCTGGTAGGTAACAATAGCTTCAGTGGTGTAGCTGTGCTGCTGTAATGCCTTTAGTGTAGACATGACCAGGGATGTTTTTGTGTTCAGTCAGGAAAGCTAAAGAGAAATTAATTCAGTAATAGCAGTTAGACTAGTCAGAGGAAGCACTAAGATTAGCTAGCCTATAGGAGGACAAGTACCTGACTCTCTCAGTTGGTGGCCAAAGTCTAGGGAAATTCTGCTGCCCGTGTGATAAGAGCCTGGACTTAATGGCTCTGTTATGTTAATACCCTCTGACAGTGAAAATTAGTTACTACTTTTGTATTTTGAGACAAATTACTTTGAGACAAATAACTTCTAATTCATCCAGTAAAAATTTTACAGCAAATTGATGTTCTGATAGGTTGAAGGGGGAGCAGCAGTAGAGTGGCAGGTAAATGTGGCAGGTTATTTTAAACTTTGTGGTTTTGACATGACTGAATTTTCTTTCAAAGTGTATGTATGGTATTGACATATTTACCGGTAATAAGGTCAGAATTTTCAAAACTATAGGTGCCTAAAGTTTGACTTCTAAATCCATTGCGGAGGGGGACCTAATGAAAGTTACTGTGGTTTTCTGACATAACCCCTTCTCCCACTGAAGTTAATGAAAGAATAGTTTTGGTTCTTTTTTAATAAAAGGACAATATTAGGGTAAAATTTACATATTTCATTTAAGAGAAAATACATTAATACTGAATGATACAAAACAAAAATAAAACTCATATGCACGAAAACACACTACCTCAACTGTTTTATGTCTACATAAATTATTAAAATCAAGACTTTAAAATATTGTACTCTTGTCACTTACATTGTTTCCATTTCTCTCAGTTTAGAGTAAAAATAGACTAATCAGTTTCACATCCCACTTGCATGTTAGGATGTTGTGAATATTGCAGGGGAATATTCCTTTCAAAGAACCATTTCTCAGGTTTAATATCAATTTATTTTAAACTTATACCATAAAATATTCCAAAATTTTATATTTCAGAATTAAATTGATTTGATAATGTGTTAAGAAAAACACCCTGTGCTTGAGAAACAGCAGTCCAGTTTCTGACTTTATCTTAAAACACACAAACATAGGACTCGTATTTTGGGAATAAACAATCATAAGTGTATTCTGTATGTTCTGTTGTGTGTAGTAGGTAATCTATTCTCTACTTTCAATATATAATGTACTTTAATGTGAGTACTGTGTTTTAATCATAGTCTTTCAAACTTTGCATATTTTAGGACCTTATAATTCCACTTTTAACAAATCATACACATGTTATTTATTAGAAAATTTATACAATTTGCCACCAGTGCAGGCTGGTTTGGGGAAGAGAGCGGAAGGCTGGCATCTTTACCACACCCTTGTCTTACAGAAATCAATAGAAGATAAGCTCTTTTTCACCCAATTCTGTTTCCCTCCAGCACTCTGGAGTTGAGGTTCCTTTTCATTCTTGCACAGTTTGTGGTGCTTGTAAGCATTGCTTAGTCTCAGCACCCATTATGCATGACTTTTTTAAAATGCAGAATGCGAGTAGGCTGGTGGATTTGAGTATTTGTACCTGAGACAGTTGTATTGACTTTTTTCTTGTTGGCTGTAGATAAGCTTTGTGGCTTTAATACTACTTTTACAAAATTTCATAAGGTTTTTGGTGTTGGGAAGAGTTGAAAAAGTTAATCACTGTGTATGTTGCTTTTCACATCTCCTGTGTAGCTCTTTTTAAAGAGGTAGTTACCTGCGTAGGTTTGAATCAGTATCCTTAAAGAAAAACGTCAGCATGTGAACTTACACGTACAGAGCAAGTTACCTGTAAATGGTTAGATAATGCTAGTTTAAGTGTGTGACCTGGTTAAAACAATGTATAACAAGTACCTGCTTAGAGCAGATTTCCTCCACTGTCTTTAGAATGCTGTGTTTGCTACCTAGAAAGATTCACTGACATTTTCAGTGAACTGCGATAGTCAATTGAGATTTTTAAAAGGAGTAAAACATCTCTTGCACTTTCCTCTTTTTTCTTTTAAATATAGTTATGGCTGGAATATACAAGAGAAACCCAACTTAAAAAGGAAATTTAAGATGCAAACCTTCTATTTCAGGACCTATAACTTTGTTGTATGTGTCAGCAATTGAATTTCAACTGTTCCCATTCATTAGAATCTAGAATAATTACAAAATTATATGAACTTGTAAAAAAGTTCTTATTTTCTTTCTTATGGAATTTCAAACGGAACATTGTCATTTAAAAAAAAATTGCAAGTTTTTAGCTTAACATTTCTTGTATATGGCTTTAACTTTAGTTTAGTCCAATGGTCAAAGGCTCCATGCGCTACATGGTCTCTACTGGTGCAGATGGAACAGTTTGCTTTTGGCAATGGGATGCAGATTCCATGAAATTCAGGTATGTAAGTGGGTTGCTGTTTAGCTCTTCAGATATCTTCCCTTTCTTGATTATAAGATGGCAGTTATTTTAGGGAGTGTAAATTGACTTGTTGAATATAAATAATCTTTTGATGTTTACACATAGAAAAGCTTAAAATATCCCATACAGCAGCCTACAGAATATTTTTAAGTGCCATTACACACTGCATTCATTACAGAATTGTGCTCGATTCATTGTCCTGAGGAACGAACAAACCAATTCACTAGATTCTTACGACATCAGAAACACTGTGGGAAAAGTAAAATTGAAAATCTTAGTATATTAGACCCATATAGTAAAGGTATTTTTGCTGTCTTTGAGTTTGACAGTTCTGTTGTTCTGGGACCCCCTACTTTTGTTCATTCCATGAAACTTGTGTGTACAAATGTATTTAAAAGATGCTGTTACCATGTTCAATTAATAACTGACACAATTTACAGTTTTGGTATGAAATTTGTTTACTAAATTAGTAATTAGGCTATTCCTAGTACTAAGCAGAATACATGATCAGAATATATTTAACATTATTCCATGGAAGTGTTCATAATATCTAATACAGAATCCTCAAATTTGTTGAAGTGTTCCAGTATGTCTAATGTGGAAACTTCCAGTACTTGATCAAAAAAGCCTGTAATTCAGATTGTGAAAAGAAGTCATTTATGCCTGTGCCAGTGAAGTCAGTGTAGTTGCAAAGGTGTTACTAAGTCACAATTTGGCCCAAAGAGCATTTTACGGATATGTGACACAGAAAAGTCTCAGGTTCACTCTCTGTTCCCAGTTTTAGTTTATAGGGCTAGTAGTTTAAAAATAAGTTTTTAAAAAATAAATATAAGTAATATTTACTTCTATAGTGCATTTCAACTGTAGATCTCAAAGCACTTTACATTTAATATTGTCCAAAGTCCCCAATCAGGATTTGGCCCCCATTGTGCTGGGTGATGTACAAACATAAAACACAATTCTTGCCTTATAATATGAGGGGGTTTTGTAAACAAAAAATGTGTTCTGGAAGTCATTAAGGTAATTAACATGGAAACATACAATGCCATTTGTACAGTTAATTTTTGGAGTAGAACAGCATTTCAGTTGCAGGATTTTTTTCCTTAATTAACAAAGTTGGGCATATAACTGACTCTTTTTTAAATCTTACCTTTTTATCTCTCCCAGATCCATATTTATCAGTATCTGTTCCATGAGTGATTACAATACATGCTTAGCTGGTGACACTGCATCATCACAGAGCATGAAACCAAGCGTTTTACTCAACAGTTGCATATCTTTGCAAAACGTTGATTTTTAAACCTGTTTTACACCTCATAAAATTACATGAAACTGCAGAATCCTGGGAAATACCTTACCCCTGTAGGCCAAGCGCCGTATGTGGTACAGTGTCTCCAGCATAGCACTTATTGGACATGTCATGGAGTGTGTAAATCAGATTTGCAAAGGAGAGAAAACGCAAACTGTGGGGAACTCCATATTACCTCTGCTCTTTCAGGGTGTGTATTCATAAATTCATGAATAGATTTAAAAAAAAATTAGGACTGTCAAGTGATTAAAAAAATTAATCGCGTGATTTAACAGCAGTAAAATACCATTTATTTAAATATTTCTGGATATTTTCTACATTTTCAAATATATTGATTTAAATTACAACACAGAATACAAAGAGTACAGTGCTCACTATAAACCCCTACCTCGATATAGTGTGACCCAATATAACACAAATTTGGATATAACGCGGTAAAGCAGTGCTGCGGGGGGGGAGGGCTGCGCACTCCGGTTGATGAAAGCAAGTTTGATATAATGCGGTTTCACCTATAACAAGGTAAGATTTTTTTTGGCTCCCGAGGACAGCGTTATATCGAGGTAGAGGTATATTTATTTTTTTTTTTTACAAGTATTTGCCCTGTATAAAAACAAAAGAAATAGTATTTTTCAATTCACCTCATACAAGTACATAGTGCAATCTCTTTATTATGAAAGTTGAACTTACAAATGTAGAATTATGTACAAAAAAACTACAGTCAAAAATAAAACAACATAAAATTTTAGAGCCTGCAGGTCCACTCAGTCCTACTTCTTGTTCAGCCAGTCACCCAGACAAACAAGTTTGCAGAAGATAATACTGCCCACTTCTTGTTTACAATGTGACCTGAAAGTGAGAACAGGTGTTCTCATGGCACTGTTTGTAGCAGGTGTCGCAAGATGTTTACATGAGAGATGTGCTAAAGATTCATATGTCCCTTTATGCTTCAACTACCATTCCAGGGGATATGCGTCCATGCTGATGATGGGTTCTGCTTGATAACAATCCAAAGCAGTGCAGACTGATGCACGTTCATTTTCATTATCTGAGTCAGATGTCACCAGCAGAAAGTTGATTTTCTTTTTTGGTGGTTTGGGTTCTGTAGTTTCTGCATCGGAGTGTTGCTCTTTAAAGACTTCTGAAACCATGCTCCGCACCTCGTCCCTCTCAGATTTTGGAAGGCACTTCAGATTCTTAAACCTTGGGTTGAGTGCTGTAGCTATCTTTAGAAATTTCACATTGGTACCTTCTTTGCGTTTTTGTCAAATGTGCCATGAAAGTCTTCTTAAAATCAACAACATGGGCTGGGTCATCCATCTGAGACTGCTATAACATTAAATATGTGGTGGAATGCAGGTAAAATAGAACATGGGACATTGAATTCCTTGGGTGAGAATTCTGTCACAAATTTAATTAACACGTTGTTTTTTTTTTTAACGAGCATCATCAGCATGGAAGCATGTTCTCTGGAATGGTGTCCGAAGCATGAAAGGGTCTATGAATGTTTAAAATATCTGGCACGTAAATACCTTGCAATGCCGGCTACAAAAGTGCCATGCAAATACCTGTTCTCACTTTCTGGTGACATTGTAAATAAGAAGTGGGCAGCATTATCTCCCCTAAATGTAAACAAACTTGTTTGTCTTAGCGATTGGCTGAATAAGAAGTAGAACAGAGTGAACTTGTATACTCTGAAGTTTTACATTGTTTTGTTTTTGAGTGCAGTTATATAACAAAAAAACCCCCTATATTTGTAAGTTGTACTTTCACGACAAAGAGATTGCACTACAGTACTAGTATGAGGTCAATTGAAAAATACTATTTTTTATGATTTTTACAGTGCAAATATTTGTAATAAACAATATACACTTTGATTTGAGTTACAGCACAGAATACTATATAAAAATGTAGAAAAACATCCAAAATACTCAAATTTCAATTGGTGTTCTATTGTTTGAGTGCGATTAAAACTGTGATTAATTGCGATTAATATTTTTGAGTTAATCGCATGAGTTAACTGCAATTAATCAACAGCCCCTCTTTTCCCCCCCTCTCCTCCCCCCCCCCCAAAAAAAATCAAACGCACAATAATTTGATGTCTTGGATGGAAACTGAGCTTACTGCAATTCCGACTTCTCACGAAGAAAACGTACATCACTTTAGATCCTTGACATTGGTGATTGTGCATGTGTTTTTGGCAATGTGGACTCAGATTTTAGAAGATTGTGTTAACCTTTAATCTTTACATTGCATGTCCTGATTTTTCAGCAACTTTTTTCTTTTAAAGTAATCGGCCAGTGAAGTTTACAGAGAAATCCAGGCCTGGAGTTCAGATGCTTTGTTCTTCTTTTAGTGTTGGTAAGTTGTATGCACGTTGATATTGGCCATTTTTTCATTTTTTCCACTAATCTACAGAAACATTCTGTCAATTTCAACTGTCCTACACTTGTAATAAATCTTCTTATTCCTCTCCTTACACTCCAGAATTGGATGTAAGGATCCATATAACTTTATCCTGTTCTTTTGTACAAAACCTTGTTTTATACAATCATAGAAGTGTAGGGCTAGAATGGGCCTAGAGGTTATCTAGTTCAGCCCCCTGCCCCAAGGCATACCTTGACCATCCCTGACAGATGTTTGTCCAACCTGTTTTTAAAAATCTCCAGTGACAGGGATTGTACAATCTCTTGCAGAAGCCTATTCCAATGTTTAACAACTCTTACAGTTAGGTTTTTAGACTCATAGATTATCAGGGTTGGAGGGGACCTCAGGAGGTCATCTAGTCCAATATCTAATCTAAATCTGCACCCCTGACTCCTTCACACTTGCTCCGAGATCCCTGTCGTCGTTGCTGATCTGATTAGGGTTATACCTGGCAGTATCATAAGTATCCACATGGATGAGCAGCATGGAGTAGTTGTCAGAGACACAGATGAACCTTGCAACCTTTCCATAACACCTTGGATGCAGGCTCCAGGCAGGTAGTGCATCTTCTGGGACAGCCGATCAGGCCAGCAGATGAATAACGTTTAGCATCTGGGAAAGAATGGACAAGACTTTCTTAACAAAGAACTTGTTACAACTGAACCTTGCAAGTTACTTTGCCCTTTCCTGTGCTGAGCACATCAGCTACTTCTGGAGCACTCTTTCTAGTTGGGCAAATAAGAGTGTAGCTGTAAATACAATGTTGGGCTCTTACATGACATTCTAGAACATGACTGATATGCCCTATTGATACCTCCAGCCTAGAGAACTATATGATCTCTTGCATTATCAGAACTATAATGCATTGGTGACCTTCCAGAAAACACCATCCTAGCCACCATGGATGTAGAGGCTCTCTACACAAACATCCCATACACTGATGGAATACAAGCTGTCAGGAACAGTATCCCTGATGATGCCACAGCACAACTGGTTGCTGAGCTCTGTGCCTTTATCCTCACACACAACTATTTCAAATTTGATGACAATATATATCTCCAGATCAGTGGCACCGCTATGGGCACCCGCATAGCCCCACAATATACCAACATTTTTATGGCCGACCTGGAACAACACTTCCTCGGCTCTCATCCACTCACGCCCCTTCTCTACCTACGCTACATTGATGACACCATCATCTGGACCCAAGGGAAGGAGACTCTGGAAAAATTGCACCACGATTTCAACAGCTTTCACCCCACCATCAACCTCAGCCTGGACCAATCTACACGGGAGGTCCACTTCCTAGACACCACGGTGCAAATAAGTGATGGTCACATTAACACACCCTATACCGAAAACCTACCGACCGCTATGCTTACCTTCATGCCTCCAGCTTCCATCCCAGGCACACCACATGATCCGTTGTCTACAGCCAAGCACTGAGGTACAACCATATCTGCTCTAACCCCTCAGACAGAGACCAACACCTACAAAATCTCCATCAAGCATTCTCAGAACTACAATACCCACACGAGGAAATAAGGAAACAGATCAACAGAGCCAGACGTGTACCCAGAAGCCTCCTACTGCAAGACAAACCCAAGAAAGAAACCAACAGGTCTCCACTGGCCATCACATACAGTCCCCAGCTAAAACCCCTCCAACGCATCATCAGGGATCTACAACCCATCCTGGAAAATGACCCCACACTTTCACAGACCTTGGGTGGCAGGCCAGTCCTCGCCCACAGACAACCTGCCAATCTGAAGCATATTCTCACCAGTAACTGCACACTGCACCATGGTAACTCTAACTCAGGAACCAATCCATGCAACAAACCTTGATGCCAACTCTGCCCACATCTACACCAGCGACACCATCACAGGACCTAACCAGATCAGCCACACCATCACCGGTTCATTCACTTGCATGTCCACCAATGTAATATACGCCATCATATGCCAGCAATGCCCCTCTGCTATGTACATCGGCCAAACTGGACAGTCTCTAAGGAAAAGGATAAATGGACACAAATCAGATATTAGGAATGGCAATATACAAAAACCTGTAGGAGAACACTTCAACCTCCCTGGCCACACAATAGCAGATCTTAAGGTGGCCATCCTGCAGCAAAAAAACTTCAGGACCAGACTTCAAAGAGAAACTGCTGAGCTTCAGTTCATCTGCAAATTTGACACCATCAGTTTAGGATTAAACAAAGACTGTGAATGGCTTGCCAACTACAAAACCAGTTTCTCCTCTCTTGGTTTTCACACCTCAGCTGCTAGAAGAGGGCCTCATTCTCCCTGATTGAACTAACCTCGTTATCTCCAGCCTGATTCTTGCTTGGTTATATATACCTGCCCCTGGAAATTTCCACTACGTGCATCCGACAAAGTGGGTATTCACCCACGAAAGCTCATGCTCCAAAATGTCTTAGTCTATAAGGTGCCACAAGACTCTTTGCTGCTTTTGCATTATCAGTGGGTATCTATATATATGCTCTGTGCTTTCAGTAATGCTCTGAAGATTCATCACAACAGTAGGTTGGCAGAAGGTTTGTGACAAATCTGCTGCTGCTTTTCTGGCTTGTGATTGGAGGATGATAGCTCATACAGGAGGGGGAAGGTTCTGTAGCCATTAAGAGGACAGTTAGAGACCTGGCGGGACAGCGCTGAAGGTAGCTGTTCCAGGTGGTGACTGAGCTGGGGTTTCTGGAGTTAGATTCATCTGTATTAAGAGAAGCAGGACACATGTATGTAATGTAAATAAAATACAGTGTGACTTCCTATCAGTTTTTCTCCAGTAACCAAAACTGACCAACTGTAAGGCCCTGTAATTCACCAGAATTCTTATGAGGGGGCAACAGTATATTTAGAATGTGTAATGTGAACTTACTGGCTTTGCATTCACTTTGCACATGTCTTAATGTCTTGTATGCTTTGACCATGCTTCTTTCAGTTCCCAGTGGTTGGATGAATCTTTTATAAACAAAAGCCCGAGAATGAAAACTGTATCCAGCCCCTGCCCCCCCCCACTTTTTTTTGTTTGTTTTTACTCTTTCCCGGCTATAAAATCTCTCATCTTGACCCTTCATTTCATTTACAATGTGGGTATTTCCAGTGAAGAATAGCCAATGTAACACTCTTTTGAACTATGGAGAAGTCTTTCTACTGTAAAAACAGTAGATAATTTTAGCTGCAACCTTGTTTTAGAAAGTTCTTACTATTATACTTCCCTTTAATCTTTCATACTAAAATTTAGTGATTTTACTTTATTATTATTTATGGCTAAAAAAGGATTTGTTAAGAAAAATGAATTTTCACCCCACTTTTGTATAGTGGGAAAAGAGCAAGAAATTTGACACCTGTCAAAATTTTAATCTATCATGTTCTACCTGATATTGTAACAAATGAAAGTTCTTATCCACGTCAGCTTTTTAATTACTGTTTGAATTTTCAGGTGGTACGTTTCTAGCAACAGGCAGTACAGATCATGTTATCAGGATGTATTTTTTTGGCTCTGAAACACCTGAAAAAATAGCTGAACTGGAAAGCCATGCTGTAAGTAAGATTGTTAAATCTACAAGTCACCTATTTAAAATACTTAAAGAACTGTGTTGGGGGTTCTAGCAGCATTCTAGATATGGTTTTAAAAGTTTACTGGATTAAAATTTTGCATACTGGTCTGAAAAGCTAAGTGACAGTAACTTGAAGCACTTATATGGGTTTAATGAATTGAGGGATCATATCATAATGATATTTTAAGTATGTTTTATTTTAAGTATGTTTCATACACTAAGGCCTCCTTATACAGTTCTGCAGGTGTGAAGTAAGGTAAATGTTGTTCTTGTTTTTAAGGCTCCTTTGCATTTATACCACTGTAGAAGTGTAATTTATTACTGCACCACAAATGAAAGTACGCACGTCTTGCATGTTTTACATTAGAATTTGTATCGGGTTTTAATGTTAAACATGCAAGACATAATGCATCACAAATGAAAGTACACACTTAAGACATAATAGGGTATACATACTAAAATGATTGTATTTATCACTTATGGATTTAAGCTTGCAATACTGTATGGTATAACTTGAAATTCGGTGAATATTTTAGATCAGAAATAGTTAGTGGGTATTTTCAATAAATATTTCTTCTTACAACTTAAGTATTAGGGCCACTAAAGGCCACTTGAGTTGCAGTAGTCTGACTCCCTGTATTTGATAGGACTGCTCCCAACACTGGTTCCCCTAATGGCTTATGTAACCTACTGAGTATCTACAGTGATGGTGCCCAATTTTCTCTTCAATTGCTCTTACTGTTAATAACTTCCTTAATGGCTAGCCCAAGTATTTTCTAGCATGTTCCCTGCTTTACAAAATAAAATAAAAATCCTTCCTTTATAGATGTTCTCTGGAGCCTGATTCACATTTATCCTGCTCTGGAAGTGTAAAGGAGCCTTAAAGCAAGAATAAATGTTTACCCTTACTTTACACTTGCAGAACTATAAAAGGAGGCCTTAGTGTATGAGAATTTGGCCCCCTGTGTTTATAGACATTGTGATCTTGGGTCCTCCTCCACAACATAAAAACTTAGCTTCTCTTCTTTGGTTCTTGTAAGTGTTATTGCTGCCTTATTGGGTAACTTGATTTAGTGTTCTTCCCCTGTTTGTTGCTTATCTCCTCTAGGAACGAGATATCTACCATCTATTATGGGTGCAGAAGCATTAGAGGAATGTAGACCAGCAAGCATGCTTACTTCTTAATTTGTGTATTATACCATTTTTGAGAGAGAGAGAGAGAGAGATGTATATGTAGAGAGAATGAAGGTGGGGGTGGAGGGGCAGGTAATACATAATTCCATAAAACCATGGTTTTAGCAGTATGAGCTGGGAATGGTTACATTACTTGTGTGCCAATAAACCTTAATACATGAAGGTGTGGTATATAATGTGTACCGCATGCTTTATAAAATAGGGTTTGAGTTTTTAATTTTTTTTATGCATCATTCGCCTATGAAGTAAGGCATCTTTAGCACCATGAGTCCAGCTGTACAGGACTCTTAAGAGATACAAAACTATCAAATGTGTTTAAAACACCTCTACATGTCAGTTTTAAAGACACATACCTTGGTAATTTTCAGGGTTAGAAACGAGAATTGTGTCTGGTTGGAAAGTGGTGTATTCACTTAGTGTAAAAATCCTATTTCCAGAGCTCATAAGTTGCTTTTTAGCATACCTTAAACTTATCACTTGTGCAGGACAGAGTAGTGCATGACCTGGGCCATGGGTGTGTGTGGTTCATGGAGAGAATTCTATATTTAGGCCAAGAAGAAGAGAACACTTTTTTTTTTTTCTGGCAGGTTAATTTTTTTTAAATGACTGAAGCTGTTTGAAGTTTTAAATGTTAGAATGGGTTCATCCGGTTTTAGCCCACGCAAGCTTATGCCCAAATAAATTTGTTAGTCTCTAAGGTGCCACAAGGACTCCTCGTTTTTGCTGATACAGACTAACAGGCTACCACTCTGAAACCTGTTTAATCAAAATTGTTCTGCGATGGGACAGTTTTCTGCAGTGTGTTGCAAAAGAGATCACATTCTCTGGGACTTGGCTAATACTTTTTTCTGATCCTGTATGTTAACTTCTTTTGTAAAGAAGGCTACGTACATTTTCTAAAAGAAATTAAGTTCCCGATTAAAAATAATTTAACTTCTAACCTCTTTCTTAAAAACTTTTTTTTCTTTTGCAGGACAAAGTTGACAGCATTCAGTTTTCGAACGGTGGTGATAGGTATGTTGCAATACTCAACATGTAAATATGTCCTTTAAATGTTTTGGCATTAAATACCTATTGTCACATTCATGGAGTGCTCAACTAAGAAAATCTGATATAGCTGTAATTTGAAGGATGATCTATATTTCTCTAGAGTGCAGTGTTCACTTGAATTTCAGCTCTGTGGTTTTGTTCCATGTGAATATTTTAACATATCTTCTATTTGGATAAACTGATTTTTTTAACATTATTATTATTATTATTATTATTATTATTATTTTATTATATGACACTTTCCCATATAATAATAATAATATCTAATAAGAATTAAGGATTGGCTTTTCAAAGCAGCAAACATTGGCCTAACTCTCTTCTGCCATTTAAGGCAGTGGTAAAATTTTCGTTGTCTTAAATGGGAGCAGTTAACTCATGCTGAGCAGTTTTAAAAACCACACCCATAAATCTTACAAAGCAGCAGTGCATATATTTAAGCAAAGGACGCTGTCTGGATTGTCCAGGTTGGTATATCCTTTCAGTCACATTTACGATGTCTGTAAAGCTGCTTTTTTCCCCTTTTTTGTGTGTGGTGTTTTATTTTGTTTAACTGGCTCTTTGGTAGCTTGTTGAAGAGAGATCCTGAATATTGGGTTTGATGTAACAGGGGAAGGGAGGACACTTTGATTTGCTAGCTCCTGCTACTGGGAGTCCTTACAGAAGATTGCTCATTCTTTGACACTGCCAGGATCTTCCACCCCCTTCCTCTCCCAACCTCCTTGCTACACACACATTCCAGTACCGGCTTGTCTTCCCACACCTAGAAATGTGCTGTATCCTGCTAGTGTCAAGTTATATCACAAGCACCTTCTCTTTCCCTCATCTGAGCATCAGTTTCCCTATGCATAATCCAGTCTTGCAGGGCATACTCTCCATTTAGCCTGCTTATCAGCTCCAGCACTACCTTTTTTGCCACCCCTTTTCCATGTCAGATGCTAGGAACGCTACACCTCTGCATCACGTCCACTAGAAGCCCCCTAATTGGATCTAAGGCTTCAGGGGAAGGAAGTAGTAGGAAGAAACTATTTAATTTTATCATAATGCCCACAGGGCCATCTAAGTATTTGGACCCCATTGTACTTTGTGCTGTACAGAGAAAGATAGAATCAGTTCCTGCACCAAGGAACTTACAATCTAAGAAATGGACTTATTTGGTGAAGTGTGCCAAGTATTGCTATGACACTGCACTGCTGTCTGCTCAGCTGTTTTGTTTTGTTAGTGGCTTCAGCAAACCACCCTAATTTTGCAATGTGTTTTTGATCAGGAAATTAAAGCAGGGACTGGAAACAGCAATATCTTTAATAAAATTGTATGAAATCATTTTAACTTTTTTCTTCAAGTATGGTTTTACAGAAAAAGGATTTTACAAAAAAGTGGGGGCATTTTTAATGAAACCAAAGTGCTATTATTATATTATAATAAAATGAATGTGTATGATCTTATTACTTTAAATGCAGAAAAGATCCAAGACAGTAACTGAGTGGCATATTGATAAGTGGCATATTGGAACCATGAATTGCAAACTTTTGTTTTTTACTGGAGACCTAGATAACAGTGACTAAGGATGCTTTTGTAATTTACACCTAGCCTGGAGGTTGCAGTTTTTCCTTATAAATATGGCTTTTTCTACAGTAATCCTTGTCTTTGGCATTTTCATGTTGCAGTAACGCAGTGATATCTACATGGGGCTACTATTTTATGCAATCTAGAAATTATAATCGGTAGAAAGTATGGCCGCTTTCTTGCTTAGCTGTGTTTCTCATGCAGGATATGGATGGAGCTCAGGCATAAATCTACCCTTTGTTGCAGTTCCTTTCCCAGCGCAATTTTTAAAATATTTTTGATCTGTAAAGCCCTACATGAATTACATCCTGGATATCTCAGGCTGCCTTTCTCTGTCTGATGCCACAGCATTTGAGCTAAGGGTTTTGATTTAATAAGGAAGGACCTGGAGACAGGTTTTTCATGAAGAGTCCTTAACTCAGAACTTTGTTTCCCTGTTGTTCTGCCAGTTCTCAGATTTGTTGACCTTGAACTCACATAGAAAGCTCATCTTTTTCTTAGGCTTTCTCTGGGAAAGAAGTCTGAGTTTTGGTCGTTGGAGAGTCTAAGCTTGGATCGGAAAGATAACTTGTTTTGGTCGTTATTCCATTTTGTAGGTTTTATTTAACCTTGTGTTTATGCCCCCAGAACTCTGGATGGGTGTATTTTTAAGTAGAAATACTGTGACTATACTTTTGTGTACTAGATAAAATCTTTTACAATTATTTCAAGGTTCATAAGTGGCAGCAGAGATGGAACAGCCCATATCTGGCATTTCCAGCAAACAGAATGGAGGAGTATCTTGTTGGATATGGCTGATCGGTTACCAGGGTATGCTGAGTGTCTTCTATTTATGTGTGTTTATGGGGAGTCGGGGTACTCTGAAAGATTCACTATATCTGCTTGGAATCTAATCTAAATTCTGCACCTTTTACTGTAAGTATGTGTGTTGTTTTTTGATTAGTGTATTAAAGAAGTTCCTCTTCCATATAATATCCATTTTCTTCTCCAGAAGAAAAATGCCCATTCTTTACTGAAGCCTGCTGCATCTGATTCCTTTCTAGCAATCCAGAAGCCCTGTTCCTACCATAAATTGTAACTTTATCATAACTTGATTTGCTTTAATTAGCATAGCAATTTGATTTTTTTCCAAAAGTGTTCTTTAGTTTTCACCCACATATTGTGGCATCACAAACTGCTCCCAGAGTTTCAAAATGAAAATTCCAAAAATCTAAATGTGCTCCTAATTTTGAGGAAGTCAGTTTCATATGGGCTTCATCTAAAAAGATGGAGGTAATTTTGTGCACCCTATGAGATACACTAAATTTTAGCAGTGCTTTCCCCTCCCTTCTTCAGAGGCCAACATTCAGTGAATTGAATTTGTTTTATTTTATGTCTCTCTTGTTTTCAACAAATCTTTTTGACATGCACATGTAGGGACTGTGAATTAAGACATACAAAGTGGGTTCAACAGCCTTTTTCTTCAAAAAAGAAGCAAGAGTAACTTAGAGTCAGACTTCAGAGCAGATTGAGAGTCCCAGGTCCTTGGTTTCTGGTATCCTTATAGCTCATTCTGATTCTTAACTTCAATATTCTAATAAATTTCGTATTGAATGTACTGTGTGATAACTTACACAGACATCCAATTCTCATGAAGCTTACCTAATTAAAACAAAGGGTGAAAAAAGATATCTGAACATCATTGGACTGTTGGGTGGATTTTTTTTTTTAAAGTATCAGTTCTTCAGTGGGTTCACTAACATTTTGAGCCTAAAACATATCAGTGGTATATTTCCATTAAATTTAAAAAACACTTGTTTTGCACGCAATTTTGTGATTTAAAGTAAAACCTACCAAAGCAAGAAAACTCAGATTTAAAGTTTAAGATATCAACACATTCTATGGTCAAGTTACTGCAGAAATATCAAAACAGTGGACAAGTTACTACTAGAGTTTAATCCTTAGTTCAATATGTCTGATTCTTAATATCATAACAGAGTTCAATATTTGTTTAGATATTGAAATGAACACTTATTTTAAAAGTTATGCTTACACTGGCGATGTTCTTTTTAAATAGTGGCTCTCATTCAGAAGAAGACAGATTTATGAAGCCAAAAGTAACAATGATAGCTTGGAATCAAAATGATAATTTTGTTGTTACTGCTGTGAATAATCATCTGCTAAAAGTTTGGAATTCTTATACTGGGCAATTACTTCATGATATGGTGGTATGTAATGATCTTACCTGCTTTTTAAAATATGCAGCCTTTCTCTCTCGTTAGTATTAAAGTGGCATTTGCATGTTGAATTGGTCATTAAATTTGATTTGTCTTGGAAGCTTGTATCCGAATATAATGCATGTATAGTGCTTATTTTAAAAAAAAAACACCCCAAAACCCAAGAGCTTCCATTCCCCACACACACACAAAAAAATCCCAGTGTGTGCAAAACAATAATATTGAGCCTACCTTCCATGTGGAATAGGGAAAAGCTTGAGACTTTTTTCTTCAATAAATATCAAATCCCATTTTTTTTTTTAAATTAAGTAGGTATGTTGCTATCTTTGTTTGAATCCAGCCAGTGGTATGGTTCAAAAACAGTCTTTTCTTTGTCACAAGGTTCCCTGATTATTGCACCCATCTACAGTGTTTATTGTCACTTCCACAATTGCTTGAATGTTGGTACCACCAAAAGTTCTCAGATTTCTGGAGGGTCTGAGGGTCTTAAAAGTCTAGGATGCATGAATTCAGAACTCTCTAACGTATTAATTGTAAACTTGTGATTTTTATATGCCTATTTTTCCATATTAAAATAGGGACATACGGATGAAGTATTTGTGTTGGAGACCCACCCTTTTGATTCAAGGATTATGTTATCTGCAGGCCATGATGGCAATATCTTTATATGGGATATTACAAAAGGCAACAAAACTAAGCATTATTTTAACATGGTAAGATCAAATTATTATATATTCCTCTGCCTTTTTCAGGATATGCAAAATGTTTGAGCAATTGTGATCAGAGCATCTTCTCTCCCCCACTCTTCTCACTTTTGGGGCTTCTAAAATGGTGGTTTGACTTTAAAGACCAACAGGGCCAAATTAAAGCCCTTACCCTGTGTAGTCCCCTTGTTATATTTAGACCAGCACCTCAAGGCTCATTCTGACAAGTAATTACAATGTTAGCTGTGTCTTTAAGAATGCTACTATCATTTAAGTCAGAAAGTGATGGTTCCTTTTTTTTGTGGTTCGCCCAGCTATATGGAGCTCACTTTATTCTTGACAGGTGTCTTGACAGCCTATCCTTCTCCACTTTTAAATAACTTATTTTTCCCCCAAGTTGTGCTAGTATAACCACTGTTCACACTTTTTTTGTTCCTTTCTAGATGTAGACAATAAGGGATTGGCTTTGTATCTTGTACTTTGTCTGGAGGATATCTTTGTAAAGTGCTATAGCAGTGAGGTGCTTTAAAAAGTAGCATTTGATATTAAAGTGTCTTTGTTTAAAAATATAAAGCTTTGTAAAAAGCATGTTTTTAGCTGTTGTAGTTCAAATTACAGTAGATCCACAACCTTAAATAAGTCTCTCTTAAAATTTGGACCTATCTAGGAAATGAAATAGCTGACTATAGATTCTTGATTTTGCAATCTAAATAAAATTATATGTTCCTCTTTTTTATACTGAGAATAGGTTACATATGGTAGAGACCTAGGATAAATCTCTAAATTTCTCATATTCCCCTCTCAGCCGTATTTGGGGGTACGTTACTTGATGGGGCCCAAGCTTGTAATCACATCTGCATGGGTGAATGCTGCTGCTTTGCAAAGTGGAGCTGATTTCAGAGAGACTCTACAGGTGTTAAGGGTCTTTCGATGCAGATCCAATTCCAAGATCAGAGTCCTAATTATCATGTAATGAGGAACGTTAAATAAACTGAATGTAACAAAAAAGATTTCACTGTAACATATAGTAGGAGAAACATGACCTTGTTTTTAAATAACAGGGAGTCTCTGGTGATTGAAGTTTGGATAAGGCTGTACAATGTTGCTTGTTCCAAAAAATATGACACAGCCTACCTTGAGTTTCATTTCTTCAATCTAGATTGAAGGACAAGGACATGGTGCTGTTTTTGACTGCAAGTTTTCATCAGATGGACAACATTTTGCCTGTACAGATTCTCATGGGCATCTGTTGATATTTGGTTTTGGGTGTAACAAGCCTTATGAAAAGGTAAGTTCAGGTTTCAGTTGACGTTTGTGGTGATGACTAGAGAAATAAATGAATTCATGTGAAAAATATACTGCATACTTGGATATATGTATTTACTATCATGACTTCTGGTTTTTGTTTTTATTTTGCTTTGCTTAATAAGCAGTTATTTTTCCTCTTAGAAGAATGTCTGAAGTGCCAGTCTATCGTAAAAAAAAAATAATAAAAAAATTACAACTCTTATTCCAAATTTATCATTTGAGGGTTTTTTCCCTAACTCTCCTACCTATTCAACTTCGGATCAAAAAGGGAAAAGTGGTTCATTTCTTCTTGCTTATCATCATCAGTAATAAAAGTTTGGATTGTTACCTCTTTGACACTTTTGCACCCCTATTTTACTTCAGTGCAGTTAGTTGGATGCAACTGAAAGCTTAATTTTGATTGCAGAATCTTTGTTTCTGCTGCTAAGTCTTGATGAAGAAAGAACTTTGCCTGACTTTGAGATCCCACAGCAAATTTGGAGGTTAGCAGTTGGAGAACCATATGTTTAGATGGAAACAAAGCAAATGTTTGCTAAATGTTAAATTAAAAATGGAAATTTGAAATGCTGTTTTATAGTTACTTTTCAGGGTAGAGCAGCAATTTTATTTAATATAGGATTGCAGAACTTTCAGTGTATTATCCTCTCAAAGACCAACGTACTGAATACTTTTAACTGCTTGCCTATCAATATTCCTTTCTTTTATGAGGGATATGATATCGTCAGAGCAACACAAATCTAGGATGGCATAGGATCTTTGTGTGGCGTTTTTCCTTTTGAGAACTTGGTCTCTGTACCAGGGATCGGCAACCTTTGGCATGCGGCTCGCCAAGGTAAGCACCCTGGCGGGCCGGCCTGGTTTGTTTACCTACCTGTTCGGCCAATCGCGGCTCCCACTGGCTGCGGTTCGCTGTCCCAGGCCAATGGGGGCTACGGGAAGCAGCGTGGGCCGAGGGATGTGCTGGCTGCCGCTTCCCGCCGCCCCATTGTCCTGGAGCGGCGAACCGCGGCCAGTGGGTGCTGTGATCAGCTGAACCTGCAGACGCGGCAGGTAAACAAACAAGCCCGGCCTGTCGGGGGGGCTTGCCCTGGCGAGCCGCGTGCTAAAGGTTGCAGTCCCTACTTTATACCAATTATCAGGGGGTCGCCGTGGTAGTCTGTATCCACAAAAACAAGGAGTCTGGTGGCACCTTAAAGACTAACATGTATTTGGGCATAAGCTTTCATAGGTAAAAAGAAGTGGAAGAAAAAAGGAAGTGAAGTGTGTTTTTTTTTTTTTTTTTACCCACGAAAGCTTATGCCCAAATACATGTTAGTCTTTAAGGTGCCACCTGACTCCTTGTTGTTTCTATATCCATTGTCGCAGTAGGAGGTAAACTTAGTATAATTTTCTTCTACATACAAGTTCTTTAACATACCTTTTTTTCAAGTTGATAATATGCAAGCTTCATTCCAGATTCCTGATCAGATGTTCTTCCACACTGACTACCGACCATTGATTCGAGACGCTAACAATTATGTCCTAGATGAGCAGACACAACAGGCTCCTCATCTCATGCCACCTCCGTTCTTAGTAGATGTGGATGGAAACCCTCATCCAACAAAATACCAGCGATTAGTACCAGGAAGAGAGAACTGTGCAGACGAACATTTGATTCCTCAACTGGGATATATAGCAACAAGTAAGAAATAGTAATTTCAACTTCGGGATCTGTCTGTGTCTGACTGGACTTTAGAATCATTGCATTCTTTTGAATAGGAAAAGATTAATGTTCTACATTTACCTCGAAGTTATTTATATATTTTTATTTGAGATTTATGTTGTTGGGTTTTAATGCAACTGTAATATATTGTCTTGTAACACAAATGTCTATTGGATGTAATATTGTCTGATCAAGAATATTTGCTATAGTTTCAGCTTTTAGTTGCTGGTTTACAAAGAGGCTATAATCACTAATACACTGACAGGTAATGAAGGTGGTGGTTTAGCTCAAATTGAAAAGGTGTGAGTTCTTTGGAACAAAATATTTCATCTGTCTAGTGTCTTTTAGTTTATAACTGGTTTCCTGGCTGTATGCAACCATAGCATGGGTATGCAAGAATCAGTAAAGAAGTTTGAAACACATTACAATTAAGACACATTAAGAGACAATATTACAAACAATAACAAAAAATCTTTGCCTGTGGTATGGGTAACATCGTAAAATTATTGAAACAGAGTTTCTTAATCTAATTTGCTTTTATGTTTCTCCAAACCAATAAATGCAAGGAGTAAACAGTGAAAATAGTCTGTTTCACATTTTTATGGAGGTTTTTTGGTTAATTTCATTTTCTGATGCCATATTTGGGTTGCCGCTGTTGCAGGGCATATATATTTTTTAAAACTCATGAATTATTTCTGTTCATTTTAGGTTTGGTAAATGTGTCCTTTTTTAAAATATTAAGTAATATAAATAACTTGTGGGTGATTATCCACGTTACACTTCAGAATTATCGAGTACTCAATTTTAGAAGAGCTTAAATTTTAAGGTGTGCTGTGAAGGTGATCAGCACAGCCAACTTTAGGTCTATGGCAGTTAACCATTTTGCTTGTGCTTTGTATTAAATTTGCCAGGTGATGGAGAGGTTGTTGAGCAAGTGATAGGCCAGCAAACTGTTGACCAGGATGAACAAAATCTGGAACCCAACATTCTTGATGGCATGATAAGACAATTACAGCAACAGCAAGACCAAAGAACTGGATCAGATCAAGAAGTTGTTCCAAATGGACTACAGAATGGAGAAGGAACGCCTAGAAGAGGTCAGTAACTACTGGTAAATATTTGTTTAGGTATGGGGAGGGGGAAATCCCTTCATCTGAAGAGTTTTTTGTGCTACTTTTGAGTATGAAATAGTCCACATGGGTTCTAGTCTAAAACTGGGATTTTTGCTGTGCCTTTTGGGCTAAAACACCTCCAGATACTTCTGTAAATGTATCTGAAAAGGTTGAATCTCCAGCTTTTGGTACATACAACCTTAAACATACAAAAAGCGTTGATTTTGATTGCAGGCAGCTAAATATTTAAGGATATATGTAGAGTACTGTAATATTTCAAGAGTTCTTGAAACTCATTTTTTTACTTTTTTCTAAAGTGTGCAAAATTGTCTTTTCATTGAGTAATGGTTTCTTCTCCCTTTCTTTACCTTGTGGACTTCAAGTGGATTTAAAATGAACATGGTTCTGTTCAATGTGTATGTACCTATGACTATAAAAGTGTCATGCTGGGAATGGTATTTAGGTAGCTAGCTAGCTGTTGGTGCAAAATCAGCAGGAAAAACTCAAAACATCTTTCATACTGTGCTGCCTTTCATTAGGGTTTGAAAGTAGCAGTGGAAGTAATAAAGATTTTTAAAACAGCTTGAAATCCCAGATGTATTTATCACCAGAGAAGGCAATCCATTCACAAAGTTTGGATTCTTCAACATGTTTCCTGTGAGCTTTCTTTCGTTGGAGAATGTTAATTTCTAATTTACAGTCAAACAATTGGGGCAAACTAGACACCAAAGCTGTCCGGTGGCAGAAGATCTTTTACTCTTTCATCATCATCTTTTTAGGTTTTAGAAGGCCAAGTTTAGACATCCAGTCCCCCCCCAATATTGGTCTGCGTCGCAGTGGGCAAGTGGAAGGTGTACGTCAAATGCATCAGAATGCTCCACGAAGTCAAATTGCCACAGAGCGAGACCTTCAAGCTTGGAAACGAAGAGTAGTTGTACCAGAAATACCACTGCATTTATTCAGGTGTGTGAAAATCTAGCTGGCTCATATGAAGGACATTTTTTTTTTTTAAATGAGGTTGCTATCAATATTACTCCACACGTTTAACACCTTAATGTTCTCCTTTATTCAGTGCTATTAGGCCTAAACTTAAAAAATACTCTAACATTTAGTAATTTCAATTTGCACTAATTTCAGTTGCATTCAAAACTAAGTTGGAAAATGTATGTGAAATAAGGGTGAAGGGAGAACTAACTAGTTGGAAAATAACTTGAGCATGTAAGAGGGTTTACTGCAAACAATGAAGTATGTTCCAAAAGAATTGAAAGGATAGTTAGGTTCACTGAATGCTCCTCATTTTCCAGAAAAGTGAGGGTTATAGGGTTACATTCAGTAACTTGGAAAGATTCAAAAAAATATTTTGGAAACTCCTGATCGACTCCTCTCCTGGTATGAGTTGCTATCCATCAGCAACACAGGTGGAGCACTGCCTGAACAGAAAGCAACAGAAGGTTCTTGAAGACAGCTGGCTGCTGTTTTCATACAGGAGCATTAAATGCCTAAGAGGAAGAGAAGGTGCATTTGTTGCTGAGGATAAGAAACAGCAGCACTTGTAGCCAAGGCGGCTATAAAAAGCTTTTTCCTTCTTCCCAGCCTCAGAGCCAGGTATCTGAAAAAGGGAAAGAGTAGGAAAGGTGTTGTCGTCGTCATCACCTGCTTACAAAGCCTGGTGATTGTAGGGAGGAAGAGAAGCAAACCCTCTAGTGTTAAATGGTATCAGCTAAGATTACTTGGCCAGCATGTTCAAAAGGAAAATCTAGAAACCTGTTCCTTTGCAAAGAGAAAATATGTTCTTGGTGCCTATCACTACATAGTGCCTGTTAGCATGATTCAAGTAGTGTAGATGGGACCAAAAAGATGTGTAATGAAGGTGATCTATCCATATATTTGGACCTACTTCTATTGATGGGACCATAGATTGAAAATCGGGGGAGGGTGAAGTTATTTCATCCTGCAAGGGATAGTGGTGAATTTGGGAGAAAAATTCTCTTGTAAATCCTTCTGATCAACCATGTCTGCCAATGTGTGAGGAGAATTTTTTCTTTATGAATTGATAGCTGTATAAAAGCCCTAAATATTTAGAAACCATAGAATTTCTCCGTTGTGTTATAACAATTCCAAGAGAGAATAAAATTTGGACATTTAAACTGTCAATTTTGCTAGGTCCAGTGTCGGAATATAAAGTATTTTAAAGAAGACAAACCTGTAACTACTCAATTTACTTTCAGAATTGTGATTTTACTTTTATTTTGACAAGTTTCAAAAATCTCTTGTAGAAAACAAGAGGAGTACCGGATTGCAAAAGGAGAGGAAGAGAGAGAGCTCTATGCAACAGAGAGGAAAAGGAAGACATTCCAGTTCTCAGAAAAGGTATGAAACAGAAATAGTGAATGATGAGCTCTTAACTTCTGCATGAGAGAGCCGTGAGTTGAAAAAGTACCTACACATGTCTCTGAAGATACCATCTTACAGGATTCTCCCAGACCCCAATGCCCCATTTTTCTGGTAAATTTTTTTATTTTATGGTGACTCCCTTGAATTGGTGTGTTTTTTCTGGGAGTTTCACCTTCCTCCATCCACTGACTGGAACTTGGTTGGCCTCTTGTCTGACAGTCAAGAGCGGGCCTGGATTGGACTTGATGTTGCTATTATTGTATTAAAGGATTCAAGACTGTATAGATAGGGCAGTTTTCCCAGTCACATACAGTACTATTGAGTGTAAAAATAGTGAGAATCCTCCAAGATGATATCTTCAGAGTTCATAGAAATTAATTCAGAGTAGTAGTCTAGTATCACTTTTGTCTTTTGCAGATTACTTTGTGGATTTGATGACATTTTGTGTGCAATCAGTTTCAGGGTTGTTCCTAGATAGTCAGTTTTTCCTTTTCTGTTGTTCGTTGGAAAGGCCCACACAAGACAGAATGGTTTAAATAGGAAAACATGATTGTAAAACTGTAAGCCAACATTGGCAGGGCGATTTGGTGACAGGTAAAGTATCTAGTTACTGTTAACTTTTTTTTTTTAATTGAGTAGATTTCAAATTGGTGTGCTACTAATGGTAAATGAAATGGTGGATTTGCAGCAAGTTCTGTTAGGTTGTAAAATAACCACTATTAATTTATAATAACTTCTTAAAAAATTGAACCTTGAAAGTGGCCGGCCTTTCTCACCAATTCAGAAGAACTATATTTCTTGTTTTGATCTATATTATAAAAAAAAGCTGTTATTTTGACATTTAAAACAACTCCTTGTTTTTGGCTTACAATCAATGCAACTATAAAGAAAGGTATCTTCTCATATGACATTATTTTTTCTTTAATTTCATAAATTGGCCCTCAATTCCGCAGCAGATAATCGAACTACAGAATAAACTAGGAGTCCTGTTTATGTAAATAATCAATTTCACTACACAACTATAATTACTGTTCAAATCTTTTTTTAAAACTTATGGCATTAGGATTTTGACCCTACCGTAAGGTGTACCACATTTAAGCAAAAAGTGGGAACTCTGAATAGCTTGTTAGATCTCAGCTCTTCAAGAGTAGATACTCTGTGTTCTTGTGTGTTCACAATATTTGTTACAAGTCTATAAAATTAAGTTTACTTTCATATTGCAAAGCTATATTTAACTTATGTATTTATGCAAAAATTGGACTGCATTAATTCAGCATTGTATCTTTCTCTGTAACACCTGACTTTTTACTTCTGCATAAATTAGAGTGACTCTGAAGCTTCACTGATACAATCCAAGCGTAGACTACATAGGCGTAAATATCCAAGTTATCGAACACGGAATAACACAGAACAACTTGATTCATCTGATGAGGAGAGGGATGACTGTTTTGGCTTTATAAACCAAGTGAGTGCTTTTCCAAATTCTTTAATTTAGTAACTGGAGTTAGTGGAAAGTATCCTGAAAGTTTCATAAAATGTCAGATTCTTCTTCGAGTGCTTGCTCATATCGATTCCAATTAGGTGTGCGCGCGCCGCGTGCATGTTCGTCAGAAGATATTTACCCTAGCAACACTCGGTGGGTCGGCTGGGTTGCCCCCTGGAGTGGCGCCGTTATGGCGCCGGATATATACCCTTGCCAACCCAACGGCCCTTCTGTTCCTTCTTACCACCCGTGACGGTCATTGGAACTGTGGAGCGCGGCTTTGCTAATCTCCACGTCCCTAGCTACTCGTAGTTCTTTGCTGTTTGTTGTGTGTATAGTTCGAGTTCTTGTAGTTATAGTTAGTATTAGTTAGTGTATATAGTTTAAGGGGGGATCGGGGATTAGCCCCTTCCCTCCACCCTGGTACGGGCCCATGCCCCACTGGGATTCAAACCGTGCTTGGCGTGCCAAAAGCCGATGCCAATAGGGGATCCCCACGACTCCTGCCTCAAGTGCCTAGGGGAATCCCACTTTACCGATAAGTGCCGCATCTGCAAGTCGTTTAAACCAAGGACAAAGAAGGAGCAGGACGTTCGATTGAAACAGCTCCTCATAGAGTCGGCACTTAGTCCTGCAGCGTCGGGTACCGAGCGCCCAACAGACTGCTTCTGTAAGGAGCGCCTCTTCGGCCCCGGACCGCTCCGGTACCGAGAAGGAGCCCCGGCACCGACCCTTACCAGCACCGACATCTGCTTGGCACTGCTCCCTGTCCCCGAGACCCAGGAAGCAACATAGCGCTCCAGCTGCTTCAGCTCCACAGAAGGAGTGCTCTTTGAAGACGGTTCGTCCGGCACCGTCGACTGTGGCACCGCCGATTGTGGCTCCACTGAGCGCGGCACGAGGGCGGTTGAGTCCGGTGCCTGACAGCTCCCCGGCTCATGCTGTGGTTGAGCTTGCCCTCCCTTCTACACCAGAGACCTTCTCCACGGCAAGGGAGCTCATCGCCATGACGGAGTCGACACGGCCTCAACCCCCGGCATCGCTGGTGCGGGTCATACAATCCATCGGGAAACCGGCCCTAGTAAGGCCACCTTCCTTTGGTCCAACAGAGAGACGTCGTTCAAGATCACGGTCTCACAGACGCTCTCGATCACGCTGTTCCCGCTCCCGGCGCTGCTCGCAGTCCCGGCGCCACTCTCCATCGTGGTACCGGTCGCACTCGCGGCACCGTTCGACATCTCGTTCGCTGGCCAGATACGCCCGGTACCGATCCGACTCACGGCACCGCTCTCGGCACCGTGTATCCCGCAGTCGCTCCAGACGAAGGGACTCGAGATCCCGATCGACCTCCTGGCACCACTACGGTAGAAGGTCCCGGTCTCGCTCGCGGTACCATATAGCTCCCGGTACCGCTCCCTGGTTCCACCCCGGGATCGAGCATCCAGAACAGTGGCGCCCTCCCAGGGTCTATCGGCACCGCCGTGGCCATCGAGACACACATGGGTGTCATCGCAGGCTGGTAGCGCATCCTATCCTCAGGAGTGTGACTCTGACGTCCCCAGCCATATATTTCCAGAGAGCCAGAGCCACGAGCAAGGGCCTCATCACTGGTCCTTCTGGACACCGTGGGCATACCACCAAGCCCAAGGTGCTCCATCAGTGGCTCCACGGTCGGTCCCGTCAGAACACTGGGTACCAGAGGCGACAGTAAACCCCCCCCTCCCCCCCACGAGCACGGATGAGGCTCCGATACCATCTGCAGACATCCAGATTCCACCTGACACAGATGACACTTCTCGAGTACAGGAGCCCCCACAGGACCCCCTGGTCCCGGGCCTCTCCTCCTCCTCCTCGCCTGACGAGGCGGTGGCGGGAACATCCTCCTCAGGCCCTCCACCAATTGACCTCAGGGCCCATCAAGACCTTTTGAGACGAGTGGCTCAGAATGTGAACTTACAGGTGGAGGAGGTCCCTGAAATAGAAGACCCTATCGTGGACATCCTATCGGCTGATGCACCTACTAGAGTGGCTCTTCCGTTTATCTGCACCGTACAGGCTAATGCAGACACCATTTGGCAATCCCCAGCCTCGATTCCACCTACAGCAAGGGGAGTAGAGAGAAAATATATGGTCCCCTCAAAGGGGTATGAATATCTCTACATTCACCCACCTCCTTGCTCTTTAGTGGTGCAATCGGTGAACGAAAGGGAGCGTCATGGCCAGCAAGCCCCGGCTGCTAAGTCAAAGGAAGCTAGGCGCATGGACCTCCTAGGCCGCAAAATATGCTCGGCCAGGGGCCTCAACTTAGGGTGGCAAACCAACAAGCCCTCCTAAGTAGATATAATTATAACACGTGGGTGTCCTTGGGGAAGTTTACAGAGCTTCTTCCACAGGAGTCCCGTCAAGAATTTATGGCCCTACTTGAGGAGGGTAAAAAGGTAGCAAGAACCTCCCTCCAAGCCTCTCTGGATGCAGCAGACTCTGCAGCCAGAACTCTAGCGTCAGGAGTGACGATGAGGCGTATCTCCTGGCTCCAGGTATCAGGCCTTCCCCCTGAATTACAACAAACTATTCAGGATTTGCCCTTCGAAGGCCAGGACCTGTTCTCAGATAAGACTGACCCCAGATTGCAAAGTCTGAAGGACAATCGCGTTATAATGCGCTCGCTGGGTATGCATACGCCAGTGACCCAACGCAGGACCTTCCGGCCCCAGCCACACCGCCCTTACGCCCCGCGTAGGCCGCGTCAGGACTTTAGCAGAAGGCGTGGTAGAGGGAATCGTCGGAGGCAGTCTGGCCCTCAAGGAGGTCAAAATCAGGCAACCCCCTAAACCACCAGCGGGGCCCAAGCAGAACTTTCGATGGGATGCCCGAGGGCAGCCCACCAGTTGCTTTACCGGATCCTTTTCTTCCCTTTTTCAACCACCTCTCCCAATTCCTCCCTGCCTGGTCCCAGCTAACTTCAGATCGTTGGGTCCTGCGCATGGTGGAAGTGGGATACCACCTCCAGTTTGTTTCAACCCCGCTCTCCCGCCCTCCCTCCCCGTCCCAGGGACCCCTCTCACGAGCAGTTCCTCTTACAAGAGGTCCAGTCACTCCTAGCCATGGGAGCCATAGAGGAGGTGCCAAAAGACATGAGGGGCAAGGGGTTTTATTCCCTCTACTTCCTAATCCCCAAGGCAAAGGGAGGTCTACGACCAATCCTAGACCTGCGAGAACTCAACAAATTCATGATAAAGCTGAAGTTCCGCATGGTAACCTTGGGGACCATTATCCCGGCCCTGGATCCGGGAGACTGGTATGCTGCCCTCGATATGAAGGACGCGTATTTCCACATCGCAATTTCCCCACCACACAGACGGTACCTCCGTTTTGTGGTCAACCATCAACACTTTCAGTTCACTGTACTTCTGTTTGGCCTTTCTACGGCTCTGTGTGTGTTCACAAAATGCATGGCTGTAGTTGCCGCCTCCCTCCAGCGTCGTCGGGTACACGTCTACCCGTATCTCGACGATTGGCTCATTCGAGGGACTTCCCAGTTACAAGTGTCACAGCACCTGCACATCGTCAGACCTTTTCCGGAGCCTAGGCCTGATGATCAACACAGAGAAGTCTACTCTGACACCCACGCAGAGAGTAGACTTCATCGGAGCGGTTTTGGACTCCAATCTGGCCAGAGCCTGCCTCCCACAGTCGCGTTTTCAAGCAATGGCTTCAATTATTTGAGGTCTTCAAACCGTCCTGACAACGTCGGTGCTCACCTACCTCAGCCTAGTAGGTCACATGGCCTCCTGCACTTTCGTGACCAAGCATGCGAGGCTACTACCCCCTGGAAGGTTCTGGGCTCCCTAACCTGGTGGCTAAACTCCACTCTAGTCTGTGCAGGGATGCCATTCCACCCACTGCAACCCTCGATGGCCCGAACCACGGACGCGTCATCTCTGGGTTGGGGTGCCCACCTCAAGGGCCTTCACACTCAAGGCCTCTGGTCGCCTCAAGAGCTGGCCTTACACATCAATGTGCGGGAGCTGAGAGCGGTCCGTCTAGCATGCCAGGTGTTTCAAGACCATCTCCAAGGCCGTTGCGTATCAGTGTTCACGGACAACACAATGGCCATGTTTTACATAAACAAGCAGGGCAGAGCACGCTCCTCCTTCCTTTGTCAAGAAGCCTTCCACCTCTGGGACTTTTGCATAGCCCATTCGATCGATTTGGTAGCATCTTTTTTCTCCCAGGAGTCCAGAACACTCTGGTGGATCATCTCAGCAGATCCTTCCTGTCTCACGAGTGGTCAACTCGTCCGGACGTCATTCATTCTGTTTTCCGGAAATGGGAGTTTCCCCACATAGATCTCTTTGCCTCCCGAGAAAACAGGAAATGCCAGGTGTTCTGCTCCTTCCAGGGATGCTTCCTGGGCTCCCTCTCAGACGCATTCCTGATCCTGTGGAAGAAGCACCTACTCTATGCCTTCCCACCGTTTCCACTCGTCCACAGAGTCCTACTCAAGCTCTACAGGGACAGCGCCCACCTGATCTTGATTGCTCCAGCGTGGCCGAGGCAGCACTGGTACACCATGTTGTTCGACCTCTCAGTGGCAGACCCGATTCCCCTGCCACTCTGGCCGGATCTCATAACACAGGACTTCGGCAGGCTTCACCATCCGGACCTGCAGTCTCTTCATCTCACAGCATGGTTGCTGCGTGGTTGAGCCAGTCTGAGTTGTGTTGCTCTGCCTCGGTCCAACAGGTGCTCTTGGGCAGTAGGAAGCCTTCCACTAGGATGACATATCTGGCCAAGTGGAAGCGTTTCTCCTGCTGGTGCACTCAGCGTAACTCAGTCCTCGGGCAGGTGTCCGTTCCTACTGTCCTGGACTACCTCTGGTCCCTGAAAGAACAGGGCCTAGCGGTCTCTTCCATAAAGGTGCATCTGGCAGCCATCTCCGCCTTCCACCCAGGGGAAAATGGCCGATCAATCTTCTCTCACCCCATAGTTTCAAGGTTCCTCAAGGGACTGGAACGTTTGTACCCTCAAGTCAGACGCCCGACCCCTACCTGGGATCTCAAACTGGTGCTAGCCAAGCTTATGGGTGCTCCTTTCGAACCACTGGCCACCTGCTCGCTGCTGTACCTTTCCTGGAAGACAGCCTTCCTCGTCGCTATTACTTCGGCAAGACGAGTATCTGAGCTTTGGGCCTTGACAGCGGACCCCCCGTATATGGTATTCCGTAAGGACAAGGTACAGCTGTGACCACACCCCTCCTTCCTCCCTAAGGTGGTGTCCGCCTTTCATGTCAATCAAGACATCTTCCTCCCAGTGTTTTTCCCGCAGCCGCACCCATCGCGTCGGGAACAACAGCTGCACTCCCTAGACGATCGCAGGGCTCTCACCTTTTATATTGAGAGAACAAAACCCTTCCGAAGGTCACCTCAGCTCTTTGTAGCCGTGGCAGACCAGATGCAAGGCCTACCGGTCTCATCCCAATGAATTTCATCTTGGGTAACATTCTGTGTCCGTACATGCTATGATTTGGCTCACGTTCCAGCTAGCCACCTCACCGCCCATCCTACTCGGGCTCAAGCTTCATCTGCCGCCTTCCTGGCCCATGTTCCCATCCAGGAAATATGTCGGGCAGCTACCTGGTCATCGATTCACACCTTTGCCTCACATTACGCATTGGTTCAACAGTCCAGAGATGATGCAGCATTTGGCTCAGTAGTTTTGCATTCTGCAACATCTCACTCTGACCCCACCGCCTAGGTAAGGCTTGGGAATCACCTAATTGGAATCGATATGAGCAAGCACTCGAAGAAGAAAAGACGGTTACTCACATTTGTAACTGTTGTTCTTCGAGATGTGTTGCTCATATCCATTCGAAACCCACCCTCCTTCCCCTCTGTCGCAGTAGCCGGCAAGAAGGAACTGAAGGGCCGTTGGGTCGGCAGGGGTATATATCCGACGCCATAACGGCGCCACTCAAGGGGGGTGACCCAGCCGACCCACCGAGTGTTGCTAGGGTAAAAATCTTCCGACGAACATGCACGCAGCGCGCACACACCTAATTGGAATGGATATGAGCAACACATTTCGAAGAACAACAGTTACAAAGGTGAGTAACTGTCTTTTTCTGTTGCAGAAAATGCATGTATCCCTGTTTTTACAAGAACAAATATTTCTATAATATGTTAACTGTCAACAGATATTGTGAGTGCTCTAGATTGCCCAACACTTCTGTTATAAAACCTTGCTTTCTGTTGTTTATAAATACTGTGCCAAACTCTGTTTGGGCTATTATTTTCCATGCCAGTCATCTGCCTCAGGTTGAACATTTCTGAAAGTTTCAGCAAAAATAGCTTACCCATTTCCAAGAACGAGATTTGCAAAACAACATATTTTTTCCTATTGTTAAAAAACAAAACAAAAAAAACCCTTACAATTGTTTCATTAAGAAGCTCTAAGGCCTTTATGCTTTGTAGTACGGATTAGAAATTTGGAATTGGCTACCCCCTGGTTTCAGATGTCTTTTGTTGTTCTGTGGGAAAACTGCCCAAATGTATCCAAGTTTATAATTCTTTGAAAACAAGTATGTTTGCATATGCTAAGTAATGACTTGGAGTTTGGCAGCTAAATTCTCCAAAGATTTTCTGTGTTGGGCAGGGGTTGAGCAGGAGTTTCCCTATAAGTGCTGCTCCTGGCTGCGGTGGTGGTGGGCACAGGAACAAAAAGCACTGAGACGCTCTTTGTGCTGCACCGTGTTGCCCCTCAAATGCAGAGGGAACAAGAGCCAGACGTGGGGATTGAAGAACTGGGGCTGGGAAATATGGTAGTTGAAGCCAGGGGAAGAGACTGGTAGCTATGCTATGGGGTTGAATCAGAGTCATGTATGAAGAGACTGTTGTCTGTAGGAACCCTGTTTCACCTGTTGAAAGTCAAAAAATGTATAGTGAATGAGGCAGGGAGTTGCAGGAGTAGAGGACAGTATCAGGGTTAAGGCAGTTGAATGCACAGGCAACCTTAATTCTGTCATTTTTTAACCTTGAGTGCTTGACTCTGCAACCTTAACAATTTTCTTTTAACATATGTTTTGTGTAGTATGCTGTAGGATACAACCTGAGTGATGACCAGCTCTGATAGCCCTCATGCTGATACCCAGTTACTAGGTCTATTTAAAAAAGCAGTCCTTAAATTCATAATGTGCTATTGCTCCTAGGAATCTGAAATTCACATGGGCAAAAATTGCAGGAAACTTCTGCAGTATATTGGGGGATATTTCACATACCATGTAATCCATTTTGTATTTAAATATACATTGTTTTACTTTAAAAAAAAATGAATACAAGGTCAATCAGTATACTGAAAATCTACAAAATCACCATGCCCATCTTGTATAAAATATTTAAGGAAAACAAATTTACAGAAGTTAGAACTCTACTGTTTTTATGGGGAGGAGGGGCATGGTATTTTTTCATTTGTGGATCCCCTTCCTCTACCACTTTAAATCCTTCTTTTGCATGCTAAGTGAGCCAGGTTCTGTCATACACTGACTTCATGAGGACATCAAGAGTCTAAGATATTTTAATAATAATTTTGAAATATAATTTGCAATCTTGCAAAGTGTGCAATCAAAGAATGCTAAGGTATTGATAGGCAAAACAGTGAGGCTACCACTGGGAAGGGGGCTGTTGTAGCCTTGGAAACAGCTGTAACAGTTCTTATGGCCCATGTGTTTCTGTACAGTCTACTCATGCTGAATAATTTAATATGCAGTGCTAGTTTGTATTAGTATTGAGGAAGTCAGCTCAAATAGAAATTAAAGAACTTCACTTCACTATTTTTAATAATTTGTTATTTTTTAACATAGTAAGGAGATCTCTTTTAACTTGATATCTTCCCATCCCCTTATGGATGCTATCTTAGTGTTTAAAACAATATAAAACTTACAATATGCACTGCAAAAAATAAATAAATTTAGGATTGATAGTCAACTAAACTATTTTTTTTTTATCCAGGAAGCAGAAGAAAGTGAAGGCTCAGGTTCCTCTGAAGAGGAAGAATGGAAAAGTGACAAGAAAAGCAACAGTAACAGTTCTAGGTAAAAAAAAATATTTCCACTTTCTCACATAAGTCTCTCCTGACTGTTGTCAAGTTTTGTTTTTGAATGTCTACACAAATGTAGATTAAAATCTCCAATATAAAGTTCTATCATGATTAGGTTACTTGAAGAAATCCATTTTCTGAAAACACCCTGGGATTAGGGGCTTTTTACCAGCAATCAAGGAAGATGCTCAGTCAAGGGACCTATGTGTGTGTTAAACAAGAAACCTTGCCAATATTCACTTCTTTACTCTTACTGAAATGATTGTTTTTTAAAAAGGGAAGCCACATTTTGTGTATGCTAAATACAAATATCTTATTAAGGCAACATTAAAGTTAAAAAGTTGATGTTTGAATTACCACGGTGACTTTTATCATCAATCATAGAAATGTAGGCCTGGAAGGGACTTTGAGAAGTCAAGTCCAGCCCCCTGCACTGAGGCAGGACCAAGTAAATCTCAACCATCCCTGACACGTGTTTGTCTAATCTGTTCTTTTAAAACCTCCAGTGTTAGGGGATTCCACAGCCTCCCTTGGAAATCTATTCCAGGGCTTCACGACCCTTATAGTTAGAAAATTGTTCCTGATATCTAACCTAATCTCCCTTGCAGTAGATTAAGCCCATTACTACTTGTCCTAACTTCAGCGGTTATAGAGAACAATTGAACAGTCCTCTGTACAACAGCCATTAAATATTTAAAGACTATCATCAGGTCCCACCCCCCAGTCGTCTTTTTTCTCAAAGCTAAACATGGCCAGTTTTTAACCTTTCCCCATAGTTCAGGTTTTCTAAACTTCTTATAATTTTTGTTGCTTTCCTTTGGACTCTCTCCAGTTTGTTCACATCTTTCCAAAAGTATGGCACCCAAAACTGGACACTGTACTCCAGCTGAGACCTGACCAATGCCAAATAGAGTGGGACAATTACCTCCTCTGACTTACATACAACATGCGTGTTAATATATCCTAGAATATTAACCTTTTTCAAAACTGCATCACATTGACTCATATTCAGTTTGTGATTCACTGTAGCCCCCAGATCCTTTTCAGCAGTACTACCACCAAGCCAGTTATTCTCCATTTTGTAGTTGTGCATTTGATTTTATCCTTCCTAAATGAAGTACTTTGCATTTGTCTTCATTAAATTTCATCTTGTTGAATTGAGGCCAGCTCTCCAATTTATCATAAGAAGTGCATAAGATAAATTAAGGACTCAGAAATCAGCAAATACAAAAGCTAAGTAGTCTGATACCACACTTTCTCAAATACAGTTTGGGAATGTAAGAATGTGTGGTGACATATATTTTTAATATGAGAAATGCAGAATTTTTATTTCCTGATGTGAGTCTTCAGTGCATATGAAGGATTTGTGAATAGTGAGTCCTTTACATTTAATTTCATAGGCTTGTAAAGGAAAAAGTTGGAAGATGTCCCCAGTAGTAGGGCTAATAGACAAGGGAAAGCACAGGCAAGTTTCATCTTTTAATGTCATAACTGTGTCCTTTAAGAATTTATAGGCGTGATTTGGCTAATGTCTGTTTTAAGCTGTGTACATGTTTCTGTGCCAGTGCAGAAGACTTAGTGATCCCAGAGTTTTCCAGCATTGTTCTTTGAGTAGATGCAGCCATGTATTACAAGTAAAGTGACTGCGCTCATGTTTGTAGCCCATCCCTTGGCTATATGAGGTAGCGCCGTCCTGACCACTCTGTTTCCTTCTCACCATTTGTCAGCTGAAGTTGGAGCTCTGTGTGGTTCTCGCTTTACAACCTCGTAATTAGTATATAGCATAGTGTTAGTGGCAGTGCACCCCAGTGATGCCCTCACCTGGGTTCAAGCATTGCCATTAGTGGGGAGTGGAGATTCCTAACAGTGACCCCTACACATGGTGCTTGCTCTGCCTTGGCGAAACTCATCATAAGGAGCACTGTTTGATCTGCAGATCATTCAAAAAGAGGACTTACGTGGCACGGGACCTTTGCCTTAAGCAGCACCTGGTTGAGCAGTCCATGAGGCCTGACCCAGTACTGAAGCTTCTGACGCCTCATCGGTAGAGTGGAGGGAAGGGCAGACACCTCATACCACCAAGTTTGGTTCCAGGCATCTGTTGAGGCTGGTACAATGAGAACAGTGCTGGTACTGACAGCGTCAGTGGTGTTGACGTACCAGACTGAGACAGACCTACTTTGCCCTTTCGTCCTGTCCTCGCCGCTGGTTCAAGACTTCAGGGCTGGCGTCCATGATAGCCCTTCAGTTGGAATGTGCCGCTGAAGTCTCAGCACTGAACCACAAAGCACTCATTCTGGGCCTTGGTATGGACATGGTACCAGAGACAGTACAAGGGTCTTCAGTACTGAGTCCGTCCGTCAGGACTGACGCACTCAACAACACAGAGAGTTCCATACCAGGACCTGTTACGTCGGGTGGCCTTGTCGCTGGGTATTCAGGTGGAGTTTCTCCAGGAGAATACCCATAAACTCGTGGACATTCTCCAATCCTCTGTCCCTGGGAGAGTGGCCCTCCCTATTAATGAGGCACACCTTGGTATCACTCGTGGCCAGGTGGTTGGAGAAGAGCTATTTTGTGCCGGTACAGAGATACAAAGGGTTTTATTCTCATCTGGCCCTGAACTCCCTGGTGGTCACAGCCGTGAATGGCAGGGCTCAGCAGAGCAGATTCAGGTCGTCCTCCAAGGACAGAAACTCAAAGTGCCTAGATCTTCTAGGCAGGAAGATACACATCTCATCATCACTGCAGATGAGGATCGTGAGCCAGCAAGTTCTGCTCGCCAAATATGACTTCCCCAATTGGTCGGCTATGGCCAAATTTAAGGAGCAGTTGCCCGAGGCTTCCCAGGATGAATTTTGATTGTTTTGTTGCTGAGGGCTGCTTAGTGGTAAAAAGTCATTGCAATCTGCCCTTCATGTGACAGACACTTTGTCAGGGCGATGGCCTTGGAAAATTACTAAGAGGAGGACTTCCTGGCTCCAGAACTCAGGAATTGCCCTGTATGTCCAGCAAGCTATTGAGGACTTGCCGTTCAGTTTATAACGGACAAGACTGATGAAACTCTGCATTCTTTTAAGGCTTCATGGGCTACCCTAAGGTTGCTGGGGGTGTATATGCCATCTGCACAGAGACACCATTACGGGGCACAGCAACAGCAGCCATACAGGCCACAGCACCCCTTCCCGCCAAGACAGTGAGTCTACCCCAGGAGGAGGGGTAAGTCTCACAAGAGGAAGCACTTGAGCTTGGGGCCTGGCCTCTCTGCACACCCTCCTTTGACATCTGCTAAGCACACATTTTGACTTGTTGGTCTAGAGCCCTGTTCCAGTTGTTGTTTTTCCCTTGTCATCCACTCGTTCCTTTGGGGACAGGCTGTCCGGCTTTTACAATGCCTGGGTCTTGATAATGTCTGACCACTGTGTCCTACACACTGTCAGATCAGGTTACGCCAACCAGTTTGTCTCTACACCCACACCCCCTCTCCATCCCTCTTTAAGATCCCCTATCATGAGATGCTGCTCTTCAAGCAGGTCAGCTCTCTGGTAACATTGGGAGTGGTGGAGGAGGTTCTGTGAGAATGCCACAGTTGCGGGTTTTACTCCCAGTATTTCCTGATACCGAAATCCAAGGATGGGATGAGGCCTGTCCTTGACCTCCGGGAACTCAGCAAATTAATCAAGCACATGAAGTTCTGTGTGGTCACTCTATCAGCTATCCTCCCTATTTTGTCTCAGAATGACCGGTTCACTGTTGTGGACTTTGCAGATGCCTACTTCCATGTGGTCATTCTGCCGAGTTACAGGAAGTCTCTCTTCGCTTAATGGTAGGAGACTGCCACTTTCAGTACACAGTTCTCCTGTCTGGGCTCTCTTCTGTCCCTTGGGTTTTCACCAAATGAATGGCAGTGGTCATGGTGTACCTCAGGAGGAAGAGAATCCATATCTTCCCCTACCTTGATGACTGGCTGCTGAAGGCAGCTCCAGAGAGTAGGTTTTCGCCCACACTATGCTTACTCGACCATTTGGGTCTGAATCTAAACACCATGAAGTTGACCTCCACTTCCACTCAGCAAATAGTTCACTGGGGCCCTGTTAGATTCCATGAGGCCAGGGGCATTCCTGCTGACGAACTGCTTTCAGACGATTCACTAGCTGTGTCTCAGTTTGCAATCATAACCATCCACCACAGTCTGCATGTGCCTGAGCCTGCCTGTTGGGCCACATGTCCGCACGTAGTCTGTTTTGCCAGATGTGGCTCAGGATGGTTTACCGCCCTGCCCTGCATTCTCTAGGCAGGTTGGTTCGCCTTCCTTCGTCAGTCCTGCAGTCCTTGCTCTGGTGGGACTCTCCATGTAATATGGGCAAGAAGTCACCTTCGCTCAGCCTTTTCTGACCAAGTCATTGGTTACCGTCGCGTCCCTTCTGGGTTGGGGAGCGCATCTGGACTTTCTGCAGTTGCAGGATCTGTGATCAGAACAGAAGGCCTTACTCCATATCAGTATGTTGGAGCTTCGGGCTGTCCACAATGCGTGTTTGTGCCTTCCAGGACCAGATCAGGCATTTAGTGGTTCACATACTTAAGGACAATACCACCACAATGTATTATATGAACAGATAAGGGGGCCCTCACTCCAGATCATTCTGCCTGGAGGTGATCAACATGTGGCAGTTCTGTATTGAAGAGACATCACCCAGATAACTATTCCCATACCAGGGGTCAAGAACCGTCTTGCTGATCATCTCACCAGGGTTTTCTTCCCAACCATGAGTGGTCCTTAAAGACGGAAGTCCTTCGGCTGATGTTCACAACATGGGGCGTTCCCACAATTGACCTCTTTGACGAGGGAAAACAAAGTGTTGCCTATTCTACTCTCGAGAGGGACTCATCCTGGGCGCGCTCTCTCTGATGCCTTCCACTGCAGCTGGAAGTCGACTCTGCTGTATGCATCCCCCTCCTATCCCAGTCCTTCCCCAGGTCATCACCAAGCTAAAGGTGAATTGAGCCAGACTCATCCTCATTGCCCTGGCATGACTGAGGCAGCACTGGTTCTCAGATCTCCTCGTCTGTCTGTTCAGCCTCCCATGCTGCTTCCTCTTCTTCCCAACCTCCTCACAAAGGACTACATCTACCCTGCATTCAGTATCCGCTCATTGCACCTTTATGGCATGGCTGAATGAGGAGGATGGGTGTTGCTGAGAGGCCGTCCAACAGGTCCTACTTAATAGTAGGACGCTTTCTACTAGAACACCCAATTTGCAAAATGGAAGAGGTTTTCCATGTCATCCTTGGCCCATGGGGACGCATCCAGCAGAGGCTTCCATCCAGGACATCTTAGAGTACCTGTTACATCATCAAGAATTGGGCATAGCACTCAATTCTCTGAGACTGCACTTAGCAGCAATATCAGTGTTTCATCCTCCTATCCAAGGAAAATTGGTTTTCTCCAGTGCCAAGGTGACACGATCTCTGAAAGGGCTCCTCCACTTGCATCCTCCAGTCCGAGAGCCAGACCCTTTGTGGGACCTGAACACTGTTTTAGCGACTCTAATGGGGTCTCCATTCGAGCCCCTTGCTTCCTGTCTTCTGCCTGTTCTGTGTCAAAAAACTGCATTCTTGATAGCCATTACCTCTGTCAGAAGGGCGTGTTAGTTACAGGGCCTGATGGCTGGGCCTCCTTACATGCAGTTCTTCAGGGACATGGTTACGCTTCAGCCACTCCCAAAGTTTGTATCCAAGGTGGTCTCTGTTTCATTTGAACCAAGCGATGTGTTTGCCTGTATTTTTTCCCTAAGCTGCATTCTTCCATGGAGTAGCAACGCCTCCATATCCTTGACGTTAGATGCTGTCTATCCTTCCATCTGAACAGGACTGAACAATTTTGGGCTTCACTTTGCCTGTTTGTACGTATGGACCGCATGAAAGGACAAGCTGTCTCTGAGCAGACAATCTCTGGATGGCTAATGTCTTGCATTAAGACAGCATATGAGATAGCATCAGCTATGCCTCCTCAGCTGGTTCGGGGACATTTGATCAGAGACGGGCAATGTCAGTGGCATTCCCAAATGACATGTCCATATTGGACATTTGTAGGGTAGCCATGTGGTTGTCCATGCATACATTTATGGACCATTATGTGATCACCACTTCTTCCAGAGCAGACGATAATGTTGGAAGAGTGGTCCTGCGATCCTTGCTCAAGTAGACTGAGCCGTGCCTCTGGATGGAGGTACTACTTGGAGTCACCTACTTGGAATACATTTCTGCATCTACTCGAAGAAGAAGAAACAGTTACTTGCTGTGACTGTGGTTGTTCGAGATGTGAGGCAGACTTGTATTCCACGGCCCACTCTCCATCCCCTCTGCATTGGTGTCTTTTCCTGGACTTGTGGTGTAAATCCCGTTCTTGGAAATGGGTAAGCCAAGGAAGGGGCTACAGGCCTGAGGCATGAGCACCACACCTCCTATGGGTATTGCTAGGCAAAAGTCTCTGGCTCCAATGTGCATGTGGACCTTCTTGGAATACACGACTGCATCATATTTTGAAGAACCACAGTTACTGTAAGTAACTGTTTCTTTTTACTATTAAAACTACTAATCCAAACGTCTTCTAAATTGGCCTGATTTCTAAGCCGTGGTGAAATCCATAATTTAACAATTATAAATGTTTGATATCAGCAGACTTGTCTTCAAAAGTATGCACTTAGTTAGCTGCACACAATGTGCACTGCATATCTTAAAGTCTGTGCCTATAAGCTTAATAAAAATTTGCATATATTTAGTGTGGCATATTCTGATTCTCAAACTTCGTTAAATCAAACACAATTTTTTCAAAACTGTTCTCATCCTCAGGGATGACTGTCCATGCCAAGTTACAGCTGTTTTTGTTGGAATCCTATCTAACTATAAGAAGCTATGGTTAGCATGTCTTTTAGAAAAGGAAATTGTTTTGTTTTTTAAACCCTCAATGAAATAAGAGATGTCTGAAAGTATGTATCTTCTGTTGCCTGTGAGTAGGTAGGATGTTCCTATTTATTGGAATCCTTCTGAAATACAGTAAAGGAACACATTGAATGTTGTACAGAACTTCTATAAGGACAAAAATGTCATAGTTGCATGCTAGTGACTGAAGAATTAGTGCCATAAATTAAAATGCTAGCCAAAGTGAAGGAATTAGAAATTCTTTTGAAATGTATCACAGCAATTAAACCTTCCTCTACTCCTCCTGACAACCTCCAAAACCACTGAAGATCAGGACAGTGGAATGGGAACTTTACATCTACAAATATTGTTACAATTAATTTAACATTCTTAACTAGTTGTCAGCTATTTGAATATCTAAATTCCATTTGTTTCCATTATTTTCCCTGTGAACAGTGACTCTTCAAGTAGATATTCTGACTGGATAGCTGATGCAGGGATAAATCTCAAGCCTCCTGTACGAACATCTCGACGCAAAGCTATCAGATATTGTAGTACTTCAGAAGATGAAGTATCAGCAGAGAAATCTTTTCCTCCAAAGAGAAGAAGAAAAAGAAGGAAAAAACCCAAACCGAAAAAGCAGGAAGAGGTATTATACTGTTAATTCCTTCTATTCACTTAATTCTTCATCTATCTCTTTTTATGTTTTAAATCTCTTATACCTGGACTTTATGGAGTTCGTATACGTTACCTCCGTATTAGGCAGAGGTGTTTGTGATATTACTAACTGTGGTTGTCTTAAAGTTAACCTTGGGCTCCTTTACCTTTTCAAAAATTTCCCCCTCCCAGCAACATTACATTCCATAATTAAATTTTATGGACTTTGCTTTACAACAGGTAACTAAAGCCTCCGCACCCTTATGGGGTCCAAACAGATGGTTTTTCTTACCCTTTACCGCTTTTATAGCAGCTTTGAATACAAAAGCAAGGAATGCACATATTTAAGGGTTTTATTTGTTTAGATTTTAGAATACTTTTGGTGATTTTCTGAATTTTAAAACCGTTTTTGATACAAAAACGTCTAAAAACAAATTAATTGAACTGCCATTTAATATCCTCAACACAAACCTTTCCATATCCAGTTGATCCACTCTTATAAGCCTGCCACTGTTTCTCAGTGCCTATTTGGAAATTTGGATGCCTAGAAGGCCAGAAATCTGGGCTTGAGAGAACTGTGACCCTGGAATTTGGTTGTTCTTCAAAATGTCTTTATTTTACATTGAGGGGACTCCAACTCTGACATCTCCACTGATTACAGTTGTAGTAGTATTACATTAGAGAGCAGATGTGTCTTCCCTGGTAACCAGTTCCCAAACCATTGAAAGCTTTGTTTAAAACCAACACTTCAAACTCTCTGGAAAGTTATTCGCAGCCAGTAAAGGCAGATAAGACTGATGTAATGTTCTGTCTGCATGCTGTACTGCTTAATCGACAGGTGATTGCATTCTGCACCAGCTTCACTTTCTGAATCTTTTCAAGGTATGCCTCACATAGAATGCACTGTAGTAATTCAACAGTCCTAGAATAACCAGGGCAAATTCTGCATCCAAAGTGAAGTGTCATTCTCCTAGTCAAACATCACACGGTTCACCATACTTGATATGGGATAAGAACTTTTAAAATAAATTAAAGAAAATAACTGGTTAGAACCTCAGCCCTATCACCAAAGGGATGTAAATAATCATTCATTTAAATAACTTAAGTCTTCAAAACAGCACAAGTATTAAATGGTTTATAGGCCTTGTGCTGGCCCTCTGCGCTGGGTGGGAATTTTACCCTGAATTCCTTGGTAAATTCTAAAGTGGTGGAAAATAGCATTCTGTAATAATGTGGAGAACTGGAATCTTTAAGCGCTTCAGGTGATTTTGCAACTCCTTGTAGCCAGGGGATTGGTGGTAAAACAGAGTGCCTTTCGAATGTATGTCATCATACAGTATAAAGTGTATGATGATCTATATGTAAGTCTGTTTTTCTCAAAGATTATATAGTCACCTTTGATTCTGAATATTAGTTTTGAAGTGGCAGATATATAATAACTTGGAATTTCTTTGCTTTAAGCTACACTTGGTACACATTTAAATAGTCTGAAGGTTTTCTGTTTAATAAAATGACATATATACATAATCAATATGTAGTTGCCAGACAGTGCACAATAGAACAGTAGTTTCAAAAATTAGACAAGTCTTTTTGACAGTCATGTTAAGAACTACCATGCAGCTCTGAGAGAACTGTGCCCTACAAGTTTATTGGGAGTAGAATACTTTATGGTTGACATACTTAATGATGACAATGGAAGAACTGCAAATATAGGGAGAACCAGAATACCAAACTTGTGTATCAAAATGTGGGCTTTAGGAGATTTTTGGTCTTAAGGTTTTGTATAGAGCTTAATTTATTATTGTTTCATGGTATTAACATTGTGTAGACTTGAGAAGAAATTCTTGGATAACAAGTTTTCATGACACTACACTAAGAACATAATTTCTAATGTATAACTATCCTGTTTATCAGAATGTGCAAAATAGTACTCCCACACAACCAGTAAACGAAGACGTGTTATATGACTACCATCCTCCTGTTTGGATAACTGACACAGCACTTCGAAAATCTCCTTTTGTTCCCCAAATGGGAGATGAGGTGAGAGGCTTTTCTCAAAAAGTGCTATAAAATTTTAGATTAACTAAAAGTTAACATAGCAATTGGCACTAAATATAGAAAAACAGTACTTTAGTGTTTCAAGTAAATAATTATTCGGTGGATTTTTATTTTTACAGGTAATATATTTTCGACAAGGTCATGAAGCTTATATTGAAGCAGTCAGAAAACATAATATTTATGAACTAAATCCCCACAAGGAGCCATGGAGAAAAATGGTCCTTAGGGTAAGAATATATTGAGGTTGTTACATGTTCAATACTGATAATGTGTGTTTAACAGTTTACATTAGCATTTTAAATTTTGTATAAATATAACTAGTGAGTATTTAGCTATGTAACTTCCCATTAATGTTTTCCTACCAACGTAAAGGAGGAAGAAAACTTTCTTCAGTCATCAAAGAAACCTTCAAAATTGCCCATGGGAAGCCTGGACTTCATTGAAATAAAAACATAAATCTTGGTTTTTTTAAAAGGGGTACAGACTCTATGTAAGGATTTGGTTGTCTCCCAATAAAATCTCATGTACAGTATTTAACACTACTGGCTTTTTGAGTGCTAAAACTATTCAGATATTTTATATAAGAAAACTAAACTAGAGATTATGCCTCTAGCATAGGGCTGAAACTTAATGGAATTTGTTGCTTTCATTTTTGTTTGTTATAGGATCAAGAACTGGTAAAAATTGTTGGGATACGATATGAAGTTGGCCCTCCTACACTGTGTTGCCTGAAGCTTGCTTTTATAGACCATGCCACTGGAAAACTTTCAGACAAATCATTTTCTCTCAAGTATGTGTTTCTCTGCTGAAAGCATATGCTAGATGATGATTTTTTTTAAAGAGACATTTCTTAATTTTTTGCTCTACGCAACGTAGCATAATATAATATGACACACAAATGAAAGCTAATTTTATGTTTTATCTAGATACCATGATATGCCAGATGTCATTGACTTTCTTGTATTGCGTCAGTTTTATGATGAAGCACGACAAAGGAATTGGCAAGCTTGTAAGTCTTCACCTTCCAAGTGTCTGGCAATATAGTTTTAGAATACAAACATTTTCCATTGTGGCTAGCTTCTGAGAATGTTATGTACAATTCATTGTGTTGACATTGATTTAAAAGGTTCTGTGTGGCTTGTGTCCTGACTATCATAGACTTCCAACAGCTCTCCATCATCAAATGCTCCACTGTTGCACTTGAGGTCAGCTGAGACCTTTTTGCAAACAGTTTCTAGAGATTTGAACATCTGAATGCTGGGGTTAGACATTGATGGAGAGACCTGGACTATGAAATGGAGTTCATTGCCTCCTAAACTCTCTGGTGTGCTAGAGCCAGGGTCTGGCCTTCAATTCATAGTGTTAAGGCTTATCTGTTTTTTCAGGCATTTGCCTCATTGTGGTTGAAGTCATACAAGTTTTTATATATTGTAGAATACTCAGCACCTTTAATGGTGCATGCCTTCTACACTGAAACATATATTTAACATCTTGTTGTTTGCATGCTACTATATGTTTGGATTTTAGAGCTTACTGTGAATGATAATGTATATTACTTTGTGTAGTCGGTTATTTTTCTTTTATCTAGTGTCTGTTTTTTAAAGTAGATATTTATACTTTTAAACCAAAATATACTATTGGAGGTCAGACTAGATGATCATGATGGTCCCTTCTGACATTAAAGTCTATGAGTCTGAGTCTATTCATTAGTTTTCTCTCTGGTAATTCCATCCTCAGAAAAAAGCATAATTAAAAACTTTTGGTTACCAGAATATGTATCTGAGTGGCAAAATGGTTCTTTCTCTTACAGCTGATAGATTCCGTTCCATTATTGATGATGCTTGGTGGTTTGGAACAGTGTTGGGTCAAGAGCCATATCAGCCACAGTATCCAGATAGTCACTTTCAGTGTTACAGTGTTAAGTAAGTACAGAGGCCTTTAAAATGTTTATTTACACAGTATAAATCCTGGCTTATATTGGTGGGCTGTAGGTGTAAGATGCACAAAATATTGTTGGTTGAAAACATAAAGCTCCATTAGCAAACAGTCTCTTAAGCACTATGTGAATGTATTGCCAAAATGCAGTAACTTTTTCATAAATAGTAACTTGCTAAACACAAATTGTATTCTATATTTGTGAAAGAGAGGAACCTCCTATTTTCGGTAATAACTTACAAATTATGGGTTACTGAATCTTCTCCATGGAACAGTCAAGGAAGATGTCTTTATAAAAAAAAACAAAACAAAAAACAAACAAACAAAAAAACCACACACAGCTTCAGTAGTCCAAACTAACACAATGGAAATGAATTATTTTGGATTTTAATATTTGTAGGTTTGTACTGGGGCATGGAAATGTTTAGTTTCTGTATTTGTTCTGTACAGATCTTGCCAGCTTTATATGTATTAATACTCAAATATTGGCTCCAGAACAAAATTGACTAAGACATGCTCATATATTCTTAAACTTAATTTTAATATGTAAAATAATGTAGTGTGCAAACCCACTGAGTGGCAGATATGGAAGTAAAAATATTTTTGAAAGCAAAGTATACCTCAAAGTATTTAATTTTAATATCTATTCCTTTGTAGTTTAAAATCCAAAATGTTTGTCATGTGCTAGTCAACCTCCTTTATCACTGCAATAGTTTTTGTTCTTGAGAAGGACTAGTGTATGGAGCTGCTTTTTGGTCTCTCATTCAGTGACATTTGCAACATATGTGAGAAGACAGCTGTCAGCCTTTATTTCTATCATCCCCCTCCATACTACAGCCATGTTAAATCTGTAATATATGTGCTATCTTACAACAGGGTAAGGTTTGGGTAGCTTTGCTTTACCCAGCTGCATGCATGTTAATCAGCTATACATCTGTGTATGCGCTGCATACAAAAATCTTTTGTCACCTCTTCTACTCAAAAGCAACCTGTGCTTCTATCCATAATGGAAATTTCCTGCTCTGTCAGCAGTGCTGTCCTTTTATTTAATCATCTTTGCATGCTATTTCAGCTCCTCTAAACTTCCTGTTCTTTCTGGTATCAGTAAGGTATATGCAGCTAAATCACTGTTATAATGGGTCAAAATGTCAGGCGAAATGGTGGTTCTGTCCCCAGCTCTGCCCACAAGCTACTTTTTTGCTTTGACTAAACACCAGATTGGTAGCCAATAGTATCAACAGATGTATAATGCACAAATAATTAGTGGGGCCTCACAGCAGCACCATAATTAGACATGTGGTTAGTGTACCCTTCAATCCATTAAAGATGCTGGAGCACAGAATGCAGGGTCCATGATCTCCATCGGCTCCATAAATCTGCAGTTACCTATATTTCTTTATGAACCTTTGAAACCCTGCTTTCTCCTGACACCCAGTTCTTCTTTTGAAATACCACTTATTTGCAAAAGGCTAATAGCGGGAGAAATGCAGCAATATCAAAGTGGCTAAAATTGCTGTGTGACTGTACCTGTCCTCTGTAGACCACCATGGGATGAATTGGACCAGCTCATGGTAGCTTGGCAAGTCAGTAATGGTTTTTGGTTTTTTTGGACGTGGGGTCTTGTGTTTTGGAATCTGGGACGCTAAGAAAGTTGCTTCAGTTTAATTAAATAGATTTAAAAGACAGTTTTAAACTGATGCAAACTCCTACATGTGGACACTTTTTAAAATCTGTTTACATCTGGTTTATACCAACTTAACTTTATATCCATTTAACTACATCAGTTAAAAAAACATTAGTTATAGGGTGAGCTGCATCTCTGTCCATTTGTGATCTCTGAGTATGCCCCCCTCAGGTGTTAAGCCTGTGTTTGGGGTGGAATTTTCAGTTTTCCCAGGAGCCAGTTACAGTACCCTTTGTATCAAAGGTCATTAACTACAGGTGTTGCTGGGTTTGAGAATCTGATATTCTTCCCTTAGGAGCTTGTGACCAAACAACTTTATTAAAATAAAAGTCTCGTTTCTTTAGCAGTCAGAGCAAAGCTTTAGAGAAAAAAGGATATTAAAACAATCATCGTGCATGTCTATCTTACCTGAAGTCCTACTATTCCATGATGCAGACCTAGGCACAGGCATGGCTTCTCCAGACTGCCCCAACTGGCTCTTTCATCTGTCTGATATTCCCCCACCCCGAGATGTTTTTAACACTAATTGAGTTTTGTTCCCTTGTGTTTGCGGGGCCTCAGTCATTCTTGGTAAAATCCAATTTTGTAGACTGGACAGTCAGTCACCAAAGCTAGTAGCTTTGGCATTGTCCCTTAAATTATGTGTTCATTGATAGGTAGTTGTGTTGAGCCATTCTTCCCATTCATGCCTGAATCCAGACAATTCTGAGTTTAAAAAAAATAATTCTTCTTCGAGTGCTTGCTCATATTCATTCCGTGTAGGTGTGCGCGCACCGCGTGCACATTCGTCGGAAGACTTTTTTACCCTAGCAACTCAGTGGGTCGGCTAGGCGCCCCCTGGAGTGGCGCCACTATGGCCGCGGATATATACCCCAGCCGACCCACCCACTCCTCAGTTCCTTCTTACCACCCGTGTCATTCGTTGGAACTGTGGAGTGCAGCTTAGCTGACCTTCACCTCCCTAGCGTTCCCATAATTTACCTGTATATAGTTCATATCAGTTTTAAAAGTTAATTAATAGTTATTTCTGTAGTTGTTATATTAGTGTTAGTATGTTTAATGGGGTTCGGGGCTCTTAGGCCCTCCCCGCACCGGGGCCAGCGCTCATGCCCAGTTCCCTGGGATTCAAGCCGTGTTCGGCTTGCCATCGCCCGATGCCTACAGGAGATCCGCATGACTCCTGTCTAAAGTGCTTCGGGGAGTCGCACTTATCCTCTAAGTGTGCAATCTGCAAGTCTTTCAAGCCTCGGTCAAAGAAGGAGAGAGACATTAGACTGAAACAGCTCCTAATGGAGGCGGCTCTAACCCCTCCGTCTTCGGCATCGAGTGCACCGTCGTCGGACGCAAAGAGCTCGTCTTCAGCACCGGGCCGCACCGGTGCACCTGCTCCTTCTCGGCACCGAACCCCATCAGTGCCTAAGTCAGGCCAGAGGCGCTCGCTCTCCCCTAGAGCAAAGTCTGTTAAGACCCCTGCCGCCCCGGCACCGCCCGCGGTGCGGCACGAGGGCACGGCTCCTCCGCACCACGCGGTACCTGCAGCCACCATACCACCGCCCGAGCCGTTGCCGTCGACTCCGGCTCCCCAGGGACCGTTGAGTCCGGCTCCTGTCTCCCCGGCACCTGCCGTGGTTGAGTTGATGGGGTGCCTTCTACGCCAGAGGTCTGCGAGGTGGCTAAGGATCTGATAGCGCTCTCAGATGCGGCAGCGGCACCGCCCCCGGCACCGCTGGTGCGGGCTGTCCAGTCGATGGGGAAGCCGGCGCTGATCCATCCTATCTCCTCCAGCGCCCGGCACTGCTCCCGGTCACGGTCCCGTCGGCGTTCCAGGTCCTGGCACTGTTCTCGCTCCTCCCGCCATTCACAGTCCCGGCACCGCTCCTCGGCACGGCGCCGGTCGGACTCCCGGCACCGCTCAAGATCCCGGTCGCCATCATACGTCTCCTGGCACCGGTCGAGGTCACGGCACCGCTCATCTAGGAGCCGCTCCAGGCGCTGATACACCAGGTCCAGGTCGACCTCCCGGCACCGAGCCGGTCCCAGTCCCGTTCTCGGCACCGCAGCTTCTCCGGGCACCGTTCCCCGGTGCGGAAAAGTACCAGGTCGGTGGGAACGTCGGCTGAAGGCCTATCCGCCCCACTATGGCCGTCCAGGCATCCCTTGGCTTCCCCGCATATGGGAAGCTACTATTTCCAAGACCAGGAGGCAGACATACCGGAGGGCCTGTTTCAGGAACAGCAGCCTGAGACTCAGAGTGGGCAACAGTGGCCCTTTTGGACACCTTGGGTGTACCAGCAGGCCCAAGGTGCTCCTCTTGCTCCATCGCGGACCGCTGTCTCGGACCGTCGAGCCCCTGAGGCCACACTTAGTCGCCCTCCACCAGCGGGCGGTGCCATCCAGGGGGTATGAGTACCTTTACATGCACCCTCCCCCCTCCTCCTTAGTCGTCCAGTCGGTGAATGACAAAGAGCGCCATGGTCAACCGGCCCCGGCGCCGAAATCCAAAGAGTCCAGACGGATGGACCTCCTGGGCCGTAAAGTCTACTCAGCGGGCGCTTTGCAACTCCGAGTTGCTAATCAACATGCGCTACTTAGTCGGTATGACTTTAATACCTGGACTGAGATGGCGAAGTTCCGAGAGTTGCTTCCTCCGGACTCTCGCCAGGAGTACAAGGCCTTCCTGGAAGAAGGAAAGAAGGTGTCTAGAACGTCGTTGCAGGCCTCCCTAGATGCGGCTGACTCCGCAGCCCGAACCTTGGCAGCAGGAGTTACCATGAGACGCATCTCTTGGTTGCAGGCCTCAACCCTTCCACCTGAACTCCAGTACATCATCCAAGACTTGCCCTTTGAGGGCAGAGACTTATTTTCGGAAAAGACTGATTCTAGGCTTCAGAGCCTAAAGGACAATCGGGTTACTATGCGCAACCTCGGCATGCATACCCCTGTAACCCAGTGCCACACTTACCGCCCTCAACACTTCCGTCCCTACTCTGTCCCTAGACGTGGACAAGACTTTGGCAGGCGCCGGGGACGAGGTGGCTGCAGGCGCTATTCTGGACCTCAATTGGGCCAAACTCACGGCGCCTCTAAGCCGCAGCCGGACCCGAAGATGTCCTTTTGAAGGCACGCCCGGGGGCAGCATGCCTTTCCGTCGTCCGCAACCTTCGGGCCTTTCCCATGACCTCGGTCCGCACGACTCTCGCTCTGCCAGGGCACATGGCGGCGTGTACGTACGTCACCAAGTATGCCAGGCTCCGGCTCCGCCCTCTTCAGTTGTGGCTCCACTCGGTGTACCGTCCGTCAGAGACTCAATAGACACCTTGGTCACCGTGTCGCCGGAGGTGCTGCAGTCCCTCGATTGGTGGCTGAACCCCTCCGTGGTGTGTGCAGGGTTGCCCTTTCACCTGCCCCAACCCACACTGTCCCTAATGACAGACGCATCTTCTCTAGGCTGGGGAGCCCACCTGGGCCAGCTGCGCATGCAGGGCCTCTCCCTCCACATAAACGTATGGGAACTCAGAGCGGTCCGCCTAGCATGTCAGGCGTTCGTCAGGCTTCTGGCCGGCCGTTGTGTCTCCGTCTTCACGGACAACACAACGGCCGTGTACATGAACAAACAGGGTGGGGCCCACTCTTCCCCCCCCTTTGCCGAGAAGCCATCCAGTTATGGGGCTTCTGCATAGCACATGCGATTGACCTGGTGGCATCCTTGCGGATCGCTTGAGCAGATCCTTCCTGTGCCATGAATGGTCCATAAGACCAGACATTATCCACACCATTTTCCGCAAGTGGGGCTTTCCCCAGGTGGACCTCTTCGCGACACATGTGAACAGAAAGTGTCAAACGTTCTGCTCGTTCCGGGGGCACTCCCCAGGGTCGATCTCGGATGCATTTCTCATTCCGTGGAATCTCCAACTGTGCTATGCGTTTCCCCCCTTCCCCCTAGTCCACAGGGCTCTGTTGAAGCTCCGACAGGACAGGGCTCATCTGATCCTGATTGCTCCAGCGTGGCCCAGGCAGCCCTGGTACACCACACTGGTCAGCCTCTCTGTGTCCCCGCCAATCACCCTTCCCCTCTGGCCGGACCTCATAACTCAGGATCCGGACCTTCAGGCTCTCCACCTCATGGCGTGGCTCCTGCGTGGCTAGACGCCTCAGAGCTCCGCTGCTCCGCTCCTGTGCAACACGTCCTGCTCAGCAGTAGAAAGCCTTCCACTCGCTCCGCATACCTAGCCAAGTGGAAGTGTTTCTCGCTATGGTGTGTCTCACGGGCCCTTGCGCCCACGGCAGCCCCTGTGCCAGTCATCCTGGACTACCTATGGCACCTTAAACAGCAGGGCCTAGCCGTATCCTCCCTGAAGGTCCACTTAGCGGCCATATCCGCTTTTCATCCTGGCTAGGTTCCGTAAGGGACTGGAGCGTCTCTATCCTCAGATCCGTCACCCCACCCCTACCTGGGACTTGAACCTGGTACTCAACAGGCTCATGGGTCCGCCCTTTGAGCTGATGGCTACCTATTCCCTCTTATACCTGTGATGGAAGACAGTTTTTCTGGTAGCCATTACTTTGGCTCGAAGGGTTTCTGAGATTTGGGCCCTCACGATAGACCCTCCGTACACTGTCTTTTACAAGGACAAAGTTCAATTGCGCCTCCATCCCGCTTTTCTCCCTAAGGTGGTCTCAGCCTTCCATACCAGTCAGGACATCTTCCTCCCGGTTTTCTACCCCAAACCTCATTCATCTCCACGGGAGCAGCGACTCCACTCCTTAGATGTCCGCAGGGCGCTTGCATTCTACATTCACCGCACAAGGCCCTTTCGTAAGTCCCCCCAACTCTTTTTGTGGCCATAGCGGACCGCATGAAAGGCCTTCCCATCTCCACTCAAAGGATTTCCTCGTGGCTAACAGCATGCATCCGCGCCTGCTATGACTTGGCCCATGTTCCAGCGGGCCACCTCACGGCCCATTCTACCAGGGCTCAGGCTTCTTCAGCAGCCTTCCTGGCACACGTGTACCGGTCCAGGAAATATGCCATGCAGCGACCTGGTCATCGGTCCACACGTTTGCTTCGCACTACGCTCTGGTGCAGCAGTCTAGAGATGATGCGGCCTTCGGCTCGGCAGTTTTGCATTCCGCCACGTCTCACTCCGACCCCACCGCCTAGGTAAGGCTTGGGAATCACCTATATGGAATGGATATGAGCAAGCACTTGAAGAAGAAAAGACGGTTACTCACCGTTGTAAATGTTGTTCTTCGAGATGTGTTGCTCATATCCATTCCACACCCACCCTCCTTCCCCACTGTCGGAGTAGCCGACAAGAAGGAACTGAGGAGTGGGTGGGTCGGCTGGGGTATATATCCGCGGCCATAGTGGCGCCACTCCAGGGGGCGCCCAGCCGACCCACTGAGTTGCTAGGGTAAAAGTCTTCCGACGAACGTGCACGCGGCGTGCGCACACCTACATGGAATGGATATGAGCAACACATCTCGAAGAACAACAGTTACAACGGTGAGTAACGGTCTTTTCATAAAGTTAACAGCATCCCAATAACCAAACCAGCATACAGTATTCATAAATATCACAAGTTAGTTCCATATTATTCACATAGATGTAAAACAGGTGAAAGGTCTATAAATAGACAGTGCTTTTCCCAAAGGCTGGTCTAAACAGTTTTCATACCAATTTCACTGTATTGTTTTATTGGCATTGGTTTTTAAACCAATATAACCCTGATATATAAAAAGCTTATACTGAAATAAGTTATACTGATAAATGTACTTATGTATTGGTATAGTTGCATCCATACTAGGGGTTTCTAAACCAATATAATTCGTACAAAAACTGAGTAAGCAAGCTCTAAGAAGTCTATAACTTCTATGGTTGCAAAGTAAACCTTCCTTCAAACAGCAAACGGAGTGCAAACTGAATAGCGATGTCTGCTTGTCTGCAGACAGCTTAAAATAATTCTGAGAAGTGTAGATTGCCCTGTTCAGCTAAATAGGTGTTGTAACCAACACCCAACTATGGTAATTTAAATATCAACATTGTTAGCTATTACATTGCTAATCAAGGCATAAAAAAATCTATACAATCTGCAGGAATTTAAATCAATCTCTCATTCGTTTATTAAGTGAATATACTGTTCGATGTGAACCAGACTAACTATTGCTTCTGCCTTCACCCTGTTTGCCTCCAATCCTATCACTTTTGTTTCTTCTTTTCCCTTTACTTTGTGCTATTAGCTTGCTGCTCCCCATGATCGCAACAGTCTTTGTGCTCCACCAAACACCCCATTTTTTTGGTCTGCCTTCCTCCAAATCCCTCTGTAATTCCATTTCTTAAAACAATCCTCCTCCATTGACAGTAATATTTGCACTGTCCTTTTGTGTACTAGTACCTTGATCTTGTTTGTTGTGTCTTATTTCGAGTGTAAACTCTTTGTAGCAGAGCATATATGATCTGTTTGTAAAGTGCTGTGTGAATTTATGGTGCTATGTAAATGTTCTAAAAGTAGCTAAACTGATTGCTGTTGGCTTTGCTGATTCAAAATTTTAACTATTCAGCAAAGCTGTTGTAAATTTTCCTTCAAACCTTCCAATATTTCCTGGGAGCTTGCTTCTATTTACTTTAAATACCTTGTGAAATTTTCTGACATAAGCTTCAGAATGGTGTGTGTTTTTGCCTTACTTTGTTTGAAATGTTCTTGGTTAGTAACTTAGACATTTTCTTTGTCTTCCCATTGATATAGTAGGAGATCAGTTAAACATTACCTGGAGTAGGAATGCTGTTGTAATTTAAAGCTTTTAAACCAACGAAGTTTGCAGTAGATTTGCCTCTAAGAGGGCGTGGTTTGCTCCCTCCTTCCTATATATTTATACTGCAAATTTAATTATGCTTAAAATCAAAGGAAAAATTGCTTACATTTGTTTGCAGGGAAACACTTATACTTGAGCATAATTTAATTTTTTTGTTAATTTGCTTGTTGTTTAAACAGATGGGACAACGGTGAAATTGAAAAGCTTAGCCCATGGGACATGGAGCCAATTCCTGATAATGGTATGTGAAAATGAATTAAAAGCCTCTCATCCTCTTGCCTATCTCCAAAATAATTTGTTTCATGCAAGTGGTAATACTAGTCTTGATATTTTCTTATATGGTCCCTGTTACCATAGTACCTGAGTATAGTCTTATTTTATTATTGTAGGACACTATCATTTTTCATATGATCTTAAGGGTGGAATTGATATAATGGCATAGGTATTCTATTACAGTTAAAGATCTGATCGTTTCCATGAAAACTGGCTTTGAGAGGATGAAAGTGGAAGGAGGAAATTTGTTTTCACTTTGAAATCTCTGAATCTGGATATTGGAATTGTCCAAAACTAGCCTATGTCATTTTCCATAAATTCCCCTCACCCCATTCCTCAGAATCACTTGTGGGGAAGGGAAATGGCTGAAGTATGTAGATCACAAAACTTTTAAGTACTCCTATAGGTCAAAATGTATATTCTATTTTAAAAACAAATAGGGAGACAAGTGGAACCAGTCATCAAGCATAGAATCCTGTGGCTGTTGTCAATTTTCTGTCTGCAAAGGAGCCTTTGTAACTTTTGTTGTAATTCATAGATTCCATGGCCAGAAAGGACAATTGTGATGATCTAGTCTGACCACCTCCATAACATAGGCCATAGAACTTCCCCAAAATAGTTCCTAGAGCATATCCTTTAGAAAAACATCCAATTTTGATTTAAAATGATGAGTAATGGAAAATCCACCATAACCCATGGTAACTTGCTCCAGTGGTTAATTGCTTTGCATCAGTTTTCTTCCTGCTTTCTTGTAGATGTGTTGAACTAATTAAGGCTGACGTTTTAAAAATTCTAAACTTCTTGGCTTGTGCCAAGATTCCTGCATTAATCGTAACCACACAACTCAGGTTGATGATCAAATATAATGAAATATGCACTCTGTGCAGTCAGCAAAACCTTATAATAAATGACTAAGGTATATCTAAGGTTACTGCTAGAATGAAAATCAGTTTTAATGGTCATCAGACCAGTGGTCCATCTAATCCAGCATCTTGTCACTGTCATTTGTAAGTATTAGATGCTTCAGAAGGAAAGTTCATGAAACCTTGAAGAAGGTAGTCATGTAATAGTCAGCCCAAGGGGAATTTTCTTCCCAATCCCCTGAGTTAGAAAATGGCTTCCTTTCCAAGCTCACTGAAACTTTTTTATTCCTATCTAGTGTAGTTGTGGATGTGCTCATCAGCCATGTGTCTGACTAATCCTTTTTTGAAGTTGGCTAAACTCTTGGTCTCAGTGATATCTTGCGATAAGTTCCGCATGTTTGCCCTGTAATAAGAGCACTTGATTTACCTTCTCTATACTGTTCATTATTTTGTATACTCTTCTGTAAACTAAGCAGTCTTTGTTTTCAAAAGCTCTTCTGTGGTTAATTTTTATATGCTTCTAATTGGTCACCTGTCCATGACCCACATTTTTTGCAAAACAGCTTCTGTCCTTATTTGTCCATCACTAATAGGTTTATGTCCTCTACCTCTGCTATTCAGAGGTAGTCCATTTTTTCTGGAGGCTCTAGAACTAAACACCTTACAGAACCACAGATTTTTTTTTGTCTCTGGCAGCAGAACAATTTGGTGGTTCAGTTTCTCCCAATTGTTTTGTTTTATAACTTCAATTTCTATACATTTTCATGCATTAGCGACATATAATGTCTTCCTTATCCTCCCCTGGATTGGGTATTTGACAGCATTGTGGTTTCAGCCACCTGGATCTGCTGCTGGGATACATCCCCCTCAGGTAATAGCAGAGCTGTCCTACAATCACGGGGCTAAATCTAAGTGGTGATTCTCATGTGAGACAACCATATACAGACTTTGAAGAGTCTGTATATGCCCTGCCTGTTCACAACACTCAGAGTCTTAAGAGATGGCTGGTAGTGGTCACAGAATGACTTAGATTGCAAGTTGCCCATGTTGTCCATGAGTGTACAGACACTAATCAATGCCTTATCCAGGGCAACAGATCCATTCATGAGTAGCCAGCTGTGGGAAAGGGTTTACACTCACCAGTTGTTCTAAATGAAGCACATTTTGGACCCAATGTAAAGAATATGTTCATCCAAGAGTCAAGACAGGTTTGGTAGTGGTCATGAGTAGCCATTTATCTCTAATGGCTTTGGATTGCTGGTGTCATGCATCAGTGTTGTGCCCTGAGTGGAATTTCTTAAAATGAGCCTTCAGAAATTCCTTATGAGATCATGAAGCATGCACCTGCTACAGTGCAAAATTAGATGCATTCTGATCACATCCAAATGTCCCTTTCTCGGCAGCTAAATACAGACATTCTGAAAGTCAACCCAAATTCCACTCTACACCCTTGCATGCTCAATATGGAAGCAAGCTTCATAGGTTGGGGAACAAAGTTCCAGCTCTCAAAGTACCTAACATTTTAGTTCACATACCCAGCTCTATCTAATAAAAACATAAATCATTGGCCATATGGGATTGGACCTGTGGTCCACTGAGTGCAGTATCCTGTCTGACAGTAGCTAGTACCAGCTGTGTCAGAAGAAGGTTCAAGAAAACCCATAGTGGGCAATTATGGTGGTCACAGGGCAAGCTTCCTCCTACTTCAGGGGTCCCCAACGTGGTGCCGGCGGGGACATCTAAATGCGCCCGCCTCCTGGACAGTGGTCGAGCATCCGCCGAAATGCCACCAAATTTCTGCGGCATTTCGGCAGCGACGCCTCTCGATGACGCTGCTTGCTGCTGACAAGCAATGTCATTGAGAGGTGGCATTTCGGCGAATGCTCCACCGCCGCCACAGTCCCCAAAGTTTGGGGACCACTGTCCTACTTCTTGTTAGAGGTTGTCTTGTGATTGAAGCATGATTGTTGGACTCGATGGAAATTCAAGGTGAAAAGACCAGTCCTCTGCAAACAGGGACTCCTTCATCTGAACCTGGACCACCTACAGTTAAGAGTCTGGGCACTGGAAGAGAAGTGTAGTTCAGTTCTTCATTAACCTTGTTGATGCATTTTGGTATCCAGACAGAACTCAATCAAGAAACTTTACTCACTGGTCTGGTAAAATTATGTTTCTGTGAGAGGGGAAATAGTAAGTTATTTTCTGGTCTGGGACAGACTTTTTTTCTATACAGTAACTCCTCACTGAACGTTGTTACGTTCCTGAAAAATGCGACTTTAAGCGAAATGATGTTAAGCGAATCCAATTTCCCCGTAACAGTTAATGTAAATGGGGGGGTTGGCTCCAGGGAATTTTTTTTGCCAGACAAAAGGCATTATATACATTTTAAACAAGCAGTTTCATACAGGTATAAGTTTTAAACAGTTTTAAAGAAACAATTTAATACTACAATCATCATTGCTGAGTATGAAGCTTGGTTGAGGTGGTGGAGTCAGAGTGGAAGAGGGTGTGGATTGTCTGGCTGCTCCTTTTGCTGTTCTTGCAAGCACGGGCACTGACTTTGCTGGGGCAATCAGCTGGTTTGTGGCATTCAGGATGCTGGGGGGAGGAGCCAAGACGCGGCACGCAGCTTCCCCGCTCCCTCCCCTGCCTCCTGCCCGCGGCAATCAGCTGGTTTGTGGTGTTGAGGAGGCTGCGGAGGGGGTGTAGCGGAACTGATGGGGGGCTGCCAGCTGTGGAGAAAGCAGGAGGCCAAACGACGTTATAGGGGAGCATTGCACAATTTTAAGAGTATGTTCTGTAATGGAGCAGGGACGTAACATTGAAGCAACGTTGAGAGAGAGGACTTTAAGTGTGGAGTTACTGTATTTGTACAATGCCCAGCATGATGGGGCCCTGGCCTCTGGATGCTGCTGTAATACAAAGTAGCAGTGTCTCCGCTACATTAAAATTTCTCCACATTGGTTAATTGGAGTCCTATGACCAAGCACCATAGCAAATCAGGTATGAGCCTGGTGGTGTTTTTAGGCAATCACAGTAGGCTGTCCACCTGAGTCTCATCGGGGTCAAGTTTAATTGGACTGACAAATTAAACAAGCTCACCTTTCTAGTTGCCATTACCTCAGAAAGTTGCTGTGGACAAGATGTTAAAATCCTGCATGGCATGCTGAACATCTGGAAACTTTATGGAGAAGGAATCAAATTTTTCTTTACAAGGTCCCTAAAGGCATTGTGGGGATGGGGAGGTGGAATTGTATGAGACATGTATAAAGAAGATTTGCAAAGTAGATTTCCATTCTTCTTTAGAGGCATCCTTTGGTAGGAAGGTGCTTCTGGGTTGGTTCCCAAATAATTCTTTAAATTACAAAGCTGTGGCTTTATTTGTGGGCAAGCTTCCATTTCTACCTGTTGTTCAACTTAAAACTCTGCTGCTTTCTTTCCCCCTCTTATGTTGTTCAGTGCATGCTATTTCACATTAGTGATGAATGAGGAAAGAAGCTGTGCTGCAGAATGTGAAATTTAATAACTTTCTGCTAGTAGCTTCTCTCCTCATTCATCCTACCCTAATAGTCTGATGAAAAGCAGAATATAATTTGTAACATTTAATTTTTTTCTCTAAAGGGAGAATAAGAGACAATTGCATGAAGGTTAATATATTGGGTTTGTCTTGATGCTAATAATTGGTTGCCTGAAGTATTTCTGCAGCTTTGGAAGAACTTTTCCAGTGGCCTGAGCTGGAGGGCTGGGCTCAGTCCTGGAGCCTCCAGCAGCAACATTGAGCCACCTCCCATTTCCACTGGTGGGGGGCATTAACCAATTAGTGATCAATGAATGAGAGAAGCTACTAGCAAAAAACAAAAAAAACCCCAAACCCCAGAATGCCTTTAGAGATAGGAACTAGATACAGTATTTCAGGTGATATACCATTGAGATATATAGCATAATACTCAGTATTTTTCATGCTAGTCTTTAGGCATACTAACATTTACTTAGCTTTTTTGATCTCTTCTGCACTGCAAGCAGAGTTGGTACTTGTCCTTTGAGTGGTCACTTAAAACAGGTTTCATTGTAGAATACAACAAAATTCAAAGGAACTGCTATTGTTTCTATTATCCCATGGAACACGTGGTATTACCCTGCATATTGTGAGTTCTTTATACACTCAGTTAGCCTTACTGTGCAAAGAAAAATAGTATAGCTGCACTAGGACTATCAACGTTGTAAGGTGTAGTGTAATCAAAAATACTTACGTCTTTTACTAGTGGACATCAGGCCTAAATTCAAACAGACACAGTCTGTAAATGCAAACAGTGTTAACAGCTACTTATATACAATTTTGTGCATTAAAAACAAAATTGGACATTCCTACATTAGATGGCAAAGTATTCTGAAAACTCATCTGCAACAAAGAAAGGTTAAAAGACATTTTGTGTTCCTAAACATCAAACCCCCCCATTTTATGAGATTAGGCAAGAATTTACAGTGTCAAACTTGGCAAGCATATAGCTTATTAAATTCTCATTTATTCTTTTGTTTCTGTTCTTTCCTCTCTCACCTTCCCCATTTACTATAAAACTATAGTTGATCAACCTGAGGAATTAGGAGCTAGTGTTTCTGTAACTTATGAAGAAATGGAGAAGCTACTATACAAACCACAAGAGGGAGAATGGGGGAAAAGATCTCGAGATGAAGTATGTGAACGGATTATCAGTGGCATTGATCAGCTTCTGAATCTTGGTGAGAACACAGAAAATTAGTCAGTTCATTGCTCTCATAGCAGTAAACGTTTGTAATTCGGTATCTGAGACATAGTGCTGATCCTTTTTTAAAGATTTATGATAAAGTACTGTAGTTATGTTTGCAACCTGGTATACAGCCTTTATCACAAATCTGTATTCAGGTTCATACATAACCTGTTTTGTTAACAGTGGTTATAGTATAACAGTATGAATGCCTGTATGAAAATCTGTATGTATACAGGCTTTGAATTTGTTAGCTCAACTAACTGAAATATTACTATTTTTGACAGACATTTCAGCAGCTTTTGCTGGTCCAGTTGATCTGAGTACATATCCAAAGTACTGTACAGTGATAGCTTATCCAACGGATCTTTGCACTATTCGGATGAGACTAATCAACCGGTTTTACAGGTTAGTCTACCTTAGCAGTAGAAAGGAGGAAAACTTCATTACCTTCACTAAGTTTCCACCAAGTTTCCATCAAGTTAAGTGACCTACAAAGATCTAAAAAATTTTTGGAGAATGCACCAAAAAGGGAAAATGTTCTGTTTGTAAACACAGTGAAAATGAATAGCTACTAATATTTTATAGTTATCTAAAAAGTGATTAGTACTGTAATATATATTTAAAAAAAGATACTAGTTCCTTGTTTTTTCTTCTAGTGATATCACAATTATAAACATTGGTTGAAATTATAAACAAAATTAGTTGAGCTATTTTGGAATAAATGAACATGAAAACTGCATGTCTGATTTTTTTAAGACTAGCAGTCAGGTAACGTAAATTGAATTTCTGAAGTGCCATGCCTGTCATAGATTTGAGGTAAATTTCTGAAAATGGGACTTGGGCATTTAAGTGACTTAGGAGCCTGAGTCTCATGTCTTCTGAAATCCTTCTGAACCCTTCTGAAAATGTGGCTTAGGTACCTAAGTCGCGTAGATGTGTTTGACAATGTTAAGAATGCTTTAGTTATGATACATGGGGCCTGGTTATCAGAGATGCTGGATGCCTGCAGTACCCATTGACTTTAATGGGAGTTGTACTTGCCCAACACTTCTGAAAATCAGGCCCCTATTATCTCTGCATTTTCGTTTCCTCATCTGTAAAATGAGGATAAAACTCACCTTTTGTGAAGTGCTTTGAGATTTATGGATAAAGTGGTAAATATATATTTGCCAATTATCATAATTTGGTTCATAATTAGCTATAAGGATTTGGAATAGTAAGTGATAAAATTAAGCCCTGTACATGGCCATGCAGCACATCACCTGCATTTGCTTATAACTTGGGTCCTCAGTTTCTTCAAACTTGCAGAGGACCTTTACTCAATCCTTCCTCTCAGGCTATGATGACGAGGAGGATAGAAATATGAAAGATTGGGGAAAGTCAAAAATTAACAGGCGGGTGGGGAATTACCCAGTTTGAGATGGTTATGTCTTAGGACAATGTGGAAAGAGGTCATATTTTGCCCCCCTTTTTTGCCTCTTGGAATAGTGCTCCTTCATTCTTCAGAGGTGACTAAGATAACAAAATACATATGTTTTCTGTATGCTGCATTCTCAGTACTCTGATATCAAAAGAGGCATCAGGTCTGTGTGGCTGAAAATAGAATTTGATACAATATACAGTACCAATTAACAGGTTTCAGAGTAGCAGCCGTGTTAGTCTGTATCCGCAAAAAAAACAGGAGTACTTGTGGCACCTTAAAGACTAACAAATTTGTTAGTCTTTAAGGTGCCACAAGTACTCCTGTTTTTTTAGTACCAATTAAGTAACAGGGTTTTTATCCTCTTCAGATGGGTCTCATTAAGTTTTAAAATAATATTTGGGCTTGAAAGCTTATGAACCTCCAAAGGAACTCAGGCCAAATGCAGTAGTGTCTAAGCAAGTGAGATTTCAGAACCTGGGGGTTCCAGAATGCTTATTCTGAGCCATCAATATTTTGGATAGCTGGAAAAAAGCCTACCATTGTGGGTATAACCCCAGAAGTAGTTGGTTTTGAGGACTAACTCATGGGAGCCTGGTAGACACAAACTTCATATATAAATTAACTAGTTTTAATGTAGTTTTATCTTGATTTGTATTTTTTTTTCAACTTAACTGACTCATGAAAGTGTTCCACGCAATGTATGATTGTGTAGTCTGATAGTTGTGGAGAAATATGAAAGTATTTCAGTATTTCAGGAGAGTGCTCAGAAAAATATGCACTTAGGCCAGGAATATGCTAAATCCTAAATGCTTAACTATCATTAACATGTATCAGAGGGATAGTTGTGTTCTGGATCTGTAAAAAGTGACAGAGTCCTGTGGCACCTTATAGACTAAGACGTATTGGAGCATAAGCTTTTGTGGGTGAATACCCACTTCGTCAGACGCATGTCGTCAGACTCTGTTGCTTTTAGCATTAACATGAATCTCAAAACTGAAGGGGTGGGAGGAAAAAAAGATTACTGTATAATGTAGAAAGGGGTACTTATAAATTGTTGGACGCCAAGTAATTTTGTTTTCAAAATTACTAAAAACATTTAGTTTAGAGTCTTACTGCCAACTCATGAGTGTGGTTTCCACTATTGACTCACAGGGATTCTTCTACATTGCGTAGGGGATAGCAAGCAAACATTTAAGCCCAAGCAAAGTAATCAGTTATTAACCAGGGCTATTTCATTATTAAAGAAAGGAAAAGAAAACAGCACAAATGACTGAACACAAATAATAAAATGGTTATTTCTGTTACGATCTCTTCTGTATGTCTCTCTATGGAGAGCTTTTGACAGAGATTATGCCCTGATAGTGAACACCTGTGAAGTGTGCTTTCCTCTTTGGTAAGTTAAGACCAAGGTGTATTGTTTCCCAAATTATTGTGAATCCATTCTTTAGTATATCCCTAGATAACAAAGAATGTTTATAGATGGGCAAAAGAATTTTGTATCAGGGAATGTGGACCTTTTGGTTATTAATAAATAACCAGCCAATTTATAGTTGATAAAGTAAGCAATCTTAAAAACATTTTATGAAGCCCAAGAAAATATTTTTAAATCAGTTACTTAGAAGAAGCCATTTAAAGAGCTGTCTTGTGACAAGCCAGTTGAGCAATATTAAGAATCTAAAATCTGATTGAATCCCCCTTTTTCTCTGTGTACAAATGTTTAGCCCCCATCTCTTCTCATGAATGCATAGTCTAATCACTTGATTAACAGGAGAAACTGTTAGTATTTTAAATTACAACAGCATTTCAGTATTCCAGCAAATCATTACAGGAGTTTTAAATCTAATCTAATCCCCTTGGTTCTCTCACCAATCCATGTTGAAGTCTTGGGGTCATTTTCCTGGGGTTGGTTTCTTCTTGAGTCTTCTCTCTTTTTCTTTCTTGTAGAGGTGGACAGGATGAGTTATAGAGTGTTTGCTGTTTAAGCAGAATATCAGGGAGTGAGAGTTCTCAATTTAGAATCTGATACCCTTTTTCTTTCTTTTGTGACATTATAAGAGAACATTCATGCTTGCTTAGATTCAGGTTGGTTGCCCTCTTTCAATGGCTTCATGCCTTCGGCTTTGGTTTAGGTGGTGGTTTGAGCTCCTGAGTATGCAGTCTTCTTAATGAATATGCAACATTTCTTTATTGCCTTTGTTCTTCTTGTGGCAGGAAAGAGCCAGAAAATTCTTAGTTCATTTTAACTTTCTTTTTATTCAGTCCATTTTCTGAGGTTTTTTTCCTTTTATTAGTTTGATAGGAAATGAAATTCTGTTGTCAAATAGTCTTGTTTTTAATGAGTTTTTCATTCTCAGAACAGTTTTTTAAAGTTATATAACTCCTAGCAAGTCTTTAGCCTAAGTTGTTGACTTTACATGGCAATTTTTCTAACGATGATTTTCTTGTCTCTTGCATTGAGTGAGGGTTTGCTTGTCCACTGTCAGTAATCAATTAATTCCCCATTAATCTAAATATTCTATGCTTAAATGGCTTCTTGCATTAGTAATTAGTCTAATATCAAATGTCCTTGCTATAGTTGTATATAAAACATCTCTCTACTCATACTGCAATGATATCAGGCAGTTATTATATGAAGACATGCATTTTGATACCAAATAGTTGGAAAAATACATTAAAAGAAGCTTTTACTATCTTAAGCATTTGAGAAACAATAACTGTTTTCAACTTTAAGTGGAAACACGAGTTGGAAGTAAGCAGCGTCTTGTGTAAAACGTTTCTCCCCATAAATGTTGTCCAAGTCTGAAGAATGAAGACAAAAGTTATCAATTTCAATAAGGATATTTCTAGAATTTTTTGTGTGGGTTTAAAATCAGATTTTTCTTTGAATAGTGGTGATGGTTGGGGGAGATGGAATTAGGCCCACTTTACCTCTGGGTTTATTTCTCTGATAACCCAACCATACAGTCTGTTCATAATCAGGTTTCTTCCTAAAAGTATTTACATGGTTTGTTTACTTGATGTTTGCTTATCCTTGGGAGATCGAAGCAGAAACCCTCTGGAATTTCTTTGATTAGCTTCAACATTTTGTAACAGAATTAGCCAAACATGTATATTATTTTTTCAATCATTCTGGATGTAACATTCTTGTAACTATACCTTAATATTCAGTAGAAGTGCAAACAAGTTGGTAACTACTTAAAATACTTTATTAATATCATTTTTGCATCAATATTGAGGTCTCCCTCCCCTGCCTCCTGCAGCTGAGACTTCTCTGGCTAACCCTGAATACTTTTTGCTGTTTTCCATATGAATTGTTTTAAATGAGATTAAGCTGGGGTTTGATACTAAAGGATTGCCAATTTAGTATAATAGACCTAATAGGGACAGATATTTACTGAATTTTTTTTTCTATACTCCTTTTTAGTATCAAAGAATGTTAATTTGTTTTATAATCTTAAAGGAGGATCTCTGCACTGGTGTGGGAAGTCAGGTGTATTGAAAGTAATGCCAGCACCTTCAATGAACCTCAGAGTGCTATTGCTCGATCTGCTAAGAAGATCACTAAACAGCTGTTAAAGTTCATTGAGTAAGTCATATTTCAGTCTGAATATAATTGTATACATATTTCATTTACCTGGGTTGGAGATAGCACTTGAATTTCTCTCAATTTTGGCTGACTCTTTCTTTCTTTATTTATTTATAATGAAGAATAGCTGAAGCCTTTAGAAACTTTCAAGTTCTAAATATTTCCTGAACTATTTATCAAACTAACTTTGAAGCATCTTGATATGTGTAGAAAAGGGACATTTTTAGCACTCCAATTTAATCAGCATTTATTATTCAGGATTTGAGAAAGGTCTTTCAATAGAACTTGTCCATGAGAAAACTTTTAGCTGCAAGCAGAGGTTTCTGCTCATCCCCACACACCATCTACCCTGAATATAGTTTCGTTAGCCATTTAGAGGTAAGTCAGTTTTAGGCCTGGTCCACACTACGAGTTTATCTCGAATTTAGCAGTGTTAAATCGAATTAACCCTGCACCCGTCCACACAACGAAGCCTTTTACTTCGATATAAAAGGCTCTTAAAATCAATTTCTGTACTCCTCCCCGACGAGGGGAGTAGTGCTGAAATCGACATTGCCATTTCAAATTAGGGTTAGTGTGGCCGCAATTTGACGGTATTGGCCTCCGGGAGCTATCCCGCAATGCACCATTGTGACTTCCCTGGACAGCAGTCTGAACTCAGATGCACTGGCCAGGTAGACAGGAAAAGCCCCGCAAACTTTTGAATTTTATTTCGTGTTTGCCCAGCGTGGAGCGCTGATCAGCACAGGTGACCATGCAGTCCCAGAATCAAAAAAGAGCTCCAGCATGGACCATACCAGAGATTCTGAATCTGATCTCTGTATGGGGAGATGAATCAGTTCTATCAGAACTCCGTTCCAAAAGACAAAATGCCAAAATATTTGAAAAAATCTCCAAGGCCATGATGGACAGAGGCCACAACATGGACTCAACACAGTGCTGCGTGAAACTTAAGGGGCTGAGACAAACGAACCAGAAAGCCAAAGAATGAAATGGACACTCACGGAGGGAGGAGCGACTGACGACTGTAGCTAGCCCACAGTTCCCACACTCTCCGAAAACCATTTGAATTCTTGGTTGAGCTCCCAAAGCCTGAAGGATCAAAAACATTGTCGCGGGTGGTTCAGGGTATATGTCGTCAGGCAGCTTCCCCCCCCCCCCCCCCATGAAAGCAAAGGGGAAAAAATCGTTTCGCCTTTGTTCAATGTCACCATATGTCTACTGGATGCTGCTGGCAGACGCGGTGCTGCAGTGCTACACAGCAGTATCCCCTTGCCTTGCCTTGCCTTGTGGACGGCAGACAGTACAGTAGGACTGGTATCCGTTGTCATCGTCCCATGGGTGCTCCTGGCTGGCCTCGGTGAGGTCGGCCAGGGGTGCCTAGGCAAAAATGGGAATGACTCCAGGTCATTCTCCAAGTTTTGTCTAATAGAGATTCAGTCCTGACTGGAATATCATGCCAGCTGGAGGCTTCTGCCTCAGGCTGTTCTCCCAGTCAGCAACACCGCGCGGTCACGCCTACCCCAGCCTACCCCTTACTACCAGGGCTCACAATCAGATACTTAGACCTCTACATTTTGCTACAAATAAAAAAATTAAGCTGCCGTTTAGAACTGTCCCCCAACATACATATCCTGAGACATTCTGTATTTTACCAGTGTCAACCAAAGGCCCACACACATGGAGATTCAGTCCTGCCTGTGTTTCTATCCTAGTGCTTGTCACAGATTCCCATTTTCAGCTATAGGCTGAGCAAGTGCAGAATGGTGGTTCACTCTACTTCGCTGTAAGCCAACTGCCCTCCCCTCCCCCCTTTGATCTCTGCTTGCAGAGGCAATAAAGTCAGTGTTTCTTATTCATGCATTCTTTACTTCATCACACAAATGGGGGGATAACTGCCACGGTAGCCCAAGAGGGGTAGGGGAGGAGGAAAGCAACGGGTGGGGTTGTTGCAGGGGTACCCCCTAGAATGGCATGCAGCTCATTGTTTCAGTGGGATGTCTGGGGCTCTGACCCAGAATGGCCGTTTGCCTCTCTGGTTCTTTAGTAGGCTTGCCTGATACTCTAGGCAGGACTGACTCTCCATTAGACAAAATTTAAAGAAGAGAATGACCTGGGGAGTCATTCCCATTTCTGTCCAGAGGCTCCTGACCAACCTCACCGAGGCTGGCCAGGAGCACCCATGGCAACAGATGGTACAGTACGGCTGGTAACCGTCTTTGCTAACTTGCAGAGGCAAGGGGATGCTGCTGTGTAGCACTGCAGTACCGCATCTGTCAGCATCATCCAGTAGACATATGGTGACAGTGAAAAAAGGCTGAACGGGCTCTATGGTTGCCATGCTATGACGTCTACCTGGGCAATCCAGGGAAAAGGGTGCGAAATGATTGTCTGCCGTTGCTTTCACGGAGGGAGGATTGACTGACGACATTTACCCATAACCACCCGCAACAAATTTTTGGCCCCATCAGGCATTGGGATCTCAACCCAGAATTCCAATGGGCGGGGGGGACTGCGGGAACTATGGGATAGCTACCCACAGTGCAACGCTCCAGAAGTCGATGCTAGCCTCGGTACATGGACGCACACCTCCGAATTAATGTGCTTAGTGTGGCCGTGTGCACTCGACTTTATACAATCTGTTTCCAAAAATCAGATTTTGTAAAATCGGAGTAATCCCGTACTGTAGACATACCCTTACTACTGTCTGTCACACACACAAGTATTCTCTGCTCTTTTAATCAGTCTGCCTGATCTGGTGCATTTTAGATTTTATATTATTTTTCACACTATAGAAAACCTGTAGGCCCTCCTGTTTTATCTAGACCAGAATTAAAGACCTCATCCAAAGGCTAATTAACAAACTAGTTCTTGTAAACCATCTAGCATGGAGATGTTCCAAGCAAAACAAGTTACCATTTGTCCTACTGATGACAAGGCCGTAATCTTAAAATGCTTTAGTTGACCTGAGAGAAATTGTTAACATGTACTAAATTCTTTTCTAAATGGAGAATTCGGAACATTTTATATCCCTTCCCTTCTCAGCCACTGCCACCTGCTTTTCAGTGGAAAAACTTCTAGCCGGACATTCTAAATTCAGTTATAAATCTAACGTTAAGAAGCTGAGATGAATGCATATTATAATATATGAATTAGCTGTCCAATTATGCAGAAATCATTTGAAATTGGTAAAAGGAGTTTTTAATTAAATTATGTTGACAGTGCCCTGTTTACTGAGTTTAAAATACGTTCTTTAAGCATGCCTTTTCAAGCCTTAAATTCTCTTGGAAAATTACTATTTTCCAGCGTTCATATGTGTTTTAAAGTCTAGAAAGTGGTAACCATGTTTTTCCATTATTCATATAGTAAAGCTTTTAATTCTATTTTACAGTGATCCGGTTTGTACAAACATATTTGAACTTAGTAATACAACAGAAGATGAGCAGGACTCTCTTGATGCTGCTGATCTGGTAATAAACTCTTGTTGTTGTTGCTGCTGCTGTTTTTAGTTTAAACAAATATTCAAAATAAGAGCTTATTAGCAGTGATAAAGTACTGTCAATCTAGTTAATAGCAGCAGCAAAACTAATTTAAGATATATTTTTAAACTTGTATAACATGCCACAATTACAAATGTCTGGTTATAGAAATATACCTGCTACATATACATATATTGTATTCATAATTTCTATGTATATAATGGCTCAGTCCATTATTTGAACTTCCCCAAAGTTTGAGGATGTTTGGATCTGGTATAGGTAGATATACCATATTTCATAACTGTATTTCAATAATTGTTGAGTTGTGGATATTTACATGTACACTCTATGTGAAATAATATTTATTTACATTTTACAGATAAATCACTGTTGTCAAATGCAGTATAGTTCTCCTCCTCCCCCAAATGTGTGTGGCTCAGTTACTCCATACTGGTTATTAAATGTGCAGTATATAGATATATAACTACATCTGAAGACATATTCATTGAATTATATGTAACTCTGGGTATCTTTCATTTTTTATCCCAATTTTAAAAAAAATTAAAAATGGTATAATTAAAAAATTATAATGCCAAGAGTTCAGAACACAGAATTATAGATGTGATGAGAGTCATTACTGTTTGATATAATTACATTCATACTTTTGCTCTGAATTGCTTTCTTTAAAAAAGAGAAAATGATTATTGATTACTGCATTTGATTATGCAATATGAAACTAAAATTCACTTCAGTATTTGAGAATAGTAATCTAATACATTTATTTTAATGTGATGAGCTGTTGATAGCAATACATACAGTGAATGTGTACATTTGGAGTGCCAGCTTTCGGTGGAGTGCCACCTAATAAAAAATAGTACACTACTTTTACCAAAAAGACATTTCAAGCATTTTTTTATTCCTAAGCAAAATGCTGAAATGCACTTAGTCCAGGGAAACTCTGAAATTCAGTCCATACGTGACTCTTATTACTTAAACCATGAAAAACGGTGTTTCTCCAAAGTTACTTTTGGTGGGCTTTTCAAAAAACGGTGTTTCTCCAAAGTTACTTTTGGTGGGCTTTTCATGCCTGGTTGTCTTTGCTTCTGAGCTAGACAGGCAAAACTTGAAAAGCTGTAAGATTTTTCATCTGCTACACACTGAGTCTCTCATACCCTTTCGTGTTTAAAGTTGGTGGTATTGAGCCCTGGTTTGTCATAAGGTATCCTTTTTATATAAAAAGCATCTGATAAGAGGTACCGAGAGTGCAAGCATCCCTCTGAGGCATCAGTGAAACCCCTAACTCTGGGTGCCTTTGCATCAAGGATTCCAGTATCATCCATCCATTGGCAGAGGCCCTGGAGGTTTTTCACCTTCCTCTGCAGCATGGGGCCTGGGTCACTTGCTGGAGGATTCTCTGCAGCTTGAGGTCTTCAAACCACGATTTGAGGACTTCAGTAACTCAGACATAGGTTAGGGGTTTGTTACAGGAGTGGGTGGGTGAGATTCTGTGGCCTGCATTGTGCAGGAGGTCAGACTAGATGATCATAATGGTCCCTTCTGACCTTAAAGTCTATGAGTCTAGGACATGATGCTGGAGTCAGGAATGTTGAGTACTGATTTGTGTTTAGGGTCCTAAATAAGTCGCTCCTAATTTGAGGCCTTCTTAAAGGCTGCAGTATCTCCTTTGATGTTTCCCTCTTTGCTTGTCAGAAACTGTTGGAACTCCTAGCTTAACTGGACAGTTTTCTATAATGTCCATCACAATAGATACACCTCTACCCTGATATAACGTGACCCGATATAACACGAATTTGGATATAATGCAGTAAAGCAGTGCTCGGGGGGGGGGGGGGGAGACAGAGGGCAAGGCTGCACACTCCGGTGAATCAGAGCAAGTTCGATATAACGCGGTTTCACCTATAACGCAGTAAGATTTTTTGGCTTCCGAGGACAGCGTTATTATCGGGATAGAGGTGTAGTATGTTTACTATTTTCATTTTAGTATAAATTATAACGGCAGCTTTTGTCTGAATAGTTGTTACCTATTTTATGTTGTGAATTATTTTTGAAGTGGTGTGTGGTCTGTTTTGTAGGATGATGATAAATGTCTTCCAAGAACTTCTTACAGAAGAGTAAAAGTAAGTTGGCCTGTCCTTACCATAAATATTGAAATCCTGCCTGTCCAAAAAGGTGGTCAGCAAAAACAGTAGTGAAGTAGCAGAACCTAGTGGAGCGTGCTACCTTTTGTAATTAATGCCTTTCCTTACTTTCCTGGTGATAACTGCAAATAATCAGATACAAGTTTTTAAAGATTTCTTCAGGTTTTTTACTTATTCCTGTAATTAAGACATAATACAGAACATGCAATGGATAAAACTGATATTAAAACAGATTTTAATAAAACCAGACTTCAATAACCGAAGAACTGAAAATATAATACCTAATTTAAGAAGGGAATAAAGTGATCCAGGAAACTACAAGCCCCTTAGTTTGACCCTAATTATATGCAAGGTCTTAAAACAAATTTTGAAAGAGAAAGTAGTTAAAGGCACAGTGGTGAATGATAATTGGCTTAAAATAAACATGGTATTGCGAAAGGTAGATCCTGCCAGATCAAACTGATTTCTTTCTTTGTGACGATAACTGGTTTTGTAGACAAAGGAAATGCAATAGATGTACTCTAACTGGATTTCAGTAAAGTGGTTGATATGCAATTCTGGGTTCCCATGTTTAAGAAGGATTAATTCAAACTGGAATAGGTGCAGAGAACGGGTACTAGGATAAGAGGAAAGGAGAACCAGGAAGCTTAAGGAGTTTGGCTTGTTGAGGCTAACAGAATGAATGCTAAGAGGAGAAATGATTGCTCTCTCTAAATACATCAGAGGGATAAACACCAGAAAGGAAGAGGAGTTATTTAACATAAGGGCCAGTGTTGGCACAAGAACAAATGGCTATGAACTGGCCATCAACAAGTTTAGGCTCAAAAACAGGCGAAGGTTTCCAACCATCAGAGGAGTGAAGTTCTGCAATAGCTTTCCAAGGCAGTACTGGGGGGTAAAAAACTTAACTTGTTTGAAGACCAAGTTTGATAAGTTCATGGAGGAGATGGTATGATGAGGTTGCCTAAATGTTATATAGCCCATCTGCAACTGCTACTAGCAGATATCTCCATCAGTTGGAGATGGGACACAAGATGAGGATGGCTCTCAGTTACTACAGAGAATTCTTTCCCAGGTGTCTGGCTGGTGGGTCTCACTCACATGTTCAGGGTGTAACCAGTGAACATATTTGGGGTCAGGAAGGAATTTTCCCTCAGATCAGATTTGCAGAGACCTTGCAGGTTTTTCACCTTCCTTTGCAGCATGGGATACAGGTCGCTTGCTGGTTTGAACTAAAGTAAATGGTGGATTTTCAGTAACTTGAAGTCTTTTAAATCAAGATTTGAGACCTTCAGTAACTCAGCCAGACATTAAGTGCCTATTATAGGAGTGGTTAGGTGAGGCTCTGTGGGCTGCAGTGTACAGGAGGTTAGATTAGATGATCATGGTTAAAGCTATGATTTAGTCATGGAAGTCTCTGAATCCGTGACTTCCGGTGACCTCCGTGATTTCAGTCTGTAGCAGTGGGGAGCTGCAGGGTATCCCCGCTGCCTCTGGTGGCCCTCAGAGCCCCAGCTGCCCCGCTGCAGGAGGTGTGGTGCCTGCTGATCCGCATTTTGTCACAGATATTTTTAGTAAAAGTCATGGACAGGTCACGGCTTCCGTGAATTTTTTTTATTGCAGGTGACCTGTCCATGACTTTTACCAAAAATATCTGTGACAAAATCTTAGCCCGAATCATGATGGTCCCTTCTGACCTTAAAGTCTGAGTATATGAACCTAAAGTGCAAACGGTTGGAATTATTCAAGAAACAAAGTCTTAGGTCTTTTCTTTAAGGTTTATACTTAAGGGACACAGGATAGTGTTTTCAGCAAGAAAACAGTTTGAAAAAACACAAGATGTGAGTTTAACCCCTTTGATCAGTGAGAATAGTTTTCCTAAAGGAATTTTCAGAGATCAAGAAAGAAAGCACCTTTGCATCCCTGTTGCACTTAAATATAATACTAAGTTTGATCCTGTAGGCCAGCCAATAAGAAAAGCTAGGTTGAAGGGGGGAAAATTCTTACTCAACACTTTTCAAAAATTGAAGAGAAGGAATTGCAAAAAATGCAAAAAGTAGAATGCTTTTTGCATTTTTTTGCTAGTAATTTTCTCTTTCTTTACTAAGATACTCTTGAAGTTTATCCAGCAGTTTCTGCAATGTGTGTTTAAAATTCTAATTGGAATTATTTTTGTAACTTAGTTTTTTTTTCTGGCAATAATTTTTTTTTTTAAGAGACGGGTTATGAAGAGACGAAACAACGTGAAAATTAACTATGATGAAAATATCTGGAAGAAACAATGTATGGAACTGGTGAATTTAATTTTCCAGTGTGAAGATTCTGAGCCTTTTAGACAACCTGTTGATTTGGATCAATATCCTGTAAGTTGTCCTTTATAAATCTTAGTGACTTAATGTTTGTCTTATCATTTCTCTCTTTTGGTACAGAACTTGTACCATAATATGACTGTCATTCATGAAGTTTGCTTCATAGATCTGAGCTCTTGGAGCTAGTCCAGAACTGTTGACACAAATTAGCCTCGCCATGTGCCTAGGTATCTCTGTCCTATGATAAGAAAACATCTATGAAAAGATTCATGTTGTCTGTATTCTTAATTCCTAGGTCTTTTTGTTTGTTACTGAAACTGGAACTGCTTATCTCATATTAGTATCATTTTGTGTTGCTTGAAGTTAGTTACTTCTAATGGGTGTTGGAAAAAAAAAATACAATTTTCTTGAGATTCATGGGCAGGACTGTCCAAATGCTTAGCCATGAATTGAATCTGACCTGTTTTTTTATTTGTGGACCACAGGACATTAATATTCTATAGAATCTAAGCTTTCATTTGAAAAATAGTCAATTCCTAACCCCTATGGTTACAAAGAAAACCTTGCAAATGTAAACCAGTGCAGTGATTTTCGCAGACATAATGAAACGATGATTGAGAAGTCTGAACTCTTTCGCGTGCGTTAACTTCATTGGACTGTTAACTTTAAATACTACTTTCTTAAACCTCTTCATGGATGCCAGACTTTCACCCCACTTTTCCCCAGTGCTCACAAAGACAGGAAGACTAGCCTACAACTACTACTACTTAAGGAAGCCCTTGAGGCTAAACCCTCTGAATCTGTTCTGACTTCGGTTCAAAGGTCTAAAGAGCCAGCCTTGGCCCTGGTGGCCTCAGTCTGTTCTGCTCGACTGCAGGGTTCCAAGAAACCGCAGCCTCTGCTGGGACTTGGATCAGTTCCTGTGACTCCCCCAGTCAAACCCCCAAGGTGATAATGTGCAAACTGAGGGCTGTCTGGTCAGATCCCACCACCTCGGTTCTGTAGGAAAGATTAAGGAACAGTTCAGCTGCGCTCGTTCGTTCCATACCTCATGCCTCTCAGCAGTTGGACTTTGATCTAATCCCTGTGGCAGCAGGACCAGGAACAGTTCAGCTGCCTCTTCCAGATCCTGGAAGATGTATGTACCTGTTGTCTCTGAATGAGGGTCATCATTGCCTTGAGTTTCAGATTCTGGGACACTGAGGAAGAAGCAGCATAGAAGCAAGATGGCCAACTCTAGCAGTGCCAGTTCCTGTGCATCAGAACTATATGGATCATGTCTGATTCTGGTAAGGCTGCCACAGTTCCAGAGCAGGGTCCTGTTCCACCTCTAGTTTCAGTAACAAAAGAGACAAACCCATGTGTATCTTCAGATCCACTGTTGTTCTCTGACTCAATTTCTGTTTCGGCTCTGGCTACTTTCTCAGTTCTGGAAAGTTCTGTCACTATAACGACCTAAGTCTGCCTTTCAGGTTTGATATATGTCCTGGATCCAGGTGTGAAGTGCACAGCTCATAAAAGGAGGTGAGTATCCTCAGTTCCAGGGTTATCATCTTTGTCTCCAGTTGGGAAGAAAACAAATCCTATTGTTGTTCCTCTCTTGGATCATCTTCTGATTCCTCCTCTGAGGTCTCCGTCAAAGTCTACCACAAAGGACTGGATTCTCATTCCTCCCTCCAGATCTGTTACTATCCGTGGTACGTTCTTTCTCAGATCTAGACCCGGACCTTCTCCATGAGGAGGATAAACGAAGAATATAGAGACCTGTATTGAGGTTTGGACTATCCTTAGGTCCGTCTCCTGTTGGCATCTTTCCGGCTCCCAGTGGTTAGGGAAACTGGCAGTCTTGGAGCTATTGCCCTAGATTTGAGAGGTGTGTGTACAACAGATTTTGATCAAGCTAATTGCAGTCATATTGTGTGCATTCAGCCGCCATGAATTAATAAAATAGAACAGCACATAGTTAAGGGTTAATTTGAACAAGCAGGGCTTCTGGAGGCAAGGTCAAACACAACCAGAGTCTTGCAGTTTCTACTAATCAGAATGGAAGGAGGGAAAGAAAGAGTCAACAGATTGAGACTGAAGAAAATAAGTGGATGAGAATCTTGAATTTGTGCACCTTAGATATAGAACTTTATTATGACTAATATTGTTAGGAATGTTTAAGTAGTTTATTGAAGTAAGGAGAGGTGATGACTCATAGGGGGTCACTATGATCTGTGTGTTTTGTAAGTTAGTCTAGTAAAAAAACTATATAATATAGTGTACTTGGGGGCAATTCTCTGAAGCTATTCTGAGAGACTTTTTTTTCTGATACCAAATTCCCTGGTGGGGAAGCAACAGGCCATTGCTGACCTGCTGAAAATTATAGCATCTCAGATTTTAGGTAATTATTTGGATTGTTCTAAACATATTGCCTATGTCTGTGTGCGCTTATAGTTTTAGATAAGTGCACGCTTACTTGTATTAATCTTTTATCAGACAACATTGCTGTTTGCATTGATTTATTCCTCACAGCCCCTGGAGTGAAACAGTTTAAGTTACCACTGCTTTGGGTTCTGAAAACCCTGGGTAACAGGGCCCAGGGCCTTATTGATGACCATGCCAAGACCTCTTTAGTTACTCTTCTTGTGGATTTGGCGGCGACGTTTCATCTGCAAGGAATCTGAAAGCCCAGAGATCCTGTGATCTGATTCCCCTAGATCCGTTGACACAGCAGACAGTAATACCTGATGCCCTGTCTGAGGACGATGATGAAGAGAGAACTCTTTTCTTTCAACAGAAGCATTTAGAAACTGACTTCAAGCCTGACTTGTCACCAGATGAACGTGGGAGTGACTTCGTTCTCCTGTCCTTCTGAGGACATTCCAATTCTAGGACTTGGGGAATTGCATGATGTCCACTCTGAATCTCCCTGCGGTACCAGTGGAAGAGACTTCCTATCTGGTATTTTATATCCTCAGTACCTCTGCCAAGAGTCAGATATCACTCCCCATCCTGGCTGGGTTTTTGTAGTCGGCCAAATCTGTGGTCCAATCCCACCTCTTGTCTACCTATCTTAAAGAAGGTGGACAAATTGTACCAGATGCCCTCTGACAGGTTCTTGTATTTTCATACCCACCCTGTGCACAACTTGCTGGTAATAGTTGCTGCCAGCAACAGGGCAAGGAGAGGGGTATTTCTTTTTCCCTTCATACAGAAGGTGATAAGACAAGATAATACTCATTGCCCACTCTTGGCCACATCAGCAGTGGTTTACTGAAATCCTCCAACTGTCCAGTAGAGTCTTCATATACCTTTCTCTGTCTCCAGACCTCATGTCCCAGGTGGTGGGGGGCAGGATTTTTAACCCGGACTGCAGTCCCTTCACTTGAGTGTGTATGGTCGTACTTTGTCTGCTCTTGAGCAGTCGTGTTCACCTGTTCATACTAGTTAACTCTAGATAATGGTCCATTAGAAACTGTTACTACCTAAAGTGGTCTAGATTTCAGGCATGGATGCAGAGGAGGTCTGATTCTCAATATTGGCTGGACTACTTAATGTACTTAATCAAGAGTTGTCTAGTGTAACTCATCGTTAGAGATGGCTGCCAAATGGACCTTTATGTATCATGCTTTAGTTGATGGTAGATGCCTGTTTGTTCTTGCTTCAATTAAAAAGTTTATAAAGGTGTATCTAATGTGCATCCTGTTAGAGACCTTGTCCTTTCCTTAGACCTCAGTTTGGTTTTGACCATGTTGGTGAAATCTCATTCACCCCATTGGCTAAATGTTCATTTTATCATTTGGTGTTTGACGTCCACATTAATCAGTCTGTTAATTTACCATTTTTTCCCTCTAAACTACATTCTAGTGAAAGAAGATCTGTGTTCCATACATTGGCTGCCATAAGGGCACTTGCCTATTATTTGGACAATACTAAGAGCTTTTGTAAAATGTCTGGATTGTTTCATAGGCCAGGAACTACATAGGCATATGGTTTCTTTCCAGACTATTTCCTGGTGGATTAAGCAATGTATTGCTGAGTGTTGAATGCTAGCAAAAATTCCTGTAGCTGCTTCGATTCAACCACATTCCGCTACAGCTGTGGCTGCTTTCTTTGCTTGTCTGAGGCAGATGTCTCAGACTCTGATTTGCAAAGCTGCAACCTGAACTTCAGTGCTCTCTTTCACCAAGCAACGTGCTCTGGGGTTGGGAAAGTGGTGCTTCTGTTTTTATTCAATTAAGTCCCCCACCTCCAGGTTAGTCTCAGCACTCTTTGCCAGTCTTTCCCATAAGTAGGGATATGCAGAGCCACTCACAGAAGAAATTAATATTACTTACCTGTAACCGGAGTTCTTCAAGATGTGTCTGCATATGCACACTTCCCACCCTCCTTCTCCTTTCTGTCAGAGGCCTTGTAATTATGTGTCTGGTTTAGCTGTGGAAGGACCTAAAGTTGGAAGGGTACTTTGCCCCCTTTATAGTCTCACCCTGAATACATTGGGATACTGAGGGGTTGAGGTGGGATATGAGAGTCCTATATCAGTTACTGCTAGAAGAGGATTCAGCCAAAAGGTGGCGGAGTACCCATAAGTGGGAATATGTGGAGTCATCTCGAAAAACTCAGGTTACAGGTAAGTAACCTTAATTTCTTCCTAATACTTCCTCTGACCCTATTAAAAACACATCACACAATCTGTAAGAACCAAAGTGTGCCATTAGTCATCTTGTTAATTTACTTGTATATTATGTCTTCCTAATAGGTTTTGTTCTAATGTATTTTAGATTGTAAGATATCTGTAGCAGGGACTGTCTGTGTTTGTTCAGTACTCTGCAGTTGGGCTCCAATCCTGGTTGGGGTCTTTGCATGCTCAAGTAACATAAATGTTCAGTAGTACTCAAAGGTTCGGAAGAAAGTAGTATTACTCTTCCGAGCTCTGCCCAGTTAAGATGACAAAATGAGATAATACTCCAATAAATTGTGTTGTCTGGGTTCCAGTCCTTGAACTTGGTTCTCCCTTATTGAGGTTCAAATACACCCATGGGCTCTGTTGGACTCCTTGGTGGGGCTCAGATGCCATGCTGGGCCCTGCTCAGTCCCTTCTTAATTGGGGAAAGTAAGTGGAGGTATCTCTTAAGCCTGCCCCATACACTCAAATCTACCAATTTACACGGTCCCTAGGAATAAATAGTGTGAAAGATTTATGCAATGATCTTCCCTCTGCTTTGATCATTGGTGAAATAGTTAATGTTGACATGTAATGTTATAATTATTGGGCATCTAAGCTAACTTGCATTGAGAAGAATAGGGACAGTTTACCCAGTCAAAGCCATAAAGCTCTGTGGACTCAGACATCACTGCATTAGGTGCTCTTTGTTTATATTTTCAAGGTTTTCTCTGTACCATAAAAGATGGAAACTTTTAAAAATGAAAGCTGCTGTAGTGTGTACTCCCAGGTGGGACAGCAGCAACAGAGGCTGAACCAAAGTCATCTGAACCTAAAAGCTTGAGACTCTTTTGCTGGGGTTGGGGCGTTTAAATTGCTGAGGTTGTAGCTGAAGACTTAAGACTATTCAGCTGTTCTTATTGTGCCAATAGAAATAATAAAATAGCACATCAACATTCTTCTGCTTTATTTTCTGTATGCCCTTTTAAGCTACTGAAACTTTTTTGCTCTATATCTTTTATCTAGGACTACAGACGTATTATAGACACTCCAATGGACTTTGGTACAGTGAAGGAGACGCTGGAAGCTGGAAATTATGACAACCCGATGGAACTATGCAAAGATATAAGACTAATATTTAGCAATGCAAAATCTTACACTCCAAGTAAAAGATCAAAGGTATCTTTTTGTACACTATGCTTTCATAGTAGTCAGGCTGGGCTAGGCTTCATTTAGTGTTGGGCCTTTTTATCAATACCTATTTAGTAATGCAACAGAGCAATCAACCGTTCTGGTGGGTTTGGACAAAGACTAGATGCTGAGTCATTTTGTCACTTTTTCTCCAGATGATCACTTCAGTAAATTCTTTTTTGTAAAACATTCAATTTACAAGTATCGTAAGATACTTTGTAATTTAAAGTTAACATCTCTTTATTTAGATTTATAGCATGACCTTGAGATTATCAGCGCTATTTGAGGAAAAAATGAGAAGAATCGTTGCAGACTTTAAAACTGGCCAAAAACACAATGAAAGACTGAGAAGAAGCCAGAGATGTAATAGGAGGTTGCAAAGTCATAGCATGGTACAGCACCCTAACAAAACACTCAGGTAAATAGATTTAGAAAGATGAATGCATTTGGGGAATTATCACTATTGTAAAAAATTATGCATGTTGCATTCAGTTTTGTAAGATCACAGCATGATCTCCTAGGATTAATTTATTAGTTAAATAGTTAATTATAGTGAAATATTTAGTATAATTTTTTTTCAGCAGTGAAGACTTGCAAAGAAGGTCCTTTGTGTAGTGCAAAATAAATTGATTACAAAACAGTTATGAGCATATGGAGTAGAACCATTTTTAATCTCTTCAGTTTTAGCCAGACAACCAACTTTTAACTGAAATTATATGAAAGGTGGAAGGTTTAAATGATAACCTATTACAAGTTAGTAAAAGTTGCTAGCCATAATAAGGATAAATTGTTATAACCAAGCATATATAATAGGAAGTTATATTCCACATGTATTATAATGTGGTGTTGGTAGCTCATGGTGAGGTTTACCCAAAATTTCCAAGAAAAGAAGCTTCAATATTCCTAATGCAACATGGTTAACTCCATGTTTTCTTCCACACTTTGTGTGTACGTAGTGGTGTGACAAGAAGACCATGAAGGTCAAACCTGGTGGTGGTAGTGATTTGATGCAAATGTAATTAGTTTAGATTTATTACCTATAAATCATTTTCAGCTGCTTCTCCACCAGTCCTTTTAAATCTGGTTTTCCCTCCTGTGCTTACTATCCAGAGGCAATGTCTTTCATTGCCTAGCAACATGTTTACTTGGATATGTTTCTTTCTGTTGCCACCCAGCCATTCTACTGCTGGCAACAGAAGCAAGGTCCACCTACCTTGGCCAAATACAGCTCTTTATTTCCCTACTGTTTCTGGCAAGTAGTGAGCCACCTTAGGTTTTCAGCTCTTAACTGTAGAGCATATGTGGGGCAGTGGCAGGTGTGCTGAGCTTATTAGGATTTGTTACAGGACTATTCCTCACATTCTCAATCTGCTCCCTTCCCTCCACCAAATAGCAGGCAAGTATGGCTGAAATAAAGAGTGTGCAATGCTTTATGTGAAACATCAGTCTCATTCATATCTGAAGAGGAATTGTGTATGACTTGTTCCCAGCACACAGACCTTCACTGAGCCAAGGATTAGTGTTTCAGAGGATTATTGAGACCGCATTTCCTCTTCAGCAGAATTCAAGGAGTGCTTCAGATAGGTCTCTGCAAATTACAAGACATATCTTGACCACAGCATGCACTTCTTGTCCCTCAAAAAGAATCTCTGGCTGTATGAATTTGTGGCTTAATAATTAGAAAAATCTTATTTGAGTGAGTCTGTGAACCAAAGGAGCCAAGTTACCCACCACTTTAGGATACTAAATGGTATTTTCTAATGTGAGCAAAGAAAATGGCCTCCTGCCAGGCTCCCCAGAAATCTCTGGATTACTTTCCTGTATGTGGTGTATTCTCAATCTAATTCTTGCCCCATGTCTTTACCCATGAAAGAGGGTGAGGAGGAATGCTTGGTATGCTCCCAGCTAAAAGTCTGCTATGAGGTAGCTACGGAAGAAATGTTCCATAAACCAAGAGATGTAGTTTCATGTGCAAGTCTCTAAGACAAGTAGAACAGGTGCAAGAGGTGTAAAATCCTCTCTGGCTAAAGCCAAGTACACACTAAAGATTTCTGCCAGCACAGTTGTGTTGGCCAGGGAGTTGAAGAGGTGTGGTTCTTGACCAACATAGTTGTGCTATCAGGAAGCCCCTAGTAGTACACACAGTTATACTGGCAAAATTGCACTTTTACCCATGTAATCTGTTTTTTGCTTAGGTGTGTTGGAATAATATTCTAGTAAAAGCACAGTTTTGGTGGTAGGAGCTCTTTGCCAGTATACTATTCCGGTATAGTCATACCTGCAAAGATACCTTAGTGGCATATGTGGCCTAAGCGTGTAAGGATGCCTTATTCTAAACACTGAAGAACTCAAGATTTAAAGGACTAGTACATATGTTAATTCAGGGTTTTATCAGGTAACAAATTTCCCATTCAGGCTTTTTTAATGTTTTAATTTTCTTTATTAGAAGAAATATTTCTGGTGTCGAACAAGTGCCCCTTCTCTCTTCCACTCCTCTACCAGAAGAGCACTCTTCTCCAGTAATCAAACTGAACCCCAGGCTTGTGTGCATACAGGCTAGATTTGCGTTACAGTATAAAACTATAGACTTTGTGTATTCATATTTCTGTGTACTCACATTTTATTTCAGAGAGCAGGATCTTTCTCCCAGGTTGCCTCTTAGCTGGTGTCTTTGGGACTCTGTTTATCATAGGATATAATTGGTACACATGGCCCTTTGAAATGCCTATTGCAACTGATAAGTGAGGATTCTAGGGTACATCAGAAATCCAAAGGCTGCTGTTGCAACTTGGAAAATGCGGGGGGGGGAGACACTATCAGCCACAGATTTATGTATATATGTGTAGTTTAAATCAGGAAATGGATTAGATATCATTAGATATTGTCACTGTAGGTGTAAATTACGCTTTTACCAAGAGCACTTAGCATCGACTACTGAGTTGTGAATGTCCCACAACTGCAGACATCATAAAATTTAATATTTTAATTCACAAATTTAATCGCTTTTCACCAAGTTGGAAATGGTACTGAATACAGTTTTTTTACCAATAGGAATTATTGCCTTTTATCCACATTTCCAAATATTCTTTATTTCTTATTAAAATATTCTGCTCTCTTACATCATATATTAGTTATTTCTATTTCCTTTTTATGGCTAGAAATGTGAAGCAGAAACCCTTAAAATCTCAGGCAAAAATTGAATCTGAGCAGGAAGATTCTTCTACCCAACCTACCTCTAGCAGAGCAGGATGTGTTACAAGCCATAAAATAGATGCTAGCACCTATGCCCACAGTTCTTCTGGCGAATCTTCTGATTCTGCTTGCATATCATCACGTGAAAGAAATGGAAAAGCTAGAACTACACCCTTAAGAAATCATACTGCGTTGTCATCAGGTGAGAAACAAAATCTGTTTTAAAAGCTGTTTGTGCTTATATATTAAACTTTAGCTATAAAATGTTTGCTAATTTTTTTTGCCTTTGTAGGCAAAGTAACCATAATTCCCATAAATTCTAGCTAAATAACTCCTAAAAATACAAACCTTTTAAAATGCCTTCTGTAGTAAAACCTTGTCTCTGATAACTATGAATGTTTTGTAACATCTTGTGTGTTTGCATGTTAAGTATAGAATTCGTCTGTTTTAAAGTTGTATAGAACCCAGTAAGTTTCTTTAGTTTCAGCATAACTAGTGAAAAGCCTGCAGAAGGGGAAACTTATGAGTAAAAATATATTTATAACCAAAGAAGCAGACTTGTACACCATCTTTCAATCCTGTTGAATAGTCTTTATGTATTCAGTACTCAGCCTGTATTCAGTTTCACGTGAGGAGTCATCACAGAGCTAAATGGCTTGTTGAGGGGTGAGAGGGAGAAAAATGGTCCTGTCAGCTATCCTCATTTGCTGCTTTAAAAATCTTCTGCTAAATTTGAAAATGGAACCTTGAAGTCTCAAACAGCAGTCTTAGCAAACAGCACTTGTGATGAACACTTTGAACTTGCCATGTCATACATTATTTAACACAAGGGTCGGCAGCCTTTCAGAAGTGCTGTGCTGAGCCTTCATTTATTCACTCTAATTTAAGGTTTCGCGTGCCAGTAATACATTTTAACGTTTTTAGAAGGTCTCTTTCTATAAGTCTATAATATATAACTAAACTATTGTATGTAAAGTAAACAAGGTTTTAAAAATGTTTAAGAAGCTTCATTTAAAATTAAATTAAAATGCAGAGCCCCTCAGACCAGTGGCCAGGACCCGGGCAGTGTGAGTGCCACTGAAAATCAGCTCATGTGCCGCCTTCGGCACACGTGCCATAGATTGCCTACCCCTGATTTAACACATAAATGACTTATTTAACATTACGCGTGTGTGTGTATTGCACATACAGCACTATGCTAAAAGAATATTAAGATTTCAAAGTTACGCACTCAGATGGAAGGAAGTGCCAGAATTAATGTTGCCTATGCAACAAACGCATGAAGACCACCCCGTCTCATATCACATTATTATTCCAAAGCATAAGGGTGCTAAACTCTTAAAGAAGAAGCCACCACAATTTTATTAACATTGCAAAGCCTTCCTTGAAAATAGCTGAACGTTTTTAGCTGAACCTTAAAAAAAGAGAAAATGCCACCAGACAATGCAGCATGAAAAAATTCAGCCCACATACTTAGTTTGGCAAAGTTATGAGCAACTGAAAACTGCCTTACATTTTCCATTTTAAGACTGCTATCGGTATAGGTGGTACTACCAGTGCCACCTATAACGTATGCCTTCCTGTCATTGTCTATAAACAATACACTGTGAAACTAATTATATGGAAGCGTTGTGTAAGAAACATTCCGAAAAGTGTAAAACAGCAAATTACAGCAAATTACACCTACTAATTAATTTTCAAGGTCTTTAACTTGCTGTGTTCCTACTTAGAATTCTAAATTATTTTTTTTTAACCAGAAAGTGAAATAGAAGGCTCTTCAGCTTCTTCCTCTGCCTCCTCATCAGGATCTTCCTCTTCTTCTTCTTCTTCTTCTTCAAGTAGCTCAGAGGAAAGTAAAGAAAGCTCTATGGCTCTTGCATCCCCAGTATTACACAATGGTGTATCCAGAGCAAAGAACAGCAGCTTTAGAGTAACCAGAAATAGAGCAGCTCAAAGAAAGCAAATGGGTAAGATTCAATCAGCATTTTCTGTGAATGGCCAATAACATAAGAAAATGCATGGTCAGTGGTAAATATGTGGTGCAAGTTCATGTTAATAACACTTTGAAAAGTTAAAACTGTATATTAACATCTTGAATATGTGACTGAGGCTAGCATAGCGACATGGCACTTGTACCGATACTGTTGCTGTAAGAGTAAGACTTTTCTCAGAATCTTACGGTCTCCTTTGGTGAAAGGATTAACATTAGCACTGAAGGAATCCATACTGAAGGAAGTTACTAGTAAGGCAAAGAGAGAGTCCAACAGTGAGGATGAATCTTTTGCAACTCCCTTGTTTTTAATTATAAAAAATAAATTAAATACAATTGATACTAGTAATGATGGTTTAAATACAAATAAAGCAAGCTTCAAGTCACAGTGAAAACTCATTTTTCACAAATCTAAAAGATGAGCAACCTTTATTTTCTAGTTAAATAAAATGTTCATGTAAGTTGCAGCTACTACTACATTTGTACTTCAATTCAGTTTGTGCCTATGAGTTGAACTTGTTTGACTTTACAGGAAATTAAATTTAACATAAATGGGTGTCCTTATATTTAAAATTGACAGCAATTCTTTATTTTACAGGATCAGTTTCTCAGGAGAATGGAAATATCAGAAAAACTGCCAGGAAAAGGCTATATAGAAGTGACTCTGAAAATACTTCAGCAGTGGCTTGTGAATCGTTGAGTAACAAAACTGGTAGACATAGAAAAATTCCACGCAGAAGTGCTACTGTGGCTGCTAATAAATTAAGGCTGATGAGTGATGTGGAGGAAGAGATCTCCAGTTCAGAAAGTGTTGGCATTGCAAGCAAGAACAGAAAACTGCCCCACCGCAATGCTTCTGCTGCAGCCAGGAAACTGTTACTGGACGGCTCTGATGATGATGATGAGGAGGAGACAGGTTTAAAATCTGAAAGTGAAAAAGAACTAAAAGAACAGTATGCGAGGAAGAAAAAACTTTCTCAACCTGGTTCATCTGCTGCTAGAAGAAAATATATTAGTGAATCTGAAGATGGAAGTTCAGATTCTGAAACTGATACAAGAATGGCACAAAAAAATAGGCAAAGCAATAGCAAAAAACCACCACAGAGGACAGTCTGTGCTGCATCTCCTAAAATTAAAAATCCCACAGTAGAATTTTCAGAGGACGACTCCAAAAGCCATAAGTCAGAGAATGGGAGCAGTCAGAAAGTGTCCAGCCAGTCAACTTCTACACACAAACAGCATGCAGTGAGCAACACTGAAGATGAGGAAGATTCTGAGTCAGGCAGGTGGAATGGTAGAAAAATCAAGAAGGTGACAAGTCAAAAGTCTGCAACTCCTTTCAAAAAAGCAAAAGTCTTGAGTGACTTAGAGGACACAGCAGAGTCTGAAACAGAAGTGAAGGAGAATGGAAGAAGTTCTGTGTCAGAGAGCATGGAAACTTCTGGGACTGCAGGGAGCTCAAAATCTGGACCTGATGCTAGTTTCAATTGCTCTTCTAATTTAGCATCTGAAACTGATACCAATAATAGTAATTATAGTGATGCCATAAACACAAAAAGGAGGAAAAGGGAAGTCACTAAAAAAGGTACATTTAAAAACTTAATGTATCTAAATCTGATGTTGACTACATTAAAATGTAGGTTTGGTGGTTATTAGGAAGATTTGGACTACACAAAATGAGTTTCTTGACATTCTGAAGGAAGCTTGTGTAGGAATATTGTAAAGTTCGACAAAGATAGAAGTATGAAGGTGTATGCTGTTAAAATTGGGCAGTGATCAATGTAATTTTTCAGAGGAAAATTATTTCCCTTCCTCATGACACTAGATCTCTTGAGGAATGCTGAGTGTTTGTCTTACTATTCTGGAAGTATATTTATATGAAACTATTAATGCAAATATACTATTATAGTGTTCATTTTTAACTTGTATTTTCTGTCCACATTGCAATATTTAGCACAGATGACAAAATATGCTTCATTTGTGGAACATATTTAAGTCTGAGTTTCATCCAGTAAGTTTACAAATGGTTTCACTGGGGACAGTTCACTAGTAGAATATGGAGTATTATGGTTGACTGAGATATTGCCTTTGATAACATGTGCATTCAAGAATCAATAAATATGTATGTTCTAGATTCTGTTCTTGAATGTTATCATGATAACTATAGCTGGAGTGTATATATAGCACACAGCCGCTGTTACGGTTACTTGAGTGTTTCCTTTCTGAAAGCCCATTTTTGTTTCTTATGAAATTGTGCATGGCTATAGGGCAGTGTTTCACACCCTTGTTGATCCCAGGGACCAATTTGCTGCCTTCCTAAACTCTGTCAGGGAAATCTCAAGGATCCGCACCGGTCCATGGACTGATAAATGAGAAACACTGATATAGGGTAACATTTTCAAAAGCACCTCACTGACCTAAAAACTTTCTCAGTTAGATGCTTTTCACAATGTTACCCGTGGGCCTTCTGTTGGAGGTGTACTTTAAAGTAAGTGTTCGGATTAGCTCAGATTATCACTATTTTTTTTAAATGTGCAGGCATTATACATTTTTAATAATACTTTTTAAAAATAACTCCTGGAAATAGAAAGTAAAGGGGTTGTTAATGCATTCACATAACATTTTGAATAGAAATAAGTAATATGGTGCCCCCTATGTCATCTTGGATATTTAATAAGGTTTCTATGGTTTCCAGAGAAGCCCTGCTTCATTCAGTGAGATGTTCAAAAGTTCTTGTAAACCACAAATCGGGGCTTGTCTACACGCAATTTCTGCCTCAATTTAACTAAATTTATAGTTGTAAGCAAAACACATTTACATCAATATGAGTGTGTTCACACTAGGGAGTTGCATCAGTTCAAGTAAGTTTGTTTTTAAACTGATTTATGTAAATTGGTGTATAAACTCTGTAGACCAGCTCTCACGTTAGGCATTTTTGTGCAGTCTGGCCAAGTTGTGTATCTAGGCTTATAATGAAAGTCATATTTGAATTATTTCCTTTTTCTAGCATATTTCCTAAAGAAAACATAAGATAAGAGAATTTAAAGATTGCAGAGTGAAGCACTCAAGTCAAGATATGTCACGTTTTAAGGTTGCGTGTGGATATTTTGTATATTTGCCTCAGAAAAATAATTTAAATTTTATGATCACCAGGGATTTTAGAAATCCTTTTGCCATAGGAAAAACATGAAATTTGCGTTTTTACGGAGAATCTTTAGTTTTTACATTTTGTGAAAAAATAAGAACATATATCTATATATAGATATATATAGTAGAACCCCATTTATGTGAGCCTCCATTGTCCGTTCTCCATATTAACCGAACTGGTGCTGTTGGTTGTCAGCCCTAGGCAGTGGGGCTCGCAGCTGAAGCTCTTTGCCCAGTCTCTGGGTTATCCAAATTTTAGATTATCTGATCTGGCCCCGGCCCCAATTAGATCGAATAAATGGGGTTCCACTGTATATTGTGGTTAGGGAAAAAGTTCAGCGTTTCATTTTACTCATTGAAAAACACAGATTTTTGGTTTTTTATTGGACAATTTTGGTTTTTTATCATGGAAAACTAGGATCCCTGAAGATCACTTACTATTATTTCCGTAGATTTCCTTCAGGTTCCTGTATTGTAGCTCAAATTGTGTTTGCAGTTACAGTGGTGTAAATTAGGAGTAAATCAGCTGAAATCAATTAACTCTACTCTGAATTTACATTAATATACGTATAAATGAATTTGAATAAAATAGTATTTAGCTCTCAATATGCAGGTTGGATTTGTGTACAGCAGCTAGTGAGGCAGAGATGTGTACTCGTTTGAGAAAAACTTATTAAATATTTGTATTTTTAAATTAAATTAAATGTATTTGCATAGAGAAAATCTTTTTTTTGTTGACAGCCAGCATTTTATATTGTGTACACTCTTACTTTTTGCTTCTAACAAGTAAGTTATAAATAAATGTTGAATCCCTGCCTGGTCCACTGCAGACTCTACCTGCTCACTAAAGGAAGATGGGGGCCCTGTGAAAAAAGTTAACCTTTATTTTGGTGTGTCCTGACTGAGTGCTTCATAGGCAGCCTTAATATTGCTTTAACACATTTTCTATAAAATCTAGTCAGACCCTGATATCAGCTAGCACTTCCTAACTAATCATACAGTATCTTTCGTAAATGTAAAATTATTGCTACAAAAACAACTTAATCGTCTGGGTTTTTTAAAAACACGGAAATATTTCCTTTGCTTATAGGTTTGGTAAAAGCATATATTTACAAAACAAAGTTTGGGCTGAAGTTGACCAGATATAGTGTCCCTTTAGCATTACATCTTCCTCGCCAAATCTGAATTAGGCATTTTGTGGATTTTTTTGATTAAATAAAACAAGTTTTTGGAGTGCCAGAATACTAGTAGTATGGAATTTTTTTCTACTTTTTAGATTCATTTTTTAATTCCTTTGTTTTAATTTTGAGGCTTTTATTTAACAGACTTAATACAGTGGTCACCCACAGCTTTCTGTTGCCACAGATGATATGGTAATTTTTTAGGGCTCTGATCCATTCTGATGGTTTTGCATCACTCTGGGTCAAAGCAAGTATACAACCAGCTTAACAAAGTTAGTAAAAGGATTACCCTTATCTCAGCACATATCCAGGTGACCTAAAACTGTTGTAGCATCACCTACGCTGCCACGGCACAATTTATGTCAGAGGGAAAGGTACATATCCAGGATATGCTCCAGCGATTCCTGGCTATTGGACCGGCAGCAGCCTGGAGTTGTGCTCATGCACTGGGGACTCACTTAGACCCTTGATGGCCCAAGGATTGGGGGAATGCAAAGGTGTTTGAAAACCATCTTTGAATGGCCCGTATCCCATATCTGGTCTTGTGCCAAGAACAGATCAACCAAACTGCAACAAAACAAGTATTTTTTCTTGCAGGTGCATTCTTAAAATGGGGATGAGGAGATGGACTTCGCAGGGCATGTAATTCAGAGATCATAAAAATCATAGGTGGAATGATAATATAGTTGGCCAAAACCCTAATTGTGCTCTACTGAATATCATGTGTAATATGTTTGAATTGCCCTTGCTATTATAAAATAAAAATACAGATTTTTTTCACCTTATTAAATACACAATGTGAGCTGTTCTCCAGTACTATTTGGGTTTGTACATTGTTAGTACTATAATATAAATTGTTCTTGTTCTATTTTAAAATATTTGTCATAAATCTGTTGCTTAATTTTTTTTTAATTTAACAAATATTTAAATCATTTTTATTTTTTTATATTACAGGGTTTTTCTCTCAAGAGAACGGACATAGCAGAAGAGCTACCAGGAAAAGGTTATATGGGAGTGACTCAGAATATTCAAAGGGGGCTTACAAAATAGTGAATGACAAAGATGATGGTCGCAGAAGAATTCCACGCAGAAGTGCTACTGTGGCTGCCAGTAAATTAAGACTAATGAGTGATGTGGAGGAAGAGCTCTCCAGCTCAGAAAGTGTTGGCATTGGAAGCAAGAACAGAAAACTGCCCCACCGCAGTGCCTCTGCTGCAGCCAGGAAATTGTTGTTGGATGGCTTTGAAGATGACACAGGTTTAAAGTCTGAAAGTGAAAAAGAACTAAAAGAACAGTATATTAAGCGGAAAATGCTTTCGCAGGCTGGTTCATCTGCTAGAAGAAAATATATTAGTGAATCTGAAGATAAAAGTTCAGATTCTGAAATAGGTGTAAAAATGGCACCAAAAAATAGGCAAAGCAATGGCCATAAACAACCACACAGGACAGTCTGTGCTGCATCTTCTAAAATTAAAAATCCCACAGTAGACTTCTCAGAGGAAGACTCCAAAAGCCATAAGTCAGGGGATGGGAGCAGTCAAAAGGTGTCTGACCAGTCAACTTCTGCACACACACAGCATGCCGTGAGCAACTCTGAGGATGAGGCAGATTCTTTGTCAGGCAGGTGGAATGGTGGAAGAATTAAGATAACCAGTCAGAAGTCTGCAACTCTTTTAAAGAAAGCAAAAGCCCTAAGTGATTTGAAGAACAGAGCAGAGTCTGAAACCAAAGTGAGGGAGAATGGAAGACGGTCTGTGTCAGAGAGAATGGGACCTTCTCGAACTGCAAGGAGCTCAAAATCTGGACCTGATGCCAGTTTCAATTGCTCTTCTAATTTAGAATTTGATACTGAGTCCAATAGCAGTAACTATAGCAATGCCACAAACACAAAAAAAAGGAAAAGGAAAGGAAAAACAAAAGTCATTAGAAAAGGTAAAAAATTTAAAGCTAATGCATCTAAATCTATGATATTATCTAGACAGAGGAAACGACGTAGGATTAATATGGATGATAAAGACTGGGAGGATTTGGACTATACAAAATATACAAGAGCTCCTCAACGCTCTAAAATCAGAACTAGAAATCAGGGTAGAAAGACTGTAAGGTATCATGATCTAGAGGTCTAGACAGTGTGTTCGAACTGAGAGATTATAGAACATAATGGAGGGAAATCTATTCCACTTTTGTGGTAATATCATTAGAATTCATGATGAATGATGGTTTTCTTTGTCATGAGATTCAGGGAAAACATTTATATTTTTCTGTGAAAAACATAATCCTGTGACTGTCCTTGTCGTATTTCAGCTTGCATTTGCTGGCCTATGTAGCAACTGATACCAAAATGTTTCATTTTGGGGCAGTATTTCAGTCTGGACTGGAATGTTACTGCTCGGAGTAACAGTTTTCAAAACCAGTTGAACACTGGTCTATATGTTGCTAGCACAATATTGAGCATTACTTGGTGCTGTGAGAGAAAATTGCCTATGACATACAGTTTTAGAGATTTCAAAATCTCGAAGTGGACTGTTCTAGCACCTGTTCCTTGTTCTAGAGACTTTATAAAACTAGGTTACTGTTACATGATCAGTATTATTAGTCCTGTTGATCTTGACATCATGAGTAAAGTAACAGTTACTTTACAAAGTAGATAACTATTTTTATTTTTCCAAATTTGCTTTATTAATGCAGTTGAATACATAAGAGCCATTAATTTAAATTTAAATATTTTTTATTTGACTGAAAGGTATTGTTTTTTTGATATGGTGTTGCTTCCATGAGGTAAACTGGAATCTGCAAAATTATTTATTTTAATTTTTGTTTTGATGGCAGTGTTTTGCACCTTTTTTTAAAAGGTGAAAACATTGTGTGTCCAGGATAGCAATATTCTGGTATTTATTTGGTATCTGCATGCACTCCTTTTTCTTACTACTGGTTTAATTTTTTAAGATGATAAAGCTTTTTGTCCAACAGTTACAGTGATGTCCCCTATATCTCTTTCTCCAAATTTCATGGGATATTCTGGTTTTTCATGTGTTTAACCAAAGTGTTAAGTCACTCTTACGGTCCATCACAGAGATTTTCTTATATGCAGCATCTCATTGGCAGACAGTTAATAATAAATAGCCCAAAGTTATGGTCTCAGAGAAATGTTCATAAGACTAATTTTGCTTCTGCAGTTTCAACCTATTCTAAAGGGTTTATTCTTCTCCATTTCTCGTTCTTTCTTTCATATGCACTTCCATGTGCTAATTGAGATGTAATTCCAGTTTGGGAATTTTCTTTGACAACTCAGCTCATCAGAATGACTTTGGGATTCACTGGGCCATATCTAGTGTGTCGCTACAACTTCCTCTTTTAGGAGATTGGTTCTTCTTTCATAGTTTAGCCAACTTTAAAGACTCTTTACAGTCTGCATATTCTCTTTTTGTGACTACTGTATTCCAGAGATGTCAGGGAGACAGACACACTAGTTCCAAAAACTGCTCTACCTTATATCCCCCTCCCTCCCTGCAACCTCCCAAAAAAAAGACTGCAAAAAGTAACTATCAGAAAGAACATCCCAAGTGCCCTAGCAGACCTTACTTTAGAGAATTCCCTTAAATATTGCAACAGAAGCAATTGGGTGAGTATTTTTTTTTACTTGCTCTTTTTGTTATATTGTAAGTGGGAGGTATCTATACCATCCTCATAGGTACTACAACTAGTTCTAGGCCTTTGAGAATTCTCATAACTTGTAATCTCCAGTAAAGGGGATTGAATCTAGCATATGGAGTTGTAGTGAATGGAACTTATATACATATTTTTCTAAAAAATACAATATCATCCCTCTCTCTTTCATCTCCTTTTTGCAGAGTGCTTTTTTTAACTATACTGCAGAAGTACCAGTCTTTTCCCTGGAGAAGTCTGCCCTTTGTGAAGCCAGAGCATATGTAGCTTTACTTGTGGTTAGCACCCTACATATATTTTCAACTTCATGTAGCAATCAGTAGGTTGAATAGGAGTGGGGGTAGGGGGAATTGAGGCACGTCTTTACAGTAACTCTAAGATCCTGGATGAAATAATACTGTAGCTAGCAATGGTCAATAATTCACCAGATATTAAACTGAATAAAGGACAAGTAAGAATGTAATATTTTATATTCATATTTTGTTAGACTATATTGTACCTTTGCATAAATTATCTGTCTTATTCCTGTAGTTCTCTTCCCCCTTTTTCTAGTCACAAAATTGTTATTGAATTTAAAGTAACATGCCGTGTACTACTTTATTCAACTTCCAAAAACTTTTTTTTGTTTGTGTGACACCAAACATGATTAAGAATGAAAGCACAAAAGATACATTTAACTACTCTGCCCAACTTGCCTGGGATTGGGCTTGGAGGGTTACTATCTGTATACACCACTGTTAAAAAATCAGGCCCCGGGTTATTTTCCACCTCTAACTTGACAGCTGAGGAAAGATGACCTGCCTTAACAACTGCATTATAATAAGTTAAAATCTTTGTTAAAGTTACCCTTTTCCAGTTATTAATTTCAATCAAAATAATTTATTCAAACTACCAAATATGAGGGGGGATATGGAGTTGGGTCATCACTGTGTTTCTAACACAGAATTGTCAAAGTGTTGCCATTTTGTTGTCAAGATGACATATATTTTTCTCGGTTGCCACATAACTGATTCTGTCGCACTTTAAAATGTGTATTGTATGCCTTGTTAGGCAGATAGTTTTGATACATTTTTGTGTCATGGGTATATGTTTACATGGGGTGAGAATCTCAGGAAGAAAGTCATTTAAGGTGTTTTGTGACTAATTCTGCTATCTTGGCAATTTCCCACAAGAAATAATTTTTTGACCTACTAAGATCTAAACACTTATTAATTGCTGCCAAATACACACAGTGATTTCTTAGATCAATGAAATGTATAAGAATGGCGGGTACAGTAGATGATCAGCAACAAAACAGTCACTGAGCCCTTGATCAGCAACAAAACAGTCACTGAGCCCTTGATTGCCCATTAAACTTTATATGTAGCTGCATTGCCATAGATACTTATTTCCATTCAGTTAATACTCTTAAAGTATTGGCTTTTTTTCAGCACCCTTCGGTACTTTTTTGGTATTAAATGGCTCTTATTTGAAACTTGTTTTGTAAGTAGAAAATATTTGAATCCAGCATATAACTTACTATTTTTGGAGACATGAAAAATTATTTTTCAAAGTCTTTGAAGAGTTTTTTTAATATTGTAAAAGGGAATCTCTAATTTTTATATAAAATATTACATCCAATTTGAATGTATATATTTTGTGGTAGGAAGGAAAGAGAAGTGATATAAACACCAAGTAAAATTATCCTGACATAGGACTTGATGTATTTCCTTTTAAAAGAAAAAAAACAGCTGCAAAATACTATCTGTTTAAAGGTGATCAGTTAAAGATTTTTTTTCTTAAACTTTTGTGGGGAAAGTTGTTAACCATGACAAATGTGAAAAGTGCCAGAATAGATCAGCCAGCATTGATCTTTGTTTTTTGGTTTTTTTTCCCCTGGGGCGGGAGGGGGAATTGTTTTGCTATTAGTATGAAAGGTGGATGTTTTAACCTATCTGTCATCTTCTGCAGCTTGAAGAAAATCTGGTTTATATCCCTTTTTTTCCATCACACTCTGGTTAAATTGTAGCTCTCAATGTATTGTACTTTTATGTTCTTGGATTCAAAATGTTGATTTGTCTTCCAGTTTCTGATATCTTAAATAGAACAAAAATTCAAATATGAATCATGTCTCCTCTCTTAATGAAAGAGTGCTAATCCTTCCAAAAAAAAATATACAATTCCTGAGTTAAAATGTGTCAGTTTATTTTTAATAATTTTTTCTTTACAAAGCAATAATCAGTTTTTAACAGCTAGATTAAACTGGCAATGATAAATACAGTTTTTCTAATTAATGGATCAATGGTGCAAAACCTTTCCAGCAGTGAGGGCCACATCTGTTAACTGCCAAGCCTGAGGGATGCATCTAATTAGTATATTAAATTATGAAGGATTTTAATCTGAGAGAGAGTTTATCCATAGAGCTTCTTGATGTCTAGCTTTTTCTTGATGTCTAGCGGCCATACTTGTTATGGAATAATTATATTTTATATAGTACTCATCACACCTCATTCCCCAGATACAGCAGCCAAAGCATTGAAGTGCAGTAAAATTGCTGACAGTGTTGTTGGTTTTTTTAAAGTTGGTGTCTCTTTAAGCATTAAAATACTGCCCTCTTAAAATAGAAGCAGGGGCATCTAATTTTAAAGGAAAGACTGAAAGACAAGATAGTATGTGTTGGGCAACATGAATGGTCTGAAACTTCTAGAAAAGCAAAGGTGTTCTTAATAAAATGAGAAGGGATGGAAAGAGTTCTGTGCTGCATGGGGTTTACCACAGGTGAAGCATAATCAACTGCTGATCTTGGATGTGATAAGATCTGTGTTGTGAGTAGTATGTAAAACCGTGCCTCATAGTACAAAGTTCAAGATGTGGGATCAAAATGTATTCAGAGCCAGCATCTTTAAGGCCTTCAAAACCCAGTAGAGCCGATTTAAAGAGACACTGACTAGTAAATTTCAAATGTGAGTAGCAAATATACATCTGCCCATGAGGACAACTGCCATTTGGTGCTTTTATAATTTTCCTGTCTTTAAAATGTTTTTATCTCCTCTATTGCTGTGTAGAAAATCCCACACATACAGGAGAAACTATTCTTCTTTGTAGGGGAAAAAGTGAAACTAAACGTCGACAATATTTTAGTGTAAATACCCAAATTAAAATTAAAAATGGGAAATTTTATTTTCTCAAATTTTTCATTTATAGTAATTTGGGGTATTACTCAGACAGTAATGTAATTTTTTTAAGTTGATGGGTGTCTGCTTTAAACCATTCTGGTCCTCAATAGGCAGCCAATATGACAAATGTAAGGCTGTCATAATTGTTTAAATTAGTCTGCAGCTCCACTCTGAACAAGCTACATTCTTTTCTGCTGAAACTTAGCCTAATTTGACCCAAATTCACATTTTAGGTGCCCTGAAAAAACATTTTTCATTGAATTTACAATTGACCAAAAAAATTTCACCCAGCTGTAACTGGACACTGTAGAATGAGATTTTATGATGATTCATTTCAAAGCGCTGCAGCGATTTTGTTTAGTCACTTTGCTCCAAATTTTCCAAAACCAGAGAATTAAGGACGTTTTCCAGTTTATCACTGTTAGAGTGCACAGATCAGTGATGGGGTGGAGGAGAGGTGTCAACATTTTTATAGTCCCTACCTGTCCTCCTGTAGACTGGAAGAGGGTGAACTCTTTCTTGGGAACATCAAGCATCAGGATGAAATTGGTGATTCAGGCAAACTCTGTTCTCTGGTTCTTCAAGGTACCTGTCTGCACAGCCAAAATCATGGCATCACAAATGATTACTGCACTTTGCACTATTGGATCAATGCTTCCAATATCAAGCATTTGTTTGTTCTGGCTGCACCACCATGTATGGTAATTCTAGCAACTGCACTAGGAGGTTTAATGTATCTACTCCTTTGATTGGCTTGAGTGAAGGGAGACATTTTTTTGAGGCATTTACATTTAATTGGGACATCTCCCAGGGAACTAATTAAGCTTAGTAATACTAAATAACAATACTTAATAAGGATAATTCTGCCAAATCCACAATTTTTGGGGTGTCTTTTGAAATAGCTTTCAATCCTGTTATGGTTGTGATACATGCAGTGTGTGAAAACTTCAATAGTTTCTGTTCAGCTATGTTATATTGGCTCTTTCCATGCCACTACATATTGCCACCAGTGCAGCTCCTGGCACTAGGCAGGCAGCAGGCTTAGTCCCTGTCTCATTGTAGACAATGCCTCCCATTCAACTCCTAAATGGGCTTGTCCACAAACAGATTTTGCAGTTCCTCTGACAGCAGCGGCTTTACTAATAAAAAATAGTATATGCTGTTACTCAAGAGTTCTTAATGGAGACAACAGGTTGTCCAGCAGATGTTCTGATTAAGTAGATTAAGATTAATAAAATATCACCACCTAGCACTTCTGTAGTGCTTTCCATGCATTTGTGTTTTTTCAAATTTCACTTTTTCAGAACATTGAAAATTTGCCAATACATTATTTTGAAAAAACAGTAAACCAAAATTTATAGTGTCAACCTTGCTATTGTATATAATTTTCATCATATTTTTTTATAAAGTTGTTTTGAACACACACACTTACTGAGAATGTATGTTTACCAGACTATGAATATTCTATGATATTCTGAGTGAGAGAGAATACTAAGGTAGGCATGAAGCACCTGCATGGATACAAAATTTGTATCCATATCCGATCTACAAAAATGGTCTGCGAATATAGTGGATATCCGCAGATTTGCAGAGCTCTAGATACAAAAGTTGTATCTGCATCTGATCCACGATCCGCAAAAATGGTCTGTGGATATGGATCTCCACAGATGCAAAGCAGATATCCGTGGATTTGCAGGGCTCTAGTAATAACATGCTTTCTGGTCAAAGGCTAAATTAGAAATATTTATTTTTTAAAAAAAGATTAATCCACAGAGCAATATCAAATGCATTAATGACACATTTCTGACAATCTGAGAAGGGTAAAAAGGGGTTTGTCCTTATTTGCTGCTTTGTGATATAAAGATAACCTAAAAAGCTTTTTTCCAAAGTTTTTCTGTTTACAATCTCTGGATTGTAGGTGGTATTGTAATTACAGTAATAAAATATACAGTCTTAATACAGTTTTATGGAATTTCATTAAACCGAATGACTATAAACAGTGATTCCATCCTACCATGGAATCCGCCAGTGCAGCACAGTCCCCACCTGTTTCCTGGATATATTATTTTAATATCTAAAGAAATTAAACTAGGTTTTAAAGCCAGACACATCGTGACATGTCAGAGAACATTAGATACTATCAAGTACTTTAAACATAATTAAGTTGGTATCTTTTTGGAAACTTAACATTTCTTTACTAGCTTTTTACTTTCTGTTGTCAATTTTTTCACATTCCACCCCTATCCCTGCCTGTTTTGTGTGTCAAAAGGAAGATATTTTTGGTTTTTGTCCTTTCTATTCCCTTTCACTGTAGTATCTGAGCACCTGCCATGTATGAAAATAGAGAAATATTTTGTCTTTCTTGCATCAAAGCCTGTAGAATAAATAGCATTATGAGTAGGGCCCTACCAAATTCATGGTCCATTTTGGTCAATTTCAAAATTTTAAAGATTGTAAGTTTCATGATTTCAGCTATTTAAATCTGAAATTTCACAGTATTGTCATTGTAGGGGTCCTGACCCAAAAAGGAGTTGTGTGTGGGGGTATAGCAAGGTTATTGTAGGGGAGGTTGTGGTACTGCTATGCTTAATTCTGTGCTGCTTCTGGCAGTAGCCCTGCCTTCAGAGCTGGGCAGCTGGAGAGAGCCGCCACCAGCAGCAGCACAGAAGTAAGGATGGCATGGTCTACACTGCTGCCTGCGGAGCTGGGCCCTCAGCCAGCAACTGCCACTCTCCAGCAAACCAGCTCTGAAGGCAGCAGTGCAAAAGGAAGGGTGGCATGGTATGGCAGTGCCACCCTTCCTTCTGTGCTGCTGCTGCTGGGGCACTGTCTTCAGAGCTGGGTGCCCGGCTGACAGCTGCCACTCTCCGGACACCTAACTCTGAAGGCAGCACAGAAGTAAGGGTGGCAATACTGTGACCCTCCCTAAAATAACCTTGCAACCCCCCTGCACCTCCCTTTTAGGTCAGGACTCCCAATTTGAGAAATGCTGGTCTCCCCTGTGAAATCTGTATTGTATAGGGTAAAAGCACACAAGATCAGATTTAATGGTCCATAATGTGTTTTTTCATGGCTGTGAATTTGGTAGGGCCCTAATTATGTGTTTATAAGACCGTGTGTGTTAAGAATTTAAGGGAGAGTTATTCTGAAGAAATGAGTTATGCGTTCAGTTCTGAAAATGTTAAGGCCTATGATCATTTCTCTTGTGGGAGTGAGTTCCACAGTCCGGGTCTGGTTTGATGAAATTCTTTTACTTCATTTATCAACTGCATAAACTATCAAAATTCTTCTGGTAATAGAATTTAATTTGTACTTTCTTTGCTTTCTGAATGGCTGCCTCTGCATTAGCAGAAAAAAAAATTATTACAGGTTCATAAATGTGTGTAATTTCTTTTAGAGACTTCTTTGCAATAGAATGATAGTTTTAACACTACACATAGATATTTAGAATCTGGAAATCATTCCCCTTCTTGAAGGTAAGTAGTGATTTTTTGATTGACTGTCATTGTGAGCAAAGAATGTTGCTTCCTGTCCTCTTTTATCTCAAAACAAAAGCACAATGTTGAAAGTTAAAAGGATGTCCATTGTTGATCTTATTTTAAATAATTACCCGAAGTAAACTGCACATAGCTGAAAAGTGCATAACCTGTACTTTGATTTCGATGTATTTCAGCATTAGTAGTAAAGCTTGTACCGAGTAAACTATATGATTTTAATAGAAATGTAAGTTATTTAAAGGAACTTTTAAATCTTTATTTTGTAGAATCAGCCTCTGAGGAGATTGGACAAAATACAAAAGTGCTCAGGAGCAGGACATATATGAATGACTACAAAAAATATACAACGTTTTCTAGTGAGACATTAAATGCCAAAACTGTTACTGGAAAAAAAACTCCATGCAGAAGTGCTACTTTGGCTGCTAATAAAATTAAGATGAGTGATCTAAAGGAAGAGCTCTCCAGCTCAGAAAGTGTGTGCACTGAAAAAAAGAACAGAAAACTGCCTCACCGGACTGCGTCTGCTGCATCAAAGAAAAGGCTAAGGGACATCTCTAAGGTAGATGCCACTTTCAAGTCTGAAAGTGAAAAAGTAAAAGAGCAACATACTAGCAGGAAAACATACTCTCAGCCTAATTCAGCTGCTGCTAGAAGAAAATATATTAGAGAGTCTGAAAGGGGAAAATCTGAGAAAGAGACAAAGATGACACAAAACAGGCATATTAATGACCACAAGCAGCCACACAGAACTGTCCGTGCTGCGTCTCTTAAAATGAAAAATTCCACAGTAGTCTTTTCAGCGGAGGACTCCAAAAGCCGTAGGTCAGATGATGGGAGCAGTAAGAAAACTTCTGACCAGTCAACTTTTGTACACAAACATCATGCAGTGAGCAACTCTGAGGGTGAGGCAGGTTCTGAATCAGGCAAGTGCAAAGGTAAAAAAACAAAGGAGGTGGCAAGTCAAAAGGCTGGGACGTCTTTCAGAAAAGCAAAATTCTTGAGTGCTGTAAAGGAGACAGAGTCTGAAACAGGAGAGCAGGAAGATGGAAGAAGTTCTTTGTGTCAGCGGACTGATCCTTCTGGGACTGCAAAGATTGGAAAATCTGGACCTGGTGCCAGTTTAAATTGCTCTTCCAATTTAGAATCTGAAACTGATTCTAGTAACAGTAGCTATAGGAATGCAGCAAAAACAAAAAAGAGGAAAAGAAAAAGAAAACCTAAAGTAATTAGAAAAGGTAAAATTTCAAATTCAAATGTATCTAAGCCATCCAGAAGGCCCCAACGAACAAAACGCCTTAAACTTAATCAAGAAAATGACTCTGATGTGGACTACACCAAATATAAAAGAGCAAATCGACGTTCTAAAATAAGAACTAGAAATGGGGGTAGAAGGACTGTGAGATATGATGATGGTGGTGATGATGATGATAGAGGTCTAGATTACATAGATTGTGGAACATAACCTTAAGAGGAAAAGCCAGTCCGCTTTTTTTATGGTAATAGTGCTAGGATTCATGATGAATGCTGGCTCTTCTTTGTCCTACATTTCAGGGAATATATTTATATTTTTCTATGAAAAAGTTACTAATGTCAAATCATGACTCTCCTTTTCATATTTTGACTTGCACTTGCCTGCCCATGCAGCAGCATTTAGCACAGATGCCAAAATGTGCCTCATTATAGGGGCAAAATTTTGTCTTTACTGGTATTTTACTACATATAGCAAGAGTTTAAAAAAAGTTAAATACCTGGCAACAGGTTAATAGCAGTATGTTGAATATTATTATGGGTGCTGCAATGTGCTACTACTTGGGCCTTACAATATAAGTGCGTTCAAAAACAGCTGATTTAAACACCTCTTTAATGTTGTATGAAATCTCATAACAGTAACAAACTTGCAAATAATACTGTACATTATAAAAATAGTGGTGAATGATGACATTACAAACATCAGAAGTAATAAATGATTATTACATTAATAACTTGAATTAGTACAGCTTTTAAAATGTACAGTGCTACCACTATTGAAAATACACAACCTGAAAGAACTAGTAATGGAAAAGATGCATTTAACAATTTTAAAAAAATGGTATTGGGGGGAAAAATAGGGTTTTGCTGACAGGTGATATTATCAATTTTAATATGCGGCTTCCATGCTGTAAATTTGAGACCACAAAATGCAGGTGAATGATTGGGCCTAAGGGTTTGTGTGTGTGTTTTTATATCTATATCTATAGCTATATAGATAGATAGATATAGAAAGATATAGATAGATATGAAAAGAAACATGCTGTGTATTTTTTAAAACTTGTGTATTTAAAACTTGTTTATCTTTTAAATGGGTGAAAAGTTTGAGGCGCCGAATATTATTTCAGATGTTTTTGCTATGGTTGCCCACCTGCTCCTTCACATTTAAACTTTTTTTAACTTAAAAGTGCCTCATGTTAGATTGTTACGTTGATAAACCACACTAAATTCTGATTGCCATCCTACAGCACCTACATGCTGATGTTTAAGCTGCCATTGTTGAGAACAAAAATAATTAGAACTTATTATAACATACGAGGAATGGGAGTTGGACAATTGTTAATGAGATTAATGTATGTTTTTTCAAACTAAAATGTGTAATTCTGCATCAGTTTCTGATGCAATTTACAAAGTGTTCGGGGGAGTGGTATTTAAATCTTTCTCATTGGCTTGATATGTGGCAGTGCAGTAAGATGTTCATGAATCTGCTGATAGCATAAAGACTTTTCTTAATGACAGTTTTATTTCCAGTGGTGCCCCTTCATACCCAAAATTCGTTCAGTTAGCAAAACAGCTAGATTTGACCTATCAACATTTAACCCTTCACTGTGCTGCCATAGATCAGTGCTGTCCAACCTTTGGAACTTAAGAATCAAAAATACTATTTCAGTAAGGTCTAGTGACTACAATCAATTCTCTACCATGTTTCTGCTCTTTGCACTGTTCTGCTGGTACAAAGGTAGTGGGAAGCCATCCATAAATCCACGCACTGGGGGGGTTGTCCCCCGTGGGCACATGGCACAGATGGATCCTACATCTCTCTCCACGTTCTGTAACTAACCACCTGGTTTGAGGGGTGGGAAAGTGGCTGGAACATTAAGACTCCAACTATTTTAGCTGGCAGATCATCCCTTGAGAACCACAGTGAGTTGGCAAAAGTTGGAGCAGTCCCCAGACTGCTTCAATCTGCATCATTACTGAAGCCAGAGCTGTAACTGGTGGTTGGTTTCAACTTTTCTCCCCCTTCCCTCCCACATTTCCTGAGCTTCCTTGGCTAGTTGTGAGGGAGAGGAGCCATCCTTTGCTAGGTGCTCCCACAGGATCAGGAACAGGCACAGCTAGTCTATATTAAGCCTAATGGAAATCTAGCTTATACCATTTGTGCCCTAATATTTTGTCCCTTTTCTGATTTGAATATAGCTCTTAATTCAGTATATTTTTGTAGAAGTTTATGGGTTTAAATTGTTCATCTTTCTTTGTCTCTGATTTCTTATGCAGAGCAAAGATGCCAAAGTATGAACCAGATTGTCTATTGAGATTGGTCACTGTTTTAAGTGTTTTGTATCTAGTAGTTTAGAAATGCTCTTGTCAAAAGGGATAAATGTTTGCTTTATCTGAAAATTAATTGGCTGCATTATTCAGTGGCTGGTTGATTGGGCTGGTAATTAGTGGTTTGTGAAGTGTAATAATTTCGAGTACTGGAGTAAACACTTGAGGATATAAGGGAGCCTCAGAATTTTTGTCATCTAATTGAAGTATAGATTAAGTAGGGCTGTTAGGATTTTTATCTTCAACCTTGGTGTACGTTCAAATATAGTACTTTCAAAGGAAGTATACCAATATAATTATAGGTTCATAAAACAAGCCTAAAAGGTTGGGGACAAACTCTGCCCATTGATGCATTCAAAGGACTCTCATTCTGTGCATGAGGGGGAAAATTTGGCTTTTCTAAAGTACAGTCATAAGTCAACTTGCATTGTTGATGCTACACACTTACAATATTTGACAATCATTCTCTTATACACACCCTAATCACTGGGAGAAAACAATATTTTATTCTGTTATCATATGCTCCTGGGTGCTATTTCAGTTTACTGTGTATAGGCAGGTAGAGGAGGTTTCTGGTTACAACAGGAAGATAAACATTTAAAAGGTAAATGGAATTATTTCTACTGATTCTTATTTAGCAATCTTCCATCCCTTTTTCCCAAAAGCAAACAATTATTCTTTCACAAACATCATTTGTAGGTGAACTACAAGGCTATTTTTAACTATTTTAAATTGTAACTCCATTCTCAGAAAGCAACTCCCTGCACTGTTGAAGGCTTTATTGATGTAATTCAGCAATTGCAAGAGCATTGCACAGTGCACAACTCTGGGCTTCGAAAGTGTGGAGGGGGAGGGAGGAACAGCAGTCCATCCTGTTCTGTGTCAAGTTGTGGGCAGAAGACAATGTTGGAAGTACTGCTTGGGCAAGCAACAGAACTTGTCCACAATGTGTAGGAATGTGCTTGGAGGTGAACCCAGCTAATACCAGCCCATGTGCTACACCCTCCTTTGGGCCATTGTGTGTGTTATAGGGGAAGTGCTCAGCTTCCACCCCACCTCTGCCTCCAAATCTAATTACAGCATACCCTGTTGTCAGTAGCAAGCATTAAGTGATAAATTTGCGGATTTGATGTTGCCCCTGCCCAGAGCAGCAACACATTGTACTCCACAATAGGCTACTTCCACCCACCCTGTGGAATATTTCTCTGGCTGGCAGGTTCCTTGTGAAAGAAGAGGCACTAGGCTGCATCTTTGTTCTGCATTATTCATTGGATAAAACCAAGATCAACTGTAAGATTGAACATCCAGACGTTGAGGGGGGAACGTCAATCTAGTTATTCTGTTGCTACTTGTACACTTTAATATTAAAATAGTGATGAAAGAAACATGTATATCAGAGAAAATAAATATTGCTTTTTCTGGATCCCCAATCTGAGACATTGGGGTGGTGCCTCTTTCTTCAAGCACAGGAGACAATTAAGACTTGTCCATAGGGCTTGGCCCTGCCTCTGGAGACCAAGTGGTTGTTCAACGATCCTATTTTATTTTTTTAAAATACTAGTTTCTAAAGCTTATTTTGGGGCAGCAGTAAGCAAAATATTGTCCATCCCCTCTCCTTTCCCTTAGGGAAAACAAAATTTGTCAGGGTTGTGTTCCCCCAAAGGGAACAGCGTCTTCCTGTTTGGTCCCTCTTCTCATTATGGAAGAGCAAGCCAAAAACCCAAGAAGTGCTAAGAGGAGAAGCAGCAGAAGAGGAGTTCTGACACAGCTGCTCACTACCACAGATCTTAAATTTGTCAGTCTGGAGGGCAAGCTAGGACATCTTACTCCCCGCCTGCTGAGACTTCTTCAGTAACATCTCTGAAAAGACACGAGGCTCAACAAGTTGGCCATCCTCACCTAGTAGGGTTTTTAGATGTAAATCCCCAGTTTTTCCCCTCCTCCTGGTTTTAATCCATTTCAGAATGGAAAAGCTGTAGGTTTAGGTACATAACTGTCAGCTGGCAAGAATTCTGGCCTGCTGTCTGACTCCTTTAAAAAATAAATAAGTGTATCTGAGCTTTTACAAGGATCCACCTCTTCATTTGTTACTGGGGGGGATGTTAAACTTCTAGGGATAAACATTTCCAAATCAGCATGCCCAAATAACTTGCATCCAAAAGTGCTAAAAGAGTTGACTGAGGAGATCTCTTGCTTAAGGATGTTAATTCTTATTAAAACCTGGAATACTGGGCAAACTCCAGAAGACTAGCAGAGTGCTAATGTGCCAATATTTAAAAAGGGAAAGCAGGATGGCCCAACTAATTACAGGTAGGTGCTGCTGACATCAATCACAGCCAAAACAGAAAAGCTGTCAGGGATTCAATAAATAATGAAAGGATAAGAATACAGTTAATGTTGATCAACACAGTTTTATGTATGTTTGTATTATAAAAAATATTTCAATTTTTGATGAGATTACGAATTTGGTAAAGATAAATGCACAGAAGTAAAGTACTTTGTTTTCTAAGGCTTTAGAGTTAGTACACAACATTCTGATTAAAAATAGCACTGTACAATATAAATGCACATGTTAAATGGATTGAAAACTGTCTAATTCACAGACCTTAAAAAGTAATTATTGAATGAGTGTGTTACTAGGGTGGTTCCTCAGGGATCTGTTCAGTATTTTGATTAGTGATCAAGAAGTAAATATAAAATCATTGCTGATTTAAAACTTGTGGATGATGCAAATTAGAGTTGTAAATGATTATGATAGGGCAGTCAACGTGATCTGGACTGCTTGGTAATCTGGGCCCATTAAAACAAAATGTATTTTAATACAATCAAATGCAAGGTCATATAGCTAGGAACAAAAATGCAGGTCATACTTACAGAAACGGGGACTGTATGCTGGACAGCAATAACTAAAAAGGATCTAGAGTAGGAGGTCATAGTGGACAGGCAACGCGATATGAGCTCTGAATATGATGATGTGGCAAAATGGGCTAATGCAGGGGTGGGCAAACTACGACCGGCCAGCTATTTTAATCTTGCCCTCGAGCTCCTGGTGGGAGCGGGGTCTGGGGCTTGCCCTACTCAGGGAGTAGGGTCGGGGCCACTCTGCACAGTTCCTGGAAGTAGCAGCATGGCCCCCTCTGGCTCTTATGCGTAGGGGAAGCCAGAGGGCTCCGCTCTGCACGCTGCTGCCACCCCCACAACTCCCATTGGCCAGGAACCATGACCAATGGGAGATGCAGGAGCAGTGCCTGTGGATGGGGCAACGCGCAGCAGAGCTGCCTGGCCATGCCTCTGCATATGAGCTGGAGAGGGGACATGCTGCTGCTTCCAGGAGCCACTTGAAGCATAAGCGCCGCCCAGAGCTTGTACCCTTGAGTCCACCTCCCTGCCCCAGCCCTGATTTCCCCCCTCCCACCCTTCAAACGCTTTGATCCCAGAGCACCCTCCAACTCCGCAAACTCCTCAGCCCCACCCTACAGCCCGTACCTCCAGCTAGACTCCTCATCCCCCTGCTCCAACCTGGAATCCCCCTCCCACACCCTGAACTCATTTCTGGCCCCACTCCGGAGCCCTCACCCTGTCCTGCACCCCAACCCCAATTTTGTGAGCATTCATGGTCTGCCATACAATTTCTATACCCAATTGTGGCCCTCAGGCCAAAAAGTTTGCCCTCTCCTGGGCTAATGCAATTCTTGGGTGTATAAATAGAGTAGTGAGGAGTAGGAGAGAGGTGACTTTACTTCTGTCTATGGCACTGGTAAAACCAATATTGAAATATTGCCTAGTTCTGATGGCCACATTTTAAAAATAATGTTGAAAAATTTGAGATGGTGCAGAAAAGAACCCCCCCCCCCCAAAAAAAAAAAAGCTTTACAGTGAGACTTAAGTTTAATCGGCTTAGGGTATCAAAAAGATCAAGAGGCTATAGAGTATAATTATTTTCATGGGAAGAAAATAGTGGTTACTAAAGGGCTCTTTAGCAGGGAAAGACGTGAGGACCAATGACTGGAAGTTTCAGAACCATTCAAATTAGAAATCACAACCTTTAAATGTGAGGGTGATTAACTATCGGAACAAACTATGAAGGAAAGTGATAGATACTCATCTCGAAGTCTTCAGATCAAGACTTGGATGGCTTCTGGAAGATATGCTTTAGGCAAACAGGTTATTCTTCAAGTGATTGCTCACAATAGGTGTGCGTGCTCACCGCATGCACTGGTGTCGGAAGTTTTTCCTCTAGCAGTACCCATAGGGGAGCCCCCTAGCAACTCCTGGACTGGTACCTCCATGGCGCGGTATAAGGGGTTCTGCACGCTCTCCCCACCCTCAGTTCCTTCTTGCCACCAGTGAAGGTGCTTCGGAACTGCTCTGCTCCAGCTTTGTCCCCAAAACTGCTTGTTCGTTCAGTGTATGGTACGTGTAGGTAGTTAGTTTTACTTTAGCTAGAATGCCCAGGATGGGGTATGCCCCATGCCCCGGGTTTTAAGTCGTGCAACACTTGTAGGCGATCTATGCCAGTGAGTGATCTGCCCGTGGACTGCCTACGCTGTTTGGGGAAAACCCATCTCAGCGATCGCTGCAAGATTTACAAGTCGTTTAAGCCTCGGACCAACAGAGAGAAGGACATCAGGCTCCGGGCTATTCTGATGGAGTCGGCACTGACCCCGGCTCCAGTGTACAGCTCCAAGTCAGCACTGGGCACTGCAGTGTCGGTGTGCAGTGACCCTTCGGTGCCATTGACTAGTCAGCACTGCTCCCCGTCCACGGGGAATGCCAAGAAGGCTAGGAAGAGGCCTTCTTTGCCATGGCACTGGAGTAAACCCGAGACAGAGGCTAGACCCATGTTGGGCAGTCCTCGATCCCCATCAGCCTCTAGGCCTCCGACTTAAGTCAAGCAGAGTAGCCTGGCCCATTGGGAGCAGGCCTCCCCTGATGTCTGGATGCCCTCCACACCGGAGGCCCCGCAGGCAGCCCGATGTTATGTCCATGCCAGTAATGGGAGCACTGCCGATGTCAGCCCCGTGCTCCAGAGGCAAGCCGCTACTGGGATCTCCACCCGTCTTGGTACCCGTCTTGGTGGAGGGAATGTTCCCGATGCCGTTTGCCGCTCAGGGCAAAGTCCACATGGATTGCCCTCAATGCCCACCAGGCTGTCTGGTTGGGTTTCATCTGACCGAGACTCCTGGCACCGCTCCACCTCGAGGAGCGAACACCGACAGGACCGAGGCAGACAACGCCAAAGGTCCTCGTCTCAGAGAGACCATCGGAGCCGGTCATAGCACGAATGTTGACATCATTCCCGTTGGTCGTCCAATCCAGGACCCCACCATGGCACTGACTCCACAGCCCCGAGTGTTGATCGCCGGCGTCTCACCATCGTGGTTCTGCCCGCCGGAGCCAATTGCAGAGTAGCTGTTACCGACGGTACTGGTCCTCCACGTTGAGATCACAGTTCTGTGGTTGGCACCACTCCCGGTCCACAGACAGCAGTAGGTCATCTGTCAGCCCGGCCTCCCTTCGTAGTCATCCATTGATGGGCCAGGCCAACTAGGCTGAACAGCCGACTCTGCTGATGCCACAGCAGGTGCAGTGGCACCGGGCCCAGTGATTCCAGTGGGCACCATGGCACCCAGTGGGGGCTCACTCGGTGGACAGAACTTCAAAAGGACCATCGGCCTCTTTCTCCAGACCTCCGAGGAAGGAGTCGGTGAAACATACATTCTTGGCACCGTGTCTGGAGACCGACTAGATGGTGGACCCTCTGGTGCCAGTGGGGACACGAAGTATCGCGTCGGCCTCCCCGGATGAGGCTATTACGGCTCCTCCTCCCTCCATCTCACAGGAGGTGAGCTCTTAAAAAGGGTGGCATCAAGCCTCCACCTCCAAGGAGAGGAGATGGAGGAGCCCTTGGACTTACTGTTTAATGTACTGTCCTCCTCGGCACCGGGCAGGGTGGCCTTGCCTCTCCACGAAGGGGTGGTGAAAATTTCAAATGCCCGGTGGAAAACCCTAGCCCTATTGGCCCCCTTTTCTGAGAGTGGAATGCAAGTATTTTGTACCTGCCAAGGGGCATGAATACTTATACACCCACTCTGCTCCTAACTCCCTGGTGGTTGAGTCGGTCCACCAAAAAATAAAGATTCAAGGAGGCTGGACTCATTTGGGAAAAAAAAAATTCATTCTCAAGCTCCCACTTACGGGTGGCAAACCACCAGGCTCTCCTGGGCTGGTATGAGTTCAGTCTGCGGGGCTCCCTGCCTAAGTTCGAGGACTCCCTCCAGGAATGCGACAGGAAGGAGTTCAAATCACTGGTGGAGGAGGGCACAGCGGCTGCCAGGCAACCCTGCAGGTAGCTTTGGATGCAGCAGACACGGCTGCACAGTCCCTGGCCTAGACGGTGTCCATGAGAAGGGCATCACTGACCTCCCTGCAGGACCTCCTGTTTGAGGGCAAAGCTCTGTTTGCAGAACAAATGGATACAAAGCTTCATGGCCTGAAAGGCTCCTGCAAGACTCTGGTTCTCTATGTTCCGGCTCCAGCTAAACCTAAGTTTAAGCCACAGCAAACTCCTGCTCAGGCCACCCAGTCAAAATATGAGACCGCTTATAAGAATTCACAGGACTATAAGAGGTGCCCACAGAGGCAGTCTCTGCCTGCCCCCTAGCCTGGGTTCTCCAAGGACAAGCAAGCGGGGAAAAGGCAGTTTATCCCTTAGGCCAAAGGTGGGCTCAGGCCCATCTTGGACCTGCGAGGCCTGAACCAGTACATGGTGAAGCTCAAGTTCCGCATGGTCTCCCTGGCCTCCATCATCCCCTCCCTGGATCCCAGGGACTGGTACGCCACCCTCGATCTGCAGGACATGAACTTCCACATTCATATATTCGAGGGGCACAGATGCTTCCTCCGTTTCACGGTGGGGCAGGAACACTACCAATTTACAGTCCTCTCATTTGGCCTGTCCACTGCCCCCAGAGTATTCACGAAGTGTATGTTGGTGGTGGCAGCCTATCTGAGGCGTGTGGGGGTCCAGATCTTCCCCTATCTGGATGACTGGTTGGTCAAGGGCAGCTCCTGGTCGCAGGTGCGGGATCATGTGGCGCTCCTTCTGTGCACGTGCACCACTTTCGGCCTGTTGGTAAACAAGTCCACATTGGATTGAGACTAATGCATAGAGTTTATCGGGGCGGTCCTGGACGCCTCGTCGGCCAGAGTCTCCCACTGGACAGGTTCGAGACCCTGAAGGGGCTCATCAACACGGTTACAAAGTTTCTGGTGACAACAGCCAGAGTGTGCCTCCAGCTCTTGGGTCACATGTCAGCGTGCACGTATGTGGTCTGTCATGCCAGACTCAGGATGAGGCCCCTCCAGCTCTGGTTGGCCTTGGAGTTTTCCCAGGCCAGGGACAGGATGGACAAAGTCCTCACAGTGCCTGAGCCAGTAATCACCTCCCTACAGTGGTGGTCCTCCCTGAGAAACGTGCTCCAAGGGGACCCGTTCGGGGCAGGGCCCCATCGCTGGAACTGGTGTCTGACGTGTCAGACCTAGGATGGGGGGCTCATGTGGGAAACGTTTCAGACCCAAGGTCTGTGGTTGGCTCAGGATCTGAACCTCTACATAAACGTCAAGGAGCTCAGGGCAGTACGGCTGGCATGCCTGGCCTTCCACTCGCACCTGGAGGGCTAGGTGGTCACAGCCCTCCAGGTCCTCACAGACAACACAGCCTCAGTGTTCTACATCAACAGGCAAGGCGGGGCCTGATCCTCTGCCGCAAAGCCCTCAGGCTGTGGGACTGTTGTATAACCCATGACATCTGCCTGCAGGCCTTCCATCAGCTGGGCGCCCGGAACACGCGGGTGGATCACTTGAGCAGGGACTTCTCCTCTCAGCATGAGTGGTCTCTCCACCCAGAGGTGGTGCACAGACTTTTCCAAGTGTGGGAAACTCCCCAGGTGGACCTGTTTGCTACTCGGCAGAACCGTCGCTGTCTCCAGTTCTGCTCCAGGGGGGACTGGGATGGGGTGCTATATCCAATGCCTTCCTCCTGTCCTGGTCAAGCCAGTTTCTCTATACCTTTCCCCAGTTCCCTCTGATCAGCAAGGTCCTGGAAAAGATAAAGACGGCCAAGGCCTTCTGATTGCCCCGGCCTGGATGGGACCCTCACAGGCCTGGCAGTTGCCATCCCACCCGGACCCGCTCTCCCAGGACCAGGGCCGCCGCCTTCACCCCAACCTAGCAGCACTCCACATCATGGCATGGCTGCTCAATGGTTAGGTAGGGAGAAAAGGACATGCTCGGAAGAGGTTCAGAGCAGCCTCCTAGAAAGCAGGCAGCCCTCCATGCGCTGAGTCTACTTGGCAAAGTGGTCTTGGTTTTCCAGATGGGCGGATGAATGGGGCGTTTCCCTGGTGGCCACCCCAATCCAGTTTATTCTGGACTAGCTCCTTCCCCTTAGAGCCCTGGGCCTGGTGCCCTCATCAGTCAAGATGCATTTGGCGGCCATATCAGCCTTCCATCCGCCGGTGCAGGGCCACACGGTATTCTCCCATGCTATGACTGGCTGATTCCTTAAGGGGTTGGATCGTCTCTTCCCGTATGTTAGGTCCCCAGTCCCGCAGTGGGACCTAAACTTGGTGGTGTCCCATCTCACGGGGCCCCCATTTATGCTGCTAGCCACATGCTCCTGGTCACACCTCTCGTGGAAGGTGGCCTTCCTGGTTGCGATCACATCGGCTAGGCGGGTCTCAGAACTCAGGGCCCTGAAATCCGAGCCCCCGTACTCGGTGTTTCATAAAGATAAGGCCCAGCTCCGCCCACACACTTCATTCCTCCTGAAGGTAGTCACCGCCTATCACATGGGTCAGGACATTTTTCTGCCGGTCCTCTGCCCCAAGCCTCATGCGTCCAGTGAGGAGCATCGCCTCCACACGCTGGATGTGAGACGGGCTCTGGCTTTTTACCTGGTGTAGACTAAGCCATTCAGAAAGTCCTCACAACTGTTTATTGCCTCGTTCGAGCATATGAAAGGTTGGCCTATCTCCATTCAGTGGCTCTCCAACTGGATCACCTCGTGCATCCGTATTTGTTATGACCTGGTGGGAATCCCTCTGCCACCAATTAAGAGTGCACTTGACTAGGGCACAGGCCTCGTCGGCTGCCCTTTTGGCCCATGTCCCCATTCAGGACATTTGTAGGGCTGCCACGTGGTCTTCAGTTCACACGATCACCTCGCATTATGCAATTGTCTCTCAGACCAGGGAGGATGCCAGGTTTGGCAGGTCCGTTCTCCGTCCCGTGAGTTTATGAACTCCTTCCCAACTCCAACAGATATAGCTTGGAATCACCTATTGTGGAATACACATGAGCAATCACTCAAAGAAGAAAAGTTACCTTTTCTGTAACTGGTGTTCTTCAAGATGTGTTGCTCATGTCTATTCCACATTCCACCCTGCTTCCCCTCTGTTGGAGTTGTCTGGCAAGAAGGAACTGAGGGTGCAGGGAGCACGCAGTGCCCCTTATACCACACCATGGAGGCGCCACTCCAGGAGTCGCTAGGGCGCTCCCCTACAGGTACTGCTAGAGGAAAAACTTCCGGCACCAGTGCACATGGCAAGCACGCACACCTACTGTGGAATAGACATGAGCAACGCATCTCGAACAACACCAGTTACGGAAAAGGTAACTGTCTTTTAGGTTCATTACAGGGACTACTGGGTGAAATTCTACGGTCTGTGTTATACAGGAGGTCAGATTATATGCTCTAATGGCCTTAAAATCCTCTTTTGCTTTTCTGGTTTAGTTATGTTCTGCAGCATTCGGATTTTGAGAAGAGTTGGAGCTTGTGGAGGACAATGAGGATCTGGGGTGCTTTTCTGTATCTTTTTAGAAGAGGAATTCTCACTATCAGCTAACCTGTCCATTTTCTTGGCAGGGACTCCTATTTTCTATTCAGCCTGTTTGGGTGGGGGAGAATGGGTTTGGTGCCCCTGTCCTCATATTTCAATATAATTGGAGTTGTAATTCATAGTTCTTCTTTGAGTGTTGGTCCTTATGTGTGTTGTATTGTGGGTATGCATGCGCTCCATGTGCAGGAGACCTGAGAATTCTTGCAAGTAGCATCTGTTGGTCCATGCCTGGGCCCCCTCTGTCCTCGTGTTCCATGCGAAGGTATAAGGAGCAGTGCAGACCAAAACCTCTCCAGTTCCTCCTTACAGCCGTAAGGCCTGAGTGGGAATCTCCAGTGTCTGGAACTGATCCTTTTCAATGTTTTCCACTAAATATTTCAAAGTTTTATATGTAGTTAGTATTATTAGTAGTTTTAAAAGTTCTGCTAAGAGGAGGGTGGAGACCCATGCTTGACTTGCAGCAACTCCGTTTTTTTAATCACAAGCTAAAACTCTGCATGGTTACGCTGGCATTGATAATACTGTCCCTAGAAAAAGATGTGGTTCACAGATTTTCACCCTTCCCACAGAAGATTCTTCAGTTTTGTGTTAGATCCTAACCACTGTCAATAGAGAGTACTCCCATTCAGTCTAGTAACTACATCCAGGGTTTTTATGAAAGTGTTTTCTGTAGTAACATCACAACTCAGCCAGGGCTGTTCCACATCCATGGGGATCTCTGTAAACATGCAAGTTTGCTCAGACCCAAACTACAGCTTTCATAAGAGCTTAGTCTGACCTTAGACTCAGAGCAAGGGTTTGTGTCTCTAGCAACAGTTTCCAATCCATGGGCAACCTGATGAATCAGGTAGACATTGGTTTAGATTTGCCTTACCCTCCTGGGTCACATGGAGTCATGTACTTACATGACACTGTTCACCAAACTCTACCTCTGCTGCCTGAAGGCTTGGCTTTGACCAATATACACTGAGCACAAATAGCAGAAATGCTGTAGTGACAATCCCCACTAAGAAAAGGGCCTCTCTAACTTGGTGGAAAGATCCCACACCAGTGTACATAGGCATTTCTTCCCTATTCTCCTGCACCCAGTGGACAATCACAGACATCTCCATGTTAAGTTAAGGGGCTCACATGGATGGTCACACAGCACAGGGCACTTGGACACCTCAGGAAACTAGAATACATGTAAATCTCCCAGAACTCAGAGCTGTCCAAGAAGCATACAGGCATTCTTACCAGTAATTTAGTCTCATCACATTCTTGCACTGTTAGACAATATGACAACTCCAGGCTGCATAAACAAACAGGGAGGAGCAAGATCCATTCCTCTGTGTATAGAAATGGTGGCCAGGACCCGGGCAATGTGAGTGCCACTGAAAATCAGCTTGCGTGCTGCGTTTGGCACGCATGCCATAGGTAGCCTACCCCTGACCTACAATCTTCCTTCAAGGAGGTAATTTGGGAGGCGGAAGAAACAACAATGGGAAGAACTTCAATTGGCAAACTGAGTAATTCTACTGGTTCCTAGAATGCAAAGATACTCTTTCCTCTTTCTATGGTTGATGGTGCAGGTGGATCCCTGGCACAAGAAATGGTAATTCCTGATGAATGATTTCTTCCCTGAAAACACCCTGCAGACAAGAAGATAAAAGCCACACTTAAAAGGGTCTCCTGAAGCTTTTTCAGCAGTATTCACTCAGAGCCTCTCACAACCATCTGCTTCGCCAGGGACACAATGTCTTGGTGCAATGACCTAAAAAGTGTAGCTACCCAGAACTAAGGTGAATTCAAGTTTATATTAAAGAAATATCTCAGGCTACTTAATTCAGAGCAGACAGATCCATGGATTCCATGAAACTGGCAGCCAACACTGGAGCCATATGCTAAATCCTGTCTAAGATATGGACAGCAGATAATTTATTCAAAGCAAATATTTGTACCTCACAATTCTTAGGACAAATCTAGTTTGCAGAGAAGATTGATTGAGGTGGTGCTGACAACACAGATAACTCCAAGAGTTCATTCCTTACTCTGGAGAGATCCAGAAATGCACTACAAGCCTTCATTCAGGAGCAGAAGTGCCTTTTGCTCCAACCTACAACAAAGATGCTAAACATGAGACTCACTACATAGCTAGTAAATCTGGGTCTTGAACTCCTAGGAGAAACCTACACCTCAAAATGAGACCAATCCCTCTTTCCAGCTCAGACTATCAAAAAAAGTACAGTTGTGCTTCCATCTGTACAAAAGTAGACCTAGAGCAGAGGATATTCTCCCTTCAATTCCCATTGAAGAATAACTTCTCAGGCAGCTGGATCCATTGAACTTCACAAAGGTGAGCACTGGAAATAATGCACCCTTGATATTCTGGAGCTCCAGGCTCACCTGCATCCTTTTTTCATAGCCTCAACCTCAAGAGACATCCAAGAATATCCAGAAAGATTCTATAGCTACTAGAGATGGGAACAGTCTGTGTCCCTTAGTGTGAAAGATGTTCAAGACTCTCCCTCTTCATATACAAAAAAGGTCAGAAGGAGCCTAATTCATCTTAGATTTCAAGATGCTGTTCAAGTTGACTTTTAAAGAAAATGAAATTTAAGATGGAGACTAGTTGCCACTATTGCTGCACTCTCTCCAAGAGATGTACTTAGGTGGGGAATGTGGCAGAACCTCATCTGCATATTCCAATCAGATCCTTTCATCAGCAACTTCTTTAGTTTACCTATAGAAATCATCTATACCAATACAAAATTTTATCTTTTGGCCTGTCCACCATCCACAGGGTGTTCATAACGGTGTTGGTCATGATTATAGTTAGCAACAGATGTTTCTGAAATTATCTGTACCCATTTCTAAATATAGTACTCATCTGAACCTCCTCCTCAAGGGCTTCACAGGAAACAACCTATTTCATCTTCTCATTTAAAACTGTCATTTTAATTTTAATTAACTTTTTTGGTCCACCTGTACTCCAGAAGAAAAAATGCTTTGATAGGTAGGTGATGATGATGTCAATACTTATGCCTATTTTCAGTCACTTATTTTTGCCAAATCTGACTGACTGAAATTATCCATGCTTGCTCTTAGTATACATGGGAAAGGAATAATGTGTTAAGTGGAAAGCATATCTATTTTTTCTCTCTCATTCCTGGAAGCAATGGTGGAACCATTTTTGCTAAACTTTTAAAAACACCTGTCTGAGGCTAACAGCTTATTGTTTACTTTTAATCCTTTAATTGAAGGGGTAGAGGACTGTGGTGTAGATCTTAAAATTCAAAGTTTACCTCCTTCCCCCTCAATGAACAAAGCAGAGTCAACATGTCTCTGACAGTTTTAAATAAAACTACCACCCAAAGATCTTGCATACAAAAAGCTCTACTAAAACACCACTAAAGTTGCAAAGTTCAAATTGTGTGTGCAGTCTTAATTCAGAACAAAATGTATATGTTTTATGAAGTCTGTGTGATAACATTATTATTTATCCTACTTAAACCTGTCTCATTGGGTGGACAGGAGTCACAGTGAGGGCTGCATGAGGAAAGAAAGATACCTTATTTAAGGCAGTGGAGTAGGATCCTAAGGGGAGCTGGTCTTTACTGTGCTTTATCACTGCCCTAGATGACTTTAACGAAGACTCTTATACTCAGTGGTGAGCTGCAGCTAGTTCAGGGGAACCGGTTGTTAAATTTAGAAACCCTTTTAGAACTGGTTGTAAAGGGCTTTTAAATTTAACAAACGCGCTCTGCAGCTCCCTGCCCTGCCCCCAGCCCCAGCTCACCTGGCTCCAGCTCTGCCTCTGCCTCCTCCTCTGAAGGCTCCCCCTCTGGGCTGAGAAGGAAGCAGCAGCTTCCTGCAGGTGAGCTGGGGCGGGGGGGGCACAAGGCGGGCTCTAGGCACCGCGTGTCCCCAGCTCCAGCCCCGATCCCAACTCTGGCCAGGCGGCACGGCTCCAGCTCCGACCCCGGCCGGGCGGCGCGGCTCCAGGCTACCCCTGACTCCGGGCCGGCCAGCGACTCCGGCTCCCAGCTCTGGGCTGGGCCCCAGCCCCGCTCCCCGACTCTGGCCTGACCAGTGGCTCTGGCCTGGCCCCCAACTCCAGCCCAGTGCCCGCGGCTCCCAGCCCCGACTCTGGGTGGCACGGTAAGGGGGGCAGGGAGAGGGTGTTGGATAGAGGGTGGGGGGTGGATTAGGGTTGGGACTCGGGGCAGTCAGAGGGTAGGGAACAGGGGAATTGAATGGGGGCAAGGGTCCTGGGGGGGGCAGTCAGGAAGGACCAGGGGTTGGATGGGGTGGTGGGAGGCAGTCAGGGGCAGGGATTCCAGGGGCAGTCAGGAGAGAAAGGGTGGTAGGATGGGGCAGGGGTCCCGGGGGGCAATCAGGAATAAGAGGAGGGGTTGGATGGGGTGGCAGGGGGCAGTTAGGGGACAGGGAAGGGGGGTGGATGGGGCAGGACCCTCTTATGGGGTGAAGAGGAGGGAACCGGTTAATATTTTGGCAGCTCATCACTGCTTATACTGCATATGCAGTGGTGTTGTACCCATGTTGGTCCCAGGATATTAGAGAGACAAGGTATCTTTTATTGGACAAACTACTGTTGGTGAAAAAGACAAGCTTTTCAGCTTTCAGAGGGAAGAAGAGTTCTGTGTAAGCTTGTAAAGCATCTCTCACCAACCGCAGTTGGTCTAGTACAAGTATTACCTCACTCACCTTGTCTCAATAATACTGCATGGTCACAAGTGGGTCATATCAAAGTTGCACAAGCCCTCCTAATTCTGGTATCTTGTTTAGTTTCAGTCAGCCACTTAAAAGTTACGTTGTTCTAAGGTAGGAGGTTTTTTTGCCTTTTTTTTAAATAAATATATACAAAGCAAAAGCAATGCTACAGTCCCTTCCCTTTTTAAAGAAACACATCTTTCCCAGGCTGAAACTACTCATAGATGCTGCTGCTTTTACTAAGGTGACCAGATTTTCTTCAAGTGAAAAACTATTCCATTGGCCAAGAGCCCCAGTCAGTGTTCCCTCAAAATTAATTCCCCAGGTGTGGAATTAATTTTATGTACACCAATATGGAGGTGGTGTGTGACACATGACCTTCATAGTGGTGCACATAATAAAATTCATGGGGTAGGGGGCGGTTCAGGACAAGGGCAGATAGGCTCTGGGCTGGGCGTTGGGGTGGAGGGGGGGAGGGCTGCAGCTGGGTGTGTGGGCTCTGGGGTGGGGATGGGGATGAGGGGTTTGCAGTGCAGAGGGTGCTCTGCGGCTAGAAAGAGGACTCCCTGGGGCAGCCCTAGGCTCTGTGCAACTCCCCTGGCTGTAGCAGGTCCCAGCTGGCCAGGTTCCCTAAGCACCTGCATGGTGCTAAATTGGCTGCTGCATGGCCATGCAGCTTACAGAGACCTTAGCCCACAGTCCCTGCTCTCAGGGCTTGTCTATACATAGAGTGCTGGTAGGGTGACCAGATGTCCTGATTTTATAGGGACAGTACAGATAGTCGGGGATTTGTCTTGTATAGGCACCTATTACCCCCTTCCCCCCAACCCTATTTTTCACACTTGCTATCTGGTCAAAATGAGCACTGCAGCTGTAGCTGCTACCTGCACTGATGGGAGAGCATCTCTCATCAAGCAGTTACACTGCTGACCCGAGCGGCGGTAGCTATGCGTGTGGGAGAAGCGCTCCACCGTAGGCTTGTCCACAGCCCTGAGCGAGCGCTCCCGTGTAGACTGAGCCTCTGCTTGCTGTGAGGTGCCGGTAGGAAGTGCTCCAGTGCTGATTTGTCCCCTTTATCTGTTTTTCACATGGCATGCTGCTGTGTGGGGTGGTCCCTGCCTGCCCACCGGGGGCGGGGGGTGAATAAATGTTATGCTCTGAGGTTGCCCCCAAGCTGGCACGTGCTGGCCTGGCAAGGTCGGGGTCAGACAGCAGTTCCAAGGGCTGGTGATATTCCCCCTTCCCATCCTGGCTGGCACATGCACTGCTGCTCTGTTTCAGCAGGGCAGGGCTCGCATTAAGCAGTTGCTCTATGGCAGCGGTAGGCAAACTTTTTGACCCAAGGGTTACATCTGGGTATGGAAATTGTAGGGCAGGCCATGAATGCTCAGGAAATTGGAGAATTGGGGTGCAGGAGAGGGTGGGGGCTCTGGCTGGGGGTGTAGGCTTTATGGTGGGGCAAGAAATGAGGTGTTCAGCATGTGGGTGGTGGCAGAAGGGAAGGGTTCTGGGTGGGGATGAAGGATTTGGGGTGCAGGAGGGTGCTCTGGGCTGGGACTGAGGGGTTTGGCGGGCGGGAGGGGGATCAGAGCTGGGGTGCAGTCGCCAGGTGCCGCTTACCTCAAGCAATTCCCAGAAGCAGCAGCCTGTCCCCTCTCCAGCTCCTACGCGGAGGCACAGCCAGGCAGCTCTACGCGCTGCCCTGGCCATAGGTGCTGCCCCTGTAGCTCCCATTCGCCCTGGTTCCCAGCCAATGGGAGGTGCAGGGGGCACATAGGGCGGGGGCAGGGTACTGAGCCCCTTGGCTGCCCCTGCGCTTCGGAGCCGGGAGCTGCAGGCAGCCAGGGCCGGTGTGGAGCGGGGCGCTCAAGGGCCGGAAGCGGCCCCTGTCGGTAGTTTGCCCGCCCGGCTCTATTGGGGGAAGAGGGGGGGGTCGTGCGGCTCGAGCCAGGGGCGGCTCTAGAAAATAGGCTGCCCCAGGCAGCGCGGTGTGCTGCGCCGCCCTTCCTCGGTCCCGCGGCGGGTCCCCTCTTCCCGGTTGAGCTCCCGCGGCAGGTCCACCGGAGCCCCGGGACGAGCGGACCTGCCGCAGGCATGACTGCGGGAGCTCCACCGGAGCCGCGGACCTCCCGCGGGCACGGCTGCAGACGGTTCGCGGGTCCGGCGGCTCCGCTTGAGCTGCCGCAGTCATGCCTGCGGGAGGTCCAGCCGAGCTGCGGGACGAGCGCCCCCTCCGCAGGCATGCCTGCGGCAGGTCCAACGGCCCAGCCTGCCGCCCCCTAGATTTGGCCGCCCCAGGCAACAGCTTGGTTTGCTGGTGCCTAGAGCCGCCCCTGGCTCCAGCGGCTCCGCAGCTCGCTGTGCCCAGCGGCGCTAGAGCGGCGCCCTTCCCCTCCCCCCGCGGCGAGGCTGAGGTTCTTTGGCGCCTGCGCAGTTGCGGGGAGGGGGCGTGGCCAGCGCTACGGAGCTGCTGGGGGCGGCCTCGGGGCCCGTGTTGCCGGTGGGGGTTGGGCGGCTCGATGGCGACGTTCTTCGGGGAGGTGGTGGCGGCGCCGTCCCGGGCCGGGGTGGACGAGGACGAGGAGGAGGTGGCGGCGGGGGAGCGCGAGGAGACACCCGAGGACCGCGAGATCCGCAGGGAGCTGGAGAAGAAAAGGTGTCGCGGGGGGCGCGAGCCTGGGGGAGCAGCCGGACCGAGCCCCCCCCCGCGGGAGCGCGCGGGAGGCCGCAGGGCGCGAGCTCGGGAGCCCGGCGGTGTCAGCGGCGGATGGTCCCGCCCGCGGCGGGGGGGGGCGGGGCGCGGCGATGCTGCTGCCGCTGCCCCGGCGATGCGGCGCCCGGACGCTGTTTGTGATGAAAACGCGGGATCGGGCCCGTTGTCTTTCTAAAACCTCGCACGGGGGGGCCCGATCCCGTGCAGCCCGCCCGTGTGGGAGGCAGGTGCGGAGCGGCCTGTGCGCAGAGCAGCTTCTGGGCTGAGCTTATTTCCCTCCCGCTTGTCTCTGTGGGTGTCAGGCAGGAGTCAGAGCAATGTAGGGCTGGAAGGGACCTCAAGAGTCCCCTGATCCAGTCCCCTGTGGCGAGGCAGGACTGGGTATACCTGGCCCATCGCTGACAGCTGTTCGGAGGGGCTTCAGAACAGGTGGGACCAGGTTGGGTATTCCACAATATCCCTAAGTGTTTTCCAGTGCTTAACTAGCCTTAGAGCTGGATTTTTTTCCCCTAATATGGAACCTAAATCGCCCTTGCTGCAGATTAAGATAATTACTTTGATCCCCTGCCCCACCAGCTGCACATGTGGGCTTTGTAACAGCCCTTAAGGTGTTTGAAGACTATGAAGTCTCTCCCCTTTTAAGCCCCCTCAATTGCCTTTGCTCAAGACTAAAACATGCCTAGTTTTGTTTTGTTTTTTTAACATTTTAGTTTTCCGCACTTCATCATTTTCATGTTTTTACTCTGGATTCTCTCCAGTTTGTCCTCATTTTCCTATGCTCAGAACCACACATGCAACTTCAGCTGAGGACTCACCAGTGCCAAATAAAGTGGGTCAAGACTTCCTGTGTTATATATCTGACATACCTGTTAATACACCGCAGAATGATAGCCTTTTTCATAACTGCATCAGCTAGGGGACCACAAATTGAATGAGTCAACAATAACCCCAAAATTCTTTTCAGCAGTACTACTGCCTAGCCAATTATTCCTAATTTTGTAGATGTGCATTTGATTTCTTCCTTCCTAAGCGTAGTACTTTGTTTGCACTCATCTTTATTGAATTTTGTTGATTTCAGAGGAGTTCTCCAATTTGTCAAGGTTGTTTTGAAGTCTATTCTTGTTCTGCAATGTACTTGTAGCCCCTCCCATCCAGGTGACATTTGCAGATTTTATAAGCATACTCTCCATTATCCAAGTCATTAATGAAAATATTGAATAGTACTGGACTCAGGACAGAGCCCTGTGGGACTCCACTATATACATCTCTCCAGTTTGACTGCAAGCCATTGATTACTACTCTTAAACTGGTTGAAAGACCATAATCTTGTACCTACCTTATAGTAACTTCTTCTAGATGACATTTCCCCAGTTTGCTTATTAGAATGTCATGTGGTACTGTGTCAAAAGCCCTACTGAAATTAAAATATATCATATCTATTAGGCTAGTAACCCTGTCAAAGAAGGAAACTAGGTTGGCTTGACATGATTTGTTCTAGAGAAATCTATGTTGGCAATTACTTAGAACCCTATTATCCCCTAGATGCTTACCATTTGATTAGTTAATAATTTGTTCCAGTATTTTTCCAGGTGTTGAAGTTAGGTCTGTAATTCCCCAAGTCCTTTGTTCCCTTTTTAAAAACTCAGTCCTATGTTTGCTCTTCTTTGGTTGTCTGGGACCTCACCTGTCCTCCATGAGTTCTCAAAGATAATTGCGGATGGTATTGAGATTACTCCAGCTAGTTACTTAAATGCCCAAGGGTGAACTTAATCAGGTTCTTCTGATTTGAATACATATAACTTATCTAAATATTCTTTAACTTGTTTTTTTCCCCGTTTTGGCTTGTGTTCCTTCATTTGTGTAACGTAGGATGATTCTCACAAAAACAATTTTTGTATTGTCTTTCCAGATCATAGAGAGAGGTAAATGGATCTAACCTTATTGCACAACCTGTGTTCTTATCCATTGTTTGTTTTGTTTGCATTTAACCTATTTCTTTTTCTTTATGCTAGGGAGGTCCACATCCTTTGGAATTCGAAGTTAAGTGCATCTACTGGAAGCTTTACAGATGAGCAGTTTCCTTGCTCTAAGTTTATATTGGCGATAGGACATAATTCTGTAGGTAAGTAGTCCAGACTGAGAAAAAAGTCTGTACTATAGAAACTCTATACAATTGTTTTGCCCTGCTCCCACTGTAACTTTTGAATACTGAGCAGTAGCAAGTAGGAACATGGGGAAGGTGTGCGTGCTAAGATAGCGCTTTTCTACTTGAAGCCATGTTTGATTTTGCTTTGGGTCTCACCATGACTGTTAAACTCCTTTTTATGCAAAGGATAGCAGCAATCTGGGTTCCTGGCAAAATGGGTAGAGAATTGCAGTGCTCCTGTAGGAGGCATTCTGACCATGCTCTGGAGGGATTTTAATTACTTCCGTTTTTCATTCAGGGGATAAACTTTTAGATCTGATGTTGGTGAAGAGAACTTTCCAAATGTAAATTGAGGTAATGATGCGTTTTTAGACAGCACCAATAATTCTGAAGTTGTACATTGCTTTGCCATACTGAAAGTGTCATTACTTTATTTCTTTTGATACCTGCAGGAGGTAGCATTTAAAAATACATTTTTTTAAAAAGTATCTATCCCATATGGTTATCTGACGCTTCTTGAAAAATGCAAATGATCCCATAAAGATGACTTCATCGCTCATGTCACTTTCAGTCTGCCACTCAGAAGCTAAGAGTAGGAGCAAAGGCAGGCACTGAAACTTTTTACAATGGAATGCAAATAATCTGTTTTGGGACACGTAGGGTAGCAGAGATACAGTAAGTTCTCACTTAACATCATCCTGGTTAACGTTGTTCCGTTGCTGATCAATTAAAGAACATGCTTGTTTAAAGTTGCGCAGTGCTCCCTTGTTGTTTGGCAGCCACCTGCTTTGTCCACTGCTTGCAGAAAGAGGAGCCCATTGGAGCTAGCTTGTGGGGGCTTGGAACCAGGGTGGACCGGCAGCCACCCTATCAGCTCCCCTAAGTTCCCTGTGTGGCAGCTGCCCAGCAGACTGTGAATTGCCAGGCAGTTCAGCTGTACCCTCCCCCCACTGTTCTGTGCTGCTCCTGCCCCTCTGCCTTGGAGCTGCTTCTGGGAGCCTCCTGCTTGCTGTGTGTATGGTGCTAATGTCCTCCTACCCCCCATCTTCAGAGAGCGGGGTGATCGGAGGGTCAACAGGACAGGGCTCAGGACTGGAGAGAGCTTGCTGGCAGCAGCAGCTATCTCAACTTGCTGATCTACTTAAAAAGGCAATGTACTTAGAGTGGGGTCAGCGTAATTAAAAGGCAATGCGCATCTCTCTCTCTCTCCCCCGTGCACACACACGGTGGGTGTGTCTCTCTGTCTCTCTCTGCCATGCTGTGTCTTCTCCCTCCATTCCTGCTGCCTTATAGAGTGTGAGGTTACATTAACAACACTGTGTTAACCCTTGAGGGCTCAGCCAAGTGCTAGTTCATCATTTAGCAGTCAGGCATTCCCTGGAAAATATCCCACCCTGTGACTCCTCCACCTCAGCCAAGCTTCACAATCATCATTGCTGTGTACAGTATTATTGTTTGTTTAAAACTTATACTCTGTGTGTGTGTGTGTATATGTATTTATGTGTGTATGTATATATACACCTCTACCCAGATGTAACACGGTCTTTGGGAGACAAAAAATCTCACCATGTTATAGGTGAGACAGCATTACAATGGGGATAGGGAGAGGAACCGCTTTTACCCCTCTTCTCTTCCCCCCCTCTCCCCCCCCCCCCCCGCTTGCCACGCCAATCAGTTCTTTGACCTGGCAAGCCTGGGAGGGAGGAGAAGCGGAGGAGGTGGAGGAGAGGTGAGCTGGGGCAGGGGGGCTTCAGCAAATAATGCGGGGGGGTGCGTAGGGGAACCGCTCCCTGCCCCAGCTCACCTCCACTCCTCCTCCTCCCACGAGCATGCCACTCAGCTCTGCTTCTCCTCCCTCCCAGGCTTGCCGCGCAAAACAGCTGATTGGTGCGGCAAGCCTGGGAGGGAGGGGGGAGAAGCAGAACTGCAGCGCGCTCGTGGGAGGAAGCGGAGCGGAGGTGACCTGGGGCAGGGGGGCCTCAGGGAGGGCCGCAGCAAGTAACTGGTAGCGGGGAGGGGGCGCAGAGGAACCACTTGCAGTAACACGAATTCGGATATAACAAGGTAAAGCAGCCCCATCCCCCGGAGTGCTGCTTTATCGCATTATATCTGAATTCGCATTATATCGGACCGCATTATATCAGGGTGGAGGTGTATGTGTCTTTTGTCTGGTGAAAAAAATTTCCCTGGAATTTAACTCTCCCTATTTACACTAATTCTTATGGGGAAATTGGATTCGCTTAATATTATTTTGCTTAAAGTAGCATTTTTCAGGAACATAAGTACAACGTTAAGCGAGGAGTTACTTTATACCTGCTTGTCCTGCCTTATAACAGCCAGGAAACTGGGATGGGAGTATAATAATGAAGACACCTCTCTCTTGCAGTGTGAGTCCCCACTGGTAGGAAAGAGAGAGAGCTCCTTCCAGCAGACCAAGGGTGGATTGGCACTTCAAATTTCCGAACCTTATTTAAATCTAGTCTTGACCAGGGTTTAAAGATGTAGTGTGAGTTTGAACTAGCCACCATAATCTAACTCTCACATTCTAGGCCTTGTCCTAACTAGTTAAGTTGTACTTTAGCACTTGGTAAGCTGGTCAAGCTAAAGCCTGGGCTTTTTGCTTCCCCCATGGCTTTAGCTTGGCCTTCTTAGCATGTGCTAATGTCCAGTTTGCCTGGTCTTAACTAGAATTTTTGAAGGCGTGTGCTAGTTTGAACTAGCTGATGTGGTCTGAAACCTCTTTAAATACTAGTCTAAACTAGCCTCAGAGAGTGGAGCATTGAGCAGAGTAGGATAGGAATTCTAGCACCTTCCTTTCCTGTCAACTAGGGATGAAATCTGACTTTCTCATCAGGAATTTGCCCTTGGATTTTACTTGAGGGGCCTCCCTTCTTTGTCTCTTAATATTGGTTTCTGATCAGTATGCTTAGTCTCTGGCTAGGTGGTGTCTGATAAATTCTTCAAGCCCTACTTTTGATCACTTACTGTAAATTGTGAAGTTCACTTTTGGCAAAAGCAAGCAGAGCCTTGCTCTGAGTTTTGGTACTGAGGAAGAAGCTAGTACCAAAGCCATGATTATGTGGATTAACAAGATAAGAAAAGCTGCTTCACTCATTAAGGCAAAAGTGCAAGTATTATTTGAATAGTACACTCCTGCTATTTACACTACTTGGGTTTGATTTGTTTCAGAATTGAAAATTGCATCCTGGTCACTGTGATGGAGGCTTATATTGCCATGTGGGAGGTGTGTTTTTGAGATGAATGTAGCACTCATTCCCTGGGGTGGTGGAAATAGCTGCATACTAGCGTGTTCTGTTTGAGTGTGTCTAATCATGAGAGATGAGTCTGAAAGGGAAAAGATTCTGAACATATCTTGTAGTTTCAACCAGTTAATGAATGCGGTAGATTTGATACTGATTTTGAAGGGAGATGGTTCTCTCTGCACAGTGGACAGTATCTGTTGTGTCAATGACAAATAAGGGTCAACGTTTTTCTGTTTATTTTGTACTATCTGATGAGAAAAACAAAATATTTCATGTGACACAAAGTATTTAGAATATATAGAACATATATTTGATTAATATTAACTGTGATTTTTTTTAAATGACATTAATATTTAAGATTACTTTAATTCTTGATCTTTCCAGGTGAAAGGGTACTAAAGTTTGTAGTTTTGTTGCAACCACTAACTTAATGTAATTGATAATGAGTTCTCCCCAGAAAACCCCAACCACAAACAAACTGTAGTAATCCAGTTCAAGAGGTTTTACATGAATTTTGGTTTAATGGGAATGTCTCATCTATCTGATATTACTATATAAACTAATACTGATGTTGTTCACAGCTTTCCTGTCCTCATTTGTTCTGAATTCTGGATGCTGGGAAGCAGTTGGCTCTGTCAAATTGTGGAATGAATGGTGCAGAACATCAAATACAACAAGTGTTCTTCCAACAGATGCTTTCTGTTTGTTCTACAAATTAATATCTGATCCAACAGTAAGTGGCATATATGTTTGCATTTAGAAATGATTCTCTCCCCTTATCTCTCTTTCTCAACAGAAAATCAGTAAGAGAGTCCTTTTCAGAAAAGAAAACCAGTAAGGTTGCAGTGTTCTTAGCTTACCACATAAAAAAACGTGATTTGTCAGCCAGCTTGATGAGGTTGCTGAGACATGAGCTGCATTTCAGGAAGTTTAGGGTACTCAACTCTGCCACATAGCTATATTAAATTATGGAATTCAAGGTTACTTCTAGGTGTTCACTTCCACCCTCAAAGTCTAGTACTAATAAGTGTTCTCTGTGAACATTTTGGGTCATATCCTCAGTTAGCATAAACTGGTGTAATAAAGCTACATTGACTTACACCAGATGAATATCTGGCCCTTTATGTGCAGTACAAGGAAGATTCATGGCAAGATGGAGTGCTTCATATCAGTTGCAGATGGAAAATTCTCATTGAAATGGTGGTAGTGTATAGTGTGAGTGTAATCAATATCATGTTCATGTAGAGTCAATATCTTTTTAATATGAGACAGAAAGGGACTGTAACTGAGTTGTCTGAATCACTTGTTTACAATTCTGTCTTTTTAGGTATTGTTGTGCCAGTGCAATTGCTATGTGGCTGAAGATCAGCAATTTCAATGGCTTGAAAAGGTAAAATTGAGATTAACAGGAGTTAAGCAAAGAATTTTTCGGGGGGGGGAGGGGGGGACTTCTTATAAGAAAAACAAAACATCTCTGCTTAGAATGCTCAGTTATTTTCTATATCACTCCCCCCGCCCCCGACTCAGAAAACTAAATGTTGTTTGAATTTTGTACCAAGAAGTTCTGTGTAATCCCATTATGTCTGGTACTGGTTGTGTCTGCTGTAGTTAAACTTTCTAAAACAGTTTCCAGAAGAGAGCCTCTGTTTTCTCATACTCATTTTCAGAAACATTTGCCTTTCAGGATTAAATTTTCCATTGTTGATTTCAACAGAGGTGAATTATTCTAACCACTTATGAGTTATGGAAATATGGGGGAAAAAATTGAGTGTTTTTGGTGAGTGTTTTGTTTAGGAAAGAAAATTGAGTGTTTTGTTTAGGAAAGAAAAGTATAACAGCACTTGTACAGGGCTACGGCTGCCAAAAATAACTAGTTTGAAACTTGGCATGGACAAAGTCCTCACTGAGGAGTGTGTGTTCTGTTTTCTTTGAGGGAGAAATGCTCAGTTCCTGCCTCTTTTGTTTCATCACTATAATTCTGCCATACAGAGAGGCTGCTGCTGAAACAGTTTGCAATATTGTCAACCCCAGTCACTCAAAAGGCATGAGTCAGGTCTGGAACTATTATGTAATCAACTTCAAAATCATGAAATTCTTAAATATTGGGTTATTTTTGTTTGCCTTCTAGTTTTTGAAGTGTAGTGTACACTCAGGTCATATTTTTCATGATCTTTTTTTCCTGCAACCTCATGGGTTGTGAACTTTTTTTTTAAATGAAAGCTCAGATTCACATAATCACTTGACTTCAGGAGCTGAAGTATTAACAAACACAACAGATGTTGCGAGGCTTAGGTAAAATCATAAGAGTTGTTAATATTATGCAAATTGTGTAAAAAAGAGTTTGTAGCAGTCTCCGTGAGGCAGAAAGGAAAATAAAATGTGCTTTATAGATCTGCAAAGAGATTTTTAAAATTGAATTGTACCTATATATATAAAATAAAAAAGGTACAATTCAATTTTAAAATCTCTTTGCAGATCTATAAATATATATTGATGATATTTCTCAGGTAAGCAAACCAACCAATGTCATGTCTTGTCTTTCCTGGTTTGGGGTTCTAGGAAGCTTGTTGTTCTGAGCTCTTGTGAGACAATCGATGGGGCAGACACTGGTTGTGTCTGCTGTAGTTAAACTTTCTAAAACAGTTTCTAATCTGTAACAAGTGTTCTATTCCATTAGGCATTGCAGTTAAATAGATGTTAATAGAAACTTCAGCTTTCTTTTTGGTTAGCAGTTTGACTAAAAATCCCCCTTCTCTTCCTCTGCTGCTCTTCACCCCTACCCCTCTGCTGCCATTGCTCTGCCTTCAATCTCTTGTGATGTCATAATTTTGCTGGTTCTTCAATGACTACATAATCTCTCTCAGGGAAAGCATAAATCATCAGAAGCAAGTCTCTTTGTTTTCAAGTTATAGGGTAACGAAACATTAATGTGGAGGATTAGTTGCCTATCTTTAGGAGTAATTTATTGTTTGGCTGCCATATACATAAATAAGAGAACTTCCGTAGCATATTTCCCATATCGTTCCTTGTCGTCTTCATGGTGATGAATCCTAAGAAGGTGGTGGGAGGGATATCTGCACATTTTTACTAACTTATCAGTTGTAAAAATGACAAGACCATGTAGAAAATGAAGCCATTTTTAGTAAGTGTGTATTGATCTTAGAGTAGAAAGTAGTAACATCTGAAGGCTGTACATGGAAGAGTAAGGGATCCAAAAATGTATTCCTATTAGGGCTGTCAATTAATCGCAGTTAACTCTCGTGATTAACTCAAAAATATTAATTGCAATTTAAAAAATGTATTGTGCTTAATCACATTTATAACAAAAGAATACCAATTGAAATTTATTAAATATTTTGGATTTTTTCTACATTTTCAATATTGATTTCAATTACAACACCGAATACAAAGTGCACAGTGCTTACTTTATATTTTTATTACAAATATATGCACTGTAAAAATGATAAAAAATAATTTTTCAATTCACCTCATACAAGTACTGAACTGCAATCTCTTTATCATGAAAGTGTAACTTGCAAATGCAGATTTTTTTTGGTTATATAACGGTACTCAAAACCACAACTGTGTAAAACTTTAGAGCCTACAAGTCCACTCAGTCCTACTTCTTATTCTGCCAATCGCTAAGACAAACAAGTTTGTGTACATTAACTGGAGATACTGGTGCCTGTTTCTTATTTACAATGTCACCTGAAAGTGAGAACAGGCATTCGCATGGCACTTCTGTAGCCGGCATTGCAAGGTATTTACATGTCAGATATGCTAAACATTGGTATGCCCCTTCATGCTTCGGACACCATTCCAGAGGACATACTCCCATGCTGATGATGCTCATTACAAAAATAATGTGTCAATTAAATTTGTGACTTTACTCCTTGGGGGGAGAATTGTATGTCTCCTGCTCTTTTTTTACCCGCATTCTACATATATTTCATGTTATAGCAGTCTCAGATGATGACCTAGCACAGGGGTGGGCAAACTTTTTGGCCTGAGGGCCGCATCGGGTTTCAGAAATTGTATGGAGGGCTGGTTAGGGGAGGCTGTGTCTCCCCAAACAGCCAGGCATGGCCCGGCCCCGGAACCCCTGCGCCATCCACCCCTCCTGCTGTCTGTCTCTGACCACACCCAGACCTGCTGCCCCGTCCACCCCCCTCTTCCTTCCTGACTGCCCCCAGGGACCCCTGCCCCCTCCACTCCCTTCTCCCTAACTGCCCCCTTCACCGCCCCATCCAACCTTCCCTCCCTCCTTCCTGACTGCTCCCCCGGGACCTCTACAACATCCACCCACCTCTTCTCCCTGTCCGTTGACAGCCCCTGGAACCCTCACCTGTGACTGCCTCCTGCTGCCCCATCCAACCCCTTCTCTCATTCCTGACGGCCCCCACCCTGGGACCCCTGCTCCATCCACAACCCCTGCTCCCTGACTGCCCTCTGCCGCCCCATCCAACCCCTCCCCTCCTACTTTTTGCCCTCTGAACTAAAATGAACCCAGTCTTCTGTAATTGGACTCCATTCCTGTATTAGCATAAACCTCACTTATGGTGGAATTCATATTTTCATTCCAGGTTTTTGGCTGTATGCGGGAGGAGGATCTGCAAGTAACCATTCTTTCAACATGTCCCGTAACTGATTATAAAACCCCTGAATCCACTTTAACGCTTCCTTCTCCTTTTCTGAAAGCTTTAAAGACAAAAGACTTCAAAGAGACCATCTGTTGTCCACTGCTGGAGCAGCCAAATATTGTACAGGGTCTCCCTGCTGCTGGTATTATGCAACTTAATTTATATTCTTGCATTCATTCATTTATTTTTTTGCTACATTGCAAGGTTATGCTTGTGTCCTATGCTAACTGTTGACATTTATTGGTGAATGTTAATTTTGAACAGCATAACGTTTAACTGATTATCCTAATTTTAAGTTTATCCTCCAATTGCGTAACATTACATCTTACAGTATATCTTGAACCAGGAGTCACCCAATGAAATTAGCAGGCATAAGGAAGTACTTTTTCACACAACACAGAGCCATCCTCTGGAACCCTTTGCCAGGGAAAGTTGTGAAAGCCAAAAGCATAACTGAGTTAAAAAATAATTAGATGTGTTCTTGGAGGATAGTCCCTCAATGGCTATTAGCCAAGATGGTCAGAGATGCAACCCCATAGCAAAATGGTATATTACTTAAATTGAAAGAGATGTTATGCAGTGTGGATTAGATTACGTTGATGTAACAGTCTTTTCTTTTTGGTTATATATAGTTCTGAGTTATTGTCAAGTATGGCAGATTCCTGCAGTGCTGTATCAGTGTTACACGGATGTCATCAAACTGGACACTGTTACAATTGAAGCATTCAGGCCTGTGCTTTCTTCTAAGAACCTGAAGAGTTTAGTCAAGGTAAAGCTTAATTTTAAAGATTAGTGGAAAGTTCTCTCTCTTTTAGTATCGGAGTGTCTGAGGTTGTAGACTAATAAGACTTAGATGTATAGTATTTGAGAGAGACAAACTTGGATTAACAGGCCATCCTGAATATAAACCTTACAAATTGGAACACTTAAATGCTTTAAACTGCTTCCATCTGTGATTAGCCTCTTAGCAACAGTGTGTGAGAAGCTCTAGATTCACAAGAATCGTTTCATTTTTGAATTTATTATAATCTGGTATTTAAAGGAATAACTTCAAGTGGCTATTGTAAATAGAACTTCCTATAGATCTTATTAAAAGCCTCTAAGCTACTCATGCTGCTTACTGGTCCGTGAGCTAATATCTTACCACTGTGCATCCATAGTCAAAATGGTGCTATGCTATTAGCTGTGTATCAGATGAGAGCCATTCTAGATCTCATTTAAACATTATTTTGAAAATGTTAATTTTTTTTAGTTGTATCAACTTCTATTAAAGCTGAAAGAGTACAGACTTCAGGGACATATTAATCATAAAGGTCCAGATTTTTAAAGGTATTTTTGGCCTTGGTATGCTCAGTATCGCAACACCTAATGGATTTAGAAGCCAAAATCTCCCTTTTTTCAAAAGGGATTTAGGAGCCAAAGTCCCCATGACTGTCAGGTCTTCTGAGTCCTAGTCCAGTGCTCTATCCACTAGGCCACACTGTCTCCATCAGCAAGCAAAAAGTTGAATATTTTCCTTTTTTTTTTAAATGTTTTGAATGAACATGTTTATAGAATGACTTCTGTAAAGTACTCACCCTGTTTTTGCCAGTTGAACTTGAATTTAAATGGAAAAAGTGGTTGGTAGGAGAATCTTTGAAATACGCTGTTTTCAGCTGTGACTGAGATGCAAATTCCAGCTTTCAGACACCACTGATGAATTTTTAGGATCCAACAAGGCTTCTAAATTGATAATATTAGAACTTTGTTGAGGGGAAATAAAAATACAGCCTCTTCCCCCTCCCTTTTATGGGTGTAACTATTTGAGCAAGAGACTACAGGTTAACTTGTCCTAGTGTGTGATTAAACTGGACACTCCTTTGGAGCTTTCACTAGCTCTCTAGATACTTTCTTTCATAACACCTGACTCTTATACAATAACTCCTCACTTAAAGTCGTCCGGTTAACGTTATGTTGCTGATCAATGAGAGAACATCCTTGTTTAAAGTTGCACAATGCTCCCTTATAACGTTGTTTGGCAGCACATTGCAGGTAGCTGGTGGGGGCTTGGAACCAGGGTGGACCGGCAGCCCCCCATCTGCTTCCTGCTCCCCTAAGTTCCCTGTGTGGCAGCCGCCCAGCAGACTGTGAATTGCCAGGCAGTTCAGCTGTCCCTCCCCCCACTGCCATGTGCTGCTCCTGCCCTCTGCCTTGGAGCTGCTCCTGGGAGCCTCCTGCTTGCTGTGCGAGGTGGCGGGAGGGGAAGAGGAGTGCTAATGTCAGGGTGTCCCCTTCTCCCCTCCCCCCACTCCCCTTACAGAGCAGGGTGCGGGGACACAACAGGGCTCAGGACTGGAGGGAGCTTGCTGGCAGCAATTGCTATCTCAACTTGCTGATCTACTTAAAAAGGCAATGTACTTAGTGTGGGGTCAGCATACTTAAAGGGGCAATGCACGTCTCTCTCTCTCATGCAAATGGTGTGTGTCTGTCTCTCTCTGCCATGCTGTCTCACCTCCCTCCATTCGTGCCGCCTTGTAGAGCGTGAGGTTATATTAACAACACTGTGTTAACCCTTGAGGGCACAGCCGAGTGCTAGTTCATCATTTAGCAGTAAGGCATCCTGGGAAATATCCTACCCTCTTCCATCCTCTCATTTCACCACCTCAACCAAGCTTCATAATCATCATTGCTGTGTACAATATTAAACTGTTTGTTTAAAACTTATATTGTGTGCGTGTGTGTGTGTTTTCACACACACACACACTCTTTTGTCCGGTGAAAAAAATTTCCCTGGAACCTAACACACACACACACCACCTCACCCCGTTTACGTTAATTCTTACAGCAGAAATTGGATTCGCTTAACATCGTTTCGCTTAAAGTAGCATTTTTCAGGAATATAACTACAATGTTAAGTGAGGAGTTACTGTTAATGTTTTAATCATATTGCTGTTCACTGTAATAAAGTTTTTTGAGTGGGTAGGAAAGAGTATGATTGAAGTGTTGTGTAACCTATTAGTAATGACTATTTCTTTATTTTACTAGGATATGTCCAGAAGTGCAGAGATACTGAAGAAATTAGTGACAACCAATGAAATTCATAATAACATCTATACATAAAGATAAAGTGGACACTTATCACCAACCAGTACATTCAAGTCTGATGTGTGCTTTTGTCAACTCCAATTGCTTATTTGAAGATATTTTGGAATTCTAGCTGCTTCTTTAAAAGTGGAATAAATCCTAATAGATTTTTTTTTTTATATTTTGAGGTACTCTTTATTTGAACATTTTTCAATGCCTAGAATGACTTAACACATGTCAAATTTTCTTCCTTCACTAGATGGGAGTATATTTTTAACAGTTTATTAACTCAAAGAAGATGACTTGAGGATTAAATGCACATTTTTCCCTTAAGTGGATTGAATGACTTGTTTTAAATATACACATGCTATATTCAAAACAGAAAAGTAGGTTTAATATCTAATGATGTCATAATTTTACATTTATTTTGAGTTATAAAAGTTGAGTTGTCTTAAAAATCTGTGGGTGATCTGAATAAAGATACTCAGAAGTTTTCAAATTTTATGTACAAAATATTTATATGTTAAAAATATCATGGTAAAGACATATTGGAAACTTACTAATGCAAATGGTGGAATCCTGAATTGTATTTTTACACATAATTCCATGTTCCCACCCGCTCTGCTTGTCAGCTATTTGGAAGCAGGTGAAATACGTGACTCCATTTTTACTTCACTTTGGAACTTGCCTCAATATTTTAGCTGGCAGTCTCTTACATAAAGAGAAATTATACTTTATGGTAGTCAGAAATTTTGCAGGCCAAAACTGTTCCAATAAGCTTTTAATCTTAACAGCACCTAGCACAATGTGGTCCATGACTCTTAGGTACTGCACTAATACAAATAAGAAATAATAATCAAAACTGACTTTAATATTAAAAGTCTGTCTACATCCATACAATAAAAATTTGCTTCAACCATTTTAACTGAGTTGACAAAGGAGTAGTAAGAACAACAGTCACCTTTATGCTGAATAGGAAATTTTCAAAGAGAAGCAAATAGTTTAAATGTTCAGTATTTAAAGTTAAAATGATTTTAGAGGTTAATATTTTAAGATCCTATGGTTTATAATGTTGATCTGACTGTTTTTAAAATTAAATATTGGAATTGGCATAAAGTTGCGGTACATTAACTATATATTGTCCCTGACAATGTATTCAAGATCATAATTGCAAATGTGGCACGAAGAGTTAATATTCTGTTGTAGCCAACTGCATCAGAGTGCTGTTACTACAATGAGAACTTTAAAATGTATTTGGGTCATTTTACAGGAAAGAAAGATTACTTTTTAGATCGTTCTCAGCATAGTCAGTTTGATTTATCGTTCTCAGCATAGTCAGTTTGATTTTTTTTTTTTTTTTTTGTGAAAGCTCACTGGAATATTTGTAACAGTATAGTTTTGTGTCTTAACTGCATTACTTTGCCTGGTTCTGAAATTTCTGACTCACTTTATATTGTGCTAGAATCTCAACTGCCCCTGCTATATGTGGCTTATAGTGTGATAATTGATGCAAGTGAGACCAAGTCTTCAGCAAATTTTATTAGTGTAAAGCCTCTCATCATTGGGTACTTTCATTTAAAGTACTGTTAATATAGTAAGAGTTTAGAGCTCAGGAAAACAAGTGTCCACCACTATATAAGTGGTATATTTTGAAACATACTAGCAAGGAGAACTTTTTTCTTTTTACTTCTAAACCAAATTTTACTTAGTTTGAAGAAAACCTGTTTCTACGGTTGCTTTGTAGGTCTGACCTGAGATGAAAATATTTTTGCCATGAAAGGATTGTTCATTGGCTACCCCAGTTGCTTGCTTATACATTTCAAATGTGAATATTTGTTTATTGTAAATTGAAGATTACAGAGGAAAAACTTGAATAAATAACAATACTTGTAAACTTTTACAGCAGTGGTTTCAACCTTTTTTTCATCTGTGGACTTCTAAAAATTTCAAATGGACGTGCAGGCCCATTTGAAAATTTTAGACATAGTCTGCGGACCCCCCGGTTGAAAAGATTGTTGTTAGACATAGTGTGTGGACTCCCAGGGATCTGCAGACCACAGGTTGAAAACCACCATTTTACAGAAATAGAAAGTATATTTCTAGTGTTTGTCTTGTTACCACTGCAGTTTGCAACTGTTGAAAATAGTTCCTCAAATACAGCTGAATTTATTCCCAACTTATACTAAGCAAAAAGGAAAATTTATGTATTTACTATGAAGATTTTCTTTTGAAAAAAAACAAACCTCTGATAAATCCAAAGTCTAGCAATCAAAGCTAGAAAAATTAGAACTGGGGAATCAAGTGTATACTGTATTTCTAACAAGGAGTAACTTATTGGGATGTGATCGAGTCTTCATAACTTGAAATCTTCGAGTCAGAACTGAATGTTTTATAAAAGATTTTGCTCTAGTTCAAATTCGTCTCACTGAATGAATTACCGAGTGAAATTGTGTGATCTTGACTATGCAGAAGATCATATTAAATCTAATGGCCTGAAAATATATGGGTCTGATCCAGTGCCAACTGATGTTCATAAGACTCTTTCCATTAGCTTCAATTGGCATCAGCTCTTGTTCTGTGAATCCAAAATATCCAGCATCTCTAGTATGAAAAAACAGAACAGTGATTTGCTTTTTAAAAAATCCTTTAGTCTTTTTCAACATGGATTCCAGAGCCAGCAGCTTAAACTCCCTTCCCCACATAAAATTCCCAACCACAATTCCCCCCATCCCAAACACCTGCCTCAACTTGGAAGAGCTTTCTTTTTACAATTCTTATTATAGAGGACCTAGAAGCCACCCCTGGATATAAGTTGCCCAACACATTGTTATAAGATGCTTGTAATCTGTTTTGAGAAGCTATAATATCTCCCTATGTTGCTTGCAGTAGGCCTTTGAAATTCTGCAGGGAGAAAGGCACTTGTCTGGTTCTAGAGGTTTTTTTGTCCCATGAAATTCTTTCAAGTTTGGTTTCTCCTCTTTTGCTTCATCATACCAAAATAATACATTCTAATCTAAGACTGGGCTGATCGTCCCACCAAAACAGTTGCCATAGTACAGGGGTAGGCAACCTATGGCATGCATGCCAAAGGCAGCACATGAGCTGATTTTCAGTGGCACTCACACTGCCCGGGTCCTGGCCTCTGGTTTGGGGGGGCTCTGCATTTTAATTTAATTTTAAATGAAGCTTCTTAAACACTTTAAAAACCTTATTTAATTTACATACCACAATAGTTTAGTTATATATTATAGACTTATAGAAAGAGACCTTCTAAAAATGTTAAGATGTATTACTGGCACATGAAACCTTAAATTAGAGTGAATAAATGAAGACTCGGCACACCACTTCCGAAAGGTTGCCAACCTCTGCCATAGTAGCTCATGCTGCACTGGGCCTCCCTGGAACAAACAGCTGGGCAGGGCTCCCTCCACTAACTCCACCCCTCAGACCCAGTATGCGGCCCCTGCACCTCTCTCCACTTCTACCAGGACATCATATGGATAAGGCGCTATCTGAATCTCCTGGGGTAGGGAAGAGAAGGGGAAGAGAAAAAGAGCCAGCCTAGGGTTCTTTCAACAGCTACATGTTGAATCCACCATGTCTATCCCCTCTCTTGGGTGCAAGCTCTCCCTGATCACCGTGCATGACTCCAGCAGGCCATTCTACCTTTCCCACACTCCAGCCTTGTCATGCTCCCAGCTAATGCAGTTAGTCCTGTAGCTCGAGTTGTCCTGTACAGCTGAACAGTCAAGAGTTCAAACACTTATCAGTGATACATGATGAGGGGTTGTTACTATTACAGATATTTTTTACCTTTTTCCTTTTAAAAAAAATGGGCTATTACACATCAAAAACTGCTTAAAAACATTTATTAAGGTTGCAAAGTCAAGGAATGACCCATGCAACCTTAATTCAGCCCCCTTGTGCATAATATGCATGAGGATAGTCTTGAAATTATATAATTGGATAGTATTTTTTCCATAGGACCCCTGCCTCATTAAGAACAGGATGGAGAGTACCCAAGGAATGAATCAGAATTCTGTAGTTAAGGAAGTTGTTTGTAGGATCCCAGCTTCATTTGCTCTAGAAGTTGGAAGATGTGTTAGCAAGGTAGGGGACTGCAGGAAATGAGATGATGGTCTTATGGTTAAGGCAGGTGAATCCCACATAGGAGAACTCATTGCTAACCCGACTTCTGTCACAGTCTTCCATTGCGATGCTAAGCAACTTATGTAAGACACAATTTTGGCATGTGGCCACTAACTCTGAATTCCTTGTTTTCTGGTTCAAACATAAGATACCTGGGCCTGATGAGCTGAAGTGCTGAGTACTTACAACTGCAACCTAAGTTGATAGGAGCTATGGGTGATCAGTCCCTTTGTAGTAAGGTAGTATCAGCAGGAATGAGTCCCAGTCGTGGCTCTGCCATTGTTTTACTGTGTCTTGCTCAGGCAAGTCTTTTTACCTTAATTTTGCCATATGTATAATAATGGTCTCTTATAGGGAAGCATTTAGTTACTATGATGATGAATACCCTAGAAATGACTGAGGAACTAAATGCTTCTCTTTTCCTGCCTGTATTGCAAGTTTTGGATAGTGTGCAGTAACTAATGCACTGATTGAATGATGAGGTTAAAAATATTGTGAACAGCAGTTTCAGATCCAGAACATTGCCTGTCCTAGATACTGAATGAGGAAGGGGTCCTGAGGGAAAAAATACCATGTAATTAGACTGTTATGATGTACGTGTACATGGAGGCCAAATGAGGTTGCACGGGCAACCTACATTCTGGCATTTCCTAGCTTTCAATTGCTTGACTTTGCAACCTAAATAAATGTTTAAACATAATCTTTGTAACATAGTTTTTGTATATGACAATATAGAATACAGTGTTTGTTGGTGTTTTTTTAAAAAAAGCTATATTGCATGGGCTTTTAAATGTACATTTCTAAAAACAGATTCCTACCTAAACAGTTGCTAAAAGGAACATGCATAGCTACTTGGGTTTTAGCCAAGGGGTTGCAGCAAGCTTCCACAGTCCTATTGTCCACCTTGCATTTGAGACTGATTAGGATATTTCAGATATTGAAATCACTCTGGTCTGACTATCTCCTAGACCATTTCAAGGGAAGGACTATTTCATACTCATATTGTTGACAAAACTGGGTTATTTCATCACAGCCTCATAGACTTTAAAATTGGCCCATTATTTCTAATACAAAGAACGGAGGGGCGGGCAGAATAGTCTCACAATAGCTGCTGAACCCAGTGAGCAATTGTGCTGCTTCCTTCTGACCAAGGTGCACGTGAATGACCAGTCCTGCAAAGAAATAACAATAAAGTTTGCTGACCCAGGGGCCTATGCTGCTGTCACGAGGTTGTCACGGGATAAAGACAGCCAATATGGAGGAAAAGAGAGGACAGTGGGAAGAGTTCAGAGCTGGTCATATAATAGGGTAAGGAGCATACTCGACAGGACCATGATGTGCCACTGTCATCCTTCTAAGGCAATAGATACAGGCAATTCTTTTCTTTGTGGTTTATGATGAGCTGCTCTAAAACACTTGAACATACAATTTAAATTCAAATAGTGCCAAATTTAGCTATTTCTCTCAGCAGTGTGTTTGCACAGTCTGTATTAAGCAGCAGGAAGCAGCAAATATGATATGGCTTTGCAGTAGCGTCTGTGAAGAGAGGTGCACAGGGGACATGGATTCAGCCCAAAAGACTGCTCAACACTCTCTCTAACACTTTTTTTTTCATATTTTTTTTCCCTTTGGCATCAGCTGTGTGAGAATTTATGCAAAGAATATTTACTTTGATAGTTACTGACATATAGCAGAATCTCCTTTTTTATTTTTTTATTTTAAACCAAATCGTATATTTGGTTGGCTTTTTTAGTCTTATTCCATGATAGTGTAGCAAGTACATTTTATTTATTCATTAACGTATATTACACCTCTTACACTTTCTAAGGTGTATGTAAGCATTTAAAAAAAGATAAATCCTTATTTTTTTTCCTAACAACCCCTCCTGCAGATTAAAAGAAACACACACTACTATACTGATTGAACAGGTATCTCTTGGGTAATTGTCACTGTAGGGAATAGCAGGTTCTCTTGAAAAAAACTGCAGGAGTGAGTTTCCTGAGTTTGTGTGTGCATTTGTGTTTACCACAGCTATTTGTCTGTGAATACTCTTCACTGTGTCTTGCCAAGCACTCATTCAATTGTTTCACTGTTCTGAGAATAACAGCAGACTAAAAAGCCACGTAAGCAAATGCAATCTTTTTTCCTTTTGCCGTGATCTTTGACTCTCACTCATTTTCCTTTCTAATGTGCTCATGTTCATTTTAGCATACAACTACCTGAAGCAATTGGGCCCTTAAATGTACAGAAATAAGAGCAGTCTTTAGAAATATTTTCATTAGCCAGAGGTGGGCCATATAATGCTCTAATTTTAAGAATTATAGTCTCCCACTAACAACACCATAGTTAAGGTAGCACCAGAATTTTCTGTTCTACAGAGTCTGTACCTCAGTGTCTCCCCTTTTTTTGGAACCCATTTTATAAACACACCTTGGGGGACTTGAACCAAATTTTATCCACTAATTAACATGTGGAGTGATCTCCAGTGTGTTTGGTGTTTGAAAGTTCTTGGATTTTTAGGACATTTGGGAAACCACAACTTTGGAAAGGCCTGTTTCCCTCTCCTCGCCCCTCACTCCCATGCACATTCTGGTTCATTTGCATACTAGGGGAGAGTCACTATTGCCCTGGTTGTCCTGGAAACGTGGCAACAGCTGCCTTTGATAACTGATTTACCTTAGACTAACACAACATTACCAACGGGGGTCACAGGAGGGAGCTATAATGAAAGCAAAGGAGACTGGATTTGAACTGCGGTAAGTTGCACTGTTTCCTTTCAGAGGGCAAATGTTGACCTTCCTTAAAAGAGTTACATGAAAATAAGGCAAACAATACACAGGAAAGGGAGCTGCAATTTTGTATCTGCTTCTTACAAAGTGGGGGCTATGATTTTCTGAATATTTGCCTTTTACAAAAATTGGGAAACTGTAGCTCTGAGTTCCTAGTCAGTTCTCTGTTGCATACAAATAAAAATATCATTTAGCAGTTGCAGGAAAAGTGGAGTTCCATTTATAAAAGAAGTTTCACAAAGATAACAGCAACAAAATGAACACTGAAGACAATGAATGTGTGTGCTTTATTATTGAAATGGCACATATATAAAAAATTCACTTCAAAATAGAAAATTCACAAACAAAAAATGTTTAGTTAAAGGTGGCTCTGGTCAATAAATCATAAAAATTAGAAAACACAAAACTAAGGATTAAAGAGCCCGAAAAGGTTGCAAAATCAAGGACTCACAAGTTGGGAAATGCCAGAATGAATATTGCTAACCCCCCACTCAGCCCGGGAGTGCTGGGCGGGCAGGCAGCAACTGCCCCCTCGCTGCCCCAGAGCAAGGGGGTGTGCACCCCAACTCCCCTGACTCAGAGCACCAGGTGGACAAGTGATGTGTGCCCTCCCCCCCCAGCCCTGGAGCACTGGGTGGCGCAGCCCCTGCAGGCTTTCCAGAAGAGGAGCAGCCTGCATGGGCTGGGGCCAAGCTGCAAGCAGGCGGGGGCCACACAGGGCTGTTTGGAGAGGCACAGCCTTTCCCTGCCTATGCTACCTGCCATCCCGGTAGGCCACTGTTCTACTCTTGCATCTGACGAAAGCTCATGCTCTAAAACGTCTGTTAGTCTATAAGGTGCCACAGGACTCTTTGCTGCTTTTACAGATCCAGACTAACACGGCTACCCCTCTGATACTGTTCTACTCTACTTGTCTCAGACATGCCTCACTGCCTCCTAGGGTGACCAAATGTCTTGATTTTCTAGGGACAGTCCTGATTTTTGGGTCTCTTTCTTATATAGGCTCCTATTACCCCCCAGTCCCTGTCCTGATTTTTTACATTTGCTGTCTGGTCACCCTACCGCCTACATTGCTATTTATATCCATGGTAACTGGGCATGCAGTGCCTGTAGTCTATGCACTGCCAAAAGTGTAGATGTACCCTGTATAACTATATTTACCCTGTGCAGTTTGTCATAGAGTTATCTGCACTCACTTAAGTCCAAAGAATAATTGTAGTGTCTGAAGCCCATAGCCACTATTAAATGGGAACCATTCTGTACGGTACTTGTAGGGTATAAAACTGAAGTTCTAAAATATGCTGTGCAGATCCCAAAAGGTGCTATAGTCAGCATGCTGCCCTCAGACACAAAGAGGGGTGTGTGTGTGTGTGTGTGTGTAGATGGTGTAATGAAGTGGCTTGAGAAGGAGGCTCGGATCTGTCAACTCCTGACATCACGTGCCCTTGCTATGTGTCCTTGGCCAAATCACTTAAGTTCTTTTTTTTAGCTTTGACACCTTACAAATTGTCTGAGGTTCTGGGTGCTATATAAAAAAGTAAGTTAGTGACAAGGCACCATGTACTATGTGGCAAGCTTGACCTCAATTCTCCTGCAAAGCCCCCTGAATTCTGCAACCTTCTAGTGCAGCAGACAAGGGATTTTCGGCAGCTTTAAGGAAACTAAAAAAATTGAAGTATTTATTGGATTAAATGTAAAAGCAAATAATACAATTGGTATAGTATTTTCTGTGTTATTTGGTTTGGGTCAGAGTCTGCCAATCCTTAGTCATGTTAAGTAATACCTTACTAAAAATAGGAATAATTAGTAAGTATGATGGGGCTTAACCCTCATCACCTGCAAGGCAAGGAAAAGACTTTTAGTTATTAATTGCACTCTGCACCTGGAGAGTGAGGAACTAATTGCCTCCTGGCCAGAGGAGGTGGAGCTAGGTCTTATAAGTAGACTGAGAGAGCAAAGTTTTGTGGAGACAAGTTGGGGGACAGACATCCTGCCCCCTCCCCCTGCCTGGGTTTAATCAAACAGGCAACAGAAAGATTGCTACAAGAGTAGGCTAGGCTCCTGCAGGGGAGGTCTTGAAGTAGAGCCATCAAGGGACCTGCCTGAGAAAGGCTATCCATTTGAAGATTTGGTTGGACTTTATTTGAATTTTTGGATTACTCCAAAAGAGTAATTTAAGCTTTTTATTTAACCTGGCTGGAAGGCCAAGCTACTGAGCACTCTGAGAGGGAATTGAAAGAAGATATGGGTCTGAGGGAGACCCCAATGGGGGATACCAAAGATGAAGATCTCTGTCCTGGCACAAAGGAGTGCCCTAGAGGTGAGGGTGGGTATTTATGCTAAGGTACTACTCTGCCATTTTAATTTATGCTATCTGCCTCTTCAATGTTAAATTTAATTTATTTCAGCTGTGATTGAGTTTACTGCTTTGCTTCTGAATTTTTCTTTCCTGAACCAAGAATCTGAATCAAATGAGGTCTTCAGTGTATTTATATTTACAGCTTTTATCTTTTTGTCCACATACTGTGTGTTTCAAGTAAAATCTTACTAGTTAAGTAAGATCAATCTGTGATGGTCTTTCCTAATTATTATTCTTCTGTGGCTCCTAGAAAAAAATAACATTCATAGGAATACCAAAAGGGGAGTAAGTGCCTTAACATTGATTCTACCCTATTCCAGCCACAGTCTTCTGCTGAAAGATGACTCTGCAGAGCAGCCTGCTTCCACAGCTTTGAGGTTGAGTAGTGCCTGTGCCTGTCTTGAAAAGTGGCCTTTAATATTGGAATTTACAGCAAAACAGCCCGATAGTCTCTGGTGTTGACATGTGGTTGCCAGACTGTTTAATAGTGTCTATAATTACTTTAAGATCTGATGCACAGTATGAAAATGCAGGAGTGTGGAATATAAACCATATTTTAATAATTTGACCACCTGTACTCTATCCCAATCTTAAAATAAAGAACTTGAAATCCTCTGTACATTTATTTGTAGCAGATGTTAAATCTTTGGTGTGTTTTACACATTAGGCAACCTATATTAAACATGACCCTTACAAAAATAACTCAAAGCATATTTATTTCAAAGAATTAGAATTCTTTGTATGAGGAAGTGGATACAGGAAACTGTATCCATTGTTGTGGTTGGTTTTTAGAGGTGTGCTCACAATGGGATGAGAGATTTCAATCACTACTGTAGTTGGGCAGAAGTATTTCAGGGTTTAAAAGATAAAAGCCTCTTTATTTTAGTAATTCTTCTTAGCTGTTATTTCTAGTGCAGATATTTTTTTTCTATGCCAGTTACCTCTCTGACATTAAAGAAATGACCCTGCTGCACTAGATTGGGGGTGTCAAGCTCTTTCTGAAGTGAGGGATAAATTACCCTTTCATTCAGTCTCGGAGTTGGGAATGAAAAGTTTGCTGGCAAGAAGCAAATTTTGCGATCTTATTTGACTGCAGAATGTAGCTTTTTAGGTAGCAAAGCTAAATGCATTTACTTTTTAACACTGTCTTTAATCATAGCATTTATGCAACCTTCCTAACCTCAAGTGCCTCAGAATCAGCTGCAAAAAACAAACAAAAAAACAAAAAAAACACCTTGGGTTTATTTCCCTTGTTGTGTTTTTGAGCTGTTGTGGCATACATGGATTGCCTTTTCAACCTTTTTCCTTAAATGATGATGATTTGAACCTTTGTTTATGAAAATTTACATTCTCATGTAATCATGACCTTTAGGAGGTGGGCTTTCAGAACATCACCAAACATCACAAGGCTTGCAATAAAATCATGAACTGCTCTGCCTTCCCCCTGCCCCCATGCATTTTATCTCCCTTCCTCCCTCTGTTAGGAAATATACTCCCCATATACTTTTTCTTATCCCTTTGGGGGAAAATCTTACCACCCACTTTCTCTTTTCTCCCCCTTCACGTTTGTCTCCCTCTTCTGAGGTAAATTCCTCCTTTTCCCTATCATTTACCTCCTCCTTGCTGCCCCCCACCAATTTTGTAGAATCCTTTTCCTCTATCCATTTTGGGCATTTTTGCGGGCATGGGTGGGGAAGGTACCATATAGAAGGAGTCACCTTCCTTTGTCTACTGCTGCGGAGTTCAGCAGTAGCTGCAAAGTTGGTGGGAGAATAGGAACCCAGTTCTGTGAGCACAACACTGGTAGAAGCAGAAAGGGGACTGGAAAGTAATCTCCTGTGAGCCATGGTGATGGTTTCTTAAAAAGCCACTGGTTGGCTGTGGTAGGGTGATTGGGCACAGACACTGGACTCTTACCATGTGAGAGCTCTCTCCAACCCCTTGAGCTGTAGAGCAGGTCCCCTTTGAAGTGGACTGGGCAAGCTGTGGACTGGAGAGAATGGTCATGGGAGTCCTGGCAGGGGCGGCTCTAGACATTTTGCCCCCACAAGCACAGAGGGTCCGCTGGTCCCACGGCTTCGGCGGACCTCCCGCAGGCGTGCGGGAGGTCCACTGTAGGCACCTTGTCTGCTGCCCTAGCGGTGACCGGCAGAGCGCTCCCCACGGCTTGCCGCCCCAGGCACGCGCTTGGAGCACTGGTGCCTAGAGCCGCCCCTGAGTCCTGGGACCATATCCAGCCTGTGGGCCACATGTTTGACCTCCCTGCTCTCTTACCATGTGTACTGTGGTAATGGCTATGGGCCCCAGTTATGGTTTAGGCCCCATTGTGGAAGTCATTGTACAAACACATTTCATTATGACAAAAAGTTGGACATCCAAGCCGAAGTTTTCAACACAGGCCACTGATTTTGAGCACCCCAGTTTTGGGTGCCCACTTTGCCCCTGATTTTTACACTTGCAGCTCGAGTTGAAGTTGATGGAAGTTGCAGATACTTACCACCTCTTAAAATTGAGGCCAAGATGTCTCAAGTGCTCAAAATCAGTGGCCAGTGTTCAAAATTTTGACCTAAATCACAATGCTGCTTGTGCCTTCTATAGGAGAGGCCCACATGGAGTGAGCTACTATATCCATTAAACATTGTGGGATCTCAACTATAATGAGGCTATTAGCCACTCTAATAGTGTACAAGGGGCTAGCTTGTTTGCAGTGAGAATTCTACCTGGCATGAATCTCTGTTGCCTGATCTAAAACACCCAGGTCTGTTAGCCACTACTACAGTGGGCTCATCAACTTCTAGTGAGTGGGCACATGCAGAGGGGCAAAGAGCACTACACTGAGTGGAGGTGTGGTTTACACCAGCAAGGATGCCTTTCACAATTCTGGCAAGGATGGGGTGGACTTGCCTTCCCTGTAATTACCTGCGCATGCAAAACTTTCCCATGATCATACAGAAATCTACTGTGTTCATAGCATCCTTGTGCACAGTGTAATAATGAAAGGTCCCTACAGTAGTTCCATTTTATTTCCAAGTAGTCAGTCAGACCTATCCATTCATGCATGTGCAAAGAGCAAATTAAAAGGGGGCATGAAGATGTCTGATTTGAATAGGGCTTAACACTTAGCTCTAATTGCAGGTCAGGTGGTGTGTGTGTGTGTGTTTAACTTTTTTTTTATAGTAAAAATTTCTCTGGACTGAAACTTGGCTTACAGGGATCCAGCACAGGAAAAAGTGAGTTTTTGTTTTAATGGTGATTGGTGTAGACTAAGCTTTTTTGTTTTCTAACATATAAGCATTAGTTTAAAATTGCCAGGATATGTATTGCCAGGACCAGACATTCTGATCTTTGAGATAAAACATTTTGCATCATCATGAATGTCACCAAAATATCCACTAGGGGTTCTTGAGTACATAGGCCTCTGTTAAGCACATGCTTGTGCTTTGTTGAACTGGAGCTAAGGGGGAGAGAGCTGTTCTTATTTTTTTGGTTTTTTTCTGTGTTTTTAAAAGGCTTCTTTTGAATACATTAGTACTTGGTAAACCTGAAATGAACATTGAAAAATATTTCTGAAAGAAAACAAGCTCAAGAAAACTACATTTCAAAGCTTTTTCTTGGTGTATTTGCAGATGTATTTCCTTTATAATGGTTGTATTTTTCTTCATTTAAAAAGAACAAAAACTTTGAGTCAAGGACTAATTCCTGTCTTGACTAAGGTATGTCTCCGATAGAGAGACTGTACTGGCATAGCTACATCACAATAGCTATGCTGGCATAACCCTGTTGTATAAATGTAGCCTACACCAGTGGGATGGACACTTCCATCAGTGTAGGACACCACTCCCTGAATGATGGTAGCTATGTCAACCGTAGCATACTTCCATTGACATGATGGCATGTACGCTTGGGGCTACGTTGTCACAGCTATATTGGTCAGGATGTGGTGGTTTTTAACACCCCAGAACAAGTCTAATAACCTTCTAAGCCAGGAAATGTTAGTTAAAATTCATGTGGTGATTGTACCTAGAATTATTGTGCACAGCAATCCCATGAAATCACTTGGTCTGAATTAGACTGTGTAGGGCCCTTGGATATGTAGCATGTCCATAATGTATGTTGGGTCAAGATAGGTAATGGGGATTTTATGTTTCAACCACCCTAAGCACTTCATGTATCTCTAACAAATTCTGTTTTGCAAAGAACCTAATTGTTCTCCTATTGAAAACCTCTCTAAATAAGCAGCAAAGAATCCTGTGGCACCTTATAGACTAACAGACGTATTGGAGCATGAGCTTCCGTGGGTGAATACCCGCTTCGTCTCTAAATAAGCTTTGGGTACAGCTGTATTAGCAGTGATGTTTCATAGCACGGTTATGTTTTTTGATCATATGACAATTAACCCACTCCATTGTCACCCTGGGTGTAATAATTCCATGAAACCCAAAGAGATCTGGGCTTTACCATCTCTTTGACAATTTCTGGTCATGAAACTGATTCTCTCCTTAGGGAGCCCAGAACCATAGGTCACTGTTACCTCTCCACTGTAGCAAGAGAGAGCTTTACTGGAGCTTAAACTGGGAGACCGCTCCCTGCCACACCAGTCTGCTTAACCAGCAAACTCCTTGAGACTCTGCGGTCTCAACCTTGCCTTGCAGGTAACATTCAGGGAACCCCGGAGATGTCTCTGCAGTGTCCAGTCCCCCTCTCTAGACACTCACAGAAACTATTAAGTCTGCTGTCTCCTTGGAGACAGCACACAGACACACTAGCCTGTTAGCCCAACTGAGGACAGGCTCTTTACCTTTTATACACAGCACTGAGATGGTTTATTAATAAACTTATTCTTAGTTTTACTATAAAGAACATAGATTTAAGTGATACTAAGCAAGAGAAAATGGGACCAGTATGGTTACAAACAAAGCAATCTTTCTAGTGTCTAAAACTGAACTTTAGCAAGTTACAATCTCTAAGCAGCTTTCTTACTTGCATCAAGCTCTGCACCTTCATCTCGTGATGTAGCAGAATCCGTTGCTGACAGAGGACAAAGGGGTCAGTACCCTTTGATTCGAAGTCAGGGGTTCTCAACCTTTCTGAGCCCCCCCCCCAACATTCTATAACACTCCAGGGCCCACCGGGGGAGGGGGGGACATGGGGCTCCAGGACAGAGGTGGGCCCTCGGGCATAGGTGTAGTTTGACTTCTGTTGGGGAGGGGGCAGAGGCCAGGGGGCTTGGGCCAGCTCTGCCCAGTGGAGTCCAGGAAGGCAGCACCACCTCCACTCCCTGGCTCACCTCAGCAGACCACCCAGCTTGTCTGGGTTGTGTGTGGTGGGAATTCAGCTCAAAACGTTTGAGAACTGCTCAGGGTGCAGGCAAGGGGTAGCTAGGGGCTGTGTGCAGGGGGTAGTTAGGACTGGAGCTGTGTGCAGGTGGGGGAGGGGGTAACTCAGAGTGCAGGGAGGGTGGTAGCTAGGACATGTGCTCCCTGAGGGCTCTGCTGACCACAGAGCTGGGTACCCTGCCTGGGTGGCTCTTACCAGCTGTGTGAGCTGAGGAGCAACTGCAACCCTGGGCACCAGCAGCAGCCCCCAGGGAATGCTGGGGCTGCCTGCTCCATGACACCAGCCAGAGCAGCATCTGCCCTGCACTGCCTGACTCTGGCTTCCCACCTCTGAGCTGGCCAGGGTTTGAGGCCTTGCAGGAGGGGAAGGGAGGAGGGAGCTGTGTGTAGAGCTGCCCTCAGGACTGTCCCACTCTGGCACTGCAGTGTGTGTAGGGGGAACTAGTGCTTGGTGGGATGAGGGGGTCACCTCCTTGGTGAGGGAAACCTGCCACAGGGCTGAAATCCCGAGCCCTGGAGGCTCTGGGGCTTGGTCTCTGGGTTTCAGCTGCAGGGTCCCACAGGCCCCTGGTTGAAAACTGCTGCCCTGAGTGATAGATATCTAAGGGATTCTTTCACCTTCTTTATATAGTCCATAAACCTTTGCTGTGTATTCCTTTGAAGTGTATACACCAGAGAGTTCTTATCCCCAACTGATGTGCGGATGCCATGCCATCTCCTTCATATTCTGGTCAATTTGCTTTTCGGATTGGCTTATCACTTTGGTTACTTTAGATGCAAATGTACTTTAATTGTCCTTTGCTTGTAAGCAATGCAGACTGGTGTATCCCCATTCCTTTTTCTAGGACAGGCTTGTTTATAACTACTTCCAAAATACCTATTATTTTTAAAATACATATCTCCATATATTATCTCATAGAGCTGGAAGGGACCCTGAAAGGGCATTGAGTCCAACCCCCTTGCCTTCACTAGCAGGACCAAGTACTGATTTTGCCCCAGATCCCTAAATGGCCCCCTCAAGGATTGAGCTCACAACCCTGGGTTTAGCAGGCCAATGCTCAAACCACTAAGCTATCCTTCCCTCCACATATTGCTAACATACAAATCCCTCCCCCAAATGTATTTCCAGCATACATATGTACACCTCATGCAATGATATTAATGATCAGCATGTCACCAGTTTTTACATGACACCTTACAAGACCTTGTTTGACTAAATACCTTAACCGTGTACTGGTTGTGCCTTTTGCCAGTTGGTATGCAGGGACTCCTAGGGTCACAGAACTCAATTAATTATGCCTTTGTTATAGAAAGAGTCCTAAGGTTTGGCTAAGTCCAGATTCATGAAGGAAGAATTTAATGGCATGTTGGGAAGATACTTTTGTTCAGAAACCAACATCTAAAGACCATCAGTGTTGACTATGTGCCACACATGTGCTTTGTTTGCCAAGAAAGCATCTCAGTTGTCCTCCCCAGGGTCTTGTTCACAATGTTGTAGAATTCAGCCATTGTTGATCTTGATGGAATATGAAATGTAAATAAGAGCAAACTATCCCAGCAGATTATGAGCCCCAAGCTGCAAACTTTTTCATTCAGAAATAAGTAGGTGCATTGGCTTCAATGGCATTACTTGTGTGTCAGGATTACTCACCTAATGATTTACAGTTGGGGCTCAGCTCCCCCTAGGAAGTAATCTCCACAATCACCTTTCCAGATCAAGGAAACACTGTTCAACATTCCAGGCTTCCCTGTCAGGTAAGATCCAGAGCACTTTGACAATCTGCTTTAAAAACCTTTCTTAAAATTCTTCTGTAAAATGTTTAACATTGGATCTGGTCTTTGGGCTCTCGTGTGTTTGTAATTATGGCCACATGCTGCACTGAGTTTTATGCAGCCTACCTCTTCTCAACCTAAGCAGCTGGTTTATGTACATATGGCAAAGGAAAAATGGCTCAGGGGTTAGCAGAAGCACTGTATTTTCCAGCTGCATAATAAGACAATCTTCTGTCTAGTTCTATGTAACACAGTTTCAGGGTCTTCACTGCATTGCAAATGACATCTGGCAGGTGAGAGTAACAAATGTTTGTTTGTTTTCTGACAAACACAGTTCCAGAAACTTTGCCACAACGTAAAGTCCAATACTTCATCTATAATGGTAATTAAATGCATTTTCCCACTGGAGCACCTGTTGCAAAGTCCACTAAAGTAAATTTATAGTCTATTGATTTCAATAGGCTCTGGATCAGCCTCTTAGTACTTAATCATACTTGACTTTACTTTTTATCTTTAATAATGGAATTTTTTTAATCTCCAGCTGCCATTAATGTATTGCAGAAGACATGAGCTTAATATACAAAACAATATATGGTTGCATATGAAATAATTCTCACACCTTAGCTTACCAAAAACAAACACAAAAGTTTAATCTTGTAGTGTAAAAAAACAAAACAGCCACAAACTTTACCTCTAATGTCCACCACTAAGAACTATGAAGATCTGTTTTAGTGGCCACTTCAGTCTTCTGCACAGCTTTAGGCTCATAAAATATTCAGTTACTAGATAACACTTTTAAAATGTAATGGGAAACTAGGGATCACATCCTTACTAGGAAATGCTACTCTGTTTTGTTTTGTTTCTCTAAGGCTTTGTCTCCACTTCAAAATCTTACTGTCCTAGAACATGACTGAGGAGTCAGATTAACTACTGTGATGCAGATCACAACTTTTCAGTCAGTGTAGACAAGGACAAGCTATGGCCAGCATTGTGGCCAGTTAAGAAACACCAATTGCAGTTAAAGGTACTTTCTGAAACACTTCAGTGTTTGTTAGCTGTTCAAAAAGTTATGTAACTACGACTTTTTTTCCAGATTGCTGGCTGGGTAAAATGATCAGTGTTCCTTCATCTTGAAATCTTCTTTTGGTGTTAGGATTTTCATCTTCTTTAAATGGCCTCCTGTCTATTTACTTTAAATGTGTGCCTTTTAAACTGCTAAAAAAACAGAGGAGTCTTCGCTGTATGACAGTTTCTTCTGAAGGGAAGATTATACAATATTTATGGCTTTAAAATAGAGAATACATACCTATGGAGTTCTTAAAATGCAGGTTGTTTTAGTGAACCAATAGTGTGAGCTACTGACTGTCAGGGGTTTTCAAACTTCATTGTACCATGACCCCCTTTTGACAACAAAAGTTACTCTATGCAGGGCCGGCTCCAGACCCCAGCGCACCAAGTGCGCGCTTGGGGCAGCGTCCCGCGGGAGGGCGGCAGGCAGATCCGGTGGACCTCCCGTAGGCATGACTGTGGAGGGTCCGCTGGTCCCACGGCTCCAGTGGACCTACCGCAAATGTGCCTGCGGAGGGTCCACTGGTCCTGCGGCTCCAGTGGAGCATCCGCAGGCGTGCCTGCGGGAGGTCCACCAGAGCCGCGGGACTGGCGACCGCCAGAGCGCCCCTCCCTCCCCCCGGCGTGCCGCCCTGCTTGGGGCGGTGCAAATCCTAGAGCCGCCCCTGACTATATGATCCCCCAGGAGGGGGGACCAAAGCCTGCATCCACTTGAGCCCCACCACCCCAGGATGGGGGGGTAGGGAGGCAAAATCCAAGCCCTGCCACCCTGGGCAGGGGGACCAAAGCTGAAGTCCTGGGGCTTCAGCCCAGGAGCAGGGCTTGTAACCTGAGCCCTGCCACCCAGAGCTGAAGCTGTTGGGCTTTGGCCCCAGACAGTGGGGCTTGGGCTTTGGTCCTGGGCCTCAGCAAGTCTAACACCAGCCTTGGCAACCCCATTAAAATGGGGTCATGACCCACTTTGGGGTCCCAATCCACAGTTTGAGAACCCCTGGGCTAAGTGACTCTGAAGGTTTATTCTACTGAAATGTTAGGTTACAGTTTCACCACAAGAGGGTAGTATTGTTTAGTACATGTTTTGCCTACTCCAGCGTGTATCCTTTAGTGAAATGAGCGCATCATACTTCAGTGGTCAGCCTAACACCTAATATTGTGCTGTTTGCCTGTATGATAATCCCATGCAGTTAGAAACCCAACACTAATTCTGTATTTAGAGGCTTTTACAAATATTTATAATATGACCTGTGAGACTGCAATGGAATTTTAATTAGACTTTGGCTGAATCTTTCATCCTTCCTTACAGATGTTTACAAGGATTCTGCTTGTGAGGCCATAATCTTTGCTAATCTCTGAATTTTCTCAGGGAGTAGTGTCTTCTGTTAACATTATAGTCACTTAAGTACTTTTGGGGGGAGGGGCTTTTGTGCTTATTTACATTTTCACGCGTGTGTACAGATTTTTATAAATGCATATATTTTGAAACTCATTTTTTTCACGCCAAATATTTACAGCTGTCCTAATTTATCTGGGACTAGCTACAATCTAGAATTTAATGGTATCTGTGCAAATCTAGATAATTATTAATGCCATGCCTCACCATTACTTTTTGAAGTGGGCCTCTCATATTTGTATTTTCACTGTGTGGCTCTGAAAAGCATTTCATCTAAAACTTGCTGGTATGTTAACTATTTTAGTTATCAGTGTTCTCCATCAATATTTTGCTGTTTTGATTGGCACCTATTTTACAGGACTTTGCTTTTCCTGCTGCCATGGTACATATATTGTGCCATGTTTTTAGATAGTGGCTGATTTCACCATATGGCTTCCATATGGGAACATGTTGCTCTTGTTAGCCACCTTAGAAGCAGCCTGTCAGCCAGGTCCCCACTCAGAAACAAATAAATTGTCTAGTGTCTACTGTATTTCCTTTCAGGCTGCACTCTCCACTTGAAACTTGGCCACATTTCAGAGCAATCAAAATCCAATCAGCAGTCGTGCGAACTCCATATGTTTTATTTCCAGACTATGCTATAGAGAGGAAGCTGAAACTATTTTCAATATATAACAATGTTAGGCTGACATGCCACAGATCTCTTTACACGTTTTCCATTGACTATAAGCAAAAGCACCATTCAGTAGAACAGAGCCACTCAGGTTTCATGTAGAAAACTGTGGTCAGCCAAATATTACACATCAAATTAACTTTCCTGAAAAGCAGAGCACCTCTAATACAGAGTGATACAAATGTAAATTACAATTAGTCTGACATGCTGGAAGTATGGTAGAGTCCTCTGGGTCTAAGCCTCAGATCTTAAGCAAGTTTGACACACTAACTTTTTTACAATAGAGCTTTTATAAGTAGCTAGCACTGAGAGTTTCCACCAACACATTCTGGTTGATCTTTGGGCCTCTTCTGTTTAACTTGGCAGCTTGTGCTAGTACAAGTCAGCCTGACCTTCATAGAAAAGAAGGACAAAGCCCATTTCACATATCATTAGACTGAGGCAGAGAGCAGCTATGCCCAGTACTTCAGAGAGCCATTAATACCACCGTCAAGCTATTTGCATGGATTTTAGAACAAATAGGTTGGTTTGCCTCCGAATCATGAACTCAACAAACTTTCAGAATGCCCTGTTGGTAGGGTGATTTCAAAAGGCAAAAGCAGGATACATGCAGGAGCCCTGCCCAGGCCAGAAGCCAGAGCCAGGCCGTGGTAAGTGCTGCCTGGGGAGCCCCAGACCCTCCATCTGCCCTGGACGAGGAGAATGCAATGGGTCTGGCTCATTGACCCAGCTAGATATACTTCAGTTTCTGGGGTAAGCAGTGGGGGGAGCCCCTGTTGCCACATCTGAGGGGGATGGGTGGGGGGGATCTATGCAACTGCTCTCTGGGAGGGATGCCCCTCTACAGTGGTCATGCCAAATGGGATTCAGGGGCCATCCCGGCAGGGCCTCCAGGGAATAAGGAGCTCCCCCAGAATTCCTGTTCCACTCTCTGCTCATCAGTTTGCACTACTGCTCTTGCCTCAGGTGACCCCCCGCTTTAAATGCCCGGGAAAAAAAAAATCTCCTTCCTGTTGCTGCAGCCAGGTGTGTGTGCAAAGTTAAAATGGAAAGAATGCTAAAGTGAGAACTCCTCAGTGTAACAATTCATGTCTGGAGATAGTGGATACAATGCTGCCCCTGTTAAATGTTGTCATTTTTGTGTTTCTCTACAGTGACCTTGACTGGACTGCCCCCAGATTTCAACATCACAGATGTGCCCCAATGTCAGCTCAAACCACCTTTCCCCAGCATCAGGCTCTACCCACCACCAGCTGCCTCAACACCTGTCATTCCCCCCCACCAGCCCCTGATACCACCACCACCCCCCTCTGCATGCATTCAACCCCATCACCATGCAGCATATGCATGCCCTGAAGTGCAGGATTCAAAAAAACAGCATCAGGACATACATAAACACTGTTGAGTTGTAGAGTCCACACCCCCCCCCCCTGCCCTCTTGTGTTGTGTGTGAAATGTTGTGTGTCTGTCTGTTTTTTTTTTTTTTTTTTAAACAATTCTTGGCTTTGAAAAAACACAGTTTATTATAGATAGATTATTATTATGGATAATAGAATAACAGTGTAAGCAGTGCAATTCCTCATGCAAGGCAGCAACATTACTGTTGGCTTGGCTTTCAGCCTCAAATCCTTCCCTCAATCCTATCCCTAATCCTTGAAGCCTGCCTCTCCTCTCTCTCTATGTTCTGTGCTCTGCATATTCAGCCCTCAGACTTGAACTCTCGGTGGTCCATGCTCACTGAATTTCTCAAAGTTCTGCAGCCACTGCTCGTCATCCCCAGACTTCCATGGATGTGTGATCCCACCCACTGCTTGCGTCAGACTCCTCACTGTCACTTTGAGCTGAAGGAATAGCCTCGACTGCCATGTGTGTTGCTGCTGCGACACTCATCAAGTCCTCAGCAGCCAGCGGCTCCATTTGCCACACCACAGAGGGGCAGAGGAATGTCCAGAAGGACCTGTATAGTGGTATGCATAGGGCCTTGGATTATCTTAATCTGACCCTGATTAGAGGTATAGAAAGGCTGAGCAGCTGCTCAGCCTGCCCAGTGTAAACTGTACCTATCTAATTTATACTGTGTAATGTGCATGATGATGCTTGTTAGCTAGGCAGGATAATATTCCAGCCAAAAGTGATCGCTTGTAACTACCATCAGATGGTGCTGTGCTGTATAGATTTGAATGAGCTGCAAATTAAAAACTGCACTGTTAAAAGAAGCCTTAAAATTGGCTCTTTACACCTTATTGTAGGTCTAGCTTTAGGCATTTATATTTATATAATTTTCTTCTTGAAAATGAGCTGGGTTGCCCAAAAATTGTGGGCATGATTTTTAAAAGAAATCCAATTTGAAGTTTCTGTGTTGCAGCATTCAGAATGGACCAATTCTTCATTTTACACTATAGTTTTTATTTTTACCAAAATCTTCACTGATATTATTTTTTGAATACTTTAATTCAAATGTGGATTTTTGGTAAATCACGATTTTTCTGTGTGTGTGTGAGGAGTGTTTTTTGTGTGTGTGAGAGAGAATTTCATGGAGTGGGGAGAGGGTGGACACGGGAGAAAATATTTTTTGTGAAACACTTCTCCCCCCTCCCCCCAAAAAAGGCTATGTTTCAACAACAAAGTAATTTAGTATGAATTTTTCACTAACTCTTAAAAATGATCTTTACAATAAGAGACTTAAATAACCTGTCTTAAAACGCACGCTAACCTAAGTTTATTTGTGTATGCCTACAGCGATAGAAAGTAGCATGCATCAGCACTGGTTTATAGATCTTAGAGTTGGGTAGGAAATGGTTTTTGCAGGGACTTGAACCCATGCCTTCTGCATCTAAGGTGAGTGCCCTCACCTGGCTAGGTTATTGACTTTTCTGGCATTTCCCTCTCTCACTTTGACTGGCAATTCCATCCTGGACCCTTTTGGGTTCAATGGCTTTTCATTTTCCACCAAAAAATCTGTTTGTATAACTTCCAACCAGCTCTATATATTTATTCCCTACTGTTGCTGCAAAACGTCAGTTTTACAAAGATGCACATCCAGGTAAACCACAAAGCCAATGTTTAAAAGTAGTGCTGCTGTGTCTCAAAAATCCTCTGCTTGAGTCCAATCCTGGTCCATTGATATCAATGGGAGTTTTGTGTTTGACCAAATATTGCTAAATTGTGTGTGTCCCATATTCATAGACCTTGTTATATTTCGTTTGCACCTATGTCCCCTCTGGCTCTACAGCAATGATACTCCAACTGAGGCTAGCAAGCCGCACGTGGCTCTTAATGTGACTCCTGCGGCGATTTGCAGCACAACATTAAAACACCGATTTTAATAATAACCAATCGGGAAGCTTTTACTATGTTGCTAACCCAGTGTAGTTGATAAAATACTTGGTCAGTCATTTTGTTGAGATTAATGTATATAATTTCCTCTGGTTATACTGTTTATGTATGAGTGTATAATACATTAGTAAATGAAACAATGATGTCACGCTACCGTGACTCTTTTGGATAATGTTGATCACTAATTTGGCTCCTGAACAAATGAGGTCTTAGTATCCCTGTTCTACAGGGTATTTTCCCTTTTTCAAATCAATGAATTACTGAATTATTAACCCTTTACAACCCCCAGAAAATGCATCACAAAACTGTGCCTATATGCTGTGATTGTTGTGACTGGGGAGCATTTACAGCTAATTTCCTACAATATACGTATGTAGGATGCACATTGGTTTTAAAAATAGTGATTTAATTTAAAAAAAAAATACTTGGGACTCAGTCCTGCAACTGGGCCTGTTCAAATGCATGAGAACTGGTAAGTTACTTACTTGAAACTGACCAAACAAAAGAGAAATGGATTAGTCAGTTTTCACTGTCTACAGTGAAGAAAAGTACAGTAAACAATAGTGTAAATGGAAAAACTAAATTAGAGTTTCAACATTTTTTTAGCTTTACCAATCTAAGGAGTGCTAAGCTATGGCTGTGTGACTCGGTGGTTGAGCATTTTAGGAGGCTGCCTGGATTTTTGTTGGGTTGCTTTCTGATCCCTCTTCCGCCAGGCTTTAGTTTGTAGTTTTGGATGACTATACTCAACACCTGGGAACCAAGTGTTGTTATCAAGAGCCACTAACAGCTGCAGAAGGTAGCCATTAAGGCAACAGGAAGTTGTATAAAGATGAGATCAGAGGGTCAGTGAGGCATGGGGAGTAGGTATTGTCTGGAACTTTACTAGTCAAACTGACCATGCTGAAAACTCCAGGGATGTGTTTTGGAGGATGCTGTACTGCCCCTAGTTCTAGGTTTTGGGGCAATGGGGGTGAGAGACCTTCTACAGGTACAATCTGTGTCCCCTTAACTCTCCAGCCTGGGGTGCCATTTACACTGCTTTGCTTTCAGAACAGCCACACCCAGCCTGCTTATGCAGCCTTCAGCATGAAAATTCACTCCCAGTTAAATACAGGAGCACTCAGACCAGTCACTCATGAATTACATACAGGGAAACAGCCATAAGCTCTCTAGTCCCAACCTGGTTTCCTGAAAAAAATGTACATATTGTACTATCCAGCACATTACTGAACAATGCAAGCTCATAGAAAGTCTGTAATTTCATCAAAGGAAAATGATATATGCACCAGCCTGGGTATCCCAAATGGCATTTCCCACACACTTTAATCCAAACACAATAAAGATAAAACAATAAGGTATCTTTTAATTATAGAAAGATGGATTTTAAGTTATTAAAAGTGGTGATGCATAAAAGTCAGAACTGGTTACAAAAGAAAATACATATTAGCTTGCATATTACTCTTAACTTAAAAGCAAAGGTTTTGTCTCACCATATGCTGTTGTAAATTTCACAGGTCTCCTTTCAGTCTGGGACCCCTCCTTAATTCAGCTTCTGTGAGAGTCATTGATCTCATAAGCAGAGATGGGGGAGAAGAGGTGAAGTATTTCTCTCCCTCCCCTCTTTTTATAATTAAATTTCTTGTGCTAGAAACATCGTTGCTGAGTCATGGTGACATGCACTCTGTGGATGAGAGGTATGAATTGTCCCTGTGATGAAATGTAAATTTCTTATTTACACCTTCCCCCCCCCCCCTTCTGGAGGATGGCTGCTTAAGTAGCTGATAGACCTTTAACACCTGTCTGGGATGCTAGTGTGTCTTGGTCTCTGAAAAACCAGTTTGTGGGTGTTACCCAGAACATAACATAGGAACAGCCATGCTGGGTCAGACCAAAAGTCCATCTAGCCCAGTATTCTGTCTTCTGACAGTGGCCAATGCCAGATGCTCCAGAGAGAATGAACAGGTAATAATCAAGTAATCCATTCCCTATTGCTCATTCCTAGCTTCTGGCAAACAGAGGCTAGGGACACCATCCCTGCCCCTCCTGGAAATAGCCACTGAAGGACCTATCCTCCATGAATTTATCTAGTTCTTTTTTGAACCTGATTATAGTCTTTGCCAGAAGATGTTGTGAAGGCCAAGAGTTCCACAGGTTGAATCTGTTGTGTAAATAAATATTTCCTTTTGCTTGTTTTAAACCTACCTATTAATTTCATTTGGTGACCCCTAGTTTTTGTTTTATGAGAAGGAGTAAATAACACTTCCTTAGTTACTTTCTCCACACCAGTCATGATTTTATGGACTTCAATCATATTCCCCCTTAGCCATCTCTTTTCCAAGCTGAAAAATCCCAGTCTTATTCTCTCCTGATATGAAAGTCATTCCATACTCCTAATAATTTTTGTTGCCATTTTCTGAACCTTTTCCAATTGAAATATATCTTTTTTTGAGATGGGGGCAACCACATCTGCATGCAGTATTCAAGATGTGGGAGTACCATGGGTTTATATAGAGGCAATATAGTTTCTCCCTTAATACAGAAAATTACAACATATTTCAGTAACAATCATTACAGTAGAATCTATAACTTTGCATGTAGTGTTGCTATACATATTTTAACAGGACAATGATATTCAGCAGATTGACTTTTCAAATCACATCTCACAATGCATACTTTGGACAAAATGTATCCTAGTCTTGTAAAAGTGGTGACCATAATAGTACAGACTGTTATGGGGGAGGGGGAGAAGGGAGGAGGGAAGGAAGGTGGGAGGAGAGGCATAGAATCAATAAGGGAACTTCAGTCTTTAGTGGTCTAGTTAGGTGGTAGTGTACTTCCATATTACTGAAAGGCTTGACTGGACAGGTTGCCTTATGGAAGTGTGTGTGTGATATCACACACACACACACACACACACACACACACACACACACACACACAGTGTGTAATATATAAATAAAATTTTTATTTTAACCTGACAGTGTCCCTTTTAAGAGCAAAATCAAGTCCTTTGTCCTTATAGAGCCTCCAGATCAATGCTCTGATAGAGGCCCCATTGACTATTAAAGTTCTTGAAGTTAAGCTCATGCTTAAGTGCTTTGCTGATTTGGGATTTTACAGTGATATAAATGAGGAGCAAATCCACTGAAGTGAATGGAAATGCACCAGTGTGGAACTGGTGTAGGTGAGAAGAATAGGGTCCAAAATATTCAGACTGTGATACAGACTTTTGTGCATGTATACCACTGTCTTGCCTTGGACACAACTGCTCAAGGACAATATTTGTCTCCCCTTCTAGTGGCTGACCTACGCAATAGCAGATAACATTCTGCCCAGACATACTCAGAGAATGGAATGCACGCTGGTAGATGGCATACTTTTGAAGAACATTAAATTTCTAGGAGGGACAACGCAGCAATCATGGGATTTTGAGATTGGAAAATACCAAAGGATGCCGAGCAGAGGCTTATTGAATGCTTTCTTTTAAGTGTCTTTGGTTTCCAAGGGATTTTGGTGCCTCGGGATCAGAATAAAATTGGTCTCTAGACCCTAGGACTGCATTCACTACACCCCCTTGGAAGGAAGACCTTAAACTAGCAATGGTACACACTGATAACTGTGCCTTCTTCTGAGTTAGTCAATGACAGATCAATGAAGATGTGTTCAGCAAAATAAAAAGTGTATTTTCCGCACTGCACCAAGCTGTCTGAAGTGAAATGTCCAAACAAGAGTGCAATGCTATCAGTAATTTTACACCACATAGTGTCTTTCATATGCTGGACTCAGCTGCAGTAATAAAGAGAACCCCATTATGGATTTAACTGTCTGAAGTATGTGTTCTCATTCTCTGCTGTGTTCCTGCTCTCATATGTTAAAATGCTCAGAGTAGCTTCATTTTGACAATCACTTAACACACCTCTGTGTAGTGATAGAGATTTTATTTATGAAAGATTGTACTATCTTGAAAGAAGTGATACTTAAGGCTATGATTCAGCTTCTCAAGAAATATTTGCAGAAAAGATTTTTTCCACAAATAGGTAAATAATACATAGCACTATGAAGGGAATACAGCAATCTGGAACTAAGGCACTTTGGACCCAACTCTCTGATGCTCTGCACCTTGTGTAGTTACTTGCAACCCATGCACAATCTCTAAACTGCATTTTACACCCACTTTGGTGCAAGTGACTACACAAGGAGCAAGGCATCAAATTGAGCCCATTTTGTTCAAGCATCCATTGTATAGTATGATCAGCATGTGGAAGACTTTACATTCCAGATACCTAGAGCTCTGTGCGGATACAAAATTTGTATCCGTATCTGATCCATGAGCTGCAGACCACGTTTGCAGATATTTGCAGGGCTCTATAGATCTCGCCAGGGGAAAGGGCATGATAACCACTGACTGTTTCCCTCCTCTCTGCAGATGAGTGCTGTCATGTCTGCTTTCTCTCTGAGTGGCTGTGAAACCCCAGTAAGCAGACCATATTGCTATAAAGAAAAGGAAGATCGATTTCCTGGCAGAAATGGGTTTTAAGGAGGGACTTTTAGGAGAGGGTGGAGCTTTATGGACCAGACTTTGCCTACAGCAGGGGTAGGCAACCTCTGGCACATGTGCCAAAGGCGGCACACAAGCTGATTTTCAGTGGCATTCGCACTGCCCAGGTCCTGGCCACCAGTCTGGGGGGCTCTGCATTTTAATTTAATTTTAAATGAAACTTATTAAACATTTTAAAAACCTTATTTACTTTTACATACAACAATAGTTTAGTTATATAATATAGACTTATAGAAAGAGACCTTCTAAAAACGTTAAATGTATGACTGGCACGCGAAACCTTAAATCAGAGTGAATAAATGACGACTCGGCACAGCACTTCTGAAAGGTTGCCGACCCCTGGCCTACAGTATCAGTGGCTAATCTCCATGACAAGTCCTGGTGAGGTGTGGCTGGCTGAGTCCCCTTCATTACATATGCTCTGACTCCAGGTGGAATCTGCATGCTCCAACCCCTGGTCTGGCTCTAGTGCAAGTTAGAGGATGCCCAGGTGAATCAGGAGTGCGGGGGAGGGTGGACATTGGTTATCACAGCTGAGATATCGGTCTGAATCCCCCTGCTTTATATCACTAAGGGCAAATCCGGTCACTGGGTCCTTGTCTGAATATCTCAGCTGGGAATGGGGGAAAACTGCAGGTGAAGTGGAGTGGAAATCTTCTTGCCTTCAAGTGGCAGCAGAGAGAGATCTTGCCTCTGTGGCCCTACTACGCCCACTCTGCTGAGAGAACAGACAAGACTAAGTATAGGTGCAATGGAGGGATTTTTCTGGCCTTTGGCTCAAATATTCACCCTGCATGCTGTGGTGCAGGCAACCACCACAGAGCTGGTCTCTGTACAGGGTGCACACTCCCTGCACAGCCTGTCCAGTCCTGAAACCCACCATCCACACAGTGGTCATGGTGTTTGAAGTACCAGTCAGGCAATAGAATGATTTGTGAGGAAGGGGGAATGAGGACGTAGCTTTCCCTCCTCAGGGAAGGGGCTCTTGAGTCTCTTCTACCCAACAAAAGAATGGGTCAGAATTGCAGGGGGAAGACTTGTTTTCCCTGCAGTGCTTCTAGGACGACAGGACTTCCTGTTGTGTGCGTGAGGTGAATTTAGCAAGGGGGAAGATGTTCTATTACTGTGTCTGGGGTACGGTTCTTGGTGTCCTGAGGGGCTGTCTTGGAGGGACATGACTTTCTATGAGAAGATATTACACCTCCTTCCTTGCCAGCCTCTACCTCCACTTTATCCCAAATGCTTGTCTAAAGTAATCAGATCACACCCCTCCATGCCTTTCCTGCCCTCACTTGAATCGCTTCATTGTCCTCCTGTCTCCTACCACTTCAAATTAAACTCTCCATCAGCCTGTTTAAATTCTGCATGTTCTTTCCCTGATCTCACTTCCTCATCCCATTCCCTTTATCCCAACACTCTTACCTTATTGCTTCTATTAGCCTTCTTTCTTCTTCTCTTCTCCTCCTGCCATGCCCTGTGCTTGGTACAGGATCCCACGTCCTCTCCTGGGTTGTCTCCTCCTCCAAATCCCAATCTCTGCTCATTATCCCTTCCCTGAACTGGTAGCCTCTAGTTTGTGTTTGTCTGGTATTGTTTTGGGCCTGACTTCAGTGGGAGCAAGACTGGGCCTGTGGCTTGTTAAGCCTTTGTGGGCGGGAATGTCTGTCTTTCTGCTTGTTAAATGCTATGTGCATTTACAGTGCTGCCACAAATAACCTGTAGTGATTGTAATATTTTGTGTGTGCGTGGATACCTAGGGGAGAAATATGTCCTTCTAGTGCTATAATGGTGCCTTTTTTATAGAAACTAATACATAGGGGTGGATTTTTGCCCAGTGTAAATTGGGATAATTCTTTTGGCTTCAATGTCTATTAATTCCTCTTTGGTCACAGTTTGTATTAATATATCAGGCTAATGCAGACATAGAATACAGCAGATATAGTATTCACAGAACATAGAGGCTTAGCAGACTAATTCACAATGTGGCTTTCAACATCCCAACTCAAAATACATTTCAATCATGCTTCACTCTTAACTGCATTGAAATGTATCCTATAAAAATGGTATTCATGGTATTGCATAGCTGTGATCTTCAACCTACAAGTTGGAGATGCTGCCTCATAGTCATTGGTTGGTGATAATGAATCTCACAAAGAACCTCTGAGTGCTGGTGCTGGGAATGACAGAACTTTGGCAGCTTCAATCTCACTAGTAAACAGAGTTGGCTAAAAGTATCATGTCTTTGCCAGTGTGTATGGGCCAGCTGTGGCAAACAAAATCTGTCTCCCCGATGACAGAAGGATTGCTGATAGGGCCCTCACCCTGCAGTGTACCAAGAGAATGGCTGATGGGATGGCTGTGGCATAGGAAGAGAACAGTGTGTATTGTGAATGGCCTATAATGTTATGTCACGTACCCAGACTAAGGAACATAGGAGAAAAGAAATGAAATATCCCATCGGAAACAAAGTTGCATGTGGTAAAGGGAGACTGAGCACTGCACTAGTGCAAGGGTTCAAGCTGCACTATTTCAGTTTAGGCAGGAGAGTGGAAAAGCCCTGTTATAGCTAAGTTTTTAAAATGTGAATTGTTCTAATATATTAGAACTAAAGAAGCATCAGTGGAAAAAGGCATTGACCTGGGAGTTAGGAGACCAGAGTTCTAATCCCAGCTCTGCCATTGACCTGTGTGTAACCATAGGCACGTCATTTCAATTCTCGGTGTGCCTCAGTTCCCCATCTGTAAATTAAGGATGATGATACTTTCCTGCATCTGCAAAGCTCTCTGAAATATGTAGATTTCAAAGTGCCCTACAGGGATTATTTCATAGTGCTTGAGATTTAGGCTCCAGTTCTGGAGACATGTGTAACTTTTATGCACACGAGTATTCTCACTGAATGCAATGGGACCACTTCTGTGTACAGATACTCATGTGTAAGTGCTTGCAGGATCAGGGCATCAGTTTGTTTGGATTTCTGATACATTAGGGAGAAATGTGTCCAACAGACCTAACTGTTTTTTAATTGACATGTAATATAAGAAACAGAGAAAAATTGCACAGTAAGAAACTTTTAAATAAAAACCTTGGAATGTTGCATTATTTTAGAAATGTGTAACATAGCCCCAAAATCACTTTGGTTGATATGTTGTTTCAGTACTGCCACCTCACTCTCCCAAAATTCAGCATATGCATTTGAAAGAGAAATATTTTGCATTTTTATATATAAAAATAGTGCTCTTTGGCCTCAGATCTCAAAGCCCCTACATATGTTAATTAAATACTTTTTCAAAATCTGTGTGAAACTTTTAAGTATTGCTATCAGTTCTGATTCTCACTTACCCTAAAATCCCCTCTTCTGTGCCTTGCATACACTAACATTTCCAGGGCAGTGGAAAAACTCACCTCTTCCCTCATGAAGACAAGGCCCAAATGCAAACCGGGTCTGAATTTTCAAAAGAATACTGAGTTAGGGCTAATGCCCCACTTGAGGTGCTTTTAGGGGGCATCTGATTTTCAGAGGCTGAGTGCTCAGCACTTCCTGATAAATCAAACCCCTTGAAAGCATCTCGAACACTAAGACTACCAAAATCACTTCTGAACATTCAGGCCACTAATGTTCACAGGTGGGTAAACTTTGTGTTGTCAATATGTTGGGGATAATGATTTTTATTTAGGAAAAAAAAATCTCTAACTCGGCTGCCAGCAGGTCTCCAAGTGCCATATCATAATCAATGTACACATGCTTAGGAAAAGAGGTACGTAAAGGATGTTGGCTGATTATTTGTCCTGTGTGACCTGTATTTAAAAGGGAGAGTGAAGTTACTGATTTGGTGCCTTTTGAAATAGTTTTCATAAAGAAGGGTGAAAAATAACACCAGCAATAGACAGGCAACTGGAAACAATCAGCAGGCTTGCAGCCAGCATGGGCAGAAGGAGTAAAATATACCCTCCAACCTTCTCCAAGACAGGGTTAGTTGGGCCATAAGGTAGTCGAAACTTTTGCTGAGAAAGCATAAGATTTCCCCAAAGATCTTTACAGTCTAGAATTCTATTCTTTATTGTTTGAGTGCCCTTATTTACATGTAGGGAGCTTTTAAATACAATGTGGCAAATTCAAGACTTGGACTAGTTTTTCTGAAAATAACTCACCACTTGGGAGGAGAATGAAGGGTGTTAATCTCTGATCCTTGGCTGAATTTCCGATGAAGTTTTTTACTTCTCCATTCCTAAGAATAAGTGCAGTGTTTCCTAAGAAATAATTTATATTCAGAGTGTTATTCCCTGTATAAAACTACAGTGCACAACTAATCTCTAGAAGGAAAAAGTTGTCCTCAAAAAAAACTAGCAGACTCTGCAGTACCTAGTGTATATGGACTCGAATGCTAGGTAAAATGTTGAAAGATTTTAATTTTTTCCCCCTCCCTGAAATATATTTAAGAAAACTCTTGGCTAAATCTTTTACAGATGGTAGACAGCTTAATTGCTGTGGTAAACTTGTCTGACATTTTTGGAAAACATTGGGTGCTAGAATAACCCGTAGAACCCAGCAATAATAGGTTTCAACTCGTACAAAGACACGCACGTGTTTGAGTGTCCTGGCTTTTCCCCTAAAGTTTCATTCAGGGGGTGTGATTGGGTTTTTTCCTCTCTTCTTTTTTTCACTTAAGTCCTTTTAACCAGCATGAAAATTGTACATATATTATTTGGACAGCAAATCAGAGACCCTAAATGCAGTGAATGAGGGTACAGTATTCCCTGTACTGTATGAAATGTCTTCCTGGAAAGCTTTATGCTGGACAACCCTTTTAAAAAAAAAAATCACATGTTAATAAAACAGCAATTCAGGTGTGTTATTACTCTGTACTCCTAGTTCAGTTACCGGATAAACATCAAAATGAAGGCACATAGTATTCCGTTCTCAGTTCATTGTTGTATGGCTGAATCCTTTGTGTGTCACCAAGACACAAGTCATGCATTGGTTTGTTATGCAATATCATGGTATTTCTAAACTGAAATGTCTGTCCAGGGCTAAGTAATGAACAAGCTCTTTACTGGTCATCTGGGTGTGAGCGGAGAGAAGAGTGGTGGGGAATCTCCAAGGCAGCACAACATTCAGGCTTTATTCCTTTTTCCACGTATGCCTTTTCTCATCAAGCACTTGATGAAAATAGTTCTAAGTTCCTATCCATAATCACATTATAGTCCCCTCTATGGGGAGTAACGACTGGCACAATAAAACAATTCTTATCTCATAGAATGCTGCTACTGTGCATATTGCGTGCTAGTGCTCACATACAGACAGAAAATTGCTTAGGGTTTCGTTGTTAGGATGATCTAAAATGTGCTTTTCACTATTTTTGAATTGTGCTTAATTGTGTAATGCCTGATAATACAGTTATTGCTTTGTGGTAGTTTAGACAAATATTTTGTATTTATATGCAACCTTTCATCAGAATCTTACAGCACTGGAAAAAAGTAGTAATTAAATGTTTCTTTTTAAAAAAAGAAATCTTATTCCTCAGAAATGATCCAATAAATTGCAGTAACAACTACATTAAGTAACTCATTATGAGTTCTTTTTATTTGCCTTCTGGCTTTTTAGCCTTCTATGATCATATTTTCAAGCTTTTTTTCCTGTAACCACGAGGCATAGAAATGCATTTAAAAGAAATTGGAGTGTCAAGTGATCTCTCATGACTGGGACCTTAAGAAAACCCCCCCAAATATCATGAAACTCATGATAAAATGTCAAGAATCTGCAACACTGACTATATAAGACAAGTTCCATATTCAGTGTAGGGGAGACCAGTACTGAGGCAAGACCTGGTGTGGCACTTCCCACGAAGGATATGACTACATTGTGTCTGGTAGCACACTTCCCAGTTTGAGTAGACACACGTGCCCCAGCTCTGCTTGCCCCAGCATGCTAAAAATAGCAGGGTAGCTATGGTAGTTCAGGCCGTGGCTTGAGCTAGCTGCTAAAGTATGTAACCAAGGTATCCAGGCGAATTTGTACTTGGGCAGTTGGCCTGAGCTGTGGCTATTTAATGATCTCTCTGGGTGAAGGGAGGGTTTGTGTGAGACCAGAGAAGAGAGTGTGGATGACAAGGAGCCGGTGGGACTATGCAGAAGTAGATAGGGAGAGGGTCTGAAAAGGAACAAGCAAGTTAGGCGCCACCAGAGCACCTAGTACCACTGGATCCACTGACACAGATGAGGCAGTGGTGCCACTTACCCCACCCCTCTGGATGATTACAGCCAGTACCAACTCTGCTAAGAGGGATGTCTGACACCCTCCAGATCCTGCTGGAGGAGGTTCAAGATCCTACACAAGCTGCTGGATGTTCTCCAGTCAGCTGCTTCCTATTAACGAGGCTGTTTTGGAAGCTGCTCAGGACATGTGTTGCACACCCATTATCTGTGACCTTACCCCACCCCCAAGAAGGCTGGAAAGAGAGATTTCATTATCCCTAAGGAGGCAAAATGTGCGTTGTGTGGAAAAAATACTTTCTTTTGTTTTGTTTTTTTAAATCTGCTGCCTATTAATTTAATTTGGTGACCCCTAGTTCTAATCCCATCCCTGAATGTGGATGACTGGTTTGCAGCTCTTGATTTAAAGGATGCCTATTTTCATACAGATATCCACCTGGTGCATAGGACATCCCTGCATTTTATGGTGGGTTTAGAGCACTTCCAGTACAGAGTGCTCCCCTTTAGCCTTTCCATAACACCAAGGCCTTTTACAAAGGTCATGATTATAGTAACAACACACGTGTGCCATCAGAGCTACTGTTTGTTACCTTTTCTGGTTGATTGCTACCTACATGTCTTGATACATTCACCATCCTGCTCAATCTTTGCCTCTCTTTAAATCTTAAAGTAAACCCAGGAAAGTCCACTTTACACCTCTTCCCCCACCCCCACTCCCAGTGACTATACAACTGATAGGAGCAGTCCTGGACTCAAGGGTGGCCAGGGCCTAGTTGCCACAGCACAGATTCCTAGTGATGAAAGAATTCAGCATCCACCTTAGACTCAGCTGTCAAATGACAGTCCAGTCCTGCTTGGCCCTCCTAGGTCACATGGTATTGTGCACATATGTGATCACCCCCTTCACCAGACTTAACTTGAGCAGCTTCCAGCCCTGGCTGAGGAAGGCCTTCATCCTAAACATGGACTCTTTGGAAAAAAGTGTCTCACTTCTGCCTAACATCTGGGCATCTTTCCCCTGATGGGAGAAGAAAGACAATGTTTGTGTGGGGTTCCCTTTGTACCCATTGCACTGACAAGAACCCTCATCACAGATCCCTTCTAGGCTGGGGAGTGCACTGAATGCTCACGTAGCTCAGGGTTCCTGGACTCCACAGCAGTCTATGCTTCACGTCCATCTCCTTGAGTTTCAAGCAGTATACAGAACATGCGAACAATTCTTGCCTTTCAACTGATCCACTCCTGTCCAGGTCAGGTCGTACAACATGTCCACTGTTTATCTAAACAAATAGAGGGGCACAAGGTCTGCACCTCTCTGCAAGGCGGTGATAAAACTTTGCAATTGGTGCATCCAACATCAGATCGCCCTCTTTGCAGTGTGCATACCGCGGGTAATGAACTCTCGAGCAAACAGCCTTAGCAAGCATTTTCACAAGGACCATGAATGGGAGCTCCATTTGTCAGTGATCCGGTAGATATTTATCAATGGGGATTCCCATCTTGGGATCTCCTCTGTCACTCATGCAAACAGCAAGCACCTGGCTCACTGCTCTTGGGACACACGTGAATGCTGCTCCACAGGGGATGCCTTCCTAATGAAATGGTCAGACTCATTGATGTATGGCTTCCCTCCTACTGCACATCCTCAAAAATCAAGATGGATTAGGTGACAGTAATATCAGTGGTTCCTTGATGGCTGATACAGTTCTGGTCCACGCTGGCTCTACAGAGGGCCTCCCATCCATGCATTCACTACTAGATATTTCCAAACCTACTGTCACAGAATGGGCATAATCAAGCATCCCAACCTGGCACCATCCATCTGACAGCCTGGATTTTGGATAGGCATTGGACTTAGTGAAATCCTGCTTGAAGGAGGTCCAAGCCATCCTTAATAGCAGGAAGCCCTCTACAAGGAGGAGTTACGCTGCCAAATGGAAGCACTTTTCCCTGTGATGCCATGAGCATCCAGAGGGGGCTGGAATTCCCTTTATCCTGGACTATCTCCTCTTGTTGAAAATTTCAAGCCTCTCAGTTCATTGTGAGTGCATTTAGCAGCTAATACTTTCCATTGCCTGGTGGAAAACTGGCTCCATTTTCATCCATGCCACAGCAGTAAAATTCTTTAAAAGGCACAGTGTGTCAAGGCTGGTGCCAGCTTGGGATCTCAACCTGGTGCTCTCTGCCTTACTGAAACACCAGTTAAGCCCTTGGCCTCCTGCCAGGGCCGGCTCTACAGTTTTCACCGCCCCAATCAGCGCGCCGAATTGCCGCCCCGGGCAGCGGAGGCAGTCCGTGTGCCCTTAGGGCGGCAGGCGCGTTTCCGCTGTGGCGGCAATTTGGCGGCAGCTTCTATGTTTAGCTGAAGCCGCCCTGGACAGCTAAACATAGAAGCTGCTGCGGAATTGCCCTCACCATGGAAACGTGCCTGCTGCCCTAAGGGCACACAGACTGTATCCGCCCCCCGGGGTGGCAATTCGGCGCGCTGCTTGGGGGCAAAACAACAGGGACTGCCGCCCCTTGCAGAATGCCGCCCCAAGCACCAGCTTGGAATGCTGGTGCCTGGAGCCGCCCCTGCTTCCTGCTCCCTATTGCACTTAGCCATGAGGAAGGATATCTACACTGATAGTACCGTGGCTGTAAGGCAAACTTGGGCTGTAGGGCAGACCCATCTTTCACAGAGACAAAGTATCCCCCAGCCTGCATCCTAAGTTCAGTCCCAAGGTTCTCGCTGATATATATATTTTTTTAAATTTAAATCAGACAGTCATCTTATCCATATTTTACCCAGTGGCTCACAAGACTAAGGAAGAGGTGAAGCTCCACTCCCTGGATGTGCGTAGAACTCTAGTTTTCTAGCTGGGTAGGACACAGGCCTTTAGAGGGTCGCCATGTCTCTTCCATCCTCCTGTGGAACATGGAGATGAAGCCTTCATCTCTATAACAGGGAGGCAGTATCCTCCAGAGACTTTCAAAATAGATTTCCAGTTGCATCCTACTCTGTTACAAAAGGGTTGGAGTTCATCCTCCATCGGGGCTCATTTGACAATCACATAGGTGGCCTCAATGGCATTCCTGCAAGGGGTCCTACTCTGAGATATGTATAGCAGCACCCTGGAGTTCCATCCACACATGTACCAGGCACTATTTGCTGATTCAAAACTCAGTGAAGGAGGCTTCTTTCAGGTCAGCAATACTCCAAACTGTGGTACAGAGCTCTTCCTCACCCACCTCTTTATAATACTCGTAAGAAGAACATCATAAGAACAGCCCTACTGGGTGAGACCAAAGTTTTGTCTAGCCCAGTATCCTGTCTTCCGACAGTGACCAATGCCAGGTGCCCCAGAGGGAATGAACAGAACAGGCAATCATCAAGTGATCCATCCCCTGTCATCTATTCCCAGCTTCTGGCAAACAGACTAGGGACACCATCCCTGCCCATTTTGTCTAATAGCCATTGATGAACCTATCCTCCATGAATTTATCTGTTCTTTTTTTGTACCCTGTTAGGCTTGGCCTTTGCAACATCTTCTGGCAAGGAGTTCCACAGGTTGACTGTGCATTGTGCGAAGAAATACTTCCTTTTGTTTGTTTTTAAACCTGCTGCCTATTAAACCCACTGCCCATGGGACCAGCACTTAAAGGTAAGTAACCTTCCTTCCTTAATCTGAGGAGGCTCTTTGAGATGTGTGGTCCTGTGGATGTTACGGGACTCATCCTCCTTCCACACTGCTCAGACCCTTGCGTGATTTGTGGTAGAGTAGGAACTGAAAAGGTGGTTGGTCTGTGTCACTACTAATGCCCTTGGTTTGCAGCACAAGGAGGTGTAAGGGCACAGGTGTAGACCATTGGACACTGCTATAGAAGAATTTCTGGTCCTAGGCACATGGAGCACATGCAGAGTGCTGATCTGTAGAGACCCCACATCTCCAAGAACTCCAGTTACTATAAGGGTAATATTCTTTTTTGGGTGGAGAGCTGACATAGCTTAGAGTACCAGGGAGGGCCCCCTCTACAGTGCCACCTACAGAGGTGGTTTTGGAAATCCCTGTGAAACTTGGGTGAAAACCTTGTGATCCCTGCACTGAGGGGCAAAGGAATATTGAGCTGTTTGCCCTGAGGAGGGTCAACAGTGACTTCTGGAGCCCTGCACTGCAGGGTGAAGGCTATAGCCTGGATACTGCCAAGAATGAATTGTAGGGTAGGGGTTCCCCCCCACCCCCACTCTGTTTACCCCAGAAGGTGAGGACGCTTTGCCAGAGGGCTCAATTGCAAATCATGCCTCAGTTTCCCTTTGAAAGCTGGTAGCAATGCATCAGAATGCATGCTGGGGGAGGTAAGATGCTTCTCGAGGACTATTTGGCACCATATTTGTGGAAAGCTGTGTTTGAAAGATGAAACCACCTTGCTTTTGGTTTTATGGGCTAATTTCTGAAGTGGTTTGTCTTTACAGTTACATTTATAGCCATATGTACAACCTTTTATACAATTTCTTATTGTTTTAGTGACGTAGCTCTGAAAGGGGTAAATCCAGCTCTTAGTGACAGAGCTCCCTCTTCTTTGCGCCCCCCCCCCAGAGCAGAACCAGCATAGTTCTGTTAAATTAGTGATGGGAAGGGTATCACAGCAGTGCTGCATCTGGGGGTGCTGGAAGTATGGCAGCACCCCATGGTTTCACATAATAATAGCAGCCGAATGCATGGCTTCCACCATATAGAGGGTATACAGTTTTATTTAACGGCTTTCAACACCCCCACTATAAAAATTGTTCCAGCGTCCCTGGGTATGCAGGGGTTGAGTGCCACCTCTGCAGAGATGAACGGAAGCAAACCATGGAAAGGGCAGGGGTTCCAGTGCTATGTGCACTCTCCAGTCCTCTCTCTCATTGTTTTCGGGCAGCTTCTTTCTCCCACTTCCTTCTAAGTTCCCTGCAGGGATGTGCAATTCACTGCTCTCTACTCAGGCTGGGTGATGTGTCTTTGGATTCCATCTGAAGTGTTCTACGCACTCTGTATAAGGATGAGAGAACTAAATCCCTGCCCTGAGGGGATCTCAAGCTGTGTAGGCAGTGGATGTGTGAGATGCAAAGTGATTGAGAAGAAAAGGTGTGGTGTCAATGAGACTACCCACTTGAGTAAAGGACTTGTGTAAGCGGTTGCAGGATCAGGGTCTTGATCCTGACAAATTTTAAACTTCACACCATTGTCAGTGTTACTCACAGAATCAAGCCATATGTATCTTAAGAAGTGTAGAGCTGTATTTTTAACCATTGTCCTTGTTGATAAAATGTACAGTGAATTGCTTGACCACACTTTGGTTTGTTATACTCAAGAAATCAAATAACCAATGTCAGTCAGGTTTATTGCTATAAGGCAATAATATAGTTCAGGGAAAAAAGTTCTGTATGATACCAGTCTCTGGGAAGCTATCTCATGCAGTGATGTTGTACTCGCCTTACACAGAAAGTGTGCTCCCGAAGTTGCACATTTCACGTGGTGGTATTTACATGATGATTTTGCAAGTTACATGACTATTTATACGTCACTAAAATCCAACACATCGGTTTTGTCCCAATTTCCTAACTCATTGTTCTCTTCCTTCCTTATCTTTGTTTTGGATACTAGCATTCCAGGTACTCGCCCTTGAAGGTACCTGCCCCCAGCTTGTACTAAGATGTAGAACAAATGTATCTTGGTTTGCTTGTGTGGTTTAAAGTTTCCTATTTGCTCATGCCAAATGCTTATTTCAGCTAATGTAAGGTGTGATGGGATACTTAACGTAAGAGAACAGTATTATAGTAAAGGTATAGCCCAATTTAGCCTATATAACTGCCATACTATTTGTGCTTAATGCATACTAATGTACATGGGGTGTGTATGATACATATTAATAACATATTATGCTAGCCAGAATATATTGGTCAACCTCCTTTATGGCAAACTTATTGTTACCCAGACTTTTGAATCATGTATGTTTGTTTCTTTAATTCTTAACATTCACTTTTGGCTAGCTCTTACTGCTAGTTACACCTTTTCCTGGTGTAACTGCAAGCAGAATTTGACCAATTCTCTCTCGCTCTCTTATATATATTTATTTATTTTTCTGGCTCTCCTCTCTTGGCTTGCCTTGTATAACCTCCATTTTGACCCCCAAAGCATTGATTTATATAGGTTAGTTATGGATCCCATTCACCTGCTCGCATTATCCAATTACAGACGATGGAAAACTGCAGTCAGCAAGCTTTCTCTATAAACCATGTATCAAGAGCAGGATAAATTTGCTCTTGTGCATGTCTAGGAAAATGAGTCTCTAATACAATAATCACCTTTTTTATTTCCAAGGCTTTTAAAAGCCAGACAGCTATCAAAGCAGCTTTAAAGTCTCTTCACAAGAGGATTTGTAACAATAAATTAGCTGCTGCCTCCAAGTTGAGTGATGTCCCAGGAATGCTCCCATGTGTGAAACAAATATTTCTGTTTGTACCTGTCACTTGCTGCATTTAGCCTTGCTATCCCTGTGGGCAAAAGGAACTTGCTGATGAGCATGGCTAGTGCACAATGAAAATAACTTCTCCATCTCAGCCACTTAATTATCTGAACTGGATTCTGCTCCTACTGAAGTCAGTGGGGAAACATCCACTGATTTCAACAGGAGTAGGCTAAAGCCTCTTCTTCAGAGACAGTACGACTGGCGAACAAACTTCTTGACTGGATATACAGCTCCTGCTAATCCCCTTCCCTTGTCCCAGTCCCCAGCATACCTGAAAACTAGTTCATGAGCCTCTGTTTAAGCATTTAATTTTTATTTCTATCACAATCACTGCTGAATGCAGGGGAGTCGGTGCTATTCAGCATTACTCTAATTCTTCTGAATGATAGTGTTAGCAGATAGTACTAGCCTACCCAAAGGAGGCAGGGTGAGGACCCTTGGCCACTGTAGCAGTACTGGCATAGTTGGGGTTGGAGGGTGCAGGTTATAGCCGTGAAAGGGTGCAGAGCTGCTTCTCCAGCATTCCCTCTACCAGAAAATCCTAGAAAGAGCAGCTGCCTGAATCTGCTGGAATTGCTCATGAGTTCCCACAGCAGTATGGGCCATCCCCATGCCTCCCACAGCACGAGCTATGGCCTAAAGCCACATTCTAGCTTTGAAATGCTGGGTGAAATCCTGGCACCATTTTAAAGTCAATGGGGCCGGGATTTCACCCACCATCTCTACAGTAATAGAAATCTTTCCAATTGTGGTGTGTCTTTTTTCTTTATAGATAAGTAAAAAAAGGGGAAACGTTTCTTTTCCATCTGCAGAACAATATTAGGATGGTATATGGGAGAAAATACATTTACCCATCACTATAAAGCAAAGGAAGGCATGAAACAGTCTTCCACTATTCATAGTCCCTCCCTGGTGCAACTTTTTTTTAGCAAGTTTCTTACTGTAAATGTAATGATTATCGAACCCTGTGAATTATACCATCCACAGCGGAACGTCTGGCAGAGAATTCTCTTGGAGGGAATGACAATTCTTTGGTCCCAAATTTACACAATAACAGAATTTTAATGAATGTGTTTGATCATTTGGAGACTTTTTTTTATCCCTGCAAAAAGAAACAGCATGTATTTCTGAGTAGATGAACCAGATTCACCATGCATTTGTAAGTTTGAGTTTATGGGCTTGGTCCATGTAATTCATTTTATTGATGCTGTTTTAATAGAATCACAGTAAAAATCTGAAGTACAAACATGTAGAAGTCTCTTTTAAACAGAATCCTGCTGAAAAACAAAAAGAAATGTGAAAAAACTACCTAGCTCTTAAAATGTTACATGAAGATGGAGAAGGCAGCTTCTCTGCCTCTCTTCCTCTGGTAACATGGGAGAAAATAGATCTAAGTGCTTGTTGAGTGTTGGTTGATAAGGTCAAAGGTTAAACAAGACTTCATGGCACTCTGGGATCATGCTGCTTCCTGCAGAGATGTGGGGGGGGGAAACCTAGAGTGCTTAGCCCAGATTTCCTCTTGTGATGACCTCTGATCCTTCACTTTTTTTTCTTATGGGCTCACTGACGTACAACAGTCCCTTTTTTACTTCAGTGGTTCAGTTCACGCACAGCACAAGTACGCAGTGCATTCAGGTAGTAGAAACATGAGCTCCACTGATAGGCTTATGCAATCTTTACAGACAACAACTTTACTCTCACTTGTTTTCAAATATTTGGCTCTAGAATTGAGAGAGATGAGGTAACTCGGATATCTCAATTATGGGGCTGTAGTAGCTCTGGGAAATGACCAGTATTATTTACTGGAGGCTGGAGCAGGCAGATTTGATTTTGGATTAGCAGATGATTGAATCATATAATGGCAGCCAAGTTAGTCTTTTTATATTTTATGTGAACTTCCTGCTCCTGAAAGGTGCCAGCTTGACCTCCCTGGAGACTGCAGTGCTCTGCTGATGGAGATAGCATTGGACAATGGCACTGCAAATTTGTCTCTGCTGCTTAATCTGTGACTTGCAGTGACCAGCTCTGGCCATGGAAGATGTGTAGGCAGCTCTTGGCTTCTCTGCTCAGTTGATGTTGCTAAATACTGTTGATTATTTTTGTGATGTGTACACACGTCCACTGGGAACTTGATGGAGGCCACCAAACTCATTTCACATAAGTCACCAACCAATCCTCAGATGGTAACAACTGCCAGTCATAAGACCTGGGCTGGATTTGAACCAATAACGTGTTATTCTTTTTATACTATGTTCCGTTTAGTAAAAGATTTTTGATGCTAGAAGGAGTCAATTAAAATATATAGTGGTATAGATAGGAAAAATATTTTTTTCCTTTTAGAAACTAAGGAATGAGAAGTTTTATAGTAGCTTAACCAATTTTTCACATCTTGTGTCCTAGATCCTATAATTGAATAAAATATCTATTCCTTTTTTCTTTTCATAAAGGATAACTTGCACAGAGATAACCTCCAGACTCAAACTCTGGGTTGTAGGTGCATTACCAAAACAGATTTGATTTAATCTGTAAAATACAAACCTTGCAGGGGTGGTGATTATACCTAGCTCTATAGGGTGCTTTTCATCAGTAGAGCTTAAACCGCTTTTCAAAGGAGGTTAGTGTCGTCATCCCCATTTTACAAATGGGGAAACTGAGTCGGGGTGAAGTGATTTTCCCAAGGCCCAGCAGGCCAGTGTCAGAGCCAGGAACAGAACCCAAGCCTGTTCTGTGCTCTAACCACTAGACAACACTGCTTCCTGTTATAATAATGCTATAGTTACTGTTGTATGTATACTGCAGGCACCATTCTCACTTACTGTATATTAATTGTTTAGTGTTGTTTACAACCTCTCTTCTGGTTGCTTTTCTTAGGATGCTTATGCTTCTTGCGAAAGCCAATTACAGACAGACCACAGAACACTCCAGTCTCTGTGGTTATGAGATATCTAGATGCCTCAGAAATAGGATGTGAATCTGTAAGCTTTGTTTCTTGGAAGGAGCTGCGTTCATCAGCACACTTTGATCAACACTTGATTGCGCAACAAAAGATGAAGGAAGAATGAGTGAGGTCATTGCTTTAAAGAATTATATATTAACGTTTTAATTTGCCTGCCTCTGAAGGTGGGTTTAACTTTAACTGGAACAGAACGGGTTGTGCAATGTGCAGAACTGAATGTATGTTTCATGAAAGCCTATCACTAAAGAGAACAGTACACTGTTGAATTCCCATGCAAAACTCTGGCCAAAATAAGCATGCTTGTGAGTTCTCTTTTACTAGTCACTTTTCTACAGTGTTGGATGCTTCCTTCGCTTTTAACCTCCATCTCTTTCTTGCTTGTAAGCTGCACATTCACTGCAGTCCATGCTCCAGGTTACTGTGCCCCGGTGATGAGTAATAGCAAGGTGAAAGAGTTCCATGCTTGCCAATCTAGTCTGGGAAAGCTCCTTTCACTTTTTATAATCTCTGGTCCTTGTGCATGCATTACTCCTGTTGAAGTGGATGGGAGTTTTGTATATGGAAGCACAGTAAGATCCAACCCTTGGTGCTGTGGTTAACAGAGAAAGGGGGATATGTAGTGAATTAATTTTTATGCCAGAGCCCAGGTTGCATTTTCTAATCATATGCAATGTCCTAGGAAATAAGTGATTCCATGTGGATTTCTTACAATACTGTCCTGTTATCAAATTGTTACATCTGGAGTTTTAAAAGTGGTTCTTTCTTTCTCATAAAAACAGGCCTATGCTAAATGAACAGAAACCCCCTAATGGAGATCAGGGCGCCATTGTAGTAGACACTGTACAAACACACAAAAGGTGAACGGGCTGCTAAGAGGGAGTTTCGCAAGGGAGTTTGGAAGGGGAGTGAGAAGGAGGCAAGGGCCCCTTGCTGTTTTTCTTAAAACTATAACCTAAACTACATTCAAAACTTCTTGATTTAAACAAAAACCCTTTCATTAACTACGAGACAATGCAGGCAAAAGCGAAGCAGCAGAGTGGGGGCTATCCAGTTTATTGCACTGAGTGCTGCATGTATGATTACCTGCCCTGTGGGGAGGTGGCGTATGTGTGCATTCGGTGCAAGGAGCTCCTGGCCCTCAGAGACCGCGTATGGGCTTTGGAGGCCAGGGTGGTGGAACTGGAGGAGCTAAGGGAGGCAGAGAGGTATGTTGATGAGGCTTTCCGGGACACTGTAGAATTGTCCCACCTCTGGTCAGACAGCCCCTGTGCTGTTGAGGAGGAAGAAAGGCCCAGGGAAGCAGAGCAGTCAACGGGAGCAGAGGGAAACCTTCCCATAGTTGAGACCCTCCTTGCAGATGGTTTTAGGGTATCCTCTCGCACTGAGGTTACCTCTCCGGGGGAGGGAATTCCAGTCACTAGGAAAAGGCAGGTGTTAGTAATGGGAGATTCAATCATTAGAAACATAGCTGAGTTTGATGACTGAGAGAACCGTATGGTGACTTGCTTGTCTGGTGCGAAGGTTGCGGATTTCTCGAGGCATCTGGATAGACTTATGTGTAGTGCTGGGGAGAAGCCGGTGGTCGTGGTACATGTTAGGTACCAATGACATAGGGAAGAGTAGGAGAGATGTCCTGGAGGCCAAATTTAGGCTGCTAGGGAAGAAACTGAAATCCAGGACCTCTATGGTGGCATTCTCAGAAATGCTCCCAGTTCCACGTGCAGGGCCAGGTAGGCAGGCAGAGCTTCAGAGTCTCAATGCGTGGCATTTAATTTCAGAAAGGGGAACTATGCAAAAATGCAGGGGTTAGTTAAACAGAAATTAAAAGGTACAGTGACTAAAGTGAAATCCCTGCAAGCTGCATGGGCACTTTTTAAAGACACCGTAATAGAGGCCTGACTTATATATATACCCCAAATTAAGAAACACAGTAAAAAAACTAAAAAAGAGCCACCGTGCCTTAACCACCATGTAAAAGAAGCAGTGAGAGATAAAAGGACTTCCTTTAAAAAGTGGAAGTCAAATCTTAGTGAGGTAAATAGAAAGGAGCATAAACACTGCCAAATTAAGTGTAAAAATGTAATAAGAAAAGCCAAAGAGGAGTTTGAAGAACGGCTAGCCAAAAACTGAAAAGGTAATAACAAAATGTTTTTTAAGTACATCAGAAGCAGGAAGCCTGCTAAACAACCAGTGGGGCCCCTGGATGATCGAGATACAAAAGGAGAGCTTAAAGACAGTAAAGTCATTACAGAGAAACTAAATGGATTCTTTGCTTCAGTCTTCACGGCTGAGGATGTTAAGGAGGTTCCCAAACCTGAGCCAGCTTTTGTAGGTGACCAATCTGAGGAACTGTCACAGATTGAGGTGTCACTAGAGGAGGTTTTGGAATTAACTGATAAACTCAACATTAACAAGTCACCGGGACTGGATGGAATTTACCCAAGAGTTCTGAAAGAACTCAAATGTGAAATTGCGGAACTACTAACTATGGTTTGTAACCTATCCTTTAAATCGGCTTCTGTACCCAATGACTGGAAGATAGCTAATGTAATGCCAATATTTAAAAAGGGCTCTAGTGGTGATCCTGGCAATTACAGACTGGTAAGTCTAACATTAGTACAGGGCAAATTAGTTGAAACAATAGTAAAGAATAAAATTGTCAGATACTTAGAAGAACATAAATTGTTGGGCAAAAGTCAACATGGTTTCTGTAAAGGGAAATTGTGTCTTACTAATCTATTAGAGTTCTTTGAAGGGGTCAACAAACATGTGGACAAGGGGGATCAGGTGGACACAGTGTACTTAGATTTCCAGAAAGCCTTTGACAAGATCCCTCACCAAAGGCTCTTACGTATATTAAGTTGTAATGGGATAAGAGGGAAGGTCCTTTCATGGATTGAGAATTGGTTAAAAGACAGGGAACAAAGGGTAGGAATTAATGGTAAATTCTCAGAATGGAGAGGGGTAACTAGTAGTGTTCCCCAAGGGTCAGTCCTAAGACCAATCCTATTCAACTTATTCATAAATGATCTGGAGAAAGGGGTAAAAAGTGAGGTGGCAAAGTTTGCAGATGATACTAAACTGCTCAAGATAGTTAAGACCAAAGCAGACTGTGAAGAACTTCAAAAAGATGTCACAGAACTAAGTGATTGGGCAACAAAAAGGCAAAAGAAATTTAATGTGGATAAATATAAAGTAATGCACATTGGGGGGAAAAATAACCTCCAACTATACATACTATATGAAGGGGGCTAATTTAGCTACAACGAATCAGGAAAAAGATCTTGGAGTCATTGTGGATAGTTCTCTGAAGACATCCACACTGTGCAGAGGCGGTCAAAAACGCAAACAGGATGTCAGGAGTCATTAAAAAGGGGATAGAGAATAAGGAGGAGAATACATTATTGCCCTTATATAAAGCGATGGTACGCCCACATCTTGAATACTGAGTACAGATGTGATCTCATCTCAAAAAAGATATACTGGCACTAGAAAAGGTTTGGAGAAGGGCAACTAAAATTATTAGGGGTTTGGAATGGGTCCCATATGAGGAGAGATTAAAGAGTTTAGGACTTTTCAGCTTGGAAAAGAAGACTAAGGGGGGGATATGATAGAGGTATATAAAATCATGAGTGGTGTGGAGAAGATAAGGAAAAATTATTTACTTATTTTCATAATACAAAAACTGGGGTCACCAAATGAAATAATGGGCAGCAGGTTTAAAACAAACAAAAGGAAGTTCTTCACACAGCACACAGTCAACTTGTGGAACTTCTTGCCTGAGGAGGTTGTGAAGGGTAGGACTATAACATCGTTTAAACGAGAACCTCCATGAATTTATCCAGTTAAGTCCGTTAATGGCTATTAGCCAGGATGGGTAAGGAATGGTGTCTCTAGCCTCTGTTTGCCAGAGGGTGGAGATGGATGGCAGGAGAGAGATCACTTGATCATTGCCTGTTAGGTTCACTCCCTCTGGGGCACCTGGCATTGGCCACTGTCAGCAGACAGGATGCTGGGCTAGATGGACCTTTGGTCTGACCCAGTACGGCCATTCTTATGTGATCTCTGTCCTGATGTGCTTATAATCTAAATGGACAAAGGGAGGGGAAGGAGACCACAGAGCGATGAAGTGACTTGCCTGTGATTAGTGCCAGAGCCAGGGTTCCTGAGTTTCAAGCCCTGCTGCCCATCTAGCTTCTGTGGCAGTTTTGCTATTAGAAAGCATGGGGAATCTGAAATTTTCCAAGCTAATTCTTTCAGTTGTACTGTGATATATGATCCGAGTGGTTTTCTATCAGGGAATATTGTTCAAGTGGCAGCCTGTACTAAGACTGGGTAAAAGCCCTACACACTGAATGAGAATACTGAAATGGTGGCAGATTTTTTTTTCTAGAAGCCTTTTCATTTATATATTTTTAACTAAATATTCACTAGGCATCTTAGGGGCAAATCCTAAAGTTCTCTGGAATGATATGCAAAGACCCAAAGTAGCAGGATCTATGTTTATGTACGATAAGGGGACTAACCTGTGGAAAACCCTGTAAGGGGAAATGTCTACACCTTTGTACTCTGTGGAAGTGACACCCATTGATCGAGTCTATGCAGAGGGGCAGCCAATGTTGTCTTTGAAGGGGAGCATGAGCAATGGATCCTTGTATGGTGCAAAGTCTCACTGCCCGTAGCAGAAGCAGCTGGCCCCATCCATTACTTCCTCCTCTCTTTTAATGGAAGTTTGGGGCTGAGGGTTTCTTTCGTTAATGCTACTGTGTTGTAGCTTGTTTTCAAATGAACAAAACCATCTTACTTCCGCTTTGCTTGTGAGTTCAGGAGTGGACCTTAGTGTTCACTAACAAAATGCTAGAGCTTTTGTTTAAAGAGACATGACTGATTTCTTTCTATACTCCATAAACCATGGAAATTCCCTTTAACTAGAATTCCAATAAATGTCTTGTTGGAAACATTCTTTCACAAAGTTGTAATCACTTTGAAATCTCTATAATAGACCATTACATTTTAGAGAGAGGCAAACATTTATTCATCACGGGCATTAAGTGGCTCAGCATAGTTTGGACAGAGTGATGTGTGGGTGAGTGTGCTGTTTAATTTTTAAAAATAGTTGGGGGAGGCACCATGCAGAACTCAGTTGGGAGAACCTGTTTACTAAAACTTTGCCTGTGTACCATACCAAGTTTGCAAGTGATTTTGGGTGCCCAATTTGAGACACTTTTAAAAGACCCTGATTTATCAGAGAGTGCTGAGCACTCACCCCTGAAAATGGGGCCCCCTTACAGTGTCTGAGATTGGGCACCCAAAATCACTAGTGCTTTTTGAAAGTTTTATGCCAATATATGCCCCACTTTTCTTCAACAAAATTATTTAGGTACTAGTCCATTCTTGTATTGGTTTAGCCTTCATTAATGAATGTGTGTATAATCACTCATCTGAGCGTAACCTCGTTCTTTTTCCAAAGGTCTCTGACTAGTGCTGCCCTCTCTAACTGTCTAACAGGAAAGCATTGCGTCGGAACATCAGAGGAGGGTCAGGTGGCTTCCCCCTGCCATTCCACTTACAAGATTTCTCACTTTTTCTCTTCTTAGTTTCATTGATGTGGTCTATGGAGACAAGGAGCTGCAGTAAGCAGCATACTATTTCATGTGAAAACACAATTATGCTTTTTAAGCAGACTGATACTTTTGTCTTCCTGAAGAAGGCCGGATGGCTGAAGTTGCTGTAAAGAATCTGATAAGTAAAAGTTTGAGTTACAGAAAGTGTTGCTAGTGCATATTATCATTAAGGATAAGATCCATCTTCCATCCTAATCTTCCTTTCTTTTCCTCCAGTTGCTCATAACTCTGTCATTCTAGTTCATTTTGGGCTGAAATTTTCCTTGCTTGTGTGTCAGGTCAAAGGGTAAGTGTTCTGGAAAACACGAGCAAAATCAGGTCAGTTGTTCTTGCGTTATATATGGGGGAAGGGGGGAAATATTCAGTCAGGAAACTTTGCACATGTGTTGTTGAGACTCCAAAGGCAAAAATATGACTCTTGGCTTATTTTGAAAAGATCATTGAGATCTGCAGCCAAGTTGGAAGAAAATCAGTGCAGTAGCTTTTTTCTTTAAAGTTATGAGCACATAAGTGTAGCAGATTTTGCGATCCTGCCTCTCCTATTGACTCACCCTGCAAGCAAGAGTTGTATCACCGCATAGAAATGTGGAGTAAGTTTTTATCCACTAGCATATGAGAGGTTGATAATGAGCCTCTGCCTGGGTGGAGTTAGGGGCAGAGACGTGGGAGATCTGTGAGAAAAGCTACAAACAGCGAGGTTTAGGGAGAAATCATTGAATGAGATTCATGTTTGATTTACCAATAAAGCCACATCCTGGGGGAGTTGGGGTGGTGGTGGAGAACATTTGGGGCTTTAAAGAGCATGTGTTTATTATTGGGAGCAGTGTGGTACTACCACTTGCTCACAGGTAATGCAGCAGGGATACGTCCTTTTGCAAAAAGGAGTGAAAATGAAAGAGGTCCTAAAATGGATCTAAAATTCTCAAACTAACATTTTTCAGTTTTTCACTAAACAAATTCTGCACAATTTTTTTTTCCAAATTGCTTTTTGGAAATTGCTTTCTATTTTTCAACCAGCTCTAGTTATGAGGCACCTGCCTTGTAGTGGTGGGAATTGTAGGGTATATAATCCAGAGGGCCTGATGGAGGACATTGTTCTGGGATGGGGGGAGGTTGTGACTAATCACGTGACGAAGAGCCAGGCCAGCTAGGGCAGGATCAGGTGGGGAGTAAAGGGAGTTATCTAAGGCAGCTCGTTGCTCAATCAGGGTGAGATGCTAGGGAAAGCAGTTTGTTCAAGTCTCTCCCCACAAGTGTCTGAAGATCCTATGGCTGAAGGTAGAGAGAAATGGGGCAAAAACCTGAGCTAAAGGGACTGTGAAACCTTGAGAAAGAGGTGCCCAGGCACAAGAGTTGAATCCTTTATTGTTTGACAAAACATAGGAGAGGAAACTGCTTGTGTTTAAACTTCAGTATTGGTGTTAAGAGTTTTCCTTGAGCAGGGAACTGAAGAAGGGACACTGAGGCAAGGTGGCATACTCAGGAGGAGAGGGAATAGTGGCTGTATGACACCACCATCTCCCTGCTCACAGCTGAGAATAGTGTTGTTTTTGTATTTTTTGTGGGGGGAATGGGGGGATCTTCTAAAACTTGGGAAAGCTGTGGCCACAGGTTTGGAGTGATGCACAGACTGGGTGGGTGTGGGTGGATAGAGACAATGAATAATCCTGTTTCTTAGGAAAATCAGTGACAAACTTTTTCAAACCTAGCAATTGATCACTTTAGATTTTCAATGATCTCTTCACAAGGAGCGGTGTTAGGATCTAACTTCTTAATAATGAAAGATGTAATTAACTCTGACATTTTCAAGGGTTCCAAAATAAGAGAGGCCTGAAACAGGACTCCATTGTGCTAGGTGCTGTACAGTCACAGAACAAAAGGATAGCCCCTCTCCCAAGGATACAGGCAGAGAGTACAAAGAAACAATGAGACAATTGGTCAGCACAGTAGGCAGCTCACCAGCAGCCTAACCATTACTAAGATTCATGTGGATCCTATGGCCTGAAGCCCGAGGGAGTAGACCTTACCGTTGACATCCGTTGGTGAAATGGGAAAAGAGCAGCCTAGAGTTGCCTGAGCACTCCATGGGGAACAGTGCTCTCCGATAGCATTGGTTGCTGAGCAAGGAGCTGGCCTGTACTGGAAAGTCAAGTCAACCCAGCTACATCATTCAGGGGTATGAAAAATTCACACCCCTGAGACATTGTTAAGCTCATCTAAGCCCCAGTGCAGATAGCACTAGGTTGATGGAAGAATTCTTCCAGTGACCTAGCTACCATATCCTAAGGGGGTGGATTTACTACAGTGTCGGAAGATCCCCTGGGAAACACTACAGTGGCTCAGCTGTAGTGCTTCTAGTACAGACAACCTGAACGGGCCAAGCCTCACGTGCGTTTGTTCTGTGATGCTGTGGGGCATCTTGGTTAAAATACAATTAAGTTTTGATTTTGGGGGAAATGAAATGAAGGGAGAAGAAAGGAACACCGAATGTGCCTGGGGCCACGCTGACTGAGATTGCAGCCCGTCCCAGTTGGGTAAGGGAGCCTGGACAGAGTTAAAAATAGAGAAGGGAGGGGTGGGGTGGGGGGGGGAGAAGACTGCTGGTGCTGAGAGTGCCATTCCAGTGGTAAAGATTCACTTAAGAGTCCTGAATATCACCGATCCCCCTCTACATAGCTGAGCCCAGCCAAGCCAGCTATAAAACAGTGGACAGTGAGGAGCTGAGTTGGCTTGGACTGAAGCTGTGGAGGCAGCAACAGGGATAAGGGGTGCTGGAATAATTTGTACAGTGGGGGTGCTGAGGGCCATTGAACCAAACTGTAAACCCTGTATATAATGGGAACCACTTCAAGCCAGGGGGTGCTGCAGCACACACACACCCCCCCCGCCCCGACCTCTAATTCCTGCACCTATGGCAGGGATTTTGGTGTGGGCCTCCCTACCCAGCAATTAAAACTGAAATCACTTCAGATGGATCAGACAGCAGAGTCCCCAGGCACCACTTGACCTGCCAGAATCCTTGGACTCCAGAACATCCAACTATGATTGGGGGAGCAAGAAAGTGGTTAGAATGCGTTAGTCACTCAAGTATCAGTAGGACTGAGGTTGGGACTATAGTTTAATTAAGACACTTCCATAGGGTGGGAGTCTTACCTAATATCGTTCATTTGTTGGTTGCTGGCTTTTCCAAGTTTGTTCTATTTGTCCGATCTGCCCCCTCCCTTCCAGTCAACTTCTGTTTTAAACCTCCTGACTCGGTGCTTGTGAGTGGGCAGGTACTGCCCACCCAGGGTGCCATCTGTTGTTTCCCAGGTTTCTGGGTGAAGGCTTGAGCCTGTGTTAGTCTTTAGTGGGACCCCCTTGAAAACTAAAGCCTGCTCTTTAGCTGCTGACAACAGCTGGCAGCAGAGTTACATTTTGTCATGGGTAAGGAGAGACTTTTAAGGGGGGATTTAAAGGGGAATAATGAGGTAGCTTTGTGGATGTTTATGGGGAGTGCCTCCCAAGTGTGAAGGGCAGCTTGGAGGAAAGCATGAAGGTACTTGCTTGAAAAATCTAACCAGTCGGTAGTGGAGGCCGGCATCTCAGGCTGATTGGAGGGGAGCACTGACAGCTCGATACCGAATGAGAGATGGGTAGGGTGGTGATGGACCATGGAAGGGTCGTTGAAAGTGAAGACAAGTGCAAACCTTCCCAGGTGGCTTATACAATATTTGTTAAGCTATGGCTGGTTATTTTGTATGCAACCCACAGAACCTAATACTGAATTTGCACTATCATCTCCCTGCCAAGCTAGATCTCAGAGTAGCAGAGGGATAGCAATTGTGAGACAAGGCTTTAGTTTTCCTTTAGGCTGCAAGAGTGTGTGTGTGTGTGTGTGTGTGTGGTGTGGTTTTTTTTAATTTATTATTATTATTTATTATTTGTTCTGGAAGTGAGGCAGTTATTTGGTAGAATTTGTAAAAGATTTAACATGCCTAACACACAGATTTCTAGTAGGATGGAGCTGAATTTGGAAAAGTCCATCATAGCTGCTGTCAAAATATGAAGGAAAATAAGGTACAGTTGTTTTGGGATCCCAAAGAAGGTACAGTATGTTCGCTGGAATTTATTTGGTTTGAGAACTGACACACATGCATGGAAAATTACTGTGCTGTTTATGCATTCATATAATATAGTTTTTTATTTCCTGCATGTTGGACGTTAGCAATGGTACTAATGTAGGCTGCTTAGATTGGGCCAGTGACATTTCTTGTTGGTGGCAGTCTTTCCCCTATGGAGTCCTCCGTTCAAATCCTGCATTAGGTCACAAGTGACAATGAGTTAGTTTCATCTCAAGGGAGCTGCAGAATGGTTTAGGGCACGTTGACAGAACTGAGGGCCTGATCCAAACAACTCTTGCTGACTTCAGTGGGCTTTGGATCAGGCTCTAAGAGAGAGGTTGCACAGTAACTGACCCAACCCCACTGAGATTCCTGAGCCTTTCCATTGACTTCCATGGACTTTGGGACAGGCCTTTATGTGCTGCTTGCATCCTGCTTGCTCCAGCCAGCATTAACAGTATCACTTTCATGAGCACCGTAGTAACTCACAAATCAGCCTTTTCAGAGTCCTATATCAACAGGCATGGTCTGTGCATAATAGACAGGCTTACATTCATCTGACCCTCTTGCAGGCTCTGACTGAGAAGCAATCTAAAATGCTGTGTCATCGTTAAAGATATTATAGATTCAAGACTTTAAGGCCAGAAGAGACCATTAGGACCATGTAGTCTGACTTCCTGCATAACCTAGGCCATAGAATTTCACTCAGGGTTAGGACTGAGATTCTCATCCAGATTTTTCTGGCTTTAGAGAAGATTTTTAAATTTCATTCTTCTTAAACCCCAAATGTGGCACACTTTCTGTTTCTTAATGCTGGAATGTTTAACCAACCTGTGATTGATTTATTTTTTCCTTCAACATGCTCTTCTGACTCTATATGGGAGAGAGGGCATCTCATCAGTGCAAAGGGGACACATTCCTGTGTTAAACTTGTATTCATTTAAAAATACCCATTTATGTAATAGAATAACATAAGCAAAGAACTCAAAACGCACCATAGCACTGTATCAGGTGATGAAAATTTCCTTGGTGCCTGCTGAATTGGAAAGATTTGCTAATAACTGAGACCTTACAAAAAAGAATAAGTGAACTCTGTGAAAATGTTACTATATGCTAACTTAAAACCTAATGTGTTATTACTGGCTTCTATACACCTCGTTACCCAGGGATAAAGCAATATGATATTTATAACCGGGTAGTACTTTGTAATCTGAATATGTTGCATTCACACTAGTGACTTAAACAAAGTGTTTCTTCATTTCTCAAACCATTTAATAGTTTTCTCATAAGAAACCATGAAGTCAGTTTTGTTGTGTTTGTCAGCTGGGTTTTGACTGTGTGTATTTTGCTCCACAAAAGGGTTATTCAGAGCTCCCCTTTGGTCTTAATTAATTGCAGACCCTCTGGAAGGCAAGCCCTGTGGGGCTGGAGTGGTTCCAGTCTAGTTTCCATTTAGCCTGTGGGCTGCAGCTAAGCATGTTGAAGCACCGCTGGCACATAGCTGTGTGAGTTCAACGACTTTGTAAACTCTTGCAGTGTTGCTACAGCTAGTAATGAGGGAGAACGTTAAAAGGCATTCATTGATGATTTTCCAACCAGGAACCATGGCTTTTCAGTTCAGAAAATAAGTTTACATGACTTAAAAAAAAAAAAGTGTATCTCCTTTTGGAAACTGATTTCCTATTCACAGCATTTAAATCTTAAAACTCTTAGCTGTGCTTTCTTTAAACCCTCAGTTCTATTCCAGGATTTTTTTGTCTCTTCAAAATGCCAAGTTCTCATACCAGGGAACAAGTCAAAACTTTAGATGTTTTTTTTCCAATCTGCCAAACCTCTCTAAATTCCACCATATTTTTTATTTGATTTGCAAAGGTTAGACTTGTAGCAGTATGCAGTAACCTTTTCTATTGAAAACTTCCAGATATAAGCAACAGCCATATTAAACCTATATAATGTGCAAATACTGCTGGTGGGTTAATACACTTATGACTCTCCTTAGTTTGGTTTATGCATACTTATGGTCTCAAATACTCTCAGGACATTATCTGTATCTCTGTTTGCATTGGAGGTCTGCTATAGAATTCAGACTGAGAAGTAAAGCCAAGTGATCTATTCCTAGATGAATTGTCAATCATATACTCTCTAGTGAAAACAGAAGGACCATCAGGATATTGTATAACAACATTTTGAGATGGAAGGAGGAATTGTTGCCTATCTAGGAATCTATAGCTACTTTATAGCACACAGAAATTAAAAGTTACTAATGAAATAAAGCCCAGAAGGGAACAGTCACGTGTAAATGTCTCTTCCCCCCCTCCACCCCCCGGAGGATTTGGGGAGTCTTGGGGACGCCCCCTTTTCCATTGCTCAGAGCTTTTTCTGAAACCAATTATCTTTGTGGTTTTTTTTTTTTTTTTAATTTTTCAACCTTCGTCTTGGCCCAGAGGCAACTTGTTTGTTGAAAGACTGAAGACCGATAGTTCAGCTGTGTTCGTTGCTACATTGGCACACAATAGGAATTGCCACACTGGGTCAGACCAGTGTGACTGTCCACTACCAGATGATTCAGAAAGAGGAATCCTGCTTTAGCAGCTATGGGATAGCCTGCCCCTGGGGAAGTTTTCTCCTCACCCTTAAGAATTCGAGGCTGGCTTATGAGCTGAAGCTTTACTGTTTGTGTCCCTTCTAAAGCTTTCTAAAATTTTAGTACTGTAACTGGGGATGATCTTATCCATCTAACTAGGTAACCCTTTTTATTGAATCTTGCTAAGCTCTTGGCCTCAAGAGCATCTTGTAGTGTGAGTTCTGTGGGCTAAAATGGCATTGTGTGAAGAAAATGTTTGCTTTGGCAGGTGCATGAGCCCAAAAAAACCTCTTCCCCACCCATATTCCAGTGAGAAATTTTGCTCTGGCAGACTCAATAATGGTTGGCATGATTTTGTTCAATCTGCTTGGTTTTTTAGATCTCATTGAAAGCTAAGGAGTAAGCCAAGTTTTAAGTAAAACAATAGTCATTTGAAATGTCAGCATTTAATGGTTTTGTGCAATCTGAGTAGAACTTGCTCATCTTGTTTTAAAAAAACAAATTGATAGATCTCTGAAGTTAGAGAGATGGAATGGGACTCTGAAGTACTTTTAATTTTGGAATTAAATTTTCATCCACAAATGAGGGCAGCTGAATTCCAGGTTGACGGCATTAAGCCAAACAGATCCAGATCATAAAACTTAAAAACTCCATTGGCCCTTCAGTTAGCATTTCCTTGTTTAAATAAAAAGTATGTAAAAATAGTATGAATGCAACATTAAGTATAAGGAATGAAGCACACAGAATGGAGCTGGAAAGCAAATGCTAAATTTGTCCACTTATGCTTTATCTTAGTGTCTTGCTATTACTATAAATTTGTCAAGCAATTCACTGTAATAGTGCAATTTGTGGAATGATTTCTTACACACTCTTACAGACAGTAAGGAACAATACAGCTATGGTCTTCAGATTTGGCTTTTCTTTTTTAGTCTCAATATGGTGAATGAAATGAGTCAAGTTATAAGAACATCAGTTGTTTTTAAAGTTATGAATTTTCATAGTTAGCAAGTTGAAACTTTTCAGATAACGAGTCAAACCAGCCTAGGATAGCGGGTCACCTCAAATTGAGGTGTCTTGTCAAACTATGGAGTATTTATCATTAAATATAGTATCAGGATAAACTAACCTAGAATGGAATATTCAAATACTAATTAATCATGTAATATGCTTCGAAAGTGTATGTCATATCTTCTGTGTGGACCTGCCACTACAGGGAGATAACTGCCTGTTAGCTGGCTGTTAAGGGAGTAACTCCTCCATCTGAACTAGCAAAGGTCTGTGCTTCGATGCTAAAGCTCTGAGGTTCATATCCTACTGATGACCTGGGTTAAGGGTCATTACATGAACGTGCTTTATTAGATTCTGCTTTGGGAAAAACTGTTCTGGAATCAATAGGGTTCACAAATTTATGGATGTTCTAAAAGGAGAGAACTGAAATTCTCTAAGATAATCTTGAACCAGATTTTGATACGTGACAAAGTCTAAAGATTTCAGCAGATACTCAAATGTTAAATAATTGGAGCATTAATGTATCTGAAGAATTCTCTGCCACTAGTGTCATCTAGATAATCAACCCCCAAAGGCTTCTCAAATATGTTACTGTTTTCTTCATCATGAAGAAAATGCTTAAGACAATGAACTGGTTCTAGAACAAATACACTTTTAGCCTGATTTACAGAGGTGCTGAGCCCCTGTAGCTCTTAATGAAATCAAAGGGATCAGCAAATATGCAGTACCTTTCTTGAATGAATATTTCACTGGCTTTAGCAATGGATGCTTATGAGCATCATTCATTAGCACCTGGACTGCAGTTGTATTATGAATTCAGTCTGTGCTAATAGAGGAAATTGGACCTTTATCAACCAGATGCTACATGATGATAAATACTTTATCAATAAATTGGCATAGAAGATTAAATGGCACTCTGAAATAAATGAAGCATGCTCGTGCGCATGCATACACACATCCATTAATTTTCCTGGGAAGCTCTAAAAGCTTATTTAAGAGGCCTAATTATATCATACCTACATATCTAGGTTGCTCTCTGGCAGAAGCTTCAACCTCTGTGCCATTGAACATTCAGACTTGCTCTGGTCTTTGGGTTCTGGCTCAGTGGCCTAAAGTGGGGGGACGACAGGTCTATGGCAGCCTCCGCTTCTCCATATCTTTGCCTAGGTGTGTGTGCTGAAAGTCTTGGCAAGATGGTCGCAGGAATCCGTGAGAAGCATAAGGGCCCTGGGGCAGGTACCAAGATTTCCAAGCAGCCCTGTTTAGGGATGGCCTGCTTACCTCATGTGAGGGTGGCCCTAGAAAGGTGGGTCAGATGAGCCCTGCCTTGTTGTTTACATCTTGGCTCAACTGTTTTTTATAAACCAAATTGCTTGCTGGAATATTTGTACCCCTAGATACAACTTTGATCTGAATTTGGATTTGAGAAAAATGGCTGTGAGTAACGAGCTTGCACATTTCAGAACTGAGATTGTAGCTCTTTCAGAAACTTGGCTCTCAGACAGAGGTTTGTAAGGGCGACAGATTCAAGGCCGGCTCCAGGCACCAGCTCAGCAAGCAAGTGCTTGGGGCAGCCAAGGGAAAGGGGTGGCCTGTCCGGCTCTTCAGCAGCAATTTGGCGGCGGGTCCCTCAGTCCCCCTCGGAGGGAAGGACTGCCACTGAACTGCTGCCGAAGAAGAAAGTGGCACAGTCGCCGATCACACCTTTTTTAATCCCCACCGCTTGGGGCGGCAAAAACCCTGGAGCCGGCCCTGGACAGACTACACTATTTACCGGCATGGCAAATCTGAAGGCGTAAGGGGAGAGTACGATACAGGTTTTGCTATTAGAAATGAACGTATGTCATCGTGTGAAGCTCCAATTGCAGTGTCCATGCATATCATGACACTTAGTTAGTCTACAGAAGGGATTCATCAACCTCGTCAGTGTCTATGCTCCAACTCTGCAGGCTAGTGTTGAGGAGAAGGATAGTTTTTACCAACAGCTGGAATAACTGATCGTCCAGATTCCACAGAAGGAACCCATCCTAGTACTTGGAGACTTCAATGCCAGAGTTGGGTCCAATGCTGAGATCTGGCCAGGGTCAGAGTTCTTGAGCTCTGTGCCAGGCAAGGCTTATTGGTGACCAACACATTCTTTACTGGTAACATCAGAAGACCATCGTGGAGACATCTGAGGTCCAAGCACTGGCATCAGCTGGACTTAGTACTGACAAGACGTACATATTTGAAAGATTTCTTGAATACATGATCCTTCCAAAGTGCAGACCGTGACACAGGCCACTCTTTTATTTATTTATTTTTTTTTTTGGTCAGATTGAAATTTCATTTGGCAGCAAAGGAGATCCAGCCTAATAAACCTGCTGTACAACCTCCTATTAACTTGTGCCAAATCAATGATCCTGTCAAGAAACGGCTTTTTAATGAAGTAGCAAAGATAGCTGGAATGAATGAAACTGCTTCAGATGCATGGGAAGTCTTGAAGACAAGTATCTACAATGTGGCAATCAAGAGGTGTGTTGTGTGGTTTTCTTTGTTTTTGTTTTTTTAAAAGAGTACTAAGAAATGTTGACGGTTCATAGACCCTTTGGACATAGTGCTGACGCTCATTGAGAAGAAAAGATCTGCCCTGATCACCTACTACTGATTCCCTCAGTAACCTAAGAGAAGCTTGTAAGGTTGTTCAAATAGCTTCCAGGAGGTGTGGTGAAGAATTTTTGGCTGGGTATCTGACTGCATCTAGCAGGCGGCTGATGCAGGTGACAGTAGAAGGTTGTACGAGGGCATTAGAAAGACCATTGGGCTGATAAAGAACAAGACAATTCTGCTGAAAGATCTAGATGGCAATATCATAACTGATAAAGGGAAGCAACTGGAGAGGTGGATTGAGCACTATGGAATGATATTCTCAAGAGAATCTGTAGTAGACCAAGTATGTTAGATGAACTGCAGGGGTTTGAAGTTTGACTCCCCTGGAAGCCAAACACACTAGAAGAACTTGAACAAAGCATCAAAAAGTTTACCAACAACAAAGATTCAGGATCTAACTATTTTATCTGCTGAACTCTGCAAATGTGCAAAGACTTGCTGCAAAGATTGCACGAGGTATTGCTATTCTGTTAGAACAAAAACTGTTGCACAAGATTTTAAGGATGCTCATTTCATCCAACACTCTTAAAAACAAAGGAGACAGAAGTGATTGTAATAACCACAGAGAGAGCGAGTTCTTCTTAACATTGGGGGGGAGAACCTTATCCTGTATTTTATCTGGACTTCAAACGTTTTAGCTGGGAGAATCTATCCTGAGAGCTGGTGTGGCTTCTGCTTGGGAAGGTCCACTATAGCTATGGTCCTCTCTGTAAGAAAATTGCAGTAAAAGTGCAGAGGGAAACACTTCACTGTATGTGGCTTTTATAGATTTAACAAAAGCTTTGACACAGTTGGTCAGGGCTTTACATTGTTCTGAAGAAGCTTGATTGTCCACCCATATTGCTAAAACCCCGTGAAATCATTACACAACGGCATGAATGCAACTGTAATGTGTGAGAACCAAAAGTCTGACTTGTTCAACATCAACAATGGAGTGAAGCAGGGTTGTGTGCTGGCTCCTACATTGTTTAATATTTCTCATTGTTTCAACATGTGCTCTGCGATGTTAGAGAGGGTGTCTATCTTAGACATCATGGAGGTTTGCTTCACATTGCAAGGTTCAGAGCTAAGATAAAGGGAAGGAGATCATCATAAGGGATCTGTTTGCAGATGATGTGGCCCTTGTGGCTCACCGTCTTGATGCCTTACACAGAGGCAGAAACACACAGTGCCCTGGCACAGGGCCCCCCAACTACAGGAGGACTAGCACTCCCTGCAGGGGGACCACTGCGGGGGGCAGAAGCTGTTGGGGAGAGCAGGGAGTGAGCCATTTAAGAGCCATGCTGGAGGCCTAGCATGCGGTGCATTCTCCCAGCCGGTGAGCCAGGCTCCTGCTGCCTCCTGTGGCTCCTGCTGCTGGCTGGCGCTGGCAGCCAGGTGAGGGGCCAGCTGGGGGCACACTGTAGGGGAGGCAGGTGTGCTCCCCTGGTGGTGCGTCTGCCCACGGCCGCCCTGCTGCCCTGCTCCTCTGGATGCTGGGCAGTGCAAGTGCAGTCCCTGGCATGCACTGCTGCTGGCGGCCCCTGGGAAAAAGCCAGGGGAAGGGAGCGGCAGGCCAGTGGGTCTCAGCTCTCACATGCTGCTGCTGCTGCTGCTGCCACAGTTCCCTTTGGCAGTGAACAGGAGCAGCGGGGTGGGGGGTAGGGATGTGCCCACCAGTCACCCAGGTAAGGTAACCCAATGGCCGTGACTGGGATTGCCCCAGCCCAAAGCCCCCCCCCATGTACTCCTCTTTCCCCGCCCCGCCCTGAGCCGCTCAGGGCAGGGGGCTGAAGTGGTCCCCCCACACCTCCAACCTCCATCCCCCTGCCCTCACTCCTGCACCTACCCATCCCCATCTGCACCCCTTCCCCCAAATAGAAGCTGCCCCAGGTAAGCGCTCCACACCCCAACCTCCTTCCCCAGCCCTGAGCCCCCTCCCTCACTCTAACTCCTGGCCAGACCCTACACCCCAACCCCCAGCCCACTTCTGCACCCTAACTCTCTCTGACACCACACCCCAACCCTGAGCCTCCTCCCACATCCTAACTCCTGGCCAGACTATAAACAGCTGTCATAGCCGATGCTTGTGTGAAAGTCTTTGAATAAGATGGCAAGACAGGGTGACAAATGTGGAAGGGTTTAAATCGTGCTAGTATGTGATTCCTGGGAACGTTGATTAGTAAGAAGAGACTCAGGTGGCTTGGACATGTCAAGTGAATGCCAGATTACAGGATCCCTAAAAGTATGCTGTACTCTGAAGCTCATGAATGGTCTAGAAAGAGGCAGACTGCTGCGCAGGTTTTGGGATGCTTGCAAGGATGACTTAGTATTCTTTTTCAGAATCTCTGTGGATGATTGGGAAAGAAGTACAGAATGCTCCTCTGGTTGGCGGAGTCAGCTTGTAGATGGAGCAAGGTATTGAAAGTCAGACTGGATCAAGCTTTGTGATGGCCAGCATCAGAGGAGGAAAGAATCTGCTGCTTGGATTCAGAGTATTGCTAGGAGGGACTTTCAAAAATGCTTACAAGATTTATGAGCACAAATTCCATTGACTTCAGCTCCCACTATGAGTTGGTAGAAGTTCTTAGGCCTTGTCTATATTTAAGTTTCACTACTGTAGCTACATCACCAACCCCATCCTCATGTATGCAGCTTAGACTGGCAAAAAAGTGCTTCTGGGGCTATAGCTTATACCGTTCTGGCAAGTGAAATAAACTATGCTGCCAAAAGAACTTCTATGCCAGTATAATTGCACATACAATAGGCTTTTGCCAGTGGAGAAATGTTGAAGGAAGTCGCAGCCCTAACTGACCCTGTACTATCCATGTGTTTCTAGTGGAGCCCTGGCCTTAAAGTCCTGCCCAAAGAGAGCACGGGCAGTGACTTGATGGGCTGTGTTCAGGGAAGATCTGTGGAGGGCAAGTTGTTGTAAATATTAGGTGAAAAACACAAATGAAAGGAGAGCTTGGAATGATGGCACAAGCACCAGGTTCTCCGCTGACAGGAACACTCCATCACAAGGCTTTAGAGATTAATAGTGAAAACCCTGCTCTTTCTAGCTTTGGCAGGCACTTGATAGACCATGTCCTGGCTTGATCTCAGGGAAACTTACCAACACACCCAGCGAGATACAAGCTCATGAGAGGGTCTCTATTGAGGAATGGATCTTTGGTGTTCTGACTCCTTGAATAAAAATGCAAGCTTATAATTTGCCAGGTACTACAGGATCCTCTTTAACAGCAGCTTTAAAAATAAGCATAGATGCAAAACACAATATTTTTGAGGTCCTAGTTTTCCACTGTCTTGCAGCTCATGTAGCAACTTACACCCATAGGCCCTCGTCACCATAGTATCTGAGCACCTCACAATCCTAAGTGTAGTTCTCCTCACAACAACTTCTGGGGTAAGGTAGTGCTGTTATTCCCCTTATGCAGACCAGGAATTGAGGCACCAAGACTACGACTTGCCCAAAGTCAAACAGGAAGCTGGCCATTGAGTAGGAAATTGCACCCTTGCCTCCCAAGTCCTAGGCTTTTCCCCTAGCGCTTGCACCATCTTTCCTTCTCACCTGCACACAGTGCATGTAGAATCCAATTGTTCTGATTTGGTAGCACTTTGGACCCACTTTGCACAGGTGTAATGTCTCCATAAAGTGCCAGGTGCCAAAGAATCAGTCTACTGAGTCTAGATTTGCAACTTTCCAAATATGTTGCATTTCTTCTTTAGGTGAATGAGTTACCCAGGAGAAAGTCACAGTGACTAAAGGCCTCAAATACTATGGCTTCAGATAATATTCAGGGATGATAAATGTTGAGATATAACTGCAGTGTTAATAAAGAAAGCATTTTTCAGTCTCCAAGAACAACCAGAGGTGGGCAACGATTTCCTTTTGCTTTGAAAGTGCCATCTTTTGTGAACAGGTGGACTCTGACTTTGTGGACGTTATTTCATGAGTTTGCATATGAACCAGGCACAAGAACAAGCAAGCCTTAAGAGGGTTAGTCAGAAAAGGCCGTATTGCACTAAACAGAAAACTAGGGAACTGGATGCAGAGTGGAAGGAATATGCTGAAAAAACCCAAATGTGTTCAGGCACTTTTGCAGCAGCAGCATTTGCAGGTTTTATGAGCCCTCTCGGCACAATTATAGTTTTGTTCCAACCCTACTGCAGAGAACGTAATTGAGATGAGGTGGAACCAAATGAATTATTTGTAAGTCGTCCTCAAACAGATCACTGTTTTCTCTAATTAATTTGTTCAGAATTATGCACCATATAAAGTTTGGGCTGTAGCTTATTTGGAAGCACTTCAGTGTGGATGTTTGAATTTCAAAGAGTTGAGCTGTTTTGCTTTGATATCCAGGACATATGATCTGATTCTTTTACCTGATTGGATGAGCACAACTCTCACAAGCAGGTTTCTGATGCCAGCACTCCTGACTATAAATTTATAAAAAATTATTTTCCACAAGTATTTTTCATTTCCTGCTTGTAATTAGCTGTCTTGGTGAACATTCCTGTCAGTAAACCGGTTTACTATATTTGCAGAAAGTGAAGACAAAGTGGTCATGAACAGTTTAAATTAATTCATTTAAAAATTCTGACTTTTGCACCATTTTGTCATCTGTTACTAACATTCTTCACTACATGGTGGTAGTAGAAGAGATGCTAATTATACAATTAACTAAAACTGTGGGATCAGTGGCAGATTTTAGAGGATTTGGGGAAGTGCTTTTTCATCAGCATTTAACCCCTCACTCCCATTTATAGGGTTGGTGTTTCACAATAAGATACAGCTGGAGTTGAAGGTTTTTTTGACTTCTGACCTAAACAGGACCCAAACATGATAAAGAATGGTGTCTGCCTCAAACAGACGTGAGAATGAAATAATTCTTGGTTACTTAAAAAAATAATCTACTACTGTTCAAAAGTAGGTGCCAAACAAGCATAGTTAAAACCTGATCCAGGTCACTAGCCTCCACATTGAAATCAACTGGCTTTAGATCAGGCCCTTACTGCAGCATGTAGGAAACCCAGAAGATTGCTCTGGGGAAGTGTGTAATCAGGACAAAGGCTAATGAGTATTTACGCTTTAAAAAAAAAAAAAGGTGTGTTGGGGGAGCTAGTAGGTAGCATGGAAAGATAGAAAAGCAAAGTAATGCCATTGAAGTAGGACCCTTAAGGTCCTGTAATCAAGTAAAACAAATTATATACACCATGCCCAAAAGCTGTTAAAACTGATACCAAAATTTACCTTTCACATCTATGGCTTGAACCTTGATATCAATGGTCATTCAGACTCTAGTAGGAGAGCAGAATGACTGAGATGAGACCTTGTTCTTTAGATGAGAAATGTTATGCCGGAGTGTCACTGATGACAGAGAACACAGAGGGCTCTCCTCTCTGATGTCCCTGTGGTGTAAATACAAGCTGGAGTTAGTCAGATGACATACTAACAAAGGTGAGACTGCAGCTATTTCTTCAAGACATGTCTAATCACATAATTAGAAAGGGTACCACTGAGACACAGTGAAGCTCCGTGAGGAGCTTTCTGTAGCTAACTATCCTTGAACTGTTACTGTCCTCATAAAATGGCAAGGGAACTTTTTCAGAAGCTAATGAGTCATTGAAGAACCACAGCTGCACACAAGTGGAGCTTTATAACATCAAAATTCCATTAAATTCACAGTTCTGTATTTTTCTACTCACTGCTGACTTATTACAAATATATTCATGGTATAACCATTTTAGGTTTGGTTTTACATAACCAGCCTTCTTTCTGCCTGACTGTACAGCTGCTTTTGTGATGATGGATGCTGATGTCACAAAGGGGATAATACAACATCACTGAATGAATCAGGCAGAAAGAGAAATCCGCTTTGAAAACAGAGATCTTTGTTTCCACACAAATACTTTGGTAAGCAGTAAAGAGGGGCAAAGAAATAGAGGTTAGTAAGTCTTCAGGAAACATATATTTCAGAGTTTGCCAGTGTGTGGCAGTGGTCCTTTAATAATTGCACTCTCATGAAGTTAAATACTGTATGTTCCACGCTTTGCTGCAGAAGCCAAGTTGGAAAAGGATCCAGACAGCCACTTATAGGGTGCACACAGAATTCAAAACAAAGTGTGAGACACCATTTAAATTAAAAAAAAAAAAAGGGGGGTTTAAAAAGTACAGTAGCCTGACCTGAAATGTGATGGATGGAAGCAAATTGTTAGTGCACCCTGCCAGGAAGGAGCAATTTAAAGATGCCTTTAACGCTTTTCCCCAATAAAATGATTTTCATAAGCAGCACATTGTATATCTTTCTTGCTTCCTTGAATGTGTTGCTTTTGAATACATTCTATTATGAATCCTGAATCAAACTTTTTTCATCAGAGCAAAGAATTAACATGCTAGTACATTGCAAGCTGCCAGTATATACTTGAAATATACCAAATATGTTACAGTTCGGTAAGGAATAGAGTTGAAAGCCAATGGGAGCTGGTGCCTAGCTGCCCTTTGTGCCTTTAAAATCTCCCCCAGAATTGCTGATTGATTTAATCTGTAGCTTTTATTTCAGAGACATCACTTGTGCTAGCAGCGTGGAACTCCTTACACCAGGGAGGCATGTTGTGCTTATACAGTGTGTGTCCTAGGGATTTGTACTGCTGCCCATCACTACTATCTGAGCACTTTTCACATAAAGTAGGTTGGTTTCAATGGGAGTTAGGTGCCTACACACCTGTGGAGGATCTGGTCCAAAGGCCCTAGTGGACTCAGAGTCTCTGGCTCTTCTCCCTTTTAAGTTTTGTGACAGTGAGGGAAGGAGCCTGGCAGTAGTTAGCACTCAACTGCAAAGCAGCTTTTAAAGGCTCCCCCACCTGAATCTAGTCTGCTGGTGTAGGGGGTTCCCTGCTGTGAGGGGCTGGAGAGATTCAGATGTAATGGTGTTTGTGGCTAGAGGATCTTCAGTGCCATTAAAGACTGTGGTCATAACACGTATAATGTCATAACATTGAGGACTATGATCCATTGTAGACCTGGGAGACCTGATCATACAGGTGTCAGAATGATTTCTTGGTGGGGTAAACTTTATTCAGAGAGCTGAATCATAAAACACAACAGCTTCCTTTAAAGCATGGGGGCAGTAAACAAAAAGCCAGATACAGCCATGTCTGCTGTGTACTTTTGTGTATTGGAACATAAGAACTGGCATGCTGGTTCAGACCAATGGTTCATCCGGCCCAGTATCCTGCCTCCAATAGTGGTCCATACCAGGGCTTCAGCAGGAGTGTACAGAACAGGGCAGTTGGAGAGATCCACCCTACTCTTCCCCTTCTGGCAATCAGAGGTTTAGGGTCACCCTGACCATGGGGTTGCATCCCTGACCATCTCGGCTAATAGCCATTGCTGGATGTATCCTCCTTGCATTTAATTAGTTTTTTTTAACCCAGTTATACTTTTGACTATTACAACATCCTGTAGCAATGCGTTCCACAGGTTAACTGTTAATTAGGACTTTTGTGAATGTGTGGTGAGCTTTACTAAAGGAAGAATAAAGGATGACTAACTCAAAGGGAAAGGTGGCTGGGAACTGAGAGATATGCTGCCAGGAATAAGGCAGGCGAATGGTGATTTTTTTTTTTTTTTTTTGGTGGGGGGAGGTGTATGTGGGGGAGGGGGCTGGATGCCTGGTTTGCAGGGCTCCTGTCTCCCGTCCCAATAGGCTAGTAGTCTGAGCTGGAGATTACCTGGTTAAAAGAATGGTAAATAAATGTCATGCTTTGTTCTATGTTCATTTTGTCACTATGCTCAAACAATGCATCGGTGTCACGTGCATAAGGTGACATATAGGGAATGATGGTGACTTGATGCAGTATCATAAAAAAGGTCACCATGTCCAGCCCTATGGTATGATGTCACCACACAGCATCACAGCAGAATAGGGTGGGTTTCCTCATTTGTAAGAATGAAAAATGCAAAGTGCTGAAAGAATAGAATCAAAGGGAAAGCACTAAAGTTACTAATATTATTTGTATTACTGTAGTATTTAGAAGCCCCAGTGAGGGACCAGGATCCCATTGTGCTAGGCACTGTACACAGAACACATTTAGGTACCAGATTCTCATAGGGAAATAAATACTGTTCATGCCATTATTTGTTAAGTGCTTCTGAGCACATGCAGAGTCCTCCATTGGCCTGAAACAAACAGGTCTGAGTGTGTGCAAACAGGGAAACTTGTATTTGTGAATCGTTCGCTTTGTGTTCATGTGATTTGTGCCTGTAAATGACACTGCATGTTTAAAGACAGGCACTCACAAGCAGGGAGGACAGAATTTACTTCTCTGGATTAGACGCTGGGGATCCAGAGCTAACCATACAGTGGTCCTAGTTGTGCCTGCGCACTGGCTATAGCCCTCAGAACCTTCTGCTCAGCTCCCTAGCAGCAGAGCTTTACTGGAGTGACAATGTTAGGGCCACCGCCAAGACCTGGGGGGGGCCCTCTACGGAAGAGAATAAAATAGAAGAAATAAAAAAATGATAGAATACAAAATAAAAATGCCGGACTGTCCAACGTCTAATTACTGACCTTTCAGGAAATAAAATTAAGCTTTTTTTTTTTTGTGACTACTTTTTATTGATTTTTTTTCATAAGGAAACAGACAATGAAAAGTACAGAAAGGCAGGTTTCCAAATCCTGCACGGAAGTGGTATTACTTTTAAATGCAAGTGGTAAAAGTGATAATGGATTATGAAAATGAGGCTTTTTGTGGTCTCTCTTTTAAGTACCGTACTAGCTGATCCTGCAAGCTGTTAAATCGACAACTACCTAACAGTTCTGTTAAGAACTATTAACTTGATTTTTCTTTTAATTGACTAAGCAGTTTATCCATCTGTAAGAGAGACAGACAGAATCTTGTGGATCTTTGCTGCTGTTGATAGCAGAAGCTTGGTTAAATCTTACCTCTATAAAATTAGTTGATGAGATTATCTATGACAGGTGCCACCTGTACTAAATAGATGTGGTCACCACAGACACACCTGTAGATGAGAAGTTAAACTTTTGGTGGGAGACATCACAGTATGTCATCTTTGAGATAACAATGCATTAATGCAAGACCTTCTTTAAACATGGAAGTCGCACCAATTTAACAGTATTATTTTAAACCAATTTAGTTAAATCCAAGTGTGTGTGTGTGTGTATACACTCTTCTTATCTTGCATCTGAATATTGGCGGGGTGTGTGAGAGAGAAATTTTGCTGTAAATATAGATGGTATTAGATTCACAAACACGATTTCAGTACAGATAAAAATGTTGTTTTCAAACATTCATAAAATATAATTAAGACACCCTCCACTCAAGCCCCTAAATACTAGAAAGTCAGAAGATGTACATTTAATTAGGGCTGGTCAAAATTGACAATTTTTTTATTTATTTATTTTTAGAGTGGGAGGAGTGAAATTTCACCCAGCGTTCAGATATAATTCATTTAGCATGGTCCTCAGAGCTGAAAAATTATGAAAAAGTTTCTTATACATGCCAAGAAAGCGAGGCATGTTGTTGTCCCGTGAATACTTCGCAACCTTTTTATTTTACTCTGGTCTAACAGATAGGGCTCTCTGTAAAGTGACACGTATTGCAAAACATGAGGGTTGTAGGCTAGCATTCCCGGGGTGGGGGCAGAGTCAAGCTTGTGGTGAGTGGTGTTCACTCGCTGTGGTAGTAGTAAGGTGCACGCCTGTGAGTGAAGTAGTCGAAGAAATGGACTGTTGGCTTAACTTTCTTTTCCTTACTTTTTTGGTTGTCAGTTATGTTAGGTGTGTGGCAACCTGAACTATTTCACAATGAAGTTTTTTTCCTTGTGCATGAGTAGTTCTATTTTCTGCTTCAGTGGGGCTACCAGAGTACTTCTTGGCTCATAAAGTTACCTCGATGGTGTCTCACATGAATGAAAAGGACTCTGTGATGCATGCTCTCACTTGCCATTCAGTATTCTGACAATACAACACCAGGGTGGGGCATTCCGGGAAGACTTGGCAGTTCATCATATATTTTATCTGAAGGGCATTTGTTCTACAGCTAACACCTTTCATTAGCAAAGCAGACGTTCCCTTTATATTAACATATATAACTTGTAAAGTCCTCCTCACCCCCCTTCTTTTTTCTTTGAAATAAAGGGCCTGATTCTTCACTCTGTTACAGGCTTTGCACCAGTATGACTCCATTGACTGCACTGTTAAACCAGTGCAACAAGGAGGGTGATCAGATCTGAAGATTTGTTGTGGTTTTGTTCTTCTTTTAAATTATTTTTAAATGGCATCTGTTTTAATTTTGAAAAGAAAAAGTCATTGTGGTGGAAGATGGTGATTTTACACTCTTTGAATATTATGTAAACTATTCTGGATTTATCAGTACTTGTCTGGTTTTAGAAAAATAGCTGGATATTCAAAAAGAGGGGAGATTAATGCTGAAGTTAAGACTGTATTCATTTTTGTGTCTCTTACTCCCTGTCTGTCCAGAGACTGCTAGATCTATGACCACACATATAGAGGTAGAGACAATGGAAAATCCGTCTTTGGCAATTTAAGAGTGAACTGCACAAAGGCAAATATATGACCTAGCTGGATATATTCTTTGATTCAACTAGCTAATCACACAGCTGATTCCAAACCAGGCATCTCTACAGAGAACAGTAAACAAGAACAATAAATTAAAAACACATTTAATAACGAACTCATATAAAGTTATGTAAGCCTATGGTATTGTCATATAGAACACTCGTAAAAATTATTGGCCTGACCCAAGAGCCAGTTGGAACAAAAGGTTTAATTTCTAAGATTATATATGAATAAAAACTTTAATCGAAAAAGATGTTGGCAAGAAAACAATCCAGGAGAAATGATGGGGGAGAAAAAAGATCTGAATGAGTGGGTCTGGTTATAGGAAGGGGGAAGTCCATCTTCAATTTGTGTAGCTCATAAATATTTTTTTTAAAAATTATTATACAGATGGCATTTGACTCCAGTTAAGATCCATCATATATTTGCTACTAGGGAGATGCTGTGATAGAGGAGTTGAGAGGAGAGGGGAACATACTTGCACATGTGGTGGTTGTGTCCAAGGATTGGATGGTTTTAGGAGGAAAGTGTTAAAGAAATTCATCATATGACAAAATGCCAGATGTCTAGAGATCTCCTGATCTGCTTACTCAATGCTCCAGTAAAAGATCTATGTTTTAAACAGAATGACTAATTTATTTTTTATTGTTAGCAGCTAGACTCTTTATTGCACATTACTGGGGAAAATGTCACTTCTGCCTATGAAATTGTGGTATAGTAAAATATGGAATGTTCTTGTAACGGAAAAGATTTCTTACCAATTCTGTACACAAGAAAACACAAAAAAGACAATAGATATTTAGGAATTTGGTCACCCTTTTGAGTGCCCTCAGAGGAGGAGGGCTCCTCAGCCAGCAAGCCAGAATCTTTAGCCACGTTCTTTGGATATTCAATTGATCCTGAATAAGTAATGTACATTGTAGTATGTTAACATTTAATATAATGTTGCCTTAATAAAAGGTTTCAAAAAATTGTCCAATGTTTGTCATGTTTCTCCAACTTCATTTAGGGCATAGATTCTAAATCTCAAATAAACAGTATTTTGTTGTGTTTACATCTTGTAAAAAGAGAAATTACTACACAATGAAAAGTTCAGAACCAATGAAAATATGAGCAGTGTTTGTTTTCATTACTTCCAATACCACAAAGGGCTATAGTGAAAAGGAGGTGGGTATCTAGGACATTTCTCACTATTTAAAAGGAGAATGTGATGAGCTTTACAACTTGAGAGTCACTTTCTTTGTCAGGATGTAAAGCTTAACAGCAACGTTTTAAAAGGGTGTCTTGGCTCCCAGCAATCTCTGTTACCCTAGAGAAAAATGGTATCTGGGGCAAATCTCTGCCTCTCAGTTGGTGGAGAGTGGATGCTTTACTTGAGGAATTTGCTCTGGCTCAGAGAATTTTGCTAACGGGGTAGTTGAAGATCTTTTCCCCAGGTTCAGGGGCGGCAGGTTATATGGACTCAAGGTGCTCAAGCACCAGGAATATTCAAGGCTGAGGGCTGTGTTCCACCAATATTTGGAGCTGTGTTTCTCCCCTGCACCTGCCTCGGAGCTTCCCTGCCTGAAAGAAAACAGCCAGTGCCTCTCTCCCTTGTTTTGTGCTGCTTCTGCCTAAGGCTATAGTCTAGAGATCAGTGGCAGGCAGCCTCTTGGAGCACTGGGGGAGGGGAAGAAGGAGAGAGTAGGGGGAAGGAGGCACACACATGCTTGGGAGCTCTCTCTCCCGCCCCCCCAGCAGCAGGGGAGGCCACACGTGATGGCACCCCCCCGCCCCGGTACCCACCATAGGGGAGGCGAGTGGGCTTTCTGGACCTGAGAGAATCCCTAGGAGCATGTGCAGTGACTGTGGTGCAGAGTGAGTGTGCTGCGGGGGGAGGAGGGAGGGAGAGGGGAGAAAGGAGGGATCCCTCCCCTGGAGCTAGCTGCTGCCAGTAAGGGGGAGGGGGGAGTCCTCTCTGGCCCTAGCCCTGGGGCAGCCTGTCTGCATCCCAAGTTCCTTATCCCCAGCCTTGCCCCACCCCAGAGCTGTGCCCCCAGCACCCCAACCCTGAGCACCCTCCTGCACTGTGAACCCCTCATCCCCAGCCCCACCCCAGAGCCCTCACTTGAGGGGAAAAACACGTAACTTAAATTTGGTGGTCAGTTTGGCGTATCATTGTGTTTAGCACAATACTTGATTATTTTACACCCCTTTAAAGTATATAACTAGTCGTATACAGGTGTTACAAAGTGCGAATGTTCTTAATGTTTTGTCTGAATACTGTGTGGGTGCCTCAGTTTCCCCTATGCATTTCTCAAGGATCTAGATGGTGGGATAAGGGTGAGTGATTGTTGTAGAGCCCTAGAGAGCCAGTGCGATGCCATCTGCACAGAGAATGGCTGCAACCCTGCCTCCAGGCAACTGATGACCTGAGCCGCTCTCCTGCAAGGTGCCAACTGAAGGTGTTGGAGAACAAAGAGATCAGGTGGTCTCCTAATGCCTGGAAAAGAGACAAAGGCCAGAGGAGAGAGTGTCAGTGTCTGTGTGGACTTCCGGGAAGTGCATGGTGTGGAAGGGGATGCTGGGATGCTTTGGAACTACTCCATACAAAGCCAGTCAGGACTCTGGGGGAGCCTCCTCTCTCTGAGCAGACTGTCTCCAGGGCAAGAAGCTTACACCTTCCTGGGTCTGACCTCAGAGCATTCAGCATCTCCTTCCACATGATGCACTTTCCACAGCAAGTGTGCCCACGCAGGTCCTGGGGCAACCAGAGGTCCCTGCACCCAAACTCTGCAGTCAGACGTGACTCTCAGCCAGCCGGTAAAACAGAAGGTTTATTAGACAACAGGAACACAGTCTAGAACAGAGCTTGTAGGTACAGAAAACAGGACCCCACAGTCAGGTCCATCTTGGGGGGTGGGGAGCCCGGACCCAAGTTCTGGGCCTCTCCCCATTTCCCCAGCCAGCTCCAAACTGACACTTCCTCCTCTAGCCTTTGTGTCCCTTCTGGACAAGGAGGCCACCTGATCTTTTTGTCCCCAACACCTTCAATTGGCACCTTGCAGGGAAACTGAGGCACTCACACAGTATTCAGAGAAAACATTAAGAACATTCCCACTTTGTCACAACAGGTGCAACAAAATATAATACCGTATATTGAAGCAGGCAAGTGCTGCTTCTGACTTTCTACTTTTAATTGACCTTTGTAACCTTGTGGCGCTGACGCGTTGTAGCTTCATTTTATATCGGCTTACAAGGCGGGAGCAGGGGGGCACCACCATTTTGGGCACCACCAAAAATTATACAAACCTGCCACCTATGCCCAGGTTAATTCTGGAAAGACTGAACTCTTAAAGATATAGTGAGTTTACAACACAAGCTAGGTAGGTGCAGGTGCTGTAACCTAATAGCCAACAGAGTATTAGCCTGTATGTACCTGAATCTATTATTAGAGTTGAAAATAATCTGATAAGTACACCTGTTATCCTCAATCCCGAAAGGCTTTCTGCTTGACCTGAAATTTGTCTTTGGAGTCTCAGCATGTCTTAAATTCTGCAAGGTCCATGCTTGTCTTTTAAATCTTATACATTTCAAGGCTTCCCAGGTGGGAAGAAGAGTAAGGAAAGCATATTGGAGATGTCTGTGAACCAGGGAAACTCAGGAGTGCTAGTGATTGGAATAGAACAGGTGATTGAAGCCTGAAACTACCCAGAGGAATATAAACAAAGGAAGGGGACCTGCAGGAGACTGGGGTGGGTATAAGGACTTGTTTAAGAAACTTGAATGGTTGAAAGAAAGTAGAAGGGTGCTGTGGGACTAAGAATGAAATGAGGGAGGAAGAAAGAAAGGTTGAAGGCAGAAAAGTAGAGAGAGAGAAATGAGATCTGACTGTGAAGAGATTTGGATAAGCATTTGGTCTTAATGGCTTATCTGAACTGACCTTTTGGGGGTTTGCCCATCACAACTAAATATCTCCAGTGATGCTGATTCCACAGCCTCTCTTAGCAGCTTCTTCCCTTGTCTAATTGACTTTACTGTTTATAAAGAGCTTCGTCATAGCACTTATCCTAAAGGTTTCCTTTCTTCAGTTTAGACCATTAGTACTTCTGGTCTCTGCACTGACACTGAACCAACTTCTCTGCTCCTTAACTGAGCAAACCCCTTTGCCAATGGGGATTTTGCTTGATTTGAGGACTGCATAATGTGGCCTCCTTTTTCCTTAGGTCTCTTTTTCCCGGCGGCACAAGTTTTGTTCTGTTAACGTCTCATGTTGTATTTTATCATTTCTTTTCTGGATTGTCTTCAACATATTGACGTTTTTATAGTAGAGTGTCAAAACTGAAGGCTGTACTCCAGCTGCAGCCCACCAATGTTGCATAATGGAATAAAGACCCCCCCGACCCCTTCTAGGTACGTATGCTTGTGTTTATGCATTCTAGGGTCACATTTTGTGTTGTGAAGCAGTATGATAAATGTCTGTGTTCAATTTATTGCCCACTATTGTATCTATACTTCTCTTAAGGTCCAGTCTGCACAACTCGTAAATCGGCGAGGGCCATATTACTCCAAAGAGAACAGCTGAGGGCCGAAACCCCACCAGCACCGCCAAAACACCCTCCACAGTGCTGCCCAGCCCCCCCCCCCGAAACTCCCTCCCCCAAGCGCCGCTCACCCCGCGGAAACAAACCCTCCTTCCCCAGCACTGCCCCGCCGAAACAGCGGTATTGTACCTCGCTAATAAATTATAGCAGGCCCCTAAGGTAGTATAATTAAGGTAAAAGAAAAATGTCTTTTTGCTAGAAGTAGAATAAGATCTTTCCTGCACTTTGTAATCAATTGCCCTGTTGAATGAATGAGGTGTGACTGAGGAAGGCAGCACCTCCAGACAGCTGCAACCCTTGGAGAGGGGATGGGAGCCAGACCAGATCAGTAGAACAGGTCAGCCACCGACTCCTCGCTCGCCTCCTCAACCCCCCACCCCCCCGCTCACCTCCTCAGCCCCCCTTCCTCGCTGCTGGCTCACCTGCACCCCCGCTCGCCTCCTCAGCCCCGCCCCCGCTGCTGGCTCACCCGTCCCCCTGCCACTACCCACCCACTTGCCTCCTCAGCCCCCCACCCCCTGTGGCTCACCTGCTCCCCCACCAATGCCTGCCCGCTCGCCTCCTCAGACCCCCACTCCCTTGGCTCACCTGCCTGCCCGCTTGCCTCCTCAGCCTCCCACCCGCCTTGCCAGCGATGAGCTGCCAAAATCTTAACAACTGGTTCCCTCCTCCCCCCACAAGGGAGTTGTGGCCTGCCCCCACCCCCCTCCCCGGGACTCCTGCCCCATCCAATCCCCTACGGTCCTTGATGCCCCCGGGGACCCCCGGCCCCATCCACCCCCCTTCCCTGTCCCCTGACTGCCCCTGCCACCCCATCCAACCCCTCCTCTCATTCTTGATGGCCCCTGGGACCCCTGCCCCATTCAACCACCCCTTCTCTCTGTCCCTGCCCACCCCTGGAACCCCTGCCCCCAATGGCCCCCGGGACCTCTGCCCCCAGTCAACCCCCCTGTTCTCCGCCCTCTGACTGCCCTGACCCCTATCCACTCCCCCACCCTGACCACCACCCGAACTCCCCTGCCCCCATCTAACCTCCCCCCGCTCCCTGCCCCCTTACCGTGCTGCCTGGAGGTGGCTGGGAGCGCTATAGCCGTGTCGCTTGGCTGGAGCCGGGCCATGCCAACGCTGTGCAGCGCCTGGAGCACCGGGTCAGGCTGAGCTCGCAGCCTCTTTGCTTCCCACGAATCACCTGTTCGCGCGGGAAGTCTGGGAGGGCTGAGAAGCAAGCGGCAGCTTCGCTCTCTGGCCCAGGGAGGCGGTGGTGAGCTGGGGTGGTGAGCGGTTCCCCTGCACGCCCCCCCTGGGTTATCTGTTGCGGCACGGGCAGCCCTCCTCGCATCCCCTTGCCCCAGCTCACCTCCACTCCGCCTCCCTGGGCCTGAGCGCGAAGCCGCTGCACCGCTTCTCTGCCCTCCCAGGTTTCCCACACGAACAGCTGATTCGCAGGAAGCAGGGGGGAGGGGGAGAAGCGGGGCAGAGCATTCAGGGGAGGAGGCAGAGTGGAGGTGAGCTGGGGCCGGCTGCCAGCTCACCTGGCCACCCACCATTTCTTGCCCGCTTGCTTCCTCAGGTCCCCTACCCCGCCGCCGGCTCACCTGCTCCCAGCCTCTGCCCACCTGCTTACCTCCTCAGCCCCCCTCCCTCATCCGCCGCTTGCCTACTCAGCTCCCGCCACGGCTGGCCCACGGGTCATATGCTGTGCAGGCCTGCTTAAGGTGGTGGTGTTTCTCACCAGCATTCCCCCCCCCCCCCATTTAATACATATGCACTCTGGATTCTTTCACTAGTGTGAACTACCTCTGCACTGATTTGGATCAAATTTCATCTGGACTAAACTCCATTTTAGTTTGTTTTTTCTGTTAGTAAATATTTATATAGCGTGAATTTACCTGCAGACTAACAAGCCTACATAAGACACATTTTCTCCTCTGAAATGTGTAGTCTAAATAAGAGAAGTCAAGCAAACCAAGTCCTGACACAGGACTTTCTGCTCATTTCTCCAATTTGTCTATATTTTGATGTATTTTAAGTCTGCCCCTACAGTATGCTGCTAGCTACTCTTCCTACCTTGCATAATGGGCAGATTTTCTCAATGTGCTCCCTCATTTTTTCCTATAGATAAGAGATTTAAATAATTCTGGACCCAACACTGACTCTTAGAACTCTGCTCAATACCTCTCTACAGATCTACATACTGTAGTACCATTTAACAATTATGCTGTTTGTTTTCAGTTAGTGTGTTCTCTCTCTCTCTCTCTCTCTCTCTCTCATATCTTATTTTAATTTCAGTTTGAGGAACTCATGTACAACCATGTTGAATTCCTTATGGAAGTCTAGGTATGTTACTGTATCTCTATTATACTCACCTGTCTAATAAATGTGCTAGATTACAATTAAAAAAGCTGTTGTGTTGATATGATTTTGCTTTTTAATAACCTCTACTCTCTGTTATGTATTGTTGGTGTTACATTTTAGAGAGGGGATTTGGTCAAAATCTTTTATAAATATTATTTTAAAATGTTACAATAAAAAAGTTTGGTCTTTATTTTTTCTTATTTGTTTTCAATCTCGAACAAACATTCTAAGGAAAAGATTAAGCTATAAGTAAGAGTAGGGTAAGGAACAAAGAAAGTTTGGCTAAAGGATTGTCAAGAAAAACCAAATTAGAGGAATGAATTGAAAGTGGAAGCTGGGGAAAAAATGAAAAAAGTGCAAGGGGGGGAAAAGAAAAAGAAACCAACATAGAAAGAAGTAGCTTGAGATAGAAAATGTTGGAAGAAAACTGGTTTTAGAGCGAGAGGTAGAAAGATAAGGGGGGATGATGCTAGAGCTTGGTAAATACTGGAAAAAAAAATCCATGAGTATTTGCACAAATGTTTCAGTGAATTTGCTTAGCCATGCTTGCATCCCTTTTGCATTTGCTCCCCATGAACATCAGTACTCTCACCTTTTACTGACATGAACATTCATGGAAAGAGTATTTCAAAGTTGCAGGCACAAGTATTTGTAGAAACAAGAATGTATTTTACATGTGAATATTTGCACTCAAATTGCTTGCACTTTTATCCAATCCGGAAATAGAAAAAATACCATGTGACTTATGTGACTAATCCTGACTAACACAACTGAAATAGCAAATAAAAATACTCACACAGAATGATTTATGAACAACCCAGCACAAAAGTTGGCAAACAAAAAAAGTGTAACTTTTGAATAATGAAAGTGTGTTTCAAAACTGATGTGCTGTTGAATATTTCATTAACAGATTCAGATGGTATCATTGGCTAAATTTGTTGTGAAATATACGTTCATCTTCAGTTATTAGGGATTGCAGATGGGGTGGGCTAGTAGCATGGAAAGATTTAGAATGAGACCAGAATCTTAAAATTAATGTGAAGGCAAAAGGGTTGGTGGGGGCGGGGGTGGAGACTAGAGACGTAAGAGATCAGGTAAAGATAGGCACCAGGGTGCTGAACATATGGTTTATTTTCTTCAAAATGCTTCTCTTACTATTTAGCTAGTATTCATTTTAGGATAATTGGCCTGCGATTTCTCATATCATACTTTTCTCCCCTCTGGTCTCTGGGCTTATATTACATTTATCCTTCTCCAACTCTGTTACCTCACCTGCTCTCCATAACTTCTCAAAGGTAACTGATGACAAATGGTTGTGATACTTCTCATCCAGTTCCTTAATAACCTGGCATCTGACTCTGCTGATTTACAAACATTAAAATTAGCGAAGTATTTTTTCATTTGTATCTTATTTAATTCAGATTCCTGCTATTCCCAGATCCACTCTAGCATTTATCTCACCAGGTCTCCTGCTGCTTCCTCTATCTGTGTGCTGAAGACTGCAACAATTGTTGAATATTTCAGTTGTTCCCCTACCTTCTGCTGTCTGAACTCTTACCTCCTTCATCAGGGTCCTACACTTTCCTTCATAGTCCTTTTACTCGCACTATACATATCTAGTTTTAAAAACTATTTAAATAACCCCTGATTAATATTTTATTTTTCACTTTCCTTCCCAGCTAAATGGTAGCATGAAGCCACCACCCTGCTTTGGAGGTAGTGAGGAGCTCATTGCTCCAGGGAGAGTTCCAGGAGCAACTGTGCACAATGCTTCTCCTGGAGAGCATAGCCAAAGCACCACTCTCAGAGAGGGTCCCCTCTGCTGCTGGAGCTCAGCTGGTGGATGTGTATGTGGGTGGGCTGCAGCCCTGCTTTCTCCCTCCCCTCCCCATCTCTCTTAGGGCATTTAAATGTGCTAATCAAAAGTGATGCTTGTGTTCAGGCAATTATGCCCTACGTGTGTTGAGAGGATGGGGTAGGTGAGGGGCTGTACTCTTTACTCCCCCTCTCCCAGCACAGCCTAAGGGGACCAACCACAATCTGGCCCTTTTCCCCTATAGTTCTTTACTACCAAGACAAACTCACCCCTTATAGTTTCTCCCTTTTACCTTTTATTGTAAATTTTCCTTTCTTCCTTGTCAGTGTCTTCAGTCCTTGGTGCATCCGCATTGTATTCTGTAACTTTCCTAGTTTTTCTTTTGTAGAGAGAATCATTCTCTCTCTCCTCTGCCACTGCTCTGTTTCTCCTCCCCCTCCCTCCATTTCGCTGATTGAATATAATGCTCGTAGAAGGTGCTGGATTCACACCCCGGAGATCAAAGCCCACTATTTATCCCTGCAACTGGCAAAGAACAGGCAGTACGCTTATAGCTCATTTTTCCTGAGACTCTCAAAGCACTTTATGAAAGTGGTGGTGGTGATCCCTGTCTCAGAGGTGAGGGAATGACTCTCAGGCCCAGCTAGTGTAAGTGACTTGCCTGTGGTCATGCAGTGAATCAACAGCAGAGTCAGGACTAGAACTCCATGTCCATTCACTCGCTTTAATCGCTGCACAGCAGTGCAAGTTTCCCCATTCTGTACAGCTAATGTAGGTCAAACCTGACCCGGAGAGAGTACCTCCAGGGAGACAAGAATAGTTTTTCTGTGCCCATTCAGTTCTCTACCTGTCTGCTCGGATGGCCACATAGCCCCACTTCTGGGGTGGATAGTTGCCTACTTGGAACTGGATGAGACCATCTGCCCATTTAACAAAAGCCACTGAACAATTATCCAGTGAAGAAGACTTTTAGTCACTTCTGACCTAGGCCCCATTCCCAGGCTGATCTTTTCCCGGCAATGTCTCTGCGCTAGAGCTAGGTGGATAATTGTTTGGTGGGTTATTTGTTGTTGTTGTTTTTTTTGTGGTGGTGGTTTTGTGTGTGCGCGTTTTTTTGTGGCAGTTCTGAAAAATTGGAGAAAGACTTTTTGATTTGGGTGGAACTGAATCTGAAACTGTTGTGAATTTTTGGTGAAATCGAAAGATCGGTTCCAGAGCAAGGATTTTAACCTGGGTCTTCTATATCCCTGGTGAGTGCTCTCCTACTGGGCTAAAGGTTATAGGGGCAGAGGAAGAGGAGAAAGCTGCACCATTATCTCCTCCTTCTCCTCTGGCTGTTTGAAAGTGGCCAAAACTATTTGTGTTAAATTTGTGACTAGTTTCAGGTTGACAGACACTGCATATTTTGTTGAATAAAGTGTGGGTCCAAAAATTTTGTCCTGGTCTTCTCAGGAATGAGAGAGTGCAGAGCTTTCGTCTACTTTGTTGGATTAGAGTGAATTAGGTTTTAAACATTTTGGGGGCAAGGATGTGAGCACTTTTGTAATCTGCACATTATTACACAAAGTAACAGTTTGAATCAGCGCCCCAAAGAACACACTTCAGCTCCTGATGCAATAAACCTAGTGCCAGTAAATGTGTAGCTGGCAGAGCAGCACTAACCGCTATGTGTTGAAACACCAAAATTCTTGCCATGTTCCTTAAAAGCCTTGCATTACTTGGATTCATTTCTGTAGCTTTGGCCTCTTTTCACATGTGCTGCAGCAACTTGTCCTGGATTTGCATCTGACCTGTAGGCAGGTTTGTGTTCTCTTGAATGTGGAGGGGGAGAGGAAAAGGCATGGTTATTTCTTGTTTGACTCTATAAAGAAAAATGTGTCTCTTGGGTTTACGTCTAAGTTTCTGAATTGAAAATGACCTCCGTGTATTGACGAGTCAAAGCTCCCACAAAGATAAAACCAGAACCCTGTCAAAGCATGGTCTGTTCAGACTTTCCAAACTGCTTGGTGTTCAGAGCTCAAGAGGGCTAGAAAACATTCGTATTGCACTCTGCATGAAACTTTTTTTCCATGGCTCTTAGGCATGTTTTACCTGCCTCAAATATTCTGTACTCACCTGCTGCAGTGTGATTGCACAATCTACCAGTATGATGAAGTTGACTGGAAATGGAACCCTGCTTTTTGCCAGCTTGCATAAAGGTTGACTCAGACAAATGGGGATTAAATTGTCCTCATTCCTACCACTCCCATGCAATTAGACAGGCTAAAATGACTACTTATACAGTTGTTTGTCTTTGACGGCCACATTGTCAGCTGGTGTATATCATACGCCATTGGAGTCAATGGAGATACATCAATTTACAGCAGCTTAGGAGCTGGCCTTATAAGTTATTGATGATATAGTTCATTATTAAACATAAGTGCAGCAGTTGGGACTCTCCTGGCTGGGTTCTCATTGTGTTTATTCATAAATAGATCAGATTCTTTCAATGAGGCCTAAATAGGAATCAAGATTTATATGGGCAGTAAAACAGCACTGCAAAATACAATCTCATCTGCATCTCATACTTCCTGTATGATTTTAAAAAAAGGCTTTCCTTGGGCTACCTCACGCCCACTGATTTGAAAAGCAGCTGAATGAACAAAGGGGTGGGAGTTGGATGGCCCTGAGTGCTAATCTCAGTTCTGCTACTGATGCACTTAGTGGCCTTAAACATGTCACTTAACTTTTGGTATCCATTTTCCCATCAGAAAAATTGGAATATTGTTTACTCACTTACCTGCTAGAAGTGTGGGGAGAATTTAGTGAATGTCTGTCTGTACAATAGAGCTGGGTGATGTTTTTCAGCCAAAAGTTTTTTCAGCAAAAAATGAAGATTTGGTGACACTGAAACATTTGGTGAATTCATGTCAATTTCACTGAATATTGAATAAACAAACAACATTTGGAAAAATCAAAATGTTTCATTTTGACATTTTTGAAATGTTTTGATTTTTATTTTTGGTTTGAAATGACTTTTTTCACTTCAACATTTTCTTTCTTTTAAAGTTGTTCTGAATTTAAAAAAAAATTATTCAAAATGGAAATGAGACACTTAATTTGACCTAAAATGATTTTTTTGACTCTTTGATTCACTTAAAATGTTCATTCTGGGTTTTACTTGAAATGATTTTAAAATTACTAATGAACAGAAAAATCCTGTATCCCTAGCATTGCTCTACAGTACTTCTGAATACACCAGGTCCAACAGAAATGTTAGGTATTTCATTCATGTGCCAAGAAAATTTATGCAAGCACTGAAGAAAAGGGAATTATGGAGTTTGGACAGTACTGAGTCTAACAAGACAGGTTTATTGCCAAGAAGAATTTTTAAACTCATGAACAAATAGACTTCCACAATGTATTTATTAGGAGGTTTTATGCAGTCTATAATCTATAAAAGTGTGACCCTGCTAACCAAAGGCATCCATGTGACAGACAAACATAAAGCTCATCTGTGTAATCTATTGCATCTGTAATGTACTCATAACCATAGTATTTAGGCACCAAGTGCTGCTGATGCAGTGCAGAAGGAGAGATCGCAGAAGTGTCGAGATTCTTTCCGGGCCTAATTTGGATCTCACCCAGTTAGAAATCAGGAGTACATCCACTGATGGCAGTGGACTTATAGCTGTGTAAAACTTCTGAGTAGTGGATGAAAGCCCAATTCTGACCTAAACTCTGATCCTATGGTTTTCAACCTTAAAAAATGAGGAAGTCCCAGCATTTTGCTCAGTGGGTACCCTTAATTAGTATGTTTTCATAACTGAAAAAAGTAGGAAGTTCTTGTTATGCCTTATAGTACTATGAGAACTATTGCTCACTTTCAGAATGTCACTTTGAAATGGAGAAATGTGTTTTTCCATATGGTATCTTTAGGAAAATATAACATTATTTTTTTAAACTACTGAAAATGAACGACTCAAAAGCAGTGGTTCCCAAACTTGTGCTGCCGCTTGTGCAGGGAAAGCCCCTGGCGGACCAGGCCAGTTTGTTTACCTGCTGCGTCTGCAGGTCTGGCTGATTGCGGCTCCCAGTGGCCGCGGTTCGCTGCTCCAGGCCAATGGGAGCTGCTGGAAGTGGCGTGGGACGAGGGACGTACTGGCTGCCACTTCCAGCAGCTTCCATTGGCCCGGAGCAGTGAACTGCAGCCACTGGGAGCCGCGATCGGCTGAACCTGCGGACGCGGCAGGTACACAAACCGGCCTGGCCCACCAGGGGCTTTCCCTGAACAAGAGGTGGAACAAGTTTGGGAACCACTGCTCAAAAAGGAAGATTTAAAAAAAGAGAGTAAATATCTGACACATCAGAACTTTTCCACGGTAAGAAGTGCACTTCTGATGCACTTTGAAGGCTCAATCCAACTGCCACTGGAGTTGAAGGACAAATTATCATTGGTTTCAGTGGGATGGGAACCTATCACCACGTAGGCCGCTCCATTTTTGTTATGTTAACAGCCAAAAGGTGTCAAACATCCTATTCTCATTCTGGTTTATGGGAAATCCAAAACTATGTTGTTGGAAGAGTTGGATTTGGGAAGTCCAGGTTTTTATTGCTATTGTAAAAAAGGAAATTCATGTGGGAGAGAGTGTTCCTTTATTTAAACAACAAAATAATGTTAATTTACAAGATATAATAGAAAGCCAGACTACCTAGAGCATTGCCAAAGTCATTTTTTAATTACTGGGGCAGGAAGGCATCCCAGACACATTGGACCCCAGCCTCTGTTTGCACAGGAGAGCGGGGAGGGTGTGGGTTACAGCTCCCTGATTCTGAGGGTTGGTCTGCATCAGCCTGGTGAGAGTTGGAACAGTCAGGGGCTGCTCCAGCTTACACCAGCAGAAGGAAGACTGGTGCAGAGAAGCACGGCTGTGTCACACCCCTTTGCTCCTTCTCATCCTGGGGCTGGGAGAGACTGGTGCAGTAGTCCCTCCCACCAGCTTTACACCAGGATAATTCCAGTATCATGTCTTGCTGCTGCTTCAGTTTCCCTCTCCTGGGGTCCCCAGTAGTAGCACGTAGATTTGTCCTTTGAGTCATCCCCTCCGTGGGGTTCTGGTGTATTGAAATAACAGTTCAGTGTTAACACAAATCAAAGCCCCCATTTCCCAGATTCTACAGTTCACCAGGCTCAGTAGCTCCTTCCCAAAACCAGGCCCAGCTGCCAGGCATTCTCTAGAGCCTTTTTCTCTGTACTCATTATGGAAAAATTCTCCTCGCCTGGCTTCCATGTTAAACATGCTGGGCCCAATTCTGCTTTCAGAAGAGCTAAAACCAGGAATTGGCCCACATTTTCTTTTCCAATGTATCCATCCAGCCTCCTCACGTAGTCACATTCTTCTCCTGCTCAGTGTAATTTAGTGGCAACAGCTACTTGATTAGCTAAATGTCACTTGTTATACTGAGTGCATTATTAATTTGTTAATGATACGTATTTGCAATCTGTCTAACCATAACATTTAATTTAAAACAGCAACAAATTTATAAGGAGTGGAGTTACCGTGATGTTGTAAATACGTTGTGCACAGATAAATTAATTCAGAAATCCTATAGCAATCGGTCTCTCTCTCTTTGAATTGCAAGTTAATTTTCCTACTGGGCTCTGTTTATCTTTGGTGTCTTGGTTGCTGAAATGACTTTTCTCCAGTAAATCTTTGTAATGCTCTCTCTCCATGACAACCAATGCAAACAAACTGAAGGTCTAAAAAGAAGTGGTGACGGGAAGGAGAACCTATGGGGAACAGGCAAAGCAATCTTTAAAGTTCTTAACGACACAACAGTGAATGTATTGTCTTAGATTCATTCGCTGAGACAAATCCCACTGCTACCTGTTGATCTGTCATATCTGAAATCTCTTCCTTTTTCCTGAATAACTGGCTAGGTGGTAGTACTGCTGAAAAGGACCTGGGGGGTTATAGTGGCTCACCAACTGAATGAGTCAGTGATGTGATGCAGTTGTAAAAAAAAAAGGCTAATATCATTTGGGGGGCATTAACAGGAGTGTTGTACGTAAGACACGGGAGGTAATTGTCTTGCTCTACTTGGCACTGATGAGGCTTCAGCTGGAGAACTGTGGCCAATTCTGGGTGCCACACTTCAGAAAAGATGGGGATAAATTGGAGAAAGTCCAGAGGAGAGCAACAAAAATGATAGGTCTAGAAAATCTAACCTAGGAGGAAAGGCTAAACAAACTGGACATGTTTAGTCTTGAGAAGACTGAGGGGGGACCTGACAACTCTTCAGGTATATAAAGGGCTGTTTATAAAGAAGACTGTGATCAATTGTTTTGTGTCCACTGAAGGTAGGACAAGCAGTAATGGGCTCAATCTGCTACAATGGAGAGTTAGGTTAGATATTAGGAAAAACTTTCTAACTATAAGCATTGTTCAACTCTGGAATAGGCTTCCATGGGAGGTTGAGGAATCCCTGTACAGCCTGGACACAACTGCAGTCTTTGCATTTGTTTGACCATGAGGATTCTCCCCACTAGTACCCCCTTGGGTGTTCATCACTGATGATGAGGCTGGGCCATTGTTCTGCCTCCCCTATGTGGTGATTAGCTGTACTGGCCAGCAAAGGACACTAGAATGTGCTGCGTCTGTAGTGGTTGCCATTTTGGACAGGGCCAGAGTTTCCAGATCTGAAAGCCTGAGAGTCTATAGCTTGAGTGAAAGAGGCAAAGTCTGTAGCCCGAGCCTGTAACAGACTCACCACCTTTGTGGCTTGGGCGTGGAAGGGAACATATGACACATGCTGATGATTAATTTAATCTGGTCGGCTCTCTATGTGCCCAATTATGTGTGCAAAACTGTGCAGTTACTGCAGTTTTGCATGCCAGTAGCAATTGTGTGTCTAACTTGTGATATATGCACACCTGTACTAGATTTGCAAGTACAATGGCAATATTTGCAGGTAGAAGTTAGGAATACAATGGCATGTCTGACTTTTTGACAATGAGGCCTATTATGTCCTACAAATGTCTGAGGGTTATACAGAGGTTACAGAATCTGAACTAACTTCTTTTATCAAAATAGTAGTTTTATTCAATCAACATGTAGTTCCAGCCAGATAAACAGAATACCTTGCAGAGCTCTGCTAATGTCATTATAGAAATGTCTCCATGTTTGTGTAGTTACATGACAGAGCTAACTGGTTCCAAGCTAAGTCCCTGTTTTCAGTTGCTCATAACTTCCTGAAACCTTTAAAGTATGGGCTGAGACTCAGACCTATTAGAATAAGAATTAATTTCCACGTCCATACTATATTAATATCATTATTATAACTGTTTGCATTGGAGCTCCAAGCATGTGCCAGGACCGCATGGTACTCGGTGAGGTACAAAGAGAACTAACAGACAGTCTTTCTTCAAAGAGCTTATTGTAACTGACCACAAAGGAATGAGAAGCTGTTGGTGATTTTTTTTTTCTGCCGGAAACTAGATGGAGATCATCAACTCATATCTGTAAATAGTCATCTGGGGTGGGTTTGAAGCAGTGACTTAGTAGCTGAAAAGCTCTGTATCCAGTTACTAACCCGCTAAGCCACGAAGCCATCACAGGAACATGTGATTAATATAATACGTATTCTGCTGTGATCATTTTGCAGAATGTCATGTTGTGAAAGTTTTCTTCTTGCTGGAAAATATTTATAATGCCGTTAATCAAAACAGTACTTCTCTGTGCTTATGTTTGGATGCAAAGTTTCAGCATGCAGCTTGTTACTTTCTAAATAAGTAACAGAACAAATGAATCAGTGGAGATACTAATGAGATTTCAAAATTAGAGACAAGTTAGAGATGGTTCCTTTGACCTGTATGCAAATTTGACATTAAAAATCCCCCCAGCTGCTTCTCTGAGATTTATAAGCTACTTGCTCAGTCCAGGTTGTGCAATTTTGTAAACTACTTTGCATACCTGTTTGGCAGCAACATATCAGCTGAAGTGGTCACAGTGAGTGTGTAGTGAGACATTGTTATGATGGCTACTTGTTTCCATTTGGGTGGGTGTTTGTATGAGATGAAACAATGCTACCCTTTTGGACTTTTTGTTTTATTCCTAGATGTTCTAAAGGAAGGTTGTCACTTGAGAATTCCCCCCCTTTCCGTCCTCTCCCCCCCAGTATTTTAATGACCATTACAACTTTTCTATCCTAGACCTGGCTTTGTGATTTAGATGGTTTTGGTTCATTTCAAAGGGAAACATCCAGTGACAACATTGGTATATTAGTTGTTTCCACTGATTTGAATCAGAACAATTTTTGAAAGCTTTGTAGGGTTGTATTTTTTTTTTTTTTGGAACTTGCACGACAATGATCTCAACCGACAGAGGATGTGAAAAGGTGGTGTGTCAATCAGATATAAGAAAAATCAATATTTGTGTGCTAACACATTCTGCTGCAGACCATTCTTCTGTCAGTCAGCCTGCCCAGTATCACACATCCATTTTAAAGGAACAGTTAGGACATGTAGCTCTGCAAATATAGGCCCCAATTCTGTGTTGTACTTAAGCATGTGAATTACTTTAAGCCGAGAGTAGTCCCATTGATGTCAAGAGTCATAGAATCATAGACTTAAGGTCAGAAGGGACCATTATGATCATCTAGTGTGACCTCCTGCACAATGCAGGCCAGAGAATCTGACCCACCCACTCCTGTGTCTGAGCCATTGAAGTCCTCAAATCATGGTTTAAAGACTTCAAGGTGCAGAGAACCTTCCAGCAAGTGACCTGTGCCCATGCTGCAGAGGAAGGTGAAAAACATCCCAGGGCTTCTGCCAATCTTCCCTGGAGGAAAATTCCTTCCCAACCCCAAATATGTTGATCAGCTAAACCCTGAGCATGTGGGTAAGACTAACCAGCCAGACATCCAGGAAAGAATTCTCTGTAGTAACTCAGATCCCACCCCATTTAACATCCCATCACAAGCCATTGGGTATATTTACCGCTAGTAGTCAAAGAAGAATTAATTGCCAAAATTAGGTTATCCCATTATACCATTCCCCCGCCCCCATAAACTTATCAAGCTTAGTCTTGAAGCCAGATATGTCTTTTGCCACCACTACTCCCCTTGGAAGGCTGTTCCAGAACTTCACTCCTCTGGTGGTTAGAAACCTTTGTCTAATTTCAAGTCTAAACTTCCTGATAGCCTGTTTATAGCCATTTGTGCTTGTGTCCACATTGGTACTGAGCTTAAATAATTCCTCTCTCTCCTTGGTATTTATTCCTCTGATATATTTATAGAGAGCAATCGTATCTCCCCTCCACCTTCTTTTGGTTAGGCTAAATAAGCCAAGCTCTTTGAGTCTCCTTTCATAAGACAGGTTTTCCATTCCTCGGATCATCCTAGTAGCCCTTCCCTGTACCTGTTCCAGTTTGAATTCATCCTTCTTAAACGTGGGAGACCAGAACTGCACACAGTATTCCAGATGAGGTCTCACCAGTGCCTTGTATAACGGTACTAACATCTCCTTATCTCTACTGGAAATACCTAGCCTGATGCATCCCAAGGCCGCGTTAGCTTTTTTCACAGCCATATCACATTGGCGGCTCATAGTCATCCTGTGATCAACCAATACTCTGAGGTCCTTCTCCTCCTCTGTTACTTTCAACTGATGCCTCCCCAGCTTATAACAATAGTTCTTGTTATTAATCCCTAAATGCATGACCTTGCACTTTTCACTATTAAATTTCATCCTATTACTATTACTCCAGTTTACAAGGTCATCCAGATCTTCCTGTATGATATCCCTGTCCTCCTATGTATTGGCAATACCTCCCAGCTTTGTGTCATCCGCAAACTTTATTAGCACATTCCCACTTTTTGTGCCGAGGTCAGTAATAAAAAGATTAAATAAGATTGGTCCCAAAACCGATCCCTGAGGAACTCCACTAGTAACCTCCCTCCAGCCTGACAATTCACCTTTTAGTACGATCCATTGTAGTCTCCCCTTTAACCAGATCCTTATTCACCTTTCAGTTTTCATATTGATCCCCATCTTTTCCAATTTAGTTAATAATTCCCCATGGGGAACCGTATCAAATGCCTTACTGAAATTGAGGTAAATTAGATCCACTGCATTTCCTTTGTCTAAAAAATCTGTTATCTTCTCAAAGGAGGAGATCAGGTTGGTTTGGCATGATCTACCCTTTGTAAAACCATGTTGTATTTTGTCCCAATTACCATTGACCTCAATGTCCTTGACTACTTTTTCCTTCAAATTTTTTTCTAAGACCTTGCATACTACAGATGTCAAACTGACAGGCCTGTAGTTGCCCAGATCACATTTTTTCCCCTTTCTTAAAGATAGGAACTATGTTAGCAATTCTCCAGTCATACGGTACAACCCCTGAGTTTACAGATTCATTAAAAATTCTTGCTAATGGGCTTGCAATTTCATGTGCCAGTTCCTTTAATATTCTTGGATGAAGATTATCTGGGCCCCCTGATTTCGTCCCATTAAGCTAAATCATCCTATCAAAAGCGCTTACATTTTATGCTCATATTTAAGTGTCGAATTGGAACTATAGAGATAAGCAAGACATATGCAATGTAGGACAGTGTGTAAAAACCTTTCTATAGAATGGGAAGGGGTTTTTTTGTTTGTTTTTTTTCTGGACCCTGCTTTGTTCTGTTCACATAAGACAGTGGTTGGCTGAAGTATCATACTAGAAGAGCATCTCCGCCCATGCCCCATCCGAATGTTATTGCAGTGAAATTCAAGGTGGAATTTCCAAGATGCAGTAGTGAGCAATGCAAAGGAACAAAATAGGTGGAATAACTGGTATTTACTGCTCTATGTATATTCATATTTAAATAGTATTTGGAGTGCAGTCTTTATGCACAGCCAGAGGATGCATAGCTGTAAATTGGGGCCAGGAAGAAAGCCCCCTAGCTGACCATATAATGTATTTCAGAATTGTCCATGCATGTTTTTTAAGGAGGTCATATTTGCCTTGCTCTGAAGCATCCAGGTATAGGACGCTGCCAGATATACTTCTTCTCTCATACCTGAAAACAGATGCGTATGTGTGCTTGCGCTCTCTCTCTCTCTCTGTGCTGCCCATCAATGTAGTATTTGAATGCCTTCCATGTAAAATCAATACCAACAGCCAAGTCCCTAGTGGACTTCAGGTAGTCTCTGAGATGGGACACAACAAGAAATGGATTCAGACTAAAACCCTTGGGGAAGTTTGGATCTGAATTTGTATCCAAGCTTTGTGCCTTGGGGCCGTGCCTAGACATGACATGATATATATGTGAGATGTGGAGTAAGACTATATTCTGAATGGAGAGGAGAGTTTTTAAATGTTTGACTGTTGTTCCCTGCTATAAACTCACATAGGAGGATTCATTCAGATACTGTAGGAACTGTTTCCATGGGTCCTGAGGTGAAGTGTGCTAGTAAGTACAGATGTAGGGCTTCGAGAACTCATTGACATTACCATTCAAAGACTTTAGCTTTTGAATACTATGATTTGAATACCAAATTGTTAGGCTAACAAACTTGAGGTGTGGGAAATTGTCCCTGAGATGGGGGAGGAGAAACACATTGACCAGAGGTGGCTGGAAGAGGGGATAGTTTAGTAGGGGTAAGGATGCAGAGAAGGTGTGTCTATGATTGGCATGTGATATGTGAATGAGATGACTTGATGGACAGAAACACATAACCCTCCCCTGCTTAACTTATTGTTGAAGTTTAGCCTGGAAAGTGCCCCTTTGCTGAGACCAATGCACCACTCACCTTCTGGCCGTGCCTCACCGCTTTAATTTTGCAGGGCTGCCAAAAGGAGGTCAGGGGTGCAATGTGAATCCTGTAGTAAGGCAGCGTAAAAAAGGAAAAAGAGACAGACAGGTAGACAGTACATCAGGTCAAGTGCAGCTTCTGTGCCTTACTTCAGTAGCAGGGCAGGAAAGAGTGGGCAGAGGTGAGTTCAGTAGAATATAGGGGTCAATTCCTGTAAATTGGGGTGTCTGAACACTCTTGGAAAGTAATGGGAAATTAATCATGAAAGTAGTACGTCTAGAGCAGGAAATCCCTGTAGATAAAGTGAAATGATTCAAGGATTTTTTTAAACATTATTACGTAACAGAAACATTGTCCAAAACTCAATGAAGGAATGATGTGATGCTTTAGAATGTCATGTAATGTCCTCATAGCAGACCATGGTTTCATCTGATAGATGTCACAAGGACAGAAAAGAATGCTGTGGGAAAAGAATCCCTCACAGGTAATCCTAGCACCTCAGGAATATCAGTTTTTGCTGACTCCGGGAAGGGAGGAGGAAATAATCTTAAAACCAGATGGATTAATAGATTCCAAGGCCAGAAGGGATTATTGTGTTCATGTACTCTGATCTCCTGTACAACACAGGCTGTAGAATTTCCCCCAAATAATTCCTAGCTCAGATCTTTTAGAAAAACATCCTGTCTTGGTTTAAGAATGGTTGGTGATGGAGAATCCACCATGACCCTTGGTAAATTGTTCTAATGGTTAATTACTGTCACTGTAAAAAAAAGATTATGCCTTATTTCCAGTCTATTTGTTTCTAGCTTCAACTTCCAGCCATTGGCTCTTCAATCTATCAGAGAAAGGTGTAGCATGAGCCAATTATTAAATATTTGTTCTCCATGTAGATACTTAGACTGTAATCAACTCACTCCTGCTCATTTGGCAAACTAGATTGAGCTCTTTGAGTCTGTCTATCACTATAAGGCATGTTTTCTAATTCTTAAATCATTCTTGTGGCTCGTTTCTAAGCCCTTTCCAATTTACCAACATCCTTCTTATTGCATATTTTATTATTATTGCTACATATTAGAGCTTTGTGGTAAGAGTGACTGAAGCTATGCAAAACACAGAGAATTTCTTTGAGCCTGATGCAGGCATTCCACTGGGTGGGGGTGGCGGGGGTGGTGAAGGGAACACTTGCACTCAAAATGGCATTTATTTATCTGGCGTTAAGGAAAATGATAGATAGCAACAATGTATGAGAATGGGATTAGAAGTGCTTGCCACTCCTAGCTCTTATTTCAAACTGTTTTTTAAAGGATCTTTCAGTACAGTTCCATTTTTATGGTAAAGTATAAAGATTTGGCCTTTGGCAGTCAAATCTTCAGAACATGGCCTTCATGGCGGGAGTGGGGAAGGAAGAACTGGATCTGTGCCCTTTTTATGCTGCTTTGAGGTATAAAGAAGGTATTAGCTGGTTTCTGCTTGAGTGGTGTACTATTGTGGGTTTTTAAAAAAACAACAACAAAATTTGTTTGTTAGTCTTTTTATCTTTAAAAATGTCAGGAAGTCTCTTTCCTGTTTTGTGTGGTTGGTTTTTTTTTTTTTTTTTTTTTAGTAGTGGCATACACAAGTGGTAGCCCACACAAACTATGTAACTCAGTATCTTGCATGTGAAAAAGTAAACCTCTCAAGTAAAGGACAATTTATAATGCAGTTTCAAGATGTGGCCCCATAGATCTCACTTTAATGCAGAATGGAAAAATTTGGAAAAGCAGAAAACTTGATTACAGATGATCAGCAGAATATTTTTGTATTTGTATTGTCTATATTTTAAAACAATAGTTGCAAATTATTTCCTTCTTATTGCCATATCTGACCTCAGGATTCTGTATTTCCCCTGCTGTAGTAGACAGCATCCCAAGCAGTGACATGTCTGTTTTTAATCATTTACTATACACAATCCAGTAACTGATGTATCTCATCAGATCTACCTTTAAGAATTCCAGGTTTTGTTTTTTTGTGTTTTTTATCAAGTCTTTGCTGTGCGGCATGAAATCCAAAGACAAAGAACAAACTTGTGCATCTCATTGGAACTAAATCAATGTACATTGTGTTATCTTTTATCATAACATGTGCATCAATTTTCTCTCATTGAATAGCGTAGTAATTCAAATGTTCATTTGCTCTTATTTTGTTTTGTGCTGATGCAAAGATGGGCTTAACATTCCCACCCAGAGCGCCCTCATATATGCATACATGTGCATACATGCAACTAGCATCTTTAGGTTAGTAACTGCCATATTGGGCAACTTTCAGGCTAGGTCAATTCTGGAGGCTGATAATATTGGCATTGATGGGCCTCCTTTTAACTTTGAGGAAGGTTTACTAAGTGGAAGCTTTGTTTGCCTTTTGGGCTGGATAAAGGTGTAAATATAATTGCCACATAGCAAAAATTAGGATTACTAAAGCCTGATCTACACTTAAAAGTTTTGCCAGCATAGCTCTGTGTGTGTGTGTGAGAGAGAGAGAGAGAGAGAAAATATCATACGTGTAACCATCAAAGCTATGCTAGCAAAATCCTGACTGTAGATGCAGTCATGTCAGCCAAAAAAAAGTTTTTTTTACTGGTATTACTTATTTTGTTTAGGGAACTGGTGTAAGCTATACTACCAAAGAAGTCTTTGCTGGTATAAACTGGGTCTGCGCTAGCTACACTGGCAAATGCTTTCCTACTGTAGACAAAACGTCAGAGTGCTTTCTTTGTATATACTCTCAAAGGGTTATATTCACCACCGGGTAAAGGGCCAAAACAAAGTCTATGCACCATTAAGTTTCACTTCAGTCCCACGCAAGCCCAATTTGAAGGAATTAAGTGGGACATAGGCCTATTGAGGCCCTCTGCCCAGGGGTGACTATCACCCCAAGTGTGTTCCATATGCCATAGGTAGAAGAAAAGGAAAAGTGAATTGCATAAGAGAAGAATATTCGGTCTAGTCGTGTTTACAAAGATATAAGCCAAACATACTTCCAAAAGCCTCAAAGCACTGAGGAAATTTGTTGAGAAGAGGCAGGAAAAGTTGCTTATGTAAATGAAGTGTGTGGTTATCAATAGTTTCTTTTGGGAGAAGCAGGAAGTAAACACTCTATTTTTGCTTCTTTAAGTTTGCTGTATTATAGACGAATCATAAGTAACAACCTTCAAAGCACTTTATGGGAAATGTTCTTGGTAGAGTAAGTTAACTGTAAGTCTATTTTAAAAAAAAAAGATTTTTTTAATATTGCCTTAGGGTTACATATAGAAACGTTTACGTCACACTAGCACGTACGTGGAAAAATGTAGTAAACTTTCCAGAGAAATCAAGCCATGTCTCTGTGTGAAATTCTCTGTTCTCCCTTTCTCTGTCTCGTTATCTGGAATAATTATTGATGTGTGGTGTATTATCTAATTAGGCATGTGCTCTGGTATTTTAAGAAGTGAGAATCACTTTATGTAGTAGCTGGTAAGTTAGTGTAGTTTGATATTTTCTTTTTGACAAAAGACCTTTCCCTTGAGGACTGTTCTTTATTTTTAGATATGGTGCTATGAAAGTTTCAGTGAGATCCAGTGAAAATTATTCTTAACACCAAGGGCTACATTTAAGTAGAATGTATTTTAAGTACCTATTAAGGTCCAAATACATGCGTGTTTCAATAGAAATATAGCAATATAAGCAACTCAAACCTCATCTAGCTCCCTTTGAGGTCAGCTCACACTGACTTCAACAGGAGTTGGATCCAGCCCCCTCGTACATGTCACTGGAATTTCAGAATGAATATCTGACACACATATTCAAACAAATTGCAGGAGGCTGCACCTTTATCAATCACAAAGCTGATTCTTCTCTACTCTGCACCTTGTGTAGGTTCTTGCACCTCTGCGTAGTTGTTGTAGATGCTCCCACGTCAGAAAGGTAACATTTTACAGCTGCTTTGCACAGGTGTTAAAGATGTGAGGTGAAAGGCAGGAGAGAATCAGGCCCTATAAATACAAAGTTCTAAGGGTAGCTAGTCCCTCTGTCCCCACCCAGCATAGCAGCTAGCAGGCATATCCGTGTGACTCACCAGACACAATGTAATCTGACATTGCAGAAACATTTTGATGAGATTCAATTGAAAATGATTAGAAACAGACAGAACATCATAAGGTTTTCACACTTTTTCCAGTCTGAAAAGCTGTGGACAACACAAGCCCCAGACGGGGGCTCTGCCAAGGGCCCCTATGGCCTTGGATTTAAAGGGTCTAAGATGGGGCTGAGTGTCGGCATATCTTGTGACAAACTCTTGCTGGTGATGGACGTGTAGCTTACACCAGGAGCTGCCCACCCCATCCTAGCTCTGAGACTGCTAATTGAGTCAGTGCTAAAGTAAACTTCTGGCCAGTCATTTGGGATGTTGCCAAGGTGCCAGGCATTGATTCAGAAACTACCCTGGAGTGCTGAAGTAGAGTTCACACAGCAGCACTGAGACCCCTGAGACAAAATCCTTTTAAACCGTTCAGCTGCTCTGTTGCTGCCCTGATGAAGGAGCGCTATGGTAGCATTCGAGAACTGAGAAACAGGCCAAGCTCCAGCAGGATAAATTGTGGACCAGTGTAAAAACCATCTGGGGCAGTCCTCAGCCTGTGATGTTTTTGTGTAACAGGCTGAAAATGAAGTGCAGGGAACAAAGCTAATAATAATAATAAAAAATGACTAAAACGAAAAGAGAGCACACAGATAAGCAGACCATTCCTACAGTCACAAAGTCCTCATTAGTTAGTGTGGGGCTATTAGATGTAAAATGGGCATGGCTCCTCATCCAGTGGGAGAATGTCATGGAAGTGCCTGCTTAAGCAATGATAGTGTAGTGCTCACATGAACCATGAGCTGTATGACACAATCCCATGGCGCTCAAGGGGCCATTGTGCTTGGCATTGCACAGGCATGTATCCACAGGCAGTCACTGCTCCAAAGGGCTTACAATCTGAAGAACAGACGTACGAAATATTATTTCCATTTCACAAGCCCAGAAAACACCATGTAAGATTCAGCTGTTTGAATTGCAGCCTATATTGACACTGTTTATTAACCACGCTAAGTGGACAACAACCCGTAGGAAAACATAGGATAACGGTGGAGGACTCCATTAGCTCGCATGATGCTACAGAAATGCGGCTCAGTGGGCAGGTAGAAAGCACTTGGCTAGCAAAGGTAATGGCGGACCAGAAATCATTAACTCTGTGGCCCTGGGGGAGGGAGGCTTCATCATTGCCTCTCTTGCTTCAGGCCTCTAGGCTCTATTGTCCTACTATTGATAAAGAATAATTTCCTTATGGACTTTGTTTCCAGTGAGGGAAAGGGTAACTTTCACTGGAAATCTGGTCAACATCTTCCTAACAGGCTTGAAATGCACAGTTAATTTTCCCTACTGTTCCACTGGGCAGGGCCAGGCCGGGCTGGGCTGGATTAAGGTAGGGGCTTCAGGGGCTGCGATCTCTAGCCTGCTAAAAGGGGCGCTCTGGCAGGCTGCCTGCATGCCGTTGCTCAATGCCGCTCCCAGAAGCTGCTGGCTGCTAGCACAGGAACCAGCCAATGGGAACTATAGGGGTGGCGCTTGCAGGCATGGGCAATGCACAGAGACCCACTGCCCCCTCCCCCCAGGGGCCACTTCCAGGAGCAATGTGGGGCTATGGCAGGCAGGCAGCCTGAGCCCTGCTGCGCCACCGGTCGGAAGCTACCTGTGGTAAGCGCCTCCTGGCTGGAACCTGCACCTCACACCCCCTCCTCCATCCCACCCCCTGCCCCAGATCAGAATCCCCCTCCTGCACCCAAACTCCCTCCCAGACCCTACACCCTCTTCTGCACCCCAGTCCCCTGCCCCAGTCCCCTCCTGCACGAAACTCCCTTCCAGGAGAAAGACTTGTATACAGGGGCTACACAAAATCTAATAGCCCTGGGCCCGCAGGAGAGTTAATCCAGCCCTGCCACTGGGGTATGATTATTGTACCGTACAGCTGGGAACTCATGTATTTCTATTTAAGGGAACTATAGAAGAAGAGATGGTAACTAGTGGCTGTTGAGAGCCATTCAAAAGCACAATGTGGTGATGACACATTTGTCTATCAAGCAGGGTTAAGCACTGTACAGTAATAACCTATTAAGTCTTTGATACAGGGTGCCAGTTCTCTGGTTGTCCTTTTTCTGCTATCCAGTCCACCTGCAATCTGTAAAAGTCTACTCTCCATTCCCTTCTCTCACCCACAGAAAAGGCCGTGACTCTCTCCTATTGGGAAGAAGTCCACAGCTGATGCAATTTCCACTTATTTGCTAGAATCTCAAGGTTAACGTGACAGGATTGCATTGTGCTGGTGCTTACTGTCATAGAAAATGTTGGGGTGAAATCTCAGTTTCTTATGGAGATCACCCACTCTTTGGGAATCGTTAAATCACCCCCCCCCAAGAGCTGTCTTATCCCTGGGGCTCTGACAATATATTTGAAGGGCTCATTCTCATCTCTGGAATAGACTGGATTGCACAAAGAATAAAGTATTTAAAAACAAATCACAAGGGAGGATAAAACTCTGCTTCTCCCTGCAAGTCTCAAACCCCAGCCCCAATTCCAATGACACAAGTTGAACCATGTGCTATTCGTGCTATATACTCCATCTGTTTTTTTCAGAAATCAAGTAAAAGCATTTCCAGCAAGTCCATTTAATATAAGCTTGTTTGCTAAGTGGTGCTGCTTTCCCTGGTGGTTCTGATTTGAAGCACTGTTTAACTAGGAAAACAAATGATTTAGTTCCTCCTCTGCAAGCAGTTGTATCCTGGTAGGTGGTGGTTACCGCTGGTTGGGAGAGGGAGGACATTTTTGTGGGAGCCTCTTCTTTGGCATAACATTATTGAATAGAATGAGTTATTTATGTACTTGATGGCTGGAAAGATATGCTGGACAAGTTTAGAACTCTCGGGACCTAGATGGTCATCTTACAGTACGTCAGTAACTTTAGACAGTTTAGACATTCTGCTGAGATTTCATCAAATATGTAAATAAAGTTTTAAAGAAAATGAGCTTGACTTGAACATCTGGAGAACTAGAAGCAGGAAGAATAAACAAAAGCTCCTGCTGTCTTTTGTGCCAATATTACTAGCAGCACAGAGACAAATGCCAAAGCTGGGGGGATCTATTTTTAGCCAGTAATTTGTGACATATTTAACCCCTTTCCTGTTCACAAATTATCCAGGAGCAAGTTTAAATTCTGACCAATTTATTTGTTAGCGGAATGTATTCGTGAATATATTTCAGCGTATGGGTTGCTGACCCATTATTCAAAATATCTGGATGAAACTTTTTCAATGAACTAGTAAGTTGCAGTTTTGAGATGACTGAAACTATTCTTAAATTTGGGTTGAATTTGGCAACTCATTTTGCTTGAATAAAAAATGTGGAATTCTTTTGTCAAAGTCAAAATAGTTCATTTTTGACATTTTCTACATGAATCATTTTGATGTTTCATTTGGAAATAAACTGTTTTTGTTTGAAAATATCATTTCATGTGATCTGAACAATTTTTTTCCCAGTTTTGTTTTGGTGAGGGGAAAAAAAAAAGTAGCTTCAGTTTGAAATTAACCATTTTTTTAGGCGGGGAGGAATCATTTCATCCACTGACCTAAAAGATCACGTATCAGTTCTACTCTTCAGCATGACTATTGTCTGAGTGTTCATGGTTCCTATGGTGTGATTTGTCACACCTGCAACAAACTTTAAGGATGGCTATGAACACTTCTACCCATGACATTTGTACAAATACATATTTGTGGTGAGCATTTGCAATGCTTTCTGTTTCTGCAGACAGTTTTGTGAAGACAAATGTGCTCATGCAACAGTTTGTGGAAAATTAATTAAAGGGTTGTGGCAAATTAGGGCTGTTTGTTGGAATGGATGCTCATCATCTCTTTTTTGGCATTATTGACCCTGCTCTACAAGTAACCTACCAATTTGATGGCTGCATGGGCCAGAAGGATTGTTATGTAAGTGAGAGGAACATATCAGCATGCTTTGCACAATATGTAGAAGTGCAAGTATAAGTTAGCAGCCTGAGTGCACTAGTTTCTGTAGGCCAAATTATCAGCGAGATCTTCACTGAGCCTCCCTTTTTGTACCCACACAATTGTGAGCTCAGATAATTGAAGGTGAGTTTACTGTCACTTGGGTTTCTCAGTAAGGTATTTGGACATCTAAATGGCCTAGATTGCATCCAGGAGTCATGGCAGGAACAAAAATGAGGCCACACATACTAGGGCACAAGAGAGTGACAGAAATTATTTGTGCCACCAAATGTAGGTGTGAAAAGGAAAGACAACTTTAGTGGTAACCAGAGGCAGGTTTTGCAAGTTTTATTTAGCTGGCAATGGGGAAAAGAGCAAATGTAAGACATTTTAAAACTTTCCCTTCACTGGTGGCTGACTTTGTTGTTCTCAATGGTCCAAATCCATGGCTATGTCTGAACTGAGCATGGTGCAAGCTGTGGGACTGGGGGTCTAAAAGAGCGTGGCTTGGTTAGCCTAGCAAAAGGAAGGTTGAGAGGGTTATGATTGCGCTGTCTAATTACAGCAGAGATGTAACTACCATGGAGGGAGAAGAGCTAATTAAGTCAAAGGAAAATGTTGGCACAAGAATAATATATATTGGATATAAACTGGCCATAAATCAATTGAGGCTGGAAATGAAAAGGTTTCTAACCATCAGAGGGATGAGGTTCTAGAACAGCATCTCAATATGAGTATGCGGGGGAGGCAAACAACTTAATTAGCTTTAAGAAGGAACATGATAGGTTTACGAGGGGATTATATGACGGGGTTGTCTGTGATAACAGGGGAGGGACTATGTGACCCAGGACTTCCATTCCAGTTCTATGCCCCTATGATGCACAGGGACATTCTGGCCACATCCTCTTTCCTCCCTTTTTGCTTGCCAAGCCTGTAATAAGGAACGGGATGTGGCATAAGTGCCCCATATATCATTTCTGGGTCCACTGGAAGATCACTGTCTTGCCTGGTCTATTTATACCAACTTCTGGGCCAATTTAGGTAAGTGGTGCAGTGGAAAGCAGCCTCACTGTACTGGGCTATCTGGCCCAAGATGATTCTTAGATAAATATTTTATTTTGCAGTGGTCAGAGGTGAAAGTAAGCCGGTATGGTCCAGTACGGCGTACCGGCGAGAGCTGGTACACCATGCCGGACTGGACAGGCTTCCCCGGCGGTGATTTAAAGGGCCCAGGTCTCTAGCCGCTGTGGGAAGCCCCGGGCCCTTTAAAGCGCCGCCGCCGGAGCTCCAGCAGCTCCGGCGGCGGTGGAGCCCTTTATTTCACCCCTGAGCTCCAGGGCTCCCAGCTGCCTCTGCAGCTGGTAGTTCCGGGGTGATTTAAAGGCCCTGGGGCTCCCAGCCACAGCTGGAGCCCCAGGGCCTTTAAACACCTCTTCCGGTTGAGGCCACGCCCCCACCCAGGACTCCGGCATAGCGGTAAGTCCTTTCAGTTACTTTCACCCCTGGCAGTGGTGGTGTAGCTATGTTGATCCCAGGATATTCGAGAGGTAAGGTGGGTGAGGTAATATCTGTTATTGGGCCAACCTCTGTTGGTGAAATAGATGAGATCCTGAAGAAGAGCTGTGTAGCTCGAAAGCATCTCTCTTTCACCAACAGAAGTTGGTCCAGTAAAAGATACAACCTCACCCACCTTGTGTCTCAAGTATTTTATAACTACAGCCAGGAGTGAGGCCCCACTGTGCAGTATAAGTACGTCGGTGGACCTTCTAGAGATGGTCAGGAAATAGTTTTCCCATCCTGGGAATATCTCGGAGAGTTGAAAATGTTTTTCCATCATGAGTTGGGACAAAAGGCTGAAATCTCAAAAATAGTGACCAACTGAAAACCCGTTTGGTTTCTGGTCAATCAAAACATTTTGCAATTTCTAAATTGAAATGTTTCATTCCAGTTTCACTTTTACTTTTTCTCCCCAATCAATCTAGTTTACATTTTGAAACAAAAAGTCATTTTGAACTGGACATTTGATATTTTCAAAACAAAATGTTCAACTTTTTCTCTTGACCTATTCCACTCAGGGAAATTTGTCAAACCAGACTGTTTTACAGTTTTGGTTTGGCTGAAATAAGGACTTGACAAAAAAATTCCCAACCAGTTTGGCCCTACCCCAAAGACCCTACAATCTAATTCAAGACATAATGTTACGAGTCAGCAGAGCAGCAAGTAGGAGGGAAAGGTTGGGGGGGACCGAGCATGAGATTAGCGGTAGCAGTGTCACATGGTGGTATAACCTAACCGTGCATGCAGCTTGATAGTTCCAAATCATGTACAAGTTTTCTTTAAATGACCATTTAAAAATTCCATATTGAATCATCACCCCTGGTGCTCCCTGAACACTGCCCTACCCCTGGCTAGCTTTGGTTAAGAAAACATTTTTGAGACTGCTTGGTTTTGTTTTTTGTTTGGGGGGGAAGTGGAGGGGAAGAACGGGAAGCTTAAGTTAGGGAAGATTCTTTTCTAGTTGAATATTAAAGCATGAAAGGGAAGAAAACAAAACACATGGCAAGGAATGTATCCAAGCCCCAGCAGTAGCCTTATCTTTCCTTTTCTGCTGACTTCCTGCTAAGAATGCTTTGGCAGCTTTTAGGACAGTGTCTAAACTTTGCAAGCGTAAAGGAATTCAAATGGAACCCTGGACGTCATCACATTTTCCAAGTTGGCTATAAATCACAGTTTGTTATGGTTATTTCTTGTGAGGCAGAACATGTGCAAGGAGATAAGAGCCCAGGGGAAGGAGAAAGGAAGGGTATCTCAGAATAAAAGGCATACAAGTAGGAAATGCCTTATAAGAAATGTTTTGACTATATATATCTACATGCAGAGGTAACTGAATGTCTGTTGAGGAGCTGGTGTCCCCTTTCTTTATTTATATACTCAGCCTGGCATGGAATTAAAAAAAATCTGTCTCCTGCCATTCTGATTTGGCACAGCTGAACGTGGTATTTTGCCCCCCTCAGGCAGTGGCAATATAGCAAATCATAGGGCAGATCCTCAGCTGGTGTATATCAATGGATATACAAGTGGAGTTCTGCTGATTTACTGAGAACCTGCCTCCTAGAAATGAAATGGAAAAGACTCATACACTCTATATTCCTGCCACTGAGTTCCCTATTGTACATCTGTCCTGTCTAATGTTAAATATCCCAAGCATGGGGGCTTCCACTGTTTCTCCTAGGAGACTATTCTACTGCTAATTCAAGCTACCTTTCAGAACGCTTTCCCTGATGTTCATTGTAACTGATGCGGGCTCATCCCTGCAGCGCTTCCTGCTGGTCATCTCGGGAATTAGCTTTCCAGCCATCAGAGTGCCCTCTGCAGGCCAGTGATCCACCTTACCACTGGCCCCGTGTCCCTCCCAGGACCCCAGTGCCCCTTTCCCTGGGGTGCTGCCCCTCTGGCAGTAACCCCCAATCTCAGGGTCTCCCCTCCCAGGGGAACCCCCACCCCCTCTCCCCACCTCACCCTTGGCTACTGCCAGTCACCACTTAGCCCCCCTTCACTGAGGCAGACTGCAGTGTATGAGCCACTCATCACAGGCAAGGAGGGTCTGGACCTGCTGCCTCCTGCAACCCAAGTGCCCCATTGGCCTTACCCTAGGGCTGTCTTAATCCCTTCCAGGCAGGAGCGAGTGACCACCCCGCTATATTCATCCTAAATTTTCCTTTTCTTAATATCATCCTACTGCTCTTAATTTTACACCTTCTACATCCCTAACTAATTGCTCTCACTCCTGTGTGTTTACACCCTTCTGATATTTGCTAGAGTATTATGTCCCTCCCGCTCTCCCCTCAAACATCCAGGGGCTCTGCATTTGGAGTCACTCAGAGCTCAGAATCCAGTTCAGTATTTAGCTCTTTAAAATGTTAATCTTTTAATCTGGCATTTGGACAATCAACTGGTGGGAGGATAAATTGACTAACACTGGCTGAGGTGTGTGGTTATCTTGGACGCATTGTGTGATGGTCAGGTGCCTGTCATTACCAAATTAATGTGTGGTGTGTGTCACTGTGTTTATAAAAACAAGAGGAGCGTGGCTGGTTGAGCCCTGACCTGTTGCTTTGGCTGTCCTCATGACTCCAAAACCTGGTGAACCAATCAGGTTCCAACCTGGTTCATAGCCTGTAAAATGAATCACAGCCAGTCAATATGCATTTCATGTTGTTCTGAGTCTGCCTGTATGACATTAACTGTGTTATCACCTGCTCCTGTTGTGATGCTGGAGAATAGAGAGGGTTGAATGGCTGGTGATCGGATGTTTGTTTTCAAGTGTGTTAAAGGAGGCATTTTCAACAGGGATGTTCTTTGCTCCTATAGAAATAAACATGCTTCATTCAGTGGGCCCTTTTCCGTACTAACAAACTGACTTTAAAAGAGAGCCAAATTAAAACATTTCTCTTTAAAATACCAGTTATAAAATACCGGGAACCCTATAATTAAACCTAATTCAGTGCCTCAACAAAATGTAGATATCTTTTTACTAAAGATTTGAGAAGAAAATTGACTGGTGGTGAATTTGGATTTAGGAAAATCAGGCAGCCACTGCTTATTCTTTCTCCTTTCTAGCCCCAGAGAAGCAGGATAGTGCGGGGACCATAAGAAGAATATCAGGCAGCAATACCTTCTTTCTCTAGCCCTCCCTCCAACCCACAGAATTAGGCAGATCCAGTGTTGGTAGCTTCTTTCTTTCCTGCCCCATAAACCAGAATGGCTGGTCATTAGAGTGAGTGGAAAAATTATTTTCATGGGAAAATTTCAATGTTTTTGTGTTCTGGAGTGTTCAGAACTGACCAATTTTTCATATATATAATAGATATTCTTAATTTGATCAAAAGTGTTATCAAAATGGTTATTGGAATTTATTCTTTTTTCTGAAAACCTGGATTTAAGAAATATATATTTTTTAAAAGAACATGACATTTCCACAATTTTTTGACAATATTGACTTTTTTGTCGAAAAGAAAAGCTGTCTGAAGAAAGGATGCCTCTTTTTGATGAAAAAAAATGTTTTATTTGAAAAATATTGACTGGCTGTACTAGAGCCAACTGCCGCTGCTTCTGTTCCCTGTGGGAGGGACACGGCACTACCTACCCCATGCTGATGAGTTCCAAATAGCAGTGAAATCTGCTTGAAATGAACCCCCTCCTCAGGCCACTCAGTGGCCAACAAGTGGACATTTAATGGAGATAAAGCAACAAATAAACTGTTTTACGTTGCTTGAGATGAGGTGTTGCCTCTGAGAAGCGTCAAGTTCCACTGTACTTAACCATACGTTATCCCCCTTATTTTCTTCCTTTTAAATATTACTCATTCACCGTTTGTAAAAGCAATTCCCTTACTGAGGAGAACAATTTCATTAGATGGGGCCAAGCTGGGACTACCACTCTCCCCATCTATGCACTCCCTAGAAGTGTGCAGGAATGATCCTCCTCCCCTTCAGGGACACTAGGACGCATGTGGCGCCCCCTCCCCTGAGCCACGTGTACTTGGAAGAAAGAAATTCTAGGGAGGAGCCAACACCAAGGACCAAAGATACTGGAGCTGGTGGGAGCAGACAGAGGGTCAGCCTCAGCAAGGACCCCAGGTGCAAATGACATCCTAGTTCTGACTCTGGATTTTCTCTCCCCTGTGCCGATTGGCTGTTTGCTCCAACCCCTGATCATTTCTTCACCTCAACATCACTCCATCTGCCCTCTATGCTTCCCATTTCTGCTCTCTCCTTTTTGTCCTCTGCCCTATCCCCCTCACCTCATCCCTTCAGTGTTGCCTCTCCCATTCCCTCGCAACAAAATCTCACCCCCAAAATTAAATAGACGTGGCCCTAACATCACATTGTTCTCTCTGCTTGTACCTTAGAGCCTGGTACCTTCCTGTGTCTGTCTCATCTATTTAGCTTGTCAGCTCTTAAGAGCAGGGACCATCTACTACTGTGTCTGTACAGTGCCTTACACAATGGGACCTCATTCTCGGTCTGTCTTTAGGTACTACGATAATCATAATTTGTGTGTGACCATACTACTATGGGCTGTGATCTCACCAGCTTTCATAGGCTAAGCAGGGAAAGGCCTGGTGAACACCTCCAAGAAGTACCTTCAAGGAAAATTCAGGGTGCTGCAAGAAGTGCTGGTGAGTGATTCAGCAGGTGGCACTGTTCCTTTTGAGGCAATGCTGAACCAGTGTCATAGCAGAGAGAGGCGTTGCTGTGGGGACTGCCCATCGTTTGAAGGAAAAAGAAGAGAGGCCAATTGCATTACTGTGCTATTTCTGGCAAGGGAACAAGTGTTGCCAGCTCTCACAATTCTATTGTAAGTCTCATGATATTTGATGTTTTCCTTGTAGCCCCAGCTCCTAAAGTCAAGTGATTATGGGGGAATCTTGGCTTTCATTAAAAAGAAAAAGTAAATTTCTAGATCTCATGGTTGCAAAGAAAAGTTCAGAATTGTGGTCAGGTGCATCCAGAAGGCAAAGAAACACCCTGTTTTATTATTTTTAAAATAACAAAAATCTCATGATTGTTGAGTGCTGGGAGTTGGCAATATTGTTAGTATTCACCCTGATGTCTTGGCCAAATTCCTGTTGGCTTTCTGCTTTCAACTTTCTGATTATCTACCTCCTACAGTTAGTGTAAGGATTCTCACACACTTTAAGGCACCTTTACGCTGCCAGAGTGGTGAGTGAGAACGAGTGAGTGAGAATCAGGTCTATTATATTTCACATCATATGTGGCTGCATTTTCAGGGATTCTTGTGCATATTTGTGTACTTTTGAAGCAGCTTGACATGTGCTCTGAGATCGTACTGGGTGAAAAACCTGATACAAAATGTTAGGTGAAACTTGCTTTTACAGGTTTGTTTGTTTGTTCTTTTACAGTGCAAGGCCCTTATATGCTTTCATCTGCTGTCAAACTCCTACTGATTTCACAAGTGTTTGTATGCATTGATTGAGGGCAGTGTCTGGATCCTAAGTATTCAGTGGCTTCAAAATATTCCACTTCTTTAAAAAGGGAACTATTGTAAACCTTTCCAGTGTCCTCTTTTAGTTTTGAGTAACAGTTTTTAATCACATACCCAGGGATGGAAATGAAAATTGCAAAGAAATGTATTGTTAATTGTTCAAGATTCGCTATGTGCTACATTCATTGTGTCCAGGTTTGTCACATGCCAATGATTCATGATGTGTGCCTGTACCCAGTATAAAATTAGTAGGTGTGTCTTATAAACAAAAATAATCGCCATGTGAGTCACAGTAAAATTCCCCCCTTTCTGTGGAGGTGCTTATTAATCTGGAATTTTAAATAAGGGGAAGGGCTGAGTGTAGATGGGTTATACTCACTTGCTGAATCTTGAAGCAGTTAAGATTTTTGGCTTGTGATGGCTCTTCCAGAGCATGAATTGTGAGTGTGTGGTCTAGTAAAACTATCAGTTTTCATGAGCTTTAGCCTCAGATGGCCGTTAATGGCAGTTCAGTCTCCACAGCCCATTCAGTGTTTGGCCTCTCTGCTGAGACTCACAACAAGGTTGCCTACAAAATAGTCCTTGTTTTGTTCCCTAAATGTTGTGTGGTTTTTTTTTTGTTTTTTTTAAGTGACAGTTTATCTAACATCTGGACTGTTTCCCTTTGTTGTACTCCTTTATGTAACTTGTCCATTTTGTTTTGATTTGAAATGACTCTCTGGGTATGTCTATACTGCAGCTTGCAGTGTGCTTCCCAGCACAGGTCGACAGACACATGCTAGCTCTGTTTGAGCTGGCACACTGAAAGTAGCAGTGTAGATAGGGAGGGGTAGCACAGGGAGCAGCTGGGGCCAGCTGCCTGAGTACAAATCTGCCTGGATCCCTGGGTACGTACTCAGGTGACTAACACAAGTTGCCACCCACACTACCCGCAGCTACCCTGCTATTTTTAGACTCCTGAAATTTCAGACCAGAAGGAACCATCATGATCATCTAGTCTGACCTCCTGAACATGGCAGGCCATGGAACCTCACCCACTCGCTCCTGTAATAGACCCCTAGCCTCTGGCTGAGTTACTGAAGGGAGCAAATCTTGATTTAAAGACTGTAGCAACTCAGAGCCCTCCCCCTGTAGTGTCCCATAACCAGTCATTCGGGATATTTGCTGCTAGCAGTGGCAGATGGGCCACATGCCATTGTAGGCATCTCAGCATACCATCCCCCTCCATAAGTGTGCTCTCTTAAGTAGAACTAGTGCATATCTGTCTATCTGATCTGGGAAGCATGTCCCAGTCGCAGCGTCCTTATGCTCCACACATCCAGGCTTTAATGTGTTAAGCGCATTTTCCAAAAGATGTAAATATTGCAGATGGAGCCAAATAAAATGCCCAGATTCAAACATCCCTCAAATCTTGAGGATGGTCAGACCTAATCCAAAATTTGCAGCTGGACAAACCCATTTAGTAGTGATTGTATACAAATTTGACTTTTTACAGCTCTGTTTTATCTTTAGTAATGGTCTAAGAGGATTTATTCTCTCCTCGATATGGACAAATAAATACCTATAATAGACAAATAGCTCTTTTACTCCAAATAAGAGACATCACATTATGTACCATGTACACTTTTTTTCTGGAGGACCAATAAAACTAAAAACAATGTTTCCATTATATGTATAAGACGTTTGAGAGGCTTCATAATACAACTGCTACCAGGATAGGTTAGAAATGCTAGAAACTGCATTTACTACCTTTTAAGATAATGTTAAACAGTAAGTTTCTGCCAAATCTCTAGTGTGAAGGGCTTTGAATCTTTTCATATCTGGACCTGCTGGATTTTATTCTGGTAATGAGGAAAAGTAGAAATGTTTCCTTTCTTTTGCAACTCCCTGTTCCAAAATTGACAATGTCTATGCTGCGTATTTCTTAATGAGGTTTGAACTAAAAGCGTGTGTTTCTTATACAGTGCCCTTTCACAAAAGTCCATGCTCACTCAGGAATAATGTAGTAATATTTTCCCTGAAGTCTTTGCATAAGCAAGAGTCGAGAGAACTAAAAATAGAGAAATAAACAATAGGAGTACTTTGGTGCAGTATACTTAGCACATTGGATCATTGCCCTGTAAAAATCCAGTGTTTCTTCTAGATTGCTCCTTATGAAGTCAACAACAGCAATTAAAATGGCTATTAAATCTTTGGATGTCATTCCAGTACATAACATTTTATAAATAAAGGCCAGTATTCATTAAATGCCATAAACATGTTGAGCAATAAAGTAAAACCACATTTATCTGAATAGAATGGGAGACTCGTAATTTATTTGTATAAACGGAGTTTTGAATTTGCAGGATACTTTTTAATGTAAATGATGCCATTTGAAGGTCATCATTACCCGGATTTAGATAATGGGGTTTTCTTTTTCTTTTTTTTGGGGGGGCGGGGGGAGATAATGAGCATTTGGCTATATAAGATTCTACTGAAAATAGGGTTTTTAACATATTTGAAAAATGTGCATTATATTATGCTACACTGACTCCATTTTTATTTTATGCTGTCAGAGCTCTGTGGCAGAAGAGTGAATATATGCAAACTGAATGTGGTCTGTTTTTATTCAGTTAATCGTAAAAGCCTGTCAAATCCACCAAAAATCATACATTGATTTGCTAGTGTAATACCCATATGGACATCATTAGTATTTTGTGATATTGAGGACATAGGTCTTCTAAGCCTGAAATCCACAAATCATCACTTTCAACTGCTGATGGTCTGTGAAGAGTTAAGGACTGTACGTTCAGAATTTCCTCTGTGTGTGTGTGTGTGTAACGGGGTAGACCCTCTACTGGAGTAATTTGTCATAGCTCTATTGATAGTAATGGACCTGTGAAAATTTACACCAGCTGAGCATCTGCCCCAATATTGTGTGCATATATATGCATGATTATCATCTATATGGGGTATGTGTGTGTGTGCGCGCATGCATATGCATACACACACACTGAGTGTACATGATTAACGTTAGGCAAGTGATTGAGGTAAATTGGTTACAGCAACTAGTTGGATTGTGTTACACGGTCATGTAAACATCAAAGGAGAGATTTCCACAAATTGGATAGACAGAGTATAACATTTCTTCTGTTTCCGTAGGGGTGCTGTGTCTTCAGCCATGCATATTTCTCTGCTGAATCAATTCTGACACACCTACACAGAGCTGTGATTTGCCTTCAGTAACTATTTATGCCAGAAACAAGAAGGAAGGTACAGCGATGTTTATAAAGCCGCTGCCTTCTTCCACAGACATTTATAGCTTTGGACGCTGAACTGTACAATGTAACAAAATAAAAATTAATCACCTTATTTCCTAATTGATTTTACTGTTTTATATATCTTCTCCATGTGTGGTGTGTAGAAGACTGGAAGCCAATGAGTCCTGCTCATTAGCTGGCAAGATGTGATTGGAATCACAGAGACTTGGTGGGGTAGCTCACATGACTAGAGCACTGTCATGGATGCGTATAAACTGTTCGGGAAGGACAGGCTGGAGAGAAAAGGTGGAGGTGTGGCGCGCTATGTAAGAGAGCAGTATGATTGCTCAGAGCTCCAGTATGAAACTGGAGAAAAGCCTGTTGAGAGTCTTTGGGTTAAGTTTAGTGGCAAGAGCAACAAGGGTGATGTTGTGGTGGGTGTCTCCTGTAGACCAGCAGACCAGGAGAATGAGGTAGACGAGGCTTTCTTTGGACAACTAATAGACATTTCCAGATCATAGGCCCTGGTTCTCATGGAGGACTTCAATCACCCTGACATCTGCTGGGAGATCAATACAGCAGTGCATAGACAATCCAAGAAGTTTTTGGAGAGTGTTGGGGACAGCTTCCAATTAGGGGTCGTGCTCCTCTTGACCTGCTGTTCACAAACAGAGAAGAATTGATAGGGGAAGTAGAAGTGGGTGGCAACCTGGGCAGCAGTGATCATGAGATGGTAGAATTCAGGATCTTGACAAAGGGAAGAAAGGAGAGCAGCAGAATACGGACCCTGGACTTCAGAAAAGCAGACTTTTGACTCCCTCAGGGAACTGATGGGCAGGGTCCCCTGGGAGGCTAATATGAGGGGGAAAGGAGTCTAGGAGAGCTGGCTGTATTTTAAAGAAGCCTTATTGAGGGCGCAGGAACAAACCATCCTGAAGTGCAGAAAGAATAGCAAATATGGCAAGCGAACAGCTTGGCTTAACAGAGAAATCTTCGATGAGCTTAAATACAAAAAGGAAGTTTACAAGAAATGGAAACTTGGACAAATGACCAGGCAGGAGTATAAAAATATTGCTAGAGCATGCAGGGGTGTAATCAGGAAGGCCAAAGCACACTTGGAGTTGCAGCTAGCAAGGGATGTGAAGGGTAACAAGAAGGGTTTCTACAGGTATGTTAGCAACAAGATGAAGGTCAGGGAAAGTGTGGGACCCTTATTGAATGGGGGAGGCAACCTAGTGACAGATGATGTGGGAATAAGCTGATGTACTCAATGCTTTTTTTTTTTTTTTTTGCCTCGGTCTTCTCAGACAAGGTCAGCTCCCAGACTGCTGCATTGGGCAGCCTTCAGTGGTGAAAGAACAGGTTCAGGACTATTCAGAAAAGCTGGATATGCACAACTCCATGGGGCCGGATGCAGTGCATTGGAAGGTGCTGAGGGAGTTGGCTGATATGATTGCAGAGCCATTGGCCATTATCTTTGAAAACTCATGGTGACTAGGGGAGGTCCCGGATAATTGGAAAAAGGCTAATGTAGTGCCCATCTTTAAAAAAGGGAAGAAGGAGAATCTGGGAAACTACAGACCAGTCAACCTCACCTCAATCCCCAGAAAAATCATGGAGCAGGTCCTCAAGGAATCCATTTTGAAGCATTTGGAGGAGAAGGTGGTGATCAGGAACAGTCAACATGGATTCACCAAGGGCAAGTCATGCCTGTTTTAACTTCTATGATGAGATAACTGACTCTGTGGATGTGGGGAAAGTGGTGATATACCTTGACTTTAGTAAAGCTTTTGATATGGTCTCCCACAGTATTCTTGACAGCAAGTTTTAAAAAGTATGGATTGGATGAATGGACTATAAGGTGGATAGAAAGCTGGCTAGATCGTTGGGCTCAACTGGTAGTGATCAACGACTTGATGTCTAGTTGGCAGCCGGTATGAAGTGGAGTGCCCTAGGGGTTGGTCCTGGGCTTGGTTTTGTTCAACATCTTCATTAATGATCTGGATTGATGAGATTGATTGCACCCTCAGCAAGTTCGCAGATGACACTAAACTGTGTGTGTGGGAGGGAAAGGTAGATACACTGGATGGCAGGGATAGGGTCCAGAGGGACCTAGACAAATTGGAGGATTCGGCCAAAAGAAATCTGAAGAAGTTCAATAAGGACAAGTGCTGAGTCCTGAAGTTAGGATGGAAGAATCCCATGTACTGCTACAGGCTGGGGACTGACGGGCTAAGCAGCAGTTCAGCGGAAAAGGACCTGGGGATTACAGTGGATGAGAAGCTGGATATGAGTCAGTAGTGTGCCCTTATTGCTAAGAAGGCTAATGACATTCTGGGCTGCATTAGGAGGAGCATTGCCAGCGGATTGAGGGAAGTGATTATTCCCCTCTATTCGGCACTTGTGAGGCCACATCTGGAGTATTGCATCCAGTTTTGGGCCCCCCACTACAGAAAGGATGTGGACAAATTGGAGAGAGTCCAGCAGAGGGCAAGGAAAATGATTAGGGGGCTGGGGCACATGACTTATGAGGCGAGGCTGAGGGAACTGGGCTTATTTAGTCTGCAGAAGAGAGCAGTGAGGGGGGATTTGATAGCAGCCTTCAACTACTTGAAGGGGAGTTCCAAAGAGGATGGAGCTCAGCTATTCTCGGCGGTGGCAGATGACAGAACAAGGAGCAATGGTCTCAAGTTGCAGTGGGGGAGGTCTAGGTTGGATATTAGGAAACACTATTTCACTAGAAGGGTGGTGAAGCACTGGAATGGGTTACCTAGGGAGGTGGTGGAATCTCCTTTCTTAGAGGTTTTTAAGGCCCATCTTGACAAAGCCCTGGCTGGGGTGATTTAGTTGGGGTTGGTCCTGCTTTGAGCAGGGGATTGGACTAGATGACCTCCTGAGGTCTCTTCCAACCCTAATCTTCTATGATTCTACCTGTGATAAACTGGCAGTCGTCCTGAACTAATAGTTGTTTCTGGGAAAATCTGCAGCAGTTAAAATGGAATCACATAATGTAAAAGGAAAAAGACATTTGAGAAAAGCTGCATGAGAAAATTGCAATAGTAAAGAAGTTTGAGATGACAGTGCCCACATATTTGAACCCCAGCACTGATCTTCCTTAAAGAAGTCCCACACTCTGTCCCCTGTACCTACTTATATTCACCCTGCCCCAGCACCGGGAGCCCAGGGTGTAACTGTTCTTTGTGCTAGTTGGGGAGAAATGTGGCACCGCTCCTCTTCACTGCATGCTGACCTTGGGGAGCTAGAGTGCAGCCTCTGACAGGCTAACTGCACCAGAATGCACCAGCAAGCAGTGGTGCTTTCTAATATATTTACAGTTGTCTCCCAGCCTGAATCTCCCGGCTCTGGATATACTCTGAGTATCCCAGGAGCTCGAGAGAGTAGAGGCTCCAAGTTCACCCCCTCCCCAACATGGAGGCAGGAGAGCTCATGTTGAGAAGGAAAGCTAACAAAGAGGGGCCCCACAAAGGGAAGGCCCTGTAAGCTAGACCCGGGGTCCTCAAAGGGGGGGTCTTGACCCCTAAGGGGATCACAAGGTTATTACATGGGGGGTCACTAGCTGTCAGCTTCCACCCCAAACCTGCTTCATCTCCAGCATTTATTATAGTGTTACATACAAAAAAAAGTGTTTTTTAATTTATAAGGGGGGTTTTCACTCAGAGACTTGCTGTGTGAATGGGGTCACCAGGACAAAGGTTTGAGAGCCACTGAGCCAGGCGCTTGGCACGTTCATAGGGCTGTCTCCGTCAGAGACACTTGTACTTGATGTCTGGCTTGCACCTGTCTGTCTGTTTAATCATAAGACCAAGTTGTGCCAGCAGGGAAGGTGCTTTTAAAGATCAAACTGTAATTGTCCAACACACGAGACAGCCATAATAAAGCTACCAGTGCTCTCTGACTGCTATGGATACTGAAAGTATCCAGTGCTCCAGAGCGGGCTTGCCTGGCTTGGTGGCATTGTCATGGTTCCTGCCACCCTCTCATGTGCAAAGAGCACCAAGCTTGTGAGAGACCAAGCTTTACTTTGCGGGGGGCTATAGAAAGGGCAACCCGCAGTTATGCTCCCTGCAGCACATTTGCAAGCATTAAACCTGTGCCTGGCCTTTGTAGCCATAATGTCTCCAGCCGCCACTGCTTTTGGGGGGACACTCCTTCCCGCCCTCCAAAGGCTTGGCTGGCAGAGCTGCCAGTGAGCACTGGGCTGACTGGGCTGTTGTGGTGCTCACTGACCGTCTGTCAGTGTTTGTTTGTACTTACACCTCAGCTGGTGTAAGTCCTCATAGCTCCTTTGACTTCAGTGGCTTCACTGACCTCCATGGAGCTGTGCCAATTGACACCCACTGCAGATTTGCTCCATTGCACTGCCTGCACCCGTCAACTTTGGTGTTACGTTGCTGTCAGGCTGAAATGGAGTAGAGAGAATCAGGCTTGTTCTGGTTAAGGAAATCCAAACGAGTGATCTGTGATTCTCCAATTTGCAACCCGTCAGTTGTGTTAATTTACCTGTAACTTGATATTCTGGATCTGATGAAACTCTGCTGTGGAATTCATCAAGTAATGAAGTGTGGCCATGTGTTAGTGACAGACACCAATCCTGACACACACCACTGGTATGGAAAGCAGGTGTGAAAGGGGGCCAGGTAGCGCTGGGATCTCTGGGGCAGGGAAAGGGCTGCAGGGTGGAAGTTGCCGTTTGTCGCGGAGGGACTGGGAGAAAGAAGTCTGGTACTAACGATGGGGTGGAGGGAGACAGCCAGTCAACAGGTTGGATCAGTGGAAGGACTCTTTGAGGTGGGAGAGGTAGGTCAAGACCCAATGCTGGGGTTGAAGAGAGGAGGCATCCGGCCTAGACAGCAGTAAGGAATGTGAAAGGGGCTAGACGATGCTAAGAGTGCTGATGCCATATGGCAGTGGACACTTTATGCATTTGATCTATCTGAGTGGATGGATATCCAAACTCACCAAATTGAATCTGAGCTACAGACTCATTCTCTCCCTACATTGTCCAAGGTTAGAAATAAATGTGTTTAGATTCCTGTGAGACTGCTTTTTTCATTTGGCTTACTACTGGTGTGCATGGGTATTGCATAGCAATACCAAATTGCAGAGACCATTAAGGGCCACATTTCTGAAAACAAAGACTCACTTGTGAGCAGAAAAAGTGCACAGCTGTTCACTTGCTTACAGCTGTGCACACAGTTCCCACAAGATATGTGCTGCTTAGGTAACCTGCATGCAAATATCTACCTAGACTGTTAACTTTGCATGTGCAAGTAAGCACAGATAGAAGGCCAGATCCTGGAGTGCAGGTAAACTACACAGAGTACAAACTAGAATGTGTGTTTTTTAAAGCTCCTCTTTTCACTCCCCTGGTCCTGTTGCTGCTGTATGCATGCCAGTCCTCTTGCCCTGTGTAAGGAGCAGTGTGAGGGCTGCTCTAACTTATGCCTGGCTGTGATGGCCACAGGCATCCAAACTTATAGCTGAGGATCAGCATAGCTCAGGGCATCCTGGCCCAGTCCATTTTCTTCTGGTTGTGTTCCCTTTCCACTGCTATGCTTGTGGCAGAGAGATGGAGGGGCATAAGAGCCTCTTTGTCTGGTCTATGCCACTCGCTAAAGGATTCCCCTTGCACTGCGGTGATCCTCCTTGGGCAGGTTAAGATGGTTTTTGGCCAGAATATGTCCGGGATGTCACACAATGGATGTATGGCACCAGAGGATCTGACCTTCATGGTTTTTACATGGTAAAAAACATTCTTATGGGCACTCAGTGGGCCAGATTCTGCTCTGGCTTTGAAGCTGTGCAGGTCTCTAGGCATCAGTGTGAGGCTGAAAGGATTTAAGTGGGGAAAAAATTGCCCTGATTACCAAAGTGTTGATGACAGGTCTTTTTTTATTACAAAAGGGTTTATCGTGAGCTATCCAGTCTCTTTGTCCGTCTGTTGTGCAGAATGCCATTCACCACAGTATCTAGGCAACAGCTACATGCTGGAAGTGAGTGACCTGGTCCCAATTCCAAGTGCTGGTTAAATCTTTATTACAGCGCAATTCTCCGACAATGCTCAGTTATTATAACTGCTGTGTAGGTGACGTCTGTTTTTGCATTCAGCAGTGTCATGTCTCAACCCCACCCTCCTCTTAACCTATTTATGGACAAAACTTCCTGTTTGGAAGTGATCCAGTCCTACTAAACTCCTAAAGTGAGGTGACAGATATTGGATAAACTAGATTGTTTGGGAACCACTCCCAGTGGATAGAATTATCTGTGATTCCAGACAACAACACCTGTGAACCGCTTGCTTGAGATTTAACTACTTGCTAACTAGAAATTAAAAAAGCGAAGGAAAATCTAGTCCTGATGGGACACTAGATGGGGAGGGCTCTGAGTTCCTACAGGTGTCTGGCTGGTGGATCTTGCCAGCATGCTTCGGGTCTAACTGATGCCATATTTGGGGTTTGGAAGGAATTTTTTCCCAGGTCGGATTGGCAGAGACACTGGGGTTTTTGGTTTTTTTCCCCTTCCTCTGCAACATGGGGCACAGATCAATTGCCTGTTTTAACTAGAGTAACTGGTGGATTCTCTGTAACTTAATGTCTTTTAAATCAAGATTTGCCCCCTTTAGTAACTCAGCCAGAGTTTATGGGTCTATTACAGGAGTGGACGGGTGAGGTTCTGTGGCCTGCAATGTGCAGGTGTTCAGAGTAGATGATCATGGTGGTCCCTTCTGGCCTTAAAGTCTGAGTCTATGATTTTAGCTGCAAACATTATTGTAACCTGTTGTGACTCTATAAACATTGTATTGTACTGCCAGTTCAAGAGCTCTTCTGTCAGGGATGGATAATAAATGGCAGGAGTGAGCATTCAATGCATGGTTAATACTGAGATGAGGAGCCTAGAACATGGACTCTTCTGCATGAGGCGACAGTGATAAGGTGACTTCAAAGCACAAAGGTTGTCACATCGCAAAGCTAAAGTCCGTGGAACTCAAGCCTGTAATCTCCTGATTTAGCTCAGCATGGTCAAGACAGGCCTCGTTCAGAGAAAAATACAATCCCACCTGAACTTTTCCTCAGTTGCAATTCAATCCCTCCAATCACGTAAGCTTCATTCAGTCATTAAATTCATGCAGAAGGTCCAAGAAAACCATGTCTGCCATGTCACCAGAATTCATAACAAATAAGCCAGCCTCACTCACAATAGGTCTGCTGCAGCTTTATCTGCAATTCATAATGTGACTGCATGAGTGTGGTTGAGTTGGAATCAAGAGTTGTGGGTCAGCAAGAGTGATGGAGGAAGAGAAGAGAAACCAAAAAAGTGAAGAGCCCTTTTTAAAGGTGCCCTTTTTCTTGCACTCTGGAGTCTTCAGTGGAAGATAAAAGAGAAGGGCAAAATGGAATGAATCCCACAGAGAATTTTTTCAGAGCTTTTTGATCGTGTGTATTTTACATTTAATTATGGTACCTGTGACCAATTAGACAGAAGTAGTAGTCACCCAAAAAAGATGTTAGGTTACAGGACAATGTGATCACACATTTAAGGCATTTTTCCTGACTAGTTAGTCTGTTATAATATGACGTTAGTGAAGGGGAGAAAAATACAGTATGATCCAGGAACGAGGACTGCACAACTATTTTGTGTCACATTTTATTGGAATCGATAATAAGGGAAGTAGTAAACTTGTGCCCAATTGAAAGGATGGGATGGGGCGTCTCTAGAAGAAGGGCAAAAATGTGATAAGCCATTCTGAGCTTATTTTTTTATTGTCATTTTTTAAGAGTCACGATCCTCTACTGAACGTGTATATACATTCCCTAGCTATCTGTGTGCACATACATTTAAATCTGTCTGTCCATTTATCTATGTACCCATCTTCACCTTGACGGTCCTATACAGATTAACTGCTGCCTGTCTCCTTCGCTATGTTCAAGCTGCACACTCATCCTAAAGGCTTCATAGACACACTGACCAGGAGGGCTGACAGTTGAATTATGTGGTACCCTACTTAAAAAGCTGAAGAGCATTATCCTCTGAGTTGTCTTTTTGGGTGGAAAGTCTGAAGCCATCAGAAATCCATCCACTCCCCCAAGCTCAGAAGAGGGAGAGGAGGGGGAACTCGCTCCTGCTATTAGCTGGGGAGAGTGAACTGTGCTTACACATGCTCCTCACGTGGACCCCTGCGCAGCACCTCTAGCTTGGTGGTGTGATGCCCAGGGACAGGGCTCTGCGATGTCACTGATTCAGCACCTCTAGCGTCATTGGGTGTTATCCAAACACAGGCCACTGTGAGTGCTCTGGCTCAGCACCTTTAGTTTACTGAGATGATGCCAAGGCACGGGCGTTGTGAGCTCACTCACTGAACGCCTCTAGCGTTCTGGGCTGATAGGAAAACACAGATCTGCTGAGGTTACTGCTCAGCCACTGGCAATGTTACAGAGGAGGAGTGCAGAGGCCTGGGTGTTTCCTCTTTATCTGGGTCACTAGCTGCCTGCATATTGTAGCAGGTCAGCTGAACTGCTTGTCTCTGTGCCCAGAGTCTCAGGGCCTGAGTCTCCACTCACTGACATCAATTTTATACCAGACTTCAGTGGATGTACTCCTGATTTATACCAGTCTACCTTAGAGGTGAATCAGGCCCGCCGATCTGACTCTCTGAGAGGGAGGGATTCCTTACTGCAAGTTTTATAGGGGGTAGGTTAGCAACGTTAGTGTATGACAGATCTGTAGTGCATGCTAGGGCTCCCCACTTTCTAACTGCACAAAACTGAACACCCTGCCCCTTCCCTGAGGTCCTGCCCCTGCCCCACCCTTTCTCTGAGGCCCCTCCCCACACTCACTCCAGCCCCCCTCCCTCTGTCACTTGCTCGCCCCTACCCTCCCTCACTTTCCCTGGGCTGGGGCAGGAGGTTGAGGTGCAGGAGGGGGGTGAGGGCTCTGGGGTGTGGCTGGGGATGAGGGGTTTGGGGTGAAGGAGGGGGCTCTGGGCTGTGGCCAAGGAGTTTGGAGTGAGGGAGCAGGCTTAGGGCTGGGGCAGAGGCTGGAGGTGTGGGAGGTGATTCAGGCTCCGGCTGGGGATGTGGGTTCTGGGGTGGGGCTGGGGATGAGGGGGTATGGGGTGAAGGAGGAAGCGCAGGGCTGGGGCAGGGTGTTGGAGTGCAGGCTCCGGGCGGGAGTTTGGGTGCAGGAGGGGGTTCTGAGCAGGGCCAGGGGTGGGGTGCAGGTGGGGGTTTGCGCTCCAGCTGGGCAGTGCTTGCCTCAGGCGATTCCCGGTCGAAGGCACAGAAGGGCTAAGGCAGGCTCTCTGCCTGCCCTGGCTCCATGCTGCTCCCAGAAATAGCCGGCATGTCCGGCCCCTGGGAGCAGGGCGGCCAAGTGGCTCTGCATGGTGTGTGTGCTGCCTGCGCCCACAGGCAGTGCCCCCATAGCTCCCATTGGCTGTGGTTCCTGGGGGCAGCACACGGAGCTTCCCTGATCGCCCCTGCGCATAAGGGCCAGACGTGCCAGCCACTTCCAGGGAGCTGTGCGTAGCCAGGGCGGGCAGGGAGCCAGCCTGAGCCCTGCTGCGCTGCCGACTGGACTTTTGATGGCCCAGTCAGCGGTGCTGACCAGAGCCACCAGGGTCTCTTTTTGACCGGGTGTTCCAGTCGAAAACTGGATGTCTGGCAACCCTAGGGCGTGCATGCTCACCCAGCACGGTATCAGTTTTGTCAGGTCTGCTCGCCTCTGGCTCTTTCAGGTGGCCAGTCAGGTGAGATTGGCAAAAGCCAAAATAAACTCTTTTCTTGGTAAGACCAACAGGGACAGGCCCTGAAAACAGGACCATTCCAGTTTTCAGAGACACATCGTTATCCTATTTAGTTTTCAAACCTGAAATTGTGTGGATCATTCATGAGCCAGTTACTTTATCTTTGGAATAGGAGTGGGGGGAGAGGAAAAGAGGGTCACCAGGAGTCAGTAATTTATTTTGAATTTGCATGAAGGGAAATTGGTAGCAAATATTTTGCAGGCCTGGCATGTTTGTAATATACATGTCAATTATTACTGCACCTGATACAGAATAGGGAACCTTTCCATGTAGGTGCATAGTTTTGTATTCTTGTTTTTTCTCTCTCTCTCTCCATTGTTTCTAGCTTGTCCAACTTTTGGTGAGCATTTGACTTTTTTCCAAGAAAAGCAAGTTGTGGCAGCAGGGCAAGTGGGATTTCCCAAGTCCTTTCAACTTTTATCCTGAGGGCTGGGGTGAAAGACTGCCACCCAAAGAGACTCCATCCTTGGTGTAAGAAAGATGATGTCATCTGTTTCTAAGAAGGACACCCTGAGTAGTGGACAAAATGATATTTTATGTTTAAACGTCTCTCTTGGCAGCTTTTCTTAAACTATCTAGGTGTTCAGGGCACAAATTCCATTGCTCATACTCCTTTAGGGGGTATAATTAACCTTTGACCTCTTCCTTCTGTGTACAGGGTTCTTTTAGTTGTCTGTTTCCAGCTAGTAGTCACTCCTTAGTGAAATAAACAAGGCTAGAATGGTCACATTGTTGCCCCCACCTGTAGTGAAATCCTGCTTACAGACTGATGAAAAAAGACCATTGACACATGATTATGGCCAATAAACTCTGACTATGAAGCCACTTTTTATCACTTTTCCCACATTCACCTCAGTTTGTCATCTGTTGTCTTGGCCAAGCCCTGTTCTTACTCATCAAGGGTTAACGGAATTCATAGAGAAATGAAAGATCACCCCCCTCCCATGCCACAGCAGGCAAGAGTGACATATTTTATTTGAAAGACTTTCAGTAACACACTGAACAATTTCCCTGCTTCAGATTGATGTCTTAGCTCTTTGTCAATGGAGATCACAGAGTCCAAGAATGAGAAACTTTAGGATATGGCTAATTGTACTTATAAATGTATAGAGGCATTACTGCTAGTTGGCATTGTTCATCTTCTTAGCTGCCTGTTTTGCTTAACTTACTCCTTCTAGGATTAAGTTATCTTTAATTCACTTAAAGATTTCCATGATTTTGGGAATGTTTGTGTCTGTGTCTCTCTGCCAGCTGCCTTCCTGTATTTCAATAAACTGATGTGTGTGTAAATTGTATACAGGTCACAAAGAGGAAGGTTGGGTTGAGGCTGGCCTGCAAATCTGGGCTTCTATGTCTGTTTTCTCATAGCTGGTCCTGTACTGGCTATACAACAAATGTAAGGCAATTTATCTTGTACAGCTTGATACAAATGCATTTAACAATCAGTCTTGCCTTAAGTGATAATGATTTTCTTGAACATGGCAGTGTGTTGAGAATGAATAATGTGTTTCAGCCTTATCTACCTTCGTCCACGGCGAAGTCACACAGAATAAATATTGTCTCACTGCCTTTTTAATATACACCTCTACCCCAATATAACGTGACCCAATATAACATGAATTCTGATATAATGCGGTAAAGCAGTGCTCCGGACGGGGCTGCGCACTCCGGTGGATCAAAGCAAGTTCGATATAATGCAGTTTCACCTATAACACGGTTAGATTTTTTGGCTCCCGAGGACAGCGTTATATCGAGGTAGAGGTGTAGTTGGAAAATAAAAATGAATGGTGTCTAATACTCAGAATTCCATACCTCTAATACATTTCATATGAGAGCCTGAGTGTTTTCCATTGTAAATCCACACACAGATGAAGTACATCAATGACCTTTACTTCTGTGTAACTGTTGGTTACTGACACTCATGCAGGAGTCCTTTCAATGAAACTTGTGCTGCTTACCTTGTAAATTGACTGGCAAATAGTGGGTACAAATTAGTGCCATGGGTTGTGATGAAGCTCACAGCCAGCTTAACTGCCAGCGTTTGCCTTTTAGAAGCAAGAAAGAGAGTATTCTAGAGCCGCTAGGCTTTGACCTGTTTTCTCCTATGACTTAATGTCATGTGATGCATTTCCAGCTAGTAGTCTCAGTTGCCTAGCAGCTGTGGCTTAATTGTTCAAGATGATGTTTTCTCACTCGTTTACCAGACAGATGTTGGGTAAGGATGGTTCCCTTGTAAAACATCTGCTCTATTGTGTGTCAGTCATGAGATCTGCCTAACTTATGCAAGGATGTGGTAAGCCCTTGTGGCAGACTTGCTACATACAGATTATTGCCAAGCGTTTCAGCAAGAAAGAGAACACTGTGCTTTGACAAACTGTTCTGTATTGCTCCTGCATATTATTACAAAACTACCTGTATGGAGTGTGTTCCTTCTTAAACAGATCCAATAATGATATCTCTGTACTAATTGTCTCTGGCTGTGTACATTATCACAAAAAGTTTTATTTTTTAAATGATCTGGATGCTCTTCATTCACCAATATATTCCGAAGCGATGACAATCTTTTTAGAATAATATTAATCCTTAACATGAAATGGCAAGGTGTGTTCTCTAGTTTTATTTAGCTACAATTTGTTGTACAGCACAGTAGCAATGAGAAGAAATATTATTATAAAAAATGTGTTTATTGGTAAACCCAGTGACCTGCATTGGCTAAGAACCAGCTTCCAAATTCCACCCTATTACTCAGCAGTAGGTGCAACCAGCTAGTGACGTAGGTATTGCAGCCTGAGGCTTTTTAAAAAAAACCCAACACATAATAATTTACAGATGTTGGCAATTAGCAGTGGTGCCTGAGCCGGAGCGCTCAATGGGTGCCAAACCACAAAGATGTATCATTTTTATAGTCTGCGATTGCTGGAACTGAAAGATGATTAAAACAATCAATATATAAACACAAATATGTAGAATTCCCTTCTGGGAAGCTTGTCCATCACCATTGCTGCTACTACTATAAGCTTGTTTGATTCAGAGTCGTCTCCTTGTGTAATAAGTCGTTCTCTCTCTTACTATAGCCTATATTTCTTTCTTTGTCCATATTGTACTATTCAGACCTAGAGGTGCCATGAGGCTTATATAACTCAACCAAGAGTTGGATGCTAGCTAAATAGCAGTATTTTCACAGGTTTATAAATTGCCAATGCAAATTGTTCTGGGCTGAAACTAGGAATGTGATTGGTGTCAAACTTTTCTTTTTTTAAGTGTGAATTTTGTGCTTGAAAGTTCCATATTTAATAGCACTGAGAACTGAAAGCCTCTATTGAGCCAGTGAGCAGTCAATGACAGTGCAGGCTTTCCTATACTATCCCACCAATTTATTTTATCCTGGATTTGGAGGGACCACCTAGGAGTGAGAGGGTAGCTCATTCTCCAGGCGCCTTCAGCAACTGGCATGTCTACTGAAGCTGAACGTGAGCTAGAGCCAATTGTGGTGGTGGGTTTTGATGATACTCATTTGTCTACCGAGAACTGAACAGATGCCACCAGTTCATTACACATAGGCCACCAAACAGCTATCTGACAGGCAGGGGCGGCTTCTACAATCCCGCCGCCCAATCATGCCCGGGGCGCCCCCCCCGAGCGGAGCAGCAGACCTGCGCGGGCGGGCATGACGCGAGGGGGTCCGCTGCGCGCTCAGCTGGACCTCCCGCAGCTGCGGGCAGGGCGCTGGTCGGGGCTCCAGCGGAGCTGCCTGAGCTAGTCATGCCATGGAGCGGGCGGAGGTCCAGCGACCAGCGGCGGCTCCGCTCGCCGCAGTCAGGCATGTCAGGGTCCGTCCGCTCGGTGGTGGACCTCCACTGCGACGCAGGGCACAGCACCAGCCCCCCCCCCCCCCCCCCCCCCGGAAAAAGCGGGCCCGCTGGGTGCGCTGCGCTGGCTGCCCTCTAGAGCGCTGACAGGAACCACTTTTGGTCACTCCCTGCCTAGATTAAAATGCTGGCTGCGAGCCTAATAAGTTCACTAACAACACAGTAGGTCAGTACTGACCTAATAGACCATTACTTACCTACATTAATCATCATCATTATTTATTATGTATTTGTATTACCGTAGTGCCTAGGAGCCCTAGTTGTGGCACCAGGATGCCATTGTACTAGGCACTGTACCAACACAAAGCAAGACTATTCCTGCCCTAGGGACTTTGCAATCTAAGTATAAGACAAGAGACAACAGGTAGACAGACAAATGCGGGAGCACGAGAAACAATGAGACAATGTTGGTCAACATGAGGGACACTGATATCTGCATGCCAGTTGCCTAACCCTTTCCGAGATATTTGTAGGCTTTCTGGAAAAGGAGAGCATTGAGGAAGGAGGATGGTGAGGTAGCTTTGCCAATGTTTACAGGGGAGTATAACACGCCGGTTCTTGTTTGAAAATTTAACCAATGCAGGCTGGCATCATTGGGCAAACGGAGGCAGAAGTCAACATCTTGACAGTGAAGGGCCTTGAAAGTGAAGACAGCAACTTATATTTGCTATGGTAGAGAAGGGGAAACCAATAGAGGGATCCAAAGAGAGGGAGTACATAGTCAAAATGATGGGCAAGGACAATGTTTGCCGTAGCATTCTGCATGGGTATGAATGGGGCAACATGGCACTTATTACGCCAGAGAAAACGACGTTGCAGCAATTGAAGTGTGAAAAGATGACAGCGTGGACAAGCTGTATGGATGGATAAGGAAGGCCACATCTCCAAAATGTTATGAAGAAAGAATGTGCAAGATTTAGAGAGAGCCTGGCTATGAGGATGTAGTGAGAGGTCTGAACTGAAGATGATGCCCAGGTTACAGGCAGGATGTTGGTGTTGTCCACAGTGATCAAGAAAGGAGGTAGTACAGAGGGTTTGTGGGGCAGATTAAGAGCACTGTTTTAGCCATGTTGAGCTGACAGCCAGACATCCATGTGGATGTGTCAGAGGGACGGGTCAAGATTTTAGTATGGACAGAAGAAGACGGTTTGAAATAGAGAGGCAGATCTGTGAGTCATCAGCACCAAGAAGGTAGTTGCAATTGTCTTGTATTGCAACTACAGACAGATGGTTGTAGAGGGAGAAGAGAGGGGGACTGTAGCACGGCACGGACTCACCCCTGCGGCGCCTCCTGCCGGTTGTCCTCGAGAATTAGCTCTTTGACCCAGGAGCACTCTCTGCAGGCCAGTGATCCGCTTGCCGTTGGCCCTCCATGTCCCTCTCTGGACCCCAGTGCCCTTTTAACTGGGGGTGCTGCCCCCTGGCAGTTCCTCACCAATCTGGGTCTCCCCTCCCTGGGGAACCCCCAACCCACTATCCCCACTTTGCCTCAGTTTTGGCTACTGCCCAGTCTCCGTCTAGCCCTCGTTCACTGGGGCAGACTGCAGCATCAGCCACTCATCATAGGCAAAGGGGTTTGGACCTGCTGCTTTTGCCTACCCCTTGGGCTGCCCCTTTGCAACCCCAGTACCCAGCTGGCCTTACCCTAGGCCTGCAGCCTGGAGAGTTTCCAGGCCAGAGCTCCCCAGCTCCTCTTGCCTTCCCCAGCCCTGCTTCACCTTGGGCACCTGGGTACGCTCCCTAGCAGCCAGACCCTTCTCCCTCTAAAGGCAGAGAGAGAGTTTTTGCTCCTGGCTTCCCTGGCCTTTTTATACAGGCCCAGCTGTGGCCTGATTAGGGTGTGGCCCAGCTGCAGCCTCTTCCCCAATCAGCCCAGCTTTTAAAGCTGCAGCTTTTAAGCCCTTCTTGCCCCAGCCACAGCCCTCTCCTGGGCTGTTTTAAGACCAAAGGGCAGGAGCAGGTAATCAACCCGCTACAGGGACCAAGGACAGGGCCTTGGGGAATCTCCACAGAAAGTTGGAGGGAGGATGAGGAGGATTCTCTGAAGGACACATCGAAGGAGCGATTAGAGAAGTAGGAGGAAAATCAAGAGAGGACAGAGCCATGGAAGCCAAGAGAGGACAAGTTTTAAAGTAGAAGAGCATGGCTGACTGTGTTGAAAATGGCTGGTGGGTCACGATGGACTACTGGTTCTGAACTTTGGTTAGAAAGAGGTCATTAGTGGCTTTAGTGAGAGCAGTTTCAGTGGAGTGCAAGGGGCAGAAGCAGGATTGGAGAGGTTCTAGGTGGACTAGGAGGAGAAGAACTCTAGACTGCTACTGTAGACAATATGTTCAGGAAGAAAAGGAGCACTGAAGGTCCTTTCTCCAGTGAACAAGCCCTGGCAGTGCAGGCTTCCCTATACTATCTCACTAACCTATGTTATATGTGACTTAGAGGGACCACCTAGATGTGAAAGGGCAGGTAGAGAGTTGGAGTGGGCAAGTGGGTTGAAGGGTGAGCTTTTCAATATGGAAGAAACTGAAGTATGCTTGTATTGTGAAGAGAAAAAGCCAGAGGATGGTGAATGATAGGTTACAGTGAAGAGTAAGGGAAGGGATAAGAGTGGATGTAAAGGAGATCAGGAGTTGGGATGGGATGGGACCACGGGGGCAACTAGAGGAGTTAGAGGAGAAAAGCAGGCAAAAACACCTATATCTTTGATGGGGAGGGGGTTAGAGGAGAGAGGAGGAGGGGGAGGGAAGGCTGTGTTGCATGTTGCCAATTTTCTCTTGAAAGAAATTAGCATGATCCTCTGCGGAGAGAGGAGTGGAGACCAGTGGAGGACTGAATTTGAGGACTGACTCAAAGGTGGTGAAAAAGCAGCAGGGATTGTGGGCAAGAGGTTCAATTAAGTTGGAGAAGTAGAATGGTTTAGGCAGGAAGATGTCAGAACTAAAGGAGGAGAGAACAAACTTGTAGTGGAGGAAGTCAGCATGGCCATGGGATTTCCTCCAGAAATGCTCTGTAGCACAAAAGAAGGAGTGTAGGAAGTGGATGTTGGGGATGAGCCAGGGCTGGGGGTTGGCAGGGCTGACCTTGTGATGGGAGAGAGGGGTAAAAGATTCAATTTGGAGGAGGAGACACAAACAGAGAGAGAATCAACAACTATATCAACAGAAGAAAAGGAAGAGTGGGCAGGGAGGAGAGGGGCTGAGAGCAGATGAGAAGTAGTCATCGCTGCTGGGCTGCAAGTCATGGAAAGGCCAGGGACTGATGGGTGATCCTGAAAGAAACCAAGTTATGGTTGGAGAGGGGGAACTCAGCAACAGAAAAATCAGAGAGAGAGCAGTGCTTGGTGAAGACTAGGTCAAGTAAAAGGCTATATTGGTGAGTGGGAGAGTTGAATTAGGACAGAAGGTTGAATGAGGAGGTGAGGTTGAGGAAACCTGCGGCAAAGGGGGTTGGATGAGTCCTGAATATGGAAGTTGAAATCATTGAGGATCAGTGTGGGAGACTGTGAAGAAAGGAAGAGAGAGTGAGCGAGTCAATAAATGTCAGAGATGAAGGCTGATGGAGCAGAGTTGGGTAGACAGTAGATGGCAGCAGCAGCAGCAGCAGCAGCAGCAGCAGAATGGAAGGTGGGAGAAGACTCAACTGTGGTGCTGCTCAAAAGAATAGGGAGTGGGAAGGGAGAGAAGAGAGAGGTGAGAAATGGGAGAAAAGAAGCCCAACACTCTAACCGTGGTCTGATCCAGGGCAGGGAGTGTGAGAGAAGGAGAGGCCTCCCTAAGAGAGGGCAGTTGCAGAGGCAGTGGCAGATGGAGGGATCCAGGTCTCTGAGAGAGGCAGGAGCTGGAGGCTGAGAGAGAGGAAGAGGTGGTGCATGGCTGTGATCTTTGTAGAGAGGGAGTGGGTGTTCACGAGAAGGGGAGGTGGTGAGCATGAGGTTGGGAATGAGAAGAGTGGAGTTTTAGGGGGAGATGGGTGTGTAGGAGGTGGAGAGGGTGGGCATGGAGGGAGGGACAGGGTTGGGGCAAGTGTTACCAGAGGTGAGTAGGAGAATGTGGATGTGCCACCTAGATTTGTTCTGGTGGGAGGAAGTGGAGGGAGACCAAGGTGGAGAGGGGAAGAGGAGTAGGTAGAGCTGGTGGGAACTGTAGAGGGATGAGGGTATCATAGAATCATAGAAACTCAGGGTTGGAAGGGACCTCAGGAGGTCATCTAGTCCAACCCCCTGCTCAAAGCAGGACCAAACCCAACTAAATCATCCCAGCCAGGGCTTGGTCAAGCCTGACCTTAAAAACCTCTAAGGAAGGAAAAGTAAGGTAGGTAACCATGAAGGGGAAATGGAGGAGGCAATAGGGGAAGGAACGAGGAGGAGGACAGCTCCTAGACGCGGAAGAGAGGTATGGTGAGAGCCATGGATGAGTGGCAGATGGACAAGATTATTTAAAAAAAAAAAAGGGGGAGGGGGGAATTGTCTGAGGGCATGCTCTTATGCTCTCTGATGGCTGGAAAGGACTTCCTAGAGCCCCACAATCGCAGTTCCCATTGGTGCATCTTCATTTCCAGCCTCCTGCACTATCCAGCCCCCAAATTCTTCTCCTTTTCATTTTATACACAGTTCATTTTGGATGTTTTACATTCTGAGTGCAGTAATCACTCTCCCTTCTGTCCAGTGGTACAGATGTTTTTGCCTTCCAATGAGGCTTAAAAAAGACTTTTGTTTTTCTAAATTGAAACGGCCAGTATTGGGCCCCAAGGTGGATCAGAGGACTTTGGTATTTTGGAAAAAATAATTAAAACCAGCTACTTAAATTATGTGCACACCTGGAGAGACTTATAATCCTCTCCGTATTAATGTGAGCTCATATAGTACATGTGTTTGAGTAAGAGGCCATAAAGACTGTCTGGGTGAATACTACATAATTTATGATAACCTTCAATGAAGGCGGTGTTCCATCTCAGTGGTGGGTGAAGAGATCCCTTATATGCACCAGATTAATTGCCTGGAATCTGCTGGCAGAAATCCACCTGAAGTGGGGATACAGTACTGCAATCTGCCCTAAGTCTGCTGCTTTTAGGGTTTGGGAGCCAAAGGCTGTGACCCCCAAAGTGGTCATGGATGGCAAGGACTCCCAGGCCGTGCACGGATTCTAGACGTATTTTGAACAACCTGTGCCAGAGAGGCTCTCATGGATCCTGGAGGAGAATGTAAAGCAATTGTCTGCCGGTGGAACGTCCAGGGAAGGGTGTAATACAATCATCCATCTCATTTCCAGAGGTGAACTCCCCCATGTTCTCCCCCACACACGCGCTCCTGAAAGGAGAGCTGGCCCCACTGAGACAGTGAAATACTCTGAGCCCAAAGGGTGAATCAAGTCCTCATTCTGTAAAGGGATCCTTTGGAAGGAAAGGGAGTGAAACAGGGAGTCGCATCAGGGATGAGTTTGGCTCCTCATTTTCAGCACTTAAATGACGAAGCGATCATAGTTCTCCAGAGTTGAATTAATGTAAGTCAGTGTTTAGCAAGGTCTTCGGAGAAGCCTCTCCAATTCGCTTTCTTGAAATTGAAGCATCTATACATTGGTACCAAATTTGGAGTTATGGCTGCTATGGCATTGATTGTGATTGATCTGTGTTGTGTGCGCGGGATGGGTTCCAACACGTCGTCTTTGCACATAACTTCTATGCTGCTGTCAACAAAGGCAAGATCTGAATGATAGCTTCCCCTCTATGAGGAGTAGTTTTGAGTCATGGATCAGGCTTAGGTGGTGTGCCTCAGCCCACATCTTGATAAGTCTCCATTCTCATAATTTTTGCAGTAACCCCATGTGACGCTGTGGCTATTAAAGTCACCAATGATCACACTTGCTTTGTTGTGATCTAAATTTCCTGGGCTCATAAAGGCAACTGTTTCCCTGGGGCTTATAAACAGATGTTATGGAGACGTTCATATCAATGCTCAAGACTTCGATATAACTTTTCTCCGTCATAGATTTTGTATTGATGATGAGCTCTGGATTTACGAAAATAGTTCTGTGGTATTTCTTTTGCTGCCTTTCAATGGCTAATCTCATTTCAGGAATCCACGGCCTATTGTTGTTTGGCCCTCTGTGTGTTTCCTGGAGACAGAGCACATGACATTTGTAGTCAGTACACATCCTGGCAATAAGATGAGTGCCCTGATTTCTTTCTCAATAATCAATCCAGTTTTTTCACACAGATAAAACTGAAAAATTTGGCTGTTTACAGCATTCACTTCTGAGGAACTCGATCTCATAAAACTTGTGGCATGTAATCTCTTAACAATAATTCACCATCTTAAACAATGCTCTTTGTTTCTGGGAATAAAAGATCGTTCTTTACATAAATTCATAGTTGCATTTTTAGAAATATTGCATCAGCTTGGTTTATGATGCATTTAGTTGCACGAGTAAGGTTGGTGACATTACACAACAGAACTCAGCTCCCACAGCCCACTGTGACTCAGCGTATTGTCATATGTAAGAGACACACTGTATGAAATACAGACACTGTTGAAGTCAATGTGGGTTTTGCCATTGGCGTCAATGACGGACAGGGATTCACCCAATAAATTGATTTTTAAGTTCTTATGGAAAACTAGCACCCTATAATTTTCATTAAAAATGACATGAGCTTTACAAGTCACATTTTGTCTGCTGGGTGGCTGGCACCTAAGTGTGGGTTATTGAGCATATCTGGAAAGCTCAGTGGTTTGAGCATTGGCCTGCTAAACCCAGGGTTGTGAGTTCAATCCTTGAGGGGGCCACTTAGGGATGTGGGGCAAAAATCAGTACTTGGTCCTGCTAGTGAAGGCAGGAGGCTGGACTTGATGACCTTTCAAGGTCCCTTCCAATTCTAGGAAATAGGATAGGTAAAATGCTAGAGCAGAGGGGGATGCATTTTGGTGGCTTTGCTGCTTTCTTGCTGACAGATTCCAGAGTGCAGCGTGGGGCAATTGTCCCTCTGCCTGGGGGGCTGTCTGGACGGTACCACAACTCTGTAACCCCACTTATTCAATATGTATGTGGGCTAGTGAGGGGAATTGTATACAGATCTCTGGATTGAAAGATTCATGGTATGTTGATGACACCCAGCTTTATATCTCTGTCAAGTCCAGCTTGAATGAGGCTGTGCATTTTTCCTAGTGTCCGTGCCAGGTTAGGAAATAAATGAGAGCAAATTGCCTGAGGCCCATTCCTAAGAAAACTGTGATTATGGAGTGTGGGCGAAACAACTGGAAGACTTGGCGGTGGTTACGTGAACTTCTTTGACAGAGGATGTTTGGAAACATTGACAAACAATGGTCAATGTGGGGATTTGGTTAGATTCCCAGATGCTTTCGGATGATAACAATGACCAAGACAACATTTTGCCATTTGTATCTAGCCAGGAGGCTGCAACCTTTTTCTTGGGATGTGGACCTAGCTACCATGATCTATGCCTTTATCACCTCTAGACTGGATTACTGCAGTGTGCTTTACCTGAAATCCAGTCAGTGGGTGAAGATAGAGCAGAACACAGTAGCTTGCTTATGAAGCAGAGTATCTGTCTGAGCACCTGACACCAGCGTCCAGGATCTGCAATTGCCATTCATTTATTTCCAGGAAGAATTTAAGGTGCTGATTTTTAACTGTAAAGTCCTAACTGGCCTGGGACCTTCCTACCTAAGATCACCCCTCTTCTGGCGCCTTACTGCTCTGAGTAGTGCAGAAGCATACAAGCTTTAGCCACTTCACTATGTAAGTGCATGAGTTGCTGGTGGGGAATTCTGTGTGACGGCCCCTCATCTTTGCAATTCACTCTCCCCCTGCGTCCAAAGCCTTGTGAGTCTGTTGATGTTCTGGGCATGCTGCAAGTCCCACCTGTTTGAGCAGGCTTTGGTGGGAGGAGGGAGCTGAGGCAGTTGGTGGCATGGCTTTTACGAGCAGAGTGTGACAGGTAGGAGACTTTGATTGCTTTGAGGGAGAAATGTGGTGGTTTTGGTGGAGGAGGAAAAGGAGAAGAAAATATTTTAATGGCAAGGGTGCCTACAGAAGGACAGGCTTTGTTTTATATTGTCCTAAAATCAAAATAAATATATAGAATCCTTACACAGTTCCTTAAAGCAAATGCCTTCAGTATTGGAGGACTTACATAATTAAAACTGAGATCTGCCTAAAGTCACAGTGAGTCATTCTCAGAGATGAGATTAGAACCCATTGGTTCCTGTTTCCCAGCTCTGTGCTCAGACAAGCCTTTTAGACATTTGAAACCATACATTATGTTTTGTTACTATTTCTCCTGCTTTGCATTGCACATAGACACTGCTTTGTCATTATACAGTTACCCAAGAATTCTTGGCTGCTGGCATTGATTTTTATTTTTTTAAAGAACAAAGTGTAGGGACGCATTTCACTAAATAAAATCCACTCTACATAATTACATGAAGACATACACACAGTTTTAACCAAATAAAAAATAATAATTTGAGTTGTCTAATTTTCCACCTAAGATCTTCGGCATTGATTGACACTTATAGATACAGGTGTGGTTTTTTTGTTTAAATCTGTCAGGCACTATTGTGTAAACTGTTTAAAAGTGTTTCATATCTTACCTTTATAAGAGTTGCTTTTAAAAAGAATTTGTTGTTCTAGGCACAATTACCATAGTTATATTACAATTTAGTCTAGCTGCTCTTCGTGCAGACGTTAGAGTGACTACACTTTCTGGAGATTCCTTATTGTAATTATATAAAACATTATTACATTGGGGAAATAACCTGGTTTGTTGTTGTTGCTTTGTAATAAGGATTGATTTATGGAAAAAGCTTCTGCCAGATGTTTTATAGCTCGCTGTTCTTTTATGGTATTAATGTTAAATAAAATCAACATTTTTAAAATCTATGTTGTGTTTCTAGCTCCTGTTTACTGCCTCCCATCTTACTGTTCTTTTGATTGTTTGCTGTTCTTTCTTCCATCTGTTTTTCTCCAGGCTTCCGCATGCCTCCTGCAAGGGGCCTGCTTGATTCAAAGCCTGGGGAAGACAAGGGGGTTGTTCCACTGACTTCAGTGGTTTTTGGATCAGGCCCTAAATTCCTCTAGAGTCTCGACTTCATTTTCTCTCTCTTCCAGACAATTTATTCATTCCATCCCTTATTCCTCTTTCTTGTGTTCTGTTCACCTTTTTTCCTATTTACTTTCTTCTTGCTCTCTGGTGGTTTGTTTCATTACCCCACCCCCAGCCTGCTTCTGTGCCTTCAGGGAAGACAGTTTAGTCTAGCGTTTAGCGCAGGGAACAAGAAGTCAGGGCTCCTGGCTTGCCTTCCTGGCACTGCTGCCCATGAGCAACTCACTTAAATTTTCATTTCCCTTAAGTGAAAGATGCTGTATAGATGTAAATACTAAATCATTTGTCTCCCTTCCCTCACCCTATATTTCTGTAGCTCCTTATTTCCTCCACCTCTGCTCTTCTTTTGTTCTTTTTTACTGCCAGACACTATTTGAAATATGTAATTGAACAAGAAGTTAATGCAATATTTGTACCTGTTGTATTTTCACTGATGGGCTTTGAAGAGTGGTCAGTCACAGGGCACCAAATGGCAGTGTTAAATGGACTGATAAGTTTTAAACACAGCATTTGCTGAGCTGTTGTCAAAGCAGAGGCTTCTGTGACCTTCCTGGCTGGGCTCTTGTCAAGATACAGGCCGCTGCAAGTCATTACATCAGCACCTCTAGCTTGCTGAGATACCAAGGCACAGGTCTTTGTGAGCTCTCATCACCTCTGGCTTGCAGGCTATTATGAGGTCACTGGTTCATCATCTGTAGTTTGCTTCACTGATACCCCACAGAGACCTGTAGTGTCTCCACTAACTCGCCTCCTCTAACTGGCTACACTGATGTCTTGGTAGAGGTCTCTGAATTTGTCCTACTCAGCACATCTAGCTTCCTGGTCTGGTGTCAAGGCAGAGGCCACTCTGAGGCTAGTGGATTATCACGTGTAGTTTACAGACCTTGTGTGAAGGCCTAGACTTGTTGACTCAGTCTGAGCACCTCTGTAGGTAAGTAATTAATTACCTTCTACCCACCAACATTTCCCTTCAGCTTTAACTGGATACAGCATTCTTCCTCACTCCTAATTTGAACCTGTTGTGTAGTGTTTCTGTCTTCTGTTAAACAATTGCCATTTCCCACCTTATAGGTGCCGGCATTTCAGTAGTTCCTGTATACGTATTGTTTAAGTCCTGAGGCCCTTTGAGGGGAAAGGCCCTCATTGTCTGTTCAGAGTGTGTAAGTCACTTTACAATTATTTAGTAAACTGCTAGCACCATTCTTTGCCTTATGTTGACTTTTCAAAGTTTACTCATATCTTCATTCCCTCTCGTCTCATCCATTGGTTCTCAGATTGTTCCATGGAGTACTTCTAGGTAGTCTCAGCGAGCTGTTTCTTTCTCCAGGATGAAGCATTTGTTGGTCATGAAGAAGTGACAGTTCCTGTTTCTTGCTGTGCAGGTCACTTACATAGAGCTGTGCGAATAAAGGGTAATTTTAGTTGACTGACAGTTCTGAAAAACTGGAAAAAAAATCACTTTGGATCAACCTGAAAATGATTTTTTTCAAATGTTTTGGTAAACTGAGAAATTGAAAGAGAACTAATTTGAGTTTAAAGAAATGTTCTGTTTGACTCAAAACAAAACATTTTGTTTTGAATGTCAGTATTTTTAGTGATTTTAAATTTTTTTAAATAAAATTGAAGCAAATTTCAGAACAGAGTTTTTAATAGAAAAATAAAAACAATTCATTTTGAAAATGAGTCAGCAAAATGTTTTAACCTTTTCTGATTTTTGTTCTGTTTTATTTCAACATAAACAATTTGGTGAAATGGATGTAAATTTGCAAAATGTTTGTATTTGCAAACCTGCATTTTTCACACGGCAGGGGAAGCATCAGGTTTCCAGAAGGTTTTTTTTTTTTTTGACCATCTAAACTTAGCAATAATGATAGGGAAGCTTTCTCTGTACCATGCGTTGCCTGTTTCATGCCATTCTGTGAAAGGTGCGGCATACTCTTTTCAGTATCAATTCATTTTTTATCACATTTGACATCATCAACATTAGATGGATTGTTAACACGTACGAAGAGAAAACCAACCTGCCAGGTGACCCGAAGGGGTTAAAACAGTGCTGTCTACAAGCAGTGAGAGGTGGCAGTGTTTATTATCATCTAGACTTTGAATTTGAAGTCACCTGTAAAATCCATTGCTCTAATCATAAAGGGAAGGGATTAAAATGTTGTGTGTCTTGGATTGATCTAAATCAGTGGAATCCAAGTTCATTCTTTGGGTGGAGAGAAGGTGCTTTTGGGGGGAAAATATCGATGTATGAGGGTGAGACTGGTGAAGGAAATGATATAAGTGAGAGGGACCCTTCTGAGTGTGTTGGGGTTCCCCTCTGATCATGAGGCTGAAATGGCCAGTCTTCCTGGAAATGCCTATTTCCATTATCAATAATTCTTCTAAACAGAATAAAATTAATATTCGGTGCTGGGGGGGGCGGGGTGTAACAGGGTATACCGCCCCTTTAAGACAGACTTCTGGTCCAATGCATCCCTATTCCTGATGAGCCCTAATGCTGACTGTGCAAACCCTTCTGAGCCAAGATGGAAGCAGCAAAACTGAAAAAAATATTCTGAGAAGAGCTGAAAAAGCGGTCTGGGCAAGGGAGCAGAGAGAGTGTGAGACTAAGACCGGGGGCTTACTTTGTTTTCAGGGTCCCAGGCCTAAGCTCCCAATAGAGGGTGGGGAAGAGCTCTCTTCCATCACCACAGCAATCAGGTGCGGACCTACCACTGGGTGTCTTGTTTGGAAATCCATTTTTCCCCCCACTGGAACAAACCCACGCGTTCAGAATGGACTTGGACTCCTATAGTTAAAATGGCAGTAGCCCCTGAGTTAAACTGCAGCACTTTCACATTATGCTCCCAATGATACTGCTGAGGGAGCACTTGTTCATAGAAAACTTAATAAAATGTATTGTATGGGATAAGAACATCTAAAAATGTAACTGGGGGACTCCAAGCTCATACAGTCATAGGAAGGGGCTAGGATTAACAAATTTGGAGCTTAACTGTACGGTGCATAGTCTGGCTCAAATGCTGTCATCCATATAAATAAGGGGAACTAATTCTTCAGTATGGCTACACCTTAATCTTGCTGAGCTGGTGCCCCTTCCTATCCAGAGAAGTCTGAGCTTCCCTGTGAAACAGCTGGAAAACTCTACAATGAAAGGGATGGTGTGATTAAAAACCCATAACTTGAGAAAAAATGTAATATACTTGTCTGCAAAGGCTACAGTCAGCTCTCACTGAAGTCAACAGCAGAACTCCCATTGACTTCAATGGTGCCCTCAGTCTCCTGTCTGGTGTAATTAAAATGAAGAGAAGGTTGTTATATGTCAAGAGGTAGTAGATGCAAGCATGGGAGCCAAATTAAAACCCTAACAAAGCAGACTTTAGCACAGTTACAACAAAGTTAACCCCCTCCCTCCCCCATTAAGGGAACCATAGTGACAGGGCTATATAATGGAAAAGTGCTGTCTGTCTATTTTATTTAAGACATGCCTTAATCCTTATAAGTAGCACAGCTCCTGTAGAGAGGGGATGGTTATGTGGTTACGATACTGGACTGGGACTCAGGAGATTCGGGGTCAATTCCTCGCTTTACTACAGACTTTCTATGTGACCTTGGGCAGTCTTGCTAAGGATGTGTCTAGACTGTCATCACTGGGTGTGACTGGAGCTCAAGAGGACAAGCTATCTTTAATCTAGCTGGCTTCGGTCCCATAGGAGTGAAGCTGCAGCAGCACGAGCTTCATCTTAGGCTGAACAAACCCACCCAGAACCCTGAGTAATTACTGGTGTAGCAAATTTGTACTTCAACAGCTTCATTGTTCTGGGATCCAAGCTCGCTTGGCTATGGTGGCTTGAGCTGCAGTCACGCCGAGTGATTGCAGTCTAGACATATTGTACTTTCATGAAATAGGGATAATAATGCTTCCTTTGTCCCTTTAGATTGTAAACTCGAGGCCGGGGCTCTTTCTTAGCCTTTATATTTACAGCACCTAACACTATGGGGTCCTAGTTTCAGCTGGGTGCTACCCTAATATAAATAATAAAAATAGCCTGTTTAAAGTCCTCTCCAATGTTTCATGTGGTTTCCAAAGCATATTCCTGACTACTGGAATATGCAGAATGTCAGCTGGTCATTCCTTGGGCATAGATTGTAGACTTTACTAACAAAAGAGCAAAGGCAAGCAAAACTGAATTTGATGCAATTTAAAAATATCACCTAGGACTTATTAGGCTCCATCTCCTCTCTTGAGAGGTCAGTAAAGGATGGTGAATGTTGTAGATATAACAGACCAGGATGTACTGTCGCACAAACCATTTGTTCATGTCCAAAAATGGTACAAGTTTGCTCAGATGTATTTAGCATGCAATGAAAGGGGATGGAGATATAAATTGCCACTCTTCTCATGGCTAATCTGGTTACATGGTATTTTCAGCACTTCAGGGTGCAATAAAACATTTCATAAACTAAATTTCAACTCCTCTTCTGCGGTGAAACAATTGATCAGTAATGCTTCCATATAAAAACTGCCAATGTTTCAGTGGTTACAAAATAGCATTTTAAAGTGGCTTCATGTGCCTATCTAACATACAAAATAAACGACAAGGTTACAGGGTCAAACTCCACCCTCATGTAGCTCCACTGGAGCACATTGAGTTGCTACCATTTAAATTAGGGTTGGAGTTGTCTCAAGAGGCCGGATTCTTAGCTGGTATAAATTGGCAAAGCTGCGTGGAAGTCAGTGAAACTACACTGCCTTACACCAGCATCTGGCCCATAGGGTTTAATTCATGATGGTCAGCGTTCATCCAGTTTTATAAAGGACATAGGTGATCACACGGGTTACACAACAAATTGTAACTGCAGAATAGAGAGAAAAGCATCTTGAGGACCTGTGTGGATTGCTACAAACCTTGCAGGGGTGGGAGATGGAGGAAATTGGTTACAACATGATTGCCCCGGGCAGGCCCACCCCTCCCCCCATGTTCAAGCATAGTTCCATTGGGTAGTGTAGCTGGAAACTCAGCTATGTCACAGAACAGGGCTAAAACCAACCTGATTAGCACTATCCCTCACAAAAAAAAACAAACATAAAATACTTTGGGTCCCACTTACTTGACAAGTGCAAACATATGTGTCCCCCAATATGTTGAAGGAAACAATTCAATGTGATAGTGTAGGTGAGATCTTAACTATGTCTCCAAATACTATTGGGTCCTACTTTTTTTTTTTTTAAATGTTGTGTTCTGGGAGGTATTTGTTGGTATGGTAACTATTTTCCGAGGACCGTGTTTGTCTTTTACTCTCTTTATATGGTGAACTTGTCTAGATGAACACTTAGTTTGTGGCAAACTGTCATGTGAATCTATTCTACGCTAGCCCATTGCACACTAAGTGTCCATGGACCTTAGGACCATGCACTAAAAATCCCCTAGTGTATTTTAATCTACTTCTGTTTCAAAATGGAGTAGCTCAAAGTGTACCTCCTCCTCCTCCGGAAGCCCTTGAAAGGGCTTAGATAGCTAGTTCCAGGAGAGGGTTCAGGGCTGTGAATTCTGAGCAGAGATCGATGTTGCCCTTCAGCCCAGACTATAGCCTGGTCTACACTAGGCGTTTAAATCGGTTTTAGGAGCATAAAACCGATTTAACGCCACAACCATCCACACTAGGAGGCACCTTATATCGATTTTAATGGCTCGTTAAATCGGTTTCTGTACTCCTCCCCGACGAGAGGAGTAGCGCTAATATCAGGATTAACATATCGGAATAGGGTTAGTGTGGCCGCAAATCGACGGTATTGGCCTCCGGGCGGTATCCCACAGTGCACCACTGACCGCTCTGGACAGCATTCTGAACTCGGATGCACTGGCCAGGTAGACAGGAAAAGCCCCGCGAACTTTTGAAATTCATTTCCTGCTTCCCCAGCGTGGAGAGCTCATCATCACAGGTGACCACGCACAGCTCATCAGCACAGTTAACAATGCAGTCTCCTGAGAATCGAAAAAGAGCCCCAGCATGGACCGCTCGGGAGGTACTGGATCTGATCGCTATATGGGGAGAGGATTCAGTGCTAACAGAACTGCGTTCCAAAAGACGAAATGAAAAAGTATTTGAAAGAATTTCTAAGGCTATGACGGATAAAGGCCACAGCAGTGCAGAGTGAAAGTTAAGGAGCTCAGACAAGCCTACCAGAAAACCAAAGAAGCAAACGGAAGGTCCGGGGCAGGTCGAAAAACATGCCGCTTCTATGCTGAGCTGCATGCAATTTTAGGGGGCTGCGCCACAAGTACCCCACCCCTGACCGTGGATTCCGAGGTGGGGGTTGTAATCTCTGCCATGTCTGAGGATTATGCAGATGGGGAAGATGAAGATGAAGAAGAGGAGGAAGACCTAGCAGAGAGCACACAGCACTCCGTGAGCCCCAGCAGCCAGGAGCTTTTTATCACCGTGACGGAATTACCCTGCTCCCAGCCCTCACAAGCAACTATCCCAGACAATGACGCCATGGAAGGGAGCTCTGGTGAGTGTACCTTTGTAAATAGCAAACATTGTTTTTTAAGCAAGCGTTTTTTAATGATTGATTTGCCCTGAGGACTTGGGATGCGGTCACAGACAGTATAGTTACTTAGAAAAGTTTGTTAACATGTCTGGGGATTGAGAGGAAATCCTCCAGGGACATCTCGATGAAGCGCTCCTGTAGGTACTCCAGAAGCCTTTGCAGAAGGTTTCTGGTCAAGGCAGCCTTGTTCCACCCACCATGGTAGGACACTTTACCACGCCATGCATGTAGCAAGTAATCAGGTATCATTGCGTGGCAAAGCATAGCAGCGTATGGTCCCGGTGACTACTGGCATTCAAGAAGCATCCGTTCTTTATCTTGTTGTGTTATCCTCAGCAAAGTGATATCGTTCAGGATAACCTGGTTAAAAATCAGGAATTTAAGTAAGGGGGGTGGCCATTTTTCTAATGGGTTCGTGGACTGCAAGCTTAAAAAAAAACCTTTCCTGCACGTAGCGAAGCGGGGGGAGGGGAGGAGTGAAATGCCGATGATCTTTTTTGTGTTTGGTCACCGGCGTGGACAGCCCAACCAGAAGGCTGTCGTTAATGTGAAATTTTTTTAATGGCCTTCTCCATCCTTCCTATCCTCCTCCCAAACCACACCCTTACTTCTCTCCCTCTTTTTATAATGAATTAATAAAGAATTCATGATTTTTAAACGAGAGTGACTTTATTTGCATAAGTAAGCTGTACTCGAAGGGGGAAGGAGAGTTGCTTTCAGGGAATGAGTCAATCAAGGGGGGGTGGGTGTTCATCAACAAACACAGCAGTCACACTGTACCCTGGCCATTGATGAAGCTCCTTTTCAAAGCTTCTCTGCTGCGCACCGCTTCCTGGTGTGCTCTTCTAATCTCCCTGGTGTCTGGCTGCGCGTAATCAGCGGCCAGATGATTTGCCTCAGCCTCCCACCCCGCCATAAAGGTCTCCCCCTTACTCTCACAGAGATTGTGGAGAATACAGCAAGCAGCAATAACATAGGGGACATTGGTTTGGCTGAGGTCTGAGCGAGTCAGTAATGTGCGCCAGCGCGCCTTTAAACGGCCAAATGCACATTCCACCACCATTCTGCACTTGCTCAGCCTGTAATTGAACAGATCCTGACCACTGTCCAGGCTGCCTGTGTATGGCTTCATGAGCCATGGCATCAAGGAGTAGGCTGGGTCCCCCAGGATAACGACAGGCATTTCAACATCCCCAACTGTTATTTTCTGGTCTGGGAAGTAATTCCCTTGCTGCAGCTGTTTAAACAGAGTAGTGCTTCTGAATACGCGAGCGTCATGAACCCTCCCTGGCCATCCCACGTGGATGTTTGTGAAACGTCCCTTGTGATCCACCAGTGCTTGCAGCACCATTGAAAAGTACCCCTTCCGGTTTACGTACTGGGTGCTCTGGTGCTGCGGTGCCAAGATAGGGATATGGGTTCCATCTATCGCCCCCCCACAGTTAGGGAATCCCAGTGCAGCAAAGCCATCCACTATGGCCTGCACGTTTCCCAGAGTCACAACCTTTCGTAGCAGCAGCTTAGTGATTGCTTTGGCTACTTGCATCACAGCAGCCCCCACAGTAGATTTTCCAACTCCAAATTGATTCCCGACTGACCGGTAGCTGTCTGGCGTTGCAAGCTTCCACAGGGCTATCGCCACTCGCTTCTCTACTGTGAGGGCTGCTCTCATCTTGGTATTATGGCGTTTCAGGGCAGGGGCAAGCAAGTCACAAAGTTCCATGAAAGTGCCCTTACGCATGCGAAAGTTTCGCAGCCACTGGGAATCGTCCCACACCTGCAACACAATGCGGTCCCACCAGTCAGTGCTTGTTTCCCGGGCCCAAAATCGGCGTTCAATGGATAGAATCTGCCCCATTACCATCAGGATCTCCAAAGCGCCGGGGCCCGCGGTTTGAGAGAATTCTGTATCTACGTCCTCATCACTGTCATCGCCGCGCTGCCGTATCCGCCTCCTCCTAGCCTCGGTTCGAAGGTCCTGGTTCAGCATATACTGCACGAGAGTGCGTGAGGTGTTTAAAACAGCCACGATTGCGGTATTGAGCTGAGCAGGGTCCATGCTTGCTGTGCTATGGCGTCTGCACAGTTCACCAAGCAAAAAAGGAGCGAAACGGTTGTCTGCCGCTTTCAGGGAGGGAGGGGTGAGGCTGTACCCAGAACCACCCGCGAAAATGATTTTTGCCCCATCAGGCACTGGGATCTCAACCCGGAAATGCCAAGGGGCGGGGGAGGCTGCGGGAACTATGGGATAGCTACCCACAGTGCAACGCTTCCGAAATCGACGCTAGCCTCGGACCGTGGACGCACACCACCGATTTAATGTGTTTAGTGTGGCCGCGCACAATCGATTTTATACAATCTGTTTTACTAAACCGGTTTATGTAAATTCGGAATAATCCCGTAGTGTAGACATACCCTTAGGTCTCTAACGACCTCTGTGGGGTGGTGCTTATGGCACTCCCCTCTCCTTGGCATTTCCTACTGGCTAGCTCAGGTGGCTCCCCGCTCAGTTTGCTGGCTTCTCTGGATCCCGTTCTTAGCTGCCTAACTCTCCCCAGTATTGTTGATTCCATTGGGTGAGAAGGCACTTAGAAGTGAGGCATTGCAGTGCCTAAGTCTCTGTGTGGAGCTAGCCCCGAGTCAATATATCTCTGCTTAGGGTTTTATTGATCACAAAGTAAAATGGAAAAGCATGATTGTCATCTCACAATGAGTAAGCTGAGCAAAACACCTGGGAGCACAAATACTAACTTGCCAACTTATGTACACTTTGCAAAACTTTAGATTTTTTTTAACTAAATACCATCACTGACCTCAATTTTCAGATGTGACAGTTGAAATCTGAATGAGCAGCTGGCTAAATGGTCCACATCACACCTCGATCTGACTCCTGCCATTTGGGAAACCTGTGCTGATTTGTTAGACCTTTCCAATTTCATCATCCCTCATGCCAGCCCTACTCATGAGGGACTTGCCCTGTAAGAGCTGGAACCAGTCCAGCTCCTTCTAATGGGTTAACCATCAGGGTCTGCCTACAAAAAAGATGACCAGTAATAAATTAATAGTATGGGCTTACTTTGGTCACGCTTCTACCAGGAAATGGGCAGTGAGCCAAATTTTTTAGAGGTGAAAGAACTGTCCCACATTAAAATTTAGTTAATTATCCCTGTTGCTCTTTACAGCTTGTAATTTGGAGAGAAGGGTGGAAGCTTTTAAGTGTTCTGATGTCTTATCTGTCATGTTTTTCTTTTGAAAACAAAATAATGGTGAGTCCAGTGCTGCTCTTTTCTTCACCCTCCCCTCACCTAACCCCCACACCACTGGGGTTCCATGTTCTGGGCTCTTACATGGGCCTTCCACCACAGGCACCTTTAGCCCAGTTTCCAGTGGCTCCTAAAGACATTTCCCTGCCAACAAAACAGTTTTCATGGAAGGTTCTGAAGCTTGTATGATGAATCTAAACTGATTCAGTATACAGTTGGGCTGTTAAAATACCTATTACATACTTAGGAGACCAATACAGCAGGATTCTTCTTTTAATGCCCTTTAAAAATATCTATGAAATCTTTATCCAAGAAGCTGGAGTGATTCAGAATTAAGTGCCAATCTAGGGCTAAATTTTCAGAAGTGACCCCTTTTTTACTGGTTCGGTTTTTGGGTGCCCAACTCAAAACATTTAAGGCCTGTTTTTCCCAAAGGGGCTGAGCACCAGCAGCTTCCATTGAGTGAAAGGCATTCAGCAGCTCTGCTAATCAGGACCAACATGTCTGAAGCTGGGCATCCAAAAGTGGAGACACCCAAAGTCAGTGCCCATTTAAAAAAAAATGTGGTATCCCTGCGGAATCCTTTTGTTTGTTGAGTTGTCAATAACAGCTGGAGATTAAAACATCAGCATGCCAGTCTTTTAACAAAGAAAAGTTCGTTTTATTCAGTATCATTCAAGTTTGCCTTCTGATATTTTTTAAATATTGTCAAAGTGTGTATTTTATTTTATTTTATTTTTTTAATAAAAAGGGAGAAAATGTGTTTCCCTAGCTGGAGACTTTGTATGTCTCATTTCAGCCCTGGCAAAGCATTGTTTGAGATATAAGCCCTGATAAACAGGTATTATACTGGAAATGCAGAGAAACCCTAATTTGTAGCTCCATACGGCCCTGCTTATAAGACATTCTTGTTTTCAAATATTTTAAAATGAACAGACATATATAATGGAGAGAGATACGGTCCTGAATCATAAGCGAAGTGTGGTTGGGCCTTGTTAGTGGGAAGGAGACCCCCGCAAGAAACAGCTAGATGCTGCACGAGTGCTGGTGATAGTCTTCTCTCTGATACACCACAGAATCAACCTGCCACTAAGGGGCATCGTACTAGTGGAGGTACCTTCTGTTGAATGAGAAGTAAAACAGAAGTCAGAACCCTCTTATGGGCCCCAATCCTGCAATCAGACCCAGGCAGGCAGACCTTTGCACCCACAGAGAGCCTCAGTAGAGTAAACAGAGCAAGTGTCTGTTTTCACAGATCCAATTGCAGGATCTAGGTCATGGTCATTATGAGCCATGGTTTAATGGGGGAAATAAGGTATCAGAGGTCAGCACACAAGGGGGGGGTGTGAGTTATAAAAATTGGCATTTGAGCATACAAACAGGCATTTAGATATGTAAATGACTCCTGTTATAAACATGTGGCACTTTTGGCAGGGGTAAGGGTGTTAGCCTGCTTGACCTAGCAAAATTACAACCTTTTACTCACCCAAGTAGTCCCTGCAATTATAATTTGAGATGTTTTTCTTGACTTCCTCTCTTAACACCGCAATAAGCCACTCCAGGGTGTGCATTATTAGGCCATTGATGCATGCCTCAGGTGCATTATAAGACATAAATAAGAAGGTTGATAAGTGAATCAGTAGCCTAATAGCAATAAGCACACCCTGAAGTGGCTTATTGCTATTAGAGTATGACTCATTCATTGTGCATTTTCTGATTGTTTTATGGGGGTTTATGGAACTATAAAAACTTGTTCAGAGGAAAAATATTTAAGTATATTTACAAGCTAGAAAAAAATAAACTATATGAAATAGCTTGGTTGATTTATGGTTTTTTGGTTTTGTTAGTTTTTATGTGTGTTTTTGTGAGAAAACAACTTATTCAGAATGGGGCAAGGACCATGGTCTGTCTTGTCTCTTGTGAGAAAGTGTTATCTAACCTCAGTCTGGCTTCTGTGAAAATTCCATCTCCTGCACTCATGAGGCTCTCCATCTGGCAGACAGTGGATGGATCCAATGGAACACTTCTATCACAGAAGGCATGGTCACAGCAGGGGAGGGAATATTTTAGGTCACATGGGCCAATTCCATGGACAGAGAGACCTTTAACCAGAGTCTACATTCAGATGGTAAAAAAAGACAAATTTTTAACAGTGAATGTAACCATTGGAACAATTTACCAAGGGCTCTGGTGGATTCTCCATCACTGACCATTTTAAAATCAAGATTGGATGTTTTTCTAAAAGATCTGCTCTAGGAGTTACTTGGGGAAATTCTACAGCCTTGTTATACAGGAGATTACACTAGTCCCCTCTGGCCTTGGAATCTAGGAATCTGGGGTGCCAGGACAGAAAGCAGAGCCAGCAGAATTATGTTTTCCTGGTGAACAGCAATGGTAAGCAGATGGGACTTCTGTGTATCCACTGGAACTCTTTCAGGGCACATGGCCAGATTCCTAGATATTAGTTGCAGTAATCAGGTTTGGAGGTCACAAATGGATGGATCACTGTAGCCAGATCTGTGCCCCATAGGAAAGGGTGCAACCTTTCAGCCAGCTGCAGATTGAAGTAGGTGTCTCTTGCTGGCAGGACTATTTCAGCATCCAATAGTGTTGAGGAGCTCAAAAGGACCCTGGGGCTGTAGGAATATTCATAGAAACAATGAATTTCAAATTTGTAAATGTGAGTATTCACATTGAAAACCTCATTATGGCCCCAATTCAGGAACAGGATTAAGACCATTCCTATTAAGGAAGGCACTTGAGAATATCCTTAACTTTAAGCATAATTAATTTCCATGGGCCTTGAACGTGTGCTTAAGGGTAAGCACATGCTTAAATGCTGTTCTGAAAAGGGATGCTTTCCTGAATTAGGGGCTTACAGGGTATGTCTACACTGCACAGTAAATCTAGGATCTGACTCAAGTTTTAGCCCAAGCTGCGCTTCCATCCACGCACAAATCAGTCTGACTTGGGTCAGCAAGCACTCAGGACCCAGGTTTTAGGACCCTGCTGAATCCCACTGTGACTTGGGTCCAAGCCCTGTCATTCTGCTGTATGGATGCAGCTCAAGCCACAGACCCAAGTGGAAGGTCTGTGTAGTGCAGTATGGATGCATTAGCACAAGTTGTAAACCCAGATTTACAATGCAGCGTGGAAGCTCAAGCGTGGGCTTGGGAACGCTGAGTCCCACAGACCCGGGTTTACAATGCAGTGTAGACATACCCTAAGAATTGTACTCTTCCAGTCAGTGAACAGAACAAAAACCATGTCCCCTGTTTGTCCACTCAAAGCTAACCAACAGAAATTTCAAATATTCACCAATTGCTCATGAACAGTTTACAAACTAAGACTTTTATTTTCTGAAATTATTTGCCAAATAATTCAAGAAAATAGCACTTTGTAGAAATTCTTGAACAGGCAAAAAGGCAGAATTCTTTGAACAAATTATTTGTTACAAATTATTCACTTAGCTCTTTTTAACATGTGGTACTTTTGATCTCTTAATATACAGCACTTTGAAATAAAGCCATTCCTCTATAGAAAATGGCTCTCTTTAATTAAGCAAAATGTGCTAGCATGTGATTGTAAGGTCTCACTTTAAAGCCATTGAGGTTAAAGCTTTCAAGTCCTGCAGGTACAGTGCAGGGCTGCTTTGCTTCTGTTCCACATAAAAACTTTAGCTGGGTTGGAGCTCAGCAAGTTAATGCTCTAGAGGCCTTTCTTCTCAGATCTTCTTTTGTTACTAAAGTCCTACCCCTGGTGTCGAGTGATGAATGTCTGGAAATGAACTGTGTGACGATTTAGCCCAGGAGGGGAGATGAAAAGAACTCAGAATGTTTCTTTTTGTCATGAAATATGGAAACATTTTCTTGAATTATGAGTAACATATTAGTCTTACTCTCAATAGTGGCAGCTAGGAAGAGAATTTATAATTGATGAGGGGAGTATAACTGATTTGTAGCTTTGGGAATAAGTCATGGAGATTTGAAGTTTATGAAACTATGCAGGTAATTAAAAAGAGTGGCTAAAATACCAAAAGAACAGATTGGAGAGATGAGGTGGGTGAGGTAATATCTTTTATTTGACCAACTTCTGCTGGTGAGAGACACGAGCCTTTGAGCTACACAGAGCTGCTTCTTCATTAGCACAATTCAGCTGAGAAGTAAAACAAATGTTTAAGGCCATTATTAAATAGGAGCTATTGGAATTAAATAGCCTAATTTATGATAAAATGGGACTGTGAATTTCTCAGACAGATAAATATTTGGCTAAATGTCAAGGTTCCGTTAACTGTGACACTGTGAGTATCTTTCCCAGACCAGAGGAAGAGCTCTGTGTAAGCTCGAAAGTTTGTCTCTTTCACCAACAGAAGCTGGTCCAATAAAAGAGATGACCTCACTCACCTGGGTCTCTCTAAGCTTCCATAAGGCAATGTGTGCTGGTCAGGCAGCAGCAGGCAGCCATTGGGATTTTTCAATGTTGTCTTTCAATGGGAGTTCAGCATCTAACTCCTTTAGGCTCCTTTGAAAATTGCACCCAACATCTACAACTCCTCCTGCATAGTGTCAAAATGGAGACTTTGGGGAAGAGGGAAGGAGTCTGAGATATCCACAGGAAGTACATATGCTCCCCTACACAGCCAACATAGGTTAGGTGAGAAACACCACCTTATTAAGTGTGTAGTGTTCTAGGCAATCACATATCTGCCTCAACACAATAGCTGTGAAAAAATCTGCACGAGTATGGCATCCATACTCACTGTGAGGTCTAACACAATAAGCTCTGTTCTGATCCAGGGATATGCAACAACACAAAGTGACTGCCTTTTAACTCCTTTGTAAGTTTTCCTACAAAAGTGGGATGTAGGGCTCCGAATTTTGTCTTCCAAATTACATAAAATGAGGATCTGGACCAATGGTTTACCAGACTCTCTATTAGGAGTATTTCTATAGTACCAGCATGGTGCATACTAAGGGCCTGGTCCACAGCCCACTGAAATTAGTGGATTTTTTTCCCATTGATTTAATTGAATTTTGGATTAGGCCCTAATTTCTTTCTACAGGAGACTCAAGATGTCATTTCCTCAATGCTAGCAGTCTCTTGTAACCCAAGAGTCGTACAATCACTTCCATAGCTGGGTCTTTGGTGTAGAATCATAGAAATATAGGGCTGGAGGGGACTCATGAGGTCATCAGGCCCAGCCCCCTCACTGAGGCAGTTCTAGGTGTACCTAGAATATCCCTGACAGGTGTTAGCCTGTTTTAAAAAACCTCCAGTGATGGGTAGTCCACAACCTCTCATGGAAGCCTGTTCTAGCCCTTAATTATCTTTATGCATTAGGAAAAAAATTTAACTATAATCTGTTGAATCATTACTAGGGATGGTAAGAAAACAAGAATTCCATTTTGTCAAGCATTTTGAGCTTTTAACAGCTGTTTTCATTTTGCATCACAACTTTTTTGAAATTTTTTCACAGAAATGAGAGACCTATCCCTCCTAAAATAGCCAGTATTCCAGTGGTTCGGGCACTCAGCTGGGAGGTGGGAGATCCAGGTTCACAAACTGTTCTCCGCCTGCCTGATTCAGGTCAGCAGCTTGTCTCTAAGGATATGCCTACCCTGCAGTTAGACACCCATGGCTGGCCTGTGCCAGCTGACTTGGGTGAGGGGGCCAGGCTGGGGGGCTGTTTGTTTGCAGTGTAGACATTCGGGCTTGGGCTGCAGACTGAGCTCTGGGACCCTCCCACCTCCTATGGTCCTAGAGCCTGGCCTCCAGCCCAAGCCCGAATGTCTACACTGCATTTAAACAGCCCCCCTAGCCCAACCGCTGTGAGCCTGAGTCAGCTGGCAGGGGCCAGCTGCAGGTTTTTAATTGCAGTGTAGATGTACTCTGAGTCTCCCACATGCCAGGTGAGTGTCTAACCACCCTGCTATAATGTCAGTCTCACACTGGCCCAATGAATATTTTATTATTTATTATAAAGTGGAACAGCTCCAACAGGAGCAACTGAGAAAGAAAGAGACCTACTTTATAACCTAGTGGTTAGGGCGCTTGTCCAATTCAAGGCTCTGTACTGCCTGACCACAGGGCTATTGGCTGTTCTGGGGTGGGGCTCTCTTTCCTTGACCTGAAACAGTTTAGTCAAAACTGATGTTTCCATAAAATTTTTTTCTTTCAACAAATTGGCATTTTGTCAAACAATTCCAGACTAGTTTTAATTATTGGCCAAATTATCAGAGTAGGTCACTCTTTTTAGATGGGGATGTCATATCAAGTTATGTACTAGATTTTCATCTCTGGAGATTGAATGTAATTTGGGTTATACGGGAAAATGAATTTAGTCATTTCATCTTAGTCCCTAGTGGTCCTCTATTTACAGCATTAAGTCACTATGCTGTTAGAATTGACAGTGCCTGAGTGCAATGGCTGAATGGTAAGGAATCTGGCAAAATACTTGGTTCTAGCCAAAACTATCAGTGCCTCACTTTCCTGTTCATTAAATTCCCTGGAATTTAACCTTCTTTCTCCCAAACTGTGAAAATATTTTTTATTGTAAGATTATCATCAGGTGTATATAGAGCAGAAATGGATTGAAGAATTTAGAAACTTAATCATCACCTTCTAGAAAACCAAAGGCTAAAGATCAAATCTTTCCAAACACTTCTGAGACAATTTAAGGTACAGTATTTTCAAGAAAAACAGTGTTAATTAGCAAACAGTAAAATTTATTAAAATTTGTGAATATGTATGGCCAAGTATATGATTACAAAGTGTGCTGAACATTCAGGACCCTGCTGTCACTGTTATTAATCAGGCAGGATACATATAAAAATGGAAACAAAGGATGAATATAGGCAAACAACACAGGAATGCAGGGGCAAGATTAGAAAGGCAAAGGCACAAAAATGAGCTCAAACTAGCTACGGGAATAAAGGGAAACAAGAAGACTTTTTATCAATATGTTAGAAGCAAGAGGAAGACCAAGGACAGGGTAGGCCCACTGCTCAGTGAGGAGAGAGAAACAGTAACAGGAAACTTGGAAATGGCAGAGATGCTCAATGACTTCTTTGTTTCGGTCTTCACCGAGAAGTCTGAAGGAATGCCTAACATAGTGAATGCTAATGGGAAGGGGGTAGGTTTGGAAGATAAAATTTAAAAAGTACAAGTTAAAAATCACATAGAAAAGTTAGATGCCTGCACGTAACCAGGGCCCGATGAAATGCATCCTAGAATACTCAAGGAGCTAATAGAGGAGGAATCTGAGCCTCTAGCTATTATCTTTGGAAAATCAGGGGAGACAGGAGAGATTCCAGAAGACTGGAAAAGGGCAAATATAGTGCTCATCTATAACAAGGGAAATAAAAACAACCCAGGAAACTACAGACCAGTTAGTTTGACTTCTGTGCCAGGGAAGATAATGGAGCAAGTAATTAAGGAAATCATCTGCAAACACTTGGAAGGTGGTAAGGTGATAGGGAATAGCCAGCATGGATTTGTAAAGAACAAATCATGTCAAACCAATCTGATAGCTTTCTTTGATAGGATAATGAGCCTTGGGGATAAGGGAGAAGTGGTGGATGTGGTATACCTAGACTTTAGTAAGGCATTTGATACGGTCTCAAATGATATTCTTATCAATAAACTAGGCAAATACAACTTTAGATGGGGCTACTATAAGGTGGGTGTATAACTGGCTGGATAACCGTACTCAGAGAGTAGTTATTAATGGTTCCAAATCCTGCTGGAAAGGTATAACAAGTGGGGTTCTGCAGGGGTCTGTTTTGGGACAGGCTCTGTTTAATATCTTCATCAACAACTTCGATATTGGCATAGAAAGTATGCTTATTAAGTTTGCAGATGATACCAAACTGGGAGGGATTGCAACTGCTTTGGAGGATAGGGTCATAATTCAAAATGATCTGGACAAATTGGAGAAATGGTCTGAGATAAACAGGATGAAGTTTAATAAAGACAAATGCGAAGTGCTCCACTTAGGAAGGAACAATCAGTTTCACACATACAGAATGGGAAGAGACTGTCTAGGAAAGAGTACGGCAGAAAGGGATCTAGGGGTTATAGTGGACCACAAGCTAAATATGAGTCATTAGCCCTGAAGGTCTTCATGTGGAAGTCAATTGAGAAAAAGTGTCAGGAATCCTGACAGTTTCAAAGCTGGCCACCCCCTCTGTGGAGGACCTCTGTAAAGATGAAAAAGCAAAAAATCTACACATCACTGCTTTGATTAATCCAGACCATTATCTGGAAACTCTGAGAGATGCAGTCTGTATCTACAAAGAATATAGCAGGTAAAGTTATTTGACTGGAGCATGAACAAAAGTCTAAACAATAATGAAACAAAGGGCCAGATCCTCATTTGTGTAAACTGGTGCAGCTCCATTGACTTTAGTCTATTAATGCCAGCTGGGTTGCTGTCCCAAAGAGAGTGGTAAAATGTAACACCCATTTACATGAGCTAAGAATCTGGAATGTAACTCCATTTGCAGTCAATGGAGCTTGCCAATTCACACCAGTTGAAAATCTGGCCTCCTATATTTTGCCAAGGTTCAGGATAGTGCCAGTTAACTAAATCCATTGAACAAAGTGAATACTCTGCTTGAGTTATTTTTTGTGATATTTTGGCATGTGTCTCATCAGAGTAATCCAATCTGTAATATGGACATGTGATTGGACAAGTTACTTCCAGAAAACTTGACAGAGTAATTGTGGTCACCCACAGAACTATTAAACAGTGTAGTTAATGTTCTTGCTTCTCATTATGGTTTTTCTTGTTTTGCTTACCATAATTTAGTGGTTATTGTCTATAGCACTGTAAGTCTTGTTGAAAGGATTGGTGTGCCGATGGTATGACTACATATGACAACTTCTAGGTCATTGTGATGTGCCACAACGGGATGGTTCCCAAAGGGACTCTGACAGCAATCAGATTGATTCTTGATGATATACCGATGTCATCACTAAACCTCTGTAATCTATGGACTGTACTATTGATGTCTGTCTCTGTAATTATTATTAATTATTTGCATTACGTTAGTGCCTAGAAGTTCCAACCAAAATGGGGAGCTCATTGCGCTAGGCTCTATACATACACAGAATGAGAGAGTCCCTGTCATGCAACTTTTACAGTCTACACAGTCAAGACAAACAAAGGGTGGAATAGCAATACTTCCATAGGCGGCAGGTTTGTATAATTTTTGGTGGGGCCGAAAATGGTGGTGCCCCCCCCGCTCCCGCCCTGTAAGCCGATATAAAATGAAGCTACAACGCGTCAGCGCCACAAGATTACAAGGGTCAATTAAAAGTGGAAAGTCAGAAGCAGCACTTGCCTACTTCAATATACAGTATTATATTTTGTTGTACCTGTTGTGATGAAGTGGGAATGTTCTTAATATTTTCTCTGAATACTGTGTGGGTGCCTCAGTTTCCCCTGCAAGATGCCAACTGAAGGTGTTGAGGACAAAGAGATCAGGTGGCCTCCTTGTCCGGAAGAGAGACAGAGGCCAGAGAAGGGAGTGTCAGTTTGGAGCTGGCTGGGGAAATGGGGAGAGACTCAGAACTTGGTTCTGGGCTCCCCACCCCGCAAGATGGACCTGACCGAGGGGTTCTCTTTTCTGTACCAACAAGCTCTGTTTAAACTGTGTTCCCATCATCTAATAAACCTTCTGTTTTACAGTCTGGCTGAGAGTCACATCTGACTGCCGAGTTGGGGTGCAGGGACCTCTGGCTGCCCCAGGACCCCGCCTGGGCGGACTCACTGCGGAAAGTGCATGGTGTGGAAGGGCATGCTGAATGCTCTGAGGTCAGACCCAGGAAGGTGTAAGCTTCTTGCCCTGGAGACAGTCTGCTCAGAGAGGAGGCTCCCCCAGAATCCTGACTGGCTTTGAAGGAGTGGTTCCAGAGCATCCCAGCATCTCCTTCCACCCCATGCACTTCTCAGAAGTCCACACAGGCACTAACACTCCCTCCTCTGGCCTTTGTCAAGAAGGCTAACATCATTTTGGGCTGTATAAGTAGGGGCATTGCCAGCAGATCGAGGGACATGATCATTCTCCTCTATTCAACATTGGTGAGGCCTCATCTAGAGTACTACGTGCAGTTTTGGGCCCCACATTGCAAGAAGGATGTGGAAAAATTGGAAAATCCAGTGGAGGGCAACAAAAATGATTAGGGGGCTGGAGCACATGACTTCTGAGGAGAGGCTGAGGGAACTGGGATGGTTTAGTCTGCAGAAGAGAAGAATAAGGGAGGATTTGATAGCTGCTTTCAACTACCTGATAGGGGGTTACAAAGAGGATGGATCTAGACTGTTCTCAGTGGTAGCAGAGGACAGAACAAGGAGTAATGATCCCAAGTTGCAGTGGGAGAGGTTTAGGTTGGATATTAAGAGAAACTTTTTCACTAGGAGGGTGGTGAAACACTGGAATGGGTTACCTAGGGAGGTGGTGGAATCTCCTTCCTTAGAGGTTTTTAAGGCCCGGCTTGACAAAGTCCTGGCTGGGATGATTTAGTTGGGAATTGGTCCTGCTTTGAGCAGGGGGTTGGACCTTATGACCTCCTGAGGCCCCTTCCAATCCTGATATTCTATGATACTCTAAACTGACCACCAAATTTAAGTTGCGTTTTTCCGGTCAGGTGAGGACTCTGGGGCAGGGCTAGGGATAAGGAACTTGGGGTGCAGACAGGCTGCCCCAGGGCTAGGGCCAAAGAGGACTCCCCTCCACCCTCCCTGGCAGCAGCAAGCTCCAGGGGAGGGACCCCTCCTCTCCCCCGCAGTTCACTGCACATGCTCCTAGGGTCCCTCTCAGGTCCAGAAGGCCCACTTGGCTCCCCTATGGTGGGTACCGAGGGGGGAGGTTGCCATCACGTATGGCCTCCCCTGCTGCCACCCCTCACCATAGCCTTACTGGGGATGGGGCTGCCTCTGCCTCAGATGCAGCTCCCATGGGCCCTGCTAGCTACTAGACTGGGAGCCTCCCGGCCAATGGAATGGGCTGGGCTGGGGGGCGGAAGGCAAAGGGGGAGATTGTAGGGAGCTTTGGAGGAGGGGAGGCAGTGGGGGAGGGGAGTGGGCTGGCACAAAGGGGAGGGCTCTCTGGAGAGGAGTGACAGGGGCACAGGGGTCACTGGGAGTCTCTCGAGGGGGCAGAGGGTTGTGTGGGTCTCTGTGGGGCAGGGGGCTGTGATGGGCAGAGCCAGCTGCAACCTGGGTCTGCTCTGCGGGGGGTGTTGCTATAGTCCCCTCAGGAAGCCCCCCCCCCATCCTGTGTATTTTATACCAGCCCCGGGGTGCCCATTGCTGCTCCTTTCCCCGCCCACGACTCCATCTGTCTGTCCCCACATCTCCCCTGGCTGTGTCCGTCTGTTTGTCCCCACCAACCCCCCCACCCCGGCTGTGTCTGTCTGTCTGCTCCCCGCTGTGTGTGTCTGTCCCACAACCCCCAAGCTGTGTGTGTTTGTCCCCACCAACCGCCCCCTCCCCGGCTGTGTGTGTGTGTGTCTGGCTGCCCCCACAGCTCACAGGCTGTGTCTGTCTGTCCGTCCCCCCCCCCCCGGGTGTGTCTGTCCCCCAACCCCCTGGCTGTGTGTGTTTGTCCCCACCAACGTGTGTGTGTGTGCCTGCCCGCCCGCCCCCACAGCTCACCCTCTGTGTCTGGCTGCTGCTCACAATGGCTGCCCAGGGCTCAGCCGCTGCCTGTGGCTCGCTCCCCCTCCCTGCTGTGGAGGCGCGGCCAGGCAGCTCCGGCACCGCCCCCGGCAGCTCCCATTGGCTGGGGCTCCCAGCCAATGGGCTGGGAGTCCAGTCGCTCCTGAGGCCCCTCCCGGGAGCTGCTGCAGCCGCTGCGGTGAGGTGAGAGCCCCGGGTGTTGCAAAGGGGGGACCCCCAGCACACGGCCTGGGGCCCAAACATTGGTGGGGCTGAGCCCAGCTCCTGGATTATTGGTGGGGCCTGGGCCCCACGGGCCCATATAACTCGCCGCCCCTGAATACTTCCCTTGCCCCTGTTTTACAGATGCGGAACTGAGGCACAGCGAGATTAAGTGACTTGCCCAAGGAAGTCCATGGCAGAGCTGGGAACTGAAACTAGGTCTCTTGATCCCAGTTCAGATAATCCTTTCTCTCTAGCCTATGTGAGCATATAGTGAAATTATTCATTCTCACAGCCATCAGTTATAGATTCCTGACTGATCTGGAGCTTGAATACTATTTGCAATGAACTCAATGGCAAAACTCCCATGGATAACAATGGGAGTAGGCTCAGGCTTTTAGGCATCACATTGAACTATCAGGTATTACATACAGTTATCACATCTTTATAGAAATACACAATTTATTCTTCTGCATGTATAACACCTCTCATGCTGAAGGATCCCCAAATGCTTTACAGTTTTTAAAAAGGGCCTGATTCTGTTCTGATTGAAGTGACCAGGAGTTTTGCAATTATTTAACAGTGCACAGCAACATTACACAGTGTTTTAAGACAGCTGGTGAAGACATGCACTATTGAAAGTGCAAAGGGGACAGAATGTAACTATACAAGTTAGAATTTGGCAAGGAGATCAGAATTAGCACCTCTCTTATGAAAAGTACCATTGGGTCTTTCATGGTTCTAAATTATCAGAACCTTGATGTTACATCTCACCAGCAAGATGGCAGTAGAGTGACCCTTAATGTAATGCTGGGGCATTGGTTCATTATAAACTCAGAGGAAAGTGCTACAGACTAGATCACCAAAACCACTTCCTGTAGCACCTAGAAGTTCCCATTCAAGTACAGACTCAATTTTAACCCAGTTTAGTTAGAGACCCAACAGATCACAGGTAACATAGCAACAGCTATAAATATTACTAATAAAATCAAGCAGATGTTAAGGTCCAAATACAGTCTTTGGACATATGTACACAGCTCCTTTGGACTTGGCATTTCAGGGTAGAACTGGATGCAATTCACTAATTTCTGCTTGTTGGAGGAGACCTTTTCTAATTCTGGAGGTTGAGAAAATGCCATTTTACCTTCAATACTTGGATGTTTTCCATTAGCATTTCATGCTGGATACTGTCATTGTTTATATATGAAGTGCCTTGAGAATAATCTGACATAAAAGTGAAATCCTTTTTCCAACTTCTAAATGTGTCTGAAAGAAAGGCTATTTTGGAGCACAGTAATATGTAGTGTACTAATGATATTACTTTTTATTTTTCAGCTTGGAGCAAGGAACAGTTTTCTTACATAAGATTGGGTAGTTAAGCCACTGTAAACAGAATCTGTGATGAATAGCTGGGGGCATATTGTTTGCATGTTTGTTTGGTACATGTGGAAGAAAAAATGTTGTTTTAATCTTACGTCAAAACACACTTTCCCCTGTGTACACAGAGGGATAATTAGCTAATCCACCCATTACCAGTATCTACTTTGCTACCCATCCAAACACTATACTGCATTGTGGATATTTCTTTTGCAATAACAATCAAAAAATGATCTACTCAAGTCTCATGAGATGGACTGTAATGTTTAGTGCTGCATGCAAACTTTGGAATATGTGGATTAGAAAACTGAACTGCACTGAGTACAGTCCTATGAATTATTTGTTTCATGAAAAACAAACCCACAAACAGCTGTGTTTGCACTAAGGAACCCTCTTTACCCATCTGCTCAGAGGGGGGCATTGTACTGTCCATCTGTCAATCATCTTAACTTTCCCCTTGCTTCTTCCTCCTTGGTAATGATAAAAGTTTTATTACTGGAAAGAATAGACAGGCATGCATTGTCTTTACTCAGAATTACTGCCCTATATTTCAGATACCACATACTTCCAGTTTTAAAAAGTCATAGGAACCCATCTCAGTGAAACAGAAAATAATTTTTAAATAAAGAAAAGCTGGTGGAGGGAAAAACACACACTACCTGTGCTATAAAATGCTTTAAACTTTATTACTAAAATGACTAACTTGTATGTAGAGAGAGAATGTTGCACAGTAACTTCAGATGTTATAATTCTAAATCATTGTATACAATTAGATGCATTGTTACATAGTTTGCCTATTTACTAAACCTAAACTAGTGTCCTAGAGTATGTATGATCAGAAAAACTGAGATGTAATAATAATAATCAGCATTTATATGGTGCTTTCTATCTTCATAGCAATGTACAGACATCTGTTTGACCTAGATGGGCGAGTACATCAGTTATACGTAGTATTTGTGATGGTTCAGTATAACTATTTCTAATAGATGTGTTACCATTTATCAAAATTTAGAATTAATACAGTGGTTCTGCAACTTTTTAATTGCCATTACCGGCACTCAAATCCTTTCACTGCCTGTTCTCAGAAGACCTTAGGTTGCAGCCATCAGAACAGCTTGCATTGACTGGGGATGGTACATGTGCCACAGTCTGACAACCAGTGAGATACTTTTTATGAAGATTTGAAACCTTACGAATTTCTCTGGCTCATTGAAATCAGAACAGGATGGGAAGGACACAGATCTGACAGCAGATTGGTATACAGACTCTTATAACAGTTATATTGATACCATAAAATCTATCGCCAAAATGTGACTCTAAATTTCAAGTAGGAGCTGTTTAGAGCTCTTCATGTGATTTTAATTTAATCTCACTAACCAAGCACAAAAACAAATCTGAGATTTCTCCTCCACGGTACTGCTAAGGTGTCCCATTTTTTGCTAATCATTTGGAGTCAACCCACATAACTTAAGTCTATTGCCTCTGTTTTTTTTTTCTCTGAGTTAATGTTTCTGGATACATTTTAAAGGAGATTTTACAGATGTGTATGGATAGTACTCATCAGTAATGTACTGTAAACTAGGCATGCACGTCAAATTGCACAATACATCACTGCTATTACTAAGCCATGATAAAATGAGTACTTCTGTGATAAATGTGTTCTAGTCCTTTCATACATTACTTGAGTAAATGATAAAAGCTGCAGTTAAATTTTAATAGGGTATGTTTACAAAGGCATTTTCCATGAATGCCAAAATATACAATCTGTAGTCTGTATTTTTATATACCCCAAGGTGGAATCTAGGTTATTTTTTATGGTAAACATATGGAAACTTGTTTTACTTGATAGTTTTTTTCCAAATAAAGTTTTTCATTAAGGCTTTTTTTGGTTGATCTATTCATGCTGTTGCAAGAATTGGAAGTGATGGATGTATTGTGACTAAATTTCTCCACTCTTTTTATAAAGGATAAAGGACTGGAATGTGTTCATGGCTTTACTTTGGTAAAAACAACCACCATGAACGTGCCCCCCCCCCCCAAAAAAAAATACCCCTCCCCACTCTCCACCTCCACACAAATCTGGAGATGTGGCTAACAATTTGAATAGGATATTGGATTCTTGATGGAAAACTATTAACACCTGTTGGGAATCTGTGTCTTTATTCCCAAAGCCAAATCTTTATAATTTCTAAGATCATCATAACCAGGAGATGTTACCTTTGGTGTGGCTATTAGTGTGTTCATTTTAAATTTGCCATACTGTTAGCAATTGTTGAATATTGTTCTGCAACATTAGGGCTTGATCTTGCAAGCCCTTACCCATGTGAGGCCTTATTCACGTGAGTAGCCCCATTGAAGTCAATCAGTGAGGTTTGCAGGATTGTAGCCTCAAATAGTAAATGAAAACATTTAATGAATAGCAACAGACTCTTTTGAAACCTCTGCTGGATCACAATCCAGAAGCTGGATCAGAACTTTTAACTTCAACAAAAATTTCTGAAATAAAAACAAAACACAGCCCCTAATCTATGTAACAAAATATGCTCAGGTATTATTTACAAAGATTGTCATTCAAAATAACATTCTGGAATGTTAGTATATTTGTGGATTTTTTTAACGTAGTTAATGCACCAAATTCTGCTCACTTTCACTGGTGTAAATCTGGACTAACTCTACTGACTTTAGAATTTGGCCTAAGGTGTATAAAAATGTTATCAAACATGGCCGATCCTATTCTACAGTGATGGAACAAGAGATTTGCAGCTATTACTCCTGTTAATGTGAATTGCTTTTGAGTCAGTTTCTGCCTCTTCCGTTATGAGGTACCTTAGGATCCAAAACCCACTGGAGTCAATGGAAAGCCTTCAATAGGCTTTGGCTGAAACTGTAAATCCACGAACAGGCCCTTACTCCCAGATTCACAAAGGTATTCGCGTTTCAAATAGGAAATCAATGGGAGTTAGGTTCCTAAGTACCTTTGTAATCTGGGTCTCAATGTAGGGATGGGAAAACTTGTTTTGCTAAATTTAGGCTACATCTGCACTACAAAGGGTGTGATTCCCCTGCTCATGCACACACAGACACGCTAGTGTTCATCTAGCTAACACCAGTACAAATAGCAGTGTAGCCATGGTAGCATGAGTAACGGCAACACATGGTTGAGCCCTGCTGAGCACAAACCCTCCTGTAACCAGTGGGTACATACTTGGCCCAGCTCAGCCATGCGTCTGCTGCCGCTACCAGAGCTACGCTGCTGTTTGTTCTCGCGCAAGCGCGATGAGCCTTACAAGCTGCTCTGCAGGTTCTAGATTTCAAACAGAACTTGAAACAGAACTTTGGGTTTCAGCTGCCTTTGCCTCTGTCAGCAATACTCTATGTATGTATTATTTTAATTCCTGCATAGGTGATGAAGCTGGGGGAGGGGGAGGGGAATTATTTCAAACACAAAGCACGTACTTTGGTGTATCTAGCAAATATGTTTTAATTCAATTTCCCTTGGGGGAAAAATAGTAACAAGGATAAAATGTTTTATAAAATTATCAAATGTTCTGCAAACTTTTTAAAAACAGGCCAGCTAAGGACAGCTGGTCAAAGCAGCTTTGAAGCTACTTTTATTACATCTGGGAACAGACTTGCCCCCAAATGGCCCCAGGATGAGGGAAGCATAAAGAAGTTTTATAGCCATCTTTCCCCAGGCTGAACAAAGCTCGGATGTGCCAGCATATTGGGGTGTGTTAAACTAAAAGTGAAAATTCAAGAGAACATAGGTTTGGGTGATGGACTGATGAAGATGGGGAAATCAGGGCAAGAATGTGAAAGAAGGAAAAGATATTAGATTATTCATAGTATTTATATAGTGTGTGTTTATATTTGTATTTTTTTCAAGTGTATCAAGGGGACTTTCAAAGTAATTGCAATTAAATTTGTGAATAATCCTTCTTGGTAAACATGTGAATAATCCAACATGGATGACATCATCGTAACTCTGAGCTGCCACCCTTAGTGAAGATGACACCACCTTTGAATGGGATTATTCATTCATATAGTGCAACTCCCACTGATTATCCCTTAATTAGGAAATGTATACACCTGAAAAAGACAGGGTAAGTTATCAATAGCAGGATGTGGCCTTTAACGTTAGTAAACTGAGTAAGTTTTATGTAGACAGTCCAGTATATTGGATATTTTGCAGACATGGTTTCTAGAACATAGCACCATGTGCTGTACATCCTTTACCCAGAAGTTCATAGGTAATATTGAATGGCTCTGTTCAGAAGTGAATATGGGAATGTAACTGTGTGATGATGCCACAATTCACCTCAGTGTATGAAAAATGAATAACAACGTGACCTTCATTTTGCTGGGCACTACTTAATTGTAGACACACAGCTGTGCATTGTAGGGTTATAGCTATGTCCGTGATGAGAATGATCTTGGAAAGGTGCCGTGTTCAGCACAGAAATAAAGCTACACAGTGTCAAAAAGTGGCCACGGATGGGGGCCATATTTATGTTGCAGTAGCACGTGAGAGCCCCAGTCATGGGACAGGCACTGTGCAAACACAGAACAAAAAGTCAAACCTTGCCCCACAGAGTTTACAGTTTAAGTTCTGTAATATCATATGAAAAATGTTCACTCATAGTGGCTGTTCCATCTCTGCAGTATAGGAGTGCAGGAAACCAGTGCTAACTCCGTTAAATAATTCTATATTTCAGTTTCTGAGTTTTCAGAAGGGTCTTTTGAATTTTTTAAGGTTGCTGCAGTGGAGATAAAATTATGAAAGCCATCACAGTGTGTGTATATATTGTAGCTTTAAAATAAAATTAACATTAGGTTCTACTAGCCTGTAATAAAAGCCCTACAAGAGAAACGCCTTTAAACAGCTTGGATCAGGTCCTCTGCTGGTGTAAATCAGCACAGCTCTGTTGAAGTCATAATCTCTGTGCACTGATGATTACATTTTCAAACACCCAAAGGCACCAGCTGGCTGCTCCCCAATTCCTTACATTTATGATGTGATTATATTGTTGCAGAGGGCCAGGAAGGAGGTCCGTGCTAGAAGCCTCATCCACTGAAGTCAATAAGAGTCTTTTCATTGACTTCATTGAGCTTTGGCTCAGGCCCTTAGTAATTCCTAAAAGCCAGAGAGAGACTGTATTTCATTGTTGCCTGTTTAACCCACTGGCAAGTGTATATTACATCTCCCCCACTGTGCCTGATCCACAGAGGATGTGTCTTTTACAGCCCCAGTTAAAGAGTTTTAGCTCAGATTGTAGCTGCTCATGTTTTTAGTTCTGGAGGGTCTTAGAATGGCAGCCATCACATAAACTCTCATGATTTTTTTGCAAGTCTCTCAATATTTGACACTTTTCCATAAGTCCTCAGCTCCTGGAGTCTGCTGATCAGAAAGAAAAAAGAAAGCTGAGATTCTCATGTAAAGTAAATTTCTAGCCTTTGTGGTTGTAGGGGAAAAACTTGCAAATGCAAATCTCAAAGGCTCAGAAACCAGAAGGCAAATAAAAACCCAACATTTATTATTTTTAAAACCTCATAATTTTAAAGTCAGTCTTGTGATTCTGGGGAGCACAAGTCATGGTTTGAATGCTTGCAGTTGGCAGCATTCATATTATCTACAATAATAGTAAGGTTGACTGCTATAGTAGATCCTTTCCAGGGCCGGCTCTGGCTTTTTTGCTGCCCCAAGCAAAAAAAAAAAAAAAAGGGGGGGGCAGCTGGAGCAGCAAAGCAGGGAACAAAACAAAACCAAAACAAAAAAAACACTTCGGGGCTGGAGCGGCAAAGCGGGGTGGGAAGCAGGGGGAGAAACAAAGCGCAGCCGGCAAAGCGGGGGAAAAAACAAAACAAAAAACCCTACAGGGCGGCTGGAGCCAGGGGGACTCCCTGTGCTGCAGAGTGCGTGCCCGGTCTAGTTGCGGGGAGCAGAGGGGGGAGAGAGAAGGGGGGCGGCCAGTGCTTCAGCGGGGCGCTCACCCCACAGCCCCGACCGCTGCGCCGCCTGCCGCGCCGCCTGCCGGGAGGGCTCCGCTCTGGTCGGCGGGGAGGGAAGGACGTGGGCTGCCCTGCCGAGTTTGCAGCAGGGCGCTCCCCTCCTCCATGCTGCTGCCCCCTACAGGGCAGCCAGAGCAGCGAACAAAAAAAAAGCGGCTGTGGTGCCCTAGGATTGGGCGGAATGCTGCCCCCTAGAATCTGCCGCCCCAAGCACGAGCTTGCTCAGCTGGTGCCTGGAGCCGGCCCTGATCCTTTCCAACTGTTTTTCCCCTATGCGAAATGAAGAACAGCTCTTAGTAAAAATACAGCGATAAAGTGTTGAATCATAGCTGTTTCGTGTAGGTTTCCAAACCAGAGCGATTTAACGATTGTAATATTGTTGGCAGTGTGCTCTTCCTGTTTTCAGTGACTGAAACCAGATCTGGGCTTGCCTTAATCACCCTAGTAGTTTAAGTGGCTTCATTGGGATTGCTCTTGGGAGTAAGAGCTGCAGGTCAGGCCCCAGGAGGTTAGAAATGAGGGACTTGTCAGTCTTTTCAGTGAGACTGTTTAGGTGAATGTTCTCCCATTTGGCAGTCCATTTCTTTCATAAGTCAAAAATACTTAATCTGGAGATGGGACAACCCAGTGCTGGATTTTGGTGTTTCAAAATCTTATTGGTAACATAGTGCTTTTTGCACTTTAAACCAGAACTTGGTTTTGGGTTTGTATTCATACCTATAGATATATGGAATATTACAGCCTTTCCATGCTTTCCCTGTTTGCTTACAACTCTCAGACTGGAATCAACAATCCCCTTCTCCCCTGTCTTCACTCACCCTTAATTACCTGTCCAGCTTTTAGCACTCCAGAGGGGGAAAAAAATCTATGCCAATTCCCACCATCAATATTGTAAAATATGGTGGCCTGGATTGTGCCTTTTAGGCACTTGCCTGCAGTGGGGGAAGTGCAGAGAGATGCTGTGCTCTGGGATGGGAGGAGCAGGGAGCTCTAGAAGGATTTGTGCCTCACAGAGGTACAATGTCTCAGGGAGTGCAACACTTGCTCCTCTTTTAAGGCATAGGGGGCCTCTATCGTGGGGACTGCTCCTGTGCTCTGGAGAGTGCAGGGAGTTGATGAGTGTGAGGGTGGGCAAAGGTTCCTTGTTCTTTCCTTCTCCTTTAATATCCACTCACATGCTAAGTGTAAACTGGCATTGGACATATCCAATCTCATTGGAGCAGCTGTCATAACATTATGCTTACTGTACCTGCATCTGTGCAAATATTGCTGTGGGTTTTTTTCAGTCTGTGTGAAATGTCCATGTGCTGCTGTGTTGTCCATGCCAATACACAGTTAACAGTTAGGTATAGAGATCAGTGTTACAGGCTTGGCACCTGGTGGATTAGTCATGCTACATACTAGCAGTAACGAGAAATGCACGGCACATGGCATTGAGAGGGTACTTATTATGGCTCCTTAAGACTTTTCTAGGATAATGAATGGTTTGAGTCAGAGCTTTACTGTCTTCTGATACTCAGTGGCTTCACTCCAGCTGTCTGCCAGGGTATATTTATTAATTTCTAATTACGACTTGGTACCTCTACTCAACCCATTAAAAGTCATTTTGTGTCAATTATCCACCCAGGCTGGTCATCAGAGAGCCAGAGTGACTGGCATCTGTAGAAATGTGTGTAACTGACAGGTGTTCTTCCTGGCATGATGCTTTTTATTCAGTACGATTGCAGCTGGACTTGACAAGGGAATGAAGGTGGAGAGGGATGGCAGATACATTGCAACTTTCTGGCTCAGAGAGCAGTCTGGTTGTAGCACTTTAGGTCTCCTGCACTGTAGCAAATAGGGGCTTAGGGAGATAGTAAAAGAAGGGAATCACAATAGTCCAGATGTGATGTGATTAAGACAGGAGTAAGGATTTCCAGAAGAGAACATAACAATGAGGCTGAGTAAGAGTACTGACCTTGTACTAGTGATGGGCAGATTGCAGAATTATGGGGCGGGGGGAAAGAGTGCAGGATTTGGGGATGACTCCAAGATTTCTGGCCTTGGAAAGAAAGTTAAGGACTGAGTAAAACATGATCTGCAAATAAGAAAATGGAAATTCAGTTTTCTGAAGAAACAGTTGAATATCCCCCACAAGCCTGATCTAGAGGGACCTTCAGAATGAAAAGGTCTGATCCAGTCAATGGCTAGACTCCCATTAGTCTTACTCTCAATAGTGGCAGCTAGGAAGAGAGTTTATAATTGATGAGGGGAGTATGACTGATTTGTAGCTTTGGAAATAAGTCATGGAGATTTGACGTTTATGAAACTGTGCAGGTAATTAAAAAGAGTGGCTAAAATGCCAAAAGAACAGGTTGGAGAGATGAGGTAGGTGAAGTAATATCTTTGATTTGACCAACTTCTGTTGGTGAGAGAGACGAGCTTTTGAGCTACACAGAGCTGCTTCTTCATTAGCACAATTCAGCTGAGAAGTAAAGATAAATGTACGGTATCTGAGTGACAATTACTTCCTGTTCTAAAAAGTAGTACTATGCTGCAGTACCTCCAATACCATGATGTAGTGACTATAGACAAATATTTATTTTTAATGGTGACCACTGCTTTAGATTGGTTATAATGGGTATTCAGCACCTACTTCTGAAGAAAAATTGAATTTCCAATTTGTTATTTGTGGATCATCTTTGAGGATAGTATTAGGGAAATCAGAGAGATGGCACAAAAAGGAATTTTTCACTCAGAAACAGGACATCAGTCTTTGTTCTATTTCAGCAGCAGGAAACTATTGTATAGTCAGAGGACTCTAGTAGGATCAGAGAGTAAATCAAGTGAGATAGAACTGACATCAAGTTTAAAGTTAGCAGGGAGACATCCCTGAATGAAAAGATCCCTCCGCTCTTTCCTGTGGGTAAGGACAGTATATTCCGTAATAGAGGGGGAATGAGTGGACAATGTTAAATCCTCTATCAGAACCGATTAAAAGGAGCAACTGGAACATTCACATCTCTTTGACTGTATTGGTGCTGAACAGAGACAATGCAAATACTCTGTAAGTAACCAAACTGGGTCTCAAATACAAACATATACTTGGTTATCAGAACTTGCTAAAATAAGTGAACAATGTAAGCATGCCTTTTGTTTCTTGTAATCCTTTACGGTATTTGGATAAAATTAATAATGCTTTAGTTTATTAAGAAAAAGAGTGAGAGCAGGAAATGAGACTGAAATTGGTCAGTAAGGTAGCACTGAAGCTGGTGGAAACTTCTCTCTCCAGAATGTGAGTTGAGAGAAAGGATAGGCATGGGAGGGTGATTAGGGAGTGAAGTGAACTGTCCAGACTGGTGAAAATATAGTGGAAACTACAGCCAGTTGAACAATCTCTATTGAAGCATTTTATTGACCTAAAATGGCTTTTTAATCAAATGGAATTTTTCATGGAAAAAAAATCCAGTGTGTTTAAAAAAAAAAAAAAACTAAAAAAAAATTCTCCCCCCGAAACAGAGTTTGTTGCCAAAAACCAGAGCCCCTCAGTTTTCGATGGCTGAAAATGGAGAATGGTTTTGGTTTTATTAAAACCTGAAAAAATCTGAAGAAAAATAAATAATTTTTTGACCAGCTATAGTGGAAATTTATAGATTCCAAGGCCAGAAGGGACCATTGTGATCATCTTGTCTGACCTCCTCTGTAACACAGGCCATAGAACTTCCTCCAAATAATTCCTAGAGCATCCAACCTTGATTTAAAAATGCTAGTAATAGAATCTACCACGACCTTTGGTAAATTGTTCCAGTGGTTAATTACCCTCATCCAATGAAGAGGCTGGTAATGGATCCAGTGACGAGGTGCTTCACATCATGTACCATGTGAGGGAAATGATGGTTTCAGTGAAGGCAGGTGAGAAAGAAGGAGCGTGTCAGACTGGAAGAGGAAGATATTTTGTGGGCGTGGTGACAGAGCAAGGTGCAAAAAGTTCAGAATAAGCATGGTAGATGACCACTAAGCTCGATGGCGACTAATGATATCTCTGTGCTCAGGCACACATGAAACCATGTGGTTAGACAGGAAGGATGCATATCTTTGAGGGGTGTTGCACACTATATTTCCATGTATTACAGTGACAAGTCTACTCATGAGCATCAGACATGAATGAGTAAAGCACTCATAATGAGTGAAAAGCAAACATGCACCCAACCTTTTAAAAAGGCTTGTGTTTCTTTTTATTACATGGGGGAGGAGTGTAACTGGAAAAGTAGTTTCTATTTTAGTTATGCTTAGATATATACAGACCAGGAAGGATTTGTGGGCTTTGGTATGAAAGGAAAGTAATATGCTGACGACATAAAGAACGTAAGTCTTTTCCTTTAAAGATGTAGATTAGTATACTGTGTTCCAGGAATGGGGAGGAAGAATAGTCTATGGTGGGTAATTACACTGGACAAACTCCAGTCACCATCCCCACCCCATTTCTAAAATGGTATCAAACCTCATTGGTTAGGCTGGGACCACATGTGACCATTTGTCAGTGCAATCACATCCCTCCCTCCCTCCCCATTTGTCTGTTCAGCTCCCATAGACCTCAATGGGCTTTGGGTTAGGCGCCTGTTGCATATTGTCTAAATCCTAGATTGTTAGCTCATTGCAGGTGAGATTTTCTTTGTACTAGGTACTCTACCACCAAGTAACACAATGTGGCTCTGGTCGGTTTAGCATCCCCAAAAGCTACTGCTTTAGCAAAGCTTGATGATAACAACAACAGACTTATATTCATGATGGTCTGGTTTTGGTGGAAATGTTACTGGCAGCCCTAGACATCCAAAAATCATGAGATTGGCTTAAAAATAAGATTTTTTTAAAAAGAATAAATGCCAAGTTTTCTTTATTTGTTTTCCAATTTCAGAGCCTTTTGGATGCACTCAGGTCACATTATCAAGCTTTTCTCTGCAACCATGAGGGCTAGAAACTTACTTTTTAAAAATGAAAGCTGGGATTCCCCAGTAATCAAACAATTCCTCAACCTGAGGCCTTAAGAAAAATGCTAAATACCACACTAAAATCATCAGAGCTGGCAACACTGATTGGAATAAAAAAATGCAGTAAAGGCAGCATGAGACAGTCCCCCATTCTGGACCCCGGGGGGTCCTTTTAAAATGTTCTCTTTTTAAATATAGTCTCCATTGTTCTCAGAATTTTGAAAACATTTTTCAGACACTGTTTACTATCCCCCAGTGTTTTGAATGGAGTCAAAATTAACAATACTGTGTATGCTCATAAATAAAAATGTTAGCTCACTACGTGTTTTGGTGCACCAGCATCCTCTGCCTTGCCAAGCCTTAGAAATAATGTGAGTGAGGCGTGTAAGGTTTCTGAAAGATGCAGTAGTGAATGTGGAGCTCAGTGTTGTAGCTGGCCTATCAGTGCCAAGGCCATTGACTTGGCCTTGTTTGTCTTAAGTCGGTTTCTCAGATTTGCCTATCTTATAAATAGCTAAAGAGGCTTTTAAAATCTTCTGAGCTGAGAGTTTATGCAGTTGGCTAAATTTCTACCCACAGAAAACCGTTATTATTGAAATATGGAATCTTCTAAAGATAAAGGCCCTGATTACCTCAGGGAGATCCACACACAGATGGAGCTGTCTGCCAGTGTCTCTCCCCTGCCCTGTGTAAGTAGAGGAGAGGAGCAAGATCTAGGGAAGAGGCAGCCCCTCCCCAGCACTATCTCCTTCCTGGGGCCTCCTGGCAGGCTCTCTACAGGGTAGAGATCTCCAAGTAGGGGAGTGGGCAGCCAGGGATGGGAAGAAGGCCAGCCAAGGTTAGGAGAAGGCAGGTGATGGTGGGAGGTCCATGGGGATGGTGGGAGAACAATGGAGACCACCTGCAAAAAGTAAGTCTCTCTTTGTATGACTTTTTCCATGGTGTCCCTTTGTCAAAGGGCCTGAGTGGCTGGATTGTCATGTAAGTAATAACACCGGTGCTCCAGACAGACTGGGAAAGAATAAGGTTAACTTATTTCTGCATACTCCCTCCTCACCCCAAAACCTGGGGGGAAAGGACCAAAACAAAAATGAGCAAAGAGCAAAATACATTACTCAGTTTATCAACAATACCAGTCTCTGCCACAAGCCAGTCTGAGAACAGGGGTCCCCTGCATCTCCACTAAAGAATCTGTCTTCTTTATACAGTTTCCTGCGAACACTCTAGTATTGAGTCACACACACAGAGAGTAATGGCAAATCCTCCTTCACAATGAGTACCTCATCAGGAGAGGAAGGATAGTCCAGTGGTTAGGGTAGTAACCTAAGACTTACAACCTAGGTTTAATTCCCTGCTCTGCCTCGAATTTCCTGTGGCAAGTCAAGTTTACAAATGGGGAAGAGAAACACAGAGTGGCCAATTGATTATAATACCTCACAGGGGTGTTATGTGGATAAGTACAGTCAAGATTGTGAAATGCTTTGAGATCTCCTGTTGAAAATTGCTATATAAGAGCTAGGTATGTACTCTCTCTTCTCTCAGACTGACTCCCTTCAGGGGTGCATCCCTGGGAAGGGAAATCTCAGCCATAGTTTTGTTTTTTGTTTTTTGTTTTTTAATTGAAAACTCATCTGGTTCTGGTTAATGTCACCCAAAACTCAATCCAGGTTTGCCAGCCTTTCAGTAAATACGGGCTGAACTCTGCTTTTGGGTGGAATCAATGCAAAGCTTGTCTAAGAAGTGACAAGTTTCACTTTGAGTTTTTGCCTTGACTTCTGAGATTCAAAACAAAACTTTGGCAGGAGGGCTAGTGAGCCCTCACAAACTGAGAATGAAAATTAAAGAAAAAAAAATACAGCACGTCCTGACTAACGCTGACATGGCCTTAATGATAGCATTACTGTTAGGTACAAAGACTTACATATAGGCTGAGCAGGTACTACAACTCAAGGGCCTTGGCCATAAGAACATTCACACTGGCATGGTTATTCATCAAGAAGTCGTTCTTGAACAGATGTTCCCCAGCACCACAGTTCAATCCACCATTTCCCCTTCCTTCCAAAAAGGAGTCCCTATTTCAGCTCAGTTATACCTTTGGATCTCACTGGAGCCCCAGAATCCTTTGAACTGATTGCTTACAGTACTCCTTGTAAAGCACAACTGCTGCTGGCACAAAGGAGTCCATGGTTTGTTTGGAAGCTAAAGCTTCCAGTTGAATACAAGTGAGCAGGAAAAGAAATCCCCTTTTGGAGGAGTAAGTGATAGAACAAATACCATGGAACAGTGAATTGAACAGAACGCCCATATAATATCAAAGATTATAACTGTGTGATCTCCTCATCACCCCTTCTGCATTCAGAATACCCAGTGCTCTGGGGAATTCTTATTTGTGACTAGAGCAGGCGTAGGCAACCTATGGCACAGGTGCCGAAGTCAGCACGCGAGCTGATTTTCAGTGGCACTCACACTGCCTGGGTCCTGGCCACCAGTCCAGAGGGCTCTGCATTTTAATTTAATTTTAAATGAAGCTTCTTAAACATTTTTTAAACCTTATTTACTTTCCATACAACAATAGTTTAGTTATATACTATAGACTTATAGAAAGAGACCTTCTAAAAACATTAAAATGTGTTACCGGCATGCAAAACCTTAAATTAGAGTGAATAAATGAAGACTCGGCACACCACTTCTGAAAGGTTGCTGACCCCTGGACTAGAGTTATCCAATGAAGTTCCCAAAAGAAGAGGGAACCATAGGTGGTTGTTGAGGTGCTTAGCATTTCTCTGTGATTCAGTATAACTGGACCCCCTCCTTTTTCTGTGGTTTCATGGTGAAAATTTGAAACTGGCCTTAGAATTTACTGCTGTTTACAAATGAGCTTGCAAAAAACAGTACATGCTGCAGGCACAGATCAAGCTAGGGCTGCTTTACAGGAAGTTAAATAATTCCAAAAATAGCAGTATTTGAGTAAATTTCTGTAGGATTTGCTTACAATTTTCAAGGGTATTTTTAATGTCAGAGATATTTAGGAATCATTTTAACTTCAGATGTGGACTTGCACCATTCAGGAGAAGAAATACCATAAGACCTGGTATCTCATTATTTTGGACCTATACATTGCTCTCTAAGAAAAGTCTGAAAAATGTAAACAAAAGTGCAAAATGTTAAACTATGGTGCACTGATATTTTGAACCATTTTTCTGCTCATCCTTCTCCCTCTGTTTAGTCCTTCTGACTGGTCTTTTCTATTTCTATGTAACTTGATTTCATGATTGAGTTAGCTAAGTTCATAAATCCATTTTGCTCTCCCCTTCCCATGCCCCCATCTAAGGGATACTTCCTCCTCCCACCTTCAGATAACTAATAATGGTTTGACTGATTTTGGTCAAAACCTTCAAAGAAATTTTCACTTGGGGCTGAGATTAATCTTAAGAAATTTCAAACCAAAGAGAAGACTTTTGAGAAAATTGGGAATGCCAATAGAGGTTTAGGAAAGAATGGCTCTTTGAACACTGTGTTTGTTGCTTGTGATGTTACTCACAGAAGAAACTGGTTCAGATTCTGCTGCATCAGAGAAAGTGAATGTTTCAGATTCTTTCAAAACATACAAACTACATATTTAATATCAGCTAAAGATGTTTTCATTCTATTGGCATCTTACAAAGAAAAACTGTTTTCCAACCAACCCTTTGAAAGTCACTTTTAAACAGCGGTAAGGAATCCTAACAGGTTATAGATTCATTGTTCTGTGTTAGGGACAGGTTCTGATTTTAGCTGCTGTTATGTTGGTGATGTAGTAAAATGCTACAGTGCAGTGGTCTGAGGCAGATACCACTGTAAGTGTTTTAGCTATCTGGTTCCATAAAGGGACTTGATCGTTACTTACATTTATCCTGAATGACGTGCAGTAGTTACACCCACCAGCTTCAGTGACAATAATATAAAAGTATTATGTTACAGGGTGGAGGGATAGTTCAGTGGTTTGAGCATTGGCCTGCTAAACCCAGGGTTGTGAGTTCAATTCTTGAGGGGACCATTTAGGGTTTTGGTCCTGCTTTGAGAAGGGGGTTGGACTAGATGATCTCCTGAGGGAGGTCCCTTCTACCCCTAATAATCTGATTCTATACAGTTTAACAGGGTGTTCCTTGGGTAACAGATGATTTTAAATAGATGCATATGGGCCAGGGTAGGGTGGGGTTGCTTAATTAATGAAGGGATTGTGTTTGATTTAGGAAGCACCAGTCTGAGCTTTGCATGCAGAAGTAGAAACACTTTGACTGAAATTTTTGCTTAAGTAATACAGATACATTACATCCCAAGCAAAATTAAAAAACATTGTAAAGTCAAGCACCCAGCTGTTGGGAAATATCAGGGTCAAGGTTGCTGTACAATCTCATTTCAGCCTCTTTGTGCATATGCTTTGATATAGTCTTTAATTACATGATCAAATGCTATTTTTTCCACAGGACTCAGTCCCATTCAGTGCAGAGGATGGATGGTACTCTAGGAATGAGTCATTGTGTGTAATAAAGGAGAGTATTTTCTTTAGGAGCTCTGTTTCAAGAAGTTGGGAGTTCTGTGGTGAAAGAGGCAAGGAGTGGCAGGAAGAGAAAGGATAGCATTGTTGCGGTAGAGATTGGGTGAAATCTGACTGAAGCTACTGAGCACGACAGTTGCCCTTCATTCAGAATAAACGTAAGAAACAACTAAGCTCTTATTTGGAGTAAGATAGCTGAAACAATAGAAACCACCACCCAAAACACAGACCATATGCAAGGCTGATCAGAAGCTGAGCTATGTGGGTGTAGCGGTTTTGCAGGGGTCTGAATGCAAATACAGCTGCTGGGTATTATATGCTAAAAGGGTGCTGACTGGAAAGAAGTTTGACCCTGTGAGCAAAGAAACTGTCTCCTCTTGTTTGATTTCTGCTGTGTTCACAGAAACAGGACTTAGTACATCCTCTGTAAATAAACAGGATTGCATCAAAGAAATACCTGATTATTATAGATTTCTCTTCATAATGGAAAATAATCATTCAGGCTAAAAAGGGGTAACAGTATTGTAGTTAAGAATGTTGGAATACTGACCTTGAGAACTGGATTCTATCCCTGCCTCTTCCACAGAGTTCATATGTGATATGGAAACAGTCACTTAAAGCATACTTTCCACAGGTGGTCACTATTTGTGTGTTCCTTATTTTCTGACTACCCAGTTTGAGGTACCTGAGGTCTGATTTGCAGAAGCACTGAGAACCCATATCTCCAACTGAGATCAGCAGGAGCTCTGCTCTGAATATAAAGTGCTGCAAAATGAGGAGTATTCAGAAAAATCAGTCCATGGTTTCTAACATAGGGCATCCAAAACTAGCTGACGTTTTGGCCAATTTTGCCTTTGTCTCTCTCCCTGAGTTCCCTATGTGGAACATTAGGATAATAATACAAACCTCACCTCCCAGGGGCATTAATCTTCACAATGTTCGTAAAGAACTAAAGTCCAAATCCTCAAAAGTATTTAGCCTCCTAACTTCCATCTATTTCACTTGAAGTTGGGAGCTTAAATACCTTTGAGGTTCTCTGTCTAAAATACTGCAATGAGAGCATCTCAGGAAATCAGTAATTGTGTATTCAGTGCAAGCTTTGGATGGTGAGCAGGAAATAAGGCTTGGGAACAAACGCTGAAGGGAGAGAATAAAAAGAAATACTGGCTAGCTGCTCATTCATTGAGCATGGTCCATCCTGTACACTGAATGAGGCAGGCAGGGGTCTTGTGGGAAAAATGATATCTGGTCATGTAGTTAAAGACTGTATCATAATGCATATGCACAAGGAGCTGAATTAAGTTTGCATGGGCAACATTTATCCTGACACTTTCTAACTTTGGAGTCCTTGATTCTGCAACCATAATATTAGAGCTGTTCACAGGACAGAAATTATATTTTGCAAAGGTTTGAGATTTTGAAATTTGGCTTTGTTCTGAATCAAACCAAAAACTCAACGATGTCAAAATTCTCTCTGAAGGAAAATTCTGAAATTTTCATTTTTAAATTTATCAACATGTTTTGGGTTTTACTTTTTACATTGTATTATATTATAAACAGAATTTAAAATGACAAGTCTTTTCTAGTTTGAAAAAATCAAAATATTTTGTTCTGAAAATGTTGAAACAGGACCTTTAGATATTATTGGAACTCTTTTCCCCCAGGTTTTTCTCCAAAAAGGATTTTTGTCAAAAATCAATAGCATTTAAAGGAAGCATTTTGATGGATGAGCATTGTCCAATGGAAAAAGGTTCCATCTAAATTTTTCTGACCAGGTCTACTTAACATTCTTTTACTATACATTTAGTTGATGTAATTGTATATAATGTACTGTCAACAATTGTTTATCTTTAATCAAAAAATTAGTAACCAAGTTCCCGTTTCTACGGACACTTAAGTTAAGAATCTAGGCTAGCATTTTTATCTTGTTATAATGAAGGTGTTCTCCTGTAACCTACTGTTCAGTATGTGTTATCTACGCTGGAGCTGCAGAGGGCATAATCCACCACTGGACTTAGGGGACTTAGCTCCTTGCAGAACTGGGGACTTTGCAGAGATCGATCCTTGCACCCATGTGGGACATAACTGACTTCAATGTTCCTTTGCAGTGATGGCCTTTAGCTCACAATGTAGAACCTCATGCTTCTATATTCAGTTCCCACGGACAAAGAGCATGATGGTATTTATATTATGTTTTTTCTTAATTATTGAGAGAGAGAACTAAAAACGCTTTTACAGTTCTCTCTCATTAAACACTATGTTTAATGAGAGAGAAAATGGAATGAATGGCTTTTCTAGAATGGTAATTGGAGAAGAGCCCAAAGTGACACACTGATTTGACCCCTTTTCCCCTGAAATTTGGGGAAGTTCAGATCCAGACCTGGCTTTGAACTTCACAACACAGAACAATTGCTAAATTGGGTGAAACAACAACTCTTTGTCCTCACCCTCCAAACTTTGGGGAAGAATGGATACAGCACTGAACTTAGACTCAAGACTAACTGTAGGATTAATTTTACAGCCCGTGCAATTGCTGAACTACCAGCTGCTCATTTTAATGTGTAGGTTCAGATGAAAGCACATGCTAATTTATACAGCACTGTACTAGGCATTTTTTTTAACTGGTTCTCCCCAGCTACCCAGTTTGTCCAGTACTTCAGACATGATCACTTCAAGGAGGGGTCGCAACGTCTTCGTGCCAAAGCTGCTAGTTGTGTTGGCTTGAAGCAACCATTAAACTCCTTAGGACTGAAGCCAATTTCATTATGAATCATGGATATTGTGGATTACCACATGCTAGCCTTAAAGGACAAATAACTTTGCTACTGCAGGAATAACAGTCTTGGGGAGATCAAAAACAAGAAGGGCAAAAATGCCTCCAGCCATGAAGAGTGCTCAAAATGAATGGTGGGACAAGGATTTTATATTACTGACTGTGACAGTGTGTGACTCACTGCAGTGCCTCCTGCTGGTCATCTCAGGGAATTAGCATTTCCAGCCTCCAGAGCACCCTCTGTCAGCCAGTGTCCCGCTGCCGCTGGCCCCCATGTCCCTTCTAGACCCCAGTGACCCTTTACTCTGGGGCTGCCCCCTGGAAATACCCCCACCAGTCTCTATGGGTTTCCCCTCTCTGGGGAACCCCCAACCCTCTATCCCCACTTTGCCTCAGTCATGGGCTACTGCCAGTCACCGTCTAGCCTCCGCTCACTGGGGCAGACTGCAGTGTAAAAGCCACTCATCATAGGCAAGGGGGGTTTGGACCTGCTGCCTCTGCCTACCCATGGGCTGCCCCCTGCAGACCCAGTACCTAATTGGCCTTACCCAAGGCCTGCAGCCTGGGGGGGTTCCAGGCCAGAGCTCCCCAGATCCTCTGGTCTTCCCCCAGCCCTGCTCCAGTCTAGTTACCCTGCTCAGCTTCCCAGGCAACCATGTCCTCCTCTCTCCATGTAGCTAGAGAGAGTGTGGGTGTCTTGGCTTCTGGCCCCAGCCCTCTTATAAGGGCCAGCTGGGCCTTCATTAAGCCAGCCACAGCTGTAGCTGCTTTCCAATCAGCCCAGCCTTTCCCCTGCCATAGTCCACTCCCAGGGCTGTTTTAAGCCCTTCAGGGCAGGAGCAGGGTAACCACCCCGCTACACCAACGCATATACAGCAAAGCAAAACCATACTGTTAAACGTTGTTTGTGTGATAAATGAAAGACATAGGTAGACTCCTTCATACAGTAGGCCAAAATTTTCAAAAATGGGTGCCTAAAGTTAGGCTCCCAGGACCACATTTAGACACCTAAAAAGTGGGCCTCATTTTCACTGACTTTTATGGGCGCTTCTGAGCACTTCTGAAAATCAGGGCCAAAACTAATCATTGGGAACCTAAAGTCAGGCTCCTAAATCCTTATTTTAGGGACTTAAAGAAGTGGCTTGATTTTGCCAAAATGCCCAACACCTAGCAGCTTCCATTGGCTTCAGTGGCAGCTGCTGGGTTCTCAACACTCCTGAAAATCAAATGCTGAAAAGTGGTGCCTAACTTTAGGCACCCATGTTTTAAAATTTTGGCCATGGACTCTCCTTACCAACATGAGAGAAGAAAGAGGAGGGAAGAACTAGCCAGAAGAAATAGTGATAGACCATGAATGAATACACAACTGCTGCATTCATAGAGAACCAACCTCCTTATTATTAACAGCTTCTATTGCACAACATACTGTAATGCTACAATATTTAAACTTTGGAATAACTCTTGTGAGCGGCTCCTCAGATTCCAAATACAATTAGCCTCAAACAGAAACTATTTTTCCTTTAAGGTTTTATTAGAAAAAGTTTCCAAATAAATTAAAGGAGTGAAATAACAAGCATGCCTCTTTAGCCACAAGTCCAAAAGTTCCCAAGCCCTAGGCTACTTCAAAGCATCCCTCAAAAATAACAGGCTTCTTGCCAGCCTAGGGATTCACTCTATGCTGGAGTTTATAGACCCACAGATGCTGCAGTTACAACCACAATACTGTTTTGTAGAGACACAGTCAGCATAACAAGTTACACAACTTTGTGTTCACACAACTTCTCTATTGTCACAGCCATGGTTTTGCACCTAGCACTCTTACCATGTTTTCATGAGTGCATTCTGAGCAGTTGTTATATAGTACCTACCAGGAGCAGCGTGGGCTACAGACTTTAGGTATTCACCTCCCCCCCTCCACACACACACACGTCACTTGGGATTATGGGTAGGAGATACACCTCCCAAGTATTTAAAAGCAGAAGTAACAACAATAGCTTCTCTCTTTTGCCCTTCCAGCCTTTAGAAGAAATAGCTGGATTAGTTTATAGGGTTTTTTAAAAGTTTGCTTATGTGCATGGATATGTTTGTGTGAGGGGATATGTGAAGAAATTCAAGGAAAATTAAGTGAAACAATGAATTTTTCCTTTAGTTCTGAAAGTGGTGAGGTCCATGGCACTTTTAATCACCTATGGTGGCAAGTTCCATAGTCTATGTCCAGCTCTTCAGAAAGTTCTGCCTCCTGCCACATTCATAAACCTCTCCATGTCAGTCATCCGTTTTTGCTCCAATGGAGTGTAGCTGTCATAGAAAGTGATGCTGTGGAGGGAGAGGAGTTATCTCAGAGAGCCATGGAAGGCTTCGGATATCAGCATAGTAATCTTAAATTGTACTCTGCATGAAATGGGGAGCCAGGACAGCGAGTGGAGCACAGAGGGGCCATGTTCATTGCTGAGTAGATGGGCTGCTGTGCTTTGAACCAATTGGAGCTTTATCACTATGGCTTCTTTCTTAGGTAGGAGGCTGGGCATCACAAATGCATATCCAGCAAAAGAAAGTGCTGGGAGTTTTAGATGAAGGGTGGTTTATCTTCTGGATGATGTATCTAGAAAGGCCCTGTGGGATTGTTTACATACAGGGCAGAGATGTCCCCAGAGGCCAGGCACATAATGTTGGAATGCTTATCTTGTGTGAAAGTGCATTGTGGGATGTCTAAACTCTCAGAGCTATGGGAAGAAGGATGACCGGCTTTTCCAGATAAAGTGGGAAGGTTGGGGTGCCCAGTGACATAGCAAAATAGTTCTGTGCCTGACCAGGGACCAAGCCATGTAGCATGGATGCAGCTAGCAGCTATGGTATTGAGAACTATACCTTTAAGGACTATAGCTTCCCAGGCAGGAAGGCTGTGGGAGGGGTGCTGCAGAAGCCCATGAGTTGTCATTCAGAGACAATTTGGAACTGGATCACTCAGTGAATAAAGATCTTTTTCAAGTATCTTGGGCCTAGAGTGACCACTGAATAACACAGCAGGGACAGCACAAGGAGAAGTGAGATTCACCAGTTAACGAATTATTAGCAGTGTGCTGTGTGGCTACAAGCCATATTTTTAGCCAACAGTGCCTGTAAAGTGGTGAGTGGAATGGTAAAACTTAACTGTAAGGGTGAAGCCTAAATCAACTTCTATTAGATCTGAGCACTACCTTTTTCCAGTGCCTTCCACATTGTGATGACTATTGTAAAAGTTAACTTAATTTTGTGGCTGCAAATACTTTGGCTCAAATTTTGCCTGTGCCACTTGCACCCTCAAAACACAGGGAGGCCAGGTCTCTGTTCAGCTGAAAATATACTGCACTGTGGAAAGCACTTTCCATTGCAAACATGTAAAGAGAAGCGAGATCCTGCCTAGGCTTTGCTAGTAATGAATCATGGTAGATAACTGAATGAAATGACTCAGTCCCTGTGAGCTTGTAAAATCCAGACAGGTAAACTGAAGTTACAGTAGGCAGAGCTCCACCTTTTTCCTCTCCATAAATGGTGCATGTTGTGTACTTCCTACTTATCTCTGCTTGATCTGAAGGAGTGTAGCTCAATTTTCTTCCCGACTACTGTGGGAGTGCATATCTTCCTTTAGATATGCCTCGAATGGTGATGCCGTAACATGATGCAATATGATCGTGGAATGTCGCATTATTATTTTTATTGCCTAGTTATATAGTCTCATAGATGTACAAAGTGGTGTAAAATGTGATGAACAAACATCTAAGTCCTGGTTCCAAAGAACTTGTAATCTACAGCTGCTACAACGGTGAACGGCACAGAGCAGAACAAACACAGGGAGGGCCGTGGCCGGGTCCCACTACTTTTACAGCGTGATTGTCTACCAGAATGCTAATGATCAAAACCCCTATAAGCTGTTCCAAATGACAGTCTGCAGTGAGCTCACCCTTTTCCCTTTGGCCTACTTTAACCTGTCTGTAAGTGTCACATAACCCTATCTTGTACAGGAGTACATTCATGTTTTCGACATTTGCATCTCTGGCAGTGAACAGGTCTGAATAAAATAAACTTCACGTGCTATCAAGACACAGCCTTTCTGTTTTTGTTTTATAAGGGCTCACAGAGAACATTTATGCTTGTCCCAGTGAAGCAAATCATTTGTAGGCTTAAAGGACAAAGTTCCCTATGTAGGTGATATGGCTCATCTGGCAGCCCTGAACTTTAGTTCTGAGAATAACACCTACGCTGCTGGGCGACCTGCCAAGAGCTGCACCCACATGGGAGTCAGCCCAGCCAAGATGAAAAAAATTAGCACTAAACCAGCATGACTCTTCTTTCTCTCTCTCTCTCTCCCCCTCTGTTTTTAAGAAAGCAGTTTAATTTTGGCGCCAACGCTTATCTGTATCTTTTTGATCTTTTCTGAGTTCTTCCTGAGGATTCTGAAAACATTCTACAGCCCCTAAATAAACACCCGAGAAGGCCCACACTGTTATGATTACTGCTAATGTTTGCATATAAAATGAATATTAAGCAGCAAATGTCCATACCCTAGGACAGGATTAATACTCCAATCTCATCAGCATCCCCTTCCCCTCCAGCAGACTTTGTACCACTTCCCTTGCTGTGCTCTACACCTTCCCGAACTACTGCTGCTATTGCTATTCATTATTTGTATGAGGGTAGTGCCTAATTGTGGCCTCAATCAGAGATCCCATTGTGCTGGGCACTGTACGTACACACACACACACACACACACACACACACACGACACTTCATGTCCCAAAGAGCTCACCGTCTAAGACCATTATGATTAGTGTAACAAGCAAAGGTTGCAGCACACCAGGCCACAAAAACCTCCCCTCCTTTAAATCAAGAAATGTGTGGTAGGGCCAGCAATAGATCTTAGGTTTCCTAACTTGGTCTGGGGCTTTAAGCACAAAGCTGTCCTTTCTCCTGAATTTAGTCTTGGTTCAAGACCTTATCTTCTAAGTTTCAGCCTGGGGATGATTTTTAAGCTGCATTTGTAAAAACCCAGCAAATAGTGAGTTTGTATTGTAAAAGCTGACACACCTTAACTGTACTATATGCATCTGCTAGCAGCTGCTGCTATAATTATTGCTGCCTTATCAAATGTTTGGCTCCTGATGCTATCTTGTATGTTCTTTGCTTACATCATTGCACCTTTGAGCAGCGCTGCTAACGTGTACTCCCCTTATTGTTTACTACATTATTTTCTAATAGGGGCGTTTCCAGCAATAGCTGCATATGGAAGACTCCATCATTTACTCCATGTTAATATGTCACTCACACTCTGTGTAGGGCAACAAAGGAGGAGTCCAGACAGGGTGAGATTAGCTGTCTGGGTAGACTTAGCGAGGCTGTAGCATGAGGCTGTACTAAAGAAGAGGGTTACGAGAGTCCTCCAACAAAGTCAACAAAAGGCAGCAGATCTTGTGATGGAGGGATTGTACAGTAATGTGCTTTTAAAATAAAAACAGGATTAGCCAATTCATTTTGCTTAGTTTGAAAGTAAAAGCGATGTTGTGAAAAAGCAGTTCAATCGTAGTAAAAGACCATGCTGCCCGAAGCCTCCAGAAAGCAGATAGCCCAGTGGGCGATTTGATTTCAGTAGCGTTGAAATTTTCTCACAAAGCCTGTCAGCTGTAATAAAGAGATGAGGCAAAGGCCAAAGCTTGTGTTGGCTGTGCTTATTGTTAAAGACTATTAATTGCAAGGTATGCATTTTCCACATTCGCACCTTCACTTAGTGGTCGTGATATTGGGAGCATTAATGACTGAGACGATCACACTGTGGAAATTCTGGACCGGGGTCTGGCCCTGCTCAGTTCCTTTGGTAGCACAAAGGGGATCTAAAACCAGGGGCGGCTCTAGGTATTTTGCCGCCCCAAGCACAGCAGGCAGGCTGCCTTCAGCGGCTTGCCTGCGGGAGGTCCTCGGTCCTGCAGATTTGGCGGCACGTCTGCGGGAGGTCCTCCGAAGCCACGGGACCAGCGGACCCTCTGCAGGCATGCTGCTGAAGGCAACCTGCCTGCCATCCTTGTGGCGACCAGCAGAGTGCCCCCCATGGCTTGCTGCCCCAGGCACAGGCTTGGCGTGCTGGTGCCTGGAGCCGCCCCTGCTTAAAAATGCCTTATCTTGGCAGCTGAGGATTTCCCCCAGGGTCGGGGAATCCCTGGGTGGTGTGAAGTTGATGTAGCCAATTCTGTGCCAACCCCTTCTGGGCCTTCCCCCTGATGCAGGGGGCATTCCAGGGACGGGAGGGAGGCATAACTGCAATCCAGCAATCACAGCCACCATAACCACCCTTAAGGAACCATTACAATCCAGTACAATTTACAGCTAGAGACTAGATAAGCTATCCTCAGGATTGAAGTACAGGGAGGTGGGTGGAAAGCCTTCTCCAGTGCACCTGGGGAGTCAGCCCTGTGAGTGTAGTCAAGCTGTACTGGAGAAGGATGGGGTTATGTGTAGCTTCGCTGCAGGGCTTTTCCACCCCCCTCTTGCAGACTTAAAAGAACTTTTGGATGGTATAAACAGCTTGGAACAAGTTTGGTCAGGTTTTAACAATTTAGTGGCGCTTAGCTAAACCGCTGTTCTGGCAATGATGAAGTGCTTCTCCTTATTCACACACTGTTTATTGCAGCTCTTGTGCAGTTGTTTTTAATCTCCAGGGAACTTTGACTAGGATTGTTCCTATTTTCAGTCTTGGAGGGGAAGAAATGCCGTATATACTCCAAAACAGGTTCCGCTTGCAAAGGCTTGTTCCGGCACCCCTGTGTTCTTTGCAGTTTCAAGCAAGTTAAGGACAGGGCGAACTATCAAAGGCAATTGAATGCTCATACTGGATTGGGCTTGCTTTTGCCACAGTGATCCCACTAGATCAAAAACAGCTGTTGGTGGAAATGCTCTGCAAACAATAAAAGGTTATTGGTGGCTGTTAAAACTATTTATCTACTGGGCTGTATGGTCTAGAACAGTGATGATAACATTGTTGAGCACAAGTGCCAAGAATGAAGCATTGATTCACCAAGTTACCAGCAGTGATGGGGCTTCTGTTGCCTCCTCCATCCCCTGCCTGTGGCATGACCACAGTGGAGTGTCACAACACTCCATGTCATCTTAGGAGGAGGAAAATCCCAGTCCTTCCCTTTCCCTCCAGTCTGGCACTGAAATGGCTACATTACCTTCAGGTGGATTGCCCCTACACCTCAGTTGCACAGCTAGCCTGCTCTGCACCATGACATGAGCTCACCCTTTGACTTTTCAGGACCTGCTTCTGTCTTCCCATCCCCTGCTCCTCACTGAAACCGCGTAACCCTAGTCTTCTAGCATTGGGGTAAGGGGACGCACTAGACTATCCTTCTCACAGAGCTTTAGTTTGGAAGCCTAATAAACTAGAAGCAGGAGGAAACAAGTTTAGCTTGTTATTAAACACTTGTTGTTTCTTCTCCAATGGTAGCTTGCCCTACTACCATTTTGAAAGAGTAACATATCTGGTTTCTCTTGGAAAAAGCTTTTTGCTCCCATAGGCTACCTAGCATTTTATTTCTTCTTTTTCCTGTGGTAATGTTGCTCTCAGGCCAAAGAGGCATCCAATTGAACCACAAATCTGGCTGCAGCATCTGTGCTGGAGCTGGTGGGAAATATTCTGGTGAAACCTTGTTTCATAGGAATTTGCTAATCTGGAAAAAGCAAAATATTTAGTGACGATGGTTCCATTTTAAGTTCCAACGGAACCCAAGCAGGTTTCTGATAGAATCCTCTCTGGTTTTCTGCCAGCTCCTAGCTTGGCTCCTTGGTAGCCTGCCTGCCAGGCTGCTGGGGACCCCAAGATTTCCAAGGTCTGTGGTTCTGGAGCAGCACTGGGGTCCATTCACTTTTGTGAAGAACTTTGAAACGTTTCTTTTTTGTTTCTCATCAAAATGAAACCGCATTTCAAAATAGCAAATTTCTTCACAAATGGGAAGTTCCTTTCTCCATCCAGCTCTACTGTGATCGTTGACGTACTGGGGGTTCACATATTTGCCTTTTTAGTGCCTGGGAGAGCCAGTCATCCTCCTTCATTCAGCCCCCTTTATTTAGTTTGGTCTGTCTATTAATTCAGCCAAGAATGCTGCTGATCAAAACTGTAGAACTAACCTATATTGCTCAATTTACTCAACAAAATATCTTGTGCATTTCTTGGTTCATGGTGGCAGACTTTCTAGGCTAGTTTGTACTTTTTCCACTAAAGTTTCACAAGGCCTCTTCCTAGCAAATATTCCAGGTATTTAACCTCTTCCTGGTCCTATACACATGTTGCTGGGTGTACTCTTAACCCTGCTATGTGTAGCTCTTAAGGTACCTTCTCCAGTTGTTCAAGATGCTTGAGGTAGTATTGTGAATGACTATGTCAGCCAAATAGACTGCTGCATAGGACTCATGTCCTGTAAAAGGCAAAGATAGTGTGCCAGTAACCCTAGCTTAGATTCAGGGTTGAGTTATACTTAGCTTTTCCTGTTCACTAGATCAGTTCATCAATGAGAAGCACGGTATATGAGTCAGCTTTGACAGCACAGTAAGATTTAGAATATCTGGAGCTTTGTATCTTGCCTTCTTTGGTATTGAAGCTGTTGAGCTTGAAGGATTGATCCCCCCTGTATCTGGCATTGCCAATTCTTCTTCTGATAAGAATGCTAGGCATGAACTGGTTTTCTACACTTTTAACTCCTAAGTAGCTGAACAGAAGTTCTCTAACATATAAAAAAAGTAAAACAAACTCCCCCTCAAGTTATCTTGAGACCTTGTATGCCAATTGTCATCCCCAAATGAAGTGTCACAGCTAAATGTAGTTAATGATTAAAACAGTTTAGTTTTGGCAGTGTGCATGGTAGGCTGTGCCTTTAATACCAGTGCATAGGGAGTGAGGAACACAACCATGGTTACCATAAACAGTCATCTCACCCATTGTGTATTAAAAGAAGTTGCATCACTTGTTTGATATTACCGCCAAATGGAGTGAAAGACTCAAGTTTCTCTGAAATCTGGTTGTCCAAAATAGCAACATAGTGCAGAATCTTGAGACAACCAGGCCAGCTAGATATATCTTCAGCTGATGTGTCACACCTGGAGAATCTAAGCTAATTTCCTCAAATCATCTTTTGTTGCAGTCAGCAGTCTTACAGTACCTTGAATAATTGTCTGCCGATCTGTGTTGTATGGATTTTTTCAAAGCACAAAATCAAATCACAGTTTGATAGCATTCTTTGAATATCCATCTGGAAATTTCATACACCACTCAGAGTACAGAAACTATGTATGAAAGGTATAGGTTGGTTATTTGTTATGAATGATCACTTCATGGTCACCATTTCATTTGGTATCACTTGCCTTGGACCAACCACTCATGTTGCAGAAGAATGACTTCTTTCTTTTATGTTTTGTAAGGAGAGTCCTAGTGCAACCTTCCCTATGCGCCATAAAGAGGAATTTTGCATGGCGAATAGTTGGCTCATTCTCTTCCTTGCCAACATACTTCCCCACAGCAATTATTTTCCCCAATAGCTCATATTCCTGACATATATGGTGAATTAGGGCAAAGGGATTCTAAATGAAAAGGAACTGTGGGCTTCACTCACCCTCTCCATCACAGCAGTGTTCCACCACCACATAAAACTCATATCACCAAATGGTGAGACAGGTTTTAGATGTTTCTAGTGCTGAGGCGTTTGGTATGGATTACACATACACACTTTCTAGGAGCAAGTGAATGCAATGATCCATAGAATAAAGGCTGTGAACTCTCACTTTAGAACTGCTCACTGCATTGTCTGGAGCCAAAAGAATTCTATGGCGGCAGCAATGCTGTTGGAGTTTAATGGTTTTACTGAATCGGTTCATGACAAGCTAGTGGAATGTTTCACTGAGAGAAAACATGATATTTTCCATAAGGTTTAATAATGGTCACAAGAAAGTGAAACAAGCCATACAAGTTAACAGAAAGTACAACAGAACTCTCTGGCTTGAAGTTTAACCCAGTCCTATAGCCCCTGAGTGTAGCACCCAGTCTTTCTGAAGGCACCCTATGTCCTGGCTTCCAAGCAGCCACTTTTTATAGCTCTTCTCCTGGGCACCTGTGCCAGGGAAGGGAGATGATGACCTGGAGTTACCCTTTGTTCACTGGGGACCAAGTAATGCCCTTATAAACTGTCATATGATGTGTGAGGTCGTTGTTTAAGCTTTTGCATTTAAAATATTTTCCCTTGGTTTTGCTTGGGTGTGTGGAATATAGTGTAGCCCAACATCACAATGGAAATCATATTGCATATACTGCACTTTAGGTAAGGTTTTTATTTCACCAATTTAAAGGCCTTTTTTATTGTAAACAGCTTGGATTTATAAACCTACCAACCGACAAAGCCTTTGATTCATGGCTCTATAAAACCATGCAGGAAGAGGAAGTGTTTGAAATAACTAGGTAAGTTGGTGTGTCACTGTATAACCATTTTGTGCCCTATGAAGATGACTTTTAATAATGTCTATTCATGTAGCTTTGCAAACAGAAGAAAGGAAAAGTATTGGCTTTGATTGTTTAATTATTTTGGCCTGCAATTTGACATTTGCCAATGGTTTTGCTTTACGGACTTATTCAAGAGTTTTCTTTTGGACTATCTTAACCAGTTTGGGCTTGGTTCTCCACTGTGCCCAAGCAGAGCCCTGAGACCAGAGGAAGGGGACTTTCGGGAGACAATAGCTGGTTCAGTTGGAGTGAACTCTCTCAACCTGATGTGACACAAAGCAGGGTGCTGATGGTAGGGACCCTCAGGAAACAGCATCTGAGGTAGTTTTGAATGTCTGTAATCCTCTGTTTTAATGACAAAGTATTCATGGCATTTATATGACCTGAGCCTGCTCCTTTATTGAATTTGTGTTGGTCATCTTGCCTTATACCTGAGCTGGCTACCTATGTGGTGAATCATGATCTAGCTTCCCCTAAAGGCAGTCTAACAGAAGAGTGCCTTACACTTGTTAACTCTCAGGAGTCAGTATGAGGAAATAGGTGGATGACTATTGAGAAAAGAGATCCTTCACAACTCAGAAACAATAACACCAGTGCTTGATTCTCCTTTTCCCATTAGCCCACATCATTAAACATGCAGAGTGTACTAAGGACCATGGTGCCAGCCAAAATGACCACAGTCGGTGGAGTCACATCAGGCATCATGTAGTGAAGTTCCCAGATCTGGCTCAATCCTGCAAATCCGCAGATCTCTGGAGTGGCCCCCACAAGGAGATCTCAAATAGGATTGGGCCGTGCTCTCCTTTGAGAGTCAATGGAGAGTTTGATAGAATGGTTTTCTGGGGTGTTTTTGTCCATCCCAGTGACAGGACTGGAGAGCATGCAGTGATGTTTTTGAGTATGAGGAGTGACTGAGGGAAGACCAGATCTTTGTGAGATTGTGACAATTTGCACAAAGTCAAACCACTTTATGCTCAAGGTTTGGCACTGACAGTGCATATGGAATGCCTCTAGCTGCCCCAAGTAAGCCTGTAAGAGGGTCCAGGTTTCTGACCCATATAGCAATACAGGTAGTACAAAAGTTTGATAGATCCTGAACTTTGCCTCAGTGCAAAGATGTTTTTGCGTCCATAAGACAGACATGGATGCAATGTCTCCTGCAACATCATGCAGGAGACAGCAAGACCTGCTAGTGGGAGAATGTCTGGATTGCTGTGACCATTTGAGTTCGGCTTACAGCCTAGGTAGGTGAACGTGTCAATGCACTACATAGTATTTGACCCCACCTGCATCAGGGGTTCTGGTGTCCCAGCTCTGAGGTTCTGAACCTTGCTGTTCTGCTATGAGATATTCAACCGCCTAGTGCAGGCAGCACCTTGGAGACAAGGTAGGACACAGCTGAAATTCTGACTTCTCCCCACGCAAGGCAGTATCATCGGCATCGTCTTGGTTGCTACGCACTGTGAACAGATTGTGGGGGGGGCAATCCAGACCAGTGAGGGGTTGTGTCACTGCTTACCCTGTAGCCCTGGGTGCCTCACAATGCTTTGCTACTATAACTCCTGGTACACTCACAGTCAGCAACAAGCATGCAGGTCACACCCCGTGTGTCTGTGTATAACTGCAAACCTGGTCCAGCAACTCTGGCCCCAGTAGCCTACCAGTAATACACCAGCCACAGGCCCTGGTCTCTATCAGCCTTGGTTACTACTTGCAGGGTGACCCCAACACGCTCTCAGCTCTGAATTTTTCCAAAATTATGTGCTATGTAATATCCAGCCCTTTCCTGGACAATTGAGAGAAATAATAAGGTTCATTTGCTCCTCTAAAGACCTAAAAACAAATCACAGCTTAACTGGGGTAAATACACCCTTCCATTTAAACACAGCACTAAGTTGGTTTATTGTAAAAATAAAACAAATTTATTAACAATAGGACTTAGGTTAAATGATGCCAAGTAAAAGGAATAAAGTTAGAAAGGGTTACAAGCAAACAACAGTGAAAACACGCACCTAAACATCTAACATTTAATCTAGCAAGGTACAGGCTTTGTTTAAGATGGTTTTTCTCACCTCTATTCCATTCCCAGAGACTTCAACCTCCCCTTTGGTTGAAGGAACCATCTTTCTCAGCTTGCAAGTATGCTGGCTCCTTGCATCAGCCCATGATGGATGCCAAAGATGGCTTCTGTCTTTGGAAGATATAAGCAAAGTTCAATGAATTTGTTTCAAGAGGCAGGATGACCTCATGCTGCTCTTCAGTTCCTGTGGGCTTCCCATCCCCCTGTATGTAAATTGGTTTTCCATTGTTTTGATTCCACCATGCTTAATTTACATAGGAGACAGGTAGATGACTGCCTTGTCTCCTGTCTGCAAGGGAACCTGTTTCTCTCTGGCCACAGACTTCAAAACACAATATCATTAAGTATCTGTATTTCCTCATATAGTGTTAATACATACATTTCACAATGATTTTAATCAACAGTGTGTCATTAGCTTTCAGAAAAGCCTCCCCTTTGGTTGAAGGAACCATCTTTCTCAGCTTGCAAGTATGCTGGCTCCTTGCATCAGCCCATGATGGATGCCAAAGATGGCTTCTGTCTTTGGAAGATATAAGCAAAGTTCAATGAATTTGTTTCAAGAGGCAGGATGACCTCATGCTGCTCTTCAGTTCCTGTGGGCTTCCCATCCCCCTGTATGTAAATTGGTTTTCCATTGTTTTGATTCCACCATGCTTAATTTACATAGGAGACAGGTAGATGACTGCCTTGTCTCCTGTCTGCAAGGGAACCTGTTTCTCTCTGGCCACAGACTTCAAAACACAATATCATTAAGTATCTGTATTTCCTCATATAGTGTTAATACATACATTTCACAATGATTTTAATCAACAGTGTGTCATTAGCTTTCAGAAAAGACCTCACTCTATACAGTTTTACAATAGCATGATATTGTATACAATTGGTTGATTCAATTGCTTATCACTTGAGGCTTTGCCCCCTTGTCTTTATAGGCCAGTAAACCCTTGTAATGTGTTCTTTGAAAAGTAAAACCAAGACCAAGCTTCTGCCTTCTGTTGGCATGTAGATGCCATGCTATCTTCTATCCTGCTTGTTAGTGTGAGGTTTGTCTCCACCCCTTGTTAGCCTGATAGGTCTGCTTATGCAATATGTAAATACATTCTCATTGTCTTTCAAAGTACTTCGGTAGTAACTCCCAGGTGGGGAAAACACATTCCTTTGTCTAGTGCAGCCCTATTTACCAACTCCCTTTGGGATGCCTGGTTTTGAACACACTTTAGTAATCATTCCAGCATGTCCATAAATCTTGATACACACTGCATGCATACATCACACAACAGTATTAATGATTAGTGGATTATTAGTTTTCCAATGACATATTACATGACACTTTTTAGATACCGATTATAACCATAGTGAGTTGGGGTACACTGAATTGGTCAGGCCAGTTGATACCAGTGAGCCCCTTGCTCTCTAGCAAGTAGCAACTTGGAGACCTTGCAGGGTGGAGCTGAAATTCTCTGACTTCCCCACAAGCAAGGCAGTGTTATCTTCATAGGCTTGGTCAGTAAACACTTCTTGACTAACCTAGATTCCAACATGTGGAGCTGCAAGACCTCATATCCAGTCAACCTCTCAACAGAATAGTACTGGGGTGAGAATGCATCCCTGTCATACATCTGAGGTTGTGTAGAAATGTGGCAAAAGCTGTGAACCAATGCACACTTTCACAGAGGTACTCGTGTTGAAGATCATGCTCCAGATTTGCCAGAACATCTGTAATGCTAAATCCTTTCAGTAGGAACTGAAGTGCTGACCTGTTGACAGAATCAAAAGCCACTTTAATATTGATATATGCCACACGAAGCGAGGCATTAAATTCTTGCTTTGCCTTTGGACAAATTTCAAATCGGAAAGATTTTAAGTGGGGCTACTACTCTTCCTGCAGGTCTCCTTTGTGTTCCTTAAACTGCTGCATCTAGGCCCTATCATCCTTACTTGGTCTCTAGCCTCAGGAAATGTATGGGTCCTCTTGCAGGATTTTCTCTGTCTTTTCATCACATGGAGCAGGGGATGGAAGAGAGGTAAAAAGATTTTTCCCTCCTTGTGAAATAAGAGGAGGTCCCTAGAGGTAGAGACACCAGGCTTTAACTTCCCCCCAACTCCTCCTTAGTTCAATACTTTCTCAGCCCCTTGGCCATGCATGATCTTTGCTCACAAGGCCATTTTCCCACTGGTGTTTCATTCAGTTTCAATACAAGTATTTTCAGGGATCCACCCTTCTTCTCTGGAATGGCATTTGTGTGGTAGATGGTGCAACATGGCCTCACAGGCACCATCTAGATGAACATGAAAAAAACCCAAATACTAGACTGTGGATGACTTGTGCCTTGTGGCTCCAGTGAATGGTGGAGGAGAATTGTATTATCTGAAAATCATTTAGACTGGAGTGATGTTGAAATGCTGTTTGCTTCCTGTTCCCGGCACGCTTAGTTTTCAAGTTGGCTTAAATGTCCTTGGAAGGTAACTTTTTTTTTCTTGCATCCGACGAAGTGGGCATTCACCCACGAAAGCTCATGCTGCAAAACGTCTGTTAGTCTATAAGGTGCCACAGGATTCTTTGCTTTTTTTTTTTCACCATTCCATTTCCAGTCCTACCCTTAAATGTTTAGGCTTTGCGTCATTTTCAGGGTTAAATATTTTGGTCTCATATTTCTTGACTCATAAGGTTGCAGTTGACCCCAGTATTTGTTTTCATCAGTACTTATATAAACATTCAATTCTGATATGCTCATATTTGGACCAAATGGAAAGCACAGTCCTACCCATCACATGTTGGTAGTTATTTTATATGACTAAGCTCTGACACAGCAACTCTGCACACAAACATTGTGTTTTCTTTACTTTGTGGTAAGGGTATGTGGCTTAGTAATCAGTTTGATTTATGATATTGTACTGAACTGAAAATCCACAACTATTGCTTTTTTGTCCTCTTAATTTTGTGTTGTGGGAATGTGACTTTGCTACCATCACAGCTTGTGATGCTGCCCTGAAATTCCTAATTTGCATAATGACAGTCAACAATTAGTCTTTATTCCCCTTAACATTAAGGATTTTTCTGGGTGTGGAATCACTAGTTGGCAGCAGGGCCGGCTCTAGGCACCAGCTGACCAAGCACGTGCTTGGGGCGGCACCATATAAGGGGCGGCCAATCTTGGTTCGGCGGGGCAGCACTCGGGTTTTTTTTTTTTTGGCTCTGGGAGGGGTTGATTTTCTCTTTGGTTCGGCGGGGCAGCGCTCCAGGGGGGAGAGGAGGTTGATTTTGTTTTTGATTTGGCGGGGCGGTGCTCCGGAGGGGAGTGGGGGGTTGATTTTGGTTTGGCTGGGTTTTTGTTGTTGTTTTTGGTTTGGCGGTGTGGCACTTGCAGGAGGGGAGGGGTTGGTTCGGCGGAGCGGCTTTTTTTCCTTTTTTTTTGTTTTTGCTTGGGGCAGCAAAAAAGTTAGAGCCGGCCCTGGTTGGCAGCATGCTGCAGATAATGAACTGTAATGACTATCCGTGCCCAGTGCAAAGAAGGTGAAATTCACACACATGCAGAGTCTAAGAAAGTTAGCTTTGTGTGGTGAATAGAATCCTGTACCCTGCTGCTATTCCAGTCCCTTTGATATAAGTAATCCAACCTTCATGATACAAACTATTCTGATCCAAACAGTGCCATAAATTCAGCTGTGGGCTTTGGTTTCCAAAGTTTAGAAAACTAGTATCAGACTGAAATAAAAAAGCACTTACATGTAGGACATGGCTAGTGACCTCATCTGGCCTCTTGATATTGTAAGTGCATTTTTTCACCCACAATTAAATACAGGCTCAAAATGGAGGGTGCAATGACTTGCCCCTTCAGTTGCATTCAGTTAGACACTTAATTACATATCTCTTATTCATATCTTAAAAAAACCACACTCAAACCTGTAAATTGGGCACCTAGCTAGTCTTTCACTGCTACCTTCTTTCTTCCTCCTCCACTACCTTCACTTGTTTGTCACACTCACTTGTGCCTTGTATTAACTTAGACCCTGATCCTGTAAACATGTATGTACCTGAGTAATTTGTGTGTTTGCAGGACTGAAGCCTTACTATGTGCATAGAAGCTATGTATTTATTGTGATTGTATCAGTACAAAGTTCTGAATTTTGTCTCCCCACTGACTTAGGGTCTGATTTTTGCTGATGGCCTGTATTATTATGGGCACATTTCTCACAAATAATTGTGCCTGCATTGAGGTACTACTGTCTGCAACTTTTAGACGACATCTTATGATCTGATTTAAAAGTGCAAAGATGTAGACACAAAACACAAAACTGCAGGCATGGTTATTTATGGGCTTACACCGGCACCTGCTAGGAGTGAGGCTGGCTTGAGGCCCAATTTAAAAATCAAATGTCTAAAAGAGAGAAATAGCAGAATCACCCAAACAAATGAAACTGGCGTCTCTCCCTGAAATTGCATAACTTTTAAACTATGGAAAAAATGAGGCCTACAGGAGTTGATGCTGATGTCTATTTGATCATGTGGCAAATGATCTTCAGCAATACCGAACTTCTGCTTGCAGGTTAGAGCAGTACTTTGGATGTCTGCTTCAAACCACCATAGAAAGTTATTCTTGTACTATAGTAACCAATGAGACGATTTGAAATTGAGAGGAAAAATTCCATCTAGAAAACGAGCCCTTGCAGAGGCTCTGTATTTGGAGTTTGTATTTAATCTATGTTCAAGGGCAGTAAAATAGTTCAAACACTTTATTTCTTTATACATATATTTTTATGACTATGTATTCAAAGAAAGAAATCCAGTGTGCAAAACAAGTAGGAGAATTCATGAAGCCTGAGGAAGTAGTAGTCCCTGGAGACCTTTTACTTTGCCCAATATCCATTCTTAACACTTCTCCCCAAGTACACATTCTAGTTGTAAGACTGTACTGTGATACCATAGCTGGCAGCACCTCAGCATTCCAGGCAAATGATAACATTATGAGACAGTCACAATGCCTGCCACAAGGCTGGAGGAGGTTCCAGCTGCTGCAATAAATTAATCAATTATAACAGGAATCAGCAACCTTTGGCATACTGCTCACCATGGTAAGCCCCCTAGCGGGCCGGGCTGGTTTGTTTACCTGCCACGTCCGCAGGTTCAGCCAATCGTGGCTCCCACTGGCCGCGGTTCGCCACTCCAGGCCAATGGGTGCGGCAGGAATCTGTGGCCAGCACATCTCTCAGCCTGCGCCGCTTCCCGCAGCCCCCATTTGCCTGGAGCGGTGAACCGCGGCCAGTGGGAGCCATGATCGGATTAACCTGCGGACACAGCAGGTAAACAAATCAGCCAGGCCCGCCAGGCGGGTCGCGTGCCAAAGGTTGCTGATCCCTGGATTATAAGGCCAGTAGGGACCACTGTGATCATCTAGTTGGACCTCGTGCATAACATAGGCCATAGAACTTCTTTGAATTAGTTCCTGCTTGGACTAGAGCACTTCTTGTAAGGAAACATCCATCTCTGATTTAAAAATTGCCAGTGATGGAGAATCCACCACAGCCCTTGGTAAATTGTTCCAGTGGTTAATTACCCTATCAAAATTTTGCTCCTCATTTCTAGTGTAACCCCACTGTTCAGCTCCAACTTCCAGCCACTGGATCTTGTTCTACCTTTGTCTGCTAGACTGAAGAGTCCTCTATCATCAAATTCTGGTTCCCCATGTAAGTACTTATAGACTGTGTAATCAATCACCCCTTAACCTTCTCTTTGATACAAAACATAGAGTGACCTCCAGGAGGTCAATCGCTATAAGGCCTGTTTTCCAATTCTTTAAATAATTCTTATGGCCCTTCTTTGAACCTTCTCCAGTTTTTCAACATTCCTCTTGAATTGTGGACACCAGAACTGGACACTATATTCCAGTAGCAGTTGCACCAGAACCAAATACTGAGGCAAAATAATCTCACTACTCTGACTTGAGATTCCCTTGTTTATACATCCAAGTATTGCATTTACTCTTAACCACAGTTCAGCTGATTATCCACCATGACATCTCACAGCTAGAGGCTCTGGAGGTTCCCAGGTTGATTTATTCAGAAGCTTAAACTACTGTCATTAACTTTTATGCTTTTTGTCATCCTGATAAACCAACAGCAAGATTATTTATTTATTTATTTGATGCTGAAATGCTAGATTGCTCAACAACTCGGCACTGACTCCTGGCAAGCAACCCTTTAAGAGATCAAATAGTAGGGACTTTTACAACGATATGATGTAACCTTCAACTCCCTTATTGTAAGTGTTGTGTTGCAACCTTTGCCTGTTTTTAATAGTAAAGCTGTCATGTTTAGAATAGAGTTTTTACCGCAACCTTAGCACACTAGCCTTACACTTCAATAAATATTTCATAACTTTACCAGTGGAGAACTCTATGTTCAGTGACTTAATCAGGGGGCTCAGTTTCCAGTTCCTACTTTTATTTTTAGCTAGCTTTGCCAAGTGGAAGGTTTCTCTTTGCTCTGCAGTTGAGAGCAGCCTGATGCTTAGTTCTGTAGCTGCTCTGAGAGCAAACGAAGTCCTCACTTCTACAGCCACAGAGGCCATCTCCATCTAGAGCTAGGTGTTGATTCCTCCAGGTCTTTGCCTGGGACAGAGACAGAGCAGGGTGAAGCAAAGGTAGCTTCATGCTACCTCTGCACTTCTCAGTCTCTTTTTTACCATAATCTTCTGTTTTCTCATGCGGCAAATGCTGACCCCTCCTCTACAGCCAAGGATAATTGTCCACAGACAAATCAGCGCTGTTCTGCTTTGTGGGAAAGGAGGCAGCTTTGGTAGACATTGCACAGGGAGACTGTACCCTCTTCATGTCCTTGAGCCCCCACCGGGGAGGGGAGATCACTGCAATCCAGCGTGAGTGGGGCAGGAGCAGGTCTGGTGGGTCTGTGGCTGTGCCAATACAAATGTGGCCCATTGAAATGCTCTTGTATGGAATCTGTGGACAGAGCTTGAAAGGTTAGCTCTAAAAGAAGTGTAAACAGCTCCTCTTCGTCCCCAAGGGGTGTTTGTTCTGAAGCCTAATGAAGAATGTTTGAATGACAGCATTGTTAACTAGTTCACTGTGAGCGGAAATATCCCAGGGATTTGCGTATCCAGGGTGGGTGGACAGTATAGAAACATGAGATGGAAAAATACTTATTTTAAAGGTAATTCATTTCCTTCCTACTGCAGGAAGGAGAAAGAGGCAGGAAGCACTAGGGCTGAGGGAGAAGCTATTAAAGGAGGGAAGAAAAGGAAAGTGTAATGACAGCAGTTGCTTAGGGATGGAGTACAGCAAAGATGGGCTTTCCCCAAGCCAGGGGAGGGAGTGGAGGGGAAACTGTCCCTCTGGCTTTAGCAGCTGAGGGGAAGTTCCACTGACACATGCTACCCCTTATTTTAACCCCCTCTCATCATTTCTACTTGCTGGGCTGATGACCAGGCTTAGGCCTCTCTTAGGTCCCTAGCTCAGCAGCTTTAGCTTGCTGAGTTAAAGCCAAGGCAATGGGCACAGGTCTTTGAGGGGGTCTCTGAGCTCACTGGCTCTGCACAGTTGCTTTTGGGGCTCATGTCAAGGCCCATGCCTCTGTGAGGTTACTGGTGCAGCATCTCTAGCTTACTGCTTTTATGTGTAGGGCCAGACTTTTATGAGCTCTGTAGGTCAGCTCCTTTAGCTGACTGGGGCTATATCTTGGCAGAGACTCTCTGAGGTTACATATGCAGTACCATTAGTTTGCAAAGCTCACGTCAAGGTTTGGGCCTCTGGGAGACCTCTGGTTCAGCATCACTACCTTGCTGAGATGATGCCAAGGCACAGGCTTTGTGAGGTAACTTGCTCAGCAGGGCATAGTGTCTTTACACAGTCTGATGAACATGAAACCAGAAAACCTGCTATCATTATCAACTTCTGGTTTGGTGTCATTTCATCCTCTTGGGATACAGGTCAAAGGACATTTTGGATCTTAGGGGGAAATCATTTTCTGTGTCCATATAACTGAACTGGTGTCAGTAGCTAAACAGTGTGCAGGTAGTTAATATTACTAGTTACTGGTTTGTCATCCGAGTCTCATTTAAACTTGATTAACTGAAGGGTGCGGTTATGGAAGTTGAAAGAGCCTGTATTTGACAAACTTGAAGTTTGTGAAAGAATTAGAATCTCAATCAAAACTGATTTCAGGTGGGTTCTGTGTAAATCATTCACAAACCTAGATAAAAGCAGCCAAAAGTGGGCTTAGGACAAGCTCTTGCCCTGTACAAGTGAGTGAAGATGCTGTGGAGACGCAATATTAAAATATTAATAATTCTTGGATTCATTTGATTTCTCATGCTTGTTTTTTTCAGTAATTGCCTCTTCCCCTGACAGTGATTTCTATAAAATTATTTTGCCTTCTTAACCTCATGTGCTTACTGTTTTATTTGAAGGGTTGCTCAGAGGCTGCTGGACAGCTGGTGGGTTGTTTAAAATATGTGAGACCATTTTAATATTTGCTGGAGAAAAATTAATGTAATAAAAATATAACTCTTTGGCCTGACCTGGCTGAGGTGGCAAGAACTGCTAGTGATGATGGCTCTATTGAGTTATTTGTTAATGGCTGCACTTTGATTGCTTTAAAAAAAAAAAAAAAAAAAGGGCTGTGGGGAGAAGCCACACCAGCACTCCAGTTTCTGCAAAACATCTGAGCTGCTTTTATGATGGAAAGACTCACAAGTTTAAGGAAGGAAAATGTACTGTATATGGACCTCTGTGCCATGGGGTGGCTTTCGTGGATGAGTCAATACATGCAACTGACCTGGTTCAGGATTATATGATGGGTCAGAATTCAGTGCACCAGTGGTTACTGTTCAAAAGTGTCTTCTTGAACTGCTTTCATAGAGCAATGTTATTGAAACTAGGGTAAAAGCAGCAAACACCAGTAGAATGAAATAGCCATAGTGTGTTGTTCAGCGTAGTCCCAGGGTTATAATTTAGGAGTAGTGGTATGAAATTTAAATAAAATTAAGTTAAAAATGAGGACAAGTTTCTGATCAGTGAGGTCTATTTAACTGAGATAATCTTTCAAAAGAAATGAGGGGAGGTCCGTTACTTGACTCACTTAAAACTGAACTGGGCAATGAATTGGAGAGTACCATGCAGTTTAGGGAACAATCCTGCATTAGTAGCATTGGTGAGGGTATGGACTCAGGGTCTTTCCCAGCTGTGATTCCATGATTATAAATGTAGCAAGACATGTATATGGACTTACACATAGCTGAGTAGCTCCCTCAATGTTTAGTAAGTTTTGTCTGGTTAGATGTTTATGTATATTTTAATTGATTACATGCCTAATAAAATGAGGGCAGGGGAAAACCTATAAGCTTTCCAAGTTGATATACTGTATATGGAAAAGCTAGGCTGTATTTTGAACCTTCCAATCCTGACAAAGTCCCTTTAAGAGGAGTAGAATTTTGCCTGCACTGGCAACAATGCATGTGTTTGTTAAGGAACCCACCATATCTACCTTCCTGATGCAGAAGACAAGGAATGTTGTGTCTAGGACTCTGGGGGGAATTGGGAATTATTCAAAAACAGTTAATCCTTGTGTAAAGATTGTCCCTGTTAGACTGCCAACATCTAGGCAGCTTGAGTTAGACCAGCCTGCTAAGTGGCAGTAACATAAAGCTGGAGATCTGGGAGCGGATCCTTATTTCAGCAAGGGATGTGGGCTCTCAGCAAATGACATGGGTGAATAGGGGTTGTGTTTTTAATGCAGAAGTGGTTTCTCTGTTGGATTCATACTACTTCCTCCTCTACCCTACAAGTGCACATTCCCTTCACTTTGCCAAAGCCATCCTGTTCCATGGTGAAAACCCTTCAGTTAAATGAGAGAATCACATTTTGCCTGATTCATCTGTGACCTTACATTAAATCAGTGACACTCAGACTGAGGCTTGGGATCTGCAAGTGGCTCTTTAATATGTCTTCTGCAGTACATGATAAACACACTATGTGATTTAATTATTAACCAATCAGGATGCTTTTGCTATGTTATTAACTAGTTGTGGAATACTTGGCCAGTCATTTTGCTGTGAGAATAATTATATATATAATTATTCTCACAGCAAAATGACATATATATAAAAAAATAGTAAATGAAACAATAAATTCACACTACTGTGACTCTTTTGGGCAGTGTTTTCACTAATTTGGCTCCTGAACCACTGAGATGTGACTATCACTGCATTACAACCATCTTCAACATGAAATCAGTTTTAAGGAGGGGGATTTGTTCCCTAATTGTTCAGTATAGATGGCTTTATCTTTGGCAGGGCATCATCCTGGGATCATCTATCACAACAGTGATTCTGTTTGCTATTGATTTGTACATTTGCATGTACACTATAAATTCATGGATGTTAGCCTTTGTTAGCTAAAATTCACATTAATTAGTAACACAGCAGGAGCCAGATCCTCAGCTGACATAAATGGGCACTGTTCTATTGACTTCCAAGGTACCTGGTCCTTACTGGAGTGGACAAATCTGTTCTCTTTGTGATCCACAGTATAATAAAAGCTTGGAATGAAAAATTAGGTTTTAAAATGCTGATTCCCAGGGAGTTACATTAGAATGCATCTGGCCTCTGATTTATATGTTACAATTTATAAACCATTTACCACCAGGATTGGGCCATTTTGCTGTCTACCCACGAAACATATGAAACAGACTTTTCTTCCAGAGAATGAAGACTTTTTGTTTTGTGATTTCATAATACACAAGGCGCTAACCTTTTTATGTCAGAGAATAAATGCCAAGAAGGAGAAAGGCAGGAGAACAGAAAATGGCATAGCTTTGTTCCTTCATCCTCAAACACAGAAAATGTTCAAAACATTTCTATTCTATATGAGACCTACCATTAGAAAAAAATCTCAATTTGCATGGGGCAAGTTATATTGAGACAGAGGGTTTATATAGTTTGCTTACTTTTAAGAAATGTATATGTTACATGGTTACTGACTGCATCACATGACACACATTAGACATGAAACACAGGACTCCTTCATAAAGGAACACACATTGGTCTGTAATGTGAATTCCTCTCACTTTTAAGGACATATTCTCTCCCCCCACACACACACACACTCCCTTTAACATTATCAGTCACATGTCTAGTATATGAATGAAGAGAACAGTCACAATGCCGTGACCACATATGCCTGAACTGATGAAAAGCTACATACTGAGAAAGAGAAGTTAATAAAAGCAAGTTGAGCTGGAATGTGTCAGATTTGGCAATTCTGTAACTGACATTTGCATACTACTTTGTGAGGGCAGCAAAAAAGTAGCTGCTGATTTCATAAAGAACAAAGATCTGTGTAAATTGTAGCTGTGAGAATGCAGCCAGTCCTGTTATAGCAAAAAAAAAAAAAACAAAAAAAATGCCACCAATCTTTCCCCTTCCTATATTAAAACTGCATGCAAAATGTCATGATAGTTTAAACCCTAACCATAGCACAATTACAGGTTTTCCTTCATTTTTTTCCATTCCAGTGTACTTCCTTAGACTTTGCAATATTAATTTTGCTATCTACTGGTAGACATTTATATTGGATCACAGTATTGGAGCATCTTACAAGTTATTAAATATTAAGGGCCAAGTTCTGCACTTAAACACTGTGCAACCCCATTGATCTCAGTCACTGCAGAATTTAGTTGTATGTCTTTGGAATATCAGTGCAAAATGTATCTTTTTAAAATTTAAGTGGGCCCTTAATGTTAGATGGAGTGAGACTTTGCTGTTACTAATCTCATATACACTAAATACTTTTGAAAGGTGCTGAACTATTATTATTTGTATGAGGTTAATAGCTGGAAGCCCTACCTGAGTTCAGGGCCCTATTGTGGAAAGCATTGTACAGACACTAAGAGACAGCCCCCGATGGACAAAGGAAGCTTTATCATCTCCATTTTACAGATGGGGAGCTGAGGCACAGAGCTGAAGTGCCTTACCCAAGGTCACAGGAAGACTGACAGACAGAAATAGAATAGCAGCTGCCACTTTGGCTTCTTACTCCGTGAAGTCAATGGGAGTTTTGCCTGAGTAAGGAAGACTGGACAGGGCCCGGCAACACCTCACTCATTAATAAGGTGGCACTTCATAGATGGAGGCAGTATATTCAGCTTGAGGAAGGAGCTCACTACCATTTTATAACAGCCTGGCTGTCTCTGGAACAGAGATGACAGGCTTTGGAAGGATCTGCATTCAGGTCTTCACATCTGGAAGGACAATTGGGTCAGACCTTTAGGAATGGGGAGAATTTATTAGAACTTAGCAGTCATTCCTTTGCCTGTGGGAAAAGAGTAGAAGTTTTCTACATGGTTTGTTCTCCAGTCACATAGAAGACCCTTTTTAAATTGTCTTTGCAGACCATAAACCTATATAATATATGCAATCTATGTCACATCCTCTAATATGTGAATGCAAATGGTTGGGTTCTCAGACTTCAAGGTCAGAATGATCATCTAATCTGCAGGCCACAGAACCTCACCCACTCCTGTAATAGACTCCTAACCTCTGGTTGAGTTACTGAAGTCCTTACATCATGATATAAAGACATCAGCTTACAGAGAATCCATCATTTACACTAGTTTAAACCTGCAAATGCCCCATGCTGCAGAGGAAGACAAAAAAAACCCAGGGTCTCTGCCAATCAGACCTGGGGGGGAAGATTCCTTCCTGACCCCAGATATGGTGATCAGTTAGACTCTGAGCATGTGGGCAAGACCCACCAGCGAGACATCTGGGAAGGAATTCTCTATAGCAACTCAGAGCTGTCCCATCATCAGATGTTGGAGCTATTTGCTGTTAGCAGCTGCAGATCAGCTACATGTCATTATAGTCAATCCCACCATATCATCCCCTCCATAAATTTTAACAAGCTCAGTCTTGAAGCCAGTTAAGTTTGTGCCCCCACTTCTCCTTGAAAAGCTGTTCCAGATATCACCCCTCTGATGGTTAGAAGCTTTGCCTAATTTTAAGCCTGAACTTGTTGATGGCCAGTTTATAGCCATTGGTTTTTGTGTCCACATTGGTGCTTAACTTGAATAACTTCTCTCCCTCCCTCATATTTATCCCTCTGATGTATTTATAGAGAGCAGTCATATCTCCCCTCAACCTTCTTTTGGTTAGGCTAAAGAAACCAAATTCTTTGAGTCACCCCTCATAAGGTAGGTTTTCCATTCCTTAGATCAGCCTAGTAGCCCTTCTCTGCACCTGTTCCAGTTTGACTTCATCTTTCTTAAACCCGAGAGACCAGAATTGCACATAGTATTCCAGATGAGGTCTCACCAGTGCCTTGTTAATGGTACTAACATTTCCCTATCTCTACTGGAAATACCTCACCTGAGGCACCTCAGGACCGCATTAGCCTTTTTCACAGCTGCATCACATTGGCAGTTCATAGTCATCCTCTGATCAACCAATCATCCAGGTCTTTCTACTCCTGTCACTTCCAACTGATAAATCCCCAACTTATTGCAGAAAATCTTGTTGTTAGTTCCTAAATGTATGACCTTGCACTTTGCATTATTAAATTTTATCCCATGTGACAAAGTTCCTCCTCTACCTTGATAGGTCCTGCAATTATTGGTGGATTGGCTCACCTCAGTGATCTCCCCCTCTGGTGGAACCCACAGTCTGGGTCAACTCCTCCTGTGTCTGATCAGGAGTGGGGAGGTTTGGGGGGAACCTGGGCCCACCCTCTACTCCAGGTTCCAGCCCAGGGCCCTGTGGATTGGAGCTGTCTATAGTGCCTCCTGTAACAGCTGCATGACAGCTACAACTCCCTGGGCTACCTCCCCATGGCCTCCTCCAAACACCTTCTTTATCCTCACCCCGGGACCTTCCTCCTGATAATGCTTGTATGCCTCAATCCTCCAGTAGTTCACTCTCAGCTCCTTGTACTACTTGCTCCCAGCTCCTCACACCCAAATCTCACTAACTAACTGGGAGGCTTTTAACTAGTTCCAGCCAGCCCTTGATTGGCTTCAGGTGGCCCAATCAATGTAGCTATCTCCACTGCCTTCTAGAAAGATCTTAATTGGCCCCAGGTGTCTTGATTAACCTGGAGCAACTGCCATTTGGTTACCATGGTACTAGGGATTTGGTTAGCCTGGGGCTAACATACCTGTTCCTTACTACTTTACTGTAGCCATCTGGCCTTGCCCCATCACATCCATTTCTATTACTGCAGATTACAAGGTCATCCAGATCTTCTTGTAAGATACTCCAGTCCTCCTCCATATTGACAGTATCTCCCAACTTTGTGTCATCTGCAAATTTTATTAGCGCACTCCCACTTTTTGTGCCAGGATCAGTGATAAAAATGTTAAATATGATTGGTCCTAAGCCTGATCTCTGAGGAACTCCACTAGTAACCTCCCTCTAGCCTGACAATGTGACCCATTGTAGTTGTCCCTTTAACCAGTTTCTTGTCCACCTTTTAGTTCTCATATTAATCCCCATCTTCTCAAATTTAATTAATAATTTTCCAAGTGGAACTGTATCAAATGCCTTCCTGAAATCCAGGAAAATTAGATCTACTGCATTCCTTTGTCTAAAAAATCAGTTATCTTCTCAAAGAAGGAGATCAGGTTGGTCTGGAACAATATATCTTTTGTAAAACCATCTTGTATTTTACCCAATTACCATTCACTTTTATGTCCTTAACTAGTTTCTCTTTCAAAATTTGTTCCAAGAACTTGCACACAATTGAGGTCAAACTAACAGGCCTGTAGTTTCCTGCATCACTTTTTTTCCCCTTTTTTAAAAATGGGAACTATATTAGCAATTCTCCATAGAGTATGGCCCCTGAGTTTACAGAGCCATTCAAAATCCTTACTATTGGGCTTGCACTTTTCCTTTAATATTCTTGGATGGAGATTACCTGGGCCCCCTGATTTAGTACCGCTAAACTGTTTGAGTTTGACTTTCACCTATGATGTGGTAATTTCTACCTCCATATTCTCATTCCCATTAGCCACCCTGCCATTGCCCCAAGCTCTTCATTAGCCTCAATAAAAACTGAGGCAAAGCATTTGTTTAGGTGTTGGGGTGAAAATTAAAGATTAGCTAGGCATTGCCCATCATCAGTGTTTAGCAGTCCCACTTCTTCTTTCTTAGGGCTTGTCTACACTACAGGACTATTTCGAATCTACTTAAGTCGAATTTGTGGATTCGACCTTAATAAGTCGAATTTGTGTATCCATACTAAATACACAAATTCGAACTTCTGAGTCCACATTCACGGGGCCAGCTTCGACTTTGGAAGCGGTGCACTGTGGGAAGCTATCCCACAGTTCCCGCACTCCCCGCTGCCCATTGGAATTGTGGGATTTCCCCCCAATGCATGCTGGGGGGAAAAATGTGTCGTCATTGAACCGTCAATCCCGCCCTCCCTCTCTTCCTTGAAAGCGCCGGCGGGAAATCTGTTCGCGCCCTTCTCTGGTCGGTTACAGCGCGGACGCCACAGCACTGCGAGCATGGAGCCCGCTGCGATCATCGCTGCACTTATGGCCGTTGTCAACTCCTCGCACGTTATCGTCCACCTCTTCCACAGTCAGATGCTGAGAAACCGGGCGAGGAGGCTCCGGCAGCACGGTGAGGAGAGTGGCGCAGACCTCTCACAAAGCAGGGTACGCCGGGCAGTGGAGATCATGGTGGCAATGGGTCAAGTTCATGGTGTGGAACGCGATTCTGGGCCGGAAACAAGCACAGACTGGTGGGACCGCATAGTGCTGCAGGTCTGGGATGACACAGAGTGGCTGCGAAACTTCAGGATGCGTAAGGACACTTTCCTTGAACTGTGTGACTTGCTGTCCCCTGCCCTGAGGCGCCAGGACACAAGGATGCGAGCAGCCCTGACTGTGCAGAAGCGAGTGGCCATAGCCCTCTGGAAACTTGCCACGCCAGACAGCTACCGGTCAGTAGCGAACCACTTTGGCGTGGGCAAATCTACCGTGGGGATTGCTGTCATTCAAGTAGCCCACGCAATCGTTGAGCAACTGCTCTCAAAGGTAGTGACTGTCGGAAATGTCCAGGTCATCATAGATGGCTTCGCGCGATGGGATTCCCAAACTGCGGTGGGGCTATAGATGGGACTCACATCCCTATCCTGGCACCAGCCCACCAGGCCAGCGAGTACATTAACCGAAAGGGCTACTTTTCAATGGTGCTGCAAGCTGTGGTGGACCATAGGGGACGTTTTACCAACATCAACGTCGGGTGGGCGGGCAAGGTTCATGGCGCGTGTGTTCAGGAACTCTGGTCTGTTTAGACGCCTCCAGGCAGGCACTTTCTTCCCGGACCACAAAATAACGGTTGGGTATGTGCAGATGCCTACAGTGATCCTCGGGACCCGGCCTACCCGCTAATGCCCTGGCTCATGAAGCCCTATACAGGCGCCTTGGACACTGAAAAGGAACTCTTCAACTACCGGCTGAGCAAGTGCAGAATGGTGGTGGAGTGTGCTTTCGGACGTCTCAAGGGGAGATGGCGGACCTTACTGACTCGCTCGGACATCAGCGAGAAGAATATCCCGTAGTTATTGCTGCTTGCTGTGTGCTCCACAATCTCTGTGAGAGCAAGGGCGAGACCTTTTGGCCGCTTGGGAGGTTGAGGCAAATCGCCTGGCTGCTGTTTATGATCAGCCAGACACCCGTGCTGAGAGAATATCCCAGCGGGAAGCGATATGCATCAGGGAGGCTTTGAAAGCGAGTTTCCTCGCAGAGCAGGGTAACCTGTGACTGTCCACTTGATTTTAAGAGAGCCTGATCATAAACCAAGTTTTCCCCACTTCCCAAGGACGTTTTAAAACTAAGGACATGTTTTAGTAATTAATAATAAATCTTTCGTTGACTTTGCATTTCTGTTTCTTCGTTGAAACATGGAAGCATTCTGTGCTGGTTAAGGTGTGCACTGATGGGTGGGTTTGCAGGAAGGGCGAGGGTGCCGTCCTTGGATAGGGGTTACCATGACGGCTGTGGGTTTGGGCGTTGGAAGGGGTGAGGGTGTGGGGAAGGGTGAGTATCTGCCCTGGATGAGGTCTCTTTTTGGGGCTCGGGGCACCGGGAGGATCGTGACTACGGTCCAAATGCATGTGAAGGAAGCCTGCCTTTACATTCGGGATGTCAGGCACCAGGACCCTACACATCAAGGAAAGACCCGGGGCAGCATACACCACACAGACTGTCCCTGGTGCCTAGTGACTGCAGTCTGTGTGTGCCCTGCAGTTGACCCTGCCCCAAGTCTGTACCCTGGTAATGTGGGCTATGCACTGTAATTAAAAATCCCCCCCCCCCACAAAGTCTTCTGACACGAGAAACGTGACGGAAACAGAGAGTAACAGCAAACCGCTTTTAATAATGTTATACACAGTGGGGGGTTGAAACTTGGATTTGGGACTGGGTGATCCTGTAAGGGAAGAACTTCTACAAATTTACAGCGCGAGAGGTGTCTTGTACATTAGCGCTCTGCTGCGGTGCAGTGACAGTTCTCACGGCCCCTACCGCCCCTCCTTCTTGTCACTTTGGGTGAGGGGACAGGACTTCTTGGCGTTGGAGGCGGTTGCAGATGCACTGCAGGGGCTCTCTCCTCCTGCCTGTGGTCTTGCAGAACATCTACAAGGCGCCGGGCGTGTCCGTTTGCTCCCTCATGAGACCAAGCAGCGTTTGAGTCGCCTGCTGGTCTTCCTGCCGCCACCTATCCTCCCGTTCCATGTGTGTGAGATGCTGATGACACAGGCTCTCACTCGACTGTCTCTGCTCTGCCGCATCCGCTCTGGAGCTGGCCATCAGTTCCTGGAACATGTCGTCCCTTGTCTTTTCTTTCGGCGTCTAATCTGAGCCAGCCTCTGCGAGGATGGCGGGGCAGTCCGTGAAGGAGCCGAAGCTGTGTGATGCGAAAAAGTAGGTGATTTCCTTGAACAAATACATGTTTGCCAACAGTAAACACAGTCTAGTCATTTTCAGTTAAGAAGACCAAACAGGGAACCAAGTCTCAGGAGATCTCGGAACTAGTCCGAGATTTGAATACGCTCTCATTGGCGGCGCGATTGCACTGGATAGCGCTGGCGAGGAGAGACAGCTGCATCCCTCTTGCACAAAGTCCTGGTAAGCCTTACAGTACAGACTGCTTATCAGATAGTGCTTAGCTGTGCTCTCCTGCTGGAGGCAATGTGCAAAGCAGAAAAGATGAGCGTTATGCGGCATCTCCCGCCAGTGAGCGAAAGACCCTGTATGCTTTTCCTCTGAGGCCTGCAACACGTGGCTGTTAAGCGAGGGTCATTCTTATGCAAAGTAAAACTCTGTTAAGCGAGGGTCATTCTTATGCAAAGTAAAACTCTGTTAAGCGAGGTCTTTCTTATGCAAAGTAAAAGTCTACCATGCACAATAGTAACAGTACACTAATTCCACTAATTAGATGCAGCACTTCCACAACGACATCACCCTGAGGCGTGTCAGGCGCACACAGAGAGCGGATGTTAATAGAAGCCCTGCACAGACCAGGACCCTACGCTGCCATGCTCGTGAGGCGATGGTCCCCCTCTACCTGAGGATGGCATGGCGCGGAAGAGTGTGCTTCAACGGAGCACCCAATAAAGCACCTCTCCCAAGAAACCTCTTGCTGAGGCTTTTCCAGCTGCTCTCTGAGAGCTTTTTGAAATATCCCCAGAGGACTATTGCTCCATTGCTGTTTGTGTAGACCTGCTGTTTGTTTAGTTTCATATTTAAAAATGTTTATATAGTATTTCTATTTTTATATAAATCCCTGTTTCTTAAAATAATAAATGTTTCCCTGTTTGTAGCACTTACCGCCTGATCCTTCCCTGATTCCGAGTCCTGGTTAACGGGCGGGACGGTTGGTAGGGGATCTCTGTGAGGGTGATGAAGAGATCCTGGCTGTCAGGAAAGCGGGAGTGGGTTCGATGTCGCCTGCGCCGTCCTCTAAAGACCCTTCCTCATCTTCCCCATCGGCGAACAGGGAGGGGAACTGTCCCGGTACACTATTCCGTCCTCGGAGTCCACCGTCACTGGTGGGGCACTGGTGGCAGACCCACCTAGAATGGCATGCAGTGCCTCGTAGAAGCGGCATGTCTGGGGCTGGGCTCCGGGCGTCCGTTTGCCGCTCTGACTTTTGATACCCTTGTCCTAGTTCCTTCACTTTCACACGGCACTGCATCACATCCCGGCTGTATCCTTTGTCTTTCATGGCTTTAGAGACCTTCTCGAAGGTCTTCGCGTTCCGCTTGTTGGAGCGCAGCTCCGAGAGCACAGACTCCTCGCCCCACACAGCGATCAGATCCTGGACTTCCCGGTCACTCCATGCTGGGGACCTCTTTCTATTCTGGGATTGCCCGGACTCCTCTGCTGGAGAGCTCTGCATCGTTGCAGGTGCTGCGGAGCTCGCCCCGATGTGCAACCAGAACGTCAGATTCAAACCGCCCAGACAGGAAAATGAATTCAAATTTTCGCGGGTCATTTCCTGTGTGGCTGGCCAGAGAATCCAAGCTCGGACTGCTGTCCAGAGCGTCAACAGAGTGGTGCACTGTGGGATAGCTCCCGGAGCTGCTAAGTTCGATTAGCATCCACACCAAGCCTAATTCGAGCTAGCAAGTGCGAATTTAGCGTTACTCCACCTGCCGGGGTGGAGTACCAAATTCGAACTAAAGAGCCCTCTAGTTCGAATTAAATGGCTTCCTGGTGTGGACGGTTGAGCGGTTAGTTCGAATTAACGCTGATAAATTCGAATTAAAGTCCTAGTGTAGACCAGGCCTCAGCCATACAAATAAGAAGAAAACTATAGAACATTTTACTATTGGTTTTAATTCCCTTTGCAAGGTCCCACTCTGCTTGGCTTTTGGCAGTTCCCACTTTATCCCAGCACTTTCTGACAAAAGGTTGCTTTCCTTGCTGATCCCTCTGTCACAGAGTCCCTGGGCAATGCTCTGGAACTGCTCCCTACAAAGCCAGTCAGGACTTTGGGGGAGCCTCCTCTCCCTTGGAGCAGACTGTCTTCAGGGCAAGACGCGCACATGGCTTCACCTTCCTGGGTCTGACCTTGGAGCATTCAGCATATACCCCTCCATGCGCTTCTCACAGTGAGTCTACCCAGGCGGGGTCCTGGGGAAGCCAGAGGGTCCTGCATGCACCCCCTCTTTGCAGTCAGACATGACTCTTAGCCAGCCAGTAAACCAGAGGTTTATTAGATGACAGGAACCTAAAACAGAGCTTTTAGGTACAGAGCGGGACCCCTCAGCCAGGTCCATTTTGGGGCCCAGTGAGCCAGACAACCCCATCTGCCTTCACTTCCCGTCCCCAGCCAGGTCCAAACTGAAACCTCCTCCTCTGCTGAGTTCCTTCCCTGGCCAGGAGGTCACCTGACCTCTTTGTTCTCCCATACCTTTAGCATCCCCTTGCAGGGGGGAAGGGCCCAGGCTGTTAGGTGCCAGGAGACAGAGTGTTGACCAGAAACTGAGGCACCCACACAGTATTCAGAGGAAACATTAAGAACAGTCCCACTTCGTCACACCCTCCCATCTTCCATTCCTTGTAGGCTTGCTGCCTTCTCTTAATCACCTGCTGTTCCTTTCTTATTTGATTTTCCTCCCTCACTGTTAAAATCAGGTGTGCAGATCACATGAGCATCTCCCTAGAGAGCCTAGTTTAAAGCTCTTTTAATCAGTTGTGCTAACCTCCATCCCAGAAGTCTATTTCCCTCCCTACTCAGGTGGAGTCCATCCCATGAGAACAGTACTGAGGGTTCAAGTCATAGAAGAGGCATGTTAATGTGGGTAGCTTAGATCTTGTGTACTCTGTGTTCCTACTGATGTAAGTTTTTTTTTTTTGTTGAATTTGGGCATTTAAACACAAAACTTATATGAACAATAACCTGCTAGGCTTCAGCTCTAAATGAGTGATAGTGCTGTGTTTAGGAAATATATATTGAAAGTGAAATTAGGGCTGAAACACCCTATAATCAAAAGCAGAAGAGTGGCACAGAAAGAGAAAAATATGACTGTAGACAATGACATGGCTGTAAAGGAAATACGTTGATGTCTCCTGCCCCCCACCCCCAAGAAACCCAGGCCAGAAGCAAGTTATTTCTAGACCTACAATGTAGTACATTATATTCTCTAGTGGCCTGATTTAAATACCACTGAAAATTGTGGGTGCCTTTCCATTGACCTTATTGGGCTTTGGCTTAGCCCCAAGAAACTGGATTTCTGTTCAAGCTATACATGCCTTTGTTAGCTGATAGGACAGCTACAAACTGCAGCCTGAATTCAGCAGACCCCATATGTGGGCCTGCAATAGTGGTGGTGAGTACTGTGTTCCCCCTCTTTCCCTTGTATGGGCCACGGAAAGGCTAGAAAGAAGATCATGCACAGGGACTGCCCTAGACCTCAAAGTTCACGGTGCATCATATGGCCATTGACAGATGAGGTTCTGACCAGCTCATCCATTTGGAAGAACAAGTTTGAGAGCTTTTCTACTGTGTTTTGTTTTAAAGAGCCTTTTTATAAAACTACCCATTCTGCTTTTACAGCAGGTTGAATCCAGTGCAATGAGAGCAGAATTTGGCTCATTTTTGTAGCTACTAGAACAAGGAAAATTTCTCTTTTAAAAGCACTTGATATTGTTTCCTCCTTTTTTTCTCCTTTAGAGAAAGGCAAGCTTAAGAATGACTGGCATGTTATGGCCTACTATCTTACTGGGGAGGGGAGGGGAAGAAAACAAATGACTCATGGTATTTGCAAAGTGGCTCTTATTCCATATCAGGTGGTGTTGGGAATGTTTTTCAACATGATGGGAGTTATGTACCCTGAACACAAGTACCAGTTTGGGGATAGGTTGTAGTGGCTTTTTTACAGAGCATGGAGTTTTTCTGGAATAAGTGTGTCCATAACTGCATACTTTATCTTAATCCAAATTATCAAATGCCAGCTTGAGTTAAAAACTCTTGAAAATATTATGTTCATCCTCCATCTGGAGACATTATATAAGTTCTTGTAACTTGAATCAGACGTATGTACTGTACTCTCTGGCAGTAAGGGGGGGGAGGGGAGAAAAGAGTGTCAGCACAAAGCTGTTTGAGGAAGGGCATAGAGCCTTGTGCAACGTGTTCTGTACAGAGCTGAACATCACCACAAAGTTATTGCCCGATTCTCCTCCCGCAAGAGCTATACACTGAGGTACCTCAACTCTTTTCAGTGGACTTACTTCCAGTTTACACTGGTCCGAGAAGAGAATCAGGGCTGTGACTTCAGAAGGTATTTCCACAAAGGACTATAAGAGAGCTAAAATATTTAGGAATTAATACAAATTAAATTACGCACACTTTTTTCTGTTTAAGATGTTTTAATAAAGATTTGTATTTTCTCTCCTTCACACTGTACAACACAGTTCAATGTACATCAAGCTCAGATAAAAAATAAAGCTCTTACAAATTACATTTTTCCAGTGAATTTTTTTTGCAGTAAAAAATAGCTGCTACATAAATCCCTCTTGAGCTCTGAAAAAGGAGCCACATTTCCAAAAATAGAATTCATATTTTAATCAGATGGGATAAACCAGAAAAAAAGGCTTCTATATAAAATTGTTTTTAAAAGGACATGCATAGACGTGAAAAAACATGCACCATTTATCCATGTTAATGTTTTTAAGAGAAACAGGCCCTTTATGCTCCAGACTACATTAGTTTCTTGTAAAAATGCCAAAATGAACAAAGTTTGCCAGCTACAGTTATGGCAAAATATTCAACCAATACCCTCCATCTAAACTTTCATATTGCAGGCCTACAGTATAATCTACTAGGCACTTTACAGACTTCCTCAAACTGCAAAATGTTGTATGTCCTATTCAAACATGAAACAAAACGTTTACATTCTTCCTATTTCAAAATGCACATACAATTAGTTTAAATTACATTATACAATATCTGTTAAATAGGAACATTAAATATATACAAACTGACTTGAAATGGTGTGATTTTTTCCACTCTCCCTTGAAAGGAAAAAAATAATTGCTACACCTAGTTTTGAAACATAAAACAAAATGTTTCTGTACCTAACATGTTGTGTAATAAAATGTACAATACAAATTTGTGTCTGTCTCTGCTTTAAAATAAAGGTTACGTAGTTTTTTGTTTTTTTTTAAAATGCATATCATGATGTAAGCAACGTGGTTGTTAAGTTTTGAGCTAGAATTCTGATGTATTATTGGTCACTCTCCAACCTTTGGTATTAAAAACAACCCATAATTATATGGCACTGTAAAAAGCCAAAACATTTAACCCTAGAGCATTTTCATGTCTTCAGGTTAGAGCTAGGCACTGTGCCATCTGCCACACTGCTCTAAAGAACTTGGTGCAGCAATACTTGAAGCCATTGCGTCTGATGAAATAAGGCCACTTCTTCCTTCAGCTTTCCCCGATTACAAAACCAGTTCAAGGTCCTTATTTCTTAACAGTTGCACCAATCTGAACAGTCAAGACCGACTGTAGATAGGTCCTAGTCACAGTTCAAAATCTTGCAATCTTTGCCAGTTTTGCACGATATTGCAGTGCTCAATCTTCTGTGTCTAGCTGCACTCCCAGCATGGCATGAAGTTCCTCTGCCGTGTACCCCAGCAGGTTCTGTAGGTCACATACAAACCGGTACACGTAGCGCTTCCCTGATGTCTTGTGGATGATGTTCTTGTCATAATAATAGCGCAGGCCTCGGCTTAGTTTCTCATAGTTCATTTTTGGCTTGTTTTTCCTCCTTCCCCACCGTCGTGCCACCTTCAGCCCCAAGGGGGGGGGGGGGAGAAGAGGGGGAGAGAGAGAAAGAAAGGCAAAAACTAATTAAAGCATACTATCATAGTTAGCTGATGGTAAACTTATTTAGCAACCAAGTCATTCTGATGGTTCAAATGCCATAAAATCAGTGAGGATACTTGGATGAGTAAGAGCTGAAGCCTTCAGTGGTTTGAGCATTGGCCTGCTAAACCCAGGGTTGTGAGTTCAATCCTTGAGGGGGCCACTTAGGGATCTGGGGCACAATCAGTACTTGGTCCTGTTAGTGAAGGCAGGGGGCTGGACTCAATGACCTTTCAAGGTCCCTTCCAGTTCTAGGAGGTAGGATATCTCCATTAATTTAAAACAATCTCTGAGTTATTGGCCGGACTTTGATTAAAAGGAATAAGACCTAGGGTCTATGAACATGACACCAATAGACAGTGGATAGGTGCATGAGGCACCTTGCCACAAAAGCTGTTAGTGCAAGAGAAGAGGTTAAGGTGAATTCTTCTCTCTCAAAGAACAACCACCTCCCATGTGAGAGAGTAGTGTAAAGTGAAAGTTGAATTATGTGAAGTCACTTAAGGCCATATCCAAAGCTCACTCAAGGCAATGGGAGTCTTTTCATTGACTTCTGTAGGCCCTGGATCAGGCCCATTAACTGCATCAGAAAGTGATTCCATCAATTAGAGGGTTGGAGTTTATTCTGTTAATGACTGCTGTAATAACTTGGAAATTAAAACTAGTCATTTGATGCATGTCTGAAAACAGACTTTTGAAGGCCTCAGTACTCTGTGCAGCTGCCATGTTTCTCTCAATTCCCAGAGGTTTTATCAATTAAGTTACTTTCTTTAAACAGTTAAGCAATGCTGTAAGTTAAACATAAACATAAAGGCAGCATGCACAGTAAGGCTATAATACACTAAACTTTTACATACACCTAGGTACTAGACTGATGCTCTTGAAGTCACCCAGACTGCACAGTAAAGCATTTACAGAGGCAGAGATGCCTGATCTTGTAAACACTTTGCCTTGAGGGGTGCCTTTCACTGATGGAGGATGTAGGATCAGGCCCTAGCTTTTTATTCAATCACAATTAGCCACATACCTCATCTGGGTCAGCAAGTTTAAACTCCCAGCCATCTCCAGTCCAGCTAATAAATGACTGACAGGATTTGTCTGTTAGTAACTCCAGAAGGAATTGCCACAGTTGTATAGGTCCACTGCCTGTAAAAACCAAGAAGAGCAAAATTATTAATCATAACTAAGGGATATAGTAAGACCCATACCATAATCCTAAGATTTAGCTGATATAATTTTAAGATGTTTAGCTGAGGCAAAGAACGACAACTGTTTCTTTAAACAGGAATCTGCTGAAGGATATTATAATGAACTTTGAATTAAAATAGTGGACAAAGTAGTTATTTGAACCAAGCTTTGCTTCTCCCCTCACTTCATTCCTTTCTGCTGGAAGGAATATTTAAAACCTTACAGTCCTAAACTAAAGTCCTTGCCCTGACGAAGCTTCCAGTGATGAGCATTTCGCCTGAGTAAGCACTCTAGGGATGAGTGCTTAGTGGGTGAGTCAGTGCTAGTGAACTCCTTGAACTCCTTGGTTTTGTCTGAGTTTCCCTCCTTTTTAGACAGAGGAGAGCTACCGAAAATAGAATGCATTCCAGGTTTTAATAGTCTAGATTTTTACTAGAACATTGCATTATTAGTGAAGAAGTCATTCATGAACAATGAGTAAGAGTGTACCTCTCAACCTCCCTTCATCAAAAATGGACATACACCCACACAAGGGATCAGAAACGTGAGAACAAGAGATACAGTGTGTGACATCACTTGCCTGTAAAGCCTGCTAGAATTGCTGCTGGTATAACTGGTTTCCCTTGCTCTACAGGATCACTTCTTTCTTGAATGTAATCTTTGAAAGACATTGTAGGTTTGTTCAGACATAGAGACTGGCTACAATCGTCTTCAAAACTTTCGTAAGAGGGCACACGTTGTACATCCACTAAAGATGATTGGCTGTTCCAGGACTGAAGTTGAGAATCTGTGCTTTCATAACTTTCTGTGCCGCTGTCACTGGATTCATGCTCTCTGGGCTTACCTAAAAAGTTAAATAATGGTTGTTATTCACTTTATTTTGTCTGTATAAACCATGTTAAGAAAAGAGTGCACAGAGCATAGAGCCTTAAACTAATAATTAGCAAATGGATAAGGTAAATCATACCAGAGTTATCTATCAGCAAGTTCAGATTGTTTGTGAAGTCGTGGGTCATGGAGCAGTAGTTCACATTGACTGTCTCTAACTGAGCTTTGGGGAACATGGAAAAGTCTTGATCTGGGCCAAGGAGATTTGGTCCTGCAGAAGTCTGACATAAGTCACTCAGGAGGCTGGCTTTGGGGTAGCTATGCATTTGCATACCATAAGAGACCTGTTCTGTATTAAAACCTAAAGTGGGAAGGAGAGGGAGAAAAAAATGAATGGATTAGTTATTCACTACAGTCCTTCTCATAAATGTAATACCCTCATGTAAGCAAAACAAAAACAAGTCAACCCTTCCACTGCAACATAGACATACAGTTATGCCACTAAAAAATATTTTTTAGCTGAAAACCTGACTGGGTAGGAATGATAGGCTGTGTGTCTAATCCAAAGTCAGTGGAAGGACTCCTATTGACTGCACTAGGGTTTGAACGAGGTTCTGTATCACACAACCTGTATCTGGTGTATGATTCACAGATTGCCAGTTGTGCACAGAGCTCTCTGTGGTTTCCCAGAATGACAGAACACATGGGTAGGGGGCTAGGTAGTCCATAGCAGGATTCCTCTCTTGTTAATCTACTAATCAGTTAAGAGAAATGTGCTGAAAATACAACCTCATACATATAAGCAGTATATGGGGGGAGGGGAAGAGAGAAAGATGTCAGGAGAGGGCCACTGGTCTGTGATCTCCCTCCCATCTGCCCTCCAAGGCGCCATATGGCATCCATCTTCCTTCTGCCAAAAAGGACTAAAATATGACTCCTGCTGGATCCCATCAGTGCTGCTTTTAGATTCAGCCTGGTAGTTGTAATGGCCAGTTTGTACTAAACACTTGATTTTTGGCAATTCATGTACCAAAAACAAAAATTTGGGATTTCATAAATTTTCTGCACAAATTAAGACTTTTGATTAACCACAGTTTTCACATAGTCTTCTTTCCTCCTGGTTTCACTGACTCCAAGGATTTGCCTCAAGAAAATATCTAGTCTGATTATTTTCAGTGTTCAAACCAACTTGCAGAATTACAGTGTGTGATATCCCATGCAGCATAAAGCCAAAGAAGTGATTTTAAACGTCAACCAAATCAGGATACCTACTTAATGAGTTGTTATTGACCCAGTGCGGGACTGAGGTAAGATGAGAGTTTTCAACATATTGGTCCTGTCTCTTCTCTTGACTATCTGAAAACAGAACAAATATTCTTTTTACACATCTGACCAGGACATTATGGGGAACTTCAAAGTGATGGGAGGTATTTCTGACAGTTACATGAAGTTAGTCACCTGACATCAAACTTTCAAAGAAATAACTGCTAGTAGGGAAAATGTCATGCCAATGGAATTATAATATTTAATTTGTCTAAAAATCTGCAATAAGGCTCTGATCCTGCAAACACTTCAGCAATTGCTTAACTTCATGCACATCAAGGGAATTATATGTGTACTTAAAAGTTTATAGGATCTGGGCATTAGATAAGTGTTTTACACACAGGACTAGAACAGTGAAGAGACAAAAAGCAAAACCACCAAAATCCAGCTAGACAAAAGAACACTCAACTTCCAAAGTTTGTTTGACAAATATTTAAATGAAAGGCAGCTTATGGTAACAATGGGAAAAGAAAAAAATAAAACAAAACGTTTTCCCTTATTTTTCCAATAGTTATTTTAGCGCTCATCTTGTCAGATGATATGGGTGGGCAGATCTCTGCATCCATGTGAAGCCTCTCGACAAAATTTGTCCTCATCCCTCTTTTGTCTCAATGAAAGCACCCTCAAGTCTCTGTCATTCCTACGTTCATTCACTGACTTATTCCAAAACACTGGTAAAAATCACTAGTAACATGAATTCACCTAATCTGATTTTTGTTTAGATTTTTTTTCGTATTTGAATTATATATTGCATCCCTATATATATATATTATATATCCTAAACCCATGTATATGAATGACCATTCCGTATAAAACTGCTGCTGAGACAACTGCACAGTCTGGCAGTGATTGACAAACTAGTGACAACTGATGATTGCTTTTACGCTCTCCAGAAAATGATTTTTTTTTTAAAGATACCTTTGATAATGTTTAAAGATTTTAAAATTCTGAGTTTTTTAGGCAATTACAAAACCACAACTTGGTGAAATACATCACAGTTGTGTTTGACAGGGTTGCTTTGCTAGGATCACAGAGCAGGAGTCCTTTTTGGCTATCTAGTTACCTTTTATCATCTGTTCCAGGTGTTCCCACAGAATGTCGCCTACATAATCCGGAGCTAGCTCCAAGAAACGTTCCTTGCCCAGGTTGCACAAATCTTGGCCATTCATGACAAACTGATGAAAGTTCACATTTGCCAAACTAAACTCCCTGGTAGCCCAGAAAAGCCACTGGCAAACCTGCTGTTCAGTCCACAGCCAAGGATCTGCAAATGGGGAGTGGGAGAAGAGAAGAAAAAGAACATAACATTTAGAGGCAACTCTTAATATTTACATTCATAAGACCCTAAAATAAGTTTAGTTAAAAAAGATATTGAGAGTGAGGGCTCATGTTTAAAAAAATCATCTAGGATATCTATTCTGAAGCTCAAATATCAACGATTTATTCTTAATTTTAAATTAATGCTCTAATTTTTCCTTCTATGTTCTTTTAATCAGTGGATGAACTCAGTTTACCTTCTCTTCTCTTATGTTGCCATCTAACCAATCAGCGTAATTTTTGCACTAGAAAGGCTATAAAAAGAAAGCACTTACTATTCGGGATACCCAGCCGACACTGTTCCTTTGCGAAGCCACTGAAAGTAGCTTTTAAGGCCTGACTCATCACAGCCTTACTGCATGGGGTTAAGAGGGGCAATTCACAGCTGTTTGACTCTAAAAGAATGAAGGGGGGAGAGGGGGAAAAAGAGAAACATTAGCATTTAGGCTAATGAACCAGACCGACAATGGAGAATCCACTATGTTACTTAAAGAACAAGCAAAAGAGGCTTCCAACTATAAAATGGGACCAAATATGGCAAGCCTTATCTGTATGTAATAGGTTAGTTCTATGCCAGCGTTTAAGATTTTGTTGCAGCTAATGATGCAGACTCAGATTGACTCTGGTTGTACGAAATATGCCTGTGTTATGTAGAGTCAATTATCTTTATTAGAAAATAAGAAGACTGCTTCGTCTTCTTTTCCTCCTCTATAATTTGAGAGCCAAGTGATCTCTTGTTAACTCCAGATCCCCTGCACTGAGCTTGAGAACTAAGTAACGGGCAGGGTAGTAGTGATGAGTAGGCTTGTGGGTACATTTACCACTGCACTAGATTGAATGTCAGACCCACTCATGCATAAATCAGTCAATTGAATTTGTGGTGTTGTCATGCCTTATTCAATGGTTAGACTGTAAAATGTTTTTGGTCACAAGCTAGTTCCCAATGTCAAATTTATGTAACTGGCTGATGATCGTGGTACTGAATTTTATGCAGCCATAAATTGTTATAAATTCATAATCTAGATAATCAACTCCTTAGTTAATGCTGCAACCACTTCCATTCAAAGGAATAATTTAGCCTCCCATCCTATCTTATTTATTAGAAAGATTTGGCATGAAAATGTCCAGACCTCTTCTGGAAGTAAAGAGCATTTTCAAGAAAAGTTTGAAGAAAATTGGTCAAATTGTTTTTGCATTATGTGTCATTAAAAAAAAGTTAACTGGATTTGATATTCTGACTGGTGTCTAACATTTCCTCAGGTTCCCTCTAGCTTGGAACTAGCTTGTCACTACCTCTTCAAACTTTCAACTTTCCACAGATCTCTTTGAAAACGAGCGCACAGATGGTGGTTGACAAAGTTAGGTTGCACTCATGTTATTAATAATTGCTACATCTAATAATGTTAGTGTCACAGGGAGAGTGTGCATACGTGTGTGATAAGCTGTCAGGCTTTAGGACTATGCATGAAGCTGCAAAGCTAATCTAGCTATCTATGGCCTACAATGAGCTTCACATGAGCAAGCAGGTGAACCTCTGAACACATGTGGAGCTCACTGCAAGGTTGAATAAAAACTTGGGTGAAACACCCATCACCACTGTATCTGAGTAGCTTGGGAATAAGCCAGTCAGAGAGATCTGAGGTGAGGGCAAATGGAGAACTTTTAGTGAGTCCAGTCCTGCTACAAGGATTTCAATGTACTACTTATGCAAAGTTTCTAAAGCTGCAAAAAAACCCTTAGGGAAATGGGGACCAAGGACCTTGCAGAGTTCTACATTTATACAAGTTCAGCAGGACTAAATAGAGTTCTAATATTCTGTCTTGACCCATTTTAAAAATACACCAACTTGAGTTATAGAAATGAACAAGTAAAGGTAGGTAAAGATTATTAGTAATGTTAGTCTTAACAGAAACACATATCCAAAGACCTCTTTAATTCTGCTCCAGTATGCCTAACTGGCCTTCTACAGACCACACCCTACTTCAGTGTAGGTTTCCAGTATGGGAAGTTCTATTGCTAGCTTACAACTACTCATGTGAATAAACTTAAGAATGTATGTAAATGTCTGCAGGACTGAAGCCTTAAACTAATATTAAAAAAAGTCTTCTCTATTATTAAAGACTTATTGTTGCGGATTGTAGGTAACAGTGACAGGAACCTAGTTAGAGATCCCAGCACTTTCTATTTTGACTGATGTGGCTGATCAAACTAAAAAACACAAACAAACCATATTTACCATAAGAAATTGAATCAAACCCTGTTGGTACTTCTTGAAGGGTTTGATCTTCATTTAATGAGGGAAAATATCCTGCAAACAAAGAGCTTGTGACATCAAAGACGTCAAATGCAGGTTGATGCTGAAAAACAGTTGAAGAAAAAGAATATTCAGTGTCAGTATTCTGCTAGAGCACTGCTAACAGCAACTGCAAAGAGGACGGGTTAAGTTAGTATCTGGAGATAATGTACATACAATCTAATCATTAATAATGTAATGTTAAGGATTGTATAGTTAAAATAAAGTTAAGGTTCCAACAGCAGTTGTAACTTTCCTGTGTGGCACATTCTGTATGTCCTATGCTAACCTTTTTAGCAGCATGAACAGTGGAATACTAAGCTACACATTATACAAAATAAGCTAATGCTATATTTAACTAATGTTTATGTTTCCTGTCCTTCTGTGCCAGACCCACAGATAGTGTAAATCAGAATAGATCACTGACTTAATTGGAGCCAAGATGGTTTGCATAAGATGAGGATCTGGCCTTCTGATTTTTGACTGTGCAACTCTGATACACTAAAATGCCAAAGGGCTGTGTTTAATCTTTTCAAAGACAATGCTGCCTGTATTAAATTGTTAGAAGTTCAATCACCCCAATTAGGCTTTTATGCTTCTACCTCCATAGAGGTGAGCGGATCAAATTCCCAGATGAGCGGTTATTGACTGGAGGCAGCGTTCTGCAAGACTGTGTTCGAAAAGCAGGCTGCTTTACAGTGTGACAGCTGCATCTTTAATTCAAAGATACTAGACTATTTTAAACTTGAGGAGATACAATGAAAACTGCAAACTTTAGCTATAGTAGGCACAACTAGCAGTTATTTTAACCTTTTCTGTAACTGAAGTATTATTCTAACAGGTGTGCATCTAAATTTTAACTGATTGCTAAATTGTAAAGAGAGATTAGTATCATTTTTAGCCTTGTAATAGACTGCTAATGATAATTAGCACTTAAAAGAAGTCATTATTATACTAGAAGGACTAGTGAATTATAACAAAATAATTGCCAATGTGAAGATGCAAGTAGGTTTACTTACATTTTTGGAAATATTTAATCTGAACCACATTACTTAAGGTTGTAAAATTGCTTTACATGATTTATTTTCTTGGGTTTATTTTATTCTATGGTTTAGGTTACCTGATTGTACCAACTACTGCATTTCACAAAAAGCAGCTTGTTAATCCTCAGCAGTCTCTAACGAGTCTTTGCTAGTTTAAACAAATGAACAAGAATAAGTAGGACTGGCTATAATAGAATGTTTGAGGGGAAAAAGGAGAGTGATTTCTGATGAGCTAATAGTCACTTTTATTAAAGATCATAAATATTTGTAGAAAATCTTGTCTATCATTCAAACTCTGAAGTGCTCTAGTTGAGAGGTGCTGTGTAAATGGAAAGTTATTACTGAATCTCCCAGGCCACATGCACTCCTTCTTAGTAAATATGTTTAAGAGTTACAAGCTTTTTCTACAAAAGTGAGCTGAATAAGTTTATAATTAACATGCCAACTAGTCATGAAAAAGACTTGTAGCAACAGGTAGAGGCTATCACTAGAAATTCCCATTGATGAGATTTAAAAAAAAACAAAAAATCCCCAAAACACCACAAACCCAAACCTGTGGGCACAGTATTTGGAAAGCTACAGAACACAGCAGTGATACCCATATGAGAGCATCTGCAGTAAAGAGGAGCCAGAGACTAAGGAAACACATACAATATCTGTTGATAGTTCCTATTTGCTTAGGCATCCACTTAAATGTTAAAGTCAAGGTACAAATTTCTGTTGAGAATAAGCTAATGCACCTCAGCATAACACAGATTTGCTCTCAACTGACTGTACTAACTTAAATTGTTTTTGCAGAATAGCATATTAAGTATCTGCTCTTTCCCTGAATCCACCATGGTTCCTTTCTGGAATTTACAGCTTCTCTATTTTGGTATATGGTGCTATTTTTGTTTTGTAAACTGGCAGGGCAGAAATTCAAGAAAGACACTTTGGTTTGCATGTAGTATTGAGGCTGGTTTTTATAAAAAGTTGCTATACATTTCAGTATGTAATTCATGGCAGCCTATCATCCACAGAAGGAAGAGGCTGGCATGAAGAAAAATCTAGAAGTCTTCCTTCTAATGGCTAATTTAGTTCCAAAAATACACTGAGCTGACCAGTAGAGTTAAAGTAATATTGTTCATACTAATTAAGATTGTTCATGTACATATGATAGCAATAAGAAAAGTCAGAGTAAAGAGACTTGAAAGATTTGTTATGTGTGAAATAGTTAATAAAACCAGCTGGTCTGCTACTAAAATGCTTTAAATGTTAATAGATAATAGCTCTGATTCACCATTTGTATCTAGAGAAAAGGCCAAGTTCTTTCAACATCATCTGGAAACTCCTGTATTGTGTGTAAATAAAGTGACCCTTACAGTGACTCACTGGAAAAAAGCAGTAGTATATGAATGAGAAGAAAGCATAGCGTACCCCAGGGCCGCCCAGAGGATTCCGGGGTCTTCGGCGGCGGGGGGCCCTTCCGTTCTGGGACCCGCCGCCGAAGTGCCCCGAAGACCCGCGGCGGGGGCCCCCCCCCGCTGCCGAATTACCGCCAAAGCAGGACCCGCCGAAGTGCAGCCCGGTCTTCGGCGGTAATTCGGCCGCGGGGGGGGGGCCCCCGCCGCCGAATTATCGCCGAAGACCAAGCTGAACTTCGGCGGCGGGTCCCGCTCCGTCTTCGCCGGTAATTCGCCAGCGGGGGGTCCTTCCGCCCCGGAGCGGAAGGACCCCCCGCCGGCGAAGACCGGGAGCGAAGAAGCTCCTGCGCCCGGCCGCACAAGAGTTTTCCGGGCCCCACGGAGCGAGTGAGGGACCTCGCTCCAGGGCCCCCGAAAAACTCTCATGGGGGCCCCTGTGGGGCTCGGGGCAAATTGCCCCTCTTCCCCCCCCCCCCGGGCGGCCCTGCTGTACCCTAGTCTCATTTCAGAAATGAGAAATGTATTAGTTAATGTTGAACATTGCTCTGAACAGGTAATAAAACCCCATATGGGATCAATCCTGCTCACCTTACTCAGTGTAAAAAGAGGCAAGCAAGCACTATATGGTTTCATGGCAGTTATGTATAAATTTAGTAATACAGTACAAAACTTGAAGCAAATCCAAAAGAATTGGAAACAACTATGCAGTGGTGGAATAGAGAGTCTTAAAGGTTGACATAAGATTGCGACAAATTTTAATCTATCTCCAATTTCCTTTGTGCCTGGCATAATTCCTGCATGGGAGAGCACTCAATTCACAAATTTCACATAAAGCTTTGGTTGGTTAGCAAAACAAATTTTATAAGCAAGTTGAAGAAGAAAAAAAAACCAAAACATTTGCAACTGACTTTAAATGAGACTGTGATATCATCTCTGAAACACGGGCATTTCTCATAGCTTTCTAGTTTAACAGGTCTTTATTCAATTTGCCTTGATCACCACAATACAAGTGACCAATGCTGGCTAAAGACCTTTCATGAATAAATTACAAAGAAATAATTAGTTACATGAATGCCCTTGCAGTTACAAAAATGAAATCTTTTAAATTCTGTTTTTTCTAACCCGTCCTTGGTCTGTAAGTATTTTTCAAAGCAAGTAAAGACATCTGAACAACTGTTTCTTACAAATAAGACTGAATAGCTTTCATGCCTTTTACTCTAGATTTTCATTTGGTAGATTTGCACATAACCACAGAGAACTTAATTTTCCTGATATTAGACTAATGCTTTTATATACATCAGTCCTATTAAAAAACACTGACAGCCTTGCATGAAGTTGAATATAGAAAGACCACATCTAGGACCCAATTCTTCTGCCCATACCTACACAATTCTGATTGAATTCAATGGATTGGAAATCAGAATCTGACTTTTCATCTTGCTTGACAATCTTTAGGATGAGTTTGTCAAATGTATATTTTTCTGTTTAAACAGAGTGCTTTAAATGGCTAGGTATAAAGTGCTTGCTCCTTATCTTATAGAAGTAAGTGTCAACAAGAAGGAACCCAAATGTAATTAGCGTAGTCTCTCATCAGTGTGCATATGTATGTCTCTCACTAACATGAGAAATGTGTGCATGGAGTGGGAGATTAGGCCACTTGTTTTTAGCATCTCTCCTAGGAAAACTCACCTTGAGCATTCCTCTGTAGATGTTAGATACAGGAGCTACCTGATCCATGTTCTTGATTCCAACGTCACTCATCTGAAATGAAAACAATGTATGAAAAACTTGTTCTTGCAGAAGGTAAGAGTCCATTAAAAGAAGCACCTTATCTACTCTATTGTAGAACATAAACTTGTAATACAACAAAATGCTTCTTTCAGAGAATCCTCTGACAAGGCAATAATATGAAAGCTTTCATCTTGAGTACTATGTCCTCAACACTGGGACTGATTTACACATTTTGAATTGGGTGAACTCCATCAAAATCATTAACGTTAGAATGGTGTGAGACATGTATATGTGAGAAGGATCAAGCTCTTAGTATACAAGATGAAAGACTTCCTAGTGCCTAAGTTTGCTGAATTTAAGTTTACAAGCCTATAGAAATTCTTTGCTTGCCAAGTATTTATTGCTTATCCATAGGTATCTTCAAGTTTTGGTCCCACTGCTGTAAGTGTTCATGTTTTGACTTTTTGAATTTTGACTTTGTTTACTGGATTTTTACTAACCACCCATAAAGGACTTACAACTTTCCCTTTCCAACTAGGAGTGTGGGGCTGCGTGTAAGATTTAGTGAGTCCTCTTTGTTTGCACTCAAAATATTTTGGAACTAAATCTTAGACATATGAATTTCGGGACAATCCAGAGTACACACAATCAAGTACTGAATACAGGTTGTTTATAATGTGAATTATTAGCCTGAGAAAAATGTAGCTTCTGATAGATGGATACAAGTTTCAGTTATTTACTCTTTGACAATCCGTTAAACAAACAGTATTTGGAGACTAAGCAAAATAAGCAACAACCCATTATAAGCAAATGTAATTTCACAACACTATAGGGTTCGGTACTTTGGACACATCAGAAGGAACATGCAGCAAGACGAATCTCTGAAAACGCTGACTGTGTCTGGATGGTAGATGTTCTAACTATTACCCATTTTACATTCTCTCCCCTTTTATGGAAATCGCAACAGAGTCTATTCCAAAAAGACTGATCCGAGTATTTATTAAAGAAAATATCCCCAAAGTGTTACACTACCGTTTTGCACACTCATAACTTAAAATGTAACCAAGTTTGGTAAAAATATTTGTTTGGGGATCAACTGTCTGCCAAGTTTCTGCCTAAAATATCTTACTACAGTTATAAACTCAACATCTTAAGAGGGTTTGTAATATAATGGGACTGATAACAGACACATCTGCAGTGGCATAAAAATACTATCCTGTGGCCTATAATACAAGGAACAGAATTGTGTGTAATTTTATGACTAGTTCTAAATCTATGTTTGACAAAATAGTGACATATTCATAGCAGCTCACTTAGCAAGGGAGGCTCAAACAGAAGGCATAGGCTTATGGGCCTTGCTCTGGCTTATAGGGACAAACCACACTGAACATAAATGCTTTATCAGAATCCACTGAGACACTTCATTTAAAATTTTTTTTCCTTTCACTTTGTCTTAGCACAATGCTGGCTTCTCCACCCTCACAGAAAGTGTATAGAAACTAGTATTAGTCCATAAATGCCATATCAGGAAAAGGTCAGCCCCACCATTCCCACATCAAAGCTGTAGTTATTAGAAACCTAAGTTCTTTCTGCCCCCCTTAGTTACTTCTATATACATGTGTTTAAAAAAAAATGAAGTACTCAAAAGAAACTAAGCAAAACTAATACAGCTTGCTGAAATGATACACATCCAAAGTATCTATATAAATAAACCAATGAAACCAGCCTCTCTCTCTCTTCTCCTTTGTCTGATCACTTAAAATCCTAAATATTTAAACTTAAAGGCTCATTTTGGCTTTAGTGTCAACTGTTCTTCCACATACAAAACTCAACTGAAAATAGAAAACAACTGCATTTGAGGCACAATACAGTCAGGTAGACTCCACCTAAATATGGAAAATGCTAATTGGTGTGATTTTGTGGAAATGTGAACACAAAATATCCCATCTCTATTATGAATGTGTTGGTAACGAATAGTGATCTCTACACAGTTCAGGTCATAAGTTCACTCAAGTGTCCCCCATCCCTTCCCTGAAGATATTACAATTTTAAATTAACAGCATATCCTGCTAATCCTGTTGTTGCTCCTTTTCAGAGTATAATGAATTTCTAAAGCTTTTTTTAGTCTCCAAGTTACTACTCCTTATATTTTAATGGTATCTAGCTATGAGCCTCAACTTCTAGTATACCTGCAATTTATGATGCAGAAATGCTTTTGCATATGTTTTCAATAATCTTAATTTTGGGCCCATTGTTTATTGTGATTAGTCTGAAGACTTCAGGTGAAATCCTGGCCCCATTGCAGTCAATTGTAATCTTGCCAATGACTTCAAGAGGACCAGGATTTTACCTGTCATTTTTTTTTATTTGTCTCAGTAAGTGTTCACAATACAAGTACTATTTTTTTTTAATAAAATACTATCTCAGGCATTTCTTCCAGTATATTAAACTAGTCACTATTTCTCTATGCCAGTCTGCTCACTTGCTATTTCAAGCACACAGTCACTTTCACTTTTTGTCAGTATTTTATGTTTTGAAGGCAGCTGGAAAGAGACTCTGTACCACACAATTATGTGCCAAAATCCTCATCAATATTTTTTCTTTGATCAGATTCTTCAAGTACAACTTGTATGACAAATGAAATGCTTATTCATAGTGTTACCAGTTTGGGCAATCTACCAATGATGCAAAGGTTTCCAGCTTGGTGATAGGGAACTCACTAGTATGCTGGAAAATAAACTGGGCGGAGTGAGTGTGCAATACAGATCTTTGCAATAGAGAGACTTAGTGTTAGAGTATTTTATTGGGATGGTGAATGTTGTTGTTTTAAGTTCTTAAAAAGGCACAATAGCTCAGTGTGATTAGGCCTCACTACCCACTCCTCCACTAAACACTGACAACTGATTCTTGTTGGCTACAATGAGCCTAACTAGCAGAACACTTTTGTCAACACCTGTGCATGGCTGAGAGTGGGTGAACCTGAACAGACTCAACAGGATCAAGCAATTAACTAATACTTCTGAATGTTGGTCAACTTCTTTCAGCCATAAGCAGATACTTCCTTTACCTAGAGTAAGCCTGTACCCATTCAAAAGAAAAACTAAATCAATGTTAATATTTGAGACCTAACTAATTAAGCAGCTAGTCTTCATAGGCTCAATCCACCAGTTCTTCCCAAGCAAAACTCCATCGGACTTCAAAAGTATTTTTATAATGGGCTTAAAAACAAAACAAAAACCACACACCCAAGAAAGCTCTTAATTTCTAAGTTTAACTATTCGATTCCAGTTAGTAGTGATGCTGCCTTAAATACATGATAGATGACTTGTCACGCAGTTGACACACTTGCCCATAAAAAAGTAAGGTGTAGAAATCATGCAACTAGACCTTAAAAACAAACCAACCAAAACGACACAACCTTTAAAACTTAAACTAAACCAAAACATCTGAGGTATCTGCCTACCAACTCTTGGCCCTCAACACTCAGTCACATCCAAAGGACTTTCCGGAGTTCCAATGTTTAACCTACTGCTCAAACGTCCAGAGTATCAGAAACAATTTATAAAACAATTTTTAAGTATGTGCTACCTTTTCCCTACCACACTAGTGGAATAAAGGAGATCATCATAACCCAGTTATAGATTCCAAGAACTCACAAGTCAGTATAAGACCAGCCTGGCTAAAAGACCTGCTAAATATTTCTCATACCGGCAAGGCTAGGACGAACCTCTTTGTAAGGGGGGAACCTTCAAAAACCAATTTCGATTTGCCCTCTCCGCTTGCCTCCAAATCGGCTCTCTCCCCTACATAGCCTGTGACATCTGAGTCGCCAATATAAAACATAGCGATCCCCTTTCGGGCTTGCTTCTCGCTCCAAACCTGAGGAGGGGGAGCAGCAGCAGGGCTAGCGGGGGGCACCGGGAGGCGAGGCAGGGTCGTCCCGCGCACAGGGCCCTGCCCGCGCCGGAGTGCGAGGCGGCTTCTTCCTGCCTCCCTCCCGCGAAGTCTGGGCGCAGCTGCCCCGGGGCAGACCCCGCGCCCGCGGCGGTCACTCCAGGGGCGGCTGCAGAGGCTGGGGCTGGTCGGCTCTCGCTCCCGGCGGCCCCGCACCCCATCGCTGCAGTCAGACGCGGCGTGAGACGAGGCACAGCGGAGCCACACGGCTGCCAAGCGCCCCCCTTCAACGCAACCGGCCTTACCTGGGCCGCCAGAGCCGAGGTCCCGCGGGGAAGCCGGCCAAACCCAGCGCTCGCTGCTGCCGCCGCTCCCTCCTCCAAACGCCGCTGCCGCGTCTGGAGCCGAAACCGCCTTTGCGCGGCCAAGCCGCCCGCCCCCGAGCCGAGGGCTGGCCCGAGCCAGAGGCGCTCGCAGGCGGGGTGCGGTGCGGTGCGTGGGCGCTGCCTGTGCCCGCCGGTGCCGGTGCCGCTGCCCCCGAGTGCCGCGCTCCGCTGTGTGCGCTGCCCCGAGCCTTTCGCTGGCTCTTCAGCGGGCAGGAGAAGGGGGCGGAGCTCCCCTCCCTGCGGGCCCAGCCTCCCCGCCCTACAGGAGGAGGCGGCGGCGGAAGAGCCGCTTCCTTCCCTTATCGCGCTTGTCGTCCTTTCGAGCCTGTCTGGGCTGCCAGGCAAACAGCCGCCGCCCTTCCCCCGCCGCGGTGCGAAGCGGGCCTGGGCTGGGGCCTCACGGGCCCCCGCCTCTCTCCTCCGTCTGTTTGTTGTTTTCTTCCCTGGCGGGAGGGGGCCAGCCTGCCTTTGAGGCGCTCCCATCACAAAAGAAGAGCGAGGGGGAAGAAATACCTGTATCCTCTGAGGCAGATGGGCGTGAGGCTCTCCGGGAGCCCTGGGGAATTCTTCATCGCCGATGATTTTGTTTTCAACCCAGGGTGGATGTTTTTCGAAAAGCTCTGCTCTAGGCAGTATTCGAGGGACGTGCTGTGGCCCCTGTTATACAGGCGGTCAGACCAGATCAGTGATTCTCAACCAGTGCTTAATTTGTAATGAAAGAAGCGTCCGGGCTCGCACACTTAGGTGCTGGGGCTCAAACAATTGTTTTTTTTGGTAATAATCGTAACTGATGGAGCAAGCCCAAAGGTGCCGGGCTATGAATTTCCAAGCCTAAAGGTGCCAGGGCTCCGCCCTGACACAAATTAAGTGTTGTTTTCAACCTTTTTTTCATTTGTGTATCCCTAAAAATTGTGAATGGAGGAGCGGACCCTTTTGAAAATATTAGACATGGCCCACGGACCCCTGAGGAATGTAACAGCTGTTCTATGGCTACGACAGCCTTTTGCGGATCCCTTACACATACTCTGCGGACCCCCAGGGGTTGAAAACCAGTGGGCTAGGTGATAATCCTGGTCCCGCCTGGCCTTGGAATCTGTGAAGCTAAGAACATCACAAGCATATAAAATATTTAGTTTTTAACTGAACCAAATGATGTATCCACACTGTTGTAAGATGAGGTGTGTCAGGCTTTTGGGCACAGAGCAACATGAAAATAATTCTCCAAGTCTGCCTTCCAGCCTGGACAGTACTGAGTGCCATGGTAGAGGATGTGTCACATTAAACTGATACTGGGTTTCCCCAGGGCCACTGTAACCTATGTAAATGGCTTTGTTGGGTATTTTCCATTTATCACAGTAGATACTTCTAAGGATGAAAAAGCGCAAATGTAGTCATTTGTTCCAAGCGCTCCATGCCTGTTCGGTATTTTTGATGGGGAAGTGGCCATGCCAAATGCTAAATTATGGGATTGATGCAGGAATTTCTGGATGAAATTTTATGGCAAAAGATCATGGTCATAATGGCCCTTTCTGCCCTTAAAATGTATGAATCTTCCAGAACTGAGTACCTTTCACTGAAACACGTCTTGCTATCAGCTTGATAGCAGATCACAGCTGCTGTAGAAAGGTTTCAGAGTGGTAGCCCTGTTGGTCTGTATCAGCAAAAAGAACAGGAGTACTTGTGGCACCTTAGAGACTAACAAATTTATTTGGGCATAAGCTTTCGTGGGCTAAAGCCCACTTCATTGGATGCATGCAGTGGAAAATACAATAGGAAGATAGATATACACAGAGAAAGCTTGTGCCCAAATACATTTGTTAGTCTCCAAGGTGCCACAAGTACTCCTCGTTCTTTTAGCTGCTGTAGAATCGCGCACAGATATGATTTCCAAGTAGCCAGCTCGCAAACCGTTTAAAGAGTTTTAGATACAAAACCAAGACATTTCATCTTATTCATTTAGTTGGGAGGCTACAAAATCTTTCAGATATGTAATCAGGATTCTGGGATAGGTGTGAAATCCAGCTTTACCACATAGAAAGGACAGACCAATATCTTGGGACAGCTAAATATTTATTGGCTGTTCTTTTTAATGTAAGCAACAGGGAACTGGGGGAATACAAGTGAGAGTTCGATCTTCTGGGTTGCCTCCGGCAACAAAACCTTAGAGCTGACTGTACAGTGTGTTTTTTGTTGTTAAGAAAACCTGGACCTCTCTTTACCTGCAGGACTGCAGTGTATATATTCTGAGTCTTGATCTTTCTCCCCCTTAATTTATTTCTAGGGTCACAGTGATAAAATTCATGGACTATTTAGGTTTAAGATAGTTTGCAAGAGACCAGTGTTATGTATTTGATTATATTGCTGTGTCTGAGACACTGACTCTTCTTTTTGTATCCTGTAAAAATATTTTGATAAAACTGATGAAATTTTAATTGGTCACGTGACTTTTTGTTGTGTTAGGGGACAGCACAAGCTGGCTTTTTCAAGCTCTCCGGGGAGCTAAGCGGATATTTTTAAGCCTATGTCTCTGATCTTTTCTGAGCTGAACTTCAATATAATCTATTTCTGACTAACTGTTTCAAGGGATGTAGAGTAAACTAAGACTTTATGTAAACAGAGCTAAATCTTAATAGGGTCTCCTGGTTAACAAAAGAAAGTGCCCTAGGCATTCCCTGTCAATACAAAATCTCAACTGCCTTGTCTTGCTGCCCTCTCTCTCAAAGGGAGCAGTAGTTTATGCAGAATCCTATTTACTAATACAGGTGCAGAACTGTACTACTGGTTAAGGGAGACAGGCCTAGATGTCTGCACAAGTAATTAAATCCATTTATTCATGTCTGAATATCAGTGACATTGTAGCAGAATTTTCTAAAGCCTTCACGATCCATCAGTACTCAGCAGCTGATCTTCCAGTGGCATGCCACACGCCATCCATCTACTTGCTTGTCGTCCCCTATTGTGATGACCCACCATTCCTTCTACAGTAACTTTCTCAAGTTTATTTCTATCTCTACACCTGTGACCAAAGTGCATAGGCTTGTGTCTGTGGTTTTCCAACGTCAGAGTCTTCTTCTCTCCAATAATATTTCTAACAGAGGCATTCATCCTTTTTTTCTGTCCAAGAGATAAGCAAGAGTCTTTGCCAGTGCCGCCTTTCAAAAGCTTCAGTTTCCTTCTCGTCAGCAGCATTAACTTCCCACAAATCACATTCATAAATTGCTATCAAAAAAATTAGGCTTTGCATCAGTCACCTCTTTGTGCATTTCAAGGTGCTGTGGTTTTTCCACACTTTCTTAAGAGAGGCCATTCCAATCTTAGGCAGTTCTAAAGAAATCAGAAGAACCTTCCTGGTTGGATATATATGATCCCAGATAATTAAATTCATCTACTGCCTCTACAGTTTGTCTGTTAATTGTGACTTCCACAATGCGTCCTGTTTTTGTTAGTCAAGTCACACACATGTATTTTGTTTTCATCACATTCAGGAATATTCCTCAGTAACTGTTTTTACAGACTCCAGTTTTTGTTGCATTGCATCCGTGGTTGTAGCAAAGAGTGTGTCATCTGCATATCTGTTGTTGGCTAAGAGCTGTCCGCCAATGGAGATCTCAGCTCCTTCCACTTTGTTAAACGTTCCAAGGCTTATCTCATAATAAATTCTCTGCATAAGTTAGAGGCCTGGGAACAAAATACATCCTTGTCTCACACCCCCGCACAGTGGAAAACCAATCCCTGTCACCTACTGTTATTTGCACTATGATCTGGTGGTGGTGGTAGAGACTTGCAATGAGTTCAATGAGTTGCTTTGAAATCCCCATATCTGCAAGTATCCTCCAGAGATGGTCATTATGGGTGGCACTGTATGCTTTTGAGCAGTGTACGAAGCATGTGATCAATGGGCGATCATACTCTCTTCATTTTCAGTGATTGACAGTCATGATTTGGTCATGTGCCTTGGCCGTCCTTGAAACTAGGTTGTTGTGGCATTAGTTCTTTGTTAGTGTTGAGGCATTAGTTCTATCCTTTGTTTCATGTGATCCTGGATTATGTAGCGCAGATATGATGTGAGATACCAGGAAATTGATACAATAGTTACTGCACTCTGTTATGTTTCCCTTCCCTTCCTTTCCCTTTGGTATGGGCAGAAAAATTCCCTTAGTCCAATCTTCTGTCCAATTTCTAGTCATCTATGCACCATTAAATTTTTTTCATATAGCCTGTGAATCTATCTGCTCAGTTTCTCATAGTGTGTCCTGCGTTCTTCTGTCTCCAAGCCAGTCTCTTTCACTCTGTCATTTTCCTGCCAGCTCAAACACCTTTTGAGTTAACCGTTATTTGGGCAGAGACTTACGTTTGGGAATGTGTGCTTTGGTGGTTTCAGACATCATAATTTTTATTATGGGAAAAGCAGAAAAAACTCAAGACTTCCTTAGTCAAATCAAAGAGACAGAGAGACTCTGAGACCATGGTGAAGAGAATTCACCTTTGAATATTTTCCCATTGGTTTTAATTAACACCCTTATACCACCAAAGACTTATGAGAGTGAAGCCTTAAAAAAAAAAAGTGTTTTTTTCTTACAGAATTTGTTCTTATAAGTCAACAATGTCACTTTTTCCATTCATTTCAACAACAGTTCTGTACATAGTATCTTCTGCAATAGTTTCAGATCACAAGCAAGTTTAAAATCATTATCAGGTGTATACTTAAAACTGGTACCTGTTCAGCTTTGTGAATTTGAATCAGAAGCAGAGACCAGAGACATGACACATGAGTACTCTTCAAGCCTTGAAAAATCTGCTTGCCCCGGAAAGTGAGATACTTCCCCAGGAGAAAGCAAGGGCCTTAAAGTGTCAATTTTTTGCACAATTTTTCATTAAAACATTTGTTTCTCACTCTTTGTGAAAGTTGACCTCCCCAAGAGGAGGTAGTGTGGTCCATCGGATAAGGCAATGGATTGGAAGTCAAGAAACATAGGCTGTATGCCACTGATTGCTCTACCATTGTGTGTCTTTGGGCAAGCTACTTAACCTCTCTAAGTCTCCTGATTTGTAATTTGTACATAATTATGATTCTTTGTAACCCCTTATAAAGCACTTTGATAACTGCAGATGAAAAGTACTATAGCCCTGCTTCAGAAGAGTATTAATGTAACTCACATTCCAGTTTAACTCTTGCTTTCATTCATAGCATAACTCGATAGCTGTTACTTTTATGTTCAGATTTCTGTACTGGAATTCAAACTACCATCTGAACATCGATTTCACATCTCAGAATCAGGATTTTTGGCATTAACAATTGTAGTTTGTTTTAGTGCTGGTGGTGAAACTTTATAATTCCCCCATTTGCTGCCCTTAAATAGTGGCTCCCCTGCAATTTGTGGTTCTGGAGGTCTGTACTCTATGGTTTGTAGACCAGTTTCCTCAAAATTCGATTCTTTAATTTAATACTTTCCTCTTCCATATAGCTTTTTCTCCAGCCTCTAGATAGGGGTTGATACCTGATTCCTTCTGTCAAACGTGCACAAATCAGGCAAATTGTGACAGCACACTTTTGAGAGAGACACAAAAATGGCTTGATTATGATGATATTTCTTAATACAAGAAAGTCCTGATCTAATAAGATGGCATCTGCTAAACTCACAAGGGAAACAGTTATAAACTGTATGTCAGCTGGATAGCAATTTTAATTATAAGACTGACAAGAACAATTATGCCACCATTAATAGAGGGGCAGCAACTCTCAGAAAGGACAGGATGACAGATTGGAAGTTACTTATATTTTTGATCGTTTTTGTGCTGGGATCCTATGCAAAAATAAAATCTTTTAAATAACTCTATTAAAAACTAATGCATACATCAGTATTTTAGCTGCAAAATAGATAATGTTATGCCATTTTAAACTGAAACAATCAAATTTACATCAGAACTTGTTTTGTATTGATTAGAAACACTTAGTATTAATGCATCTCTATGTCTTGTCTTAGGTTCTGCCTATTTCGATCCCCTCCCCCCAACTAACATGTGATTCTACCTGTACTGCATTTGTATTTGTTTTAACTTACTATAAAACATGGTGACACATGTGAATGGTGCAGCATAAGTCAATGAATAATCACCAGGTCAGTGCCATTGTGAAATCTCCATTGAGAATCTTCACTGTGAATCACCGTGGGAGACTGGCACCTTCTTTGCAGCTGAGTTCTCACAATGTTGCCAAGTGACTAGGAAGGTGTGACAGCCAGAGAGTAAAAGGGAAGAGAAGTGTTAGGGTCAGAATTTCTAGAAGCTCATGTTGCATGGGGAGTCTCCTGTAATTCTTCCACAGAATACTTTTGTCAGTACGCTTTCATCATATGGTGTCTTTCTAGCGAGGATGGAAGTGAGTCCTTAGATTTTGGGGATGGTTCTGGCTTGCTCCCTGCCTTTCCTGGTATAATGTCTTCTAAATGCTCTAAAGAATGTCCCTCTGACTTTGTGATCCAAGTGAAAGAACTTGCTGAAATGTCAAAGTATTTAAATATGGGACATTTAATGGGTAAAATTTTTCTCTGGGTTATGTGTCTCCCATTGATATCACTGAAAGGGGTGGATGCTTTTCTGGGGGCATATTTTGGGCTAATCTTACCAATTTGACTCTGGCTACTTTACATCTAACTGCAGGTCTCAAAAGGAGAAGGGTATATTCAATTTTCTTCTGGTTTCTCTGGTCTTGAAGTGCATGTTTGACTCCTGTTCTGTGCACAGAACTCCCACTGATGTCAAGACAGAGAAAAATAGGACCCAAAGAATTTATGGTTTAAACAACACGGGGCGGGGGGGGGGGTGAGAGGGAAGGTATGAGGAGGGGCTTCATTACAATGGGCACCCAGATGAATTACAGCTGAATGCCCCAAAATTCCTCCTGGGACTCTGGAGAACATGTTGAGGTGGAAGACTGCCATACTTTTAAAGGATGCAGTGTGGGCTCACCTTCCCCAGTGGGGTTGCCTGTGGGAGGAAAGGGGAGCCTGAGGACAGGCATGGCCTCACCACACCCTCTCCTCCCACTGAAGAGCCTAACAGTGCTGGCTGCACTGTCTTGGAATAGTCCTTGCACTCAAGGCTGCAAATGATAGCAGTCCTTGCTCAGGGACACATCATCAATGGTAGACCTGTACGGTCTCCCTTTTGCATACTCATGCAGCACCTGCAACAGTCTTGCTCAATGGATCATTTGTATTAAGTACGGTTGTAAAATGAATCATTTTGGATTAACAAGTCCATATGTGTGTGGATCTTCAAGATAACTTCCAGTAAAACTACAGAGGACACCCCATATAAGGTCATAGCATAAGGGTTTGGGGAAATAACATCTCCAAAAGCTAAATGCCTATTTTTCTCAGTTTGAAAACATCAGCATCCAAACTAAATTCTATTATAATTTAAACAAAACAAAGGGCCAAATTCATCAACTCCATGATCTAAATAAAGTTACAGCAGAGATGAATTTAGGCCATAATGTTTACTCAATTGATACCCAGCAAATGATTGGTTGTGTATAGTTAGAGTAGAAGTAAGACAAGTGACCCTCCCAGAATCTACCTTTCAAGCCAATGTGCATTCCATTCCTTCTGAAGAAGAGACTTTAAATTATTTGGAGAACAAAATTTGATCAAGGTAACATCTGGAAAGACATCTCAGTGAGTCATAAAGTACAGTAATTTCTTCACATGTGGCATTGCGCTTAATACATGCAGACTGGCATCGACACTTACTGCAAAGGCAAATACTATGCCAAAGTTCTTTAGGCAAGTTTGAACAAAAGAATCAACACCATATATTCTATTTGTGTTGGATAAAATTGATGATCATTAAATAAACCTTACAACTCAGTCATTTATACTTATAAAAACTCAAAGATTTTTATGCTCATGTGGCTTTTGAATTGGTGAAAATGATCTGACCATGACTTGCATAACTTTTGCAGTTGGACTGATGGAGATGCATAACACATGAATTTTATTATGTATCATACAATTTGAAAAACTAAGTCTTTACTCTTCATATTAAAGTAAAAGCTTAGTCATTATACTACTCAGCCTCGCTATTGCTTAAGAGATTGCCCAAACCATTTAGAGTACACTTACTTCATTTGGTGCTGTTGGAGGCATAAAATAAAAAGCATATCTTAATATTTTTAAGGCCAAATTTGTCCAGAAACTGAAGAGAACATTCACTGGGTTTTGGATCTCTTGTTTTCCAAGAAATGGGGCCTTTTGAAGGTTCAGCAACTGAAAGGTTTTATATCTTTTGTTGTTTGCATTTCACATACTGCTCATTTCTTTTATAAGCTTACCTTGCTGTTATAAGTTTGCCTTTCCTCTGTACAGACTTACCATGCTGTTGTCCCAGACTTTTATAATTAATGTGATCTCATCACCAAAGTTAATTAGGTTTCTATGGATGTGCACAGTTGAATGATTCCTTCACCAGTAAATACTGTTCATGGTTTAATCTATACACTTTTTCTATATTTGGATTTTCACCTTTTTTTAAGGTTACAGTACTTGCAGTTGGTACTTTGACAGGATGACTGCTTTTGCCCCAGATACATTTAGGAAGGCATTCTAAAATACAAAATCGAAAAGCCCCTGATACCACGCTTGCTTCTTGTTCTGAAAGCTACAACTGTTCTGGGCAAGTGAGAGTTTTTGTTACTGCATGCCACTTCAGAAGCTCTGCCTTACCTACATCCTTTAACTACTGACATTCTGCTACCTTTAAGTGGATTAGCCTAATAATGGTAAAGGTTTGGTTGATTATTTTTTTTAGCAACTTTTAACGTTTCTGTCTATTCTCATCATGTGCATCTAAAACAAATCCTTCATATCTCTTACATTCCCCACTACACAGAGACAATGTGCTTTATGTACCAAGTTACAGGATAATGGGGGTGGCAGGTGGGGACTCAAGGGAAAAAAGTGAACATGGTATCACATCCAATTTCTTGTTCTATTACAAGTAAGAAAATGTGACAATTGAGTGACCGTCTGCTTTTACCCCATGCTTTAATGTGCAACTCAAAAGCAATGGAGAATCTCGTCCCTACTGTAGTTAAGGAAAAATAAATATTTATTATATTCACTCACCATGCTTCTCATTAGAGCGCAAATTCTGGCAGGTGCTACCCATAGGCACCCAAAAGACACATGGCTCCCAGTACCAGCATTGTGGGGGAAGTTGTTTGACTATTTTGACCTGCACACAAATGCATGTAGAGGCAGTCTGCTCTATGGGCTCTCTGAACTCAGATAAGCTAGGGCTGCCAGGGTGTAAGCCACGTATTGGTTGAAATTCATCACTGTGCAGAGGGTTAGCACAAGGTCTATACACCACTTCAGTTCTATTTTAAATTTCCAGTTTCCTACATGGGATATTTCCTACATAGTGAACAATTTAGGTCCTGCTATCTAAAGAAATTGAGCTAAATCTCACAGAAATACTTGGCAAGCTAAAGATAATAGCAGGCCTGATGTGTAGATGGATATACTGTAAAATTGTCTACCTTTTGCTAACAGACATCTCTTCAATGAGGCATGTATTTTGTCTAAGTGGCATCTTCTGCCTTTTTTTTTGCTTCTGCATCCCGAAAGTCATAATGTCAAATTAGTCATTTTTATACTAGAGAAACTTTAATATCTACACCCATATGTATTCCAGTACACTGACAAGACAAAGCCATTTTTATAAAACTATAAGCAGTGATTGTTCTGTTTTTCCAATACATTTTTAAATAGGGCAGGTGCAATGACCACATCTCTTATCAGTAACTAACAATGAATCACTCACATTCTCTAGGTGTTACATGCTTGTATTAGTCAGCCTGTCCTGTGCTTTTCGGAATTCAGGCAGACAAAACATTGCTCAAGGTGTATCATTTAAGATTCATTGAAGAATATCCATGTGCAAACAGCAAATGAAGTAGAAAAATAGAGATGATGGCTTTTTTAAACATTTGTAGACAATAAACTTGGTAAGCCAGGTCACAGAATAGTTTAAGAGTATTATTTATAAAGCAAAAACTACCAGAGTCACTTGATCCAGCCATTGACCTACTTGAGTGAAATTCACTCCATGTATGTAGAGCCTAAATATTTGGGCTTCTGAGTGGCTCATAGGTCCGTGGGGAAGGTGAAATCCAACATCATACCCAACCTAAGGCCAATGTATAGGACTGCCATACAGCCCAATGCTGGCAACACCTCCTCTATGGCTAATCTTCCAGTTTATAGCTTGAATACCATTCACAGTCCAGTGTTTTGGTTGCACCAAGTACTAGGGCCACTGGATCTGTGTAAACACTGGTCCGCAACCCTTCCCACTGGTCGGTTCCCTGGCCTACTCCAGCCTATGCAAGGCTGGCATAGAGCTGGATGGGAAATGGTTTTCCTGTCCTGCAAGAATTCTCAGGTTTGTTTGTTTGTTTGTTTGTTGTATTAAAAATTCCTATCCTGAATCAGGATGAAAAGTTAAAATTTCAAAAAAATTTGTTAACTGAAATTCTGGAAGGGGGGGGAATTGCATCATGTCAACTGAAACACTTCATTTTTATTTCAATCATTTAAAAAAGCCCTACATTTTAAAACTATAAATGTTGAAATGAAAAGTCATTTTGACCAAAACAGAACATTTCCTTTCAAAGTGGGATATTTTGACAATTTTTTAACCTGGTTTCAAAAAAAATTTGAAATCAGTCTAAACCAACTCCTGCCTGTGAACAGTTTTCAACAAATCAGTATTTTCTAATGAAAAATACATTTTGTCTAAAAATTCCCACCGGGTTTAGGCTGGCAAGTAAAGATTCTTTTTGCGGTCCAGCCCCTGTGCAGCTGCTCAGCAGGCAGAGTCAGTGTAGCATCCATGGAGGGCAGTGTGTTGACTCTCCATGCCAGGACGAGCAGGCCCGGCCCACAACATTTTGGCACCTGAGGTGAGGCGCTCAAATGACGCCTCCCATATTCCCGTGCTTGGGCCAAAACTTTGAAAGGTCTCAATTCTGCCTTCCTCCTGTTCTACTCCTCTCATGGTACTGCTCTGCTACCTACCCCAATAAAGGAGAATTAACAACTTAAAATGCTTTGTTCAAAAATTTTGAGTAACGCTCAACTTTCAAATGCCTGAACAGCAAATGTAACTTTTCTTGTCTGCATAGTAAACACTGGCATTTTTATCTGTTTGAATAATCAAACTGGTGCTTTTCGTGCCTTCTTGGCTGCAAAGATTTGAACTGCTTCCTGAAGGTCCACAGTCTGGGCCAGCTCATGCTCTATTGAGATGGTTGCAAGGCCGACCAGCCTCTCCTGTGTCACAAGGCCGACCAGCCTCTCCTGTGTCATTGTGGAGCGTAGATATGTTTTTATTAACTTCAGCTTGGAGAAGCTGCGTTCTCCACTGGTAACTGTTACAGGAAGTGTTAGAAGTATGTTCAGAGCAACAAAAGCATTTGGAAAGAGGGTGGTCATCTTATTTGTGCACATATATTCCAGAACAGCCTTTGGAGTTGATCCTGCATGTATCTTGAAAGGGCTTTCAGTTCATCACCTAAATCACTCGCATCAATATTGTGCATATCATCATGTGTCAACACTGTCTCTAGTGCCCTGCATTGCTGGTGTAGATCTTCTTCAGGTATAATGAGGAGTTTTGTAATATCATACAACATCCCAAATATACTTCTGTGTTCCTTGAGCTGCATGAACCATTCTTCAACTGACTGTATTGCACAATCTACCACCTGGTTAAAGAATTCAACTTTGAATTGTTGTTTGGGGTCTCTTATGGGATTACCCTGTGCCTCGTAATCAAAATGTCTTCTTCTTTGGTGACTCTTGTATTCTTGAATGGGTAATATCTTCAGTGTGAAGTTCCTCTGCCAACTTCTGTGCACTCTTCAGAACATTTTGAAATCCCTCATCTGACCGGTAAGACTGTAGGTATGACTTTGCTTTGTCCAGTTGTTCCATTGCTCCAGATATATCAAGGTCAACACTTTGGAGTTTCTTGTTGACAACATTTATTTCAAATAGTATGTCAAGCCACAACACTAAGCCACACAGAAATGTGAAGTTATGTATGTTTCTGGTGATTCCATTTCCCTCTGCCACTGTTCTCCCATGAACAGTTCCTGTCATAGCATTATCCTCCATAATGGCAACTATGGCATCATCTATCTTCCCAATCTGGTATTTGATAGGCTTTATTGCCTCCACTCGACTTTCCCATCATGTGGCACTCAGTGGTTTCAGTGTCAGAGAGGATGTTCCCAGATGTTGCTTCAAAATTTGTCATCGATGAGTTGATGCAGAGAAAAATACAGAGATACTTTGAATTACATTAAAAAATTCAACAGTCTCACAAGAAGCTGATGCTGCATCACTGACCACCAAGTTCAATGAATGACAACTGCATAGGACAAAAAAAGCTCGAGGGTTTAACTCTCGGATCTGTGTCTGCACTCCTCTGTTCTTTCCTCTCATGTTGGCACCATTATCGTATCCCTGACCTCTTATGTCAGCTATCGCAATTCCTGTATCTTCCAGCTTTTTAAGAAGCGCATTTGTCATACCAGCTCCTGTAGTATCATCAATGTCAATACATTCTAGAAAATGCTCTCTAACAGTCACCATTGCTGTGACATTTTCACTGGGTTCTGTTGTTGTTACAAAATGCACCATTCAAGTCATTTATTCTGTATGGCAGAATAACAGAGTAATATCTTGCTGACTTCACATCTGCCACAATCTTCTGTTTTACTTTTGTTGTCAGTAACTGTATGATCTCATTTTGAATTGTTTTTCCAAGGCAATGGTGTGTGTACATTTCTTAGGTGGTGACTCTTCTTAGATGGTCCTGGAGTACAGCATCAAACTCAGCCATCAGCTCCACAATTTCAAGGAAGTTTCCATTATTTGGCACATACAACTGATCTGAAGTGCCATGCAGTGCTAAGTTTTGGGTAAAAAGCATTCTCACAATGGCAATGAGCCTTTTCAGAACATTTTGCCAGTAAAGAGACTGTGATGCAATCTTCTCTTGATGCTGATGATCTATGGTGGCCTTTAACCATAGTCTTATCTCAAGCTCTTTCCACCTATGGAAAGCTCTCTGGTGATTTGCTGCCTTCTCATGGCATGCCAGATTTCTAGCCAGATTTTTCCAGTCCTTTGTTCTGTAGAACCCAATGTGGCTGGAACATTAGACTGGAAGAGTTTGCAACAAAAACAGTATGCAGCATTCTGGATTTTTGAGTACATAAGCCATGGCCTCTCCACTTTGTCACCATTGGGGATTTCATGCCAATAATGTGTTGGATGGAAACTTCTATTTTCATTGTCTTTGGGGAACATTAAGTTTTCACTTGCTGTGGCCCATGCGGTACAAGGAAGTCCCTCTGGCTACTGCTCAAGTGGGTCCACAGTCCTGGATCATCTAGACTTAAGGAACTAAACTCAGCAGCAGCTGTTTCTTGTGCCTCCACCACACTCTTCTCTGATCTACACTTTTCTTCAGGAATGTGCATGGTTACATCCATTTGAGATGGAGATATGGATGCTGCAGTAGCTGCCAGGTCATCTGCACTCTGACTAACTGGAAGATCAGGCATCTCCTCGCCACTCACATCCTCACTGGGGCCAGAAGGCTCACTGTGAACATTTGTGTCTATGTATCTCAGGAGAGCTCCTTCCTGCTAAGATAGAAAAGCTTCCTTTGCTTTCTTTCTTTTTCTGAATGCTGCCGCAGAGGGGCGTTTTCTTCTTTCACTCATGACTGTTGTTCTGTGCCAGCTATAGTGGCTCTCAACACTCAGTTGAAGGGGACAAATAAGCAGGTTGGTAGCAGGGCCTGAGTGAGGGAAGATATTAGCATCCTAAGGGCCTAACTGGCTCCTACTACTTCAGTTGACTGCCTGTTCTCCTCAAGTGGGTTCCGGGAACAGCAGGAAACAGGAAGCTCCCTGAGAAGCTGGTGTTAATCAGTCCAGGCTCCTGGGGGTGCTAGAGAGGTACATAAGAGGCTCCTCCTCCTCTTTCTCCCTGCAGCTCCTGCTGCTTTCTGTTATTCCCTCTCACCTTTTCTCCTGCCTGCCTCTTGTGCCCTCCTTCCTCCAGCACAGCACTCCACCATCTCTGTGCATCTAGAGCAGAGAGAATACATATGCACCAGCAGCAGACACAATTTTCTACACTCTGGGTCCTAATGGTACCCCCCGCCCCTCAGTCTGACACCTGAGGCGGCCGCCTCATGGATGAACTTCACCTTTTGGCCCAGACTTTGGCCTTCTTACTCCTTGCACTGGTGAGCAATTACTCAACCGAGCATTGACTTCATTGGGACTTGTATATAAGAAACTGCTCACTGGTGTGGGGAAAGGGGTCACAATCTGGCCCTTTGTGAAGAAGCAACAACTGCAATTTAGTGCATGTGTGCTTTCACCCAGTGTCTGAAAACTTTGGATTCCTGTGAAAATAACTTTGCTAATTCACTACTGTTACCACCGTGTAAAACTGCTGTTTTTTATTGTTCCAATATAACCTAAATTATTAATCTGAAATGTTTTTAATTATTATTTCTTATGTATTCTGCTGTAACTTCTAAATTAATCATTCCTTTTCACTAATGATCTGTGTTACTTTAGCAATCAGTATACACTTTATATCTCTAATTTGACTCATATATGGAATCTGTGCTTTGGAAATATTATGCTTTAACATATATGGAAAAATCTCTTGAGCCAAGTTCAGAGAAGAGGAAAGTGAGAGCAACTCCACTGACTTCCACAGGCTTTATTATGGAGACTTGTATCACTTTCAAACTTGCCAGGTATACAAGGGAGAATCCAGCTATTCTGAGCTGATCTGTGGTCTGAGAAGAACAAACCCTGTCTTGTTTTCTGCTCCATCAAATACAAAATTCAAAATATGGAGATTTTGATCTTGCCTTCTTTAAATCCCTTCTATGCCCTTGCAGAAGCTTATGCTCTTTGTCAGTTCCAGTAATTCTGGAAACCAATGCCAATTGCATGCAGGGGCCACCATTTCAGTGTGAGGCCACCAGCCCCTGTGAGACTGTAGGGGCCATCAATCCAATGACCTGGTGGACGTGCTCAAATAGCAAAACTCTTGGTAGCTATTTCTTAAAATATCCTATCTCACATTCACACCATCTGCTGCCCCTCCCAGTCTCCTTGGAACTCCCACTGAGGCCACCCCTTCTTCTGGCAGACCTTTCAATTTCTACCATTGACAGACATGCCAAAACAGAGGCCTTCTAACTAAACATAGTTGCTTCAAAGGTGTGTTCTAAAAGGAACTTGTTGGACACCCATGCAAAGGAGATAACAATCAGCCCTAGACAGTGAGAGGATTGGCTTTTGTGCAGTAACCGAATACACTACAGTGAGAAAAGACTGGGGTTAAAATGCATTGTAAATCATAAATACAGCTGCCTCCAATGGCACACATTTTGACTAGAAAAGCTTCCCTGATTGTCTTTGTGCCTCTGCATCCTGTTTGCTTTCACACTCCAGTGGAGAGTTCAAATACTGAGACAGAGGTGAAGAGGGCTTAACTGACCATGCACTTGACTCCTTTTGGCATTTTGAGTATTCTAAGGATATTTCCTTCCTCTCTTCCCATCCCCTTCACATGTCATGCACACACACATGGAGCTAATCAGTGTATTAAGACTCCTTAGACTGAGTAAGCAAAGTTTCTAGATAATGTTTTTTGAGAGATGAGGGGAAGGTTTTTTGTTTGTGTCTGTTTTGCATAACTTACAGGGAGCAAGATTGCTCGGATGAGCAGAATAATGAATCACTTACACATATAATGTCCTGACCGCAGTGGAACTGGATGACTCAGAGTTGATAATAGGATGCAGAACATACCTGCATTAATCTGGTTTGGATTTGAAGTGTCTGGAATTTGTTACCGTCTGTAGGCTATTCACTGGCTAATGTAAAACGAGTTGGTGATTTCACACTGGAACCTATTTGCAACTGGCCACCACAGTTGGTACCCATGTCAGTCAAGTCTTGGCAGGAAAGTCAGGGCTGAAAGAGCATGGAGACTGGCCACTCGTCTATCTCTAGAGAGCGGTCAGATCTGTTATCTTTGTTTTAAATGCATATTATTTATCACTTGCATTACTCCTTATTGTACCATAATTGATCTGTGAATGATTAGGGGACTTTGTTATAGGTTTAAACAGAAGGGGACTGGTGGTAGTGTTTTCACTGAGAGTCCTGCCCTATAGAACCTGCTCCTCTTCCCACTTCAACGGGACTTCAGTGTTCATTGTAAATTTTATCTACTTCCTAGGCTTTCTCTGGGATGGGATTGAGCATGTTTTAGGGAGTTTAGTTGTTTATTTTTTGTTTGTTTTTTAATTGGGAGGATTTATCATAAAGTGGTCCTGTTTGACTTTATATCTGTATTTTATAAATTCTGAGCATTGGATGGGCACAGATTTACTTTTATAAATATAAAACTCTAAAATAAACACAGCCTAGAGAACATGAAATCTGGCAACTTTCATCAACACTAAATTCACTGGGCAAATCTTTAACAGATCTCATCCCTAACCCTGTCTTATAAACAGTAGCAATCACATTGTATAATGTGGCTTACTACTGTCAATTTCAGGAAAGATGTAGACAAATTGGAGAAAGTCCAGAGAAGAGCTACAAAAATGATTAAGGTCTAGAAAACATGACCTATGAGGGAAGATTGAAAAAATTGGGTTTGTTTAGCCTGGAGAAGAGGAGACTGAGGGGGACATTATAACGGTTTTCAAATACATAAAAGGTTGTTACAAGGAGGAGGGAGAAAAATTGTTCTTCTTAACCTCTGAGGATAGGACAAGAAGCAATGGGCTTAAATTGCAGCAAGGGCAGTTTAGGTTGGACATTAGGAAAAACTTCCTAACTGTCAGGGTGGTTAAACACTGGAATAAATTGTCTAGGGAGGTTGTGGAATCTCCATCATTGGGGATTTTTAAGAGCAGGTTGAACAAACACCTGTCAGGGGTGGTCTAGATAATACTTACTCCTGCCTTGAGTGCAGGGGACTGGACTAGATGACCTCTCGAGGTCCCTTCCAGTCCTATGAGTCTATGATTCATCTGGTGGTTGGATGGATGACGATGATTTGTATTACGTGAGTTTCCAGGTTCCCAATAAGAATCAGGTCTCAGGATGTTGGATGCTATATAAACAGAGTAAGAGTCAGTCCTTGCCTCAAAGATTTTCTCAATTTAGTTTGAGAAGATGGAACAGGAGGGTGTGGTAGACGAGGGACTGATTGGAGAGGGCTGATGATGGTAACAGCAATGGAACACCAGGTTGATTGGATATGCTGTGTGCCTAACTTGCAGTTTTCAAACCAGGAATTATATATTACAAAGAGGAGGGATTAATGAATGTTGACAGGCCATTCATCTCACCATTATCATTGTCCTCCTTTAAGTCCCTTGCTAAAACTCTTCTCTGCCATGACACCTACAAAAAACTTGACAGCGGTTGGGGAACTAGCTTTCTGTGATCACTGATTTGAATAAGAAAGAAGGCACAAAGATGCTTGACCCAGATCCTAAAAGGCATTCAGGCACTTGACTCCCACTGAAATCAGTAAGAGTTAGATGCCTAAGTATCTGTGAGAATTTGGGCAGTATAGATGGAGCGGAACTGGGGTTGAGCAGATAGGCAGGGAAGGACTAAATTGTAGAAGGCCAGGTCCTGGTAAGGAGCAAAAGTCTGTGTTTGATGTGATGGATAGTTTTGAAGAGAGGGACAAAGTGACAAACCAGGAAGATGATTTTAGCAACAGTGTTTTGAATGGATCTGAATGGGGCAAGGTGGATATCAGGAAGGCCAGGGAAAAAGTTGCAGTAGTCAAGATGGGCGAGAAATACCCAGTTGAAGGATTAGACTACACTGTAGCACTTGTTCACATGACAAAAAAAATAAAGAACGAAATTTGAGGCCACTTTATCTAAATCAGTTCAGTGGCTTTTCAGCCAAAATAAAATCCAGTTTAGTGAGCTGGGTACATAACGTGTGGTGTGGTGTGTTTTTATTATTACTATTTTTATTTAACTGTTTTGATGTCAAAATATATCGAATGCGCCTTTTGGTGAGTGAATAATAGAGATCACTTCTGCAAAATGTTATTAGTGGGCGTTGTTTTGCTGTTGGCCAACATTCTGTTGCCATACCCAGAAGTATCCTTTTAAAGCTACTTCCAAAGAGGAGCTATGGCGATAAGACAAATATTTAGCAACGTGCACTGAAGCAGTTGGGTGAAGTGGTCATTTCTAGGGAATAGTAAACAATGTTGGAGTCATTCCTAATCACTGGTTTTCCACTATCAGTCATCAACGCCTCCTTCTCTACATACTATTATTTATAGAAATGACTATTATGCTACTTTAAATTTGGGGTGCACGCTTATTTAATTGAAATTAAAATCTGAACTTGTATTTAGTGATCTGAATTCCTATCCTTACTCATTCATCTATCATTCATGAAAATTATATATCTGGAATGTGACATGTGCATAATTAAGATTAATTAAAGCCACAAACAGTATGCTGAAAGACTTGCATTTAAAACAGGGACTTGAATAATTAAGGTAATTAGTCAGATTGGCTGTAATGTAGCTTCTCGAAAATATGGAAGAATAAATCACTAATTTTCTAGATAGAGCTGGACAAAACATCAGTTTGGTATTTAATTTTGTAAAGATCAATTAACTGAGGTGGTGCATATCTGAACCCCTTTTTATTCAAGCCTCTAACATTCAGGGAAGGGGATAAGTGGCAGATAAATGGTTCCAGTGTTGACCCCTCTGTATAAGGAGTTTTTATTGTTCAGAATACATAAATAAGAATTCAATGTACCAGCAAGAATCCCCATACCTAGCAGGACACGTCCCACTTTTAGTTTCCATAACTTTGGTTTATAATCCTAAATTTATCTGCTAGCTCCCTACAGCTCTTATTTCACTCACAGCTACTGTACTACCGTTAGTGCTTGCCTTAGATCTGTGTGTAAGATACAACATGGCAAGATATCTCATGTTCTTTATCCCTCCCTGTAGGCTTAACAAGCTTCCTAAAACTTTCAAGGAAGGTGTGATGGAATCTAACACCCACACTCTGGGAATGCACCTCTTTGTCATCATGAGTTTACAAACTACCACTGGAGCTAGAACTCAAGGAGAGAGAACAGGAGAAGGGTCTGCAATATTGCACAGGTTTGAAAGAATCTCGCAAATTTGAACCTTTTGTTCTTTATCTACACAGCGGCGGCTCCAGGCACCAGCGCTCCAAGCGCATGCCTGGGGCGGCAAGCCGCGGGGGTCGCCCTGCCGGTCCCTGAGAGGGTGGCAGTCAGGTAGCCTTCGGCAACTTGCCTGCGGGAGGTCCGCTGGTCCCACAGATTCGTCGGCAATTCGTCGGCTGGTACGCTGAAGCTGCGGGACCAGCAGACCTCCCACAGGCGCACCGCCAAATCCACAGGACCGGCGGCTGCCTGACTGTCGTGCTTGGGGTGGCAAAAAAGCTAGAGCCGCCCCTGGATCTACATCCTCCTTAGTTGGACTAGCATCCTTTACCTTCAGTGGGATTTTTTGCCTGTGTAATAGGGAGCTGTGGATAAGTTCCACAGTCACTCTACCATATGTATCACTAACTCATTACTGTAAAACACTCCATTTTTAGAGACTTGAAAAGGTCCATTATAAAACTTTCTTTTTTCTTGGAGGTAGAGACCTTTACACAAAAGGCATGCTAGTTACATTGTTTATTGCAAGATCTGAGATCTTGTATTTCCAAAAGTGTTAATGTGCTCATGCGAAATTCTGCTCTTGGTTACACAGTTCCCAGAATTTGGACCATTCTCTTCTATGTTTTGCATTAAAACGCAATTCAGCAAAGCACTTAAGCACCATGCTTAAGTCCTACTGACTTCAATACTTAATTTTGAGCATGTGTCTAAGTGATTTGTTGAATGGGGGGCTTTGTTTCTCAACTGAATAAACCTACAGGGAGATGACTAGCAGGGTTTTTTTAACCAGCTCAGAAATATTTTTAGAATCTGGCAAAACGATACTTTATAACAACACAAAGTAAGCTGTTGAAAAAGAGGAAATAATGTCTCAAGGGAAGTCAGCATTACCATCTTTCTAATTACTAATCCTTTTGATGTTGTCAACTTGTACCTAAGCAAGGGGAATCATTGTCTAACTTCCTTCCTATTTAATGCGGTCACTTTATTGCTTACAAAAATGGCCATTGCTGGTAACACTTACCATTTAAGGTCTAGATTGTGACATACAGGCACAGCCTTGTGTTGGCGGTGATGCCTTGTTGAACAGTCCCAGAGAGAGCGTGGGGAAGCATTCTGCCTTGAGTATGAATGTGGCTTCCCAGAGCTTCCTAGGGCACACAGAGAATGTGCCTCCTACACCACACCCCTTTGTGGGGTACCTCTTGCTCTTCCTTGAATGGCCTGCTGGCTCTATTTATCAATGCAAAAGAGAGGCAGAGCCATGCCTCCTCCCCAGGGCCGCCCAGAGGATTCAGGGGGCCTGGGGTCCTCAGCGGCGGGGGGCCCCTGCTTCGGCGGTAATTCGGTGGTGGGGGGTCCTTCCGCTCTGGGACCCGCCGCTGAAGTGCCCCGAAGACCCGCAGCGGGGGTTCCCGCCGCCGAATTATCACTGAAGACCCAGCTCTTTGGCAGCGGGTCCTGGGGCGGAAGGACTCCCCGCCACGGGTCTTCGGGGCACTTCGGTGGTGGGTCCCGGTGCAGAAGAACCCCCCGCTGCCGAATTACCGCCGAAGACCCGGAGTGGAAGAAGCTCCGGGGGCCCGGGCCCCGCGAGAATTTTCCGGGGCCCCCGGAGCAAGTGAAGGACCCTGCTCATGGGGCCCCGAAAAACTCTCATGGGGGCCCCTGCGGGGCCGGGGGCAAATTGCCCCATTTGCCCCCCCCCCCCCCGGGCGGCCCTGCTCCTCCCAGCCTCATACTGGGATTCCATGAAAAGTGTGGCTCAAGCAACCCTTGCGCACCTCTGATCACAGGGTTTGCAATTTTACCAGGCCTTTACATGAGCTGCACACAAGGTGGGGGAGGAAGACTCTTCAGCCTTTTTACTAATTGTGGGACTCTTCTGGGAGTTACACTTTCAAAAACTATTTTTATTGTCACTGGTGCTCAGTGTTTGTTATGAAGGATTTGTTCTTTCAAGCTTTTTTTTTTTCCCCCCTGTCCCTTTATTTATTTATTTTTAATTGTGAAAAAGGAAAATTCAGCCTTGCAGGCAAGTATTTCCGTAGGCAAAGACTCTGATAAATTCACACTAAACTTGATTCAAAACTAGACCGAGGCTCTATACTGATACTATACACGAATATTCCTGGTCTGAAGCTGAGCTCAAATGCCACACTGTCTGTGTGGAACGCAAGTCCTCGTGGGCTCTGAGGTAGTGTTATATTGTCTTTCACAGGGCCTTATGCAATGCTCCAAAATGTAAATGTACTTCAGATGATTTTGCACCATATTTGGTATCAACATATTAACAGGTTTCTATGGTGTTGGTAAATGAGATTGATCCCCTGCTTTCAAATCTGTTTCCAGACACGCTGAAAATTCCTTGTACCATAGTATTGTTATGCAGATATGCAAGCAGAAAGGTTCAAACAAACCTGGCTAACCAGTCTAGAGGGAATTGTGTTTCTCAAACTGAAAAACAAGGGATAGAATAAAATTACCTCATATTCCAGAATTAAAATGTTCACACAAATAGTTTGAAAAGAAATTGTGTAGCCTGATTACAAAACAGTGACTAAAGTCAACTATATATTTGCATTATTATCACATTATTGGGTCAGATCCTCAGCTCATCCTCCACAAGCTCTGCCAATTTATACTAACTGAGGATCAGGCCCTGTATATTTAGTAGCTAAATTCTGTAGTCTTTACTTAGTTTTGGCCCCATTTTATCAATCCTTACTCAGGCCAGATCTACACTAGGAAATTAGGTCAGTATAACTACATTGCTCAGCAGTGTAAAAAATCCACACCCCTGAATGATGCAGTTAAACCAAATAAACTCCTGGTGCAGACAGCACTATGTTGACAGAAGAGTTTCTCACGTCGACATAGCTATCATCTCTTGCAGAGGTGGAGTACCTCCGCGGATGGAAGAAGACCTCCCATTGGCATAGGTAGTGTCTTCACTGAAGTGTGAAAGTGGCGCAGATGCACCAGTGCAGTTACACCGCTGCAGTGTTTTAAGTGTAGACCTGCTCTCAGTTAAAATCCTGTGGACTAAATAGTCCCCAATAAAGTCACGTTTAAGAATAGCCATTTTGGGTCAGACCAATGGTCCAGCTAGCCATCTGTCCTCTAAGGGTATGTCTATACTACCAGATTAGTTTGATTTAACTTAATTTGAATTTGTGGAATCGACCTTACAAAGTCGAATTTGTGTGTCCACACTAAGGACACTAATTCAACTTTGTGAGTCCACACTAACGGGGCAAGCGTCGACATTGGAAGCGGTGCACTGTGGGAAGCTATCCCACAGTTCCCACAGTCCCCGCTGCCCATTTGAATTCTGGGATTTCCCCACAATGCATGCTGGGGGGAAAAATGTGTCGAGGGTGGTCTTGGGTAACTGTCATCATTCAACGTGCTTTCGGACGTCTCAAGGGGAGATGGAGGAGCTTACTGACTCGCTCGGATCTCAGTGAAACCAATATCCCCATTGTTATTGCAGCTTGCTGTGTGCTCCACAATCTCTGTGAGAGCAAGGGGGAGACCTTTATGGCGGGATGGGAGGTTGAGGCAAATCGCCTGGCTGCTGATTACGCTCAGCCAGACAGCTGTGCAATTAGAAGAGCCCAGCGGGAAGCGCTGTGCATCCGGGAGGCTTTGAAAGCTAGGTTCTTCTTCGAGTGATTGCTCATATCCATTCCATGTAGGTGGGTGCGTGCCGCGTGCACATTAGTCAGAAGACTTTTACCCTAGCAACTCGGTGGGTCGGCTGGGCGCCCCCTGGAGTGGCGCCACCATGGCGCCGGATATATACACCAGCCGACCCACCCACTCCTCAGTTCGTTGGAGCAGTGGAGCGCTGCTTAGCTGACCTCCACTTCCCTAGCTACTCGTAGTTTCTCTTGTTAAGTATCGTATATAGTTCAGATTTTTATAGTTGTAGTTAACTTTATTTATTTGTAAGGGGGAGGGATAGCTCAGTGGTTTGAGCATTGGCCTGCTAAACCCAGGGTTTGTGAGTTCAATCCTTGAGGGGGCCACTTAGGGATCTGGGGCAAAAATTGGTCCTGCTAGTGAAGGCAGGGGGCTGGACTTGATGACCCTTCAAGGTCCCTTCCAGTTCTAGGAGATTGATATATCTCCAATTATTACCTATTACCTTTGTAGTATAGTATAGTGTATTTATTTCACAGGTGTTCGGGGTTTATCCCCTTCCCCTCACCCGGTGCCGGGTCCGATGCCTGGTCCACAGGGTTTTATAATGCTCGTCCGGCCTCAAGCCGATGCCGACAAGAGATCCTCTCCTAAGTGCCTCGAGGAATCTCACCTCACAGATAAGTGCCGCATTTGTGAGGCCTTTAATCCGAGAACAAAGGGGAGCTGGACTTTCGTCTCAAGCAGCTCCTGCCGGAGGCAGCTCTTGCTCCTCCGCTCTCGGCACCGAGCGCTGGTTAGTTTTCAAGGAGCGCCCCCTCGGCACCGGATCGCCGGTACCGCCAAGGCCTCTCAGCACCAGCCGCCGATAGCTCCGATGTCCACCCGGCATGGATCCCTCTCCTGGAGAATGAAGAGGCTCAAGATTCTTGCTCCGTCCGAGCCGCCTGCTCTGCAGCCCGAGCGCTATGCTAAGTCGGATCGCCCGGCACCGATGTCTGCTGTGGCGCCGACAATATCCGCACCGCTAACTCTGGCCATGCAAGAGCCGTTGAGTCCGGTGCTGGAAAGCTCCCCGGTACAGACCGTGGTCAAGCCTGTTATTAAGCTGTGTCGGAGCCGCCTGCTCCGCAGCCGAGTGCTCTACTAAGGAGCACTGCCCGGCACCGATGTCTGCCGTGGCGCCGACAATATCCGCACCGCTAACTCTGGCCATGCAAGAGCCGTCGAGTCCGGTGCTGGAAAGCTCCCCGGTACGAACCGTGGTCGAGCCTGTTATTAAGCTGCGTCGGAGCCGCCTGCTCCGCAGCCGAGCGCTCTACTAAGTCGCACTGCCCAGCACCTATACCTGCTGCGGCACCGACAGTATCGGCACCGTCCACTCCGGCCATGCAAGAGCCGTCGAGTCCGGTACCGAGCCGCGGTTGAGCTCGCTCTTCAGCTGCGTCAGAGCCGCCTGCTCTGCAGCCGAGCGCTATACTAAGTCGGTCTGCCCGGTTCTAATACCTGCCGCGGCACCGACAATATCGGCACCGTCGACTCCGGCCACACAAGAGCCTTTGAGTCCAGCGCCTGAACGCTTCCTGGTGCGAGCCGTGGTTGAGCTCACTATTCCCTCCACGCCGGAAACATTTCCACAGCGAGGGAGTTGATGGCAGTGACAGAGCCTGTGCTGCTTCAACCCCCGGCACCGCCGGTGCGGGTTATATTGTCTATCAGCGAGCCTGTCTTGCTCAGGCCACCCTGTGTCAGCACCACAGAGCGGCACCGTTCACGATCACGGTCCTGCAGATGTTCTCGGTCCTGTCGCCAAGACAGGTGCCGGCACCGCTCACGGTCCTGGCACCGTTCCCCATATCGGTACCGGTCGTACCCGCGGCACCGATCAGCGTCCCGTTCCCCGACCTGGTACACTCGGTGCCCATCCAGCTCCTGGCACCGTTCCAGGCACTGGACTCCCGTAGCCACTCCCGGCGTCGAGCCTCGAGATCTCAGTCAGCCTCCCGGCACCGCTCCGGTCGCAGGTCCCATTCGTGCTCACGGTACCGGTAGGCCTCACGGTACCGATCCCCAGTGCCGCGTCGAGCGCCATGAGCTGGAGAGGGAGACTCTGCCCAGGGCTTTAACTTCTCCATGGCCATCCATTTGGATGTGCACACCAGAGTCTTCCGGGTGCCCCAGGCCAGGACCCTGACCCTCATCAGTGGCTGCCCTGTACATCTTGAGCGTGCCATCAGGCCAAAGGCCTACCTGTGATCCCATCGCGCTCTGTTCCGTCAGAGCACTGGGTACCAGGGGCGCAAGTTAGCCGTCCCCCTCCGACCGGTACGGAGGAAGTCCGGTTCTGCCACCGGATTCCCACATCCCACCAGATCAGGAGGTCGTCCAGGAGCGTGAGCCCACACAGGACCCACTTGTCCCTGGCCTTTCTTCTCCCTCCGCCCCAGATCAGGCGGTGGCAGAAGCGTACTCCTTGGGCCCTCCCCTAATCGGCCTGGGGGCCCATCAGGACCTTCCGAGACAGGTGGCATTCACTATGAATCTCCAAGTGGCCACTATCCCGCCCGTGGGCACGGGAGTCGAGTGCATGTGCATGGTATCCTCCAGGGGCGACGGGCACCTATATGTATGTCTTTCCCCCTGCTCCCTTGTCATCTAGTCCGTCAATGAGCCGCAACACCATGGCCTACAGGGACCAGCCCCTATGTCCAAGGGGGCTAGGCGAATGGGCTTCCTGGGCCATAGGATGTACTCGGCAGGCACCCTGCAACTTTGCGTAGCAAACCAGCAAGCCCTGCTTAGCCGTTACTATGGGCGGTGGTGGGAGAATTTACGGAGTCGGTTTCTCAGATCTCCCGTCAAGAGTTTGATGCCCTCCTGGAAAAAGGGCCGAAAGTGGCAAGAGCTTCCCTCCAGACCTTGTTAGATGTAGCGGACTCCACAGCCACGACTCTGGCCTCGGGTGTTGCCACGAGGCGCATTTCATGGCTCCAGTTATCAAGCCTTCCCTCGCAGCTCCTGCACACTATACAGTACTTGTCCTTCAATGACAAAGGCCTGTTCTCAAAACTGACCCTAGGCTGCAAGGCCCAAAGGACAGCGAGGTCACTATGCACTCCCTCTCGGCATGTACATGCCGATGTCTCACTGCCGACCTTTCTGCCAGCCTCACCGCCCTTACTCTACGCCTAGACAATGACAGGGCTTTGCCAGCAGGCGACGCTGAGGCAGTCGTAGGCGTTGGTCGGGACCCCTAAAGGGCCAAAATCAGGGTCCTCCCAACCACCAATCGAGCAAACCTATCCCTCCTCGTCCCTCTTAGGGACCCCTCTCACGAGCAATTCCTCTTGCAAGAGGTGCGGGCGCTCCTCACCATCGGAGCTATAGAGGAGGTTCCAAGGACGAAAGGGACAAAAGGTTCTAGCCCCACTAGTTCCTGATCCCCAAGGTGAAGGGAGGTCTCAGACCTATCCTAGACCTGCGGGAGCTCAACAAGTTATGATATACCTGGAGTTCCGCATGGTATCCATGGGGACCGTCATCCCGTCCTTGGATCCCGGAGACTGGTATGCCGCCCTCGATATGAAGGGCGTGTATTTTCACTTCGCCATTTATCCTCCGCACAGAAGGTACCTCCGGTTTGTGGCCAACCGTCATTTCCAGTTTACGGTCCTCCCGGTCGGCCTCTATACAGCCCCTGTGTATTCACGGTGTCTGGCTGTAGTCGCCGCCCTCTCCGCCACTGTCGGATACACGTTCTCCGTCTCTGGACGATTGGCTCATTCCAGGGGCCACCGGGGCCCAAGTTACCACTCGTGTGGGCGTCGACGAGGTCCTATTCCTGCGTTTAGGCCTGATGTTCCATATAGCGAAATCCACCCTGATTCCCACTCAGGGAATAGACTTAACTGAGGCCACCCTGGACTTCAGTATCGCACAGCCTGCTTACCTACGCCTTGATTTCACGCGATGGTAACCATTGTACAAGGTCTACGGACCTTCCCGGCAACTTTGGCTTGAACTTGTCTAGGTTTTCTGGGCCACATGGCTGCCTGCACATGCGTAACCGAACATGCTAGGCTTCGCCTCCGTACACTTTAATCGTGACTCAGCTCAGTGTACCACCTGGCCAGAGACAGCATGGTCATGGTTGCCTCGATCCCCCTGAGCGTCCTAGGCTCCCTCGACTGGGGGTCGACGCCCTCCGTGACGTGTGCAGGGGTGCTGTTCCATCCACCTCACCCTCACCCTCGGTGTCCCTCATGATGGACGCCCCCATCTCTTGGCTGGGGTGCTCACTTGGGTCAGTTTCCCACTCCAGACCTTTGGTTGGTTCAACAGCTGCCCTTGCACATCAATGTCAGAGAGTTGAGAGCAGTCTGCCTTGTGTACCAGGAGCTTCAGCAGCACCTACAAGCCTGTTGTGTCTCGGTGTTCACAGACAACACAACGGACACCCGTTGCATAAACAAGCACGGAGGAGTATGGTCCTCCTCTCTTTGCAGGGAGCTATCCAGCTCCGGTACTCCTGCACAGCTCAATCGACGGACCTGGTAGCGTCCTTTCTCCTAGGGGTCCGGAACACTCTGGCGGATCGCCTCAGCACTTCCTTCCTGTCTCTCAAGTGGTTGATTCCTCCGGATGTTATCCATTACATTTCCGGAACTTCGCTCTCGCGGGAACAGAACAAGGAAGAAGTTCTGCTCATGCCAAGGCCTCTCCCCGGGCTCGATCTTGGCTGCTTTTCTGATGCCGTGGACGAGCTGTCTGCCATCTGCTTTCCCACCGCTCCCGCTGGTTCGCAAGGTCCTAACACTCCGCAGGGACAGAGCGCATCTGATCATGATCGCTCCAGCGTGGTCCAGGCAGCACTGGGACTCCATGTTGCTAGACCTGTCGGTAGCCAACCGATTCCCCTGCCTCTTTGCCCAGACCTCATAACGCTGGATCACGGCAAGCTTTACCACCTAGACCTACAATCCCTGCACATCTCTGCATGCCTGCTGCGGGCCTAAACTGATCTGAGTTACGTTGTTCTGCCTCTGTTCTACAGGATTCTCCTGGGTGGTAGGAAGCCTTCCACTCGGTTAACGTATCCGCCCAACTGGCAGTCTTTCTCTTGCTGCTACGAAACACAATGTTTCCCCCACAGAGGTTCTGATCCATTTCCTCTTGGATTGCCTATGATCTTCAAACAGCAGCGCCTGGCGCAGTTCATCATTAAGGGTGCACTTGGCAGCCGTCTCTACCTTCCTCCCAAGGGAGAGTGGCCGCTTCATGTTCTCACACGCTGTGGTTTCTAGGTTCCTCAAGGGCTTGGGGCATTTATGCCCCCAGGTTCACCGCCCCCACCAACTCCTGGTTATAAGCAGACTTATGCCTGCTCCATTCGATCCACTGACAACATGCTCGCTGAGATACCTGTCCTGAGGGACAGTTTTTTCCTTGTAGCCTTTGCATCAGCTGGACAAGTCTCCGAGCTTCGGGCTCTCACAGTGGACCCACGGTACACTATGTTGCGTAAGGACAAGGGGCGGTTGTGACCACGTCCGGCCTTCCTCCCTAAGGTGCTGTTGACCTTTCATATCATCCGGGATATCTTCCTTCTGGTCTTCTTTCCGAAGCCCCATTCATCGCGACGGGAGCACATTTGCCCTCCCTAGACGTCCGTAGGGCGCTCGCTTTTTATGTCGAGCGGACAAGCCTTTTTGTACGCCCCAACTCTTCGTTGTATTGGCAGACCGGATGAAGGGCCTACCTGTCTCCTCCCAAAGCTTTCCATCTTGGGTGACGTCATGCATTTGCTCCTCCTGTGACTGGCCCATGTTCCGTCGAGCCACCTTACTGCTCATTTCACCAGGGCTCAGGCTTCTTCTGCGGCCCTTCCGACTCACATACCCTTCCAGGGGCTATGTCATGCTACTACCTGGTCCCCTATCTGGACCTTTGCCTCTTTGGTCTAACTGTCCAGAGATGATGCAGCCTTTGGCTTAGCAGTTTGCATTCTGCAACATCACACGCCGACCCCACCGCCTACGTAAGGCTTGGGAATCACCTACATGGAATGGATATGAGCAAGCACTCGAAGAAGAAAAACGGTTACTCACCGTTGTAACTGTTGTTCTTCGAGATGTGTTGCTCATATCCATTCCAAACCCGCCCTCCTTCCCCACTGTCGGAGTAGCCGGCAAGAAGGAACTGAGGAGTGGGTGGGTCGGCTGGTGTATATATCCGGCGCCATGGTGGCGCCACTCCAGGGGGCTCCCAGCCGACCCACTGAGTTGCTAGGGTAAAAGTCTTCCGACGAACGTGCACACGGCGCGCACACACCTACATGGAATGGATATGAGCAACACATCTCGAAGAACAACAGTTACAACGGTGAGTAACCGTTTTTTCCTCAGGGAGCAGGGTAACCTGTGACTGTTCAGTTTCTTTACAGAGAAGCTGAACCTGCCCCTGCTTCAGTTACTGTTGACTTTCTTCTGCGGTTACATACCCCGTTCACCACGTTTCCCCCCTTCCAACACACGTTTAAAAATAAAGTTAATGGAACATTGTTAATTAACAACGTTTTCTTTATTAATGAATTCGCGTTAAAGGGTTGAAACAGGGATGCAGACTGTGGTGGGTAGGGTGTGCAGTGATGTTAACACCGCTTCTACACTCGAGGAATGATAGGCTCCTGCTCCTAGAGCGATCTGCAGTGCCGGACTGGTTGTTTCAACGGAGCCTGCCATCCCTCCTTTTCGGGACTCTGTGTGCAGGGGCTATGTGACCTTGTGGCGGGGGAGGACGGTTACAGATTCCCCTGCTGCGTGGCTCTGTGGTCCGGGACAAGGACCGCTGCATAAGTTCTGTAACCGCCCTCCCATGCCACAAAGTCACGTACCCCCCACGCACACAGAACATGGAAAACACCTCCCAGACCGACCAGGGTGCCTACTGACTGCACTGTGTGTGTGACCTGCTGTTGATCCTGCCCCCGTGTCTGTACCCTGGTAAAGGTGACTGTCCTATGCAATTAACAACCCCCTTCCCCCCTCTTCACAGACAATCTTCTGTAGAAAAACTTGACGGAAATAGTAATTAATAGCAAACTACTTTTAATAATCAACTACACAGTTAGGGGATGAAACTGGGATTGGGGCTTCGGTGAGCCAGGAAGGGAAGGACTTCTCAACATTTAGGGAATGAGATCCTTCTTGTATTTGTGCACTCTGCAGGGGTGCAGTGACAGTTTTCACAGCCCCTGTCACCCCTCCTTCTTGTTACTTTGGGTGAGGGGGGTTTGGGACTTTGTGGCAGGGGAGGGCGGTTGCAGATACAGTCCAGGGGGGCTCTGTCCTCCTGCCTGCGGTCCTGCAGAACATCCACAAGGCGCCGGAGCGTGTCAAATTTTCCCTGGGCATTTCCTGTGTGGCTGGTCAGAACATCCAAGCTCGGACTGCTGTCCAGAGCGTCAACAGAGTGGTGCACTGTGGGATAGCTCCCGGAGCTACTAAGGTCGATTTCCGTCCACACATAGCCTAATTCGACATAGCCATGTCGAATTTAGTGCTACTCCCCTCGTTGGGGAGGAGTACAGAATTCGCACTAAAGAGCCCTCTAGGTCAAACTAATTAGCTTCCTGGTGTGGACGGGTGCACGGTTAAGTCGAATTAACGCTGCTAAATTCGACATAAACTCCTAGTGTAGACCAGGCCTAACAGTGGCCAGTGCCAGATGCTTCAGAAGGAATAAACAGAACAGGTCAATTTTGAGCGATCCATCCCTTGTTATCCAGTCCCAGCTTCTGGCAGCTGGAGGGTTAGGGACACCCAGAGCATGGGGTTGCATTCCTGACCATCTCGGCTAATAGCCATTGATAGACCTATGCTCCATGAACATAGCTAATTCTTTTTTTTTTTCACCTAGTTACACTTTTGGCCTTCACAACATCCTCTGGCAATGAGTTCTACATGTGGACTGTGCATTGTGTGAAGAATTACTTCATTGTGTTTGTTTTAAACCTGCTGCCTATTACTTTAATTGAGTGACCCCAGTTTCTTGTGTTATGTGAAGGGGGTAAATAACATTTCCTTATTCACTTTATCCGCACCAGTCATGATTTTATAGACCTCTATCATAGTATCCCTTTGTTGTCTCTTTACAATGCTGAACAGTCCCAGTCTTTTTAATCTCTCCTTGCACTGAAGCTGTTCCATACCCCAATCATTTTATTGCCCTTATCTGCATCTTTTCCAATTCTAATACATCTCATTTGAGATGGGGAAACCAGACCTGTATGCACTATTCTAGGTGTGGGCATACCAGGGATTTTTATAGTAGCGTTATGATATTTTCTGTCATATTATCTATCCCTTTCCTACAGTTTGCTAACATTCTGTGAGCTTTTTTTGAGTGCTGCTGCACATATAGCAATGTTTTCAGACAACTAACTATAATGAGTCCAAGATCTTTCTTGAGTGGTAACAGCTATTTAGATCCCTTAATTGTGTATGTATAGTTAGGAGTATGTTTTCCAGTGGAATTACTTTGCATTTTATCAACATTGGATTTCATCTGCCATTTTGTTGCCTAGTTAAATCCCTCTATAGCTCTTCAAAATCAGCTTTGGATTTAACTCTCTTGAGTAATTTTGTATTGTCTCCAAACTTTGCCACCTCATCATTCACTCCCCTTTCCAGATCATTTATAAATATGTTCAACAGCACAGGTGCCAGTACAGAACCTTGGGAGACCCTGCTATTTACCTCTCTCCATTATGAAAGCTGACCATTTATTCCTACCCTTTGTCTCCTGTTTTTTAACCAGTTACTGATCCATGAGATGACCTTCCCTCTTATTCCATGACTACTTACTTTGCTTAAGAGGCTTTGGTGTGCAACCTTGTCAAAGGCTTCCTGAACGTTCAAGTACCCTATATCCACTGGATTACCCTTGTCCACATGCTTGTTGACCCACTCAAAAATTCTAATAGAATGGTGAGGCATGATTTCCCTTTACAAAAGCTGTGTTGACTCTTCCCCAACATATCATATTCATCTGTTTCTGATAAGCCTGTTCTTTACTATAGTTTCAACCAATTTGCCGAGAAATTAAGTTAGGCTTACCGGCCTGTAATTGCCAGGATTGCCTCTGGAGCCCTTGTTAAAAGTCAGCATTACATTGGTTACCCTGCAGTCGTCTAGTATAGAGCCTGATTCAAGTGATGGGTTACATACAACAGTTAGTAGTTCTGCAATTTCACATTTGAGTTCCTTCAGAACTGGCTCTGGTGATGTATTGCTGTTTAATTTATCATTGTGTTCCAAAACCTCCTCTAATGACACCTCAGTCTGGACAGTTCCTCAGATTTGTCATTGTAGTGAGGCGGCCTGGCTCCCGGCCGCACCTGAGAGGGAGGAGCCAGAACAGCCACCCCAGTGGGCGGAGCCACCGCCACCTGTCCCCGCCCCCCGGAAGTCAAGGGGTGGGACAGGAAGTATAAAGGCCCGGCCCCAGCGCTCAGTTGCAGCCCGGCGGCCGGAGAGGACAGACGCTCCTGACCGAGCTCCTGCTGGACCGAGCCTTCCCCGAGCCCGGTACCCTGAGGTGGACTGGCCGAGCCTTCCCCAAGCTCGGTACCCTGAGGAGGACTGGCCGAGCCTGCCCCGAGCCCGGTACCCTGAGGAGGACTGGCCGAGCCTGCCCCGAGCCCAGTACCCCGAGGAGCTGCTCGAGCGTCCCCCCGACCCGAGTCCTGAGGAGCAGCCCGAGCTAGCCAGCCCTCAGCACGTCGAGGAGCCCATGGTGTGGGACCCAGCGCCGGACACCAGCGATGAGCAGGTACCCATGGAGGGGGAGATGGAAAGTAGCCCGGGGGTAGCTGACCCCAGTCTGGCTACAGCAGACTTTGAGCCGATGTCAGTGTGTTGCGGTCAGGACCCCACCGACACAGCAGCAGACTAACTGCCGCTGTTAGGGCCCCGGGCTGGGACACAGTGGAGTGGGTGGGCCTGTGTCCCCCCTGCCACCCCACTCACGGGTGGCAGCCTCCCCCTCACACCAGCGCTCAGACATAGAAGTCTGTACTTACCTGTGGTTTGCTCAGCTCCTGCTTAAGGACCTGAGCCCTGAACTATTGTTGGCTGCTCAGCTCCTCTTCAAGGACCTGAGCCCCATGAACTATTGTTGCTGCTCAGCTCCTGCTTCAAGGACCTGAGCCCCTTGAACTACTGTTGTTGCCCCACCCTGACTGAGGGCTTGGGGCTTAAATCACTGTTTATTTTGCTCAGCCCCTGCCTGAGGGTCTGAGCCCCTTGAACTACTGTTGGTTGCCCCGCCCTGACTGAGGGCTTGGGCTTCACTGACTGTGTATTTTGCTCAGCCCCTACCTGAGGGTCTGAGCCCTTAGACTATTGTTTGTTGCCCACCCTGACATAGGGCTTGGACCTTCGGAGACAGAACGACTGATTTAGGCCGTGTAGTGAGGCGGCCTGGCTCCCGGCCGCACCTGAGAGGGCCGAGCCCCCCACACCGGACCCTTACGGTCACCTAAATAGAATGACTCAGGTGTGGGGCTCTCCCCCCACATCCTCTACAGTAAAGACCAGTGCAAAGATGCATGGAACATGGATGTTTCCTCTCCAGCACGGAAGGGAGATTTGGCCATATCGGGTAATACCACATCCCCCTTCTGTTGGACTCAACGGAGGGTGCTCTGTGTGTCTGGCATCTGTACAATAGGAGATGGTAGAAACTGTGCAGGCCAAGGAACCACATTGTTTCCCATAGCCTCGCAAAGCTTTGGCAGAAAAGATAATGTACACCCTAAAGTATGATGTCCCTCTGCACACAGAGTTGCTCAGAGATTGTCTCTGAGGCGCAATTTCTCCCCAGGAAGCCATGCACCTCTGAACTGCTCTCAACAATTTTACCCTTAGTTGCTTCACCATAAAATGCCTTTCATACTGTACATAAGCTATGTGTGGTCTCTTATGATTTAATGATCCACAGTGTTTAAGGCATTATACCATAAAGTTATTATTGTGTATAGATGTATAGAGAAAGTTAGGAGTACAGTAGTCTATTGTGATTGGTACATTTTATAAGGAGGGATTATCTGATTTTATAAAATAGCTGCCCCAATTCATAAATGATTTACTGGGATGGCGAGAGATTAGGAAACAGCTCAGATCCACAAAGCTGACATTTATGGTTCCTACTCCCCACGTGTCTTAAACTTTTTGAAGTGGTCTCAATCACACTTCTGAATCTGCACATAATCTTTTCATACAAAATCTTGCATGCAAATAATAATATCTCATCTCCCCAATCTTCATTTGCAAACGCATATAATTGTGTAGGTAAAACTGCATGCCCTAATTTAGAGGTTGCATTTGAAAATATAGTTTTAATTATTCTACATTATATATGCAGAAAGATGGCAACTGTAACGAGCCAGATAAATTTGTCATGGTTTACAGGTTCCGATGCTTTTAGTGTGAGCATTTTTTTTATTCTGCAAGCTTTTAATTAACTAAATACTTCTAGAAATGGAATTGTTTCTATTTTATGTTTTGTCTTGTTGAATAAGTGAGACACAATCAGTATTAACTATATCTTTTTTTTTTTTTGAGATTGGGAGAGAGAGAGAGAGAGACACACACATGGACGGTAGGTAAGGTAATATTGCATATTGGACCAATTTCCATTGGTGGAAGATACAAGCTTTTGATCTACAGAGTTCTTCAGGTCTGGGGAAAGAAATCAGAATGTCTGAGCTAAATACAAGTTGGGACAGATAGTTAAGCATAAGGGGCAACATTGTAGGAGGTCACTTGAGATGGAGTGGGCAATAAGGGTTGGATTGTTATGCAAAACGGCTTTGAAGAGGGCCATTAAGGGGTTAGCAGGCAGGTATGTATTACAGATTATAGGAAACCAGTGTCCCTGTTTTAAGTCCATGGATTTTAGTGTCTAGCAGCGTTATGAATTTAAATTCCTAGGCTTGCCCTTCTGAAGATGTTGTTGTGTAGGTTTCCACTGAGGATGAATACGGAAGGATTAGATGTGGAGTGATTGCTTTTGTGAAAAGGTGTTCGCCATGGATAATATGGTAGTTTTTGTCTGTCTTTTATTACTTTTTTGCGTGAGGTCATTCAAGAGTGTGGTGCTTGTCTGGTTTCACCCACATAGTTGTTACTGGGGCATTTAATGCCCAGTATGCTCCACATGTTGTGATAGGCATGTGTAGGCCCCATAAATCTTGAAAGATATGTTGTGGGTGGTATTTATCACCATAGCAATGGAGATATGTCTGCAGGTTTTGCCTCTGCTGTTTTGGCAGGGTCTGGTGCTGTTTTGAGTTGGTGTGTCCTTATCTGTGGGGAAATTGTTTCTGATGAAATTGGGGGGTTGTTTGAAGCCCACAAGGGGGGGTGCAGGAAAGATTTCTTTCAAGATATGGTCCCCTTCAAATATAGCTTGTAATAGTTTGATACCCTGTATGAGTTCCAGTGTGGGATAGCAAATGACAACTAGGGGTATATGGCCTGTAAGTAGGTCCCTGGTTCAAGAGACAGTTTTGGTGTCTGGGAATAGCCAGAATGCAGAGATACTCAACCATGCCTCATTTCTCATGTGACACTTCATATTATAGGGCTGCAAGAAGGGTGACACAAGTCTGTTATGCTAGCTCTGTGCCACACAGGGATTCCTTCTATGCCAGGGGAATTTTCATGTATCTGGTTAAGCCAGGTTTTACCGCCACTATGTTTTTTGAAGCAATCTGAAGGGGTAGTGGATATAAAAACAGGCCCATTGTCTTAACCCCAATAGTGGCATGAATACAATGAGTATGTAGTTCCCATACAATGATATATATCCACTTGTCAAAGGGGGTTTTGAGTCCAACGCTGGCAGAACTGCCTCGTGGTGATACTCTGGACTGTGCAACCTAGTGGTGTCACCCAGTGATGAGAATCAATGGCTGCTTTGCCTAGGAGCAGGATTCAGGAGCTATGTTGCTCAATAGCGAGAGCCAGTTGCTGTCTTGTCTAATGGCTGGATTCAGTGGCTGTGTTGCCCGGTGGCGAGAGTCAGTGGCTGTGGACAGGGGAACCTGGGCCCACCCTGCTTCACCTGGTTAAGAGGGACAAAATTGCAGTCGTCGTTTTGAGACCAAATTGTCATAGGGCTTGTATTTTGGGGAAAGACAAAGCAGAGAGCCAAAATACTGGTATAGATGTATGACTCAGTATAAACTGTATCTGACATTTTTCAGTGAAAGATTATTTGTAACCCCTTTGGGGTTTAGAGAGCATGGCCCCCTTTAAATCTTTTTCCTAGGGGGGGCGGGGAGAGTGAAAAAAAAAGGAGGGAAACTCTAGGAGGTGCTCTGGAGCTGGGAGAGGGAGAGAGAGAGGTAGCAGCCCCTTGCAAAGGAAGCAGAGAGAACCTGCCTGAAGCCTGGGAAGGGCAGGGCGGCCGATCAGGGACAGCCCAGGACAGGAGCCAGGAGGAGCCCTGTGCCAGGGAAGAATTACCCGAGCAGGACAGGCCGGAGCTGGACCCAGCATCACGGCTGCCCAGAGCTGCGTGGGGCTGTGAGTACTGGGGCTTCTGACTCTGCACTGGGAACAAGGAGGGAGGTTGTAGCTAGTTAAGTGGGGAGGGGGTCGCTCTGTGTGGCTTTGCAGAGAGCCGCAGAAGAGGGCACCGGAGGGGTTTGTTGGGGAAAGTTCACGGGCGCCGAAGATGACCAGGAGCCCCCAAGACTCACCACTGGACTGGAACTTTGCTCAGGACTCCTGAACTCCATGTGCAGACACATTGCTCGGTGTCTGCCCTGTCAGACTGTGCTACCACTGGGCCCGTGGGGCCTTGGCTTGGATGCAGCCCTGTTCTACTGCTCCCTCTATATTTCCCCTTGTTGTTTTTCTCCTCTCATCCCTCTGTAAATAAATATTTCCCTTGTTATATCCATTGTACTTTTCCTGTGGGTGTGTGTGTTCACTCTGGGGGGGTTGGAACAGGTGCCCCTGGGGTGGAAGGGATTTCTCTTGCTGCATTCCTGCGCACGCCTTCTCTTGGCCAGAGCTGCCTGCAGAGCAGACTCCATCTTGGCCACGATGGCGCTAAAGTTATATATTTAAAAAAAAAACAAAAAACAAGAAACCCTGAAGTTTGAAACTTACTCTATAAACTTAATATAATCGTAAAATAATCTACTGGAAAATATTTGAGAGTTTAACTTCTCCTGCTTTTTGTAGGCCCTCTATCAATATTGGGTGCAAAAAGGTGCATCATCCTGCTCTTCTAAGCTGTCTGAGGTATAGAGACTTTAATATATCCTTTTCCAAAGTGAAGACAACTTCAAACCCACAAAGAAAACATCTGTGCTTAATTAGTTTAATGTAAGTGGAATTAAAATATTAGTGCTGTCAGTTTTTGTGTGTATCTATGTGTGTGTGGCAAAATGCATATTTCTCATTCATTAGAATAGATAATGGATGTTGCCATTTGCATGAAGCCCCATTCTCTAGCTTCTAGACAAACCACTTCAAGTCGTGGCTTTATCCGATCTCACAAGTTGAACAGGACTGGATGACATTCCATCATGGAGAATGTTGGGTGCTGCAGGAAGTCTTTCTGGTGATTCAGTAGGTGGCACTGTCTCTGAATCATTACTGAACCCCTGTTCCAACTCAGTATCAATGGAGGATTTCAGTCTTCAGGTTCAGACATAAAACGGAGATCCTCACCACCCATAATTAATAATTATACTATGGTATTTATTTATTGGCAGAGTTGGGCGTTAATCTGTGGTATTCTTGCCAAATTCCAATTTGGATAATTACATTCTGCCTAAGTCTCCTCCACAGTTTCAATTTAATATGCTATTCTTGTTTACTTTATAACCTAAAGGGTTTAAATTTCTGTCAAGTTTACTTTCAACCCAGAGCTTGCTGCATTTCAATGGCAGATGATGTGATTCTGCTATCTATATACTTTGTAAAGGACTTTGGAATATTTCAGAAATAAAGGTGCTGTATAAGTGAGACATGATTATTGTAAGATTTAAATAGCTGGACAATGTTACCCATTAGCTTCCTTGGCTGGAAGCTGCCTAGTTGTACAATTTCAGTTGTTCTTCAGTATAATATTTAGATCCCTAACAGTTATGATAGAGGTAGGCAAAGATTGTGGTTTTGCATTGTGATAACCTTTGATTATTGTTGTTTGCTTAAAAGTGCCCTGCAAAGGGGCGGGGCAATGTTTGTGCTATTTTCTGCTTGTTTGTGATTGAAGATGGCTTTAAAAAAAAAAATCCGGTCTCCACCTTGTTTATTGTTCTTTATGTTGGAAATTCAAGTCTTGTCTACCATGTTTGAAAGATCTGGATGACTGGAGAACTAATAGTTTATGAAATCAGATAATAAATGAAACTTTAGTGAAAGTAAAATGACTTTTATTCAGAATGTTTTAAACAGGTTTTAACAAAACCACAAAGAAATATCTTAAGAACAGATTGAAGAAAATGCCTCTGTTTAAACGGCTGGTCTATACTGAAAAGTTACATCAGCCTAGTTATGTGTCTCAGGGATGTAAAAATCCACATCCCTGAGAGGCATAGTTAAGTCAACCTAACCCCCAGTGTAGACAGTGCTAGGTTGACAGAAGAATTCTTCCATCAACCTAGCTACTGCCTCTTGGGGAGGTGGACGTACTTCAGCAATGGGAGAACCCACTGTAGTGCCTACACTCAAGCGCTACTGCACCACAGCTGTAGCACTGTAGCATTTTAAGTGTAGGCAAGCGCTAAGGCACACAGATTGAAAGGTTCAGAACCCAACCCCCTTAACTAGGGTTGAGAGCTTCCAATCCACTTCTCTGGGTTCTCAAAAGAAGACCTCCAACAAAATGAAGAGAAAAAAACCCAAGATTTTATATTCCTGATTATTTCTAAGATTATTTCTAGCAACCCGCAAACAAAACAGAATAACCTCTTCCCTCAACACAAATGTCTATTTAAAGAAATTCAAATGGTCTTCCTACATCCCGAAAGAAGGGCAACCCATTTCTCTTCTCTCCCCCCCCGGCATGTCACCTTTAGGCATTCCCTGGGTTGTGATTCCAATTTCTCTTTGTGGTAATGAAATTCAAGGGGTGTTGGATTTCTTGGGTTGATAGTAGATCTGGTCACAATTTTTTGACACAGACTTTCAGTTCTAAATGGTATGAGGGATGTGAAACTAAAACACCGAGGGGCAAATCCTGTTCCTGGTTGTGTGTCAGGGAGGAAGGGAATCCTCCACACTTAGGCTTGGTCGACACTACTATCTCACTTAGGGATGTGGGAGAATCCATATCCCTGCACAGCATAGTTAAAGCAACCTAAGTCCCCCTGTAGACAGTGCTATATGGATGGAAGAACTCTTCTGTTGACCCAGCTACTACCTCTTGGGGAGGTAGATTGCCTGTGCTGATGGCAGAATCCCACCCATTGGCATAGGTAGTGTCTACACAAGGGGTGGGCAAACTACGGCCCATGAGCCACGTCTGGCCTATCAGACATTTTAATACAGCCCTCAAGCTCCCACTAGGGAGCGGGGTCTGGGGCTTGCCCCGCTCCGGCACGCCAGCCAGGGAGCAGCACTGGGGGCTTGCACCCCTCCGCATATGCCGTGGCTCCGTGTGGCTCCTGGAATCAGTGTCATGTTCCCCCTCCAGCTCCTACGAGTAGGGGCAGTCAGGGGGCTCTGCACGCTGCCCCCGCCCCAAGTGCCGCCCCCGCAGCTCTCATTGGCTGGGAACCATAGCCAATGGGAGCTGTAGGGGCAGCATCTGCGGATGGGGCAGTGCGCAGAGCCGACTGGCTGGCACTGCGCCTCCACATCGGAGCTGGAGTGCGGACATGCCATTGCTTCCAGGAACTGTGGGGATGGGGCAGCACGCAGAGCTGCCTGGCCCTGGCCATGGCTCTGTCCAGGAGTCAGAGAGGAGCCATGCTGCTGTTTCCAGGAGCTGCTTGAAGTAAACACCACCCAGAGCCTGCACCCCTGACCTCCTCCCACGCTCCAACCCCCTGCCCCAGCCCTGATCCCCCTCCTGCCCTCTGAACCCCTCGGTCCCAGCCTGGAGCACCATCCTGCACCCCAAACCCCTCATCCCCAGCCCCATCCCAGAGCCTGCACCCCCAGCCAGAGCTCTCACTCTCCTGTACCCCAACCCCCTGCCCCAGCCCACCCCTGCAGCCTGAACTCCTCATTTCTGGCCCCACCACAGAGCCCGCACCCCTAGCCAGAGCCCTCACCCAATCCTTTACCCCAACCCCTAATTTTGTGAGCATTCATGGCTCGCCATACAATTTCCATATCAGAAGATTACTTATTTGTAGTACAGTATCACCTACAGGCCCGAACTGAGATCACTGTGCTTGGTATTGTACAAACACCTGGTAATAGAAAGTTCCTGTCCAGAAGAGCTTACAATACAAGTAGACATGAGATACAAAGAGTGTGAGAAAATATTATACAGGTTTTGTTTCTTAATATGGGAAGCTGAGACAGAGAAACTAAGCAACTTGTCCAAGTCAGTGGTAGAGCTGGGAAATTAATCCAGATCTCAGAGTTCCAGTCTAATGCAACAATGTCATCCTTCCTTTCTAATGATCAGGGCCGGCTCCAGGCACCAGCATAGGAGGCAGGTGCTTGGGGTGGCCAATTCAAAGGGACGGCACACCGTCCGGTATCGGGGCAGCACATCCGGGAATTCGGCGGCAGGTCCCTCATTCCCTCTCTTCTTCTTTGAGCTGCCGCCGAAGAGGAAGAGAGGGAGGATCCACCGCCGAACTGCTGCAGAAGAAGCGGCGCGATTGAGCTGCCACCGAAGTGCCGCTGTTTTTTTTTTTCCATTTGGGGAGGCAGAAAAGCTGGAGCTGGCCCTGCTAATTATGCAACAAGAATTATGAAACATATTAGCAGTAAATTGATTTCAGCTTTCAGTATGATCTATTTGCAAGTGATTCCCTGTATGAAATCGCCTATTGTTTTAAGCCAAAGTTTCATTTTTAGATCAATTACACCGTAGTCATAATTATACTTCGTACCAGTCACATTTACAAGCACAACTTCCTGGCTCTGTTTGTTCACTTAGAGGAATTAATCTGAGGGATTCAAATGGGAAGAATAGAAACTGGCATATGTCCTCCCCACAAAAACCACAACTGAGGCACCATACACAACTGTAAGGGTGCTAATTTATTACATCCACTGTGAAAGGCACTACTTAGCATGACATTAATCTACCAAAATATTGCTTTATTATTTGTATACCAAAACACCCCCAGAAAAGTTCTCTGCTGACCATTGCTTGATCCTAAGCACCCCACATAAAAGCTAGGTCTTTAATGATACTTCGTTAGTGAGTCAGAAGCATTTGTAGGATTTGTGTAGGAGTAGAGAATTATTTTATGATGAAAGATTGAGTCAAAGTTTGTTGGCATCTCATGTAATAGTTGTTTACATATAAACTTGAAACTAAATCTAGCAAACGGAGTGAAACCATCCAAGGCCTAAAATGTCATCTGGCAGAGCAGCGTACTGCAAATATCAGATCAGAGTGCGCAGAACCATTTGGCTGCTGTTAGCACTGAGATGCTCTGTTTGCCAGAGGTTTGAAAGCTGGTCATAAAGCCTTTCTAGGCTCACTTGCTTAACCTCCTACAGCTCATTTCAGGTTGAGAAACAAATATGAAAACTGCCTCTGGTTATACATTGGCATGGGAAGGGGAGCAGAGAAAAAAGCAAGCATGACTGTTTGAGTGGTTTTTTTGTTTTGTTTTGTAAGTCTGCAGTAAACAGCCAGATACTACTCCCATTAAAGTCAACCGAAAAATTCCCACTGATTTTTGTTTCATAGGTGGTAAGATGAAGTTAAAATATAATAATATACCACACAGGCTATGCTGGGGGCAGCCACTCCATTTCTCCATAGTTTCCTTTGTATAAACCAGTAGAAATACACGGGGTGTCTCCAGACTTTGTCTGTCTGTAGTTTTCCTGTATAAAAACTGCACATGGACCATAATGGATAAAACTTCCTCAACCAGGGGGTGCTGTTCTGGGAAGGAGAATTGCTGGGAAGTGATGGGGTCCGCCTGACTAAGAAGGGGAAGAGCATTGTGCACCAACTTACCAGCACAGTGAGGAGGGCTTTAAACTAGGTTCAAAAGGGGCAGATGACGAAAGCCCACAGGTAAGCATAAGAAAGCTCATGTTAGCAGGGGGCTAGATGTTGTGCAGTGGGGGGAACACAGAAAACTACAATAGGGTCATAGGAGAAACAAGAGGGAAATCAGTGGAAGAATCTGCTCAACCTCAAATGTCTATATACAAATGCAAAAAGTAGGGGGAATAAACAGGAAGAACCGCAAGAATTAGTACATAAGATACATTATGATTTAATTGGCATCACGGAGACTTGGTGGGATGTAGCTCATGAGTGGAATATTGGTACAGAGGGATATAGTTTATTCAGGAAGCAGAGGCATGGAAAAAGGGAAGAGGCTTTGCACTATACATCATGATATATACACTTGTTCTGAGATCTAGAAGGAGGTCAGAGGCAGACCAGTTGAAAGTTTGTGGGTAAAGATAGAAGGGGAGATAACTAGGGATGACATCAGAGTAGGGGTCTACTACAGACCAAATCAGGAAGAGAAAGTGGATGAGGCATTTCTAAAATAAATAGCAGATATAGCCAAAACCCAAGACCTGGTGGCAATGGTTGCAAATCTAAAGGCGGAAGGCAATTTGGGTGAAAGTGATCACGAAATGATAGCTTTCATGTTTCTAAGGCAAGAAAGGAGTGAGGAGCAGAATAAGGATAATGGACTTTAACAAACTCAGCGAACTAGTCGATTCTAAGGGATAAAGGAGTTCAGGAGAGCTGGCAGTTTCTCAAGGAGACAATATTAAAGACACAACTGCAAACTATTCTGATGCAAAGGAAAGATGGGAAGTATAGTAAGTGACTGATATGGCTCCATTAGGAGCTGTTTAATGATCTGAAAATAAAAAAGGAATTCTACAAAAAATGGAAACATGGATGAATTACTAAGGAGGAGTACAAAATAACTGCACAAGCATGTAGGGACAAAATCAGAAAGGTCACAGCACAAAATAGGTTACATCTAGCTAGGGATATAAAAGGCAATAAGGGGAGGTTCTTGAAATACATCAGGAGCAAGAGAAAGACAAAGGAAAGTGTAGGTCCTTTATTTAGTGTGGAAGGAGAGCTAATAACTGATGACATCAAGAAGGCTGAGGTATTTAATATCTATTTTGCTTCAGTCTTCATTAAAAAGGTCAAATATGATCAAATACTTACCACAATTAAGATTAATAACAATGGGAAAAGAACACAAAGCCAAAACAGAGAAAAACAGGTTAACAAATATGTAGTTAAGCTGGATGTATTCAAGTGGCAGGACTTGATGAAATGCACCCTAAGGTACTTAAGGAACTAGCTGAAGCAATCTGGAAACCGTTAGCAATGATCTTTGCGAACTCATTGAGATTCCAGAAGTCTAGATAATGGCAAACATAGTAACTATCTTTAAAAAGGGAACAAAGAGGAGCCAGGGACTTATAGACCAGTCAGCCTAACTTTGAAACCTGAAAAGTTACTGGAACAAATTATTTTTAAAAATCTGTTTGTAAGCCTCTTGAGGATAATAAGGTTATAAGGAATAGCCAGCATGGATTTATGAAGGATAAATCATGTCCAACCAACCAAGTTTCTTTCTTCGACAGGGTTTTTGGCCTGGTGGATAGGGGTGAAGCAGTAAACTTCATATATCTTGATTTTAATAAGGCTTTTGACACAGGCCCTCATGACATTATCATAAGCAAACTAGGGAAATGTGGTCTAGAATTACTAATAAAGTGGGTGCACCACTGGTTGAAAGACTGTATTCAGAGTTATCAAAGACTTGCTGTCAAACTGGGAGAGTGGATCTTGTGAGAGTCCCTCAGAGTATGTCTACACTGTAATTAAATACCTGTGGCTGGCCAGCGTCAGCTGACTTGGGCTCATAGGGCTTGAGCTACAGGGCTGGTTAAGTGTCAGGTAGTTTTTTGTTTTTTTTAGAAAACCAAAAAACTTCAAAACTTTAATTCTTTTATATGAAGGATTCCCCTCCCCCACAAATGTTGTCAGGAAATGGACAATTCAATGAAACAAAAGCCATTTTCCACTGAAAAAACACTGAAAAATTTTCAGTATGCTTTATTAGTGGACCCCAGTACAGCATTGCAAGTTACAGCTTGTGAAGTGGGATGCATGCTGAAAAAGCTGTTGTTGTAACAGCAGTAGTATACTACTGTACTGTTCTGAAGATGATTAACAGGAGCAATATTCACTTCGGCATTGCAAAATTTGAAAGGTTCTTCTTATGATAGTTAAACAGATTCAGGTTCATAGAGTTTATTTCATTTACAACTGTTCTACACCAGAGTAACTCCATTGACTTCCATGGAGTTACTGCTTATTTAACTGGTGTAAGTGAGATCGGAATTAGATCCTGTAAGTACAAGCAAATATGGCTTTACATTGAACTTTATGTGGGTTAGATACAGAATAGCTCTCATAATGGACAGTCCAGCTCTGTCTCCTTTAAGTTTTGTTGTTTGTTTTTGTTTGACTCTACTGTAGTTCAGAGTTTCTTCAAGTAAAGATGGAATTACCATCTTGAGCGTGTGTTATTGTATCTCCCTCTGTGGTAATGTTTCATCTTTATGTGGTTTTTTGTTGTTGTTAATCTTGGGACCTCTGCCGTGTGGTATGTTTCTGTAATCTTAGCTTTACTTACATTTAGCTTCACTGGGGATTTGGTTGTCTGGTCTCTATGGAATGTGTTTTACCAGTATACCCCAGCTTTTAAACAAAAATTGGTGTTGTTTCATGATAGGTAATAAAATTGCACCCTCTGTGTTCGAAAAGTTTAGAGTGCAGTCCTACTCTGAAAAGTGCCTGTAACAATATAATGGGCTTTCCTCTCTTTGTTGTTGTCATCATCAGCTCAGTCTTAGTGATGATGTCCATATCAGTTGGTTCATTTTACAGGTAAAAGATGGCTTTTCTAGCTGCCAGTGCTTCAAACTCAATATTCCACAGGCCTTTTGTGGGTCCTCTGTATGCAGAGCCACAGAAGGTCACTGCAGGATGGAGTTCAGAGGGTGGCAGGACATCTCTGAATCCAGAGCCACTGACAGATAGGAGTCCTTGGCACAGAGTCAGAGAGGAAAGCAGGAGGTTCTGGAACTGGTGTTGAGGCACAAGGCCTCCTCGCTGCTAACCCTGTTCTCAGGAGGGACAGGTCACCACTCTCCACAAAACAGTCTGAGGTAAACTGTGTGAAGTTCCCCTCAGAATTTTTCTTCCTTCCCTCATGATCTTATTTTTGGACAGGAAGGGGAAATTGAGCCTAATATTCTTTACATGACCATGGTAGCAGAAGGGTCATGTGGTAGATTCCCCCTTTTAATACACTATAATCCTGATACCATATACTGTACGTAGTTTAGGATAAGATAAGAAATGTGTGTGGAGGTTTTTCTGTCAGTATTTTAAGACACAACCTCACTCCATAATAACTAAATAAATTCAGTAAATAACAAACAGTACGACTGAGTACAGTAAAATAGTTTGAAAAGCATGAAGTCACTTACAGGATGCCTAAATATAATGAGATTTCAGTCATGGTGTAATGGAGAAAATATTCAGTAGACTATCAAGGTTTTCTGTGCTATTCATTCACCATTTCCAGTCTAACACTTGCTCTAAAGTCAGTTGCTACAGAAAACATAAAAACATAATAGAACTCACTACTCTTCAGAGTGGGAGCAGAATGCACTCGGGTGCTGATGATCAGATGCCATAAAACCCTCTAGAACAAAAATACAGCTTTCTAGTATTGTTCCCAAGACCAATGAGATGGCCTGAGGGTCATGTTTTTCAGCCTGCTGTTGCACTAAGGGTATGTCTTCACTGCAGAGTTAACTTGAGCTATCTACACTGGCATGACTTCTCTTGAGTTAGCCTACCTTGAGAATGGCCACACTACAAAACAACACTTGTGTAGCTGTCCCCACGCTGCTGCTGCAATCACTCGTGTGGTGATAAGACATCTGGAGGCATATTGCAGAGTTCTTTATGCTGCAGTAAGCGGAGCCATTCTTAATTATTTCCCAATGAATTGTGGGAGAATTTGTCTATCCTTTCTGGGCACACGAAGGGGATTGTGGGAAGGCACTGGGGGACTAGTGGCACTTGAGTGGAACTAGCCTATGTCCACACAAGAGTGGTCACATTAGCAGCTGATGAGTTGTACTGAGTTTTAGCTTATACCTCTTGATGGGCCAGTCAACACGAGAGTTAAAATCACTAGCATGTTCAAGTTATGAGCTTTAAAAAATTTTTTGGGGGGGTAATATTTGCAAGTACTGGGACTGGCAATTAAAGGTTCTTTTTGTGGGGATGGGACTTGAGTTATAACTTGGTAGCTGTAAGGTGGTTGCGGTTCTCTCCCTGCCTGTCAGGATGGGAGACCACACTTCCTCACTGCAATGGTCCTAGATTGACACTGTTCGGGGGAATTAGCCAACAGTTAATAGGTCCAAGCCTGCAGTCCAGGCCAGGCAGCAATTGGGTCTGTGAGCCCCGGCCCTCAGCCAGAGCGGAGTAGCACACAGTTAATGAGTCTGGCCCACAGTCAGGCAGGGTAGCAGTAAGTCTATAAGCCCAGAGCCCTCAATCAGGGCAGGACCATAATCAGTTAATGGCTGTGGCTTGCAGTCAGGCAGAGCAGCAATGAGTCTATCTGCCCGGGGCCCTCAGTTAGGGTGGGGCAGCAATCAAGTAAGGGCTCTGGCCTGCCCTCAGGTAGAGCCACACAGCAGTATAGGGGAGATTAGCTCCCTGGTGGGAGACCCAGCAAAACCATCTGGTATCCTAGCTTGGGCAGGTGCCAGACCAACACAGGCCTCCTGGCCTAAAGGTGGGCAGGCTGCCATCCCCAGGGGTTGGGTGGCAGGGGTAGGGGGATGCAGGCCCACCCTACTCCACTGCATCCCAGCCCAGGGCCCTAACCATGGCAGAGTGGTCCACTGCTGGGTCAGCAGGGAAATCCGTCCACAACACGCTGTCTGTCAGTCAGTAACACAGCTGACTCCGCTTTGGCTTTCCTGGGCTCTTTCCTACACTCCCAGTCAGGGGGTACCAGGGTTCCGGGCTTGTCACAAATCTCACCAGGGTAAATGGCTAGTGGCAGCCCCAACAGTTCCTTGATGTCCCCGATGTCTGGCAGTTCTGGCAGTCCCTCCTAGTCTCTGGCACTATAGTGGCCTCCGTCAGATCTGGGCTTCAGCAGCGGGAGGGAGACATCTTGCTTCTCTGGCAGCTCTCCCCCAACTGAGCTGGAGGGCCTGGCTTTTATATTTCCGGTTCCTGTCCTGCCCCTCTGCTTCCAGCAGGGTGGCCGCGGGTGTCCCAGATCTGCCCACCAGGGAGCGGTCACAGTTCTCTCCCCGTCCATCAGGGAGGGAAAACACAACCCTCGCTACAGTAGCATTTCTTTCTGATCTACACTCATTCTAATCACTTGTTAACGGCTATATTGGAATTCCCCTTCATAATCAGAATTGGCGGGGTGGGGAGTACAAAGAAATAGCCAACATAAGCCACCTCCCACTCTGTCTCAAAAATTAAAATTGAAAAAAAGAAGTCCACCAGCAACTATTTGTTTTATGGTAACTGGCTAATGTGATACAGAACTTGGCATGCTAAAACAGCAACTGGAATGAAGATACTATCATAAAATCAAATAAATCTTGACTTCATTAAAACCAGTTTAATAAGATCAATGTTTTTTCTTGGCCAAAATGTAAATTATATAATAAAGTGTGCCTTATCCCCCAGGGTTGTTTCCACACTCCATTAACAGGTTATAGCAGGCTTTAAGTATGTATCATGATATTTTGTGTACCTGGGAATAGGGAACAGAGCGTCCTTCTAAAGATTGTATGTACATATGTCTGGTATGATCTTGCCTAAACAATTCACACCATTATCTAACCAATCTTTGAAAAAGCTAGAGGAAGAGATGCCATGAGTTACAAACAAACACATCTTTCCTTTTAAACAATGGCTGTTTTCACTTACCTAATGATAATTAGCATTTCAGTAAAACTGCTAATAAAGTTGATTAATATTCCTTTGTCCTTACAGGAAAAAAAAAAGAGAATTCAATTATATGAAGTAAAACATTGGTCTCAGTTTCTTAATTTTGTAAAGAAACAGACTTTTACAGGGCTAGATGACCCAATCTCTTTGTTTAGATTTGTCTGCCTTGATTTCTCTCCCATTGAATCCTGCTCCCCTTGGGCGTTTAACCACTGATTTTCACAGACTTCAGTGAGAACAGAATTAGGCTCTAGGGATAAAATTTTCTAAAGCACCTAAGTGACTTAGGAACCTATTTTCCATTGCCTTTTGATGGGACTTAGGTTCCTAAATCATTAGGCACTCTTGAAAATTTTACCTAAAGCCTTTGGACCATATATAACCTGTCTTGCACCCTCTTGTAATCTTTGACCATATGATCCTGCTGCCTTTGGTCTTAGGTGATGTGGTATTTCTGTTAGGAAAAAGTAAGTTATTCTTTAAATACATGATAATATAAATAATCACTGCTACCTTAAAGAACATATACTTATGAGAAAAATAAAAATGGAAAATGCCAGGCCGGCTTAGTGGGAAACCTAGCTTTGTGTACTGAGTTCAGTCCTTCGCTAGGCAGGATGGGTATGCTCTGGAGGCAGAGTACTCTGTCCTGAGGGGAGGAAGTGTCTTGTGTCCCTTCTCATAGTGGAGAAACAGCTTTTCAGGGGAAGCCACATCCATGGTTGAGAAGCAGGGCTGGTGTTGCACATTTCAGGGCCGATGGAAAAAGAAAAAAAGGAAGTATCCTAAATTAGAGGTTCTCAATCAGGGGTACACGTGCCCCTGGGGTATGCATACGTCTTCCAGGGGGTATATCAACTCATCTAGCTATTTGCCTAGTTTTACAACAGGTTACATAAAAAGCACAAGTGAAGTCAGTACAAACTAAAATTTCATACAGAAAATTACTTGTTTATACTGCTCTATATACTATACACTGAAATGTAAGTACAATATTTATATTCCAATTGAGGTATTGTATAATTATATGGTAAAAAGGAGAAAGTAAGCAATTTTTCGGTAATGTGTGCTGTGACACTTCTGTAATTTTATGTCTGATTTTGTAAGCAAGTAGTTTTTAAGTGAGGTGAAACTTGGTGGGCACACAAGAGAAATCAGAATTCTGAAAGGGGTACAGTAGTCTGGAAAGATTGAGAGCCACTGTCCTAGATGACCTCCTGAAATGAAAACCTCATATTATGTTGGCACTTACACCAAAGCTCCAGGGTAACTTGGTGTTGTACTGAACAGTAATATTGAGACTCTGCATATTTGCCTCTCATCTGTATATGGGTTTCCTGTTGGATGTGGCAGCTCATTGGAAATACAGTTGGAGGCATTATAGCTGCTCCTGTAGTTTGAGAACTATCCTCAGGCTGCTCCCACACAATGAGATTTGCGCTGTTTCCTCGCATTGACATCATGATCTCTGCTCTGCATGTACTTCAGGCAGAGCAAATGTTCCCACACTTCTGCCCTAGGGGGCTCAGCTCTCCATGGATGGGAGAAGGTAGCAGAGAGTGAGTGGGTTAGGGATATGGTGTGGGTGGGGCTGGAGGACATATATCACAGGCATTGGCAACACTGGGACTCCCAGCTTGGATCATTCTCTTCCTCCCATCAGGTGCTGGTGCTACTCCGGCTTCTCGTGGGAACGTTTGGAATCCCCTAAACTCTCCGGTCGGGGAACACTCCTCCTGCTACTTCCACTGCAGACTCTCTCTCTCTCTCTCTCTGGCATGATGCAAACTCCTTTCATCAGCCAGTGAAGAGCCAGGCAGAAATGGAGCTCTAAGGAAAATGGGCTTCCCCAGCCCCTGAGAGGGAGTGAATGGGAAATTCTCTTATCAGAGAAGATGGAGCTGTGCCCGCCCTATCTTTAACCTTTGTTGTATCCAGTTCTTTACATGAATAATGATGGACAGCACATTCTACTGGTTTCACCTGGACTGATCTAGCATGTATTTTATTGGGGTTTTTTGTCCTGATGCCTGACCATCTTGAGGAACTTTCTAGCAAAACAAACTGAAAAGTGGTCTTGCTCATTTAGGGTCTGGTCCAACAAACATAGGTGGTGAGTTCCATCCCCATGTGGTGCTTTGGCACCAGCAATATTCAGAGCCGGGGGCCCAGCTCCATCAAAATTTGGGGCCAGGGTGCTCCCCCCAGCCCCACCTGTGCCCCCCTGAGTGTCCCGTGACCCCAACTTGCTGCCCCTGCCCCCCGCTCGCCTTTCCCGGGCCCCAGAGCAGAGCTTCTCTGTCTTTCTGTCCCCCATGCTGCTTCCGTGCAGCAACTGCTGCCGCAGGGACCTAGTGCCCCCCTTCTCCATTGCCAAGGCAGACTGACTCTGAGCCTGCCCTTCCCCCTCAAACCCTTCCCTTTTCCGGCAGGACCCTCCAGCAGCACAGCCCCCCGCCGCCCACAGTCACCATTCCTGCCCCATTCTGGGCAAGGAGGCAGCCCCATCCTTCACCCCCAGTGAGGCTACAGTCAGGGGCAACAACAGGAGAGGAGGCGCACACGGCACCCACCACAGGGGAGGCGAGGGAGATTCCTGGACCTGACAGAGGCCCTAGGAGCACATGCAGGGACAGTGGTGGGGATGAGTGTGCTCCTGGGGGGGCAGGAAAGAGGGGCTCCTCCCCAAGAGCTTGCTGCTGCTGGCAGGGAAAAGGCTTGGGGGAGTCCTCCTCTCTGGCCCCTGTCCCAGAGCAGCCTGCCTACACCCCAAACCCATCCCCAGCCCTGCCCCACCCCAGAGCCCACACCCCCAGTCAGAGCTTTCACCCTCCCACCGTACCCTCAACCCTCTACCCTAACCCTGAACCCCTCCAGCACCCCAAACACCTTATCCCCAGTCCCAGCCAGAGCCCTCATCCCCCCAAACCCTGACCCTGTGCCCGAGCCCTGAGCCCCTCCAGCACCCCAAACACCTTATCCCCAGTCCCAGCCAGAGCCTTCACCCCTCATACTCCTACTCTCGCCCTGAGTCCTTCCCACACCCCAAACGCTCCATTGCCAGCCCCAGACAGAGTCCTTAACCCCTACACCCCTACTCTCCCACTGAGCCCCTCCCATACTCCAAATCCCTCATCTTCAACCACACCCCACAGCCCTCACCCCCACACCCCATCCCTCTGCATCCCTCCCAGCCCCAAACTCCCTCCCAGAGCCTGCACCCTGCACCCCAATCCCCTGCCCCAGCCTAGGGCCTGCACCCCAGACCTCCTCCCTCACCCAAACTCCCTCCCAGAGCCTTGGGTAGGTGGGGGGTGGAGTTTTGGGGGGCAGAGTTTGGGCAGGGGCGGGTTCTGGGCGCCACCAAAATTCTACAAACATGCCACCCCTGCCAACAAACACTTACTCAGGAGCAGTTCTTCCCAATGCAAATATTTCTACTGAAGGATGGTACTAATGTTACTCATTAAAGGTGGGACTTTAGAAAGCGCCCAGTGTCGTCCTAGTTCTGCTTCCAGTGAAGTCCATAGTAAAACTTCCATTGACTTCCTGGGAGCAGTCAAGTCAATGCTGAACACTTTTGAAAATCCCAGCTTAAAGGCCTGATGCTGTGTTCCTCTCCCCCCCCCCCCAACACCCAGGGTGAAATTCTGGAACATTAAGGTCAATAGGGCCAGAATTTCACACCCAGAGACCAATGCAGGATCAGGCCTGAGGACATTTTTCCAGAGTTTATCCAGTTAGTCACATACTGTAAGAAACAACAACGATTTCTGAAGGAAATCAGTGTCCACTAGCAACTTGAATGAGACCACCAAAGCCTGGTGTCGTGTATCCCTTTGGGCAGAAAGACAAAAAGCATGCACAAATTTAGTACTAAACTGAACTGTGTAAGTGAATTCATAAGCCATCCAGCCATGAGAAAAACCTGCCAGGAGGCAGGGAGAGAAACACAAGTGAATAAATAGTTTAAAAACCTGTGTGGGACCATTTCTGTGTTATAAGTTGATATGGTAGCATACTGAAAGGGAAGTTTTTTGTTTTCTATATATAATTCTGAGGCAGGTTCTGCAGTACATTGCTACACTTGCTAGGGTTCTCAAACTGGGGGTTGGGACCGCTCAGGGGGTCGTGAGGTTATTACATGAGGGGTTGCAAGCTGTCAGCCTCCACCCCAAATCCCACTTTGCCTCTAGCATTTATAATGGTGTTAAATATATATGTGACGGGGCAGAGTGGCCCCACACTGGTACTGCAGGGGTTAACCCTTCTTTCCTAGCAGAGGAAGCCATGCCTCGGGGGCTCTGCTGGGCATGCTCCAACTGGAGAACAGGTATAAAAGCCTGTAGAACACCTCAGTTGGGGTGGACCACTGGAGGCGGTGGTGGCGGCGGCAGCAGCAGCAGCAGCAGCAGCAGCAGCAGCAGCAGCAGCAACATCATCATGCTGCTGCTGCTGCTGCTGCTGCTGAGGCAGGAGAGCCTGTGTGCCAGGAGCCAGCTAAGCTGGGACACTCCCTGAGACCCCAAAAGAGGACCCCCCACCCCTGCAGCAGATGGCCTGGGATTCATGGTAGGAAGTGACCTGGGGAACTTTAGAGGCAAATGGCATTAGAGCAGTGTAGATGCTTGGTGTGTTGTGGGTAGATCCCTGCCAAGCTACTGACAAGGGGAGCTTGCCACTACCAGGACCTGGTGGAGAGGGTGGGCCTGAGTTCCCCCTACCATCTTCCCCCTGAATTGTAAGGGGGGAATTGTATGGACTCTGGCTGCTAGGCTGCACCACCCTGCTAGATGGGGTGATAGTAGGGAAGAAGGCCAAGAGGCTGTAACCGGCTGCGTGCAGAGAGGTGGGCACAAGGACTTGAAAGTGGTGAGGTGCTGACACCCCATCCTACCCCTGCCACAGAGGGGCACTGCAGTGCCAGGCCTGCCACAATATAAAAAGTGTTTTTAATTTATAAGTGGGGAGGTTGCACTGAGAGGCTTGCTATGTGAAAGGGGTCACCAGTACAAAAGTTTGAGAACCACTGCTTTACAACATTCTAGCAATGTGATCACTGTTGCTGGAGTTTTAATCTAACAGGAGGCTCTGAACCCTGTCTTTTTAACATCATGGTCTTTTCTATAAGGTTATTTGGAAGCCAGGTATTTTAATGTCAAGGACATGTTTTCTTTATTTTCCTAAGTAACAATATATATATTGTTTTATATATATATAAAATCATAGTCTTGAAAATACTTGATTCACCTACTGTGACAGTTTCTAAAATCCTTAAATGTTAATTCAAGCTTATGATAATTGATAAGTGGACTGAGTGCTCCATCTTGCATGAAAACCTAGAAGGAGCTAAAAGGGAGGACATTTCTGTGAAGTTTTCCTCACACATTACTTTTGAATTGTTCTATTGCAGAAGAGGACAAAGTTTGTTACCATCCTGTGGATCCAGCCACGAGGCTGACCCCCAAACTCTGTGGAGCCTGAGGTGGGGCCATTTACATGAAGCCCCTCTATCTCTGTACCTAGTTCTGCCAATCCCTGCAAGCTTGTCCCCTTCATTGACAGTTTAGCTCCAATGGAACCAGGCAGTCAGCACTTCTCTAGCTGTCGTCAACACTGGGTACCCCTTGAAAAGGGGATCCCCATCATTAAGATTCTTGGAAAGGAATCTTGAGGGATATTCGCAGTGGTATTGGTGAAATGATGCTCATTCTGCTCACCTAACCCCAACCACTTCCCACTATTTAGAGCTCCACAGAGTATTTGTTGTGGGACAAGGCAGAGACTCTGGCATACAGACAGCTGACTACCCCTCTTCTCTGCCTGGAAAGAGTGTGACCCACACCTAGAGGATGCCTGCTACATGTAGACAGCTGGGTCATGATAAGATCCCAAACACGTTTCACTGTCCTGAGTAAAAGTGCAGTAGTGTTGTGCATACACAGGTTCCATTCATTTTAATACATTGACCTTTTATAATATTGCTATTTTTCTCTCTCAACAGTACTGCTCCCTACACTAGCCCTAATTGGCTGTAAGAAAACTTAGCTTTGCATCCCAACTGCTATTGCTCTCATATGGAATGCTGTCATACTTGCCTTCAGTCATGTTCTGTAATGCAATCCACTTCAGATCTCTTGGGGTGTTGAGATCCAGGAACTCATTACTAATCAGTGTGCTGTAATTCTCTCTCTCTCTCTCTCACTTGCACACCTATAGGGTTATTTTAAGTTGGGCTAAGTGTCTTATTTCCAATTATACTCAACGCCTTTTTAATTTTCCATAATAAACGGAAGTGTGTAATTATTATGCAGTTTTTTTATTTTCCACATCTTCAGTACAGACAGTAATCAATCTTCTATTGTGTGTCCTACCATCTAAAAGCATAAACCAAAGCTATTATAAAACCACAATAAATAATTTACTGATTTCCTTTCAGCTTCAGAATATATTTCTTTCAATATGTTTTGAGATGTAATATTTCTCTGGGGGAATTTATTTAGTGTAGTTTTCTAATTCGATTGGATTAAGGAAGTGAAGTCTGCCCATTTCAGATGCATGCAGGTGGTTTAATGCATTAGGGAGATGTTTATCTCTCTGTGTAGGTGTGTTTAATATGTTTTGCCTAATTGTATTTCCTCTTCACTACCTAAAAATTTCTTAATGGGATTAATCTTTCTAGCCCTACCCTCCTGGTTTTCATTGTGCTACACATAATTTAATTATACAGTTGTAATGCTTTTCTACTCCAAAAGAAACTGTGCATATCAAAAATATTATTTGATAAATACTCAGGTACAAACTCTGCATTGGTTTACACCACAGCAGCCTTGTTACTCCATTGGGATTGCACTGGGTGAAAAATTTTAGGTTTCAGAGTAAAACCATAGTGCCCTTGAATATATGTGACTCAAAACTTCAGTGGGAGTTGCATGTGCAAATCTGAAATCATACTGTGATTTGTCCTGTACTAATTTAACATAAGAACGGCCATACTGGGTCAGATCAATGGTCCATCTAGTCCAGTATCCTGTTTTCTGACACTGGCCAGTGCCAGGTGCCCAGAGGGAATGAACAGAACAGCTCATCATCAAGTGATCCATCCCCTGTTGTCCATTCCCAGCTTCTGGCAAACAGAGGCTAGAGACAATTAAGACCATAGTTTTGCATCCCTGCCCATCCCGGCTAATAGCTATTGATGGACCTGTTCTCCATGAACTTACCTAGTTTTTTGAACCCTGATATAGTGTTGGCCTTCACAACATCCTTTGGCAAAGAGTTCCACAGGTTGCCTGTGTGTTGTATGAAGAAATACTTCCTTTTGTTTGTTTTATATCTGCTGCCTATGTCATTTGGTGACCTCCTAGTTCTTGTGTTATGAGAAGGAGTAAATAACACTTCCTTATTTACTTTCTCCACACTACTCATGATTTTATAGACCTCCATCATATTCCCCCTTAGTTGTCTCTTTTCCAAACTGAAAAGTCCCAGTCTTATTAATCTCTCCTCATATGGAAGCTGTTCCATACCCCTAATAATTTGTTGCCCTTTTCTGTACCTTTTCCAATTCCAATATATCTTGTTTGAGATGGGACAACCAGATCTGCACTCAGTATTCAAGATGTGGGCATACCATGGAGTTATATAGAAGCAATATAATATTTTCTGTCCTACTATCTATCCCTTTCTTAATGATTCCCAACATTCTGTTAGCTTTTTTGACTACCGCTGTACATTGAGTGGATGTATTCAGAGAACTATCCACAATGACTCCAAGATCTTTCTTGAGTGGTAACAGCTAATTTAGATCCCATCATTTTATATGTGTACTTGGGATTATGTTTTCCAATGTGCTTTACTTCGCATTTATTAACATTGAATTTCATCTGCCATTTTGTTGCCCAGTCACCCAAATTTTGTGAGGTCCCTTTGTAACTCTTCACAATCTGCTTTGGATTTAACTATTTTAAGTAGTTTTGTATCATCTGCAAAAGAGGAAGAGAAAGACGACTTCAACGTCATTATGTGCAAACCAGAGTGCCGCAGGGTGGCCAGGAGCATTGTCTACGATCAGCAACACTTAAAGTCAAGTCCTTTCTCTTTGAGGTACCACTTGACCTCCGGAATGAAACACTTGTGGAACCAATCCAGAAATAATGTGCCGTCACCCAAGCCTTTTTATTTGATTGCCAGAACTCAGGCAGGAGATCTTTGTTCTCGCCTTTTAGGGCACGGGGATTTGCAGCTCTGTAGAGCAAGCCCGGCTTTATTAAATGCCCAGTCGCATTGCCACAAAACAGAGTCTTTAGCTGCTTTGAAGCCAGGGGCTTGTCTTTCTGATTTTGAAATGTAAGTGCAGTTGGACATCTTTCCCCCCCGCGCCATAGAAGAGCCCAGTCTCATCAACATTAAAAACTTGTTCTGGAAGATAGCCTTTTTTGTCTATGATTTTTTATTTTTAAATTGCTCGGGGTAGGCTTTTGCTACCTCTTCATTGGCAGATGCAGCTTCACCAGTCTGCACGCTTTTGAGGTTGAAGTGGTTCCTAAAACTGTTAAGCCAACCTTGGCTGGCTTTGAATTCCTTCTCATCAGAAAGCTGTCCCTCTTCGACAGGAGGTTTGAACAGTGCATAGAGGCTAAGAGCCTTTTCTCGCAACATGTTGCCATCGATAGGCACACATTTACGGTTCATGTCTTCCAGCCATACGTTTAATGTCTTTTCAGTCTTCACTGAAGTCATATCACATACCTGGTTCGTCACCTTAGCGGTTATTGGAGGACTTGATGCCATGGCTTGACGAATTTCTCTCTCTCGAATCTTGATGGCATGGATGCTAGATTTGTTGCTGCCATATTTACGCGCCACATTGAAGACCGACATACCGTCTCTCAATAAGTCCAACACAGCCAGTTTTTCCTCCAGCATTGGAACAGATCACTGGTTCTTTGGTTGAACACCAGATGAAGTAGTTGCCTTGCATTTAGGGGCCATGTCGTATGAAAAACACGTATGTTTAAACACTAGAATCACACTCAGCGCGGCAAGATGCTTACACTATGAGAGGAGCGCAGGAACTGAGACCGACTGAGGGAACAGCAGAGTCACGTCTCCCATCTCACGCTTACTCCGGGGCATACACTTATTGGGTGGAATGGTGGGTGGAATCGCCCACACTGTTTACAGGTATCTTGTTGTTTTTCCTTTTTTTTTTTTTTGCCAAGCGCATATAGTTGAATTCACGTAAGTTAAATGTGTGTATGATGCGACTCACCTGTAGATGTTAGGAGACTTGAAGGCCAAGAGTTCCCCAGTTTTGGACTCTTTTTTTTTTGTTTACACCAGAAGGGGAATGGACTGAGTAGTGACCTCGCTGGAAAATAACAAATTATTGTGGAATTGGAACAGCTAAAGAGGGCACTAAACTGGAGGGGGAAAAAAAATCTCTGCAACACTGGTCCTCAGGAAAACAGCACTTGTTTCTCCCCCCCCCCCGGCCTCACTGCTGCAAAATTGAAATGGAAGAGTCCCCAACCCATAGGTCAGTATCTGCAACTCTAAGGGTTTGTCTACATGGGAGGTTTAATCTGTCGCTTTTTGCTGTCCGGTAACACACAGTATGCAAGCTGCAGTAATAGTATGCACACGGGATGGAGCATTCTCCATCAATGCATATCATTGTGTATACCTGGCAGTGGTTTGCTATGAACTGAGGGTGTAGTGTTCTCAGAAGGTATCCCTTGCTTCTCTGCTTTGCAGCTGAGCAATGGCATTCTGGAATTTTCATGCTGTACAATGTGGGATGCATAGTGGAAGCCAGGATAGTTTATTTTTTAAAAATTCCAATGATTCTTCTGTCTCTGCCCCTGTACTTTCTTTATGGGCAGGCCAATGCCATTCTTGAATTGCTGTCAGTCACTGGGGACCCAACAATACTCTTTGCCACTATGCTGCCAACCGTGAATATGCAGAGGCTGCTTGGGGTGTGTTTCAGCACTCAAAGCTGGATGAATTCTGCTGGGGACGTCACCTGCTGCACCACAGAGCAGATGATGTGGTAGCAGAAGCTTCTCCAGCAGCAGGAGGGTCTTCAGCAGCAGTGAAACCAGGACTGGGCGAGGAAAATACTGAGCAACTGATAGTAGAGGACCGCCTCCAGGAGCAACTTTACAGTGTGCAGTGCTGTTTCTGGGCTTGGAAAACCAGTGGAGGTTGGTGGGAAAGGGTTATTCTGCAGACCTGGGATGACCAGCAGCGGTGAGAGAATTTCAGGATGCGGAAGGAAACCTTTCTGGAGATATTTGTTGCTCTGGCCCTGGAGCTACAGTGGCAGCGTACCAACATGTAGTGCCACATACTCCTGGACAAGCAGGTAGCAATTGCCATTTGGAATTGGCCATCCCCAAATGCTACTGATCCGTAGTGAACCAATGCTGTGTGGGAAGATAAATGGTTGGGGCCCTTGTCATGCAAGAACGTGATACCGTGGAAAAGGTACTGTTGCACTGGGTTATAAAGCTTGGTAATGCTCAGGACGTTAGTTGGCTTTGCACGCATTGAGATCCCAGACTATATTAGGCCAAATGGTAAAGCAAACTAGGGTGACCAGATGTCCCAATTTTATAGGGACAGTCCCGATATTTGGGACTTAATGTTATATAGGTGCCTATTATCCCCCCCACCTGTACCCCAATTTTTCATACTTGCTGTCTGGTCACCCTAAAGCAAACTTGAACTGAACCCTTTTTGAGGTCAGAAGTTCAGATTTGATTCTTTTCTATATATGTTCTTTTACCATGTTCATCACCATAATATCTGAGCACCTTCCAGTAGTGTTAAGTGAGGGTATATCTACATTGAAATAAAACACCTGCAGCTGACACACTGTGAGGCTATAAAACTGCAGTGTTGATATCTATTCTCGGGCTGAAGACCAGGCTTTGGGGTGCTGTGCAGAGGCTTGGTCTCAGATCCCAGGCTCCAGCCCCAGCCCCAATGACTACATGACTCCTTTTAGCCATGCAGCCTGAGCCCTGTGAGCCCGAGTCAGTTCACCCAGGCTCAGAGACTTGGTGCTGTAGACATATCCTGAGTGACTATTATCTGTCCCTGTGGCGAGGCGATGACTCACTGGCATGGCACCTTCTGCTGGTTGTCTTGGGAATTAGCTCTTTCCAGCCTGGAGCGTCCTCTGCAGGCCAGTGTCTCGCCTGCCGCTGGCCCCGGGTCCTTCCCAGACCCTGGTGCCCTTTGCCCAGGGGTTCTGCCCACCACAGTACCCCCTCTCTCTGGGTCTCCCCTCCCTGGGGAACCCCCAACCCTCTAAACCCACCTTGCCTCAGTGGCTACTGCCAGTCTCCATTTAGTCCCCACTCCTTGGAGCAGACGGCAGTCTGTTAACCGCTCATCATCGGCAAGGGGGGTTGGACCAGCTGCCTCTGCCTATTCCTGGGCTGCCCCTCTGCAGCCCTAGTACCCTTTTGTGGGCCCTTAACTCAGCCTGCAGCTTAGCTAGGCTGGAGCTCCCCAGCTCCCTCTGCCCTTCCCCAGCACTGCTCCACCCTAGGTACCCTCCTCAGCTTCCCAGGCAGCCAGGCCCTTCTCTCTCTAGGGAGCTAGATAGAGTGTCTCTCTGTCCCTCAGCCCTCTTATAGGGCCAGCTGTGGCCTGATTGCAGCATGGCCCCACCTGTGGCTGCTTCCCCCCAATCAGCCTAGCACTTCTCCACCACAGCCCTTTCCAGGGCTGCTTTAACACCCTCAGGGCAGGAGCGGGGTGACCACCCTGCTACAGTCCCACATGTATTCTCATCTCCTGCACAACACTGCTGTTGGGGAGTGTAGTGGTTTTGTTTTGGAATTTATTTTTAAATTATGTATGTTGCTTTGTTTGTTACAGAAGGCAAGGTCAAAGAAATGCACTTTCCCTAGAAGCAAAAAGCAGTGAGGTTCATAGTTCTTGGGCAGGGAATTCATTCCACAGTCTTTGACTGACCCCCAAGAAAGCTGTCTCCTGAGGGGGATAACTTTGTCCCCACTCCCACCCATTATTTCCCTTTTTCACACACCTCTCTCTTTCTTGGTTCCATGTAGGACCAGAAACAGAAGTCCAGAAACATCAAGAAAAGTCACTTGTGGTATTTCTGGCGTGACCAGGCGTGTTGGAACTCCCATATGGAAGCTTCTGAGGTTTCCAGCCTTGTTCTGCAGATTCAAGAGGTGCAGGCAGTTTGGGCAAGGGTCAAATAAGCATCTGAACTTTTGGGTGTTTATCTGAATTACAGCTGAACGCTGAGCCTTTTCTGGTTTGCCCATCAGTAGCTCATTATTACTAGAACTTTTGTTAACATTTTAAAAGTAGATAAATAATACAATTCAGAAACAAAGAACCCTAACAAAAACATTGTAATTAACCCTTTGATGCTGGCTCAATGTTTCAAAATGGATGTTCTTTGCAACAAATAGTGTACCTGGAAATATGTTTTAATGAAATTGATCACATAGTATCTCTTCTCTATACTAGATCAGGGAAATGTGGTTTATTATTTGTATTCCTGTAATGCCTAGGAGCCCTAGACATGGGACAAGACCCCATTGTGCTAGGTGCTTTACAAACACAGAACAAAAAGACAGTCCCTGCCCCTAGGAGCTTACACAGTTGAATAAAGGGAAACTTTGTAACTATAGAGGCAACAGGCCATAACCTGATCACTCTCAAACCTTTGCATACCAGGACTGACTCTATGAAGTTAATGGCTGTACAGCAGAGTGACTCCAATCTAAAACAACAATCCAGCCCAGTATTTCTGAAGCTGCAGCTGTGTCGTCATTGTTTTCACATTTTATATTGTGGCAGAGCCTCAACAAGGTTCGAGTCTTATTGTTCTGAGCACTGTACAAACCTCTAGAAAATGACAGTCCCTGGCCCAAAGAGCGCAACGGCTACATGACAAGACATAACAAGTGGATGAGACAAACAAGGGGGTAAAAGATGGCAGGTTACAGAAAGAATAGGGTGTGAATCAACCAGCCATGATTGAAATCCTTAAAAGTGGGACTTTCATCACAACTAAAACTGATTATCCTTGGGTTCCCTTCTAAAAAAAATTACAGTTGTGTCTAACTCAGTAAATTATTTAATTAAACAAAACATTACTGGTGATGCATGACTTAGCTACTATTTACTACCCTGATGCTGACGTTAAAGTTTAACACAATAACAGCTTGGCGCACAGAGAACGGTTTCCACCCACATGGATAAATATTGATCACCGTGATAAAGAAGAACAAACACTCTGATGGCACCATATAAAAGAAAATGAACTTGATATGGTAGGTTTGTTTTTACTATGCAGTAAAAGAAAGTTAGTCTTTCAACTAAGAACAGGGAAGGGCAAAGGATAACTTATCAACACATGGTTTATGAGATAATAAATGCTCCGACTTCAAACTTAATAGACACATGTTGGCTGTACACAAAACCAAATAGATGTCTGGGGTGAAATTCTGGCCACATTGAAATCAGTGGGAGTTGGTCACCCAGATACCTTTAAAAACAAGTGCTGTGTTGAATCAGGGCCTTTGTTGTTTGAATTAATTCAAGCTTTTACCAAATTGAAAAACTGTTTGACAGTGTGATTCTTTTAGCTTGCATTTGACATCTCCTGTTTCATTTTGGTTGAATATTCCCATTCATATGGGCCCTGATCCTGCAGCCTGCAATGGGCAGTCCCTGTATCTGTGCAGACCCACACTGACTTCAGTGGGAGTCCATGTGGGTGCAAGTGTGTCCACCTGCCTGGATTGGGTTGCAGGGTCAGGGCCATAAGGCATATCTAAGCTCTCAGAAAGAGTCAAAGTGCTATTTACACCCCAGAGAAGAAGTGAACTTATACACGTGTGTACACTTCATAGTGTCAGAAACTTCCATTTTAGGGCATGTGTAACACACTTGAAGCACAAGCCCTTCCCCTCCCACCCCCCCTGCTGATATTTCTTATCAGAACATCAAGAAGGTTACTGTTATCTTACCATGGGATCTTCCAACCAATGAAGCTTAGAGCCAAACTTTCAAAAGAAAGGGATCCGTGAATGCACAAAACATGAGCATAAACTTGCGCACACTTGCATCTGAAAAATCAAGCAGTTATATGAGCAAATTGGTATTCAGGTGCTAATGCATATGCTCATATTAATTGTGCATTTTTATATAACTACAACTTGCATAGTCAGTTGCAGTTCTACATGCAAACATGGCCACACACTGTGTATTTTCTGACACAGACCATTTTTAAACATGTCCCTTGCTTTCATAATGGATATAATAAAGTAACCATGCAGAAACCATATTCGTTTTCTGATGCTTTATATTATGTTCTTTATGAGGAAGGAATATCTTTAGGTGTTGTTACAGTGGAATCCAGTGAAAGCATTTCCACTGAAAACTTGTAAAGCAAATTATTTTGCCCTTCAATGTTTTTAAGACTATAGGAAGGTTGAGATTACATTCCTGAAGATTTCATTTATACTCTTAGCTTGTTTGTCTAACAGCTGAATCACTTCAGCACCTTCTTAAGACTACCCTTGAAATTGACAATAGCTACGTTCAAAAGTTTAGTTATTGATGGTGGTGTTGTAAGAATATTGTTGCTACTGTACCTTGACCAATATACACTACATGATAACTTGGAAATAATTGGTTTAATTCAGCTATAGAAATGAAAAATCTGTATCTGTGTTGGCTTTGGAGTATGAAAACATTTTTGGTTGCAAACAGATCCTGTTAGCTGATTTGCTGATACATGGTACATAGAGGCAATTTGTTAAAAGTTCATGGTCAATGGAGCTATGCCATTTGTACCAGCTGAGGACCCAGCCTCTGCTTTTACTTAAACTGAGACTAGAAGATTAAGTGGAGCAATGTTACTGAGACACTATCAAGGCTGATTGGAGGTAAACATACAAATGGGGATGCAGTGAGGGGAGAAAAAAGGAGTAGTCATGTGTTCCATTGAAAAAATATCTAAGAACTAAAGGATCACCAGATATATTTAAAAAATGTAAGTGTGGGTGGAGAACTCTTATCCACAATGAGCCAAATGCTGGCCTGCGGTAATGCATAAGTGCAGTGCTTACATTGTCTTTGTCTTTGCCTCCAAAGGAGCTTCACTAGGACAGGTTTTGGTGTGGCATGGAGGTGGAGCTCTCCCCACCCACTGCTAGTGGGGTGGAATCAATAGGAAGTACATACAAATGAGTCCCGCCTAGCCTTTTCCCTCCCACTCTTCTGGATGGTCCTCTGTGCATCCTGCATCTCTTTTTCTCCCTGTGGAGAGAGAATAGGTTTTAAAACTGTCACTCCACTATACAGTTAGTACCTTTCTTGGGTACTGGTGATCCCTGGGTGATGGTGGAGGTGGGGGAAGTCTTTCTTGACTGTTTTGAAGCTGTCAGACAGGAGTTAAGGTGTCTGAGTCTTCTAAATTTTTCCATGTATGACTGAACAGAAGAGACTCAGCCCCCTCCCAGCAGCAAGGGAGGCACACTGCACACACACCGTACATCACAGACATCATCCTAACAGGTACAGCTAGTATTTTGTCCCATGAGACTGAGACAGGCATGAAGTCATAACAGGTCCTCTGAATGATGTCCAGCACCCTCTATCACCCATCTTATAGCTTGTTGAAAAATGTGCTATTTCTCTGCTCTACCGTCTCCTGTAACCTAACTAAATGGACAACTGTAATGTCCTCTAGATTTTCTGTTGGTTAACAATGTCATCTTCCCCTTTCAGGAAGGGCAGAATCAAGAAACTCCTATTAAAATACATTTAAAAAAAACAAACCCTTCAAATGTAAGGTACAAGTACAGGCATGTTAAACACTGTTAATTCAGCTATGATGCACTAGCAAACTCTGGTTTGAAATCTCTAGTTTAGATCTGAGGGAATCTTCGGTGCAGCAGAATGCTACTTTAAAAAAAAAAAGGGGCAAAATAAAGTTTGGAATACTACCATAAATACTGATGATGATGATGATATCCTCAGTGTTCATCACAGCAGAAAACTGAGTTACCCTAAACCAAAGGGGCTTACATGTAGAAAGCCCTATTAGTAACTGAGTGATGGTGATTAGCCACTGAGTAACATCTGGTAAGCATATTTCTCAGTCAATTTGAACATGATGTTTTGCTATGTAGGTTACAAAAGTATAGAAGGTTTGTACTTACATTTTTTTATACTGCTAGACTCCATAAAAAAGCCCGGCCCCCGCTACCCAAACATAACCAGCTTTGAAAATCAGTCTTTGCGGGGCAGGGAGCACTCATTTCATTCCACAATAATTCTTTCCATCTCGTCCCTTTTTAGCTGGAAACATGGGGGCTCACAAAATTTGCCCTTGGGAGTACATGGGATTAAAACAGAAAATGTTCCAGCCATTACCCTCTTTACAGTGGTGAGGAGTTGGGAGTGAGAGCAAGCAGATGGGCTGTCACTGACTACAGGGGGCAGATGAGGCCATGTGGGGCCTGTGATGATATAAGCAATTTCATTTACTCTTAAATAGATGTTCATTAAAGAAAACTAATACTGACAAACAGGTTTCCACACAACTTGAGTTCCAGATCTAGGTCTCTAGTTTACCAGGTTTGCAACCTGTAGCTTACAAACATCTAGTGGCTGAATAATATACTAAAAGTAAACATATAATTACAAATCTTTGCTTTTATGCCTTTAAAAAAATGTTACTTACACAAGTCACATCTGATTGGTTTAGTATATGAGGGTCTCACACTGACCCTGAATACCTGGATTAATGAAGAAACTATTTATTATGGAAGGTGCTGCCCCTACCTTGAAGAGATTATAAATGAAGATAGTTTATTTTTCATGGGTGTATGATACCTGATAAAAGGTAGGCTGAGAACGGCAGAATAAAAATGTTCTCAGTATATTTCTTATTCCAATTATTCTCCATAGCTGACTCTCATTATTTCTTAATCCTTCAAAACTTTAGCCCTGGAGCTAGGTTTTCTCACAATACCACAAGAATGTCAGAATTGTATTAGTTTTGCGACAAAAAATGTCTTCAAATTCTTACCTGACCACCTCTCGCTGGGTCATCAATATTTCCCAATAAGTCCTTTTTCTAGGCTTTCCTTGAAGACAAGAGGAGTTTTGCAACTGGGCCCCTGCATTTTAAATATAGAAAGGTGAAGTTATATACTACTTTCTCCAATGATCAAGGGCTGACTGCCCCTTCAAGAGAGATTATACGCAGCCCAGTGCTTTAGAAGTCTCCTACCTGTGCCCTCCTTGCAGGCAGAAGAGAGAGAAAGTGTGTCTCTCTCTAATAAAAAGGCTAGTCTTGTTTATCAGCACTACTCTCAAATCAATGGCCTGTATCTTGAATGAAGGAGGAATTCCCCAGGAAGATCAAAGAGCCATTTGGCCTTTGAAATTCTGATGTAGTACTTGTTCTACCATACCAGCCTGAGTGTTCAGCCTCAGGCCTTCCAGACCCCTTTGTCAGCACTTTAGGGTATTCAGTTCAATAGTACTTTATTGACATGACAAGTTTATATAGGTGTTGCCCAAGTGTGAAAGGGCCAAAGCTTTGGGTAACTCTGAGATTCAGGACCAGATAGGTGAGGTACTATCATTTATTGGACTATATTCTGTTGGCAAAAGAGACAAGCTTTTGAGCTACACAGAGTTCTTCAGACCTGAGCTTTGTGTAGCTCGAAAGCTAGTCTCATGCACTAGTCAATGTTGGTTCAGTACAGATGTTACCTCACCCAGCTTGTTCCTCTAATATCCTGGGACCAATGCAGCTGCAACAACACTGCAAACAGAAGTAGATATAGTATATCAAGAATCCTCTCTCAGTGTATTTTGAGATTTTATCCAGTGTCCATTTGTCATTGTCCATTCTCTATTTGGAATGAGATTACTAGATATAACACTACACTATCTGCTGTCTTCTCCTTCTGGGGGTCTGTAGGGCTTTTCCTCTAAACCTTTTAATGGAACATCTCTTATTTGTTATAATTTTTGGAAAATATTTTTCTTTTGCTTCTTATTTTCAGCATGGAAATAGAAATCATCTCTATTTCAGTCTCTTCTGTCACATAAGTTGTTTCTCTTTGGGGTCATACTGTGCTTTGTCATCTCATTTCTGTCTTTTAATTTATGGATCCTGACTTGGTATTTGGTAAGAGTCTGCGATGGCTTTGTACATTTCATGGTAATGAAGCAGTCTGTTACTGAGCTAGTTCTGAGTGACAATCTCTTATAATCTAGATGGTTGGTCTTTACTTCCCAGTAATTCCCATATTGTGACTTTAGGTTTTAGCCTAGAGTTTTGAGCATTGTTTGGTTTTGGCAGGGGTTGTTTTTGACATTGGTATAGAAATGATTTAGTTCTGTTGAGGTCTGGAGGTGATATTACATAAAAGTGGATTTTATTTTCATTTGGATTTAGATTTTGATCCTTTAGGGTGCATGGGATGTATATTATATACAGGGGATGTATATAGTTTGTGATCCTTTGTGGTGCTGTATAGGTGCCTTTGAGGAGATGTATACTGCTGTGTTTTGAGGTAGCAGTAGAAGCTGAGTGATCTTTTGTGCATGTTGATGATGATAATGATAGGGAATTCATAGAATCATAGGATTAGAAGGGACCACAAGGGTCAGCTAATCTAACCCCCTGCCAAGATGCAGGATTTTTTGTGTCTAAACCATCCATGACAGATGGCTATCCAGCCTCCTTTCGAAATCCTCAGTGAAAGAGCTTCCACAGCCTCTTTAGGCAGTCACTTCCATTGTCCTGCTGCTCTTACAGCTAGGAAGTTTTTCCTGAGGCTTTGGCTACACTTGCATTTCAAAGCGCTGCCGCGGCAGCGCTGCCGCGGCAGCGCATTGAAGCGCTAAGTGTGTCAGCCAGCGCTGGAAAAAAAACCCAGCGCGCAGCGCTGTCCCCCCCTGGGTGGGGAAACAGCTGGACAGCTGGGCGCGGCGCCAGCGCTGGCTGGCTGACTGGCGCACTGGCGCGGCGCTGCAGCTTGCAGCGCTGCAGGGTGTGTGTTGCTGCACCTGCCTGCTGCTTAATTTAATCTAAGATCTTCTATGCTGTAGTTTGAATCCACTGCCTCTTGTCCTGCCCTCTGTGGCAAAAGAGAACAACTTTTCTCCATCTTTTTTTATGGCAGCTTTTCAAGTATTTGAAGACAGCTATCATGTCTCTCCTTAATCTCCTCTTTTCCAAACTAAACATACCCAGTTCCTTCAGCCTTTGCTCATATGGCTTGTATTCCATCCCTTTGTGGTCCACCTCTGGATCCTTTCCACTTTCTCCACATCCTTTCTATACATTGGTGACCAAAATTGGACACAGTACTCCAGCTGAGACTTAACCAGCACAAGAAGAGTGCTATTATCATGTCCCGTGACTTGCATGCTTTACCTCTGTTAATGCAACTGAAAACTGCATTTGCTTTTCTTTGCAACAGCATCGCATTGCTGACTCCTGTTGAGATTGTGATCCTCCACAACTCCCAGATCCTCTTCAGCAGTGCTGCTGCCAAGCCAGTTATCCCCCATTCTGTATGCGCATATTTGGTTTTTCTTCCTGAAATGTAGCATCTTAAATTTGTCTTTGTTGAATTTCATCTTGTTGTCTATAGTTCAGTTCTCCAATTTATCAAGATGCCTCTGAATTTTAGCTCTATCCTCCAAAGTGTTGGCAAACATAGGTGCCAACTTTCCCCAGCACCGGTGGGTGCTTGCGCCCCACCCCCCCGGCCCTGCCCCAACACCGCCCCCTCCCTGCCCCTATTGGACCCCTTCCCCAAATCCCCGCCTCTTCACTGAGCGCGCCACGTTCTCCCTCCTCCCCCTCCCTCCCAGTGCTTGCCGTGCGAATCAGCTGTTTTGCGGCGCAAGCACTGGGAGCCAGGGGGAAAAATCAGGCAGGTGGTGCATCCAGGGGAGGAGGCAGAGGTGAGCTGGGGTGGAGAGGTGGGGCGGGGAGCTGCCAGTGGGTGCTAAGCACCCACCAATTTTTCCCTGTGGGTGCTCCAGCCCCAGAGCACCCATGGAGTCAGCACCTATGTTAGCAACCCCCTCTAGCTTTGTGTCATCTGCAAATGTGATCAATATGCTCTGTCTACCTACATCCAGCTCTTTAATAAAGATGTTAAACAACACCGGACCCAGAACAGATCCCACTTGAGACCTCCCTCCAATCTGACATTATTCCATTAATAGCTTACTCTTTGCTTGCGGTTGTGGGAATTATCCTGCTTTTCAACCATGGCTTGTGGAGTTCCTGTGTTCATGTAGTATTTGTTTGAAGAAAGGTAGGTCTAGGGTTTTGTCTCTGTTGGTTATATAGCTGACTACTAAAACTGAGCCCCACTCCTATTGAATTTGTGGAATTACACTGTTGGGGAAAAATGCAATTTGCCAATAAAACATACTTACTGCCTTTGTTATGGGGTAGAAGCTTCTTGTAGCTTTTCTTGTAATGACTTTTTTATAGTTTGAAACTCACTGGACCCTTTATTATGAGACCCAGGTTATGTATAATGTGGGGTGTGTTCAATTGCTGTGCTTATTTAATAAAATGTTAGGGTTTACTGGTTATCTCGGGGTCTTTCTGAAAGTTCAGCCTGTTTTTGCAGGTTGACTTGTGAGACCCATGTGTTGTATAAATTCCAGGAGGTAGATGGTCCCTTGGAGACAGGCACATGTTTGCGTTCAGTCCCAGGCAGGGTTAATCTGCAGACATGCTTCATGCTACAGGCCTGTCTCTGTAACGTTCTTTGCATGGAGAGCTCTATTTTCTGTCGTGTGTGTGTGTGTGTGTGTGTGTGTGTGTGTGTGTGTGTGTGTGTGTGTGTGTGTGTGAGAATGAATAAGTGGGACTCCTTTATATAGGTTACTCACCAAAACAAAAATAGGACCCAAGGCTGGTGCCTAAAGAGACATTACTTTATTCAGCCTTTCGTGATTGGGTAAAGGATAATGGGTGAGAAGGGAGCTCCATCTGCCAGGTTAAAAGCTGTAAACAAGAGGGAAACAGCATTAAAACATTTAAAATCTGAGTTCTACCAGATCTGTTATTCTAATATGCATCACTGTTGCTGCATAAAGAGGATATGCACAAATATAGAGACAAGGGGAAGGAAAATGACTAAAGGAAGAAAAAGAAATTCTCTCTGCTTCTTAAAAAAAGAGAAGAGATTAGAAGGGGGAAATGAGTCCAACAGGATCTACAAACGCCAGGTGGAGCTTTGGTGCTATTCCTGGAAGTGCTGCCTTATGAAACTCCGCATCATATTCCTGGGATGAAAAGCCCACCTAACCTGGGGCCCAGTCCTGCTCCCACTTCAGTCAACGAGAGTTTGGCTTTTGACTTCAGTGGGGCATGAGGATGCCTCTGGAGAGTGCATACATGTAGGGAGATAGGGATGACCAAGGAAAAGCATTCTTTAATTTTGGTAGGGAGTGATCCTAGGCAAAATATTAGTGAATAGGCCCACAGGCTATGTGTGCTCCTTCCTTATGGACTTCTCTGTCTGTTTGAATAATTATGGAAGAAAAGGAGAATTGCAGAGCTGGGGCAGGGCCTGGGAAAGGAAAAATGTTGAGAAATTAATACCATAAATGAAGAAGCCTGTTCGGAATTAAAAGGTGTCATGTCATGTTGGATTAAAATCCTTTCGTGATAAATTTCAGCTACATGAGGGTCTCAACATTTGTTGAGATCATCAGTGGTTTTCATAAGGTGGAGTGCAATGTATATGTTTGGCCTAATTCTCTACTGCTTTGCAGCAAATGTAATTATTTAGATCCTGATCCAAAGTCCACTGAAGGCAAATGGGAGTCTTTCCATTGACTTCATTGGGTCAGACTCTCTTAGAGCTGTATGAAATTTGTCTGTGTAAAGTGCTATTATCTGGTAAAGTGCTGATCTGGTAGCATGAATTCACTGCGTGTGGGCATAAATAACAACCCAAGGAGCAAGACACAAGAATCAGGCAACTGAAACATATTGGAATTATCCAGACTTTTGGTGTCTGCAAAACTCAGCTGATATTCTTACAAATATAGCTTTTGCTGTGGTATTTCAGAACTTCTCCTTTCTCTGCTTTTCAGTGGGAAACCAGAAGTAAATTTTTTCCCTAAGCCTTTCAAGAAACAAATCAAGAAGATACTACTGCATTTTTCCTTCCCCCACAAGCAAATTGTTTGTCACCCTGAATATTCGCTCTAGGAAATGTCTGGCTTTCTGTGCATTCTTGGGAAAAACAGGAAAAAAATCTTTAAAAATGTCTTTGATGTAAAATTAATAGCCCCTTCAACCTGATGCACTTAGGTGAACTTTTGAGCTCCATTTCTTCTGTTTGCACCCATTCTCTGAATTACCTACTGTCAGGGCTGGCTCCAGCGTTTTTGCCGCCCCAGTCGGCGTGGGGGAGGGGGGAAGCTGCGATCGCGATTGGCAGCTCTTTGGCGGCAGCTCTACAGCCACCGCTTCATTCTGCGGCGGCAATTCGGCGGCAGGTCCTTCCCTCTGAGAGGGACTGAGAGACCCGCTGCCGAAGAGCCGGACATGCCACGCCCTTTCCTTAGGCCACCCCAGCACCTGCTTGCTGCTCTGGTGCTGGAGCTGGCCCTGCGTACTATGGAGAAATGTGGAAAACATAGGACCTGCTCCTGGCCCCAATAAAACCAATGGCAAAACTCTCATATAAACATGACTAGACTCAAGTTTTATGCCCAGGATTTCTACCATTGTTAGGGACTATCTCCTCTGAGATGGCAGTGAGAGTAAGAGTAGGGAAGTATTATTTTCCATGACACCAACAGTGGACATAACTCTTATTAGGATTGGACCTGCAGGTCTGACTGGAGGGAGGTGGGGACCCCTTCTCAATTTCACTGGGAGCTGGTTCTCTCTCGTCTCCTACATGCCACTTTTATTTCACATTTCTTATTGTGGATTTTTTTAAAAAGTAATTAAGAAGAGTAGGAACAAGAGTCAGGACACTCAGGTTACTTTCCTGAGTATTATGACTCAGTGTCATAAAATATCATTTTGCTTTGAGTGCGTAGTTGTTTGTTTTCTGCAGCTCATTTAAGTTGTCTTCCTTATTGCACTACAGTGAACAATAATGCGTTCTCTGTGAGCATGCTATCTTTACACTTTCAAGGCACAGCGCTGATTTTAGCCATATCCCTCAGCAACGGGAGTCTCATGACATGAAAAACCGTTTGTAACCAACCAACCACACACACACCCCTCTGTTACTAAAAAGTGAAAACTGTTTTACCAGCCTTTGGTAAGTTTATTGATTAATTTTCAAATTTATTGCTGAAATGTCAGTGAAATTTGCACTGTAATTTTTTTCATGAAATTCAAAGAAACATTTAATTTTTATCCAGAGTATTTTGCAAATGAGAAACAAATGATTTTCCTAGCTCATGCTTTCATTTTTTTTTCCTCTGAGGAAACCCCATTTGAAAGAAATACTTTTGTCTTCAGTCCAGATTTTTTTCTAGGATATTTGAGCAATAAGAAAAGGAAGCAATTGCAGTTATACCAAGTGTGTATAAGGTCCTGATCCTGCAAACACTTATGCATGTGTGCTATCTCAGGGTACTGGCTCAGTCCCATTAAATTAATATCCATAAGTGTTTGCAGGATGAATGCCAAAATTCATTATGCCTCTCTGCCTCACTCTTCCCCTCTGTAAAATGGGGATAATGGTACTGACCTCATTTGTAGAGCACATTGAGATCCCCTGCTGAAAAGCACTATATAACAGTTAAGTATTTAATGTTAATATCACAAGTCATCCTGAAAAAAAACCTTTTCACTTTCAAGAAGATATCATCTTAAATAAAAAGTACACTTATTAAACTAATGTGAAAGAGGAATAAATACCTCTTGAAAAGGATTATCACTGCAAAAATAAAGAAAAAAGAAAAGAGGCTCTGGAGAAATTATTGTTAAATAAGATTTGAAAAGAGAGAAAATGTTGCTGAATTTGTCTTCAGCAACAGCACTGGGTTAATCATTATGTCCAATCTGTTGCCTGTTTAATTTCCTTTCCTACTGTACATATGCACGACATCCAGTTTACTTCCAGCCATGTTGTATTCTTGATTCTCCAGTCATTCTGCTGTAAATCAGGAATAATTCTGCTGAAGCCAATGGAGTTACACTGCTATGAGAGGCGATTCAAGCCCTTATATTTTGCTGCATACTCTGTGAGTGAAATCGTGGCCCCACTGAAGTCATTAGGAGTTCTGACTTCAATGGAACCAGGATTTCACCTTCCATCTTTATGCACAGACTGCTACGTATTATATCTACTTTCCTTACAGCATGTATCTTTCCTTACCTTACTATAGAGGATACATATTTGTTATATAGAGTACATTTCTTAAATGGATGATGTTCTATAATATGCCAAATTGCTATCCTGTATATCCTACTGCTTTATCTGCTCAAGGAACACTTCTGAGATCAATTCCCTGAATTTTGTCTCTTTGATTTATTTTTATATAAAACACTTTTATCTTACAGTCATGGTAAGAGAGATCATTTGGCAGCACACCAGGATTTCTTTCTTTGCTAGAGAATGGTTTACAAATGATTTTTTTTTTATTTTTAACCAGATACTTTTTTTTTTAAACTCCACAAGACAGTCTTAGCCTACTTCTTATGAACAGGATACTCCTTAGTCGAACAGTTTGGGCTCAATATGGCCAATTCATGCAAATTAAACCATTTATGAAAGACTCATAAATAAAGATAGAAGATTAAATGTTGTAAAATTATATTGCAGTGGATACATTCACTTTTCATTATATCCTTACCATAGTAAGTGCTTATAGTGCCACTGGCTGGTTGAGATAGGAACTGTTTTCAGCATTTATTTTTTTTTAATGCACATTGGGCACTAATAAAAGGAAATGACAAGCTGTGTGTGAGGTTGCTAACTTCTCTTCCTTTTGTTTTTAGTTGTTAAGAGAAACATTTCCAAGGCATCAGCTGTAATCGCCAACACTGGCATAGTAGTGTAATGCATAAGTCCGAAATGGGGTACAAAGAATAATCTCGCATTTTTCAAAATTGTGAATATAAATCTATTTGAATATTTTTACAGGGAAAATACTCTGTTGTAACAATCATTTTTTTGGGATGAGTGTATGTGTGTACATGCATATATTATAAACTTCCCTACATATATTATGAATAATATTTTAGACTTTCAAATTCAAAGAATTTTAGAAATCTATTTTAGTTTTCACTGTATTGTGTGCTTTCTTTTCAAGCTTCAGGAACCTTGGAAAATGAAAATTTTGTTTATAGTTTATAGTCAATAGTTTTGTTTATAGTCAATTTCATTTCTGGTTTTTATTCTTTAGCACAATTCCATCACACTATGGCTGTAAATACTACAGAGAACTTTTCAAATCTTCTGGGATAGGTGGATGAGCAAAGACTACAGGATCAAATATGCATCATGAATACCTACCTTTTGTACCAAAAGACCTCTTAAGCTATCATCTGTAAAGGCCTGTTTGAGGATACATTTTCTAAGAAACAAGGCTATATGTATTATCATGTTGTTAATTCAATTTAATGTTTTTATGGGTGTCTTTATATTTGTTACCTTGTATAATGCTTTGTATTACTACTTTATCTGCATGGTGTATAGAACTGGAGTGCATAGCTGTGCTGGTACTTAAAGCTTTTGTCACTGGTACATGGCTGGTTGCCCCAAAGCCACTTTCTCTTTTCCTAAGTGATGGACTCAAGATTCATGCTCTGTGCTGGATCCCAGTGATTCTCCATTACCTGCTTCCTAGTAACTTGTTTTTAGCTTGCAAAGCATCCCATTGGCAGATTGCTGTATGAACTAGGGGTTATGCCAACCCTTGGTCCAGTCCAGGATACAGGAGGTGCAAAGGTGATCTTAAGTCATCTGTGCTGCCTCCTACCACTGTCTCAGACCCCATTCCCTAGCGCACTAGGACCTGGAAGAGGAGTCAATTTGGAACTTCTGTAACAGCTATACACTGGCTGGGACAGTCTATTCCCTGCAACCCATCTCAGCCAGCCTTCTTCCTACACATTGCTCCAGTGATATATGGGGGCAAATCACACCAGAGAATCAGCATCCTGGTTTGTTTAAAGGTTGGGCACCTGGCATTGTTTCCCCTAAAGTTTAGAAAGGCTGTTATATTCCACTTGCTGCTGCCTAAATCTTCTGCTTTTTTTCTGTATCAAATGAGGGCACAAATAGGACATCCACCAAGGACCACAGTGGTGAATATATCACATGAGTAAACTTATAACGCAGTTATTCTTTAATATATTTCCTTTGAGCAACTATGCTCTGCAGATGCCATGAGTTATTAACTGTTCTATAGGACACTTGAGTTGAACATTTTCAGAGAGGGAGATTTTAGTAAACAACTCTCTGGTGCCAGGCATTTCAGTTTTTAATGCATTTGAGAGTCTACTGGCCTGCGATATTTCACATCCAATGGAAACAGAAAGCACATTGCTATCATTGTATTCTTAAGATTAGAGCTAGTGGCTGAATTACCTCACGATAGAATATTCAACGTTGCTGGCCTCCTTTTGTACTTGGGTTTCAACACAGCACACGGAAGAGATGAAGAATGGGCTAAAACTCCGTTCCAACTGTTAGAGGTACGGTCAGTTTTGTTTTTCATTCAATATTATTTTAGCAAGCTTTATCTCCCTTAAAGTAATGTGGGTTAGGAGAAGTAGCAGCTTAAGGGAGGGAATCTCCCTTGTGATGTCAGTAATTTGACATGTTTGCCTTTGTGTAAGAGAAAATGTTTTGCTTCTATATGCTACAAGCACAGTGAAGATCCCTTCTCCAGCATTTCCCTCTTCTGTGCAAACATTAATTTGTATAAACATGGCTCACATGGTTTCCTTGAGAAGAAAATGCATAGTGACCTTTTGCTATGTTTTTCAAAAGGCTTTATGTTGCTAAATGTCATTCAGTTATTCATTACAGTAATATTTTCCCAGGGCCTGACTGGGCCCAGTCAGAAGAATATGGGAGAAAACTTGGCTGTCTCCCCAATGCTGCCCTGACCCCCTAGTCCAGAATTCACAGAAATCCATTTGGGGGTGAGGGGTGAGGGTCAGCGCTGAAGAGGGAATACATATCAGACTCAAACTACACAGAAAATCTGTCAGTTAACGCCATGGGGAGGCATTAATTCTGCCACTGTCCCCTCAGCCCTTAAGTGAGGTCCAGGGGGACAGTGTGGGAGGCTGTGACAGTGTGTATCCAATGGCAGGAGTGGAGGCCAGTGTTTGAAAGCTTGCTGGGAGCAATGAGATTTGAAGGAGAGTGAAGCTGTATTGTGCACGGGACCAGGGAAGATGGTTTCTTGGTGTAGCTCAAGTTAAAAGAAAAACGCAAGACCCAGTACTATCCTTGAAAGAGCTACAAATTCCAGGTGATGTTGCTAGAAAGGAAATAAAAACCCATACCCCTAAAAAGCGAGAGAATTGGGCAGGTACCACTTTTACATTGGCACAAATCAGGAGTATCTCCACTGAAGTCTGTGGACTTGATCAGGTGTAAAAACAGTATAAATAACAGGAGAGTTGGAGTCCAATATGTCTAAAAGGAGCTAAAGAAGTAGTGAAAGGAACTGATAACTTCTGCCTCCTTTCATCCATATCTAACACGTCTGAAATATTGTGATCAGTTTTTAATCTCTAATGCCAAATTTGACTCTGGGTTGATTACAGGTTTAATATCACTCAAGTCCTTAACATCATTTTTTTCTTCTTTTTGCTTGTATTTGTCCCTTTATTTTTAAAGTGGGGTTTTCAAAGATGCTCAGAATGGGCCTAAATCTGGTGCCACTGACAGTGGGAATTTTACAATTGACTTCAGTGGGAACAGAATTAGTGCACTCCTGCACACCTTTTGACAGTCCCTCCCTTAAAATAATTCTTCTTTCTTTGTTTCCAGATTGATTGGTTGCATCTTCATTCTGCAGCAGCATAATGATTTCAAAAGTTTGATTCCCAAGCCAATTCTATGGCTCCCATTACCATGGTATATGAGCACCTCACAACACCCTATGAGGCAGAGAAGTTGTTTTATCCCCCTTTTATGGGGAACTGAGGCATAAAAAGACTAAAGCCCAGATCCTCAAAGATATTTAGGCTCTTAACTTCAACTGAAATCAATAGGAGTTAGGCCCAGAACAACAAAGCTATTTAGACACCTAAGTCCCTTGCCCAAGATCATACAAGTAGTAGAGCAGATCTCTGGAGTCTGAGGCTATTGTGCTAGCCACTTTGAACCTATCTTCCTTGGAACTAAGCATTAAACTAATGAAAAATGTTGCCCTACTATCTTCTTCCCTCTAAACCAACTTAGTGAGATGCAAAGGTTTTTTCAGTCACAGTTAAAGCTAAATAAAAGCAAACTTGGAGAACACTTCTACGTAGTTTGTAATAAGACCACCCATCTCATCTGAATGAGTGATTAGCTCTAATTTTACTCTGATCTCTTGTAAATGATTGCATATCCAGTAGTTAGTCTCATTCTCTGCACTCGGTGGTAGTATCTGAGTCAGTGATGGAAATCCCTATTCCACTTTAGAAAGCACTTTAGTCTGCCATACTGAATATGTTTATTTAACCATGTACAGTGATTACACCTTCATCTATTGTAAATCTACCAATATTCAAATTCTCTATGAATCATGATGGGCTTGCATCATGAAACTTTGATCTAGATTTCAAAATCTAGATGGGGCAGGGAACATCTGTACCAAAATCCCAGATCCAGTCCATTATGGATCCCAAATTTGGGTCCAGCTGCTGGTTTGGTCTCTAAATCCCCAGAAGTTTAGAAAGTTTTGGAGCCAAGGTTTTGATTCAGTCCCATTTCTAATCATTAGCAGTGCTAGGAACATGATCAGATGAGAAGCTTCCACTTTTGGATTTTGACTTTCTCTTTTGTTTCCACTTGTAGTATTCTTAGCTTTTTGCCTGTGATCTGTTGTGCTTACCACATGGGAAATGACTCTTGGTTCAGGCCAAAGCAACATCATTGACTTTGACGGCATTATGCCAGACATTAATCTAGCCCTTTAAGCATAATAAAATATTTGGTTGTACCAGACAGATTTTAGATATAAGGACAGCTGGACACAATCACAACACTAGGATTAAATGCTTGAATTTTCTAACGAACTTCTGTGTCGACCATAAAGTGAATGTGAAGGTTTACCTGAAAATAGTACTTAGACTGGATACATTTTGCTTGATCTTAATATCAATATTTCACTTTAAAGAATTTGATCAGCAGAAGCAGAATCCTATAAGCAAAGTAACAGGAATTATTTAATCTCTCTCCATATCTTCTATCCCAAGGGTAGATCATTCATAGCTGTGCAAGTTCTCTGCTGTGAAAAGAGACTTCACCCTTAATCTAAAATCAACATTTCTAATAATATAAAGATGTCTTAATTATTCATCAGTTTAAGTCTATTCCAATTTTCTCTACAAAAAAGACAACATGAATATTAGACACTGGTATTGGGTGGAGAAGTGTAGCTCTTAAAGAAACAGAGTATGGAATGTCAGGAAAACCATATCATGGGAGATAGCGGAGGACAAACAAACACAACCATGAATTTGTCATGTGATCATGTAATCCAAATAGTTTTCTTATGACACATGGCAAGTTTGTGCGACTTTAAAGGCATATACTAGACAAGACATCATAGAACAGAAAAGAATAAGGAGAGAATGTTGAATAAGGGGAGGGGCTGAAAGTCTGGCTAACACAGAATGGGAAGATGGAGGAGTCAGCAGATGAAAGACACCCAAAATGGGAGAGCAAGAGACAGCAAATGGGTGAGACATAGAGAATGAGAGTCAGAGACCATGCAGATTTGGGGAGAGCAATAGGAGTGAGGGAGCTGAAGCCAAATGTGAAGAAGAGAGATGCATGTGAGGAAGAGCCATTTGGGTACTGAGGAATAGAAGTAACTCACCGGAATGGAATATGCACTAAGAAAGCAATTTCATCAGGTGATCAATAGACGGGAGGTGCAACTAAGGAACCTGTTCTCCATAGAGAAATTCAACCCAGACAATCGAGGGAAGGTAGCTCCATTTAGTTATGAAACTTTCATCCATGGCTATGCCATCTGGAACTGATTTGAAGGGAAGCACATAAAGATGAGGAGAGGATGAGACAGAATTTGGACTAAAATGCTTCTGCTGGGTAATTAAAAATAAAAAGCTTATTGCTTTAAAAACAGTGCCATAAATCATAATGTCACAAAGAAATGTATAGTTGTGATCAAGTCCTCCTGCTCCATAAAAAAGAGCTGACACAGATACTCTGAAGCACATTTGGTACTTAATGCTATGTAGAAAATAAAAGTAGTAAAAAGTATATCAATCATCAAAGAGGAGGAGTGGATGAAGAAGAAAGGGAGTGCAGGGGAGAGTGATACAATCTGTTACTCAGTGTCACTTTCAGTCAACGAGTTTCAGGAGAGATTTAGAGACCCCTGTATAGGCCAAAATAGGCTTTGACATATTGTATCCCTCTATAATGTCTTGTAATCTGAAGTCGACTCTCGTATGTAGCTGTCTGATAAGATGAATATGGCCTTTCTAATTATATGGCCTTAGTAATTCTTAAGAATAATAATACATTTGATCTCCTGTTTTGAAAATAAAACATAGGATCACTTTGGATGCAAATCCTATGCAGAGTAGAACCAACAAGGCTATCAAAGAATTAGAGGAGCGTGTCTTTCCTTTTCCCCAAGACAATTCTCTAAAATCTTATCTACCTTTGTTGCAAAACTATGCTCTAGTTTCCTAAATTATCTGAACGATAACAGTATGGCCATTCTTATGTTCTTATGGGTGTGCCTTATGTATTTAAAGTGCTTTGTAAGTTGGTATACTATACCTGACTTATAGTATGGTGGAGTCTTTTGGGACCATGAACCAGCATTGCCAACTTGTTCAATTTACTTGTCTGTCTGACACCATAGTATGGTTAAATGCAGAGGCCTCAACTTAATTTGAATCTATTACCTAACTGCGGTAATTACCCCAACCTACCTGGCAGGACCTAAACTGGCACAAATGGTTCCATGAACCTCAGCATGTGTTTGAAGGTCATGCTCCTTCTATACCCTTAGGTCTGCCAAAATACTTTGACTGGAAGGCAGAGTCCCACCCCCTGCAAGCAGAAGCTAGGGATGCTAAGGAAGAGGGGCACAAAGTGAGTGAGACATAAAGGCAAACCCCCACACCATGCATTGCTGTACTCTGGCCCAAGGCCTAGGCAGCCCACTGGTTTACAGGGACATCCACTGAACACTTCTAGACACCCATTGGAACCTGCTAAATTAGCAATGATTGTAACTTTGACCTGCTGGATGCAAGGTGGAAAAAAACCCCACGCAGCAGCCTGCCAGTTTTGCCATATGGAAGGCCCAGCCTCTGGCATCACAGGAGATCCAACAACTAGATTAAGGGAGGATAGGATGAGACAGAGAGCCCACAATGGCTACCTCACCTAAGCAACAAACAGTTGCAACATCCCACCCCCTCCAGCGCTTCCAGACAGGAACCAGTCTTCCAGCACCCCCCGAGCCCCATGGCAGCATCAATAGATGGGACAGGGTCTGCCCCCACCCCCTGCCACACACACAGCAAGAGGGAGGGGTAGCAGAGAGAGCACATGGAGCACTGCCCCAGCTGCTCCTGGTTGAGATCTCCCCCTGCCCCCACTCCCACCCAAGAGGGTATCTCCAGTGTGCCCAGCTCTGTCAAAGACACAGCCTGCCTACAAAGGTGAGCATTTGTAAAAATGGTGTGACTTTTAGGCCAATCTCATGATTTTTGAGGCCTGACTTGTGACTTTTGAACACTTGGGATTAGTGATGCTAATCCACTATAGAGTGTGAATGATTCTGGAGAAACACTGTTGGCCAGATTTTCAAATGACCTCTGCTGTTATGTAGACTTCCCCAATAGCACTGACCCCCAACCAGCTAGCGTGGGTATGGAGGCATTAAGCTACATCTACACTAGTTTCAAACGAGACCAGTGAAGGCTTGTCTACATGGAGAGTTAGTGTGTGGCAAGCCAGGGTTTAAATCTGCAGCTCACTACATCACTGTGTGGACCCTGCTACAGTGCCCCAAAAGTTCTGTAGTGTGCCTTGATGTACTGCTGTTTGAAATGGAGTATGTCAAAGCACACTGTGGAACTCTTAGTGCATATAGGCAGGGTCCACATGGCCAGTTGAGCTGTAGCTCACGAAAGCTCATGCTTAAATAAATTTGTTAGTCTTTAAGGTCCCACAAGTACTCCTGTTTTTTTTTTTAGCAGAGACTAGTGTGCTGTCAATTAACACTGCCTGACCTGCCACACGCTAGCTTTCTATATAAACAAGCCCTCAGACATAATAACTAACATGATTTTTTTTTCTTAGTCTAAACAAGGCTTAATTGAAGTGGCCGGACCTTTAAAAATGCTTGGGATCCAGTGGCTTGCATAGTTCTTAGTGGGAGCTTCTGGGTGCTGAGCACTTTTGACAATCTGGCCTCTTTATTTAGGTGCCTATGTGGGAGCCAATCTCTCTCTTGAAAATTGTGTGCTCTGTGCTGTACTAACTTTCCTATGGATATGGTAAACTGCACAGAGACTACAAAGGATACAATCTATGTCGCTTTTTATTTGCATCTCCACAGATGGCAAAAAGTGGGCATATGCTTTCCTGCAGGAATATAACACTGGGATACTCCTCTCCAACAGACACAGTGAGTCTACTTTGCACACCCATGTTGTTCCTTCCTTTCTGCTCTGAGCTCTACTCAGGTGCCTCGAAGGAATGAAAACAATATTTATCAGTAGTTTATTTGTGATTCTTCTCATGTTGTGACTCTGTTTTCAGAAGATGAGATGATGGTCACTTCAGATCACCGGCCCTTTTCTATTGATGAATCTGTCCCACTTTTCTTACAATAATCTATTGTTCATGGTTTGAACAAAAAGTATTCGTGTTTGTTACTCTTGAATGTCTGATGTCCACTAACATGCTTCATTCATTGGCAAGTCTGTTCTAATTAAATATTGAATTATAATATCTTAAATATGTGCCATGTCTCTCAAAATACAAAAAAAAAAGGATCATTGCTGCTAAAAACTATTAATTTTAAATGGAAAAGTAGATAAGTAGGGATGTCGATTGCCTGTCTGTTACCCCTCCCCCAAACTGTTCTGCTGCAAAGAGGGAGGAATGAATCAGTTTCATGTTTCTAACAAAGTGCCATGCTTCCCCAGGCAGGCACTGGTTTCAAGAGAATGCCAGAGTAAGAAAATATCCTAACCCCATCTGATGGCATGGAGGGCCCAGGGGTAGCACAGGTGGTTTGGCCCTACTGTGTGTGTGCAGAGAACCACCTGAGAGTCAGCCCGGGGTTCACACCTCCTGTATTCTGCTCTACTGCGGCTTCCTCCTCGTTGCTGTGAAGCAGGGCTGGAGGGTGAGGTGGGCCATTCACTTCCCTTGTGTCTATAGGGGAGATTGAGGCTCCACAGAGGGAACTTCTGGCTGTTACAAGTCTTCCTCCATCTCTACTGCTTCACCCATTGTTAGGATTGGCTTGAAGCCCCAGAAACCCCTCAGCCAGTCACCAGCTCCTCTCTCCATAGGTGCTGAACTAGGGGTGCCGGCTTGAAGTGGTTTCCATAATATACAGGGTTTGCAGTTTTGTTCAACAGCTCTCAGCACCCCCACTATAAAAATTGTTCCAGCACCTATGCCTCACTCTCCTGCTTCAGATTCCCCTGTCTGAAAGTGTGGCTCTGTTTGAACTGGAAAGTGTGATTCCCAGCTCGCACAGATGTACTCGCGCTAACTCTGCTTGAGCTAACGCCTAACAATAGCCGTGTGTCCACAGTGGCACAGGTGGTGGCTTGGGCTAGCTGCCCGACTATGTAGCCAGCTGGTCGGATAGGATTGTATTTGGGGCAACTAGCCCCAGTGACCAGCTGTGCCACCATGGACACACTGCTATTTTTAGATGCTAGCTCAAGCAGAGATAGCACAGGTATGTCTACATGAGTTGGGAATCACACCTTCCAGCTCAAATGTAGATGTACCCTGTGTCTTCATGATGGAGGAGAGGGAGCTCTCCCTCTGCTGTTAGCAGACAATGGCAAGTTTTACTTCTTTAACTCCTGTCCTTCCCACTTCTTAACTGCAAAGAATTCTCTAGTAGGCAGCCTGGCTGCCCATGTGAGCAAAAGCTGGGCCTAACACACTATTGTCCACACTCAGACAAAGGTTCACCAGTAAAATAACTTCACAAATCCTCTTTAACTGTCATAAGTATTTCTTTTAGCTCTTTCCCTGCATGGCTGACAGGGTGTCTCACTATGTTTGTAAGTATGCACAAAAGCTTTCTGTTTTCTAGTCATCCTTCTCCTAGACTTGGTTGTTAGAGATATCACAATCCAATACTTGTGACTGCAGAGTTCACTGACCTTGCCCCACATTCTGATTCTTGCTCCCACTGGAGCCCAGCCTCCTACTGGTGTGTGCCAGGACAATTTCTGTGTGATTGGTACTCTGTTTCCTCTCTCTGGCCAGCTACTAAGCAGTCAGTTCCCTTTTTCCTTATTACTTCCTTCTGTTAATAATATTGCACTCTTCAAGAATGGGAACATTCAGGATTTTCCCTAATGCAACACTCCCAGTCAATCCAGATTATATTTTTTTCAAGTATTTATTTAAAGGTAGGAGCAGAGAAAAACATACAGCAAATAAGAGGCGATTTGTTTAAACATACTGCATATATTCTGCAAAAATCTTAATGCACACTGGAGGAATACTTAGACTTCTTTGTTATTGAGGTAGAGTCTGGAAGGTTACCATGTTCTAATCTGTCTTGCTCATTTAACCTGCCTCCTTCCCCACTACATAGTGGAGAGACAAGCTCATTTCACTGCAGAATAGAATCCTCTCTCCACTCCACTTGTCCAGAGCTTGGGTCACTTATAGCCCTAGTCTGCTTTGCAGGCTAGGAGAATATGCAAAGGGCCATGTCTTCGTTCTCAATGTCTTCTTCTTATTTCCATAAATGACTGCTCAAAATACCTTTCTGTTTCCAACTCCACCCTCCAAAGCTACGTCTACACTTGGAGCTAGGGGTATGATTCTCAGCTCATGTAGACGCAGTCTCACAAGCTCTTATTGAGCTAATGCACTAAAAATAGTAGTGTAGTTGGGGCACAGGCAGCAGTGAGTGGTGGCATGGCCTAGCCACCCTGAGTATGTACCTACAGGATCCAGGTGGGTTTGTACTTGGGGTAGCTATTTGTAGCATGCTAACTAAATGAAAGTTAGTGAGAGTATGTCTACATGAGCTGGGAATCACTCCACCAGCTCCAAGGGTAGATGTACCCCAAATGTTCTTCTCAGGTAGATACTTGCACCCTGAAGGTCTGCTCCAGAGCAATGTTAAGCACCTTCAGTTCCCATTGGCATTAATCAGATTGTCTGGTTTCAACACTTTATCAAAACCTCCAAAGAAGTTATTGGAAGAGCCTATGCAATGGAATTCTCCATAGATAATTGAGAATGGGAATGCTCTAGGCCAGGAGTTTTCAAACTTCATTGCACCGTGACCCCCTTCTGACAACAAAAAATACTACATGACTCCAGAGGGGGGGGGGGCGAAGCCTGAGCCTGTGGAGCAAAGCCCAAGCACAAGGTCTTCAGCCCCACACAGGGGCCATGTAACCTGAGCCCCACCAGCCAGGGCTGAATCCCCCAGGCTTCAAACCCAGGCAATGGAGCTTGGGTTTTGGCAAGTCTAATGCCAGCCCTGGTGACCCCATTAAAATGAGGTCATGACCCACAGTTTGAGAACTGCTGCTCTAGGCTAATGGTTCTCAGCCTTTCCCATACCATGACCCCTTGTTACAACCGAAAAGTTTTGGGACCCCTGAACAATTTCATTCCCATTTAACTATATAGACAAGGAGGTTGGTTGTGACCCCTCAGATTGTGAATGCATATTCTTTAATCAGCAGAGCTAGACTGATTTAAGTACTTAAGAAATCTTGACAACTGTGCAATGTTAGCATTCAAATACAATCATGCTAGTCACAGTTCTGTGTGTAGCAGGACTTGTAATTACTACGTAAAAGGCATCAGTAGAGGTTTTGAAGAAAAGGTATCTTTCCCCACATCAGGCATAAATCAAGAAGAGAAATTCTCAGAAAGAAATTTAAGTGAGAAAAAAATCAGAATTTTAATTTAACAAAGTTTTTTAAAAAACATGCATTTAATCAGTTAATATCAGTTTGCAGTGGTGACATCACAACAATTCATACCTTGAAAATAGCACATACATTGTAGTGAAGGAAGATAAAAAAAGATGACTGACAAGGAATTTCTTATCAATAATGGAAGAGGAAATAAAGAAAAAGCATGTTGACCATTTAACAGAACCTAGAAAAAAAACATTTTTTGAATGTTTAAGAATGTTTGAATGTTTGGAAGTGGCAGAAGTCCTTCACAGTTTCCAGATAAAACTAATTTTTCAAGATTATATGGACATTAGATGATACATGACATAAAATAATAAAAATATTAAGTAGCATTAAAAAAGGTCAGGGATGTCATACAATATTGTTGCTAGCTTCCACTTTGTTGAACGTGTTCCAAGGGTAATTCTTCTTTTGTGGCAGCAATGGAAGACTGATTGAGGATTCCATGGACTTCTCTGACTGACTTCTTCTGAGGGGTGGAGTCAGACCTTGGCAATAAGGTTTTTGTTATGCACAGAGTATGCTCAGAACATGTCTCTACCACCTGAAATGTGGGAAGGGTTCTCCTGTTTCACTGATATTCAACAGCCCCAGCACAGGGAGCTGGGACAGCCCAGAATTGTGGTGCAGAGGTGCATGGGAGTTGGAGAGTAATTCATATGAGTTATTCCATCATCAATCCCCTACCTCTCCACCACATAGCTAGTAGATCTGCAGAGACTCTCTACTTTTCAGCTGTGTACGGTGGGCTGAATTTTCTTTTAGCCAGGCTATGGTGGAGGCAGCATCTGCAGCTTCTGTGGTGTGAAGGATTGCAGATATTGTTGGATTGGATCCAAAATGTTCAAGTTAAGAAAAAATCACTGTATTTCCTTATCTTTATTGTTGTTTTTACACATTGATTTTTTTTTTAAATTCAACAAACCTCAGGGGGACAACAAAACACCCCCTCCCCAACCTGTCATTAGTGATGTTCCCTAAACTGGGATAATAGAAAAGATGGAAAGAACATGCCTAAAGAGTAGAGAAATGATAAAATTGTTTTGCTTTTGGATATAATAGGATAAATTCTAGCTGTTGTGTGTGCAGAAGTGCTTGCCAAGAAACCTGCAGTTGGAAGAGGAAAGGCAGAGTAGATGTTTGCTGCCTTGAGTTCTGGTGTTCTTTGAGGGTCAGGAGGCCTGAGAAGCCCTGTTCAATTAGACCTGCTACACCTGCATGTGTATGCTGGACTTAAAAGGAAGAAATCCCAGCAGGTGGGGCATGCTTGGGAGGAGAGTAGACAGGCTGTTCCTATGTGGGACAATAAGTCTGGCTCAGGCTAGGAACTGCCTGAAGGCCCAGGGTAGGAGGGTAGAGCTGGCCTGGAGTGGTGGGTTTATTGGTGCCCTGGAGCTGGCAGTTAGGCAGTAAGAGAGGCCAGTGCCCTGGGGCCTATCTGCAAGGAAGGGAGCTGAAAATTCTTTTGCTTTTATGTTGTTTTTGGACTTGGACTAAGGGACCCTGTTATCCTGGAAGGGGTCAGAGCATCAATGTGACCTGGCTGGAGAGCCAAGTCACCACCCCAGATCATGGGAGCTCTGAGGAAAAGAGTGAGGTGGAGAGACTGCAATGCCAGGTTATGCCATGAGGGGAACTTGGGGATGGTGAGCCTTGGATATCCATGGAAAAGCTTTTCTTTGGGCCCTTTATGATGCATTCCAGGGCATGGACAAACTTATATCTACATGTGCCCTGTGATTCTGCAATGAGAACTATACACCCAGCCCTACCATATTGTTTCCTGTTACTATTAGGAATAATCCTGCATTAGGATGGGTGTGTTGCCAGTCAAAATATAGGAATACAATAAGGGTCCAGTCTAGCTCTCATTACTGCCAATGGCAGTTGTTCCATTGGCTTTAGTGAGAGCTGGATTGGGGTCTTCAGCCTGTTTGTGTAGCATTAATTTTCACCCATGGAGCCATTTAGATGACTGGCCTGGATCTGGCCCTGGGAATCTGAGTGGACTTGGTGGCAGTGCAGCATTGTACTTTTAAAAGGACTTTATAACATATCTGCTGTTTATATGGATCTTGATAGTCTACCCATGCTTCAGCGCTTGCCTTTAATGTACTACTTTTAAAGTAGCAGACATTTAACAGTAAAAAATAAAAATTGAAAATGAAAAGTGTAACTGATGGTTTTGGCAGGTAGACAGGGCCTGAGGAACTGAAGATCTGATAAATGTGTTCAGCATATAGGAGACTCACCCAAGGGAGAAGAAATGAAACTATTGTTTAGTAATTCACGAAATCTTTTGTGAGTTTTGTAGAAATGTCAATTAATATTAAAAACACACACATACACCCTTGAAATCAAGAAATAACTAAACAGGGGATAGAAATAATTGTGATATGTCTGTTTTCCCCAAACTATAGCAAAAAAAATGTATACTTTTTGAGGGGTGGGGATGGGAGAGTAATGTAAAAAGGCAGCAAACAGTTCCTGTCTTTTGGCATGACTGACATAGCAAAGATGGAAACAATTATATCTGATAAAGCCATTTATGTGAACTGCTAAATGCCATATATGTTTACAGTTTCTAAAAGGATGTGTACATTTTCAGGTACACTAAAGCAGGACTAATTACCATTTAAGAAAATGCTATTTAAGCATTCCTTTACAATGTATCCCTTCTAGCCTGAGGTTTGAGAGAAGGCTGAAGAATTTAATTCAAGTCTGCTGACCTGAAAGTATCTCACCAAAAACATATAAGGGGCAAAGTTGCTTAGATTTTTTTTTCTTTATACTAATTGCCTGAGGTGAGGAGTCAATGTTTTATATCAGTGTAAAAGATACAGATGGCATATCACACATTAGTGTCATGTGTGTATAATGTATATAATATTACTTTTTCGTTTTTACACACACACACACACACACACACACACACACACACATACACACACACACTACATTAAAAGAACATTATGAAGGTTGCAAAGTCAAGCACTGAAAAGTTAGGAAATGCCAGAATGATTGTTACCTATGCAGAGCAGAGCATTTGACAAGATCTTACATTGTCATACCAGTTTCCATTGTTTTAATGAGTGTAATGTTGTGACTTGAGTCTAGAGTTTGGGGCTTTGCTGTGCTAGCCAGCACTCTACTCTTTGCTACAATTGAGGGATGATATCCTGCTTCCACCAGAGTCTTCTGGACTCTGCTGCCACCACTTATGGCGCCTTTTACTCTTTTTGGACAGATTAGAAGAAAGTGTCTGAGTTTATCCCCAGGATGCAGAAATTATTGTGACGAATGCTAAATAGTAACATTGATACGTTAGTAGGTTTCTTATTTTAAATCTTTGTGCTATTTGGTCCATTTGCAAGGCTGGTCTGCAAGCTTTGTCAAACCTGTGGCTGTGGGCCTCCTTGATCTGGGAGGTCTAGGGAAAGTAGAGGAGAATCTCAGCTTTCGTTTTAATGGTAAATTTCTAGTCCATAACAGCATTGGAAAGATAATCTTGAAAACATAAACCAGTATAAACCTATGTAAACTGATAGCAATGTCTGAAAGAAACAAACACGTCTGCAGCAGAGGGAAACATAAATATTCCTCCCTCCCCTGCCCAATAAACACTTTTGTTTAAACTGAGTCAGTTATGTTTGAGGTGTTATCTGAAGAACACCTTCAGGGATGTAGAGAACAGATTCTTCAAAGAGTTACTGGCGTTGTGGGGGCGGGGTGGCACTTTGTTTACCATTACAGAGATCTCTGATCTATTCCAACTATTTCCTATCTTAGAAGATATATTGATATCCTCAAACTTCCATATCCTCCTCACTTCTCCATCCCTCAATTCCCCTATTTAAAAAAATAGAACTTGTACTTCAGTATAAGTGACTTGCCATTCAATTCTCTAAGGCTCTGACTCAGGGCAGCATGCACATGCTTAAGCCCCTCCCTATTGACTTAAGCACATATTTACTGTTAAGCATGTGCTTAAAGGCTGTCCTGAATCAGAACCATAGACCCACTCTGGCTACCTCTCCTGCTGCACTGCCATCTGAGAACAGATACATGACCCGTGAACCAGGAGGAAAGAGGAATGGTTAAAGGGAGAGGGGTCATGTGCTTGAGAAATTACCTCAGTAGCCTCTGTAAGTTCTGTATGTTGTTTTTATTCTTAAAATCAATAAACACTTTAAGCAAAAAAGGAAGAAAGAGGCCATGCAGTAAAACACAGCATGTGGTGCTGGCCCTTCACAGAGAAGGGAGAAGCAGCTTGCAGAAAGCCACGTGAACAAATGAGTTATTTGTGTGGCCATGTGATCCAAAATGGAAGACATGTGTCACACTGCAAATCTGTATAACTTGGCAGACATGTACTAGACGGGAGCAGTGGGGCCTCATGGGTTTTCCACCACCCTTCATATCCTTGGCTGTCATATTAATCCTCTTTAAATCCAAGCTCTCCTTCCCAGTGATTGACTCCTACATCTTTTTTTCATCTTTCATTGCAGCCAAACAGCATCCTGTGCAGCTGAAAACTATTCAGCTCCAGAATCAATCCTGCAAGACTCACAGGGCAGGAGAAGCCTTTGGCCTTTTCTGGTGGTGATGGCCAAGTATGTATGTAATGTGCTTAGTCTCCACTGGCCCACACAGTGAGAGATCCTGATCCCCTCTTGAACTTGGGTGGAACGCTTTCCTTTTGCGATTGGGTGGGCCAGCTCTAAACTAATATTTTCTGTATAGTTAATGATGACATGGCAAGTGCCATACCCTGGTGGAAATTTGCCATTTGAAAAATTGCCTAAAAATATATCCTACAGTAAATCTTTCTATGCATGAGTGTGTGTGTGTGTGTGTGTGTGTGTGTGTGTGTGTACATGTACTGTACTGTACTGTACTGTACGGGATGGTCTCCATCCCCGCAAAAAACAAAAATCTCAACTATTAAAAAATATGAATCTTGCCACAGGGATAACAAACAATGTCTCAGCTAAATCTTCTATCTGCTATTGTTTTATTTACTAATGACAAGAACTACACTGTTTGAGCTAAGAATTCAAGAAGATTATCAAGGTCTTTAGAGGTAAAAGTATGGGACAGGTGAGGAAAGCAGTTTGCTCCTTGATGGGAAGGATGGTCTAGTGATTAGGATGTTAGCACTGTTCTAACATCTGATCTTAGGCACGTCACTTAGGATACGTCTACATTTGAGCTGAGAGGTATGATTCCCAGCTCATGTAGAAGTACCCAGGCTAGTTTTGCTTGAGCTGGTGCTTAGAAATAGTGGCGTGTCTGCAGCAGCTTGGGCTAGCTGTGCAAGTATGTACCCAAGAGGTTGGGCAAGATTGTAGCTGAGGCGGCTATGCTGTGGCCAAAGTGCTATTTTTAAGTGCTAGCTCAAGCAGAGCTAGTGCCAGTATGTCTACGTGAACTGGGAATCACACCTCCCAGCTCAAATGTAGATGTAGCCTTAGTATCTCTGTGCCTCGATTCCCCATCTGTGAAATTGGGCTAATAATACATCCCTCCCTCACAGAGGCGTTGTGAGGAAAAATGTTAGATATTTAATTGCTCAGATACAATGGTAATAGGGGTGACACAAGTACTTTAGAACAAAGCTGGGTAATGTTCTAATCTGAACGGTAGGCTCTTGTTGAGTGTTAGGTGCTAAAACCTAATCTTTACAGTGTTTCACTGTACGGCTTATTGATTCTAGTAGGTGGAAAATGGCCACAGGTGGGAGGAGTCTGCATTTCAGTCTATTTTACAAACCTGTGTCTCTTTCCAAACATGCAATGACAGCTTGAAATCTAAAAGGACAATGCAAAATTAGGACAGTATTTTATTCAGATCCATACAGTGGATTTCAAAGCTGGTATTTTACCCTCCCAATATATACAAAGGTGGAATTCCAAGCACATAGGAAGGGCAGAATCGTGTAAATGAGAACAGCCACGTGGAACAGAATTTTTCCATAAAAGTGTTGTGAAGGGGTATATCACTGAGGTGCCTAGGGTTGGAGGTCTATCAGAATGAGAGGAACATTGCAATTATACCCTCTGAGATGAATTAACAGAAATCTGCTCCATACTTGTACAAGACTTGTAACACTGTGATCTACCAGAGTTGTAGTGTAGTTAATCTGAGACATAGATTTTATAAAGGTGCTAACTAGTGTTTCATCATGCCCAGGGGTGTTTCATTTTTATACAAGGACTTGTCTGGAGAAATGCTGTGTGAGCCTTTAAAACAGATTGCCTGCTGTCAAAAGGACTATTTGAACAGTCATAATGGTTCCTTTATGCAATATTTTGGAAAAACAGTAATTTAAAACTGCACTTTTTAAAAACTCCAAGTAGTTGGAATCCTAAAAAAACCTGAGTAAATCTGAGAAGCTACTTTCCCTTATTCTGAATTATGACAATTTTGGGAAGGAAAAAGGAGCAAAGTTATTAGAAAGAAACTGAACTTATACATCTTTAATATGAATGTCATGTTCAAAAAGCATTTCCAGTTTTCTTCATGTCACAATGCTAGTGCATTCCTTTTGCTTTAAGCAGAGAGCATCTGTTTCCAGGAAGGGACAAATACAAGAACAAAATATGATATGCGCATGAAGGGAGGAAAGTGCATATTCCTTCTGGGGACATTCATTTTACTTCACTTCAGACTGCTGGAAAAGGTGACTGAGAAAGACACTGTTCGCTCAGCAGCCATGCCAACTTGTACTGCAGTTTGGTCAGAACTGACAAATTAAACAAAGGTCTGACTCCAGACACAGCAACTCCTGGCAACATCTAGATACTGTAGAAAGTTGTTTCTGGCAATTCAGTTGATTGCACTCTTCCTTTTCAGTTGGTACCTGACTGCCAGAAGCTGGGACTGGACGACAGGAGCTGCCCTATTACGTTCATTCCTTCTGAAGCATCTGGCACTCGCCACTGTCAGAAGACAGGATACTGGGCTAGATGGACTATTGGTCTAACCTAGTGTGGCCACTCTTTTATTCTTATAATATCCCAATATCGCGATAGGGGACATTGTGCTGCTGGAGAAGGTGCCATCGTATGGATGAGATGGAAACCAGAGGGCCTGACTGCTTGTGTTCGGTAAAGCTCCCATAGCATTCAAGTTTCAGAGGTTTAGCTTTGGTGTCCTAGCTAAATATCAATTTGTGTCATTCACTTTTCTACTGATGTACAACTCCCTGCACCCCCCTTCAGTTTCAGCTAAATAAGATCTGCCTCACCGTGTTTGTTTCTCATTTCTGTGTACTGTTAAGACTCCATCTGTGAGGTACCGAGCACCTCCTGTGAAATGCTGAATGCTCTCATCTCCCATTGACTTCACTGGTAGCTGGGGGCACTCAGAACCAAACAGGGCTGTGCCCTTAAATATCTGTTGCATTTCATCTCACAGTGGTGGATGCCATGATTCCTTTGTAATTTAAGAGCCTCCTCTTGCAATCCTAGCGCAGGCACCAAAACTTCACTTGACTTCAAAGGGAGTTTTACCTGCACCAAGGGCCCTAAAGCACATTTCTGGTTAAGACAGTATTGCCAAAAGCAAACATTCAAAAATCACAAGTCAGACCACCAGAAATCATGAGATTGGTTTGAAAATCATGAGATTTTTAAAAGAATAATTATTGGTGGAGCCAGGCTTGAGGAATTCAGCAGGACATGCACAATTGTATTTGGAATATTTGCACAATCTGCTGTAAGTGGCATCTCACTTCAGCATCTCAAGTAGGTGGCTCTTGGTTTGTGAGCACACCACTACTTCCCTGCTTCTCCCACCCCGCTCCCAATTCAAGTCCTGTTTTCCCCTTAAAATATCCTATCCCTCACTTTCTCTGCCACACCCACTCTCCTCCACCCACATCAGCCCCCAAGATTTCCCTATCATAGCCCCACACCTAGGTTGCATCCTGCCCCCTAACTTTCCATATCTCTTGACAATTTCCTGTCCATTCCCAGCCCAGGACCACTGGGAGCAGCCATCTTCTCTGAAGACAGCCTGGCTTCAATGCCATTGGAAACAATAGCAGGTAGTAGCTGTCTTTGCAAGGAGAAGCAGCATTTCAAAAGCTAGCTATAGGGGCGTAATAGCCATTTTGACTGAGGGAAGTCTGCGGCTTCAGTCCCATTTGAAAATAATGGAAAATATTTTACTACTTTGAATGAGTACAAATGTGTGGTATCTAATTATGAGCCCATGAGAAACTTAAAATAACCCCATCAAATATGTGCTTTTCAATAAAATCATAAGAGTTGTGTGAATTAATTGCTCATAGGCAGGTCTTAGACTCTGAAAAAGCCCTGGCTCTTTATAGAACGTCACATCAAGTTGGAGATTTCAGTCCTTGTCTTGAAAGTACTAAGATATCTAGGCCCAGGATGATCATCCAAAGCTCCGGGACCTTGACTACTCCTAACAATTCTGCTCCTTGGTACAAAGGAATTGCTCATTGTAAGGGGTAAAGCTCATTTATATATGGGACAGGACATTCTTGGCAGCCAGTCCAAGAGTGTAGAACTCAGGGTATGTCTACACTGTGATTAAAAAATCCACAGCACTGAGTCTCAGAGCCCAGGTCTTATGGGGCTCAGGCAGTGGGGCTTTACAGTTGCACTCATGGGGTCTCAGAGCCTGGACTCCAGCCTGAGTCTGACCATCTACACCACAATTTTATAGCCCCCCATGACCTGAGTCAGCTGCTCCAGGCCAGCCCAGCCATGCCATAGGTCTTTTACCAAAGAGTAGATGTAACTTCAGGCCTTCATGACATCAGGGTGACCACAAATCTGGCTAAAGTGGAAAGTGCACTTCTTCAATCTCACTTCCACCTAACAAAAGCATAGAGCAATACACTTTAAAACAACAAATCATAACAAATGAAAAACACCCTATGCAAATTTTTCCCAGGGAGAGGAATGAAGAAGTAACTTTTCTTGACAGTTAGTCACCTCATTTTATAGTCAAAAGGTGTTCAGGTATGATGGTGATGAGTGAGGTATAAGAGACTGGGAGAGAGAGATCCCTTGAACAAAATATTTTTCAGATCAAATTTCCAATAAATAACTAGTACCTGATTTATGCTGTAATTTACAGTGGGGTAAGTAATTAATATATTTAAGTATCTTATCAACGCTGAAAAATATCCCCTACATATATGCAATTATTCCTGTTTAAGGCCAATTCTGCTCCCAATTGAAGCTAATGGTTATAATAACCTATAGTTGTCTCTTCCTTCACCAAAATGCCTTTTATTAGAATTGCATTATTAACACACTTTATAAACTCTCATCCACAAATGATGTTTCTATTTTATATTATGGATATATATTTTTTTAGTGAATCTAGTGCTCATGAAAAACGCCACATTGACAACCCTGTGAAGCCATATATTTATCCACAGAAGAGGAGCAGCATGGGCAGCAAGCAGTAGGGAAAGCTTCCCCACACTGATTCAACTTGGAGGAATCACAGAAGAGTTTGACAGGAAGTTCAGTTGTTTACATTTATTCAACCATATTCAGGTACCAGTAATAAGGAATTCAGTAAGTGTTAATTATGGTGATGTTTTAGCAGTAAGGATAAGTATGCACTAGAAACTGAAATGCTATTGCCTACTTATCCTATATTGGCTACCAAAACCAATAAAAAGCCATCATGTGGTGACAAATCAATCCATTAGTAGCCTGGACCAAATTTATACTGAGGTCTTAGAGATAAAAATCTTCATATCCATTCATCAGTCCTTTGAACCATCCATTCCCCCTATGTTTTTATGCTTGTAGGTCTTGTTGTGCCACAGTCTTTCATCAAACTTTCACTCTTTCTTCATGTAAGATCCCAGTCTGTGGTAGATAAGGGGTCAGAATCTGAACCTGGATCCCAGTTGAAATTTTGCAGCCGGCATGTAGTTCTCTAATAGGCTAAAGCAAAACCAGTGAAGCAAATGATGGAATGATCAAAATTCAAATCCAAATCTGAATTTTTGCTCAACCCCTTCTATGCTAACTATATAACTCCTATGCACAAACACATGGTGAAATGAATATGTTAAAGCTGGATATTGAGCCAGAGATTAACAAATAGTAGAATAACATCAGAGTTGTTGTATTTTCTGTTGAGTAAAAATGCTTAGAATAATTTACTATTGTATGAAGTAATGCAGCTGTCTTACTTAAAATATTCCTCCCTTCCGCATGGAGAGAGAAATGACCACAAGAAGTATTCCAGAAAGCCATTTCATTCCCATGTGGCTTGTTTTGCTAAATGAGTTACAATAAAGATATGCTCCAAATGGTGCATTTTTTCCTGCCTCAACTTATTTTGTACTTGTTCAGTAAAATAGATTCCAAAAAAGACAGGATTGTAATTTTTAATAAGATTTGTTAAAAATAGCAGAGCTGTGGTCAGAGAAATGACCGCAGGAAGTGATTTGTTTCCTGTAATCATTGCTCCTCCTCCTCTGCCACTGGCCTTTTTTTAGAATATCAGCAGAAGAGAAAATGTTTCATTAATCTGATTTAAAATTAATCATAACTAGCTAATTAATTGTATAATCTGCTCTCAATCTGATAAATTACATGTGAGTTTGAGTCTTTGGAGGGTTGGGGACTTAAGCAGTGAGAATTGTCAGAGCAGCAAGTGCTCTCATAGATTACAGTGACACAATGGTGTATAGGACACGTGTCTTTCTAACGTTGATACAAGGCCAAATTCTTAGCTCAGTGCACACCCCTTTTACTGGTCTGTGTGCCAGAGAGTTCTGGGGAAGCACTACTCCCCAGGGTTTGTGCCCATCTGGTCCACGAGAGGGAAATGGTTTGTGAATTAATGTAGTGGTAGATCTAAGGACATTACCTCTTGCTTCCACTACAAGCCTATCACCTAACTCTCACTACAGTGTGACATCGAGACTCCATGGAGCACAAGGTTTGCAGGCCTCCTGAGATGGTACTCTGCCTTCCCCCACTTCTGACCTCCCAGCAGATCCAGTATGATACATGCCAGAGCAGGTATTAAAGTTGCCACTGTGATGACGATAACAGTTTTCGGTTCACATATGTACTTGTATATTAGTTATCAACAGAGTGTAAGCATCTACTTAACTACAGTTTAACAGATATGTCTCCTCCTGTAATTTTGCTAGTGTTTAGGATTCCAACAAAAGTGATCTATTTAAACAATTGTGCACCTTTTCCTCAGCAATGCCATAAAAGGAGAAAGATTAACAAGGCACCTCAGGGTATTGTGGTAGTATAAAAAGAGTGACAAAACAGAGCTTCAGTAAAAGTAGTCAGAATTGCAAGGTTTGTCCAAATAAGCCAGGAAGCCTCTTCTTCTGATTTCCATAAACTGTCATTCATTTCAAAAGGACTTTTCTGCTGGATGGGTTGGTTAGTTATTTCATTTTGACTCCATCTCCAGTAATAATAGTAACAACTGGAATAAAACTATGTGATGTTCTTTTGTCTTGGTCTAGGATGGATTAGTAGTTCGGCCAAGGTCTGACCGCCCATTGGCACCAGAAATGAAGTATTAGTACCTACTCAGACGGCATAGTGTAGACGTGCAGACTCACCCCCATGGCGCTTCCTGCTGGTGACTCCTGGGAATTAGTTCTTTTTCCAGCCAGGAGCACCCTTTGCAGGCCGGTGATCCGCCTGTCCTCTGGCCCCATGTCCCTCCCTGGACCCCGGTGCCTCTTAACTGGGGTGCTGCCCCTTGGCAGTACCCCACCAATCTGGGTCTCCCCTCCCTGGGGAACCCCCAACCCACTATCCCCACTTTGCCTCAGTTTTGGCTACTGCCCAGTCTCCATCTAGCCCCCCTTCACTGGGGCAGACTGCAGCATCAGCCACTCATCATAGGCAAAGGGGTTTGGACCTGCTGCCTTTGCCTACCCCTGGGCTGCCCTCTGCAACCCCAGTACTTGTTGCCTTCTACTAGGCCACAGCCTGGGGCTTTCCAGGCTGGAGCTCCCCAGCTTCTCTGCCTTTCCCCAGCCCTGCTCCACTCAGGTACCCTGTGTCCAGCTCCCTGCAGCCAGGTCCTTCTCTCTCTACAGACAGAGAGAGACTGTTTGCTTCTGGCTTCCCTGGCCTTTTTATACAGGCCAACTATGGCCAGATTACGGTGTGGCCCAGCTGCGGCCACTTCCCCAATCAGCCCAGCTTTTAGAGCTGCAGCTTTCAAGCCCTCCCAGGCTGCTTTTTAAACCCCTCAGGGCAGGAGCGGGTAACCACCCCACTACACATAGTCAAACTGGGAGCATTGTTATTGTAGTAGTTTCGGGTGTCTATTTTCTCCTCAGTGCCTACTCAGAGTAACAGTTCAATTGGAGTTCCTTGCACAGCTTGAAGAGCCTCTCAGCTGAGTCTTTCCTTGCCCGCCTGCCTTTCTTACTTTTAAATAGTAAATTGATTGAAGCATTTTAAAATAAGAATGATTTTTAGAAAAAAAAGATACTATATAGACATCACTAAGGAAGCTATTCCCTCAAAATGGATCTGAACCAAAACCCATAAAAAACTCTAAGTCATGTTGTTCAAATACTTACTTGCAGGAGTAAATCATTTAGTGCAAAAGTTGCAGAAATGGGCCCTAATGGATCTTATGGGCCTTTATCTTCATTTTCTGTTGCAGTGAATTCTTCTAGAAAAGACTGATGTATGCACAGAAAGACATAACTTTAAACATTTTCTCCTGCAAATCTAATGTTTTATGTTTTGCTATTGATGAAGAATTTAAATAGTTAATCTCTGAAAATATCTAGAAGAATGGCATTCTTTTCCTGAAAGTAGTCTTATTAAATGTTTATATTTATACTAGAGAGGAACAGGAACCATTCAGACCGAATGAAATGATGCATTATATTATTATAACATACTTCTAAATTATTGTGGTGTATCATTGAAACTGATGAGTTCATAATAGACAAGAAATGCCTAAGGAAAAAATCTAATTTATTAAAGTCAATGGGTGGAGAGGTGGGTGGGTGGCTGCATGGGTGCATGCTCCTCTGATTCTCCTATTCTAGACATTTCATAGATAAATTATATACACACAATCTCAGGACATGATTCTACCAACATTTAGGCATGTGCTTAACTTTATTCACATGAGTAGTCCCACTGAAGATCTAAAATGTTATTTGCTAACACTGAGTGAGAAAACGTTTTGAGGGCTATGTAAGTGAAGTTCAGAACATGAATAAATATGAGCTAGATGGGGACCCTAGGGTTCAACCCTTGACCCATGGAAGTCTATTTACATTTGCTATTGAATTAAAAGGGATCAGGCTCAGGCTCTTATTCTTTTGTCCCACATATTGTATTTTTAAATATTTCCTTTACAGTGCAACCATCTGCTAAATTTAGACTACCTTTTTTAGAATTTATTTTATGAACATACAAAAAAAATCACATTGTAAAAAAGCATGCAGGCTTTTGAAATGCCATTTGTGAAATGTTCCAACTATGTACAACTGGCTCAGTTACTACAGTTCACAATTGCCATCTGAACATCTATTTTTCCAAGCATTTAAGAAAAGTGATGTGTACATTTTTCATGTGTAATTAGGCAGTGTAATGTGATCCCTTGCTGCAGTCAAGCTGCCATGTGCTGTAGCCTCACTGAATAGCTTCCAGATTTCAACCCAATCTCTTCTGTCTAGACTCTACGTTGCTATTTTTTCCCTCCTAGCTTAAAACAGACTCCAATATAAAATGCCAAAAACAGAAGTTTTTGTCCCTCTTTCTCATAAAGATGTGGGACAGATCTCTCAGGCCCAGACGAGAGCTGTGTCCCAGACTTTCATAAGACACGTGTCGTCTGAAACTGACATTAAAGATTGTGCAGGCATGTCAGCAGGTCATGCACACAAAAAATGCTTTAAAATATGGTTTTCATTAAGAAAATGAGTATTTTTAGAGAGGTGTGGTTCAGTTCAGATGAAAAAGAAAGAAAAAAAAATTAAAGCAGCACAAGAGATCCCAAACTGCAACATTATTTATATTGCTGTTGAAATGTGGTATATTCTCTTTATAAAGTTTTTTGGGGGAGTGAAATAATATACACCAGGCCAGAACCAGGTGCATATCCTGTAGAGAGTGTTTATAATCAGAATTACAGGATAGCAGATTTATACTAGAACAAACTCTCTAAGAGAACCTTGCAGCTTAAGTGCATTGTCTTAATCCTGAGAAATTTTACATTATATCCTCAATTAAGAGTTCTTTACCAAAAAGAAAATAAAGTTAAAATGATTTCACAGATAATTTCAAGGAACTGTATATGGTCTCATGTAGTTGTAAACGGCATATTCTGTTATCAACTTTTTATCTGACGACAGTTCGTTTTATTTCAACTCTGTCAATATTGATAAAAAGTCCAAAGAAATGATTCAGTTCCATGGAAGGGTGCATTTGTGTAAGATAGGCAATAAACTAGGTTTTCTTTCTTTGAACTACATTTCTGAACCATTTGTTCTGAAAAATTGCTGCAGATTATGTATGCTGGATTAAATGTGCCTTCCAAAAATTACTCAAAGTACAACTGCTCTGTCTTTTAGTCTAGAAAATTCACATTTTTTTTGTTTCATGGGATTTCTTTTGAAAAAATGTTCATCTATTCCTTTTATGCAATTTTGCAGTGCATTATGCTTTATTTGAGGTTGCAATGGAATGGTTGTTTTTCCAGTGAAAATGTACCTTTTTGCATATTTTTTAGGTGACTGGCACTCTGGCTTGAAAAGTAGGCCCATTTTCACTCATTGCTGAATGGAAGTGTATTATGTTTGCTCAAAAATGCCCATGCTTGCTGGAAAAGTGTCCCATTTTACAATTAAAAATTCACATACTGTAGCAAACTTTTTTTTCGAAAAAAAAGTCCCTTTTTTTTAATTCATAGGAAAACTGAAACTATTGAAATATTGAGTCATTGTGCATGCTCTTAAGTATATTTTCTCACAAACCTACAAGGAAGTTAACCCAAAAATTTGATTTCTAAAGGAAGATTTCTATGCAGTTGCAAACAGTGAAAGAAAGTGAACCAGACATTTCACAGAAATTCTATCATAATTAAGGTATTTTAAATCAATTTTTGCAGTAAAATCAAGATTTGTTAAACAATAATCCTCAAGTCTCATCCTAAAGTTATCATATTTAGTGCTTTTCATCCACCGATTTCAACCTGCTTTTCAAAGGTGGATAAGTAATATTATCCCTATTTGAACAAATGGGGAAACTAAGATACAGAAAAATGAAGGGCCAGACCCAAAGCAGCTACACAATGAGTGAAGGGGACTAGAACTCACAGCTCCTGACTTTTAGCCAGGTGCCCTATTAACTACATTATGCTGATACATTTAAAACACATTGGGTTGATTGTTGACCATTACCTATCCCCATTCAATTTTCCATTTTAATTTCAATAACCATATCAGCATGACTAGATATAGATATACAAGGGCCATCCCAGTGTTCTCTTAAGAACCCTATTCTGCACTGAGTTACAACTCATGCAGCCCAACTGACTAAAATGGGGATTGCATAGGTTGTAAGTCAATGCAGAATTTGGACCAATGTGTCTAGGCAGACATTGCTAGTGGAGTTTTATACAGAGGTCTATCCCATGTCGTACAGATTTCATAGACTTTGTGGCTCAAAGACCATTCTGATAATCTAGTCTCTAGTTTGACCTGCATAGCACAGACCATAGAATCTCACTCTGTAACACCTGCATTCTGTCTTGTATCTTGTAATATTGTTCATTGCTATTACATTGTGACTTATGCTCCTCCAACATGTAATTTTTTTCATCTGTGATTGATAGAAGAGTCTTAATTTAATAGCTAATCCAAGCATAATCCAGTACAAATTACTACTACAAATTAAACACATTCTTCATGTTCATTAGTTCAGAAAACCATGTATGAAAAGAATGCAATAGAATATACATTGATTATACTAATGAAAACTGCAATTTATTGTGGCATGACTCAGTGAAGTAAAGGGAATGTGATACTGGTTGGATAGTGAGGTATGCATAGGTGGAATGCTATTGGAAAACCTCCTTTGTGGTCTTACTTCACTTAAATCCATGACATGTCCCCAAATGCTGCCACCAAAGAAGTTATCATGTAACTTGTGTATATAAATTCAGGATATGTGTAACTTGTGACCACTATAGTCACAAATTTGATATGGAAAGTATGTCTGGCTATATATAATACTCATGCCCACACACACAGTATTTCCTGTCCATACATTGTATATGTTGGCCAAGCTCTTTGTAGCATGAAGTTTCAGGCAAAGATTGTTTATTCCTCCTCTAATAATAATCTCAGTTATTATTCTGGTTTATGATAAATTCAGTAAAGAAATTACTTGTAAATCTGTGCTGGATTAACAAGGCAGATGTGGCACATGGTAGAACAAAGCAATGTAAATACAGATCTGTACATAGACATAAGAATAGGTAAAACACTGATCATATATGCTAGAAGCCTGGCTACTGAAACCCCATTCACTGCCAGTTATTCACAGATCTGCCAGGCAGAGCAGTGTATAGAATTGCATCATCACATTTATGCCCTTATAGGAACAAAGTCCATAGACTTGAAGGCAGAATTTAGCCAGTAGCAGTGGAACATGAGAAATACAGAAAATAGAGTAGATTAATTTAAAGAAGAGAAATGATCCAGATAGTACATTTATTTAAATGATAGAAAAAGTATATGCAAGTTATATTGAGTCTTTGTTTAATTTAGTTTTTATTAAACCCTGGTCTCTTCAAAGGTCAGAATATACCAGATAATCAAAGGCAATGGAAAAAGAATAAAGTATATGTGTAAAAAATAAACAAGTAACCTTATTGTACTTACGATTATTAATTGTTCTTTATCAAACACTTTACAAACAGAAATTTTTAAGAAGTCAGAATTTCCCTTATTTTGCTCAGATGAGGGCAAGTTAGGACCTTTTATATTTAAATGCAAGTTCAAATTCTGAACTTTATTTATTAAATAAAGTCACAATTTAAAAATCGTGATCTGAGTCTTTATAGGCTGAATTTTCAAATGTTTCTGGAAGTGTATTAATCATTTGGCTCTATTTTTTTTAACTTTTACCTTGTGGTTGAAGAACTTCATAGTTCTTGAGAAGATGCAGCCAGTGATCAGTGTTTCTGCAATGATTCATTGGACTATTAGTTATTCCTTTAATTCAGGGAGTGATGCAGACAAAATGTTGGTTTGAAATTGGGAGTGAGGGAAATGTTTTGTATAAAATAAGAAATTACACGAGCAATTACCCTCTGACTCAAAATGAAGAACAACTGAGTTTTTCCAATAGCTAAAAAAAGTTTGCTGAGTTGTTGTGTTCATTATTCTTGTTTGCTGCGATCTACTCTTCCTAGTTGTAGGTAGGCCAGGAAGCAGAAGTGCCAAAATACCACAAGAAGAGTTGTTTACATTAGTGGTTCTCAACCAGGGGTTTGCATACCCCTGAGGGAATGCAGAGGTCTTCCAGGGAGTACATCAAATCATCTAGATCAGGGGTAGGCAACCTATGGCAAGTGTGCCAAAAGCGGCACGTGAGCTGATTTTCAGTGGCACTCACACTCCCCAGGTCCTGGCCACCGGTCTGGGGGCTCTGCATTTTAATTTAATTTTAAATGAAGCTTCTTAAACATTTTGAAACCTTATTTACTTTACATAGAACAATAGTTTAGTTATATATAATAGACTTATAGAAAGAGACCTTCTAAGAACGTTAAAATGTATTACTGGCACGCGAAACCTTAAATCAGAGTGACTAAATGAAGACTCGGCACACCGCTTCTGAAAGGTTGCCAACCCCTGATCTAGATATTTGCCTAGTTTTACAACAGGCTACATAATAAGCACTAGCAAAATCAGTACAAACTAAAAGTTCATACAGACAATGACTTGTTTATACTTCTGTATATGTTATATCAGTGTTATTCACCCCGGGGTCGTGATTTATTTGATACTTATATGGTAAAAAGGAGAAAGTAAGCAATTTTTCAGCAATAGTGTGCTGTGAAACTTTTGTATTTTTATGTCTGATTTTGTAGTTTTTAAGTGAGGTGAAACCTGGGGAACGCAAGACAAACCAGACTCCTGAAAGGGGTGCAGTAGTCTGGAGAGGTTAAGAACTACTGGTTTACATGACAGTTGTAGCTCAGATTTCTAATTCAGGAGATTTAGATAGTTTAGAAAATGTTCAGGGAAGCAGCCCAACTTCCAGATTATTTTCCAGATCAAACCTCTGAAGCTTCTGAGGTTCATCCACCACTAGTTTGGGGCCTGATCCAAAGCCTGATGAAGTTAATGGAGTCTTTCTAGTTGAGTTCAATGAACATTGGACCAGGCCTTTACAGAATATTTCCTATTAGTTAAATCTAGCCAGCAGCTTGAACAAGCTTCTTCCTCTTACATGATTATATGAAAATTGCTTGTTTTTTTTTTAAATGGGACATAAGGGCTGCATATTAGGTTAATGTTGAGTATTGTCTGCTACACCGTTAGTCAGATGAGCTTTTATTTTTCTTCTAATGAAGTATTTTCTTTTAGTATTCATTAGTGCTCTTAACACACAGGAATACATCTCTTTACCATTAAAAGTCATCCTTCTGTAAAACATAATCCCAGTATTCTTAGGGACCTGTCAAAGAGAGTCAGAGAGATTGTCAAAATGTCCAAACTGTGACTTAAGGGAATCTATGAACATTCCAATAGTCATCTTTTCTGATACATTTAAAAAGAGTTATCTGTCTGTATGTAGAGAGAGGGCTGTATGAAAATATCCTCCTATCTGTCTTGCTTTAAATGTCATTTTTACAAGAGAAAACCTTTTCTAATGAATGCCATCCATACCTAGGAGAGGTGATATTGATAGATGTGTCACCTTTTTATCACAAAAGCGCTTGATGTTAGATGTTAGGTTTTATAGGGAAAATGTTAACCCTTTTGATTTTAATGTGAAAGGTAACCACTGAAGTTGTTTTTGTCTTCTATATAGTGGAAAAGGTGATTTCCCCCCCTCCATGTATATTTGAGTTTCATCTTTAGATGAATGTTTACCTTTTGTACATTGGTTCATATTCTGACAGGAAAGCTTCTAATGCATATTTTTATTTGTATTGTAATATTGTACACATCCTCATCCTCATAAATAACTTTTAACTTGTATAGATCTTCCTTTCATTTGAGAATCTATATAATAAATCAGACACATCATCTCTGTAAAGACAATAAATATACAGATTTTACAGAGGGATAAACTCATGCACAGAGAGGTTAAGTGATTTGCCCAAATCCATACAATGAGATGGTGACATAACTGGAAGTAGTCTTGGAACCTTGACATCCCCATCCAATCCCATGCTGCTAGTTCTTAAATAGGCAGCAATTCTATAAAACTCGTAAGCCATCAATGTATAGTTAAACAGAAGTTATGGGCTTGATTCTGAAATTACTGGGTGAGGGTCTTTGGCCCATGTTATGCATGTAGCTGAGTTGCGACTGCTAGTAGCAGATATCCCAATGACTGATGATGGGACACTAGATGGGGAGGGCTCTGAGTTACTATAGAGAATTTTTTCCCAGATGTCTGGCTTGTGGGTCTTGCCCATGTGCTCAGGGTTCAACTGATCACCGTATTTGAGATCAGGAAGGAATTTCTCCCTAGGTCAGACTGGCAGAGATCCTGGGGTCTTTTTTGCCTTCCTCTGCAGAAAGGGGCATGGGTCACTTGCAGGTTTAAACTAGTGTATATGGTGGATTCTCTGTAACTTTAAGTATTTAAATCATGACTTGAGGACTTCAGTAACTCAGCCAGAGGTTAAGCGTCTATTACAGGAGTAGGTGGGTGAGATTCTATGGCCTGCAAAGTACAGGTGGTCAGACTAGATGATCATGATGGTCCCTTCTGGCCTTAAAGTCTAAATGGCAGTAAATTAACCAGTGTTTGGCCATGTGAACTCTGATCCAATTAAGAGTAGGACCATCTCCCACCAGGTTAGAGAAAAGGAAAATTGGAACAATCATGGAGGTCCCAGCAATCTTTAACTTAGCAGGGCCCATTTCTATTTTCTTTTATACCCTAAATTCCCATAGAAGAAGGAAGTGTGGTTAATTCTGTGAAAGTAGTCTAGGGATGGAAGCTTGTTCTAATGAGTCTGAAGTAGCTTCAATGCTAAAGATTGTAGGCTATGCAAATAAGATTTTGTGAAGACCAACAAAATATTTCAGTAGTCTGTTTTTTAAAACCTCAGCTAATATGTTTGCCTGCACCATGGAATGACAATGAAAACCAGTTTGAAATGTAGACAAAAATCTCCATAATCTTTTTACAAACCAATCAATCTTCACATTAAAGTAGTAATTACACTACTATTGGATATTTCCATTTAAAAATGATTCAGAAAAAACTCAGACATATTTGCAGATTGCAGTAAATTACCCAAATGTAATTGTACTAATGAATATTCTAGTTAAAACTGAAAATGTTAGTGATCCTGGTAGACATGCACATATACCCTGGTCCATTTTTGTAGAAACTTTGTCACTAAAACACAGAGACAGATGCACAATATGTTCAATATCATCTTATTCTATATGTTATGCAAGTTGATAGGAATTATGCATTATGCAATTTTATAAAGCAGTTTGTGGTCACCATGTGTTATTAAGAACTGCTGTGTGTACAGAAGAACTGCATCTGACACACGCTGCAAAAGTTCTAGACTATCAGTTTGCATGAAATTGTCTGTATCCCAGCCTAGCCACCATTCTTTGGGAATAAAGAGCATTGACTATTGGACATTTTAGTCCATTTATCAATCATAAAGGCAAATAGTCATATTTATTTTGTCAATCTAATGACTGAATCTTAGTATTCTTTCATTACACAGTAGCCACCCATACAAAGTAACTATAAAATCTATAAAAGCAGCAAAGAATCCTGTGGCACCTTATAGACTAACAGACGTTTTGCAGCATGAGCTTTCGTGGGTGAATACCCACTTCGTCGGCATCCGACGAAGTGGGTATTCACCCACGAAAGCTCATGCTGCAAAACGTCTGTTAGTCTATAAGGTGCCACAGGATTCTTTGCTGCTTTTACAGAACCAGACTAACACGGCTACCTCTCTGATATAAAATCTATAACTACCTTAATATATTGTGCTACTTTCTGTGTCGAAGAAAGATTCTTTTGGGCCCTCTTCATGCTAGATTTATGTTCTCTGAAGATTTAAGTATATTAGTATGGGTAATCTCACTCCATTACCTTCTATAAAACAAGATCTGTGACTTCCTCCCTGGTGTGCATTTACCATATCGAAATGGGCTACTATTTTCATATTTAACTCACTGGTAAGTCATAAAATCAGCTTAAGGAGTGTCTGCCCAAAGAACTGAACATACAAGATGATAAAAGGGAGGTTTTATTACTCATAACAGTATTGATGTTATATTAAACATTGAACATTGACTATTGTTTTGAATTGCAGCCTTGGCACCCTCATCCAGCCTCCCTTTCAGCTTTGAAATAGACCAAATTCAGAAATTTACAAGGCTTTTAAAAAACCTAGATGAAGCAGTTAAATCTCCAGATTGGAGGATGTGATCCTTTAAAGGCCCTTTACAGAATATCAAAAGAAAGAGAGGATTATATTTAGCAGGTGTGAGAGCCCACGCAGGACATTTCATTGAGAAAGAGCCTGATATTATCCAGCAACAAATACTTAAATTAATATAAAACATCTTGGGGGGAAGTGGATTTTCTTTTCTTTTTTGAAGTATTAGGAAATTATAACACTTTGTGGCTCCTTCAAACCTGAAAGGTCCAAATATACATGAGTCAATGTCATGTAAAAAAGAAAAAAAAAAGGGGGGGGGAGTTTAAAACAAAAAGACTTTGGTAGGACCTGGGAGACAAAGAGTGGGAGTAACTGACCATTTGCCTTAAAGTGAGCAGAGTAGCTCTGCATATTCTTTTTCTGTCTCATTCATAGATCTGCACCACTGCCTAATGGACCAAACCAGAAACAATGGACCACAGACTAAGCAGCTAACACAGCCAGTGGCATAGCCTTCTGAATGGAGCTATGGAGTCAGATTATTCTTAGTACAGGGCTGGGTGTTCCAGGGAAGTGAGAGTGGGGGACTTAAAAGAACCAGATTATTGATAGCTGCCAAACCAGGTTTGTGTCTGCGTACTCCACCTTGATCATGATGGAAGCATCATCTTTCTTTCTTCTGTTTTCTGGATCCCTTGAGATGCAACCTTTCAATACAGAATTAGTGTATTCTGATTGGTTTGTCTCTATCTAGATAATATACTCAATCATCTAAAGTGGAAAACAGGACTCTGTGGTTTTGTGGGGAGATGTACCCTCCTCTATTCCTTTATTCACCAGTGTGTGGGCCTAAATTTTAACCAGTTGCTATTTTTTGCTTTTCTTGAAAACAGTGAATGTAATGCCCCAAAGCCCCGTGTTCTTGTTATAACTCAATAAAGCCACTCAATCGACACTTAACTATCTATAGCACTAATAGTGTTTAATAGAAAGGAAGGGCCAATTAAATAACACTTCTTACTGACCGATAGGCCTAATCCAACATTTTATTTTGCATTCAAGCTACCCACAAAGATGCATTATCTGATCTCCATAAATTGATTAAAGCAATTCAGGTCTGGGATAGATGTGTCCTGTCCTGTCCCACCTTTGGTTTAACTTTTGCCTGTATTTCCTTACTCACTATTAAGCTGATGTGGACACATTGAAAGCTATCCTTTGAGACCTAAATATCCTGTGCTTGCTGTTTTGTCAGTAAGTCAAAAATCTATGATGTGCTAAAACTGATCTCACTCATATGACTAGTCTTAGTGGGAAGGACACTTGTGAGACATCTAGATTCATGCATTGCCAAGTACTGTTTGGCACCTACAGAGTTAAAGGTCCTCGGAACCTATAAGATCTGGTCTAGGTAGTATATAAAATCAGTACTAGACCCACTTTATTTTTTCCTTAAAAACAGGAAATGGAGCCCTGAAGGCTTTTTAACTGGAGAGAGAGAGAGAGAGTCGGGAGGGGGTGTACTAGCTCTGCCCATATCCAGCCCTGAGCCTGACCCAGACTTGGGGGTCTCTCTGTGTGGGTCCCCCCCCCATTACTTTGGCAGACTTTTTGGAATGTCTGGGAGCTAAGGGCTTTGCTTCATGGAGCAGAATTCTGAAGCAAGAAAAAGAGAAAGTTATAGACTAAACCACAGAAATGTAAACATGTCTGCAGCTAAAATAACTCCACTTTCATTGAAAACACTCCTCACTCACAATCAGACTTCTGTGTGCTATGCTCAATAAAACTGCACGTTAATAGTAAGCAATTAATACATTATGTAGCCCTGCTTTAAAAACCGAGACACCTTTAATTATGATTATTGTTATGATCATTAAAGGAGTACTCAATTTTCTTCTTTATATGCTTTGCTCTCCGATTCCGACTGTTGGCTGGGGTTCCTAGCTGGGAAAGTGCAGCAGAGGTGTCTTTCAGAACATGAGTGAGTGAGCATGACATGAACAGAAGGAACATTGCGCAAGATAAAGTAGGGAAAATGCAGTTTCAGCACGGAGACAAGGGACAAAAGACACCTCGGTAAGGACTCTTTTTAATTTTAAAATTCTGTTTTGTTTTGTTGGGGGTGGGGGTAGGTGTGTTCTGGTGCTGGTGGAGGGCAGCTTACAATCTAAATGACACCGAGGAGACCCTCACGTGGTTTGATGGATCTCACTTCACTCCCTTGTCTTTTTGCCTGTTTTTTTTTTCATCTTTTCCATTGCTGATGTGTTCTTCTCGGGGTTTTAAAATTAATGAACTGTCCTTACCATAGCTGTGCCTGCGTTCCCTTCACTTCCTCAACTTTAACATCCACCCCCCGTGCCTTCACGCGCCCCTCCGGTCTCCTCAGGAGTGGAACAATATTATGACCGGCTTAAACAGTTGCCGTGCATCCCACCCCTCACTTGTCTTTCATTGCATCGAGGTAGCTGGTTTTTACACGTTAACGTTGGCTTTCCCTCGGGTCGCGGCGCAGTCTTTGCAGCCAGCCATGCCTTGTCAAGTTCGGTGTTCCGGGGGGAAATACCCCGGACGCCTGGGTTCTCTCCTCCAGCCCACTCTGGACAGTTTTCAGGTTTCATTCCTCCCCCGCCCCTTCTGAGCACCCGGCTCCCCGGCTGCAGGGGACCCCCCGAGCCCGCTCCTTCTAGCCCATCAGGTCTCTCACCCCCCCCCAGCCATCCCCTCTGCTGGGTCCGTGCCCAGCCGGGGCCGCGTGCTCGGAGCGCCCGGGGCTGGCCGCGGCGGGGCCGGTCCCCCCGCACGGAGGGAGCTGGGGAGAGCCTGGGCAGTTGCCCTGCTCCATGATTGGAGCAGGAGGGAGGCTCGCTGAGCCCGGGGCCCGCGCTCTGGGCCGAGCCCATTCCGAGTGAAGTGAGTCAGTGCAGCCCGCGGCTCCCCCGTGCGCTCCTCGCTCCCTCGCTCACACGCTGGCGGCGGCGGCCACTGGCTTCACCCGCAGCCCCGGACTCGCCCCGTGCCCGGCCTCTCCCGGTAAGTCCCTTCTCCGTCCCGCTCGGGCCGCTTCGGGGGAGCGGGGGTGTACACGGGACGCGGCCTCGGCTGCCCCCCCTTCCCCCCGCAGCTGGGACTGGGGTGGGGAGGGAGGGAGGAGGCAGGCAGGGAAAGTTTGACAGGGCGCAGGGCGCAGTTCCCCTGCCCCCCGGGGAGCGCCTGAGGGGCTGGCGCAGCCCGCTGGCAGGCTGGAGCTGCCCCCCGGGGCGGCGCAGGGCCGGGAGCGCGGGCAGCCAGGCGCACTCACTGCTGGCACTTCCGCTGGGACAAGCGGCGGCTCAGCCTGGCCGCCGCCTGCCTTGTGTCAGCCCAGCCCCGCGCAGGGTTCGGCGGGGGCGGCTGTGGGCGCAGGCGGGCGGCAACGCGCGGGGCCAGGTGCTGCTCCAGGAGGCTGGGCTGGTTGCGAGCAGGGTGACAGGCTCCGCGGGGAAAGTTTCCTGCCTCTGGGCTGGGTGTGTGTAATGTGGGTAACGTTACTGCCCCAGGTGTGTGTGTGGGGAGAGAGAGCCCAGAAGAGGCGAAGGATCCTCTGCAAACGTGCTGCCACCAGTAAGGTCATGGGGATAGATTCCCGGCTTATTGGTAAAATATGTGGAGCCTTCCGTAGGGCAACCGAACATGGGACGTGTGCTCGGTGGTGTTTGCCCGGCAATAAGGGTTGAATTACGGTGCTGCCTTGGTTTTGGGTGAATGGCTGAAAGACATCCTTCTTTCTCTACAGCCCATGCATGTGTGTATAGCGCACAGCAGAGAGCTGTGAAATATGCGCCATCATCACCTTGGATTGATTATACGTGGAATAGTTGCAAGAGAAGTTTTGTGCCTTCAGAGTTGCTTGTTATTACTGATATTTCTCAGTAATCCCACATCTTTCCACAGCACTTGTATGTTTTGAATATAAGTACTTATTATTTTTGGTTTGATCATTAGATATATTGAATGGTGGCAGGAGAAGTATGTCTTTATGTCCACTGTCCCCACACTTGTCCTTTTAAACTTTCTTCAGTTTTAATTTCTTCATACACTTTATTTTCTGCCTGGCTGCTGACTTTGTGGCTATTTCCCTATGATTTCTCCATATTTGTTCCTTTTCATAATAGCAGCACCAATATTTTTCTGTCCTACAATCCATGATTCAATTAACTGGTATCAATGGTACCTTTTAAATTGTACAGCTCTTGGAAAAGTTAAATGGTGTTTTAAATGTATTTTCCTAAACCTTAAATTAAACTGAGATTATCTAGTGAGATTCAGAATTGGTTGTGGTACATTTTAGATTAAGTGCACTGATATAAATATATTTAGTGATCAGATGACTTTCTAGCAGTATTTTGAATGTAAATAATCATAGTTACAAAACTAAAACTGCAAGTTAAAATTAGCATAAACTTCTGTTCATGACTGTATTTGCTATGAATCTACAGAACAGCAAGTAAACTTTTACTTTTTAGTCAAAATTCTAATCCTACTCTATATTAACAAAATATTAGTGTTGGAGTAATAGTTTCTAGTTTACATTCTGTCCATGTAATTTTGAGTTCACTAGGGATACTTAGGTCTATGGACTGCACATGGAGAACTGTCACATTCCTTAGTTTTAACCCTTTATCCACTTGCATAGTTTCACTCAAGCAAATGGAGCAGACTGAACAGACTGCTTCTGGCTAAAACAAGAAATCAAAACTTTAATGATGTTAGCTTAGGTACTGTTGAACTCATACCTGATGCATACATTCTGATTAACTGGGGACTTTAAATTAAGTGTTTGACAGCTTCTTAATTAAAATAAATAAGAAATGGCAAATCAAACCAATACACGATCAAAGTAATGTGATACAAAGATATTTTGGTGTTGAATATCTTATCCATTTCTTAAAAGAAGACTTTTTAAAAAATATAGGGATATTGTAAATTAAGTTATAATTCAGGCCTTATATTACTGTTTCATACACACACGCATACAAACACTGGCTAACTTGCTACAAATTTGTGCAAAACTTTGCAGAAAAAAAATCCTCAACTCAAAAAGCATTTCAGGATTTAGTTTTGAATAGCATCTACCCCCACCTTCTCCCAATTTATTCCCCAAGGTTAAACAAATCATATAGTACTGGATAGAGTTACAAGTTACAAGAATTTTATAAATGATCTGTCAGTGTAAGTTCTAGATGTGTTTAGTGTGTTTTTACCTTAGGAGTTTAGTGCTGCTAAAATGTTACTCAGTTTTGATTATATGATGTGCAGTCTTTAGTCCCCAAATATATACTTTAACTATGTGTCTTATATATTAGACACATCTTTCTGCTTATACTTTTGTAGTAGTGTCTTCTCATCCCTTTTATTTCTCTTCTTTGAAATACTTTTAATGAAGTTTGCTTTGAATTCTTGTCATACTCTCTAACAAGACAAGACTTTAATTCCATAGAGGGATTTAAGTGAAATAAGCCACGAGAGCAAAATGCAGGTTGTCACAAATTTCAAAATGGACTTTGTTGTTGCAAATTTGTTGTTTGTATATTATCAGGTTAAAATTTTTCTATCTGAAATGACAATTTAATTTCCATAGCTAAAATCATGGTTGCTTTGAAAATATTCTTTGTCATATTGGTATTAGGACATGAAGCACTGATGTGACTTTGCTATCTGCTGTTGTATGGAAAACTTATTTTGTGCATGCACTGTGCACATGTGTAAACAAATATAAAATCCTTGGATAACAACCTGTGATCCAACAACATTGCATGAGAAAAATAACTAATCACTGATGAGGCAAATCCCTTTCTATTCCACTCCACACAAAATGCCAACTCTCCTCTACCTACATGTAAGGCTAATTTGATTGGTTCTCTTTCACCAAAGTAGTTCATTAATGATGCACTGTCAGTAGTATCCAGGTAATCAGCAAAGCACTGTTTCATCCCGTTCCTAGTTATATGCACTCAGTTAGGGCTAAAGAACTCCAAAATCTTTTGCAGTCATGATGGTATCTGGGCATACCAAAATGTTACATTTCTTTCCCCTCCTTTTATGTGTGTGTGCAATTTTTAAATACTGGAGAACTTAACAGAATGGGTTAGCAGAGCCTTTTAATGTAGTAAGACTGAAAAGGACCTTTTAATTGAAAACATCTTTTAGAAATGTTTTAATTACTGCGGAACTGGTTATTTTCACGGTAAATACATTTTTCTGGAAAAGGCAAATGGACAAATGTAAGGTTATGCCTTACTTCCTTTAATCATGCAAATAGTTATGTGAAAGTCAATGGGACCTACTCCAGATAGAAGTTGCTTACAGGGAGTGTTTGCAAGAAAGGGTCCTGCGAGCCTGATACAGCTTCCATTGTGGTCACTGGTGCAAGATCAAGCCCTGCATATCTAATGCTGTACAGTGCATTTTTCTAACATGCAGTTGCTCTTTTAGTCTATATTTTATATTTGCAACTTTCCCATCTGTTAATTTAAAGAGATTTTGTTCATAAAATACATTTTAGCAAGACGCTTTAAGTATAATGTTCACCCATGAGTTGAAAAAAATTACCTTTCATGCGGTAATGCCTTACTCTGGTTTTCATTAGAGCCTGCAACTATTCACTTTCACAACCAACAGAGTATTTTTTTCCCCTCTTATGGTCTTGGTCCTGCACTTCTTACTCAGGCAAAGCTCCCACTGACGTCAAACATCTCAGAATTTTGTCTGAATATAGAATTCAGGTTTGAGCTCTACGGGTTCACATTTAATTTGGCATTCTGCAAGATGATGAAGTAGGAGGGCAAAATTTAATATGCTTACTTGGTAGCATAGTAAGACTAGTGTAGGTAGAAAGCTGGCAGTCTAAAATTACTTTGCTAAATTTAAATGTAAGTAAAAAATAGGCAATAGAAAAAAAATTAAAGGGTATGTCTAAATATGGAGCTATGGACATATCTGTTATATTTAACCTGCATTTTAACCTCTTCTTTTTATAGATAGTGGTGTGTGTATAATCTGTTGGACTTGATTGAGTATAGGAAACAGTAATTTAACAATGAAAACTAAAGAGTATACACTTTTTTAGATACAGAACGTACATGCATACTACTGATTAACATGGATGTGTGTATGAAAAATAAAATATCTGAGTTAGACATTTTTTATGTTGACTGGAGAACTAAAGTAATATTTGATGTAGTATAAACATGAATGGATTCACTAAAGGTCTGATTCCCATACATCTAATGCAGGCAAAACTCCCACTAACTTCAACAACTATTTTGCCTGCATAGAGTAGGAGATTGTGTCCTAAAGATGTTTTTCTCAAAGTTGCATTGCAGCCACACTCTGTTAGTGCTTTTTAATTTAGAAATTTGTTAGGAGAAATAGATTGTTCTTGCATGCTGCTTGCATCAGATGTAATCCCTTCTTGGCACAACTTCATTCCAATAAGAAAAACTTTCTCCAAGACAAAAAGAACAAAATCACTAGTTATTTTTGTTATATAAGAAAATTAATATTTATATGCTGCATTATCAAACAGAAGACAATAACCATATGTTTTCATTTTATCTTGAGGTACAGTACACAGAGTCATAAGTATGCCTTGATGGAGAGTAGTTTTAAACTAAGGCCACAAGCTTGCAACTACTTACTACATGCAGGAGTAGCCCCAGTGAACTCCATGTGACTAGTCATGTGTGAGGTTACTTGTGTGTGTGTATGTGGTTGCAGGACTGGGACTTTATTTTTGAGTTAAGGATGTTTTAAAACAGATGATCTAATCCATCAGGAGCCCATCATCATGGCGTTTGGGTGGCTCTTAAAGTATTCTTTCAGTGTCATGACTTCCAATTTCTTAACTGTCCATCAGCTGGTGATGTGCTTGTATTTGTGCCTTTAATATAGCAACCAGTAGATTACTCATATGCTCTGATATTGTATAGTATTGTTAAAATAATTAAAATGGTTACCTTTTTAAAAAGGGGCTAGGCCTAAAGATAAGCATGATTTCCTTTCACTGCTTTCCACTGCATTTTGGGGCCTTTTTCAGGATCTGGCATTTAACCCAGAATTTTCAACCATAGGTGCCTAAAGTTAGGCAGCTAAATTCATGTTCAGGCTCTCAGATAAGGGGCTTGGCTTCCAGAGATGCTAAATATGGATTAAAACTGATTTTAGGAACCCAATTCTGAAAATTTTGGAGTAAAAAGCAGATTCTTCAGAAGGTTCAAAATGGAGTATTGTATTATCACTTCACAAGGAGCCAGGAACTGGAGAGACTGTTCAGAGGGTTTTGCAATGGCTTTGCGATGGCTTAATAGGTAACCTCTACTTGAGAACAGGGCACAAGAGTTTGTGGGTGGGACAGCAATGTGGAAGCAGAGCATGGCCAGTGGGTAAGAGAATAATGCCACAACCTCATTTACAGCAAGGGGACATAGCAGGTTACGGCCACTACTATAGCAAATGGGCTGGGCTGTAAGAGCAGCAGCATCTTGGCATGTCTACCCAGCAAAGAAAAATCTGCATGTGGCCCATGCCAGCTGACTTGGGCTCAGGCTGTGGAGCTGTTTCATTTGCTGCGCAGACTTCCAAACTCAGGCTCTGGTACCCTCCCACCCCGCAGGTAATAACAGTCCCGACCAGACTGGCGAGGAGTGAGATTCCATTCCCTGTCATGCCCCAGCATAGATCCCTTGCACAAATGTCTTTTACTTCAAGCTATGCGCTAAACACCATGAATTGGCCATAACTCCCATTTGTTCTAAAGCTTTGTGTAATTAGCAAAACGTTGTTGTTGTTATCCCTCAGTATTATATCATGGGGATTTAAAAAACAAACAAACAAACAACAGTCTTCAGAACGTACAAGATCTTTAAGCATAAAAGGGGGAAAGCTACCACCATGAGTCACCAATCAACCCTGCCAAAAACTGATTCTGTAGGTTTGGGCAGTCTGGAGTTTTGTTAAGCTCTACAGAAATCCAGCATTTTAGGCACTCAAATACGTTCAGTCTCCTTTGAGTTCCCTTAAAATTCTCATAGTGCCCAAGAGCACTGCTGTTTTCTGGACGTCATGGATCATGATGTCTTGCACTCCTAACATGTTCTTGAGCTGCCCCTTAGGGATCGCTCCAAGTGCTCCAGTAATCGCTGGGGTCGTCTTTGTTCTAGTTTTCCATAAACATTCCCCTTCGTGGCAGAGTTCTCCATACTTCGCTATCTTCTCTTCCTGTTTCTGTCTGCTGGCATGGCAATGTCAATTAATATAGTCTTGCCTGTCTTCTTTTCTATAACAGCTATGTCCAGCCTGTTTGCCTGCAGTATTAAGTCTGTGACAATTGCCAGACTGAATATTTATTTCATGTTTATATTATGTGGTAGTGCTGAGAGTCCTGTGTGCGGATCAGGGCCCTGTTGGGCTACATACTATACATATTCGTATCTTCTAAATTATGAATCATGCGGATTACAAAATTTAGCTAGGAAAGTGTTGTGATTAGCTGTAGTGCTGTGTGTTAGCTAATTTGTTTGCTGATTAAAAGTCGATATGTTTAGTATGTGGGACGTGTTTTGATCAAACTATTTTTTTTTAAATATTTTCTTTCATTCAGCAGTTTCAGTGTATTCAGTCAATTAATGATTATCTTAACACAATTAAATTTATTCATGAAAGTTACATAAGTTTCTTGAACTGTACAGTGAATCACTTAGAAAAGTTAAGCTCTATTTAAAAGCTCAGCACAATACAACACAGTTTTATACTTTCCAGTATTATTTAGAAAATTTAAATGGTCTGTGTAAGGAAAGAAATTACAATATTCAGAAGCAAAGGTTTCTAAGCTAATTTCAGTTTTCTAAGGAAGTGTTGTCAGTTCTGGATAAACTCTCTAATAGATTTAAATTTTGATTTAAAATTCAGTTTATGAAATGGACTATTCTCTATAGAATACAGAAATTAGCTACTGAGGATTTATGGTGTTACTTCAAAAGTAACGTGATATATTTCTTTACAACGTATAGTGGGACTGGACTTCAAAGTCTGCTTTAGAAAGAATCCGATTTTTTTTTTTTTGCAGAACCTCATGTAAAATAGGTATGATAAAATTAAGCCATAAGTTTTCAAAAGAAACTTTTACTGTCACAATTGCTGCACTGAATGTAGTTGACTGTTCAAAAGTTTATAGGTTTTCTTAGAAAACATTTGTTCCAGTGGCATCAAAAGTAGATTTTAACAGAAACAGTTGATGTAAAAAATCAAGGGCCCAATTCTGCCCTGATTTACACCCAATGCACATACTGATTTCATTAGGTTTGCCTAGGGTGAAATTCAGAGAATATGGTTCAATAACTTTCTTTCCATTTACGAGTTATCTAGCATTTTTACAGCCAACAATCCACACTATACTCGGCATCTCTTGCAAACAACACAAGCTAAATCATCTGCCACCAATATGTATGTCAACATTCTGAAACTATAAGGAACAGATCTAAGTAAAAGCAGCAAAGAGTCCTGTGGCACCTTATAGACTAACAGACGTATTGGAGCATGAGATTTCGTGGGTGAATACCCATTTCGTCAGATGCATCTAAGTAAATATCACTAAGGCCCCAATTCAGCACAGCACTTGGGCATGTGCTTGAATTTAAGCATATGCTGAAGTGATTTGCTAAATCAGAATTTAAGATTTTGATCCTGTTGTCCTTATTCAGGCAAATCCCTCACTGACTCAATAGGAGTTTTATTGAAATGAGAATTGCACCCTTAGGGTCTGATCCAAAGGCCAGTGAAGTCAATGGAAAGACTCCAACTGACTTAAATAGGTTTTGGATCAAGCCTTAGAATACTAGCAGCTGATTTCAGAGAGATTGAACAAAAATCATCGGACTGTAAAGAGATCAACTGAACAGAATGCTAAATTCGTATTTTAAAATGAATAATAAAACTGCTTTAAAGTTAGCACATTATGTTTTTAATAGCATGTAATAGTCTTGTTTCTACAGATACACAAACGCAATATCTTGGGAGCTGATCATTGCTTAAAAATACATATATATTCCCAAAACAGCAATAAAGTTTGCCAGTCAAACAGATGCTAAATCCACTCTTACCCTATAGTACTTTCACCAAGAAAAGGAAAAGCTATTTTATGCTTTCTGGTGTGATATGTATGTTAAATTCAGTCAAAAATGTGAAATGTAAATGTTTTATCCATAAAATGTTTCAGTGTTAAGTTAGTTCTGAAACAAGACAGACATATACTGTACTGTTACTGAGATTCCATTCTGCTGATGACAGAACCAAGATAGCTTAGAAATGTCAATTTGTGTTTTTTTTTTAAAGAAGTGTTCAAGTGTGTTTGACATTTTAAACATTGAGTGAATTTTATCCAGCAGAAGGCCTCTGCGCCACTTAAATCTCTCGAGCCCCACTTGCACTCTCAAAGCAGGGCTAAAGCAGCACATAAGCTTTGTGCTGGCCCTCTGCATAGAGTTGTTTTTACTCAGTGAGTGGTATCTTATCATGTGACTCCTCAAAGTGTTGGCTGAGCAACTAGGTGCAGCTTACCTCTGAAGTTGCGGTCATATTTTGAAAAGTAACTCTGTAAGAGCTAGCATAGTGGGGGGTAGGTTTGTTGGCTTTCAGTGCGTTCCATGGCCGTTTACTGGGGAAAAGGGTTTAACTGCCAGCCTTGCAAACTTAATCTATACGCTGAGCACTATTCTTTCTGGCTTTTGCAACAATGCCAGTGGTAAAGATTCTGCAACTAGAATTTAGTGAACAAATTTCTTGATGAGGTGTTAGCCAGATTAGAATCCCTCTAAGTCTCTCATTGCTGTGGTTGTTCTGCAGGACTAAAGAGGACTGAAAAGTAGTGAAAAATCTATTTCAGTCACTGAAGTAAGCAGACATGACTCAGAATACTCACAGGGAACAGATCTGTTGAGTAAAAAGGTGCCATTTTTACACAGTCAGTTTTCTGCCCATAAGTGCCCTTTAAACTCTTACTAAAATAACATACTTGCTCTGGCACTTCTCGTGGAAAGCTGAAATGTGAGTGAGAGAGGGTTGCTTTGCTGTATTTCAGCATCCACTTCAAAACTGGACAAATTGTGTGTGATATTTGTAATGAATATATGGCATCAGCCCATATTGCACTTAAGAGAAATATTGAAAGAAGCTATTTGAACTCAATGGGAAGGGGATTCCTGTTTGGATCATTTCAACATTTGGATGGGGGGAAAGTGTGATTCCCCTTTCCCTTAAGTCTGTATGTTAATGGTAAAATGAATCATAATTCTCAAACATCCTGGATTCCCAATAAAAGTTCTAATATAGGCTTTGCAATTAAATTAGTGAGACATGTATTAAGACTCTTGTAATCATTCACTGCAGGTTACACTTAGAATGTGCAAAGTGAGTGGTCTAAGCTAAAAATGAGTCTGGAACCACAGTGATGTAAGCCACCAGTGTTTATGGTCTTTGAGAAAATGATGTAATCACTGGCAATCAAAACCCTAAAGTGGTAAAGCTGATATTCAAGTGAGAATAAACCGTTCACTGCTTCTGTGCATTTAAGGTCTAAGCCAGCACCCATTGAAGTCAATGGAGCTATGCTGATTAACACCAACTGAGGATCTGCCCCAAATGAGACTTTCCATTGATTTCAGTGGAAGTTGGATCTGGCCCCTATTTCACATTTTGCCGTGTAATCAGCAACCTGGTTAAAGAGAGAAATGGATTCACAAAAGGCCACTTACTCCTAAATACACGGTAGTAAATTTCTGAGCAATAGTCTGTTTTAAAAGAAGCAAGTTGGGAGCCTAAGGCCTGGTCTACACTAGGACTTTAATTCGAATTTATCAGCGCACCAGGAAGCCATTTAATTGCAGGTGGAGTAACGCTGTGGATGCTAATCGAACTTAGCAGCTCGAGCTATCCCACAGTGCACCACTCTGTTGACGCCTGGACAGCAGTCCGAGCTTGGATTCTCTGGCCAGCCACACAGGAAATGAAATTTGAATTCATTTTCCTGTCTGCACCTGCAACGATGCAGAGCTCTCCAGCAGAGGAGTCCGGCAATCCCAGAATAGAAAGAGGTCCCCAGCATGGAGTGACGGGAAGTCCAGGATCTGTTCGCTGTGTGGGGCGAGGAGAAGGTTTCTAAAGCCATGAAAGACAAAGGATACAGCCGGGATGCGATACAGTGCGCGTGAAAGTGAAGGACCTAAGACAAGGGTATCAAAAGTCAGCCCAGACATGCCGCTTCTACGAGGCACTGCATGCCATTCTAGGTGGCTCTGCCACCAGTGCCCCACCAGTGACGGTGGACTCCGAGGACGGAATAGTGTAGACAGTTTGTTCGCGATGGGGAAGATGAGGAAGGGTCTTTAGAGGACGGCAGGCGACATCGAACCCACTCCCGCTTTCCCTGACAGCCAGGATCTCTTCATCACCCTCACAGAGATCCCCAACCAGGACTCGGAATCAGGGAAGGATCAGGCGGTAAGTGCAACACACGTATAAACATTTATTTTTATAACATTGTTATAGAAAAATAGAAACAGTATTTACAAAATTCTAAATATTAAACTATAATATATATTAAATTATATGAAGAGAAGGTCCACACAAATGGACTTTAAAAATTCTAAATATTTACAATTTAAAACATTCTAAATATTAAACTATAATATATATTAAACTATATAAAGAGAAGGTCCACACAAATGGGGATAGAAAAATAGTCCTCTAGCGACATTTCTAGGTGTCATTCAGTTCCTCGCAAAGCCTCCGCATGAGGTTGGAAGCAGACTCTTCCACGCCAGGACATCCGAATATAGAGTGGAACCATCGCCTCTACTAGCATTGCTGCATATGGTCCTGGTCTGTGCAGTGCGTCCCGTAACATGCGGTCTTTCTGGGCACGAGTGACCCGCCTCAGGGTGATCTCGGTCTGCAAATACTGCATCTAAGTAGGGCAATTAGTGTAGTGTTACTATTGTTAATGGTTTACAATTAGGTTGCATAACAATGACCCTCGCCTAACAGCCACGGGCCACAGAGAACAAGCATGCATTGATCGGCACTGGCGGGAGGGGCTGCAAAAGGATTATCCTTTCTGCTTTGCACATTGCCTTTAGCAGAAGATCACAGCTAACCAGTAACTGATAAGCAGTATGTACTGTAAGGCTTACCAGGACTTTGTGCAAGAGGGATGCAGCTATCTTTCCTCGCCAGTGCAATGGCGCCGCCAATGAGCGTATTCAATCTCGGACTAGTTCTGAGATCTCCTGAGACTTGGTTCCCTCTTTGGTCTTGTTCACTGAAACTGACTAGACTGTGTTTACTGTTGGCAAACATGTATGTGTTCAAGGAAATCACCTACTTTTTCACATCACACAGCGAGGCTGGCTCGGATTAGAAAGAAAAGACAAGGGACGACATGTTCCAGGAACTGATGGCCAGCTCCAGAGCGGAGGCGGCAGAGCAGAGACAGTCGAGGAGAGCCTGTGTCAGCAGCATCGCACACACCTGGAACGGGAGGATAGGTGGCGGCAGGAAGACCAGCAGGCGACTCAAACGCTGCTTGGTCTAATGAGGAGCAAACGGAGACGCCCGGCGCCTTGTAGATGTTCTTCAAGACCGCAGTCAGGAGGAGAGAGCCCCTGCAGTGCATCTGCAACCGCCTCCAACGCCAAGAAGTCCTGTCCCCTCACCCAAAGTGACAAGACGGAGGGGCGGTAGGGGCCGTGAGAACTGTCCCTGCACCGCAGCACACCGATAATGTTAGAGACAACTGTTAAATTTGTACAAGCTCTTTCTTTACAGCATCAACCAGTCCCCACTGTGTATTACATTATTAAAAGCGGTTTGGTGTTACTGACTGTTTCCGTCACGTTTCTGGTGTCAGAAGACTTTCTGTTGTTCTGTGGGAATTGTAATGTCACTGCATAGCCCACAGTGCCATGCTACAGACTTGGCTGCAGGGTCAACTGCAGGGCACACACAGACTGCAGTCACTAGGCACCAGGGACAGTCTGTGTGGTGTATGCTGCCCGGTCTTTCCTTGAGGTGTATGCTTGTGCAGGGTCCTGGTGCCTGACATCCCGAATGTAAAGGCAGGCTTCCCTTCACATGCATTTGGACCGTAGTCACGATCCTCCCGGTGCCCCGAGCCCCAAAAATAGACCTCATCCAGGGGCAGATACTCACCCTTCCCCACACCCCTCACCTTCCAACGCCCAAACCCACAGCCGTCATGGTAACCCCTATCCAAGGACGGCACCCCGCCCTTCCTGCAAACCCACCCATCAGTGCACACCTTAACCAGCACAGAATGCTTCCATGTTTCAACGAAGAAACAGAAATGCAAAGTCAACGAAAGATTTATTATTAATTACTAAAACATGTCCTTAGTTTTAAAACGTCCTTGGGAAGTGGGGAAAACTTGGTTTATGATCAGGCTCTCTTAAAATCAAGTGGACAGTCACAGGTTACCCTGCTCTGCGAGGAAACTCGCTTTCAAAGCCTCCCTGATGCATACGCTGGGATATTCTCTCAGCACGGGTGTCTGGCTGATCGTAAACAGCAGCCAGGCGATTTGCCTCAACCTCCCAAGCGGCCAAAAGGTCTCGCCCTTGCTCTCACAGAGATTGTGGAGCACACAGCAAGCAGCAATAACTACGGGATATTCTTTTCGCTGATGTCCGGTCAGTAAGGTCCGCCATCTCCCTTGAGACGTCCGGAAGCACACTCCACCACCATTCTGCACTTGCTCAGCCGGTAGTTGAAGAGTTCCTTTTCAGTGTCCAAGGCGCCTGTATAGGGCTTCATGAGCCAGGGCATTAGCGGGTAGGCCGGGTCCCCGAGGATCACTGTAGGCATCTGCACATCCCCAACCGTTATTTTGTGGTCCGGGACGAAAGTGCCTGCCTGAGGCGTCTAAACAGACCAGAGTTCCTGAACACACGCGTCATGAACCTTGCCCGCCCACCCGACGTTGATGTTGGTCCTATGGTCCACCAAAGCTTGCAGCACCATTGAAAAGTAGCCCTTTCGGTTAATGTACTCGCTGGCCTGGTGGGCTGGTGCCAGGATAGGGATGTGAGTCCCATCTATAGCCCCACCGCAGTTTGGGAATGCCATCTATGATGGCCTGGACATTTCCGACAGTCACTACCTTTGAGAGCAGTTGCTCAACGATTGCGTGGGCTACTGATGACAGCAATCCCCACGGTAGATTTGCCCACGCCAAAGTGGTTCGCTACTGACCGGTAGCTGTCTGGCGTGGCAAGTTTCCAGAGGGCTATGGCCACTCGCTTCTGCACAGTCAGGGCTGCTCGCATCCTTGTGTCCTGGCGCTTCAGGGCAGGGGACAGCAAGTCACACAGTTCAAGGAAAGTGCCCCGCATCCTGAAGTTTCGCAGCCACTCTGTGTCATCCCAGACCTGCAGCACTATGCGGTCCCACCAGTCTGTGCTTGTTTCCAGAATCGCCTCCACACCATGAACTTGACCCATTGCCACCATGATCTCCACTGCCCGGCGTGCCCTGCTTTTTGAGAGGTCTGCGCCACTCTCCTCACCGTGCTGCCTCAGCATCTGACTGTGGAAGAGGTGGACGATAATGTGCGAGGAGTTGACAACGGCCATAAGTGCAGCGATGATCGCAGCGGGCTCCATGCTCGCAGTGCTGTGGCGCACGCTGTAACCGACCAGAGAAGGCGCGAACAGATTTAGGAAGACAGGGAGGCGGGATTGACGGTTCAATGACGACACATTTTTCCCCAGCATGCATTGGGGAAATCCCACAATTCAAATGGGCAGCGGGAGTGCGGAACTGTGGATAGGTTCCCACAGTGCACCGCCTCAAAAGTCGGCTGGCCCTGTGAATGTGGAATTTGTGTATTTAGTATGGATACACAAATTCGACTTATTAAGGTCGAATCCACAAATTCGACTTAAGTAGATTCGAAATAGTCCTGTAGTGTAGACAAGCCCTAAGAATCCTGACTGGCCTGTGACAATTCAAACCCATTAATATATTTCACTTCAACCTCAAATGTGGACTTGTCAGTCACGTTATCCACTCTCAGAGCAGTAGTCCTATCAAAAGACAGAAGAAGTGTTTAAATGTTCTGTAACAAAGTTGGCCACCATCCACACCCTCTCAGAGCTAGAGGTCATTCTACAGCACCCTCCCTCTGTTTTCCTCCCTCCTCAGGGCCCTTTAAGAACTCACTGTCCACACGTCATTCAAGCAAATCCCCTCTTGGCCCACTTTGTTAAGACCTTTGGTACGCTCCGGTCCTCTAGGTCTTAAGCCCAGTTCAGTGCCTCTTTTCTGATTAACCCAAAATAATAAAGCAGAAATTCTTAGTTTTCAGCTCAGGCTGGCCTTTGCAGTCTCTCCCAAGCCTCTCTGCCTGGAGAGCTTTCTCCCACTCACTCCAACTTTTTCCTTGTCACTCAGGGGGCCTTCTTGCTTCCTGAAATTGTCTAAACTCTGCCCCCCCATTTTACTGTAACGTCCCGCTTTTTATTTATAGGGAATCACCTGACCAACCCAGGTTTGGCTCATCCTGTAATCAGGGCTGGCTTAGCTCTAGGCTCTCCAGCCCAGAGGTAAGCCACTCTGTTACAGGTTCTGTCCATATTCAACATTTTCAGTTGGTTTTAAATAAAAAATATACCAAAGGGTCCCTATGCTTCCCTAGTTCAAAATAACCCAGGATGAAGGGGTTTGGAAACTTTGCATGTATTCTCTGTGGATGAAAACCTGATCCCATGGAAGTGATGGGTATTTCCCCACTGACCTGAAGGGGCCAGGATTTCACCCTGATTCTTCCATTGGAAGTGGCAGAGTCTTCAGCCATGAAATCTTGCAGATCCTCCAAGATCTGCAGAGGTTTGTGGGGGTGGGGTGGTGAACCTCCACACTTATCTTCACACAGGAAGCAAATCCTGCCTTTTGTACAGAAGAATTAGAAGGAATTTCCCCAGTACAGATGAGCAGCGTTTCCAGCCTCTGTATGGGTTCTTTTCCTAGAGGTACAGGACTATATGCATACAGGCTCTGTGCCTCCTACTGTCCCTGTCGCTTTCCAGCCCCTTTCCACAAAGATTCAGTAGAGCTGTGCTGTCACGGACTTCTAACATCCCCTCCCCTAGTCTTCTGCCATGAGGCCCAGTAGCACTTCCACTGTGTAATACTGCTTGTTTTGTCCCTTTAAAATGTGAAAGGCATTTAAGATATGACAAAATTAACAGTTAGAAAGCACACAGGTTTGCATTGTTCTTAGCACATCAGCTGCATTTCTCCTTCCCTTTAAGTGGGATGAGTGATTTTCATGGTGAAGAAGAAAAGGGATAAAAATTATGTACTTGGGACAAAAATTCCCACCACAGTTCTTGTTAATTGACACCTGTGTTGGCAATCTTAGCAGAGAGTCTAAAGAATGAATGGACATGAAGGTAAAATTCTTCTCTCAGACTTGTGGGGTCCCCTTCAGAATAGAGTTGAGGAGCATAATGTAGGGAAAGTTAGACTGCAGCTGCTGTTCTTTGGATCGAGGATTTCAGTGTCCAGTGCCGTCAATACATTTCTTTCATGAGCTCTAAATTCACTTAAACAAATGTATGACATACAAATAAAAAGCACAATAGAATACAGGATAAGATCCTATATCTGAATCTGCTTTATAATATAGACTGCATTATTGACTACAGATTTCAAATGCAAGCAGGAATGATCTCCTCCTTTTGAGCACATAGAGGAACTGAGTGACTCAACACAAGGCATTCTGCAGCAGGGTTAACTCTAGGCTTTCAGTTGCCCAAGTCCAACCAATTGCTGAGTTCCTCGCAAAGCCTGGAATGAGGCTCACATAGTTGCTAAACATTTTGTTGCTTTAAAGAGTCACCTGTCTTTGCTGTTTAATTAAAGTGTCCCTCCCTACTCTATATTATTCAGGAAGCAAAAGCTAGCCTGTATCAGTGTGCAGTGCTCATATAAACCCACTTAGGCTCACAGAGGTGGCTCAGGCATTATCTCAACACAGTTTGTTCATGTTGATGCTTCTGAGGCATGTGATAGTCTAAAGGATGCTGTTCCTACGTCCTGTGCTGTTGGCAATAATGAATGCTTTGGGGACATGGACTAAGGCAAACCCATTTCCTTCACAATTAGGGGGAAACCAGTGGTGCAGAAAATCATTAAACATTAGACATCGATCTACCAAGTCCCTACAAAAATGTCCTCTGTTTAAATTAAGATGCAGTTATAACCCCATTATCTTGAAAGAATATCTTGAAAGAAAATCTCAAATAAAAATAAAGTTAGTTATGCAGGCCACATGTTAGATTGTTCAAAAAATGGATGCAACAAGAAAACATTCGTGCCTGTTATGAAGGGGAAAACATCTGGAGTGAGAGGTCAAGAATAACTCTCCATCCTACCCCTTAAAATATATGACCATCGTTGTCCTGCCAGGATCAGTTTCCATAGGAAGTATCTGTTGCATCGTTGTAAGTCACAGAGATGGCAGCAACCCTTCTGTAGCTTCCACATGTGCACTTGATATTTTTCAAAATGTCAGCTGTCCTTGCATGAATGTAACTTGCTCTTTCATGACAGATCTTTAATGATTTTTCTCCATCCTCTTTTGGACTTGCTCACTCCCATTCAGCACATACGCTGTGTGTGTCCTTTAATGCAGTGAGTAGCCCTATTTATGAGTAGCAGTAATAATAGTCCTTAACAAGCCAGTTCCACTCTTACAGTATGACAAATTTGTCCTGCTCTGCTGCTGCAAAGCTGCTCTAAAGTCAGCTTAGCCAGCATCTTGAGGATTCTTAGGTGGCTCTAGGATCATGGAGGTGCAAACATGGCTTAAAACTACCTTTCTATGCCAAATCCTCCTCAGCGATGCAATGCAATGAACTTCTAGGCCAAAACTGAGGATCAGGGCAAATATCTCCAAAGTATGTTATAAACATTAACTGAGACAAAGAACTAGTTAAGTAACTTGCATAAGACCACAGAGGAGAGCTCAGTACTAGAGGCGGAATTAGAATTCAGGAGTTCATGGCTGCCAGTCCTGAGCTTAGGCTACTAAACCACATCTTTCATTGATCAGTTATTTTAGGTTAGACTGGAGAGTTGGAGTGCACTAATTTTTATGCAAGTTATTAAAATTTTGGCCTTTTTCAAGGCATTGTAATAAAGATCCCCTAACTGTTTTTCATTGGGATGTAAATTATTGCAAGGTCTCAGAAATGCTTCTTCCATGTGACATTACACAATGGCATTCCTAAGAAAAGACACTACAACCAGACAGTGTAATAATTGAACATTAAAGCATACATGGTTTTGAATTATTACTCAAATAAAAATAATTAAACTCATAACTGATAATGAGAAAAAATAGTGATTAGTGGTTTGCCATTTTGGTTCCCAAAGAATAAAACCAACTTCATTAAACTGACCCCATACTGTCCTTTTTCGGCCTCTGTGAAGGGCAAACACTCCTGAAAGTCTGAAACTCATTAATTTAGGTAATAATTTAGTATTCACATTTGAGTAAATACAAAATACAGACAGAATATATCAGAATTCCAGTAATGAGGAGCTTAGTCTTGCTTCCAATGATATCAATGACAATTATGTAGGATCAGATCCTGAGTGTGTGCCTGGAGGAACAACCCTTGCTCCCTGCCACCCCCCACCCCCAAATGTGCTAGTCAAACTGGGGCCTGATCTAACTCTCACCAAAGTTAATGGAAAGACTCTCATTTACTTCAGTGCGAGTTGGATTAAATTGATTTCAATGGGAGTTGGATCAGACCCACAGAAAGTACTTCCATTTATTACTCTGAAGTCTATTTTAGCAGTGGCTTTAGGGCCCATGTGCTTTGGAGGGAAAAAGAGAGGGTTTTGGGGGGCTATACCCATATAATAAAAAAAAAGCAGGATTCTGCAGGACTGGTCCATAACACTTCAGCATACATCAGTGCGCTACTGCAGTATTTGGGGCGATGATTGTTTTTAATAAAGGCAGATGTTAGTAGTAATGTTTCTTCAGACTAGCCTTGATTCTAAATACACATACAGTAGCTATTATTGATGGTTTCTTGCAGCTGCATTACATTGACTATAGTGTTTTCTCTAATGCAAAAATGGAAAGTTTGGGGGTTTTTTCCCCTTAAAATGACCATTGTGCCTTATTCAAAACAAAAATCAAAGAAGAAACACTTTTGGGTAAAAGGCAAAAGAAACAGAACTGTGCCAGGGCAGATTTTTATGGAAATGCTCTCTGAAGTATTTCCATGAAAAGGCAACTTATTCACTCACAGATGGAGGCTGCTTTTTCATGAGACAGAGAATAATGTACCACACCCTGACGCTGACGTGTATAACTTTTCACATATTTTAAAATTAGGCAATAAGGAGTCCATGTTTAAGGCACAAAGCTTTTCTTCTTTTCTGTGATATAATCAAGTTATCCCCAAAGAGGGAAAAAGTAAACCAGGAAAAATTGATTTTATGGAAGAAAAATTAAAATATAAAATTGCACCAATGAATGAGCTATTGAAATGGAAAATTGAAATATTATAAAAAGCCCAACATTACCTTTAAATAATGTTACAATTATATAATACTTAAGTCTCATAAGCTCTCCATGCATTGAGTTCCTGTTTAATTCAGTGGGAGTTTCATACAGTGAAGGATTTCAGGAGTGGCCTAAAAAAGCCTAATTATGTTTCATTGAAGTCAAGGGACCTTTTGTCATTCACTTCAATAGGAGTAGGATTGGGCCTAAAAAATAAGAAAATGTGAAACTGCTAAAACCATGGGTGCTGACTCCGTGGATGCCCCGGGGCACTAGCACCTACAGGAAAAACAATAGTGGGTGCTCAGCACCCACCAGCCACAGCTATTTGGCAGTGCTGCTGATCAGCTATTTGCTGGCTGGTGGGAGGCGCTTGGGGGAAGGCGAAGAGCAGCGACTGGTGGATGAGTGGGAGCCTCGGGAGAGGGGGCGGAGTGGGGGCAGGGCCTCAGAGGAAGGGACAGAGTGGGGGAAAGTACATTTTGGGGTGTTTTGTGGAAAGGGAAAATCTTCTATGGACCTTCACTCTATCTGCATATAAAATGATGAAGGCATCAGTGGTAGCTCCACAACTGAGGTTGTCTTGAGGTTTGCAGTTTTATGCCTGGATCCTACAATAAGTTTTGCATAAGCACAGAAGCCTCCCTGTGTGGAGCTCATTGCAGGATTGGGGATTAAATTCTAGTTTAATATATAACAAATCTGTATCAACACCAAATTTATAACATTTACTTTATGCGTAAAGACTGAATTTTCAGGAAAGTCATAAGTGAAACTCTGTTCCTGCAAACGCTTAGACATGTGTATGTAAGTGTTTGCAGGATTTGGGCCTAAATCTGTTCTGTAGTTTAGGAGTTAGCAATTGAAAATAACTCCTTTTCAAAACTTATAATTTGAGTCTGACATTTATTTGGCTCTCTCTAGCTAACAAGTAGCTGGGTTATTATGACAGTTCAAAGTTTAGATTCATGCAGCTCTAGATTAAATCTCCAACATAAGCTACTTATATGCATTTGACTTTGTGTGACTAAGGGTGGGTGTCAGTTTGTATGGGAAGGGAATAAGTTGAGGTGGTGTGTAGGATGTCACTGTGGGTGCGTATTATGTGTGGGTGCGATGCTAAATCATGTGGGAGTTGTATGGATGCTAATATTAGCTAGTAATGTCCTAGATTTATATTAAATGTATATAATTTATTTTGATTTAAATAATTGTTAAAGATGCCTATACAAAGGCTCTCGGCACTCTGTCTCTTAATGACAATTATAACGTAACCCCAGTAGCGTTAAAACTAGAGTTGTGCAAAGAAAGGTAATTCTGTTTCATAGAGGATTTTGATATTTTGCTATTTGGATTCATTCTGATTAGGAGAAACTTTATCAGAATCAGGACTCTCCATGGAACACTTGGATTTCAACAAATTGGTAAATTCTGACAGGGAAAAAAAAACTGTTTTGTTGCAGTTTTTCCAACCAGCTCTAATAGAAAAATCATTCAGGCAGGAACCCTTTCCCCCTCCGCCAGAAAAAAGAAAAGAAAAAAAAGAAAAGAAGAAGCTTCTTTCTACCCCTTCATTGCTCTTCAAAAACTCTATCAAATAGATGTTCTTTGCACTATGCATGGAGGGTCACCACATTTGGGCTATTCTGGATCAAGGGTGTGGGGACAAATTCTAGAGTCCTGGGGGCCACTCTGCAAATGCCTTGCCACCTCTTGTATAATGAAGGGGGTCCAGCTTGGGTGGTTCTGCTGATCACAACTGTGGCATAATGACATTGTGAGACATGACCTCTCAAGTAATCCAGTCCCCAGGTCCTTTAGGGTTGTATAGGACATAACCAACACCTTGAACTCCCCCTGGGATGAAATGCTGGCCCATTGAAATCAATGGGAGTTTTGCCACTGACTTTAATGGAACCAGGATTTCACTTCTGGAGATCAGTTAGTGGTCAGTGCAGCTGGAGAACTGGCATCATATGATCTCAGCAAGATGCCCCACTCTGTAAGTGAGCTGTTGCTGTACTGGCTTCAGTCTCTGAATGGTTTTATGGCGTAGCCCATATAATGTGCAATACAGTAGTTTAATTGTGAAGTGACACAGCCATCAATACCAGCGGTTAGATCTGTAGCCGAAAGGAAAAGCTGTAACCTCCTAGCCAGAGGCAGATGATAGAAAGCTGAGGGGGTTACTGCTGTTACATGACCATCAAGCAGCAGCTGGGGGGGGAGGGGGCTAAAAATCATCCCAAAGTTGGTTACCACACTGGTAATGAACATCAGACATACTCCATCAATCAAAGGGACTGATATTACCTCCAGTATCTCCTCAGGCTCTTTCCTCTAACCCACCATCATCACTTCAGTCTTGTCTAGATTGTGCTTCTGCTGGTTCACTCTCACCCATGCTCCAATTTCAGCGAGGCCCTGGTTGAGGTGCTGAACTGTATCATTCAAATTGGTACGGCCATACAGTTGGGTGCCATCAGCATACTGAAAATACTGCACTTTATGCTTCCTTAGTAACCCTCTTAATGGACCCATAGTCAAGTGGAGGCGACAGACTGGTACTCTGTGACACCCCACGTTTAAGAAAATTTTTGAAAGAGGAGCAATTGCCTACAACTACCCATGGAGATCGTTCTGAATTTACCGGGTTATTCTAGTAAGTCAGAGCAAACCTTTTTGCAGAAGAAATGGGAATGCATTTTTGTATCCACGACTCTCCAGTGTACAGATCTTAAAATGTGATTATGTGTTCTTCTAAGAACATCAGTACAGAGTTGTTGAAATTGACTTGACTTTCTGCATTTGCTTTTGACACTTCAAGTAGTAAGTTAGAGGTAAAAATGCTAATCACATTGCTCTATCATCTTAGAATTCATCACCAGAAAACAGAATAGGAACAACATTTGAGTATGGTATAGAAATGTATGATTTAGTTTCTTTGTACTATGGTACTTACCAAGTACTCTAGCCTCTTCCTAAAGGCATACAATTCTCTCACCACATTGAGGTTTTGTTATAGCATAACTTTAAAATTGGTAGTTATATGCTACTAATGGTTTGGGACTGAATTTATGCAAATATATGCAAATAGAGAGTATTCTTTTTAAAAAAAAAGTTAGTTAAGGATAGGTAAAAATGTAGATGTGTATATATTAACGCTTCTATGAAAGTAACTTCAGCAAAATCATAGTCAGCTATTTGACTCACATGCATTGAGGAGCTATGACAATTCATACCAGCTGAGAATCTGCCTCCGAGTCTTTGAGTTTCAGTACTAAGAATTAAATCCTGACTTCTGTTGAGTTGGTACACAGAGGAAAAAAGGAAATTGGAGGTAAGAAGCTTTTCCTCCCTCCATGGCATTCAAAGGAACTAGAAGTCATGCCCAGATAATGAACTAGTCCCTGCACGGCTTCCCCATGTTGATTTGTTTACTCTCCCTTCTGTTATATTCTGTATAGGTTCTTATGCCATGTCATCACCGTAATATCTGAGGGCCTTCCTGTAGTGCATTTTTTAATGTGACTAGCATCTGACACATGTTACTCGGTCTCTCACACACCACCCCAGACAGTTAATATATTTAGGGGTCAATCCCCTGAGGATCTTAGCATACTCTCCATGAAGTCAGTGGGACTTGCAGGTGCTCAGCATCTAACAGGATTGCTCTTCACCTGGTAGGATTGAGCCATGATGATGTAAACAGAAAGCAATAACTGGCATCATGAAGGGACACTCAAAAGAATATATCCATGTCCTGCTACAAGCAAATCCCTGTCCTCCAGGAGTCTTTCTGCAATAGATGCACTGATCAGTGCCCATACTCCCTGTCACTGAACCATCCAAGTCAGAATTTAGTCCATATATTAAATGAAAAATGCCATGGACAATAAATCAGTAACGTGCATGGACATCAATGGAACACTTGTGGTGACTGAGAAAAGGGGTTCTATTACCAGAGGTTCATAACACCCTTTCATTCCACACAGAACAAAATATTAACCCTTTCAGTGATGTCACAGGCAAAAAATACCACCAGTTTTTTACTGTTGCATTATGAGTTAGCTTTAAAAGATATGTAAATGTCATTGGAAAAAAAAAAGGCCTGGCAGATGTTATAAATAACAATAGCTGTCTCCGAGTGAATGAATACAAGGCTGAGTTCAATCTGCTTCAGTCCGTAAACTGTTAGTGCAGTGCTCTTGTGGTTTATGATGTCAGAAGTGCATTGGAGTGAATTACAGCCTTCTGTTAACTCTGGGGCCATTTATTATCATGTGTGTAGCTGAAGATCTGTTTCACTACAAGAAGCAATTAATAGAATGTTTTTCCTAAAAAAGAAGAAAAATCAGTGTGTATCAATGCTTTCCTTCCCTACCTCCCTTCATACTAAGCATTAGAAAAGGGATATTGCATCTTTAAACTAAGTCCCCTGTGCCTACATTTTTCAACCCACCACAGGAAAGTTCATAGAGTGTGTCTAGAAAGATGTTTTTGTTCCCCCACCTTGGGTTTCAGTCCCAAGACTGCCAATTAAATTATCCCATAAATCCTCCATTATAGGTAGTAAAACCTAATTTTAGATTTCCTGCCCTCTCCAGTGTCTTGCCTGATTGCTACCAGTTGGATAGAGGCTCAACCTGTTAAGCAGACAATTGTAGTGAATTGGCTGTTTCTTTCTAGGCCACATGTGGAGACCTTTTTTTAATATGTGGAATTTGATTATAATTCTCTTTGGCTTTCTTTTACCTTTTAGTTTGCTAAAACTTTTTGTAAGGCTGCAACTTAGACATCTGTAATTTATTCTTCTGTAGAAATTGTTTGTGGAAGAAAAAGTTATTAAAATGTGGACTGAGAGAAATGGTAACCTGACAGGCACAGCTAAAATAATATTTCATAATTAGTTCTTAGATAGCTCTTGTAAAAGACTGTACTGATAAGGCAAACACATTTTCACCATTCCTAAAATGTAAGATGAAAACCATCTGAAAATTAACTATGGTAGTTCTTTTTCTGTTTGCCCAAATCCAAATATATCTCTCCTCACCCCCCACCGTGTTTATTTTCTTAGTGACACATTCTGCTAACCTTTCTCATGCTGAACAGCACTTTACTCCACAAATGGTCTCATTGATTTCTTTAGGGAAGAGACTGTCTTTTTGTTCTGTGTTCTCTATAGCACCTAGCACATTGGGGTCCTGGTCCACGACTAGGTGGTATAGTAATACAAATAATAAATAATATAACATAGGCCAGGGGTCCCCAACGCAGTGCCCGCGGGCGCCATGGTGCCCGCCGGGGCATCTGTGTGCGCCCACCTACTGGCCGCCAGACAAGCAGCCACCGAAATCCTGCCAAGAAGTGGCAACGTCAAGAAGTGCTACCATCTAAATTCCACCGAATTTCGACGGCAGCACCTCGTGATGATGCTCCTTCATGGCAGCATTTCGGTGGCAACGCCTCTTGACGTTGCTGCTTCACGGCGACCGCTTATCTGGCAGCCATAGTCCTCGGCAGCTAGTTGTCCGGCGCTCGCCCCCCAGGAAAGGTTGGGGACCACTGACATAGGCCCATTTGTAAAGTAAAGTGCTATGCAATGTGAGTAAGGGGGTCAGAATCTGGCCTTTTGGTTTCAGGTTTTGAGCCTGTAGTGAATTCTGGGCAAGTGGACCTCTGCATTTTCATGGAGCACTTCCTTCACTGGGACTCCATGCGAATGCAAGGTTCTCTCTGTGTCGAGTTCAGGAAAAGATTGGGGTCCAAATACTAAGAAAATTAACTTCTTTTTTTCCTAATAGATTTAAATATTTCTGTGGTATTTTGGCTAGAACTAGTTCCTCCAAGTTCTAAAGTGTTTGGGAAAACTTAAGGACACCTCATTGCATCTCGCATCCTTGCAGGATCTTACCTATTCGAATGTGGTTCTATCTACTGCCCCAACCAGGTTGACAGGGTTTATTGCAGTGCTGAGCCATGAGCTGAACATGGAAATCCAAGTTTTAGTGATGAGTCAGGAATGACTTTTTTTCATCTCCAGAATAGAGTAACAGGAAGTTGTAATGTTTAATTCACGACATAGGGCCAAGTCTTGTTAACACTTGTACATTTGTGTATCTTTGCTCATGTAAATAGTCACATTGAAAGCAAAAGGACTACTTTTGTGAGGCAATTTACTCACATACAGGATCAGACTCACAGACCTAACCGTCATGATCACTGCCTTTTTGACCTCTAGGCTGGATTACTTTAATGCACTTTATGTAGAATTGCTTGTGACAGCTACTCGTTTGCCGCTATTGCACGATTACACAAAAGGTCTTGTAGTGTAGAAAAGAACGGGTTGCTGTGATGGACTGTGGATGCAGTAAGTGCAATCCCCATAAGTGCAGAGTTGTTTTATTGAATTGTATAAAGAGCAATATATATATAAATTGAAGTGTGTTTCATTACTAAAATTATCTTCATGCATGCACACATTTTGTTTATTATTATAGAGCTGTTCATGAGTGGGGAGTTTTTCACTTACCGAATGATCACTGAAGCATTTTTAAAAAAAGTAAAACACATATAAAGAATAAAATAGGCTGTGCTAACAAAGCAAAAAAAGAAAGGGTGGTCAAAATTAGGGCCTACCAGCCATGATAGTGTCTCTTTGTCAATTAAGGAAATGATACCTGAAATTTCCATGTAGTATTATTTAGGTGCTTATTGTAAGATTCACAATGTAATAGATGTTTTCTAGCCAGACAGAAAGGAATGGTCCCTTCCCCAAGAGCTCATAAATGAAGACAGACAGACTTGTAGACAGAGAATAGGGGAAACAGGGAAAAACAGATGCTTTTTCTATAATGAAGTTATCTCTTTACCTAAAACCGTGCACAATATGTGGGAGTAACTAATAACACTTGTGTATGTTCAGAGCCCTGTGTACTCTGCAGTTTCTTGGCCATCTAATTTGCACCAGAATCCAGTCCTTGTCATAAAATTGCACTACATGATCAAAACGTTAGGCTTAAAGAGTTATGTTCACAAAGGGACCTATGCACGTAACTGCCACTTCAGGCATCTAAATACCCAGATTTAGGTGCCACTGGTATTCATAGAACCCCTGCTCAGCTGCTGTTGAACCCTGTAGAGCACCTAAAGTGCCTCAGCACTTAAGTTTTTGCAGTACAAGTTCCCTAGGCACCTATGCTTCTGTCTCTGACATGCACATTGCTGCCTCACTTTAGACATCAGGATGCCCAGACCCCAGGGCAATTCACAAACTGGGGTAAGGTAGGTGCTCTTCATCTTTGTGGCCCTGATCCAGTAGGCATGCTCTGAGCATACCTACCTCCATGTGAAATGGGAGTGGGGAGAACAACCTCCCTCACAACTTTTAGCCCAGTAGGTAGGGTACTAACCCAGGGTGTGGGAGACACCAACTTCAAGTCACCCCTCTGCCTCATGAGGAGAAGGGAAGAGCAAATACGCACACGAGACTGATTCTATAGTCTGGTGGTTAAAACACTCACCCAGCATATGTGTAACTGAGGTTCCACTCCTCTACCTCCAGTGAGGCTTTAACTATTTATTCACAATGGAACAGCTTCAACAGGAGAGGTTGAGGGAGACCTACATCAGAACATGCCATAGACCAGTGGTTAAGGCAGTCACCTGAGACATAACAGATCCCTGTTCAGATCCCTTTTCCTCATCAGGTGGAGGGGGGACTTGAACTGGGGCAGGGGGAGGATCTCCCGCATCCTGGGTAAGTTCTCTAACATCTGAGCTAAAAGTTATGATGAAGATGGTCCTCCTCCTTTGCTTCTTGCAAGAACCACCTTAGGCACCGAACTCTAAGAGAGGGTGCGCAGCTAAGAATCCAAAGCAGACATAAGGGCTGAGATGAGAGGGGTTTAGGACACACCTCTCTTCTTGGCTTCTCACAATGAGAACCTTAGGTGGGGAGCTGCCTAGTGTGTTAGGCTTTTGTGAATTCCATTCTTAGGTGCCTATCTCCTTCCATTCATTGTATTGGAAACCTGAGCGCTTAACTCAGGCTTTGTGAATGCCAGTGATTTTCTAGGTGCCTAAGTCCCTTTGTGAATCTAGCCCAGGGGTTCTCAAACTGGGAGTCAGGACCCCTCAGGGGGTCATGAGGTTATTATATGGGGGGGTCATGAAATGTCAGCTTGCACCCCAAACCCCACTTTGCATCCGGTATTTATAATGGTGTTAAATATATTAAGAAGTGTTTTTCATTTATGAGGGTGGGTCGCACTCAGAGGCTTGCTATGTGAAAGGGGTCACCAGTATAAAAGTTTGAGAACCACTGATCTAGCCCAAAGTCTCTAAACATTATGGTTGCAAAGATAACCTTAAAAATGTGAACTGTGTACACACCAATGCAGTTATGTCTGCTCAAGTCTGCAGATAACATAAAACATGAGTTCTGAGAAGCATGGTGTGCCCCATCCATCTGGGGGAGTTAATTCTGAAATCTAATGCTGTCAATGTGAATGTCAACATTATTAACTATTTATCAGCTGATCATTACTATGTTGGGCACTTTCATATTTACCTCAATAAATATCTCACTTTTTAAATTTAAATTAAAGCTGTTGCAGAATGTCCAGTTTCCTGCATTGGAATGTGAGAGAATCAAGCTGCCTTGCTGCAGAATTCAAGTTAAGCTTGCTGCAGAGCGTATAGGGTCTTGGTTATGCTATTGTTACAAGCAAAAATGTCTCTCTGGTACCTTAAAAAGATAGCAAGTGCAGGAGTTTATAATTTTGAGTATTACTGATGTTTTATTATTAATAGACCAGTGGGGATTTTTCCAGACTTCCATGAGTCAGAAGAGCTCACATTAGTAAATCTTACATATTCATTTATTTATACAATTATATGTTGGGTCTTGTAGTCTTTTCAGCCCAGAAGGAGCCAAGATACTGGAAGTGTAAATATATTGATTGATTTTTAGAGGTCACAGATATCTCCTTTAGGGTCTGATTCATTCTGAGCCGTGTGAATCTAAAGAAGAGTAACAAAATTACCAAAGATGATGTATACTGCTCCTTAGGGGTACCTCTTCACTACCGGCCGGATCGGCGGGTAGCAATCGATTTCTCGGGGATCAATATATCAATCCCCGAACGCGCTCCTGTCGACTCCGGAACTCCACCAACGCGAACGGCGGTAGCGGAGTCAACATGGGGAGCCGCGGACGTCGATCCCGCGCCGTGAGGACAGTAAGAAATTCGATCTAAGGTACTTCGACTTCAGCTACGCTATTCACGTAGCTGAAGTTGCGTATCTTAGATCGATCCCCCCCCAGTGTAGACCTGCCCTAAGATAAACTGTGTATTCATAACCAGAGTGAAACCTTGGCAGAGAGCAGTTAGAATTAGCTGGCACCATCAAGGCTGCTTTACTTCATGAACTACAAGGTTGTATGAGTTGTATACATTCATTTATTTTGTTGATTCAGGGCCCAATCCTACTCCCAGCAAAGTCACTGACAAAACTCCTATTGATTTAATTGGTGCAGATACTATAAGAGCCTGATTCTGGGGTGTGGGGGGATGAAGCTGTGTGCCTCCAGTACAATTAAATGCTGAGCACTGTGGTCTCTCACTGACGTCAATCGGAGTGCAAGGCACTAGCAGCTTGTTAGGAGTGTGTATTCCCTGCAGGATCAGCTCCATCATGGACAAAAAAAATTAGTTCCATCCTCAGCTGTGCCCAATAAGTACTGGGAGCAGTTGAGGGGTGGGGGAGCTGTAAATAAAGAGCTATTTGTGGCTCTCTGAACTTGGAGCCAATCCTTCATTAATCAATCTCTAACATAGTTTAAAACAGCCTCAGTTCTGCTGTAAAAAAACAGTAGCTGGCAATGACCCCAATTGGGCAATGACCTAGGCTGAGGATCACCAGAGATTCTCCAGCCATGCTCCCTACTGTCCCACTAATTCTAAGGCTTGGGTTGGCATGAGAGCCATCAGTGTGGCAAAATCTTTAGACAAGCTGTTGATAGAGCCCTTTGAAAAAAGAAGAAATTTCTGTCTTCTGCTTTAAGGGATGACAAAGGGGATTCAAAGAGTTCAGTGGAAGTCACATTTCTTTTCTCTCATGTGGCGACACCAGGGCCAATGGAAGAGCTCAAGCTCCAAAACAGAGGGAGTTGTGGGAACAAGAGTTCAGGGGAGGAAAATTCCACCAGAAGCCTGGACAATCTTTCTCCTGTTAACAACAAACCCTCAGCCTGACAATCTTGGAGAGGCTGAGGACCTCTGTGTGACTGTAGGGCATCTATTTAATTTCCTTACAAATCAGAAGAACTTCACCAAAAACAAATGGATATTTAGATTAAAAAAGAGCAGGAATTTGATTATGCAGGAAAAGTTCGTTCAATCAAGGACTACAAAGGACCTGCAGAAAATGGCGAGGATGTAAAAACATCCTCTAGCGCCTACTTTCCTTAGAAATGATATAACAGGTTTCCCCCACAGGGGAAGCTGCTTGGAGTTTATTTCATCATTTTTTTTAATCATACAGAAGAGATATAGAGAAATCAGAGCTGTGCTGGACCCCAGTGCCTTCCACAACGGCACCATGCTGGTGAGTAATTACCAAGGGGATTTACTCACCTTAATGGATCTCAGAGGTAGAGCTATCCTTTCCAGTCAGTGAGACATAGATTCCTAAGGGCTGTCCATGGTCACTCACATTATCAGCTCAAGGTGCTTCCATTTGACCTCTCAACTGCATGGGTACTTTTCAAGATTTAGAAACTGTCATTGCCAACCTTCACTTCAGGAGATCACACATCCACCAACTCACCCTCTTCCTCCAATGCCATCACAACTGACCTTCTCTCTCAGGTTCCAAACAGCCACAAAGATCCAGGAAGCCTGTACATAGCAGCATGGCTGCTGAAAGGAGCAGAATAAAAATAAATGGTTAATCCATTTAGGTCATTGACATCTTATTGGTCTCCAGAAAATGTTCTGTATCATGGATCTACACAACCACTTGGGACAAATGTATAGCATGGTATGGAAAAAGAAATTTGGACCACTTGGTGACCCATATTCTGTCAATTCTTCAGGTTCCTCAAGATATTTTATCCACCGGTTTGGCAGCCAGCAGTGTCAGCCCTAAGTCCTTTGCTGCTAAATAATTTTGTTTCAGATTTTGTATTATATAAAGTGCAAGAAAAATATTTTTATCTGCATACAAATATAGATAGAGACTTGTATGAACTAGTGTGCGGATGTTAGTTTATGATACTTAAGGGAAAATTACCTCCAATTAATGCATCCAAACCAAGATTTTCAAAAGTGACTAACGACTTCGGGTGCTTCAGTTTTTGGGTGTTCAACTTGAGACCTAGTTTTGGGAAGGTGGGTCCCCAGAGCCTTCTGATAATCATGCACCTTTAATATGACTCCAGATGGGGCCCCCAAAATCACAAGTCACTTTTGAAAATCTTAGCTAGGTCAGTTTTTAGAACATTTACACTGCTACCCCAATATAACACGACCTGATATAACCCGGGATCGCATACAAGGCGTTAAAGCTCTAGCCTGGTCTACACTACGCGTTTAAACCGGTTTTAGGAGCGTAAAACCGATTTAACGCCACACCCGTCCACACTAAGAGGCCCTTTATATCGGTATAAAGGGCTCTTTAAACCAGTTTCTGTACTCCTCCCTAACGAGAGGAGTAGCGCTAATATCGGTATTAACATATCGGATTGGGGTTAGTGTGGCCGCAGATCGACGGTATTGGCCTCCGGGCGGTATCCCACAGTGCACCACTGACCGCTCTGGACAGCAATCTGAACTCGGATGCAGTGGCCAGGTAGACAGGAAAAGCCCCGCGAACTTTTGAATATTTCCTGTTTGCCCAGCGTGGAGCTCCGATCAGCACGGGTGGTGATGCAGTTAAAAATGAAAATAAAGAAAGAGCTCCCGCATGGACGATGCGGACGTGATCGCTGTAAGGGCAGGCAAATCTGTTCTATCAGCGCTCCGTTACAGAAGACGAAATTCAAAATCATTTTTTAAATATCTCCAGACAGACGCCATAGCAGGGACTCAGCGCACTGCTGCGTGACAAGCATAACGGAAAGCCAAAGAATCAAATGGACGCTCATGGACTGGAGGACTCAAGCTATCCCACAGTTCCTGCAGTCTCTGAAAAGCATTTGCATTCTTGGCTGAGCTCCAAATGCTTCTAGGGTCAAAAACAGTGTCCGCGGTGGGTCAGGGCATAGCTCGGCAATTTACGCATCCCCCCACCCACCCCCAGAAGTGAAAGGGAAAACAATCCTCTCTTGACTCTTTTACATGTCACCCTATCTTTACTGAATGCTGCAGATAGACGCGATGGTGCAGCACTCAACACCAACATCCTTGCTCCCCCCACGCTATGGCTGGCTGATGGTACAATACGACTGGTACCCGTCCTCGTCATCAGCCTATTGGCACATGGGGCAGTGCAAAAGGACTGGTAACCATGCTGACTAGCATCTGTCAGGTCGATCAAGGGTGCCTGGTCCTAATTTTTCCTGGTAGATGGTACAGTATGGCTGATATCCATCGTCGTCATAGCAACAGGGGGCTGAGCTCCATCAGCCCCCACCCTTCATGTGTAAAGAAAAGATTCAAGTGCCCCTGAACTAGCAGAGGGATGCTGGGCTCCTCTCCTACACACTCCTTACTGTCCTGTCTGGACTATCATAGCAGCTGGAGGCTGCCTTCCACTCATATCTCACTAACAAGTCACTGTGTCTTATTCCTGCATTCTTTATTACTTCATCACACAAGTGGGGAGACAATGCTACGGTAGCCCAGGAAGACTGGGGGAAGAATGGAATGAACAGGTGGGGTTGTTGCAGGAGCACCCCCTGTGAATAGCATACAGCTCATAATTTCTGCAGGATCTGACACAGAGCAGCTGTGCTCTCTGGTTCTCTGATACAGTGGTTCTCTAGTACACTTGCCCATATTCTAGGCAGGACTGATTCTATTTTTAGATACCAAAAAGGAGGGATTGACTCAGGGAGTCATTCCCAAGTTTGGCTTTTGCGCCCCTGGCTAAGAGCAGCCAGGGGCACTTATGACAGCAGAAAATGGAACAGTGCAAAAGGACTGGTAGCCACGATCATCTTATTACCAATTTATGGATTGGTAGATGGTACAGTATGGCTGATAACCATCTCTGCTGTCATGCAAAAGCAAAAGCATGCTGCTGTGTAGCGCTGCTGAATCGCCTCTGTCAGCGGCATCTAGGACACATACGGTGACAGTCACAAAAGGCAAAACAGGCTCCATGTTTGCCATGCTATGGCATCTGCCAGGGCAATCCAGGGAAAAAAGCCGCGAAATGCTTGTCTGCCGTTGCTTTCCCAGAGGAAGGAGTGACTGACGACATTTACCCAGAACCACCCGCGACAATGATTATTGCCCCATCAGGCACTGGGATCTCAACCCGGAAATTCCAAGGGGCGCGGGGGAGGCTGCGGGAACTATGGGATAGCTACGGAATAGCTACCCACAGTGCAATGCTCCAGAAGTCGATGCTAGCCTCGGACCGTGGACGCACACCACCGATTTAATGTGTTTAGTGTGGCCGCGCGCACTCGATTTTATACAATCTGTTTTACAAAACCGGTTTATGCAAATTCGGATTAGTCCCGTAGTGTAGACGTACCCTCTGACACGCTGCTCTAAGCAGCGTGCTAAGGGTGCCGGCCCAGGCCGGGGCCGAGGGGTTCAATAAGGGGCAGAGGGTCTTGGGGGTGGTCAGGGGCTACCCCCCGAGGATCTGGGGGGCAGGAGCTGTGGGAGGGCACTTTTGGGGGCCCCGCAGTCCCAGAGTGGCGCGGGGGATTAGTGGGGGGCTGGGAGCAGCCCGCTCTACTTCCCTTGCCCCGTCCCCAGCCGTGTTGCTCGGGGGAGTGGGTTTGGGGGAAGGGATCCCCCCCGCACTCACCAGCAGCAGCAGAAGCGGAGCAGCCCGGCCCTAGCCCGCTCCACTCTGCCAGCTCCCAGCTGCAGTGCTCCGCTTCCTGCCACAGGTGAGTATGGGGGCTGTCCTTTCCCCAACCTCCCTGCACTCACCAGCGGCGGGAAGCAGAGCAGCCCAGCCCCAGCCAGCTCCACTCCGACAGCTCCCAGCCGTGGCGCTCCGCTTCCCACCACAGGTGAGTGGAGGACCTTTCCCCAGCTGCTCCCTAGCGACACGGCTGGGGCCGGGACAAGGAAAGCGGAGCGGGCTGGGGCTGCTTCGCTCCGCTTCCTGACACAGGTGAATGCGGGGGGCGGGCATCCTTTCCCCAACCTCCCCGCACTCACCGGGGGCAGGAAGCAGAGCGCCGTGGCTGGGAGGTGGCGGAGTGGAGCAGGCTGGGGCCGGGCTGCTCCGCTTCCCACGGCTGCTGGTGAGTGCCTGTTGGGGGGGGGTGTGCGGGGTGAATAGGGGTCAGAGCAGTCAGGGGACAGGGAGCAGGGGGGTTGGGTTGGGTCCTGGGGGTGATTAGAAACAGAGGTCTCTGGAGGGGGCGGTCAGGGAACAAGGAATGGGGTGGGGAGCAAAGCAAGTTTGATATAACACAGTCTCACCTATAATGCGGTGAGATTTTTTGTGTCCCAAGGACCGCGTTATATTGGGGTAGAGGTGTATATATTAGGGGAAAAATTAGGAAGATACAGATAGTTGCTTGCTTGGACTAAACATTCTCAGCAGGAAGACAATTGTTTTAATTTTTTGCCTTTGACTGTTTTGTCCTGTAATCTCATCATTATTATAATGGAATTGTGTACAGATTTCACTTGTCTTCTTGATTATGGAAGTTGATTTGGGAGAATCTCCTACTCATTGCTCTTCATTGTATCACAATAAATGTTTGTGTGTGTTCTTTTAAAAAAAAGAAAAGGATTGCAAACTATCATTATCCCCCCAGAAACATTGTCTTGGGATTAGGTATGTCAACTGATTAAAAAAATTAATTGTGATTAATTGTGCGATTAAAAAAATAATTGTGATTAACTGTGCTATTAAAAATTAATTGTGATTAATCGTGTGATTAATCACGCTGTTAAACAATAATAGAATACCATTTATTTAAATATTTTGGGATGTTTTCTACATTTTCAAATATATTGATTTAAATTACAACACAGAATACAAAGTGTACAGTGCTCACTTTGTATTTATATTTGATTACAAATATTTGCACTGTAAAAAGAAAATAAATATTATTTTTCAATTCACCTAATACAAGTATTGTAGTGCAATCTCTTTATCATGAAAGTTCAACTTAAAAATGTAGACTTATGTACAAAAAAATCCCTGCATTCAAAAATAAAACAATGTAAAACTTTGAGTCTGCAAGTCCAATCAGTCCTACTTCTTGTTCAGCCAATCACTCAGATAAACAAGTTTGTTTACGTTTGCAGAAAATAATGTTCATGCTTCTTGTTTACAATGTCACCTAAACGTGAGAACAGGTGTTTGCCTGGCACTGTTGTAGCTGGTGTTGCAAGATATTTACATGCCAGATATGCTAAGGATTCATATGTCCCTTCGTGCTTCAACCACCGTTCCAGAGGACATGTGTCCATGCTGATGATGGGTTCTGCTCGATAATGATTCATGACCGATGCATGTTCATTTTCATCATCTGAGTCAGATGCCACCAGCAGAAGGTTGATTTTCTTTTTTGGTGGTTTTGATTCTGTAGTTTCCACATCGGAGTGTTGCTCTTTTAAGACTTCTAAAAGCATGCTCCACACCTCATCCTTCTCAGATTTTGGAAGGCACTTCAGATTCTTAAATCTTGGGTCGAGTGCTGTAGCTATCTTTAGAAATTTCACATTGGTATCTTCTTTACATTTTGTCAAATTTGCAGTGAAAGTGTTCTTAAAATGAACAAAATGTGCTGGGTCATCATCCAAGACTGCTATAACATGAAATGTATGGCAGAATGCGGGTAAAACAGGGCAGGAGACATACAATTCTCCCCCCAAAGAGTTCAGTCACAAATTTAATTAATGCATTATTTTTTTAACGAACGTCATCAGCATGGAAGCATGTCCTTTGGAATGATGGCCAAAGCATGAAGAGGCATATGAATCTTTAGCACATCTGGCGTGTAAATATTGTGCAATGCCAGGTACAACAGTGCCACGTGAATGCCTGTTCTCACTTTCGGGTGATATTGTAACTAAGAAGTGGACCACACTATCTCCCATAAATGTAAACAGACTTGTTTCTCTTAGCGATTGGCTGCACAAGAAGTAGGACTGAGTGGACTTATAGGCTCTAAAGTTTTACATTGTTTTGTTTTTGAGTGCACTTTCATGATAAAGAGATTGCACTACAGTACTTGTATGAGGTGAATAGAAAAATACAATTTCTTTTGTTTATCACTTTTACAGTGCAAATATTTGTAATAAAAAATAATATAAAGTGAGCATTGTACACTTTGTATTCTATGTTGTAATTGAAATCGATATATTTGAAAATGTAGAAAACATCAAAAATATGTAATAAATTTCAATTAGTATTCTATTGTTTATCAGGGCGATTAATCACAATTCATTTTTTTATCGCGATTAATTTTTTTGAGTTGATTGTGTGAGTTAACTGTGATTAATCGACAGCCCTACTTGGGATATATTGGTTAAATGGTAAATGAGAGTAAAAGGGAGTGTTTTCATTAAAATGAAACAACATGGTTTGACTTATTTGTTCTCTATGAGAGGTTACACAAGGATGATGAAAAATAATATTGCATCTGAATAGATTGAAACAATGCAAAGGTCTGTGTAGAAAATGTAGGGACTGGTACATTGAATTAATAAAGTTAACTATTCAGATGTTGGGCAAATTTAAGGCAACTTTGTGTGTATATATTTTCTCTTGCAGTAGTCTGTGGATGTGGTTGGAGATGCACCCCATTTTCAATCTAAAACAAGAGTTTGCATCCCTTTAGGCAGAACAAACGTGGGGTCTTGTGAAGGATGTACAAAGCTGTTCTTAGAGCTCTCTACATTGCTCTCTACAGTGATCACTCTATAAGTGCCTCTCACAGTATAAAAGCTGTTTTCCAAGAGAAGAGAGGGTTTAAATGGGTGACCCACATTGTCTATAACCGTACAACACATTGGTAGTGAAGAGCACATTGTACTGTTGTTACCCTGTACTGAAACTTCATGCACCATGTACTGCTGGAGAGGTTGAAACTAGAACACTTTGTATGCTGCAAATTGTTTCACAATGCGACTGAGTGGTACTGGTAATAGGAACAGATATGAATGTGTCACCTGCTCCTCTTTTATCCTTGTCATTTCCTGTGTTCCTAAGAAAACCAGTATTTTCTCCAAAGAAAAAGTTTGTTCCTTTCCTAGCAATTTCTCTTCTCGTCATATTCTCTACTTGTGGTCACTTTCCATCTGCTGATTGAACTCCGGTAGGTTAGTGGAGAAGGAGACCTGCCCACTAAACTCCTGCCACAAAGAGTTCTTCCAAAGATTACCAAAACTAACAATAACAAAATGGTTAACCTTGTCATCAGCTAACTTTTATTTGTACCTGTGAACACACTTGGACCACATTAGACCAGTGCTCTGACCTGTGTTGGTTTCTAATAAAAGCTTCGGGATGGATTTAAGGTGTTGATTTTAACCTATAAAGCCCTAGATAATTTGAGGCAGTTACGGAAAGGATCTCATCTCTCTCCTTGTGATGTACAGCCGCACTTGAGATCAGCAAAGGTGCTGGGGCTGCCTCAATAGAAATGAGAAGGAGCTGATGCCGGGGTGTTCTCTGGGAGGGGTCTTTGTTCCCATCCGTGGCTGTCAGAGCCCAGATTTGTTAATCCCTTGGGCATGTTGCAAAAATCATCTTTTCCCCCCTATATGTTAAGGTTGGTGAAGAGGGTGTGGGATGAGATGGATATACTTATGGACAGTCCTTTAGTTTATGTTGTGAACTTTTAATTTATGCGATAGACATCCAGAGCCTATGGGTGCCTATGTGGTGTATTTTAAAATATTTGAATAAATAAATAAGAATATTCTCTGCTTTGTATGCTTCTCTAATGCAGTTGTGAATCCAAATAGAAATGTCGCCCGTGCGTTCTATCTTCTCTCTGTTTCATACTCAGAAGGTAACAAACTGGGAATTAGATTTCCTTAACTGCTGTGTTCTGTAGAGAGAGATTTTTTCAGGGCCCTTCAAACACCCAGATCTTGCAAGATCTTTCCTTACCTTTGTTGTTGAATAGCATAGAAAGAAGGTAGGAGATTGGACTCCTCTTGAGGATTAATTCCTCCAGGGTTCCTAGTGCCACCTTGTCTTTGTGTATAGCAGTTACATGGAAAGAGTTCTGAGGTCTGATATTCTGAATACAGGAGTGATTGCTACCAGGCAAGATATATTAAGAGTTGTTAAATATAGGGAAATAACTGATCAGAGTGGTCCACATGGTTGTGAAGTGAGAGATTCTAAAATCGAAAATGAGACTTCATGTTGGGCACTTGAAAACCTTTGGCCTGATTCTCTGTTTCCCTTCATCTCATGTAGTCACCCAGTTCAAGACACTACCAGACACTACTTGATGAGAATGGTAGGATTTTACACCAACTGCACAGTAACATGACTATATGAAGTGAAGGGCAATGGAGAATCAGGTCCAATAGGTCTGAGCATCTCCACTTCTCTGAGGAAATGTGATACATATGGGTGGTCTGTTAGTGATAATGCTCAAACCTCAAAATATTCAGAGGTTATTTAGATAAGCATGCTCATCCAGCACATGTCTGAACATTTTTCAATTGAGAAAATGAAGGCCAGAAATGCCCTAAGATGAATTTTTCCCATGAAGTTTTCAACAAGTCTGGTTTCAAAATCAGGAAATGCAGAGAAGCACATATATTTAAATAAACAGTACTGAACTTTTCCTAACCTCACTAAAGATTTGAATGAAGCTGATTTTTTTTTTTGAGAGAGACAATTTTGGTCATTTCCTCTTTTATCAGAATGCATATGTTTTCATCCTTAAATGCAGGAAAGTCTTATTTTGCAAACTCTTTTCTAGAGCTGAGTGCTTTCTTCAGCACCATGAATGTTGTTTTTTTTTTCTTTTCTTAAGCAACTTTCTTCAATTGTCCATGTGACTTGCTCAAGATGTAAAATGCTATATTTATGATTCAACTTCTGTTTGGTTTTGATTCCAGATGTTGGGACTATGTTTGTACTTTGGTGAGTTTCCTTAAGTGGGTTACTCTGGCCCTATGCCAACCCTCATTGAACTCAATAGAAAGACTCACACTGATTGCAAGCTTTTTGGGGTAGATATTATCTTTTTGTTCTAAGAACATAAGAACAGCCATACTGGGTCAGACCAATGGTCCATCTAGCCCAGTGTCCTGTCCTCCCACAGAAGCCAGTGAGAGATGCTTCGGAGGGAATGAACAGAACAGGACAATTATTGAGTGATCCATCCCCTGTCCTCCAGTCCCAGCTTTGATGTTTACCCCCATGTAAACCAAATGGAAGTTAAATTGACATTGGACACCTTTATTGTGAAGTGAGAATGTCCTCATACAGACTTGCACTGAAGTAACAAAAGGTATGAATTAAAATGGATTTAATTATTTTGGTACAAGTTTGTGTATAGACCAGTCCTCAAGTTACTGGCTGAACTGGCATCAGTGGGAGAAAAGCAAAGTTTGTGGTTAGACATTTAATATTTCCTTAAATGGCATTTCATTTAATATTGTGTGACAAAATTCTCAATAAAGAAGATATTAGAACAGAGAGGGAAAATCCTTGAATGTATTGGGCCAGATGCTAGAGCTATGCTGATTTACACTAACTGGAGATCTAACCATTGTGGTTTTAAATTCCAGGTTTTTTCCCCCATTTAACTGCACTGATCCTAATGAAGCCATTAGGGATTTTCTGTAGATGGATGCAATACATACTGTAACAATTGTGCACTCACAGTATGCCCTCTAAGCTATTAAATACTGTAAAATCCTGCTACACTTTGTTGTTTGTATCCTGTCATTGGGGTTCCCACTAAAGTTTTGGGGACATAATCCCATTCAGATTAAAATGTTCCTTTTTTACCTCTGTGAAATAGGCCTAATTGGGACTAATTGTCCCTTAATCATTGACAACTCCTTTGCCCTGTTTACTCTCAGAGCAGCATTTAGGGGTTCTTTCTCCCTCTCAAATTTTACCAGTTTTACAGAATGTACTTGATGGGAGGGGGAGAGTATTCTGACAAAATGGTTCATTTTCACCATAAAGGATGATGATGAAAACTCTCTCCTTTTCATGAAGTCATCAGCATCTGCTTTTTTATATGTGCATTTGTGGGATGAAGTTTTTAAAACAGCACACTGAACTCTTCTGAAAACTCTGAGCACTCTCCTACCCTGGCCCTTGTACAGCAAGGAGAAGAGAAGATGCAGTGATTGATGATTCTAATATGGACAGATTTTAATTTTATAGGGACTGTGGCCTTGTGGCACAATCTAGTGGAAACCCCAAATCATTATGAAATTACTTGGCATTCTCAGGACATATTCTAATCACAGTGATTTCATTAGATCTTATGCACAATTAATCCTTAGGAAACACACATGACTTCTGCATACTGCAAAGTAAATACATCCTACTGATTTAATTGAGTCTTTGTTAAATATGCCAACAAATACACACTTTTGTAAACCTATTGCATTTTGATTTCTTCTGTTTTTGGCATTTGGTTGAATGATCAGTCCCTTTCTAAAGTGCCCTTCAGTGCAAATACTTCTTTTCTTGTTAGTTAAGAGCCTGCCCAAAGCCCACTGAAGGCAGTGGGAGTCTTCCCATTGACCATAAGCCCTTAGCTCCTTACAGTCTACATTTGTGGTTGAGCCACTTAGCTGCTCAAGAGATTTCCTTGCAATGTCTGAATTGGTCAAAAAGAAGCATCTGAATTATCTTTGTCCTTACGTACTGTCCAGTGGTGCCCATAGAGGTATACATGTTACACTTGGTGCATACCATTGGCAGCAGTGCGGAGGAGCAGAACTGGCTGCCCCCCTACCCATTCAAGTTTGGCCCCACTGGCCCTCTGTGGCAGGGGGAGGGTCCAAGAGCTCAGGCTCCAGCCAAAGCCCAAATGTCTACACCACAATTTTATAGCCCAGCAGCCTGAGCCCTACCAGCCTAAATCAGTAGATACGGGCCAGCAGAGTAGACATACACATTACCCTATTTCTGCAGTTCTCCAGTCTTGCCTCTTTGAGTTTAAACTGGGAATCTAGTTTGGTGGGGCTAATTTATTTAATTATCCATTTTAATTATTCCTTGAATGGTCATCCCTGCAGTGCCTTGGTGTTAATGACATTAAGAAATATTCACATAGTCATTCATAGCAGTCTTTACTCTTTGGTTCTTCTAAGCTCAGGACATTTTCTTTTCTTTTCTTTTCTTTTCTTTTCTTTTCTTTTCTTTTCTTTTAAGGAATCTCAAAGGGTTCATTCAAAGATGGATTGACTTCAGTGGCGTTATTCCAGATTTTTTTCTAGTGTAACTGAGAGCAGAGTCTTGCTGTAACAGTATATTGAATGGAAAAAAGTCAATTTTTCTTTGGTACTGGATTGTAACTTAGAATTAACTACAGGAGTACTGTCAACTTACATTTTGAAGCCTGAAGTATCTTCTCTAACAGGATATATCAACTTAAAATTTCACTTCTGTATGATTTTTTAAAACCACTTACTATCATTACAAGTAACATATATGATTATAAATGACAGAGATTAGAGGAAACATATGTTTCTAGTTTGTTTACTTTGTGCATTTGACACCACTTTGTGTGCAGTCCCTTTCACTGTTACCCCATATAAGCAGTCAGTTTATCCTGTTGTTTTTGTGGGTATTTCATACAACAACAAACAAAAACATTTTAAATATGGGAAAATGTGATTCTAAAACTACAAAAATTGTCAGGGGTTCACAGCAGCAAGTGCTATACCTGAAACTACCTTTAATTCAGTTTTGAACTTGACTACCTTTTAAATCAATACTGTTTCTGTAAAGGATTAATATTCTCTCTCTCTGTCTCTCTCTCTCAAGACACACATACTGGAGTACTTAAAATGTATACTTTTAGCTGTACTGAATAATATTGATGTCAGGTCAGTGCAATGAGAACTAACAGCCAGACCCCTTTGTACAATGCAAGGATGAGCAAAGGTGCAGCAAAAAGAAAAGGGGCCAAAACTTGCAGAAATGGAAGAAGAGGAAACTTTGTGTCATGATTAATGGCCTGAAAATCAAAAAGAAATCTTACAAAAAGTAGAGATATGGACAGATTTCTAAGGATGAGTACAAAAGAACTGAAAAAGCACGTAGGGACAAAATTGGAAAGGCTAAGGCATGACATGAATTACACATAGCAAGGGATATAAAAAGCAAGAAGAATAGGTTCTATAAATACATTAGGAGCAAGAAAGAGATGAAAGAAAGTATAGGTCCACGACTAGAGGGGACGTTGTGACTTAGGGCAGGTCCATACTCACTGCGCGGGTCGAAGGGTTGCGCGAACGGCGGTGGCGGAGTCGACCTTGGAGCCGCGGAGTTCGACCCCGCCGCGTCTGGACGGGTAAGTAAGTCGAACTAGGGTACTTCGAGTTCAGCTACGCTATTCGCGTAGCTGAACTTGCGTACCCTAGTTCGACCCCCGCCCTTAGTGTAGACCAGGCCTTAGTTGCGACCAGATGATTAACACAATTCATATTAGCAAGGGGAAGAAACACAAGCCGAAACAGGGAAAAAACAGTTTAAAGAATATTTTGATAAGTTAGATGTATTTAAGTCAGCAGGGCCTGATGAAATTCACCCTAGGGTACTTAAGGAACTGGCTGATGTAATGTTGGAACAATTAGTGATAATCTTTGAGAACTCATGGAAGATGGGTGACATCCCAGAGGACTGGAGGACAAACGTAGTACCTATCTTTAAGAAGGAGAACAAAGAGGAGCCAGGGAATTATAGACCAGTGAGCCTAACTTTGATACCTGGAAAGATACTGGAGGAAATGATTAAACAATCAATTTGTAAGAACATAGAGGATAAAAGGATTATAAGAAATAGCCAGCATGGATTTGTCACGAACAAGTCATGCCAAACCAACCTAATTTCCTTCTTTGACAGTGGTATTGGCCTAGTGGGTTCAGGGGAAGCAGTAGATGTTGTATATCTTGATTTTAGTAAGGCTTTTGACACAGTCCCACATCACATTCTGATAAGAAAACTAGGAAAATGTGGTCTAGATGAAATTACTATAAAGTGGGTGCACAACTAGTTGAAAAACTGCACTGAAAGATAGTTATCCATGATTTACTGTCAATCTGGGTGGACTTATCTAGTGGGGACCCACAGGGGTCTGTCCCAGGTCCCGTACTATTCAATATTTTCATTAATGACTTGGATAATGGAGTGGTGAGTGTGATACAGCAGAGCCAGAGGGCAGCAGGAGACTGATAGATGGGAGATACATAAGCCCCAGGATGATCAGAGACTTATTCCCTGGGGACTGAGGAGAGGTTACTACAGGTTAATTAGAGCACCTGGAGCCAATTAAGGCCCTGCCAAAGACCTAATAAAAACCCCTGTTTCCGTCAGAGAGGGAAGGAGAGCTGACTGTAGTTTGGAGGAGCACTTTTGTTAACCAGAAGATCCAAGTACCAGGGGAAGGGAAACTCTGCTCAAGCAGAGCAGAGGGACTCCCCAGATACAGAGGACTGAGAGAAACCCTGCCCAAGAGGGTAGAGGGCAGAAAGCCCGTGAAGATGAAGGAGCTGGGACCCAGAGTAGAGGATGGGCCCAGGTTCCTTCCCCTTCTCTCTCCCATCAGGGCACTATCAGAGCCCTTGATGCCCAAGAATAGGGGCAAGAGGTTGCGCCCTGACCCATCACATGAAGAGAAAGTACAGGACCCACAATAATAGCGCTGGCCATTTGCCACAGGAATATGCTTATAAAATTTGTAGATGACACCAAAGTGATAGGAGTTGCAAGCACTTTGGAGGACAGGATTAGAATTCAAAATGATACATTTTAATAAATTGGAGAATTGGTCTGAAATCAACAAGATTAAACTCAGTAAAGAAAAGTGCAAAGTACTACACTTATGAAGGAAAAATCGAATTCAAAAATACAAATTGGGGAATAACAGGGGGCAGGCTAGCTCAGTGGTTTGAGCATTAGCCTGCTAAACTCAGGGTTGTGAGTTCAGTCCTTGAGGGGGCCACTTAGGGATCCGGGGCAAAAATCAGTACTTGGTCCTGCTTGTGAAGGCAGGGGGCTGGACTCAATGACCTTTCAAGGTCCCTTCCAGTTCTAGGAGATAGATATATCTCCAATTATTTTTTTTTAAATTTATTTAACTGGCTAGGCAGTAGTACTGATGGAAAGGACGTGGGGCTTATAATGGCTCATAAAATGAATATAAGCCAGCAACGTGATGGAGTTATGAAAATGGGTAATATCTTTCTGGAGTGTATTAACAAGAGTGTTGTTCTGCTCTACTCAGCACTGATAAGGCCTCAGCTGGAGTACTGTGTCCAGTTCAGAAAGAAGTGGACAAATTGGAGATAGTCCAAAAAGAGCTGGCTGAGGACCTACTGGACTGGAAGAAAGCTAATGTTGTACCATTTTTTTTAAAAAGGTAAATGGAACGAGCCAGGTAATTATAGGCCTATCAGCCTGACAATGATCCTGGGCAAGATAATGGAGTGGCAGATATGGCAATCAATTAATAAAGAACTAAAGGAGGGTAATATAACTAATGCAAATCAACATGGGTTTATAGAAAATGGATAATGTCAAACTAACTAGATATTTTTGTGATGAGATTACAAATGTGGTTGATAAAGATAATAGGGATGATGTAATATACTTAGACTTCTGTAAGGCATTTGATCTGGTATCGTACAACACTTTGATGAAAAAAAATAGACCAATATAAAGTTAACATGGCACACATTAAATGGATTAAAAACTGGCTAACTGATAGGTCTTAAAATGTAACTGTAAATGGGGAATCATCGCTGAGTGGGTCTGTATCCAGTGGAATCCCACAGGGATTGTTTTTTGGCCCTATGCTATTTAACATTTTTATCAATGACCAAGAAGAAAATATAAAATCATCACTAATACATTTTGCAAATGACACCAAAATTGGGGGAATGGTAAATAATTAAGAGAACAGATCCCTGATTCAGAGCCATCTGGATCACTTTGTAAGTTGGGTGAAAGCAACCAATATGCGTTTTGATACAGCTAAGTGCATGAATATATATCTAGGAACAAAGAATGTAGTTCATATATGTAGAATGTGGTTCCGTTCTGGGAAGTAGTGACTCTGAAAAAGATTTGGAGTTCATGGTGAGTAATCAGCTGAGCATGAGCTCTCAGTGTGACACTATGGCTAAAAGAGCTAAAGTGATTCTGGGATGCATAAAGAGAGGAATCTTGAGTAGGAGAGGAGGGGTTATTTTGCCTCTGTATTTGGCACTGATGCAGCTGCTGCTGAATACTGCGCCCAGTTCTGGTGCCCACCATTCAAGAAGGATGTTGGAAAATTGGAAAGGGTTCAGAGAAGAGCCATGAGAATGATTAAAGGATGAGAAAACATGCCTTATAATGATGGACTGAAGGAGCTCACTCTGTTTAGTTTAACAAAGAGAAGATTAAGGGTTGACTTGATTACAGTCTATTAGAACCTACATGGGGAACAAATATTTAATAATGGGCTCTTCAAACTAGGCGAGAAAGATATAACACAATCTAAGAGCTGGATGTTGAAGCTAGACAAATTGAGATTGTAAACAAAGGTGTACATGTTTAACAGTGAGAGTAATTAACCATTAGTGATGGATTCTATCACTGACAATTTTTCAGTCACGATTAGATGTTTTTCAAAAAAGCTATGCTCTATGAATTATTTTGGGAAAAGTCTGTGGCCTGTGTTATACAGGAGGTCAGACTAGATCAGTGGTGGGCAACCTGTGGCTGATGGGCCGCACGCAGCCCGTCAGGGTAATCCACTGGCGGGCCATGAGACAGTTTGTTTACATTGACCATCTGCAGGCATGGCCGCCCGCAGCTCACGGTGGCTGCAGTTTGCCCTTCCTGCCCAATGGGAGGTGTGGGAAGCGGCGCGGGCCACAGGGAGCTGTGGGCGGCTGTGCCTGTGGACGGTCAATGTAAACAAACTGTCTCACGGCCAACCAGAGGATTACTCTGCCGGGCCACGTGCGGCCTATGGGCCGTAGGTTGCCCACCACTGGACTAGATGATCATAATTGTCCCTTCTGGCCTTAAAATCTATTTATCTCTGAGTCTAAAGGAGAGCAACAGAAGTGATAAAAGGTTTAGAAAACCTTACCTATGAGGAAAAGTTTAAAAAACTAAGTATGTTTAGTCCTGAGAAAAGCAGACTGAGGGGCGACCTGATAAGTCTTCAAATATGTTATAAAAAGGATGGTGATCAATTGTTCTCCATGTTCACTGAAGGTAGGACAAGAAGTATGTATAAACTCATTCATTAGCCTATTTGTTTATAAGCCGACCCCCCAAAATGGTTAGGTAAAAATAGCAAAAACTGTATGACCCGTTCATAAGCCAACCCTATATTTCAGGGATTGGCAAACTTTGGCTCCCAGCCTGTTAGGGTAAACCTCTAGCGGGCCTGGATGTTTTGTTTACTTGGAGCGTTCACAGGCACGGAGCCCCTCAGCTCCCTGTGGCCGCGGTTTGCCGTTCCCAGCCAATGGGAGCTTCAGGAAGTGGCGTGGGAATGGCCAGCCGCGGCCACAGAGAGCTGAGGGGCTCCAAGACTGCAGACGCTCTAGGTAAACAAAACGACAATGTATTAGATATTCAATTCAATGATTCCATAGAGTTTAAAATCATCAAATTTTGGTGTAGACCCATTTATAAGCCAACCCCTGCTCTTTGATGTGTCACCTTTTTACCAAAAATATTTGGCTTATGAATGAGTATATACGGTAATTAACTTAATCTTCTGCAAAAACTCTCTAACTGTAAGGTAGTTAAGCCTGGAATAGATTACCAAGGGAGGCTGTGGAATCCCCATCCTTAAAAGTTTTTAAGGAAAGGTTAGACGAATACCTGTCAAAGATGGTCTAGGTGTATTTGGTGCTGCCTCAGCATGAGAGGTTGGACTAGAAGATCCTCCCTTTCAGTTCTACATTCCTATGATTCCTCTTTTCCTGAACAAATGGATGCTCCTCCATGTGAAGACTATCACTGAGGTAAGGCAGGGATGAGAGTAGTGGAGGATAGAGTTGGGAGCAGTCACCCCATGCAGTATGTCCTCCTAGCAAACTGGTAGATTTCCTAGCAAAAATGTGCATGGAAGTTGTTTCAGTTTCATGCAATGTGGATTGGAGAGGGAGTGGGTGCTATCTGTTTGCACAGACATCCCATTGGTGAGGACGGAAAAAGTTTGTGTGTGAATCCTTGGGTACTGCATAGTTTTAAGGCCTCCTTCTTCTCTTGTACAGCCACTAATAGCTACCCACACTCCAAGAGACCAAGTGGTGGCAACTCCATGAGTTCCTGCTCAGAAGTTCTGGAAATATTTTAAAGTAAATACTGGTGGATGGTTCAGTATGAGTCATTGTAATGTTGAAAGTGAAGTTGATTGATCAGCAACTTTGACAGCCCATATCTTTTATCTGGACAGCTAAATCATAGGTATTACAGTAGGTGTCTCCATTTGCTGCTTGATTACCAATTTTACAACATACTGATATGTTTAAAGAAGGAGGCCAAGGTTTAAAAAAAAAGGGAGCTTTAAATTAGGCTTCTGTATAAATATTTAAGCACTTAAATAAGTGGCCTGATTTTCATGAGTGCTGAAAACTCAGCGGCTCCTTTTAACTTTAATGAAAACTGATGACTGCTCAATATGTTTGAAAATAAGGCAGTTTATTTAGTGCCCAAGGATTTATGAGCCTAACTTTAAGCACCTGTTTTCTAAAATCTTACCTGAAATGTGGTATTTAAATCTTTACTGATAGCATTGTCCAAAACTCCTTTGTAGATGGAAGATAAAGGAGTGTGACTCCTTGGCTTTTTGTTGTGATTGTATTAATAAAATGGATGTTATAAATCTGATGAATTATTTTAATAAGTCAGAAAGGTGGGGTCAAATTCCTTCTTGGCATATACCATAGCTGGGTCTGTTTCAGTATGACTAAAATGTATCTGGGGTAAAATTTACAGAAGTGCCTAAATGACTTAGGCGCCTAAGTCTCTTGAAAGTCAAGTCATTTTTTAAAATGTTATTTTTAGTCTTTATTTCTAGGGCTTTATCAGATCCTGTCTTTGCCATTAGCTACTTTGTGTCCAAGATATATACCAAGCAGGCTCTCTTCTCCACAAGAGGCAGTCTGAGTATAGTGCTAATCTCTGTGTAACAGAGTCTTGAAATTGTACTCAGCCCCCCTGGCTGGCATTCATTTCTTAAAATCACTCCATCATTTCATGCTAGTGAACCCAATGCTCTCACCGGAGGGATTGGGACCTGATCCAACCCCCATGAAAGTTAGTGGAAAGATTTATATGGACTTTGATGAGAGCTGGGTGGGACCATAGGTGAACCAATTTCAACCTGTTTTTTTAGAAATTGTCAGTTCAGCACAACAGTGGTCACTTAGAGCAGTCTCATCTGGATTGGATAAAGAACATAAGTACATAAGAAGAGCCATACTGGGTCAGATCAATGGTGACCTAGTCCAGTTTCCTGTCTTCTGACAGTAGCCAATACCAGAGCTTCAGGGGGGGTGTACAGAACACGTCAATTTTGGAGAGTTCCACCCCTGTCTTCCCCTCTCAGGTTCTGGCAGTCAGAGGTTATGGGTTGTCCTGAGCATGGGGCTGCATCCCTGACCATCTTGGCTAATAGCCATTGAAGGACCTATCCTCCATGAATGTAATGAGTGTAATGTCCTTTTGGTTTCACAACATCCCCTGGCAATGAGTTCCACAGGTTAATCGTGCATTTTGTGTGAAAAAGTACTTGCTCTTGTTTGTATTGAACCTGCTGCCTATTAATTTAATTGGGTGATCCTTAGTTTTTGTATTGTGAGAAAGGGTAAATAACATTTCCTTATTCACCTTTTCCACACCGTTCATGATTTTATAGACCTCTATCATATCCCTCCTCAGTCACCTCTTTTCTAAGCTGAACGACCCTAATCCTTTCTTGCTTGCTCTGTTTCCCTATTGAGCCTGGAGTTCATTATGCTTGAGACACCAGAAGCAAAGCTGTAGTGATTGTGAATAGTCTCCCTAGACATTCCAACTCTGTTGACAGTCTCTGTAGCTGACATACATGCTGTATGCTCAATTTACCTCATTACTACTGAGTGTTGTAGAAGCTGGTTAGAATCAGCACAAAGGATTTGTGCAGCTGGATTTTGGAAAAAGCTCTGGGAGAGACTGCATAATTTTTGGACAAAATGTTCTCAGTTTTGGCTGACCACTGGGATGGGAGTGAGACCCTGGAGTGATAGAGAAAATTTTAGATATCATCATTGCAAACAAAATGTGGGCAAAGTGTGTGCGTGGGGAGGAGGAGTTGGGGGAATCTGCAGCAGAATGGGGAAAGTATAGGAAGAAAATAAGAAAAATATTCATTTCATTCTGCAAAATATGGCTTGGTTTGGGGGTAAGACTGCAGCTATGTGGGAGAGGGGCCATAAGACCATTTTGTTTTTTCATTTGGAGATAGGCTAAAGCTACACAATTTTGGACACGGGTCTACATCCAGATTTTGAACATCCTTAATTTTAGGGGTTCTGTTTCAGGGCCATCTATACATTAAATAAGAATTAATCATAATTTAGCAGGGGAATAAATGTGGGATTTGTATCCTGAAGGAACAAAACAAAGGGAAATATTTATTATGTAAGCATTTAAATAGTCATTGCTCAAATCAAGAGAATGGAAAGGCAAGTACATTTGAAAAGGACTCCCGAGAGAGAGGTTTATTTATTGGACATGTGTTTGTCAGGGTTGAAGATCAAAGATGTGATTCTGCAGTTTGGGGAAGAGTGTTTGTAGGGCATGTGATGAGAGCAGAGGATGGAGTGGGAATATGGAGCAATATTAGATATATCACCTGAAACTGTCATCTCACTAGATCTTACAAACTAAAGAAAGTCAGGTCAGGCTAGTACTTTGATGAGGGATGTTTAAGGATAAAACAAGGTTCTGCAGGAGCTCGTACTTGTGCTCCATAGAGGAAAGATAGCCTGCTAGCCTCAGATTAAGGAGACCTATATTATCTTCTTTGCTCAGCCACAGACTTCCTATATGATCTTCGTCAAGTCGCTTTGGCCTGATCTACACTGGGAGGGGGATCGATCTAAGATACGCAACTTCAGCTACGAGAATAGCATAGCTGAAGTCGACGTATCTTAGATCGACTTAGATTGACTTACTTCGCGTCCTCGCAGCGCGGGATCGACGGCCACCACTCCCCTGTTGACTCCGCTTTCACCTCTCGCCCTGGTGGAGTTCCTGAGTCAACGGGGAGTGTGTTTGGAGATTGATGTATCGCATCTAGTTGAGACGTGATACATCTATCCCCGATAGATCGATCACTACCCGCCGCTCTGGCGGGTAATGTAGGCATACCCTTAGTCTCTCTGTGTCTCTGCTCCCTACTTCTGCTCCCTACTTCCCAGGGCTATTTGCAAAACAAGTACATTAAGGATTATGAGGTACTTAAATATCATGATATTTGAGTATCTCATAATCCTCAATGTATTTATGTACCTCAAACACTTAGTCATATAAGTGCCTAAAATAGGAGTTGTTGCTCTTTCCTTGGTGTTTGTATGGGTATAATGTCCGGTGCTTGTGGAAGGGCCAAATTTCAGATAAGATATAAAACTGGTCTTGCCCTCTTGTGGTTATCAAAGATTGCATGCAATTTTCACAAGTGATAAGGGCTTTAATCTTGATGTCCTCGCTAAAATTACATTTTGAATAATTACTCTCTCTAAAATTTCCAGTGTAGTTTCAGTTAGCGATCTTCCTTCACTTCCTAGCCTAAACTGTTTTCTAAGGTTAGTATGGCCAGTTAAAACAGCTGTTGTTTCTTTCCAGAGATGATTGTATTCAGAAGTGGTTGAAGTGATTCCTGTATAGGAAGTTAGGTCCCTATACTGCACTATTGAAGTCAATGGTAGTTTTGCCATGCACTTTAATGTGAACAGGGTTGAGCCCTCTGTTGATCAAGTGTTTTTGGAAATCTAGCAGGATGAAAGGCACTGCAATAGTGTAATAAGATGATGAAATTTGTCTTATTTATTTTAGAAATGTATGTTGATGTCCATCTGCATGTCTTAGGTCAATAAAAACAGCCAATTAGCAATCAATATAAAAGGACACTCTGTTTGTTAACAAACCTTTCTGTCATCCAACCTCCTCCTCCAAACTTCCAGAGCTGTGTGGAAAACAGTTTTCCCATCTTGTAAAAGTTTTGGAGAGTTCAAATTTGTTTCCCAAATCAAATATAATTTGAAAAGTCAAAATATTGGAATTTTTCACAAACTGATAATCAGAAACATTTTCATGTTGGGTCAATTGAAATGTTTTGTTCCATAATTTTGAAATGTTCATTTCAATTTTGACCTTTTTATATTTTAACTGGTTCATGTATACATTAACTCTTTTTTTTTTAAATAAAATTATTTTGAACTGGAAAACAAAACTTAGCATTTCAAAAATGTTGAAATGGGATGTTTGGATAATTGTGAAACTTAAAAAAAAATTATTGGGAAACTTGTTGAAATAGATCCCTTCCTGTGAACAGTTTAGGCTGCAGTGAATTGGTATTTTCTTATGAAAAAAGCTTTGGTTGGAAAATCCCTGACCAGTTCTGCAAACTTCTTACTATTAGAAAGGTAAGCTGAAATCCTGGACAGATAGACTTAATTTATCCCATTGAGTCCTGCCCGTGAATGAAAACCACCCAACCTCTGAGTCCCAGAGGGACAACTATAACCTTGGTTTTGCAAAAGCTTATGCACATGCTTTACACGCTGTAGGTAGACCCATTCACTTCTATAAAACTTCACGCAGTGGGCAAATTTAAGCATGTGTGTAAGTCTTTGCAGGGTTGGGGCATATGTAAGTTTTCTCACCTATGCATACCAGAGTGAGTTGAAAATGCCTTACCTCTAAATTCCTTTATTATCTTAGTTTAAACAATAATCCTTAGAATTTTTGTTTTAGTGCTTCTTTTTAACAATTCTATGTAATCTAAATGCCAAACCTACAGAAATTCCACTTGTTTTTTCTTTACTTTTCTCCTAACGGGTGAGCAGACTCAGTACTCTGAGTACATTATTCTTGTATCTTGTTTCTAAATAGAATATTAGAGAAATCATTGACATTACTTTTGAGGAATAAAGAAGTAAACTATTTGGTATTAGGCCTAATGAGTTTCATACTATGAAATAATAGTAATGAATGAAAAGAATTCCTGTACGTTTCTAACCCAACCTTGCACCTTTTCTGGGTAGAAGTGAAATAATGTGTTATAAATTTTATGACATGGTTTTCCATTCACTGCTAGGAAGTACATTTATACACACACAAATCATTATTCTAAGGCTTTATTTAGAATTTACAGCTTCACAAGTGAAGGGTCCATGTGTCCATCCACTAACTGCTGCAGAATCCAGATGCTGAAAAAAATAAGTCTAAAATTATATATTCAGTCAGAGTTAGCTATTTATAGACAGTCTTAAAATGCATTTGAAATAAAATGAAAACAAAGCTTTGAAGGCCACAAATCAAAGTATTATTAAAGATGACTTATATCCTTCCAACATACTTGGTTTAGCTAAAGGTATACCATATTTCTATTTTTATAATGTATTCAGATTTTTATTAATAAGGCTGGATTTAAATTGCAATGCAAATGCCAGTCTTTCTGATACATACTTTTCCAGAGCTTTTTGCAATAAAAGTCAACATTTATTGAAAATCTCTTTCCTCTCTAAATGTCTGATGTTTATACAGCTGTGGTTTTTTAAAAAAAAATTCATACATTTGAAATGGAGGTGCCAAAAGTTAAAAACAGAAATTAAACCAATAGAAATAAGGGGTTTATGCCAAAGACAAATAACAAGGATGAAAAGCATAAAGGAATATAAGGGAAAATGGATCAGAAGAATTTCAAACCTACCGATGGACTGTGTTTTCTGTCATATATTTGTTCTGCATAAAAACAGCAATCAAAAATATCATTTTTATTTGATAAATGTTTTAGAGAGGCATCACCCTATGTATTTAATTGTTTTATATTAATAAATTTGAAACAAAAAAATAAACATTGCCAGTCAAAGCAGACAGGCTGATACTGGTGACAGTGCTACCCCAAACATTTAAGGATGCATATCAATGTCTGAAAAACAACAAAGTGGGATGTGATTTCACCAAAATTAGGAAGTGCTAGTCCCATATTCCATCAGTTCTCTAATTTACTAACTTCTGGAACAGATGTATTATGAACATTTTTCAGGAGGTTGGATCATCCACTCCATTGTGGGAAGGGAGTATGGAGGAAAAATCTCATTCTATTGGGGTTTAGGAGGGATTTGCTCCCTCATTGATTAGGTCCCCCGGGATGACCACCAGTGATCTGTAGGAGACCAGAGACATCTGCATGGAGGCCACTGTGTTGCCTCTGGCCTCCTAGAAAACTCCTGGTCTCAGATAACCCCAGAATCCCCAAGATGGGTGCGATAGGGTCCTCAGTGGCCAGGCAGCTTAATGGCTAGATCGTTGGTTAGGGAAGCTGTATGGGGACCTGACCCCTTCTTCTCCCTCAGGTCCTGGCCCAGGGTCCTGTGTCATTCAAACCCCTAAGCATGGGAGCTGGACTTTTCTCCCAGCTGTGAGGAGGGAGGCGGGGTTCAGGGCCTGTTTTCCTGGCCTGCTCCCTATGTGAGTCCTTTTAGTTTGGGGCATGGCCCCACTAGTCCAGCTGCCCCGCAGTTGGGACTTATCTGTAGGTTCTCCTTGGCAGGGGAAGATTTACTTGCCTCCAGTGGCTGCATTAGCAGGCAGCTTACTGGTCTGTGCCTTCAGGCAGACATACAGAGAGCTCCTGCCGCTTCGCCAGTCAGCCCTTGACTCAGCCAGGCTCCCTTCTTTTTCCCTCCTCTAGGCCTGGCATTGGCTGCAGGTATAATGGGGAGGGGCTAACTGAGCCCAGAGGTTTTCTTTAACCCCTGCTGTGCCTGGCAGCAGTCTCTCCACTCCTTCACAATGGGGCTACAAACATAAAATAATACAGCATCAGGCTGTATTATATCTTCCAGGGAATCTCCACATTGCCAGATGGGGTAATTTGCATCCCTCTTCAGCCTACCTATTTGTTATTCACTCCCTTGTTGTGCCCCCCAGTCCTGTGGTGTATGCCCAGTAGGGGATAGTGATGCAGAATCAGTTCAGCTCAGTCCCATTTTGTATGTGGAGGGACCCTCCATACAGGGCTCTAGGATGGGAATGATCAGGCCCGATGAGTGTCACTTAATCCAAACCCATGTTGGAAAAACATACATGTGCCTTCTTAGATGCATATTCAATAGGGAGTGTTTTGATTACATATGAGTTTATATATCTTCAGTACTTATATATGTCAGTACTCAAGATGCAAAAATTCAGCATGCAGTGCCATCATTTGGATTTGTCACACACTCCCTGAAGGATTTTGAGTCCATAAATACAATAAAAGGGTGTTTGTGTCCATATGGAGAATCTGCAATGGATTCTGTATGATATGGAGAATATGCTTCAATCAGGCCATGCAATAAAATTTACATTGAAATATTCTGCTTTTGAGTTAACTGTTTCAGAAAAACATGTGTTATAGCAAGCCTAGTATTTCAGCTGCTGTAACTTCAGGCCCAGGAGGACCATCTGACATTGCACTCCATATGTTTTATGGAAATATGCTAACGAGTGTGAATATAATGTAACTGGAATATGCTTTATGCAAAAGGTCTCTTATAAGGTATCATTACAAGGCTTATAATCTACTGAGTGTGTTCATCCTATTTGTATAAATGTATCATTCTTGTATCTGAAGCTAGAAATATGAAGTATTACTTTGAAGCCCTATTGTAACTATGCAAAATGTGGGCCATTAATGGTGGCTTGGAATCTTGATGGTTCCCATTATCTAGGACAATTGGTTGTGAATGGCTCTGTTTACTTGTAAGCCTTCCTTTATAGGTGTGTGTTCCAGGCAGTGGGTAATGAAGTCTCACAGGACATGTGAACATGTCACATGATACTGGAATCCATCTTAAACCTGGTGCGTTTCCATTTAGAAGGAGGGGTGGGAACCCAGAGAGAGACAAAGGATTCCCGCCTTGTGCCAAAGATATAAAAGGGTGTGGAACAGAACAAAGGGGGCTGCCAGTCATGAGAAATCTCTTAGTTACCACCTGAGTTGGAACTAACAAGAACTGTACCGGGGAAAGGATTGGGCCCAGACTAAGAAGGAGTCTAGTCTGTGAAAGAAGCTTATTGGAACATCTCTGAGGGTGAGATTTACCTGTATTCAGTTTCTTAAATGTATTAGGCTTAGACTTGCGTGTTTTGTATTATTTTGCTTGTTAACTTACTTTGTTCTGCCTATTATTACTTGAAACCACTTAAATCCTACTTTTTATATTTAATAAACTCACTTTTGTTTATTAGTAAACCCAGAGTAAGTGATTAATACCTAGGGGAGCAAACAGCTGTGCATATCTCTCTATCAGTATTATAGAGGTGGACAATTTATGAGTTTACCATGTATAAGCTTTATACAGAGTAAAACGGATTTAATTGGGATTTGGATCCCATTGGGAACTGGGTATCTGGGTGCTGGAGATAGGTAACTTGCTAAGCAGTTTTTGGTTAAAGTCTGCAGCTTTGGGGACGTGGACCAGACCTGGGTCTGTGTTGCAGCAGACTAGTGTGTCTGGCTCAACAAGACAGGGTTCTGGAGTCCCAAGCCGGCAGTGGAAAACAGGGTCATAGGTAGTTTCAGCACATCAGGTGACAGTCCCAAGGGGGTCTCTGTGACCGAACCTGTCACAGACTCCATTGGTAGAAAACCTGCCGGGGGAAGGGTAGAGTGGTACAAAGTAGTTAAAACTTCCTCTTTGCCACCAAAAGGTCCATTGGGCTGCCCCAGCACTAAAACTGGCAATGGTAGTGGGAGAGGTGATCTGGCTTGGACAGTCTGGGGATGTGCCACTTGAGCACATCTCCACAGCACTCTCCCCCGAGAAGGTCCTGAAGGAACTTTAAGCTTTTTCCTTGTTCAGACTCCCCCCGAGGAGGACAAAGTATGATTTAATTGACAGTGTTCCTTTGGGTGAATCCCCTGGGGTTTGGTGGCCAAGGTTGTGGCAGACCGGTGCAGTTTGCACCACCCTAAACCAGCAAGAGTGAATATGGCCACAAGTGTAAGAGAAAACTACAAAACAACAGTGCTCATAGAAAATTTTGTGGGTAGGGGGTTGGCTTTTCACTTCACAGAGACATACCTCCTGTCACAAAACCCTTCATTTCCATAATGCAACAGATTTTCCTCTGGTAAATTCTATTGCTGAACAATAGGTATTTCTTGAATATGACAGTGAAGAGAAATATAAGAGAAATAGAGCAAATGTTAACTATGTTTTATTTCCTGCTCATATATATCTAAGCTAAGCTGCTTAGAGCTTGTACTCCTATTTCTCACATAAAACTAATTTTAGTCATTATATTCTCATGCTAACCTATGAAATGACAGAACTTCACCATGTTTGGCAGAGATGGGTGAATAATTTGCAGGAGATAATTTACTCAATAAATCTAGCCTCTGCTTTGGTCCATGAATTGTCTGCAGACAGCTTACAATGACTTTGAATTTGCTATTCACTAAATTTCTGTGAGTAATGTTTGTTCTGTTCATAGTTTGTGGAATCATTCATTACAAGTACTCAAAATATAAGTGGTGCTGTGTAATTTTGATTGGATACATAGGTCACATGGTGTTGCATGTTGCAGAATTGGGTGACTAATTCTTAAAATTAGTTTTCTTATGTAATTACTTAAGTTTGAGGTTAAAATCTAATCTATATTTATCTAATTTATTTTTCTAATATTAGTTTAAAATGTGTAGTTTCTACCATTCCTGATGATGCAAATTCAATTAATTAATCAAGTAAATATTAACAGAAAATTTGAGGTATTCATCCAGTTTCATTTAGATATTTTAAAATGTTATTGTTTCTTGTTTCTTATTTAGATAGCATCAGCCTTATGGCAAGTGCTTACATACGACTGAAAATGTTAATATTTGGATCACAATGTTGTGTAAAGCAAAGCCAATTCAATTTTTATCCAACACTTTCAGTGAGTATATATAAAACAGTGTTATAGATATCTGATAGAAACCGATCCAGGGTCCTCACAAAAGGAGCTCTCACCCTGGTGTTCGTGGATCCTAATTTAGCTCAATTAAAACATGTGATCTTCAGAAAAAATCCATAATAAACTTCCAACGAGCGATCTGATTACAGTTTTCAAAGTTGTTTTTGCAATGAAAAGTAATAGAGACTTGCTTAAAAATATAGGAAGCTGAGAAATAATAAAAATTCTCCTTTACAATCCTAGGTAGCCCCGATTAGTGGGGGAGAGCCGCCTGAAGTCATAGACTTTTTGGTTTCAAACGCCAAGTTGGGGACTGATTAGGCAAGACCTCTATGTGTAGAACTATTTTAAACTCAAATGGAGTTCAGCCCATAGAAGGCTTGCAGGAAACAGATACATGGTATGCATCTAGAGAATATCTATTTGGTTACCCATTGTTATTGAGAAGGATTTCATAATTATGCTTTCAAAAATACTCTTATTTGACTTTACCTTTCAACAAAAGATATTCCATTTCCCTAGTTTGTGATTTCAGTCTTGGAATAATCTCTCAGTATTTCTTTCCCTTTTATTGCATGTATGAACATTGTAACAGCTGAGATTAAGTATTGCATGGGTTAAAGCTTTTGAAAAGGGCTTTGTCTTTAACAGTGAGCTAAGCCTAAATTGGAGAGAACCACCATTTGGAGATATATTCCTGTCCTGACGTCACCTTACTTTCAGGCGAGTCCCTATTTTTCTTTGGAAAGTTGTATTTCTGTAGAGTGCTTGTGTGCATAATTGTAACCTTCAGGCAGAAATTACATGGTGGTCACTCCAGTGTGGTATGTTTTGTTTTTGTGGAGTTTATGGCTCTGCACCTTCAGGTTAGGAGATGGCCTGAAAATGTAAATATAGAAATATGACAACTGATCTGGAGTGAAACAGAATGACAATAAAACAGACCAAGCAAGAGTTTGATCGATCCAGCAACTTTTTTTGGTGAACTCTGTGGTTTTCCACTTGGAATCCACAAGGTCGTGGATACATTCTTTACTCTCCCCAAGGTATTTCATGCATGTGTATAAGTATCCTGTAACAGGATAAGCATCAGGGACTAATCATTATCAAACCCTTCTACACTGTATTGAAATAGACAGTCAAAACCTTGAACTATGGAAAGCAGTCATCGTAGTTAAATGTGTCAGACGTGACTCAAAAGTCTCCTTCCTTTCTGAAGATATTACTTCATTCATTTTAACCACATTTGTAAATGGCCTGGAGTGAAGAGATACTGTTTGGGGAATTCCAAACTCTTTTATACATAGTTGGAATGTTCAGGAATAGCTGCACTGCATTCCACATTGATACATAATCCAAGTTATAGGTTTGAATAAAGACATGGTATTTTTCCAAAAAATAAAAAATATTATTGGTCAAAAGCGTATTATATTGGGAGCTAATAATAATAAAAACATTTTTGTCTGGTCCTACTGTGGAATAGCTAATTTAGGGCTGTATCCTGCCATGAGATCTGAGGGTTAGAACTTAAAATAAGCAGCAGCAAAAATGATTTATCTGTGTTACATTGTGGAAATGTGACTTCTCAACACAATTCCATGTTCTAAAGAGGGTTTTCCACAGCTTCTGTCATACTGCTCCATTGGTCCCTGTGGATCTCCAAGCAAGGGACCACTGTTTGGTAAAAAGGGGAGGTTTATTACCTACCAACAATATTGTTTTTTTTTCTTCAAAATGCATGCAGCTTAGCTTTATATCATATAAAAAGGATGCACCATCTCCTAGATGGATTAACTACTGCTTAATGGCTGCTGCAGGGGTAGAGACACAAGGGTGATAGCATCCGTTCGCACATACGGATGTTAAGGGCATAAAGCATTCATTGATAGTATTGAGTTCACCGTGGATAGGGTCATCCAAGAGCCTACAAAATCAGGCCATTAGCTTGTGAAAGATGTCAGAAGAATGATCACATATGTCTCGATTCTCAGTTACCACCTTCCTCATGCCAACACTCTGACATGTTACAGCCCAAAAAGAAAAGAATTAAAAAAATATTTAAAGTAGTTTTTGCTAAAATGCTCTTTTTGAAGCTTTTCAAGTTTTTGTCAAAACATTGTTTTTTTGTTTTCTGTTGAAAATGAATTTTTGTGTGTATGTGAAAATTTCCATTTTGTCAAAAAGCCATTTTCCATTAAAAAAAACATTAAGGGAAAATTGTCAACCAGTTCTACTAGAAGCACAAATTTAATTTTAAAAAAGAAAAACACTTTATTTAAATTCAGCTGCCAAAGAATTTACTATTTATTTAATATATTTTCAAAAATGGAATTTACTAACATTTCTGGACAAAATTCACAGGTGTTTTGTTAGGTGGTATTTGACACCCCTTCCCATCCCTGTCTGACTTCCACCACTACTGCTGTGAAAATCAGTATATATTGGTGTAACTTACATTCTGAGGAGCTGGAGGAAGGTGTATATTGTATCAATTGTATTCCCTCATAGGGTGGTTGAGTGGGTGTAAGGAGATCTAACTGACTCTGGGGGATTGTAAGGTGTTCTGATTTATGTATCACTTCTGAATTTGGTCCTCTGGTTCTATATTGTTGTTTTACTGCATTCATTTAGAGTGATGAAATCCCGCTCAAATAGTGTACATTGATAGTGTCAATCAGCGGTTTCAACCTTTTTTTCATTTTCGGACTCCTAAAAAATTTCAAATGGAGGTATGGATCTCTTTGGAAATCTTAGACATAGTCTGCGGAACCCCAGGGATCCATGGACCGCAGGTTGAAAACCACTGGTATGGATGAAGCAGCTGCCTCTGCAATGAAAGTATTTCATCCAATATATTTCCTCTGCAAGGTTTTATTCTTGAGGTTTCTAGAGTGCATGGATTATGACAAAAGAAACAACAATTAAAATGGTTTTACTCAACCACAAAATAAACAGAAAATCCTCAGCCAGTGTTATACAACTCAGTGTGGAGATCTGCTCTTCTGTTCAAGAAAGCCCACTGGCCTAGAAGAGCAGGGATGTTTGTAGGCGGCACATTGGCTGAGTCTGCCCAAACTATCCCTGATTTATAAATTCTGATTCATAAACAGTACTACGATTCCAGTTCTGGGATTTTCTCAAGCAGATACTCAGAGGCAGCTTTACCATAAAACACAGGGTGCCCTGGCATGGGGCCCCCCAACAACAGGGGAACCCAGGGCCAGGCAGCTGTGGGGCCAGAAGCTTGGTCCTGCTGGCTCCTGGGGCTCCTGCTGCAGGCTCCGCCCCCACTGGCAGCCAAGCTCCTCCTCCCCCACCTCTTCTCTGCCTCCTCCCTGAGCATGCATCATTCACGCCCCTCCCCGCACTGCCCCTGCCACCAAACAGCAGTTTGCCGGTGCTCAGGTCGCTCCGGGAGGGAGGGGGAAGAGCGGGGCTGCAGCACACTCAGGGGAGGAGGCGGGGGCAGGGCCTTGGGGAAGTGGGTGGAATCGGGGCAGGGTGGAGCAAAGGCAGGCCCCCCGCACTCTCCCTACACATCCCTCCCCCCCGCCATGAGCTGCTGAGCAGAGGGCTGAGGTGGGGCTGGGAGCACCTCCACGACCCCAGCCCACACCCCCAGCCCTCTGCCCTGACTTCTGCACCCCCACACATCCCTACCCCATCCTGAGCACCAAATGGGAGTTCCTGCACCCCCCCTTCCCCACCAGCACCCCTCGCACCAAATGGGAGCTGCCCCAGGTAAGTGCTCCACACCCCAACCTCCTGCCCCAACCCTGAGCCCCCTCCTGCATCCTAACTTCTGGCCAGACCCTGCACCCCAACCCGCAGTCTGCTCCTGCACACGCCTCCACAGCCCCCTGCCCTCCCTGACTACTGCACCCTCTCATACACCCCCAGCCATGACTCCTGCACCCTCTCACCCCCAGCCACCTGCCCTCCCTGACTACTGCACCCTCTCATACACCCCCAGCCATGACTCCTGCACCCTCTCACCCCCAGCCACCTGCCCTCCCTGACTACTGCATCCTCTCATACACCCCCAGCCATGACTCCTGCACCCTCTCACCCCCAGCCACCTGCCCTCTCTGACTCCTGCAACCCCCCATACCCTCTTCCCCCCCACAATCCCAGCCCCTGCCCTCCCTGGCTCCTGCACCCCACCACACCCCCTGCCCACCCTGACTCCTGCACGCACACACACACACACACACATCCCGACCTGCACCCCTCGCACCAAATGGGAGCTGCCCCAGGTAAGCGCTTCACACCCTGACCCCCTGGCCCAGCCCTGAGCCCCCTCCTGCATCGTAACTCCCGGTCAGACCCTGCATCCCAGCCTGTTCCTGCACCCTAACTTCCTCCCAGACCCTGCACCTCCAGCCCTGAGCCCCCTCCTGCACCCCAAGTCCTGGCCAGACCCCGCACCCCAACAATTGTTTACATTTTTTTTATAAAGCGCTCTTATCCAAAGCACTTTACAATAGTTAGCTAACAGTATGAAAATGTTTGGAAAGATCATTAAGTGGTCCGCTGAGACCTTCAACAATTTTCAAGTGGTCTGTGGAAAAATAAGTTAGACTACAAAAACAATCAAGGTACCTCACTTTATTTTCATTTACTTCCTATTACTTATAGGAGGAGGATGAAGAAAAAAAGAATGAAAAATGGGGGCAGGGAGAGGATGTTCTTTTTTTCTTGGCTGGGTCCCAAGGAGGGGCCCCAAAAATGAAGCTGAGCACAGGGCCCCACTAACTCTAAATCCGCCACTGCAGATACTATTAATTGTCATGAATTGTGTCATGTGAGGAATTTACCTCTTGCAAAGTATTCCTTCGAGGTGCACAATAGTCACTTTTCAGCTCTGGAGCAGTTTCTCACAAGCCTATGTGGAAAGAGAAGATTCTCATTTGCTCACTGGAATCCATAACAATTGCTTCTGGCTCTGGAACATTTTTCTGTACAGAACAACTATTTTTCTTTCTTTCATGGATTCCAAAATGTATTATATCATTTTCTTCTCCTTCAGAGCCTCTCACATGGTAACTAAAGCTGGGTGAAATCCTGGCCCCAATGAAGTGAATGGCAAACATCTCATTGACTTCACCCCTGCACTGTAAGAGTACCAATAAAGGACTTAATTCACCTCTGAGTGCAGTAGTGAAATGAAAATTGCACCCCCTGCACCAGCAGAACAACTGTGTCACCTAGGGCATTCACTTACCAGGGGAGAGCAGCTTTAATTTCTGGCAGTAGCCGTATGCTCCAATTACACAGCCACTGGTCTGATACAGGCTGTCCAGGGGATGTGCTGAATCATCACCTGTCCTAAGTACTCTAACCTGGTCTTGCCGTACACCAGTGGTCCCCAACCTTTTCGTCTGGTGCCCGCCAGATGAAAGACCATGGCGGCGGTTGAGCATCCGCCAAAATGCCGCCGAAATTCGGCGGCATTTCGGCGGCGACTCCTCTGGATGACGCCACTTGTCGGCAGCAAGCGGCGTCATCCAGAGGCGTCGCCGCCGAGTTTCGGCAGCATTTTGGCGGATGCTCGACCGCCGGCCAGGATGCGGGTGCATTTAGATGCCCCCATGGGCACCGCGTTAGGGACCCCTGCCATACACCCTGCCTTACCAGCGCCAGCTAGCTCTAGGTGCCCAGATAGAGTGAGATTAGCCTGGGTTTCATTGGCAGGGGCTGATAGAACCCAGGGAGTGAATACAGCTCCACCTTTTAAAAATGCTCAAACATCTTAAAATAGATTCCTGTAAAATATATGGCATATGCAGGCTACATGATGATGTGGTAGGGTTTAAAGGCTTTACTGGCACTCATTTTGGATGATTTGTATAACTCACTCCTGGATTCACCCCGTTAATAATAGTAATGATCCAAAAGCCCTCATGCTAATAAAACCTCTGTACAATACCACATCATATTATTCGCTACATTACACACGTGTGTGCTTAAGTAAAATTTCCACTGCTGTCTACCATTCATAGCTTTTCATATAATCTCATACTCACATATTTATGAACTGTACGTTTGTACTGCTGTTAGGCTATGCCCTTTTGAAGGGGAGATAAGAGGCTGTTCCCAAAGTGTAATTATCAGCTCGAAGGGGGCTGTTGAATAAAATTCCACCATCCCTCTCTCTATAACTGGCTGTTTTGGGATGTTCCTTTAATATGATCATTGCCTTCAGTGGAGCTGTACCAATTTACACCAGCTGAGAATCTGGCCCATGAAATTTAGGAGGTCAGTTTTCATACACTGAGGATTCCATTATAGTTAATGATGAATATAGATGCAACAAGCTGGAGTTTGCGTATTATACATTTCTCAGATTGATATTTTGGGCCAAATTCACCCCGGTATAACTACATGCTTTGAGTTGACAAAAATAAGCACTGACAGAATATAACTCTAAATTATATTAACGGACAAATTCGGCTCTGAGTTTCAGTACATGTAGCTCAGAGTGGAATTTGGACCTAAATCTGAGTTCATTTGTTAAACTGTATGGCAGGACATACTGTCTTACTGTGTTTTAGTGGAATGCGTAGAACCGTCATCTAGATAAGCATAATGTGCCAATTTGTGAAAAAATAATTTATGCTCTCATTATGAAGGGAAAGATTGCACAGGGGAAACACTACTAATGTAACAACAGGTGAGTAGACTCTCTAGAGTAGGGGGAAGACTTTGCCAAATAACTAAGAGTTTATCATTGTGTACATTAAATGGTCTGATCCTTTTGATATGACTCTAAAAGAGAAAAACAATTTAATCACATCCGTTCATATTTCCAAGGCTCTTTGATGTATGCCTGTAGCTTCAAGATATTCCAGTTGAAGTTGCAAGTATAACTGGAAAGGGTAGTAGACTCTATAGTTTATATCGGTCTTCAAATACGGAATTTACATGTTATTGGTAGAGAGTATGACAGTAAAAATGCATATCCAGGTTTGGTTGATTGCATCCTGTGCCATCATTTTATTTTTATTTTCTTATTGGTGTTCAAATGGACCTGAACACAGCTGTGGAATTTGTCCCCCTTAATTTAGTATCTAATGAACAAATGCTACTTTGTTATGTTCTGTATATGTGCTTGTAAAACAAAGTGAGTGAAACTTTGTGTAAACTAGGGACACCTGGAACTATAACAATTTTGCTGAAGTACAGTTAATGTAAAGAACTGCTCTGTAAACACTAAAATATGCTCTGGCTCACCATTTAGGCCCTGATTCAGGAAAACACTTAAGCACATATTTAACTTCAAGTATGTCCTTAAGTCCCATTAACTTGGGACTTAAATACATGCTTAAAGTTAGGCACATGTTTATGTGCTTTCCTGGATAGAGATGCTTTCCTGAATCCAGCCTTTATAGCTTGTTACTGCAAGGTGCTGAGCAACCTCTGGGGGTGCTCAGCGCCATTCGGGATCAGGCCTTTAAACTAGAGGCATGCTTAGCAAATATTACAGTTCAAAATATACAGCTAAGGGCAGACCCTTTGACAGATTGTGACGCACAAACATGACATGCACGAAGCTCGGGGGCTGGGGGAATTCTGACAAAAATACTATCTGGTTCAGAAAGTTAGTACCAGATGTCTGAAACATCTATATCCAACCAGGAAAGATGGAAGTGAAATGATTTAAATAATGGTTTTATTTTTTGGGGGGGAAAACCCAAGAAATATAATGAAGGTTTTTTAGGCAATGATTTGCTAAGGTAGTAATATAAAGTTGTGCTTTCTGTAGTCTGGGATCTAGAAGGGCACTGTTTCTGGCCTGATGAAGCTGTAAATGGTTATCCAGGTCAGAATTAAGACTGTGTTGTGACAGATATGGCTATTTCCTGCCATGCCCTTGTGAGAACTTATTGAATTAAGTTTAAATATCTTTGCGGTCCACTGGAGAGTTTTGAAGGACAGACACCTACCAGAGCCCAAGGTGGAGTTGAGGTGACCTCTGGCAAGCTTTTTAGCATGTGTGTTTTCTTGTTTTTAATATGTTTTCTCAGTAATACATTTCTTCTTCTGCTTAGTGCTGCATGGTAACATAACTGAGGGTGTCATGGGAGTCTCTACTTACTATCGGAGCACTTCCTGCTGGCCGTGTCTGGGGGTTAGCTCGGCCAGCCCAACACCCTCTTCTTGCAGTTCCTCAGCCTGCTGTCTCACTTTGTGGCCCCTCTCTTGCTCCTCAGGAGCTGCCACACCTCATCTTCATGACTTAGCCCTCCAGCCAAGTCACAAATAGTCCTCCCCTTCCAGGGTACTATCAAGATCTTCCACACCATCCCAAATGGTCCTTAACTGCCCTGGCTGAGCCACTCCATTAGTAGCCAGAAAAAGTGAATCCATACAGTCTTCAAGTTCACTGTCCAGGTTGTACCTCTCATTCAGTGGCTGTTAGGGGAACCCAGACTTTCCCTCTACTCTGGGCTCCAGACCAGAAATCCTGCCTCCAGTACCCAAGGTCTGTACGAGCACAAACCTTCCTGCCACTCCTCTGCTCTCCTTCCTATCGTGCCTGTCCCAGGCTCTTATTCTCCACCCTTTTAGACAACCCCCTATCTCCTGGATTTGATAGACAAACCCTTCCTCTTGAGTCCAAATCCCTTTCTCTCCTTTGTCCCAGGGAGAGTGACTGCAGTCTCTTTTCTCCTACCAGCTTCCTGTTTTTATAGAAGCCCCACCTGTTCCTACACAGGTGACTTTCTCTTACTTAGAGCTCTCCTATCTCCTATCATAAATATTCCCCAGTTTGCAGCCTAAGAAGTCCATTGGCCCATCTGTTCTACATAAACCACTTTAGGTTAACCTTTAGGGTTAATGTGAGTGTGAGGGACACGCCCTATCACAGCAGGCAATACGCTGAGCGTAGGGTCTGGAGAGAAAGCAAAGTGAAGTCGGTGGTCTTTTAGGCAGTCAGTCTTGCTGGGAATATTACAGTGTAAGCTGGGAAGTGTGCAGCCTGGAAACCCCCTGGGTAGGAGGGAGAGAGACGTGGGTCTATCTGCCCAACAGAGTTGATGGTTGAAGAACCAGGAACCTAGGCTATGTCTAAACTAGCACTTTTGTCAGTGAAACTTTTGTCCGTCAGATGTGTGAAAAAACACACACATCCGCGACTGACAAATGTTTCACTGACAAAAGTGCCAGTGTGAACAGTGCTAAGTTGGCAGGAGACTGTCTCCCCCCGACATAGTTACAGCCACTCATTGGGAGATGGTTTAATTATGCTGGTGGGAGAGCTCTCTCCTGCAGGCACAGAGCAGCTACCCAGGAGACCTTACAGCGGCATAGCTGCACTGGTACAGCTGTGCCGCTGTAAGGTCCATAGTATAGACATAGCCCTAGAGTGGGTGCCTTTGGTGGACCACAAGTGGGGAATTCAGGTGCAGTGGCCCTGAACTATGACATATGCTATTGAAACAGCAACCTCCATGTGGGAGCACTGCTACAGATGAGTGCCTTAAATAGGAAATATATAAAATTGCCATAACCTATCCATGATTCAAACTCAGACTGAACAAACATTTTCTTTGATTTCCAATTGGATTTATAAATTTCTCCCACCCTCTCTTTTGTAAAGAATTCTCTGTTCTGGTGTCTAGATGTATACTGAAAGAGTACCAGCATAATCCAGTCAGTTTTGCCTAAACTACTGCTCCTGGCTGTTCGTGCCAGGCAAATTTAAGATCTGATGCTATGTCTACATACACTGCAGTTAGACACCCACAACTGGCCTGTGCTAGCTAGGGCCGGCTCCACGCACCAGCCAAGCAAGCTTGTGCTTGTGGCGGCAGATTCTAAGGGGCAGCATTCCAGCCAATCCTAGGGCACCACAGCCGCTTTTTTTTTTTGTTCGCTGCTCTGGCCACCCTGTAGGGGGCGGCGGCGCGGAGGAGGGGAGTGCCCTGCTGGGAGCCGGCCACATGCTCCATCTGCCCCAGCCGGTGCCAGGTCTGCAGCAAGCCTGGCAGCCCGCGTCCTTCCCTCCCCGCCAACTCCCTTCTCTCTCTCCCCGCCGCTCCCTCCCCCTCACCCCTGCTAGCCGGAGTGCGCACTCCACTGCTCGGGGCACGTCTGCAGCGCAGGGAGTCCTGCTAGCCAAAAGTTTGCACCCTGGCTCTGGCTGCCCTGCAGGTTTTATTTTGCTTCGCTGCTCCAGCCGTCCGCAGGTTGTTTTTTGTTTTTTTTTTTTTTGCTTGAGGTGGCAAAAAAGCCAGAGCCGGCCCTGGTGCTACCTGACTCGGGTTCGCAGGGCTCAGGCAAAGAGGCTATTTAGTTGCAATATAGATGTTCCGGCTCAGGCCGCAGCCCGAGCTCTGGCACCCTCCCATCTCTCAGGTTCCTTGAGCCTGGTCTCTAGCCTGACCCCAACATCTACACCGCAATTGAACAGCCTGTTGCTCTGAGCCCCATGAGGCTGAGTCGGCTGGCACAGGCTGGCTGCGGGTTTTTAATTGCAGTGTAGATATACCTTAAGAAGTCTGGTGATCCTGTTCCAAAAGTACTAAACTGAGGCCTGTCATAGTTTTCCCATGCAGAGTGAAGCCCACATATGTTAATAACAGGTGATTAGTGAACGATGTATTTAAATTCTTCATCAGGGGCCAGATTTTTCAAGATATTTAGGTGTCTAAAGATGCAGATAGGAGTCTAGTGGGATTTACAAAGGGCCTAAGTGATTAATTCCTATTTAATTCAATTGGAGTTAGATACCTAGGTACTTTTGAAAGTCCCATGAAGCACCTATCTGCATATTTAGGTATCTAAATACCTCTGAAAAATTGCCTCCAAATCTTATTTTATGGGCTAAATTGTGGCAGCTTTTTCTGCATATATGTTAAAGAAGATGGGCAAGCTGGGCAAAACCCTTAACCACGCTTTCTGCACCCAAACCTGCAAAATTCACACACTGCAGATCCTCCCTGATCAGACCCATGAAGTGGCATTCTTGTTTGGTTCCTGAATTGGCATGTTCAGCTGTTTATCACGGATACTCCCTGTCCATGTTTCTCTTTATCTCCCATTAGCCTGCCTCACTATGATTTTAGTCCTGCAAGGTGCTGAACTCCTAAACATCCCATTGACTTATGTGGGAGTTGCTCTTCCCAAGAGCAAATAAGCACCTGGCAGGGAGAGGGTCACAAATGTATTCAGGTCTTATCTTGGTTTGCAATTCACTCACAATACCTGACTGAGTCTAGCTATCTTCTTAAAACCTGAATGAAACATTTCGAAATAGATTAGGGTAATAATTTGTATTTGCATGTCAGGCAAACCTGCATTGCTTTGGGCTGAGAAAAATAATCACTGATGCAGCAGAACTCTAAATTTTCTTTGATAATTTTTCACATTTTTCCAGTGGCTGTAAAAATGATGACCATGATGACAGAGGGAGTGAAATAAAATCTCACAATTTATACAACTCTAATATTTTAATATATGACATTTTGAGATCTTAAATTTTTTATCCCATAAAAAATTGGGATGTTTGATGTTTGAGAAGGGGTTTGCAGTTGAAAAAGGAGTTAGGTTCATTTGTTCTATAGTTAACTTTTTAAAAAAATTTAAAAATTGCACATCTGTTTTGCATGAAATGTACCAACACTTCAAATCATGTGGGAGAGAAATCTCCAAAGAACGCAATCACTCCAACAACCTGTATGATCTTTCATGGCTAGTTGGGGAAACTGCACCAATGGTGCACCTAACTGTGAATTTTGCTTGCACTGGGCTTTCCAAATTGGGTCTTAAAGTTTACTAGCCCAATTCCAGTTGACTTCAATGGGAGTAAGGTTGGGCCCTTTGAGTAGTAAAGGGAAAATTCACTAATGGCCAAATTCTGATACCTTTAATCACACTGTGTAATACCTTATTCCACAAGTGGTCCCAATAAGGTGCAACACAATGAGTCAATGTATCAGCCTTTGGCCGTGACAGGTAAATAGAAGCTTGAGCCTCAAATGATCTTAGCTGTAATAACAGTATTATTAATAATATCATCTTGTCACTTTAAAAGACAAAAAGGAGTTCAAGAATCTAAAGGAATCACTCTGCATGGAAAATGGGGAGTTTCTAGGCCTTTAAGGGAAAACAAAGAAAAATGAGGTATCTTTTGCTTTAAATGAAACTAAAATTGTTATGTTTTTGCATTTTGTGTTCTTACTACAAACCATGATTCTTTAGCACATAGCTAATGTTCCTGTTATTGAGCAATATGTTATTTTAGATGAGACATTACTTAAAAAATAAAAATAGTATCTAAATAATTCTGTACTATCAATCATATATTGGGAATTTCAAATGTTCTGTGTTTTAAAATGCTGTTGAACGAGATGATGGGGCAGAGCCCCAGCTCTTGTAGATGGGCACTGCTCCACTGAAGCGATGCTTATTTACATCAGCTGAGGATCTGCCCCAATTATATTGCATCTAACAGGGGAAGAAGAAATTCTAGAGCACTGGTATTCAGTTCTTATTCAGTTCTTATTCAGGGAGAATTGCCTATTAAGTTTAAAGGAGAATTTTCCTGAATAAGGAACACAGGTTCAACCCCTAACATTGCTGTCTCCTTTAAGAAATAAACCTTAATGGAGGCTATAGAACCAATAATATCTTACTTACAGCATCAGTTGTATTTCCTATAGGGGAAAAAAACTTACTTCTCCAGAAAAGAAAATAGTCTTCTTGAAAATAAATATAAGCATATAGACTCTTACGTGATTTTGTTTTCTTGTCTGTGCAGCTGCCTTGGGGTTTGAACTGGTAAACACACTGGCCTCTTAAAGGACATGATTCAGACTGTCCCAGATCCAGCAGCTCATATCAAGGTAAGTTTTCTGTTGACTGTAAGTCTTTAAATGTTCAGAAAATAATAATGTTAAGGATTGTATATTCATATTACATGCCTTCTGTATGGCTCTAAATTATATTAATTTACCATATTGGCTTTTGCATTCTCTTATAGTTGTATGTCGTCAAATATTTCACAATATTAACTTTTTTTTTGGTACTTGTTCCAAAGACTGAAATAGACTTCAGTTGGTCCTATCACATCGAATTTTGAGGATAAGTCTCTGTGGATTATAGAGCTATGCTTTTATTGCTTAAAATTCATGATGCTCAATAAGTGAATCCACCTGGAAAATACAAAGCTCACACAGCACAGATCCTGTTCCATTGAAGTAAATGGCAACACTTCCACTGACTTTATAGCAGCAGGAAACTGCACATAACATAGAAAACAAAGCAAACCAAAAACCCATAAAAAAAGAGTAGATTCTTAGTTGTATATAAATCAGTGGGAGTTTGGCCACTAACGTCAGTGGGACTGGGATGTAGTCCAAAATGCAACACTGCTTTTCTACATCTTGAAAATGGTAATATTTTTGAGCTCCACTGTGTACATCATATTAGAGCCCAAAGCATTTTCTTACCCTTCTATCATGGAACAGATAATATTTATCTAAGTAGACTTACAAATGTAGCCAACTGCTATATTATTAAGAACACTACAGTTCTGGAAATAGAACATATGCAGTACTGTACCACTTGAGCCCAACAAGCTAATGATGAATACTGTATTTCTGCCTATTATATCATTTTAAAGGCCTTATTTGGGAAGAGTTTCATAACTGCTTCGGAAATGACAGATTTACCTCCTAAAGAACACAGCTGGAACTGTCATTGTCCAGTAAAGAAATGCATCCACACCAGTGTCAAAAGCCTACCGATATTTATTTACATCCAGTACTTCAAGACTCTGTTGTTTAGGTTATCATTGCTCCAGCCACCTAAAGATATCTCTTGATAAATAAAATTGCACCAGTAAGAGAAATAGATTGACTGTGCAGTTTGGTGCTGAGCAGATTTTAAATGACATGTAATGTTTCTTTTGACATCCAGTTCTGAGTATTAAAATCTTCTGGGTTTTATTTGTATCTTAACATTGGGTTTTACAGTATTTGATTCAATTTCTTCTGTTTGCTTGGTTGTAGTCTTATAGTTCTGTTCGCTTTTTTACCTTCTGTGGAGTTCCTACTCAGTCAACTGAAAAATACCAGTCAGCAGGCACAATATAGAATAACCACATTTCTGAAATTTATTTTTATTGAGTTGTAAGTTAGAACAAAAGTACATGGCTGTGGGAAAAAACACTTTTCACAGTCTTCTTGTATTCAGATGTTTTTAAGGAATATGAGCAGTAAAATATTGATGTGAATAATGATCTGATATGAAAATGGTAACAATTCAAATGTTTTTAAGGCATCAAATATATTTTTGCAGAGTGTTGGTATTTTCAGAGCCAAAGATAACACCAAAAAGAACTGACTTTCACATATTTTGCCAAAAATGGCATCAAAAGCCGTTTTTTTTCACACTGGGATTTGAATTTCAAAGGGATGGGAGGTGTGTGTGTGTGTGTGACTTTTGTGGGAAGTCTAATAATGAATGCTTCTGACAGACTGGCAATTGCAATCAACCATTTTTTCCTACGTGTATAGAAAACACACAAGCATAGGTCCTACATCTTCCAGCAACAGTTACTAGGCTTTTTATAAACTAAATCTGAACCAGGCCTGAGACATGTCTATATCCAACTGTGCTCGAAAAACACTTACTATAGACACAGAAGGCTTATATTATTCTATCAACCTAGCACTGCTGAGCAAGCAAACTGTATAGTTATAGGAGTAAGGAATGGAGTCTGTTTGCCACAGCAAAACATGCAGATTTGGTTATATATTAACATTTGGGAAAGTATTTTAGCCAATCCATATGCTTATCATGTTTGTTGAAGTGGAGGGGAGAGAATGAAATCAGTACTAGTCGAAAAAACTTCAGATCCTCCACATTAATGATAGAATTTACTTTTGTATAAACATATTCTTCAAAAAGAACTAGGGAATGATCCATTGGTCAAGACTTTAAAAGTGGACTAGATGAATTCCAAAGTATATCACAGGGAACAATCATGTATTGACAGTGGAATAAACTAACAGGCCTAATATGTCTTTTTTATCTCTAATTTCTATTCTTTCAGAGGGCTAGAGTAATTTGGCTTCATTTTAGTCATTGCCATAATCTTGTTCAGTTGTAACTATTACTTTACCTCACTGAATGTGTGTTCATATACTTCTGGAGAAAATACTCATTCATGCACATTTAAAATTGCAACTTTAAAGTTCACTTTCTAGGAACATCTATGTGACTACAATTTGACAACTTGTACATTTGTTGATAGTGAACACAAAAGGAGAGCACGTATGGCCAATGTGAATATTTGTAGACATTTCTTTGCAATGAGAGTGACTAGTTTTTCATTATGTGATCTTTTACATTAGATATACAGAAAAAAGCCCCAGTTGCCAAAAGAAAAAATTAACCATTTTCACTGTTGTATTACCTAGAAGAAGATAAGGTGATAAGTAACAGTCATCATGGATTTATCAAGAACAAATCATGTCAGACCACCTAATAGCTTCCTTTGATGGGGTAACAAGCCTTGTGGATGGGGGAAAGCAGTAGATGTGGTATATTTTGACTTTAGTAAGGCTTTTGATACTGTCTCGCATGATCTTCTCATAAACAACTTAGATGGAGCTACTATAAGGTAGGTGCATAACTGGTTGGAAAACCGTTCCCAGAGAGTAATTATCAATGGTTCACAATTAAGCTGGAAGGGCATAATGAGTGAGATCCCACAGGCATCAGTCCTGGGTCTGATTCTGTTCAATATCTTCATCAATGATTTAGATCAGTGGTTTTCAGACTTTTTTTCTGGCGACCCAGTTGAAGGAAATTTTGATGCCCACCACCCAATGGAGCTGGGGATGAGGGGTTTGGGTTGTGGGAGGGGCTCAGGGCTGGGGAAGAGGGTTGGGGTGCTGAAGGGGATCAGGGCTCTGGGTGCAGTCTCTGGGGTGGGGATGAGGGGTTTGGGGTGAAGGAGGGGGCTCTAGGTTTGGGGGGGAGCTCAGGGCTGGGGCTGGGGCAGGGGATTGGGGCAAGAGGATTGGGGCACTGGCTTACCTCGGGGTGCTCCTGATCAGCAGCGCAGCAGGGGGTGCTGCTAAGGCAGGCTTCCTGCCTGTCCTGGCACTGCAGACCACGCCGCGTCCTGGAAGCAGCCAGCAGCAGGTGCGGCTCGGAAGCGGAGGCACACAAGTGGTTCCGCATGGCTCTCGCCTGTAAGCACCACCACCCAGCTCCCATTGGCCGGTAACCAATTGGTGGAGCTGGTGCTTGGGGTGGGGTAGTGCATGGAGCTCCATGCCCTCCCTCCCCGCCACCTAGGAGCTGGACCTGCTGCTGGCCACTTCTGGGGAGCAGCGCGGTGTCAGAACAGGTAGGGACTAGCCTGCCTTAGCCGGGCAGCACTGCTGATGGGACTTTTAATGGCCCAGTCAGTGGTGCTGACGAGAGCCGCTGCGATCCAGTACATTATATTCTGTGACCTATACTGGGTCGCGACCCGCAGTTTAAAAACCACTGATTTAGATAATGGCATAGAGAGTACACTTATAAAGTTTGCAGATGATATCAAGCTGGGAGGGGTTGCTAGTGCTTTGGAGGATAGGATTAAAATTCAAAATGCTCTGGAAAACTGGAGAAATAGTCTGAAGTAAATAGGATGAAATTCAGTAAGGACAAATGCAAAGTACTCTACTTAGAAAGGAACAATTAGTTGCACACCTACAAAATGGGAAATGACTGCCTAGGAAGAAATACTGTGGAAAAGGGATCTGGGGGTCATAGCGGATCATGGGTAAATATGAGTCAACAGTGTAGTGCTGTTCCAAAAAAAGCAAACATCATTCTGGGATATATTAGCAGGAGTATTGTAAACAAGACATTAGAGGTAATTCTTCCACTCTGCTCCGCACTGATACAATCCCAACTGGAGTATTGTGTCCAGTTCTGGGTGACACATTTTAGGAAAGACATGGACAAATTGGAGAAAGTACAGAGGAGGACAACAAAGATGATTGAAGCTCTAGAAAACATGACCTATGAGGGAAGATTAAACATTTTTTGTTTATTTAGTCTGGAAAAGAGAAGCCTGAGAGGGGACATGATAACAGTTTTCAAGTACATAAAAGGTTGTTACAAGGAGGAGGGATAAAAATTGTTCTCCTAAACCTCTGAGGATAGGACAAGAAGCAATGGATTTAAATTGCAGCAAGGGAGGTTTAGGCTGGACATTAGGAAAAATTTCCTAACTGTCAGGGTAGTTAAGCACTGGAATAAATTGCCTAGGGAGGGTGTGGAATCTCCATTGGAGATTTTTAAGAGCAGGTTAGAAAAACACCTGTCAGGGATGGTCTAGGTAATACTTAGTCCTGCCGTGAGTGCAGGGGACTGGACTAGATGACCTCTTGAGGTCCCTTCCAGTTCTACAATTCTATAATTCTGTGATTACTGCTCTTTACAATGAGAACTGAGGAGTGCCTGATCCCAAAACCCATATACCATCAAACTTTTGGAGTGTTTTAAATCTGAATGTGCAGTTTAAGCACATCTCTGATGAACATTAAGATTTAAAATTATGCAGCCTGATTGAAGCATTTATAATTTTCATTGTTCATTATTTTCCTCTTCATTCTCAAAATGCAGTTGCCCCAAACCACAATTTTGTGTTTTCATTCAAAATTGTTTGGCAGGAATGAAAAGAGAAGGATAATTTATGTGGACAATGTACCATGAAAGTATTCAGTTCTAGCTTGGAGTATACAAAGAGGATGAATGGCTTGGAAATTTTGGTCCTGATCCTGCAAACACTTACAGATGTGCTTAAGCTCTGTGCATCTGAGTGGTCCCATTACAGTCAATGGGAAAAGTCATATGTAGGGCCCTACAAAATTCATGGCCATGAAAAACATGTCATGGACCATGAAATCTGGTCTTTTGTGTGGTTTTACCTTATACTATACAGATTTCACAGGGGAGACCAGCGTTTCTCAAATTGGGGGTCCTGACCCAAAAGGTAGCTACAGGGGGGTTGCAAGGTTATTTTAGGGGGGGGGTCGTGGTATTGCCACCCTCACTTCTGTGCTGCCTTCAGAGTTGGGTGGCCGAAGAGAGGCAGCTGTTTGCCGGGCACCCAGCTCTGAAGGCAGCGTACTGCCAGAAGTAGTGCAAAAGTAAGGGAGTCAATACCATACCATGCCATCCTTACTTCTGTGCTGGTGCTGGCGGTGGCTCTCCAGCTGCCCATCTCTGAAGCAGCGCCGCCGCCAGCAGCAGCACAGAAATAAAGGTAGCAGTATCGCACCCCCCCACACACACACAATAACCTTGCTACCCTCCCCCCCCCAAACTCCTTTTGGGTCAGGACCCCTACAATTACAACATGGTGAAATTTCAGATTTAAATAGCTGAAATAATGAAATTTACGATTTTTAAAGCCCTGTGACGGTGAAATTGACCAAAATGGACATGAATTTGGTAGGGCCCTACTCATATGGGTAAAGTTAATCATGTACATAACTGTTTGCAGGATTGGGACCTTCGTTTGTCATTTAGACAGAGTTATTACTGGCAAATAAGTAGTGCTTAGTCACATGAGATTGGTGTACTAGGTAACTATAAACAATAAAAATGTTTATTTGATTTAAAATAAGATCAAGAAATTCTGTTGATTCAAAAAGCTTCAATTAATATAAAAAAATTCATGTTGGACAGTCATTTGTAGAGTTTTTGATTTGTTGAAAGTCTTATGGTTCTAGGTCCAAGTGTTTATGACAAAGCTTGAGTGCCCTGACTTTTCCAAAATAGTTTTGCTGTAGGAGGATTTTGTGCTGAAAAGATGATGACATCCAGTACTGTTTGAAATAGCACAGGTTTCCTTTATTCCTGGAAGAGGGGTATTGTTTTAAGTTGGAGCTGTAAGGAATTAGATGCAAAACATGATATAAAAGATTATTTTATCCATGGTACCACATAATCAAGATGTGTTTTGGTATTAACAGAATATCAGGTTTGGGCACCTTCAGCTGAGTCTGAGGACTAGCCAGCACAGCCTCCAGGCAGACTAATGATCTCAGTTGAGTTGTAGTAGGACAGCCTGATTGGCCAGACCACCCGCATTTGCCAAAGGGAACCAGCAGGCCTGCTTTTAAGCTCAGCAGTTGCTGGCTGCTTAATGCTTTGGCCTACAACTGTGATTGTGGTTACTCCTGTCCTGCATTAGCTTCTGCCTTGCTCTGGTCCTACTCCAGCCTTTGCTCCTACGCTGATCCCGAGTCTAGCTCTGACCCTTGCCTCTGGTTCCTGACTGGGGTTCTGACTCTTGGCTCTGGTTTCCAGCTCCCTTGGCCTGGTTCTAACTATTGAGCTGGACTGCCAGTGCCCAGGCCTGACACAGAAGAGTTCAAACTTAACCAAAAGTTCCTTTGTGCCATATGTATTAAGGGTCAAATCCAGAAAAGACAACATTCGTATTAGCTTTTTAGGGAGGGTACGCAGTGAAAACATGGAATATGGAAAACATGGAATGCTCTTTTTCTCAGAGAAGCAGAGCAAAGGCTTCTGGTGTTCTTGTTTTCCTTCGTGATAAGTAGATATCTCACTGTTTAGCATTTAAGGGTGGAGAAGCTAAACAAGGAGCCAAGTAAGGTTTTTTTTAAAAAAAGATTTTTAACTTAACAGTATATCTATTCATATCCAAAAGAGAGGTTATGGATGTTTTCAGAAAGGTCAGAGCTTAACTTCTCTTTGCAAGGGCAAGACTAATTGCCATTTACATAGGTTTTTACTTGACTTTTTTGCTCTACTATTCATTAAAAACAAGTACTTGTAACAGTAGTCATAGCAACACATTGTGCAAATGCTACCTCAGATGAGCAGGGCTTGTTTTTAAAGGAACATACTTATAAAACACCAGTAGTTAAAATAAAAGCTGTATTTTTTTTAAGAGCCAAATTCTGTTTTCAGCAACCTGGCCTTCAAATGTCTGGTGTTTTTCTGGCAGCTTGGATATGATCCATTCAACATGTTTCATGGCTGTGGGGGAATTTCTGGAGTCATATTTCAAGAAAGATATTTAAGTCCTTTCTCTCTATCCTGCAGTATCCTCTAATTTGGATCAGTCACTTGGTTTTCTGAGGACAGAAGTTATGGATATGTAATAATGGGATTACACCATTTATTGAGCTAGATCCCCAGCTGGTGTAAATGGGTGAAGATCCACTGAAATCAGAGCAAGGTTGATTTACATCAGCTGAGGATCTGGCCCACGTATTTCTACGTGGTTCAAAATTTTCTTTTTGGTGGATGACAAAACAAGGAGAGAGGGATAAATCTCTGGGGGGGAGGGAATGTTTATTTTTGATGTTTTGCTCTGGGTACTTTTGAGCTGTGATCTTCAGAGTAGTCATTATCAGATGCAGGATTCATTGACATCTGAAAAGTTACAGAGTAGTAGAGACATTTGTTGATTGTACCGTGTGAGAAGTTTTGAGAGAACATTTGAGAAGCTGAAGACAAAGGGATGCTTTATCTCTTAGGTCAGTGGTGGCACTTTTTTGGGAGACTTGTCAAGAAACATTTTAAACCATGGGCCACATTCTGCAGGCATACACCTGTGCAACCTTGTTGGTTTTGTAGGTATAACCAAGAAGAGACTGGCACACTGAATCTGTGGCATTGGAGATATACATTTGAAAGCTGTATCTAGTATTATAATCAAAGCAAAGAGAGCTTTTCAGAGGAAATTGGAACTTTTGGAAAATAACTCCAGACTTTGAAACCTGGTGGGAGGACTTAAGCTATGTTGAATAGGAAATCCATGAAGGGTATTAGTGAGTTGCAGTGTACAGTTATCAGAGGCAATATTTTACTCCCTTCACCTCAAAATAATATGAAATAATTGCTCCTGCCAATTGTTAATACATTAATCCCGAATGTAAGGATTATTGATAAGTTAATGGGCATCACATCTGGAAAGGTCTTCTGTGTGAGAGTTTACACTCTGCCTTATATGCAAACATTAATGTTTATCCTGGCAACACTTTTTCTACTTTTCTAGTGCTACTTTTACTAGTGGTGTAATGATCCTGTTTCAAATCTCCTAACCCTCTTCCCAATGCTGCTAGCCAGATCACAGTTGTTGTGCCTTTATTTTTCCTAAACTGAATTTTTTCTTTGAATGTTCTGAATGATATTGATGGTTTATTTTGAGTGCTCATGAAAGGAAGAGATATTGGCGAGGACTAGGTTTAGCAGTGAATGTGGGTGGACAGAGCTCCATAATTTGGTTCATTCATGTGACTCCCCAATCTGCTGGTGGTAAAGTCTGGTACATTATTCCTCCACTGTACCTCCTAATGCCTCAGATGGAGGTATCTTACATGTTAGTTACTTACATGTAACTCACCTGTCAACAAAGGTGAGTTACAATGGTTATTTTGGCATTCTTACATGTATCTGGATACTGGTTCCTCCTTACTCTCAAAGATGCGGTTACGCTTTACATCATTTTGCATTCAGGACTGAGACATAATTATTGCCATAGAGATTACAGCAGTCAAACTCTTTTTCTTTCTTTCTTTCTTTCTCACCAGCCACCCCCTCCCATCCCCAAGAAAACATCATATTAGTAAAAGAAAAGAGAGATAATGGCTTCTGTGTGCTGTAATTGATGAACTTTCAGCATTTCTGAGCAAATTCAAGATCTTTGCCAACAGCCAGATGGAAAACAGTGCTAATGACATGTTCAAAGGGAAGCATGTTATTTTGATAGGAGATGGTCTAGAGACTTTAATCTCTATTGTTCTGGGGACAAATAGCATTGCTACTTCCTTAAATACAACCACTTTTAAACAACAATTATCTCTTTCATAAGCAGGAAGGAGCATACTGCAAAGTACTTAATGCATTTTTAATGCACTGGCTAGCATGTATGTTTTCCACTGTCATGTGTTGGATGGAACCAGATACTTTCAAATGTTATTACAACTGATGGAGATTCTCCTTCAGCTCATATTGTAGAAGACTATGGTTTTGAAACCAAAGAGGATGGAGTCTGACTGGGATGGCTAAGCTGTGGAGAGAATGAACCATGGTGGGGGAAGAAGAGAGAAGACTGGGACAGAGAGAGGCTGCAGGGGAGTGGGAGGAAAGCTGCTGCATTAATGATGTAGGATTCTGTTCTTTACTTCCTGGCAGGGCCGCCTGGGGGGGGGCAAGAGGGGCAATTTGCCCCAGGCCCCGGGCCCAGCAGGGGCCCCCATGAGAGTTTTTTGGGGCCCATGGAGCAGGGTCCTTCACTTGCTCCGGGGGCCCCGGAAAACTCTCGCGGGACCCGGGCCCCCGGAGCTTCTTCCCTCCTGGTCTTCCCTGGCGGGGGGTCCTTCCTCTCCCGCCGCCGAGGTGCCCCGAAGACCTGCGGTGGGGGCTGTACTTTGGCGGCGGGTCCTGCTTCGGCGGTAATTTGGCGGCAGGGGGTCCCCGCCGTGGGTCTTTGGGGCACTTTGGCAGCGGGTCCCAGAACGGAAGGACCCCCCGCCGCCAACTTACCGCCGAAGCGGGGGCCCCCCCGCCACCGAAGACCCTGGGCCCCCGGAATCCTCTGGGCGGCCCTGCTCCCTGGAAGCAGAAGGGGTCAGGAGTGAGGTGAACAGAGGCAGAGGGGACTGCGTCCACTAGAGAACACTTCCTTCCAGAACCTGGAATGCAACCTCAGGTTCCTGAGTCTCATCATTCCTGACAAACTATGTGTCTCGTCCTCTTCTAATGCGCGGCCACACAGAGGATGACAACCTGCTACTGTTTTCAGTTACAGTGTTAGCTCACATGGCAGGGGTTTTGCTGTGAATCTAAAGGTTCCAGCCCTGCTGATGACCCATGTGGATGTCAGTATGGTTCCACATGATAGAAATTCTGTTGTTTTTTTTAAATTTGCTTTTCTAAAAATGTAAAAAATTACACACACAAAAAAATGATAAAAAAAAATTAAGGTCACAAAGTGAAGCAATCAAAAGTTAGCAAATCAAACAATTAAGGCTGGATCGGGATTTGTGGGCAACATAGGCAGAGGAATGTCTAGTCTGAAATGCCACTGCATTACGGTTCCAAGCAGCTTAATAGCTGTGGGCTGGCTTCAGGACTTATTCAGGTTTGCACATGGCTACTGGCAGAAATTTAGGCATCTACAGGGTTAGCAGAAGCTCAGCAGTGTTTTTGAGAATATCTGTGGCATCTAAAAGTTGGACATAGGTGCCTACAGTGAATCAAAACCTTAGTCCCTGTATCTGCAACCTAGCAACCCCCTCAGCCCATCCAGTTTAGCTCTGACCTTCCATGTGCCTTGGGCAGTCCCTCCATTGTTTCCAGCTGTCTTTACTACATAAAAGGGGCTCAATTCTTTTTCTCATTGAGTCTGAAAGAGTGCTTGGCACATGCTTTAACTTTAACAAGGTGTGTGATTGTCTTTGGATTAAAGACTGATTTAATGGCAGTCATTAGCACTTGCTCTCATAACAGTAAGGTTTCACGAGACATTGAAACCTGCTATTTCAAATTCAGTAAAATATTATTTTAAGTGAAATGCTGTTACTAAATGAAAAAAATATGGTTCATTAAGGTTATTCCATGATGAACCATCACAGTTTTTGTTTCACCATACCCTTATCCTGAGTGTAAGTTTTCCAGGAACCAAAAATCTGGTAAATGTAACAGATGCAAATAATACCCTCTAAGAATTCTACATAACTTCAGAATTCCTATATCCAGCAGAGCTATCGCTGTGTTTTAACAGTATAAAACCTTTAATACTAGGGATCCTGTTTATAAAGAATATGTTGTGAGTTGTGTTTATTGACTCCTGATTAAAACAAATATACTGCATCTGCATGCATACATGTCTTACTGCTCCTCATCAACAGGGAAGATTTAGGGATAGGAAAGACTATTTGGTCCCTGAAGGTGACCATTCCCATATCTCACATAACTCTTCTACCATGGGGCTTGATCCTCTAAACCCTTGCTCACACAAATACTCTTTGCTCAGGCACATGGCTGCACACTGAAGTCAATAAGACTGCTTATGTCTACACAGCGGCTGAGAGGTGTAATTTCCAGCATGGGTAGATAAAGATGCTAGCTTTGCTCAGACTAGTGCACTGAAAATAGCAATGTGGCTGCAGCAGCACATGCAGCAGCTTGGACTATCCTCCCCAGCGCAATCCCACCCAACTCTCTGGGTATGTACTCGGGCAGCTGGCATGCAATGAAATGCAGCCACATTGCTCTCTTTAGCCCCAGCTATGTGTGTGTGCACCTCCCGGCTTCTGTGCAGACATACTCTAAGGGACTGATCCAAAATCAGTCAAAGTCAAGGGAAAGATTATATCAGGCTTCAAGTACAGAGCAATTACATTCATTTCATTAGAAAAACTAAACAGAGAAGTGAACTTTTGGCAGGAAACTGCCTGATTTGCATTTACAGCATCAGAAAACCAGTTGCACTTTTAAAATTCTCTCCCTTAACTGTATTCTCGCAGCATTCTAGCCAATCCACTAGCAGAACATGATACTTCTCAACAGACATCATTAACTCAGACAGAAGAAAATATACTTTAACTTATTACATGATGATAAGATACAAAGTAACAAATGCACACAACAAAAGCAATTATATAATTAAACCTTTAACTCCAAGATTGATTTTTAAATTGCTAATAACTTAAATCAAAGAGAAAATAGGGATAATTTTACCAATGGCATTTAATCATTGCCTTAATTTTAAATATATAGCCGTATAGGTAAAAATGCTTAAGATCTCATGCAAGTACAGAAGTGGAACCAGAATGAATAAGAATTCGTCACTTGACCAGAGTCCTCTAATTGGGCAAAGCTTAAACACATGGAGTAGGAGAGCTTGGCTGTACATAGTTCTCACTAGATTTCTCTCTAAGAAGGATGCATTTATAAACAGTCTTTCAAAATAAGTGCAAGCCCTGAACTGAGACGGAAATCTGATGCTGTGTCTCCTGATGGCCTGAGACCTTTCTTTTTGAGAGACCACCTGTCTCAATATGCCAATTGTCCAGTTACAATCAGGAGAGGGGAGTTCTCCTTAATTCAGAAGGGGTGTGTGTGTGGGGGGGTCCAGTGGTGGAGCATTCCCTGTGAAGGGCCTTCAGCTCTGCTATAATCTTCCTTCTGATCTGAAATAGCCATTGTCTGCTGGTCTTCAAGGCACACTGCAAGGAACCTCTAGTCTACTGCATGGGCTGTGGTGGAGATTGGGCTTTGATGAGGGTTAGATCTGCAGCGGATAGGGAGAGGAATTTTATGTTCTGTTGGCTGCATGATTGTATTTGTTTTTGTAGCTTATGGCAAGGGTGTCCCATTTTACTTTGTATAAAAATTGTAATGAACTAAAATTGATATAAGGTCATATTTATCCATTTGACTGGTTGTCCTGCCTCATGTTTTAACATTAATTATACGATGGAGTTATACAAAGGTTGCCAGTTGATACAGAAGCAAGCCCTCCTACTAAGTTGCCTGCAGGTATCCCCTAAAAACATTTTAAAGAACCTTCCACCATGTCTTCTTTTTAAATAAAAGCAGAAGAAGGGGAAAAATATCCACCTCAATGGGTCTCAGTGCTGGTGCATCTGTTTGCAGAACTAGTGGATGGCATTGAGTAGGTAATAATGCAAGTCTATAGTCAAGCAACACAAAACTATATGGATTTCCATTAACATGCATGGAATACATGAAGCATGTTTTCATCAAGACTAGAGCTGACAGAATAATGCAGAGTGGATTGCTGCTAGCTGTTTAATTTTATTTGTTTTTACAACTTATGACTGGGCACCTAGAGCTTTACAAAGGTGCCCCTGTTTTCTTTTGTATAAATCTAAAGAGCTCATAATATCTGGTGAATTTAGCTGCTTTTTCTGTTCCCAGAACATCTATGAGCTGAGTGTAGCATTCTTGAATTTGTTCATTCAGATTTATTTAGTGATTTTTTTATTTTGGTTTTTACTCTGGATTAATTTTGAACAGTTCATTGCAAGCATCTGAAAAATGCATTATCTCGGGGCACAGAAACTTTCATAGATTTAGGTTATATTTAGCTAATAGTGCCAATCAAAAACCACCCAAACAAACCGAAAATAAAAATTTCAGAAATGTGGAAATGAAATGATTGGAAATGTTTTTTTAAACCAGAATTATTTGTTATTGTTGTTTTTGTTTCATTGAGAAAAAAAATCAAAACATTTAGTTTTGGTTCAAAACAAAGTATTCGCTCAGCTCTAGTTGTGTTGTTTGATTGTCACTGGTCAGATAAATCACATGGTCTGTTTCTTTCCCCTGGCTGGGTAAGCGTGCAATCTTTGTGTGTGCAGATTTCAAAACTGTTTTCTGTTAACGGTCTTTGCATTTTCCACATGCATCTTAGAGACACACATGATTTATATTATTTTGTTATTCCATGATTTTATGGAAGAAAACTTAGTCATCACTGATAAAGTTTTCAGATGACACTAAAATTGGGAAGTGGTAAATAATGAAGAGTGATTCGCTATATTATTATTATTCGTTATTTATTTGTATAACTGAAGCTTGTAGGGACACCAGGCATGGACCAGGACCCAACTGTGTTAGGTGCTTTACAAAGACGGAATGAAAAAAGACACTCCATGCCCCAAGGAGTTTACAATCTAAGCAGGGCCGGCTCCAGGCACCAGCGCAGGAAGCAGGTGCTTGGGGCGGCCAATGGAAAGGGCGGCACATCCGGATCTTCGGCAGCAATTCGGCGGCGGGTCCTTCAGTCCCTCTCGGAGGGAAGGACCAGCCGCTGAATTGCTGCCGAAGAATGAAGCGGCGCGGTAGAGCTGCCGCTGAAGTGCCGCCGATCGTGGCTTTATCTTTTTTTTTTTTCCCCCTCACCTCTTGGGGCGGCAAAAAAGCTGGAGCCGGCCCTGAATCTAAGTTTGAGACAAGAGACAACAGACTACTGGGGAGTGAATACAAGGAAACAATGGAACAAGATAGCTGTTAGATCAGAGCACCATTTTTTAACCTTTTTTCATTTGTATACCCCTACAAATTTTCAAATAGAGCTGCAGATTCTGTTGGAAATCATGTTCTGCAGACCCCTAAGGTGGTACGGACCATAGGTTGAAAACCACTTGATCAGAGGAAAATTTCATTTAGGAACACAGAGTTCAAGGTTCCTTCAGGCTACACGGGAGATGTTTCCAGTTATTCTAGTATAATTATACAGGTATAGTTAAAGTGCTATAGTTACATTGGTATAAGTCCCCCATGTGAATACTCTTATTCCGGTATATAAGTGGCTATTTTCAGCTTATTTTAAGCCACTTCCAAAATGACATAAACTAAGATCATTGAAAAAGGTCATCTTGTACCTGCATAAGAGCATCCATACGGGGAGTTACACCAATATAACTAAAGCGCTTTAACATTTTATCTTATACCAGTGTAACTATCCTGTGTAGACTAATTCTGAGTAAACAAATGTGCTTTCTTGAGCTACTATTTCATTCCTCTCTTTCCACTGAATCTGCCCCATTTTTTGTCTTGTGAAGTCTGTGAATTTGAAGTCTGTGAACGTCTGGTTTACATGGGAAGAACAGTATCTGAGATGAGTACTTTAAGATTGCCCCAATCTCTAGATTCATTTGTCTTCAGGGTTTTCTGAAAACACATTTTACTTACAGCTGTCATAAGATCACAGATCATGAGCCATTTCTCAATTAAATGGACGTGTCAAATATGAGGAAACAATAAGGGCTGGTATAAAAAGTGAAAAATATTAATTCTTAAGAAAGAAAGACAGATTTCTTTTTATGAGGTAAACAGGTAGGGGACCTATATCCCAGCAAATGCCCTTGATGTCTTCCTTTCCAGTGGTAATCCCTATTCTTTTGAAAAGCTAATAAAAATGGTGTATGAAAGAAATTCCTGTGGCTGTGCAGAACTCACCCTCCTAGGGAGAGAGCCAGATGTGCCAGCTAATAATCCAGCAAACATCCAAATCTAGGGTAGGGATCACTTGGTATCACCTAAACCAGACATTCTGTGTAGAGAGAATGCAATATTGCAGGCTGGTCACATTCACACCAGAGACATGTGCAGTCTTATTTTTTTTTAATAAAGAGGGGACACAGACAGTCAGAGACGGAGACAGAGACAGTATGTCTGTTCTGAGGAGCAAAGTAGCAGGCACACTCTTCCACATGTGCATTAGTCTGTCAGCATGGATTCTGTTATCCAGATGTTGGGATGGATCCTATGGCAAGGACTGTGAAGGAAAAATCCTTAAAAAGAAATCAAATTTCAGTGATGAAATTAAGGTTACCAGACTTTTAACAATACAATAGTGTAATTTTGAAGAATGCTCTGGGTTTTTTAATTTTATTACTAATTCTAGACATAGTGCTTATTGTTGTTATTATTTGTGTATCTTTCTGTGCATCTTCCAAGTACAAATTCATTTTCCTTAAGCTTTAGCTTAAACTTACCTATCAGCTTTAACACTGGCATGCCTCAGGATAAACAATGACATACACTTTTATTAAAATGTTTCAGATCAGCTCTAATAAACTGAAAAATAACTTGTGTTATTTTGCCAATTGGGTCCAGAGTTGACAAAGTACATGTTCAAAACTGATTGGGATCTCTTCCGGTCTCCCTCCACCAATTCCTAACCCAACATGACCTCTGTTTTCATTCAGATATGTCAGTTATTAATCCAGAAATATATTTGAAGTGACAATCAAAATAAATCAACATAATTTAAGCTTACATAAATAAATAAATACATTTTACTTCCCTTCCCCCCATTAGATTGAAAACTAAATTACTGATGGCATTTGTAATTTGAAAGCAAGAGCTTTGTGTTACTAAGTATAATATGTGTTGCATACACACAAATAATTATTATAGAAGTGTAGAGTGGTCGTGATTCTTTCCCCATCAATCAAGGGGGAGACCACGCCCCCTCGCTGTAATGCTCCAAGAGCCACTCTGTTCAGGGGGGAAATTAGCCAACACTTAATCGGTGCTGGCCTTCAGTCCAGGCCAGGCAGCAATTGGGTCTGGTAGCCCCGACACTCTGCCAGAGCAGGGCAGCACACAGTTAATGGGTCTGGCCTGCAGTCAGGGAGGGTTGTGGCCAGGGGCGGCTCTAGAAAATAGGCTGCCCCAGGCAGCGCGGTGTGCTGCGCCCGCTCTCCCCCCCGTCGGGGTCCCCCCTCCCGCGGGAGCTTTTGGCCTTGGCAGCAGGTCACGGGCCCGGGACAGCGGACGCGCGCGCCGCAGGCACTCCACCGGAGCCACACGAACAGCGGAACAGCGGCGCGTCTCACGGTCGGCTGTGGGCGCCCGGGGTCCGGCGGCCGCTCCGAGCTGCTGCTGCAGCTCTGCCTGAGGGTCGGGCGAGCCGCGGGCGGCGCGCCCCTCCATGCCTGCGCCGCGCGGCGGCAGGTCCGGTCGCGGCTCCGTGGTCGGACCTCCGCGGGCATGCGGCAGCGGCACCAACCCCACGCCCCCTAGCCCCCCCCCCCGCCCTAGGCAGCAGGCAGCAGTGGTGTGCTGGTGCCTGGTTGTGGCACATCTCTAGGCCCAGCATCTTCAATCATGATGGGGCCGTAATCAGCTAAAGGGATCTGGCCTGCTGTCAGGCAGAGCAGTACTGAGTCTATCTGTCCAAGGCCCTCAGTTGGGGAGGACAGCAGTCAGGTAATGGTTCTGGCCTACGGTTAGGCCAAACAACCCAGCAGTCTAGGGGAGATTAGCTCTCTGATGGGAGAGTCAGCGAAACGATCTGGCATCCTAGCTTGGGTGGGTGTCAGACCAATGCAGTCCTCCTGGCCTAAAGGTGGGGAGGCTACCACCCCTGATAGTGGGGTGGTAGGAGGACATAGGCCTGCCCACTCCACTGCGTCCCAGCCCAGGGCCCTAATAGTGGCGGAGTGGTCCGCCACTGGGTCAGCGGGGAAATCCGGCCACAACGCACTGGCTGGCTTACAGTCAGTAACACAAGCAAACCCTGTTTGGCTTCCCTGGGCTCCTTCCTATGCTCCCCAGTCTGGGGGTACCTGGATTCCAGGATTGTTGTTCGCTTGCTGGGGTATACGGCTAGTGGCAGCCCCAACAGCTCCTCAGTGTCCCTAGTGTCTGGCAGCTCCAGAAGCTCCTCCAGGTCTCTGGCAATATAGCAGCCTCTGTCAGGTCTGGGATCCAGCAGCAGGGATGTGGGGGTGGAATGGGGGGTCCTGCTCCTTGCCCCAACTGAGCTGGAGGGCCTGCCTTTTATAGTTCCAGTTCCTGTCCTGTCCCTCTGCTTCCAGCAGCCACGTGTGTCCCAGTTCTGCCCATCAGGGGGTGGTCATGGTTCTCTCCCCATCAATCGTGGGAGAGGGGGAGACCATGCCCCCTCGCTACAAGAAGACAAGTCTTGGCTTTCTCTCTGTTATGCTTGGTCTCTGTGTCCCTGCTTCCACAGTGAGCTCCACATGGGCACTGGGATGCAGAGCCTCATTGATTTCAGTGGGACTCATGGGGTGAGGGACAGAGCCCACCTGCATGGAGCTCTTTGTAGGGTCCTGACTTCAGAAGGTTCAGTAATAGCAAAAATCATGCACTATTGGCTTGAAATGATAATCACAAAAGAAAGGGAGAGCATCGGTGAATCAACATTACTTTAATGAGATAAATTGTGTGGTTGCTCATCTTGACTGTAAATCTTCTATGAGGCCCCAGGAATGCAATATTTACATAAATTGATTCTGACACTCAAATGTTACTATCCTCACATTCACCAGTCCTTGATAAGCAGAGGCTGCTGTACTTCCTGTTATTAGAGAAAGTGAGACCCCCCCAGGTACAGGAAAACTTGCATAGAGCATATTTTGGTAAAATTTCAGACAGTGGGAACCAGAGCTACTTTATATCAATGTTGGTTACAATTTACTGTGGAAAGGCAATCAGAAAATACACAGAAAGAACTATGGCTGCAATAAGCAAAGAAAAATGACATAGATTGTCCATTTATCATTTTTTCAGTTAGGTTGTCGGTTTAACAGGAGTTATGAGAAGTCTTGTGATTTCAATGAGAACCAAAATTCCAGATGTATATATTTTGCTGATCATTCTGAGAGTTGTCATAGAAACATATGACCTGTAAAGGTAAGTAGGATGCTGTCAGGGACCAGACCAGTTAGGGCCAGCTGCAGGCCTGCTCCCTGACTGGCTTCACTACTAGGCAATCAATTAGTCCAGCTACAGTGCCTTGGAACTGACAGAGTGGCCACGATCAGTGGCTGATCAATGTATTGCATGCCCACAGCTCAGCTGTGCTTGCCCTTGTTCCAGTCTCTACTTCAGCCTGCTTGCATTCCCTGCTCCTGCTTTTTTCCAGCCCTTGTTGAAGAGGTGAAGACAGCATAGAAGTGCCATGCCAACCGATACTGTCAGCCAATCCCCAACCTCAAGGTAGGGGATAAGGTTTGGCTGTCCACCCAAAACCTGTGGTCCACCTGTACATCCATGATGCTGGACCACAAGTACTTGGGGCCATCCGGTCTCCCCATCTCAAAAAAGATATATTGGAATTGGAAAAGATACAGAAGAGAGCAACAAAAATTATTAGGGGTATGGAACAGCTTCTGTATGAGGAGACATTAAAAAGATGGACTGTTCAGCTTAGAAAAGAGACCACTAAGGGGGGATATGATAGAGGTCTACATAAAATCATGAGTGGTGTGGAGAAAGTGAATAGGAAAGTGTTATTTACCATTTTACATAACACATGAACCTAGGGTTGCCCAATGAAATCAATAGGCAACAGGTTTAAAGCAAACAAAAAGAGGTACTTCTTCACAATGCACAGCCATCCTGTGGAACTCATTGCCAGGGGATGTTGTGAAGGCCAAAAGTATAACTGCGTTCAAAACAGAACTAGATAAGTTCACGGAAATCAGGTTCGTCAGTGGCTATTAGCCAAGATGGGCAGGGATTCAACTCCATGCTTTGGGGTGTCCCTAAACTTCAGACTGCCACAAGCTGGGACTGGATGACACGGGATCACTCAAAATCTCCCTGCTCTGTTCATTCCCTCTAAAGCAACTGGCACTGGCCATTGTCAGAGGACAGGATACTAGGCTAGATGGACCATTGGTTTGACCTAGTATGGCCATTCTTATGTTCTTATGTTTAGATATTTTCCTCTGCCCATCATATCTCTCAGACCTGGATTTGGTTTCACCAGCTGCTCTTCATCCAGGTGCTAATCCTATTCCATCACTGGGAAAACTGGGTTGAGAAGTATCTGAAAGGTCTCTTTAATTTTGGAAAATTACTATGACGCTGTCAAACTTGCTAACAAACTCCAATCATCTGTCTGAGGTTGTTGCATTCTCAGGAGGGATTCTCAAGGATTATCTAATTTTACATTTGTACCACTCTAGTGCTTATCAAAACCATCCAAAAGGGTACTCAGCCAAAACCACAGTTTTGCCTGGTTCAGTGGTTAAGTCACTGAATTTTGCTTAGATTTAGTATCAAACCATAATTCCCCTTCCTAGTACCTAAAACTTGACCCCTCTTCATTGATAAGGAGAACATATTTGCAATTAAGCCCAAGTTTCTTGTGGCTTTGGAGTCTTGTTGAAAATTTCACATTGTTTATTCCCAGCAATGTAGTCTCCTGTGCCTATTGCTTGTGCCCCCATCTGTCCATTGATGCCCTTTTGTTATTCCAATGCCTTTTTTGAATGCCTTTTTCTAGTTTGAGTTATGCTGAACTGGCTCTTCCTGTTTGTATATGAATAGTAGCTTCCATCACATACATTCACCGCTACCCCGACCCCTCCGTTTTACAAATTTTGCAGGTGTCTAGAATTAGTGAAGATTTTGCCTGCTTCTGGCGGAAGATATATAACTTCAATACTGTCATTCCTTTAAAAATTCCAGGAGCAGCAGCACAGCAGCAGGTTTATTGTGTGCAAAGCATGGTACACATATGGATTGTCCATCCTGCACTGCTTTTTCCACATTGATTCCATTGCAAGTGCTAATAAAATGGAGTGGGGGGTGGGAAGGCAAGAAGTGCTTTAAGGAGGCTAGCCACACATGTATTTGGACTTGAAACTTTGGTTGCATGCTGGCTGCTGTTATCTTTATTTAAACCAGGAGATACAAAATAAAGGTTAATTCTGAAAATCATCACAGTTATTTCATAGATTTTAAGGCTAAAGAAAGCCATTTGTGATCATTAGGTCTGCAGGTTTGTCACAGTGGGAAAAATGATACGGATACTGTGATTTTTCTCTTTGTCTGTGACTTGTCTTTGTGTCCATGATTTTTAAGAAATTACCATGCAGCGGTAGCTTCTGCGGCTCCTGTCCTACAGGGCTGGGTCCGACTCCTCGCTCCTGGTGCATGGAGTCACAGTACTGCTCCAGTTTGACCCAGCCACTCTTTCAGGCAGCCAGGCCAAACCTGAGTATTGTTGTGACCCCGTGCACCAGGTCGCTGTACCCAGAGCAGGGAGCTGGGCACAACCCTATAGAACAGGAGCTGCCGGGGCTGCTGCTGCGAGCTGAGTGCAGGGTGGACTCCCCTCTGCCGGATCTCACCTTCTGGCCATGCTAGGATTAGGGCTTCAGGGCCGGGTCAGAGGGTGTTGCTGCATTTGGTTGGTTCCCCCTCGGCGGGGCAAGGAGGAGGAGAAGGATATTGGCCTATGATTTTAACAATGTATAAAGCAACAAAGAGTCCCGTGGCACCTTATAGACTAAGAGAAATATTGGAGCATAAACTTTCATGGGTGAATACCCACTTGGTCAGATGCATGTGTCTGACGAAGTGGGTATTCACCCACGAAAACTTATGCTCCAATACTTCTGTTAGTCTATAAGGTGCCACAGGACTCATAGTCGCTTTTTACAGATCAAGACCAACACGGCTACCCCTCTGATACTTAACAATGTATAGTTGACTTTTATTTGTCTCAGCATTTTTAAATCAAAAATCACAAAACCCTTGACTTTACTAAACTTACCATGACTGCTCTGTGGTTTTTTATTAAAAAATGCCATGACAAATCTGCAGTCCTGGTGATCGTCTAGTCCTGCTCTTCTGTATAACACAGGCTGTAGAATTTGATCCATTTTATCCCTGCATCTGGCCCGATAACTTGTGGTTGAAATAGAGCATATATAATATTTGAGACAGTAACTTTTGGAATGATACCCAGTTAATTGTGATATTATGTAATCAAATGTTTATCTGCACTGGGCCAAATTCTGCCCTCAGTTAAAGCACATTGCTCCCACTGCAGACAACTGGGAATACACACAAAAACAGGTGACAGCAGAATCCGAGCCACTATAATTGAACAAAGTACACCTAAGCTTACAGTCTGAAAAAACAGCAAAGAGTCCTGTGGCACCTTATAGACTAACAGACGTTTTAGAGCATGAGCTTTCGTGGGTGAATACCCACTTCGTCACCCACGAAAGCTCATGCTCTAAAACGTCTGTTAGTCTATAAGGTGCCACAGGATTCTTAGTCTGGATCTGTAAAAGCAGCAAACACGGCTACCCCTCTGTTACTTCACAGTCTGAAAAAAAAATCTTGTATAAATTGTGATAATTACCAAAGAGGTTTGACGTGGTATCATATGTTGAACCAGGGAAATGAAATGGCTTTGAGTCATTTGAATTCCCTTTTGGTTTCATGTGGCAGATATCCATAAATCATACAGTTTGCAGTTTGGGCTGTTGGAATGGTGCTCGCTCTCTCTGTGTGTGTTTTAAAGGTAAAATGAATTCATGTAGATGGGTTTAGGTACATATTCTAGAGGCTCCCTTTATATTGTTTTGCTTGAGCTGCTACTATCAACAGAGGAGCTTTGGAACAAATTGATAAATTAAATAGCAATAAGTCACCAAGACCTGGTATATACACACACATGTCAATCACTCAGTAGACTCAGTTACTCATCCAGAGCAGGGGTTCTCAAACTGGGGGTCAGGACCTCTCAGGGGGTTGTGAGGTTATTACATGGGGGGTTGCAAGCAGTCAGCCTCCACTCCAAACCCTGTTTTGCCACCAGCATTTATAATGGTGTTAAATATATAAACAAGTGTTTTTAATTTAGAAGTGGGGGGGGGGGCACACTCAGAGGCTTGCTGTGTGAAAGGGGTCACCAGTACAATAGTTTGAGAACCACTGATCCAGAGGACTAGAGAGCAGCAACAGAGTGCTGTAACTTTCTCATCCGGGGTGGGAACCGCCCCCACCTCCCCCCCCCCCGCCCAAGCGCAGCAAGTTTCAGCACTGTAAAGTGCCAGTGTAAACAGTGCACCAGTGCTGGGAGCCGCGCCTCTTGTGAAGGTGGGCAGTGCTTTAGCATTGCCAGTGTAGACCAGCCCTAAGACTGGTATTGTTGAATATATTTACTAATTATCTGGAAAAGTAAGTGAGCAGTGAGGTAGCAAAAATGTGCAGATGACGCAAAGTTATTCAGGTTAGTCAAAATTAAATGAACTGTGAGGAAATTCCAAAGGCCAAATCTTCACAAAGTCAGTTGATAGGGCAGCATGGGGACAGATGAAATTGAAAGTAGTTAAATGCAAAGTAACCCACATTGCATAAAACAATTTGAGCCATGCATACACGTTATTGGGATTTCAAGAAATATATTAAACATGGATTCCGATACAGATCTTTGGGCACACCACCTCCTTCCATATTCAAAGTTGGCCTCCTACTCTTTGTTAAACCAGCTTTTAATTCATGACAGAACTTTAACCTCCCCCCATGAGTGCATATTCTTCTCAATAGGAGACATTCTTAATGGCTCCTGTGGAACCATGCTGCCACTTAAATGGAGAGTCCAGCTGTAGTGTGTGTAGGGTGCAGAAAAGGAAAGCTTCAAAATGTAATGCAGCATTACATTTCAGACCGGAGCTCCAGGGAAGCAAAATAGAGGGGTGCCTGTGGATCTACCTGGACCAGTGCACTCAGTCACTCACCCACACACTGCAGTTGCACCTTATAAATAATCATAATAATAATGCCATACTTGCTGTTGATGCCACTATCATTGCCTGTTGTGTTTATCTGGTTGTTAATGGGTTTGTTGAGTGGGATGGGTATGGAACCAGCTACTGATACAGAGAATCATACTTGTATAGTGTTGTTTTTTAAATATGAAAGATATGTTGGACTCAATTTGATGCAGAGGAGAATTCTGATTATCAGTGAATCATTTGAGGTATTTTTACAGTATGTTCCCAGCTGATTGCATTTGCTGTCTCCTAGCCCTGTAAAAATGACCTATTTTACTTCTATGGGTTCAGGAATAGAGAAGTGGGATATAAAACAAAAGCACTGAATAGTTGCTGTTCAGTGACATCATAGTAACCCAAGTCTAAATTGCATCCATAATCAACTTAACTTATAACCTCAATTTTTCTTTTAGTTTTTTTTTATTATTATTATTATTGTAACCTGTTTGGCCAGGTTCTTATGTGATCTTATAGAATGTCTTTTAAAATGAGCTTTGAGGTTTACTTGTGGCTCCCACAGGATTTTTTTTTTCTTCAGTATGACGTTTCCACTTGGATAGCATGTCTTTATTTGTGTCTGAATTCAGTGCTCAGGAAAGACACTAGACTGACAATACTGGAGACTAAAGTTCTCTATTTATCCACAGAACAAATACAGAGCAGTCCGTGGCAGTGCAAGCTTCCTGAAATTGCTGTTGGCACAGGTCAAAATTTGTTCATCTGAATGATTTCCTAATAAATATGCCCTTTTTGTAAAACTGAAACTTAAAATTTTTAAAATTTCAGTTTTTCAGAAAAATTTTGATTTTCCTTTGGGAGCATTGAAATCATGGCTCCCCAGCTGCCTGCCTGGAAGGTTCTTGTCAATTTCATCTTCTGCCTGGCGAAACTGGCAAGCTTTCCCTGAGGGCTGCCAAGGCTGAGTGCTTTGACTCCTTAACTCTCTGACTCTCAGCCTTCTACCTAGCCCTGGGTCCAGAGAGGCGGAGAGCCTGGGCACTCAGCATCTCCAGCTGCAGAGCTGGGGGGAGGTGAGAAGGCTGAACATGCCAGTTCTCCGCCTCCCTGGCATCTGAGCTGGAAGGCTCTTGTCAATTTCTAGTGGGCAGTGGGGAAACTGAAAAATTCTGCTTCTGTTCTCCCAAATAGATTTTTTTCTTCAAAACCCTTCCTACAAAAAAAAATTAAAAAGAAAATAAAAAAATAAAAAAATTGCATTTTGACATTTTGTCCTGGGTTGGGACAATTCTCTCTCTCCCCCTCCCCCCTAATGTGAAATTGTTTTACAGAAAGGGATTTCCATTTTTCAGGCCAACTCTACTTGCTCTGCCAGTATGCTTCACTCCTGACCTGAAACAAACATTGGCAGGGGTGAAAGGGTAATTCTGTCTCTTTATCTATACTATGTTTGCCAAAAGTGGGCATAATTACAGTGGCGGTTTCTGAGATGTAGATACTTGTTCATTGGGAACTGATCCAAGACTGTCACCTACATGTTGTATAAACCACTGAATAGCCAGCCATCTGCTGGTAACAACTTTTGATCAATACTGAACTGAGCTGGATTTAAAATAACTCTGTGGAAGGCTATGTGTCCCATTTCTAGTCTCCCAAGCTAACCTGTGCTCCAATATCATATCTTTTCTTAAGAAACCTACATAATACCGATACCACACTTTTCTTTCAGTCTCCATTACTATTAGTTTATGCAGACCATCCAAAATTCTGCTTTCGATTACATCTGTTCAACCTAAGTGATTTGAATCAGATCATCCATGTTATTCAATTTGGTTTGAATCAGTGAGGCTATATGGCTATAACTGCCCACTCAGTGTCACCATTCTTCTAAGATGCACCTGTTTCTTGATTTAGAGTAAAGATTTTCACTTTCTACAGTGAGAAACCTTATCTCTGATTAGTTCTATCTGTTCATGATGTCCCTTAGGTAAGGTCTTTAGTTATGAAGCCCTCTCTAGCTCAGTCTCTCTTTGTTCTTTGCAAATACTTCTTTCCTGAACTTGAACTAAATGACTTGTATACATATAGGCTGACTGCTTCTGTAGTGAGAGAGATATTCACTCTTTAAGGGGATTCTATATTGAAAAGGAATAGATACTTGCTACCCTCAGCCATAACAATAAAATAGATGGTGAAAAATCCCACCAAATGTATTTACAGCTACTATCTTGGATTAGGTCCATCTGAGTAATCACAATGGCAAGTTTTACAGCTTTAAAATGTGTTTTGAACAATAAAATCTGTGGTTCTAATACACAGTGATGCTTTCCAAGCCACAGGAATTAGCTCTTTAGGTTTACAAAATTCAAGATGGCAGCTGTGTTTTCATTATTCCTGGGGAATGTGAAAAATGTAGCTTTTGGTCTCATGGGACATGATACTTTTAAAAGATACAGAACTCTATTTTGTATAGTAATGTTCATTTCACTAGTACTTATAGGTTTACAAGCAATTTTAGAAAGCATATATAACCATCCTGTATTTTTAAGAGTATGGAATATTCTGCTTTAGTGCTCTGTCAGTGCTTGGCTGAGCCTGTTAAGTAAATACATGTGAATCAGTTCTTTGAAAAAAAGAAAGAACCAAGTTTCTCTTAAAGGGATTCAAATTCACAACCTCATTATTTACACTGATGGTATCATTGCTAACTAGTATTCATATGCCTCCTACAGATGTGAAATTTTTGCGGACAAGGAGGCATTCTTCGCTATTTGCAATATATGGTGAATAACTTACATTTATAGTGTAGTTTTTATCCTAAAGGAATCCCAGATTGCTTTACAAACTATTTTTATAGGAATCACTTCACTCATCACTGAAATGGAGCCAGTTCTGGCGTCTAACATGGCAAGTGTTCAACAATAATTTAAACTGCAAAACTTCTGCTAAATTGGAACAATTACACAGATTTCAACATTTTTGATGACGTTTCCCATTAAGGGCCAGATTCTCAACTGGTGTAAACTGGCATTTAGCATCATTGACTTCTGTGGTGTTACACTGATGTACACCAGCTGATGAGCTGTCCCTAAGTATTTTTTTCACTCTATAAAGGTTTTCAAGAACTTCAAAAGCCACTTCCATTCAAATTCACACTTATGAATTATGCAGCAGCTGCCAGAAAAAGGGCTCCAACATCTAGGAATGAGCACACAGCTCAGAACGTCCTGACTCCTATTCTCACCTCTGCCACTGTCTGTCCTTAATAATGCTTCCCACTTTTATAGCACGTTGCAAAAAAAAAAAAAAAAGGCCACATTCAGAGTCCACATTGGTTCGTTTTAGGATGACAGAAAACAAAACAGACATATCCTTGCTTTCACCAAGTGGACACATGGAAGGGCACCCCAGCCCAGAAAGTAGACTGCAGAGGCTAGGAAGGGGGCATAACCAGGGTGACCTCTTTATGTTGATTTTAAGTAAAAGATGTTTGATAATGAGAAGACTGGATGGATGGTCCAGTGGTTAGGGCACTAGCGTGGGAGTTGGGAGACATGGATTCAGTTTGTTGCTCTGTCACTGGCTTCCTGTGTGTCCTTGGGCAAGTCACTTAGGCCTGGTCTCCACTGGGGGGGATTGATCTAAGTTATGCAACTTCAGCTATGTAAATAACATAGCTGAAGTCAATGTAGTCACCGCGGTGTCTTCACTGCGATGAGTCGACAGCTGACGCTCCCCCATCGACTCCACCTGCGCCTCTTGCTCCAGTGGAGTACCGGAGTCGACAGGAGAGTGCTCGGCGGTCAATTTATCGAATTGACCCCCATTGGATCAATTGCTGTCCATCAATCCTGCGGGTAACGTAGACAAGCCCTTAGTCTCTCTGTGCCTCAGTCCCGTCTGTAAAATGGGGATATCAATGCTCCCCAACTTGCCTGGGTGTTGTGAGGATAAATGCACTAAAGATTGTATACGTTCTATGAATAGATTTCAAAAACTGCCATGATAGTCACTTTGATAGTTTTTGGCTTTGTCTCTGTTTTAAGATATGAAAGAAATTTGTGATTTCATATTTTAGGCATCCAAGATAGTGTTGGATTGTTGGTTTGCCAGAGGGCTATTTTGTTTTTGTTTGTGATCCGTTCAAATATCTGCAAATACTGGGTCAATTCTGCAGTTCTAACTCACTTCTCACTTCATCAAAACTCCCATTAAAATAAATGGGATATTTGCCTGAGTTAAGGACTGAACAATTTGGTCTGGTCTGCATAGATGCTACAAACTTTGTGCTCTATGCTAAGGAAAATTGTATTCTGAGGAAATGAATCAACAGTTCCCTTTCAGCAATGATGTTTTTATTCTAAAAAATATGCGAAGTCTTATGATCTAGTAAAATATATGACATGACAGAAAGCTCTCCAAAACATATTTGTAGTCTCTGGGTTCCTATAATCCAGGAACTTTCCGCTGGATCTAGTTGTCCTCTTCTGAAGGCTTTTATTGTGAGAGACTTCAAGAATGAGGACCATCACACAGTGAGGGGAGTTGTGTTGAATAGGATAGGTGTATATAAGCACTGCCTCCCCCACGCGAGAAACTGGAGAGTAAGTTCATGCTTTCAGATGCTTTATTGTATATTGCTAGTGATCTTGATGAATGTGTCACTCTGTTCCTCTCTTGACTTATGTTCATATAGTATGTATTCTCACTATTGTATGCTTTACAGTTAGTGTAAGCGTTACAATCTAGTTTGTGTGTGTGTGTGTGTGTGTTTTGAGTGAGCTAAAATGACTTTATTTTAATAAGAATTCAATCTTGGAATTCCTGCCTATAGCAGTAGGACTGCTAGTATTTGAGTTTTTGGCTTTATAGACCCAGGAAAATTGTTCTAGAGCCAAAAGTGTGACTTACTTGGCTGGTGGTAGAATTTCCTCTATCTATCTCACTCTGCATGTGGTAGAACTTAAGACATTATTTCATTTATGACAGGCAAATAGTTTGCAAAAAAGAACAAAATCTACTTGAACATTGATGTTAAGGATCTGTGTCACATATGTGTAGGTGTAAACCCATTACACACCAGGCTGATATAGAGACCTCTGTCCACAGGCAAAGTTCTCATAGGATTGTTTTCTGAAATACCTCACCGAAATGAACACAAGAAACTCTCTGTTTAGTATGTGTAGGGACTGCAAAGTGATGATAGAATCAATAATTACTAGGGCTGTCAAGCGATTAAAAAATTAATCACGATTAATTGTGCAGTTAAAATAATTAATTGCAATTAATCACACGATTAATCGTGCTGTTAAACAATAATTGAATACCATTTATTTAAATATTTTGGATGTTTTCTACATTTTCAAATATATTGATTTAAATTACAACACAGAATACAAAGTGTACAGTGCTCACTTTATTTTTTATTACAAATTTTTGCACTGTAAAAAACAAAATAAATAGTATTTTTCAATTGACCTCATACAAGTACTGTAGTGCAATCTCTTTATCATGAAAGTTAAACTTACAAATGTAGAATTATGTACAAAAACCCCTGCATTTAAAAAAAAACAATGTAAAACTTTAGCGCCTACAAGTCCAATCAGTCCTACTTCTTGTTCAGCCATTTGCTCAGACAGACAAGTTTATTTACATTTGCAGAAGATAATGCTGCCTACTTTTTGTTTACAATGTCACCTGAAAGTGGGAACAGGCATGTGCATGGCACTGTTATAGCTAGTGTCACAAGATATTTACATGCCAGATGCACTAAAGATTCATATGTCCCTTCATGCTTCAACCACCATTCTAGGGGACATGCGTCCATGCTGATAATCATCCAAAGGAGTGTAGACCGATGCATGTTCATTTTCATCATCATGAGTCAGATGCCACCAGCAGAAGGTTGATTTTCTTTTTTGGTGGTTCGGGTTCTGTAGTTTCTGCATCAGTGTTGCTCTTTTAAGACTTCTGAAAGCATGCTCCACACCTCGTTCCTCTCAGATTTTGGAAGGCACTTCAGATTCTTAAATCTTGGGTTGAGTACTGTAGCTATCTTTAGAAATTTTACATTGGTATCTTCTTTACATTTTGTCAAATTTGCAGTGAAAGTGTTCTTAAAACAAACAACATGTGCTGGGTCATCATCCAAGACTGCTATAACATGAAATGTATGGCAGAATGCAGGTAAAACAGAGCAATAGACATACAATTATCTCCTAAGGAGTTCAGTCACAAATTTAATTAACATATTACTTTTTTAGCAAGTATCATCAGCATGGAAGCATGTCCTCTGGAACAATGGCCAAAGCATGAAGAGGCCTATGAATCTTTAGCGCATCTGGCATGTAAATATTTTGTGACACCAGCTACAACAGTGCCATGCAAATGCCTGTTCTCACTTTCAGGTGACATTGTAATGAAGATGTGGGCAGCATGATCTCTCGTAAATGGAAACAAACATATTTCTCATAGTGAGTAGGACTGAGTGGACTTGTAGGCTCTAAAGTTTTACACTGTTTTTGTTTTTGAGTGAAGTTATGTAACAAAAACCCTACATTTGTAAGTTGTACTTTCACGATAAAAAGATTGTACTACAGTACTTGGTTGAGGTGAATAGAAAAATACTTTTTCTGTTATGATTTTTATAGCGCAAATATTTGTAATAAAAATAATATAAAGTGAGCACTGTAAGCTTTGTATTCTATGTTGCAATTGAAATAGATATAGTTGAAAAAGTAGAAAAACAAAATATTTAATAAATTTCAATTGGTATTCTAATGTTCAACAGTGTGATTAATCACGATTAATTTTTTTATTGCAATTAATTTTTTTGAGCCCTAATAATTACATGTCAGTTTCATTCTAGGGGCCAATAGTAATGATCTTCAAATGGTGACTGAAGGTTGGGCATTGAAGTATTGTGGGGGTTTCATTGTTTTAGGTTGTATCGATGTGGAAGTATTTAAAGGTTGACCTCATATTCCTATATAGTTACATTTATAAACAAAATAAAACTTTATAAGAAATATTTCTAGAAATGTGGGAACTGATTAGCTCATTGTTTAATGAAGCTAATCAAAGATGATGAATTCTTTAGGAGATGTTGAGCATAAGATTATTATTATTATTATTATTTATTATTAAGTTCTGATAATGTGTTCAGTGCTGCATAATACACACACTTTTATAATTTATTATTTCTATTGTAGTGGCTAGTAGCCTCAGGTATGGACCAGGACCCCATTGTGTTAGGCACTATACAAACATAGAAAAAAAGACAATCCCTGCCCCAAAGAGCTTACAATACAGACTTTCCCTGACATATGCAAGCGTTCCGTTCTGAAACATCTTGCGTAACTCGAATTTTGCATAAGTCGGAAATGTATACCCGACAATTACACACACAAGAAAATACCCCCACCATCCTCCTATTTCTAGCTTATGGAACTTTTTCCATAAGTGTGGATTTGCGTAAATCGGGTTTGTGTAACCCGGGGGGCGTCTGTATAAGTCTAAGACAAGAGATAACAGATGGGTATGGTCAGATGGATAGGGGAGTACAAGGAATGAGAAAGTATTGTCTAAATAGACAAGTCAGTTACGGTGGGGGAAGGGATAGAACACACAGGCAGAGTAAGCAGTGTGATGATGGCAAGCATCACATTTAATTGCATGATTGATTGATTTATTGGTGTGTTGACTTCAGAAGAGATCAGCTAACTGGAAAGAGTACACTGTGAGGCGGTAGAAGGGTTGGTGCGAATAGCCAATCATCACTGGCCAGAGAAAGTCAAAGAACTTTCTACAAATGGAACTTCTTCCATTTGACTGGAATGTCCAGCAATCCAGAGGTCCCGACTTAGGCTACTTCTGGTCCTACCAGTCTTTGGCCGGCAGCTCTCTGCAATTTTCCTCCAAGCCACATGGTGGGGAGATGAGGAAGCTCCACCAGGACCGTAGTGACCCAGAGTGGCAGGGGTGACACCTGCACGAAATACAGAGTTCCCTGCCCTGCAAAAAGAGTTCTGTCCTGTGACGGGATAGACACAACATAGACAGAATGCACTAGGAAACCCAGAGGAGGAAATAATTATGATTTTAAAAAAATAAATTATTAATAAAATTGATAAACATCTCACAGTAAAAAGATAGTCACATGAGACCTACTTTAATTCCTCTTGGCTGTTCACAAGTGAATTGGATTACGTAATTATGCTTTTTGATAGTTGGTGGGTATGCCAATGTTTTTTGGAAGTAATCCAGCAAGTTGATTGACTAAGGCCCTGAACCTGCAATGAACTCAGCACAAACAGAGCTCTATGCCTACACAGAGGCCGATTGGTATGAATGCAGCATGGAGTATGTTGCAGGATCAAGGTCTAAGCGATTAAGTGTCGTCACTGTGGTAAGTCAACAGTTGACGCTCTCCTGTCGACTCCGTTTGCGCTTCTCATTCTGGTGGAGTACCGGAGTCAACGGGAGAGCGCTCAGTGGTTAATTTAGATGCAATGGATCGATCACTGCCTTACTCTCTTAGGCACTTTTGAATACCTACTCCCAATATTATAATTTGAAATCCTTCCTTATTAGGTAAGGATAAGGTGACCATACGTCCCATTTTGGCCAGTACCGTCCCTTTTTTAAGTCCTGTCCCAGCCCTCATGACTTTTTTTCCAAAAGGAGGCATTTGTCCCGTTTGCTCTCGCTGACTTGATCAGTTGGTAAGAGCAAATGGGACAAATGCCCACTTTGGTCAAAAAAGTGCGTTGCAGTGTGGAGGGGGCAAGTGGAGATGCCAGCCCCCGGCAGGGGGAGGCAGGGCTGGAGGGGGAGCAGGGTTCCATCATTTCTCCCCCTCCCCCACAGGGTTCCAGCGACCAGGCAACAACCTCGCTGTGAGGGGGGTTCCAGCCAGCAACAGAATGGGGGAGGGGCCTTGGGTGAGCGGCTGGGGATGTCTCATTTTCTCTTTGGGAAATATGGTCACCCTGGTTAAGGAATAGTATTTGCATGAATAGCTAGGATGAAATCCTGGGTCCACTGAAGTCAGTGGAAATTTTGCCATTGGCTTCACTGGAGCCAGGATTTCAACCTAGCTATTCATACAAATGCCCACTGACTTCAGTGGGGCTGGGATTTCACCCTAAATGACTATTGCTTTACAGATGGTGAATTGCATTACTTAAATTGTTTTCATTGTGTTTTAACAAGATCGATCATTAAAAATGTTTAAGCAACAAAGAATGGAAATTCCAGGGGCAGGTTTATATATGCAAGCAAGAAGCAAGCTAGCATAAACGAGTTAGTTCAGTTCAGGGGAGGATGAGGCCCTGTTCAGTTGTTGTGTGAAAACCAAGGAAGAGAGAGATCTGCTGTAATTGGCAAGCCATCTGTCACTTTTTTTTTCCTTTTTGATGTCTGAGCTGAATTTCAGATGAACTGGAGCTCAGCAGTTTCTCCAGTTTCTTTGAAGTCTGGTTTTTTTTTTTTGATGCAGGATGGGGCATTGTTGATGGCATTGTGGTGTGGCCAGGGTGGTTTGTCTTGTCCTCCATTTTTTTTATATTGCCATTCCTTAATATCTGATTTGTCCATTATCCCTTTCCTTAGAGACTGTCCCAGTTTGGCGATGTACATAGCAGAGGGGGCATTGCTGGGGCATATGGCATATTGAATGAACCGTGATGGTGTGAATATGCTTCAGGTTGGCAGGTTGTCTGTGTGGGATCATTCTCCAGGATGGGTTGTGATCCTGATGTTGCGCTAACACGGCCTCTGATACTTAAAAATGTTTAGTTGTTTTTAAAGATATAGTTTGTATTTTGTGCGCTCAGATTGCTGAATTTGAATAGAGAGACTAAGTATGCTCTTCTAAGTGTAAGAAGAACACTGAAAATCTACCTTAATAAGGACTGTTAAATTAAAATTAAGAGATAGTGAGACTAAACCAGAGGATGATAACATGTGAAACAGGTGAGGGAGGGCTTAGGCTAGCTCTGGGCAAACACTTTGAGGCAAACAATGTATTCAGTCAATTTATTTTCCCCCCTTGTCTGTGAATAGTCCACAAACATACAGCAATTTTCTATGTATTTGTTCTCTGAAATTGTTCAAATTTTTGTGTGAGCAGATTTCTGTCTATGGATTGCTTATAAACTATTCATTATGATAATTGCAACTCAATAACCAAGCTACATGACTGGTCCCCGTAATCACATGGTATTGTTGTTTCTTGAATAGGTAACTGAAATTGTATAAACACTTCATCCAGAAACAAATGTAGCATTGCTCAATTCCCTGTCATTTTCAAAATTAATCCTCTTTTGGGACAGAACTTCCAAGAATGAGGGCTTCTGTGAGGGTAGGAGGACATATACTGGGCTAGACTTTGAAACACTCCTCCTTTGCACCCCCAGATTCCAAATGCATTTAGCCAGTGGTTCTCAACCTTTCCAGATTACTGTATCTCTTTCAGGAGTTTGAAGCCTGAGCCCTGCCTCCTGGGGCTAAAGCATGTAACTTAGATTTGTGGGGCACCTTAGATTCGTGGCATGGGCCCCATGCAGTTGCCGTGCTTGCCACCCCCTAATGCTAGCCCTGCACTTGCGATCCTCCTAACCTGTTCCACGACCCCCTGGGGGTCATGATGCCCAGGTTGAGAAATAGTAATCTAGATGATTCTGGAATCTGGAAGACATCTGCATACCACCACGTGTACCCCTGGCTGAGAACCACTGCACTAAGCTATTTATACTCTTATGTCAATGACTTAAAATAAAAATGTATCTGATTTTAAAATTACTGGGGCATGTTGCTCAACAATAGTTCTTTCTAATGAAGGGCCTAACACAGGCTTCCTAGGTAATTCTGTACTATTATTGATTTATCACTGGTGTCTCTAATAGTAGCATGCTTTAAAGGAATTGACAAGTCCTACTGAGTTTTGTCCAGTAGTAGTTACTTAATTTGCTTGCAGAGTCATGAACTTCATTTCAAAGGGATCAAAAATGGCTGTGTGTTAGAAATACCCTACAATTAACATTATTTAAAATATGCAAATATTTGTATCATTGCCTGCGTAAATCTAAGTATTCTGACACATAATGAAATTGCATCAACATCAGGAACACATTAAACAACTGTGATAACCACTGAGATTCTATTACATCTTGATGAACTTTCAAAATCCAGCTGATGTAAACACTGTTAAGCCTTTAGTAGCAATGATGTAATTTGCCTTGTAAACAGTTTGAGGGCTTTGGATGAAAAATATCAACCTTAGCACTACAGTTTATAAACAAGCCACCAAAAATGTACACACAGAAAAGTCACACATTTCAACAATTTGTGCCTACAAGATATTAATCAGAGCTCTTTAGGTCAGGGGCGCCGTTTTTTTGTTCTGTGTTAGTACCGCATCTAGCACAATGGGGTCCTGGTCCCTGACTAGGGCTTCTTGGTGCTACCACAAGACAAATAATAATAAATATAAGGACATTTCACTCTGGCCCAAAGAGATTTGGATGCCCAGTTCTCATTAAAATTTAATGGGGACTGGGCATCTAAATCCTCGAGGTATCTTTCAAAATCTGAGTCCCAACATCCACCACAACCATTCCCACAGTACCTTGGTGGCACATTGGTTCAAATTGACTTAGAAAAAGAAGTGTGCGCCTCTTACAGATTCTGTGTATTCCTTTTAAAATTCCCATCGATGCATTTACCAAACCACACCATGCTTGTCTTATGAGATCTGATAGGGTTCGAGCCAGAGGTGGCATGGCTGTAGACAAAGCACTATAAAAAGCCTTAAAAAAAACCACCTCATCTCACAGACACTATACGGAGATCTATCCTAAAACAGCTCTCTCTAAGTAAAAAATTACAGCTTTTAATATATGCTGCTTTCCCTTCACCATTGCACTGACTACAGTTCATGTGGAGCAGAACCCTCAGTTTCATGAAAAAAAAACCTTGCTCTATAAGCAGTGTTTCACTGTAAAAAGAGGGCCTTCATGGCAAAGATGCAGAAGGCAATGCTGTTTGGGATGAGAGTGCAGAGGGGACCATTCCAAAGATGTTTTGTTTTGAGGGATATGGGGGCATGGTGACTCCTTAAAATTTTGTGTGTGGGAAGGGCTTTTCTTGTGTTATGTTCAATTGTAGAAAAAGCGGAGCTGTCCAGCAGTGCAGACAAAAGATACTACATTTTCTTGGGGATATAGAAACCAATCGCCTGTTACACGTGTGTGTGTGTGTGTGTGTGTGTGTGTGTGTGTGTGTGTGTGTGTGTGTGTGTGTGTGTGTGTGTGAGAGAGAGAAATGTTCTCCTACCACTTTCCTGGCCCCCTTCTACTAGCATTCTTGCTCATTTGCAGTCTGTATTATTTTTAACACTTGCCCATGCTGTAGGATCTAATGAAGCACTGAATGTTTCTGACATTATCCACAAATGTTAAATACAAGTGGAGCTGGGTAGATGGATGTTCTCCTTTTCAAACACATTTTGAAACGCTGTAGCCTTCAAAGCTGGCTTACATACACTGTGTCATGATACACAGCCTTTTGTTTTGCATAAGCGTTTGTTTTAATGAGGTAGCCCAATGCAGCTCATTGAAATCAAAACCATATGATGCACCCTAGGCAAAAGAAAGGCAAAAATGATACAGATTTTTGAAGAGGGCTAGTCATACCACAGGTTACCATTATTACAGAAAAAACAAGAAGAATTTTAATATAGCTGTCTGGCCAAATATATTAATTTAACTCGAATGGCTTTTTCTGATATTATAGCTGTGAGGCACAATGTTCTACTGGCAAGCATCTTCAAAACCTTTTTTAGAAGATTCATTTCAAATTATTTCTGTGCACCAGATTTTGATGGTATGTACATTTGGGAGTCCCACGAAAAAGCACCTTTTGATCATTTTGGTGACCTTTTTTGTGGATTGACCTAAAATGTACCCCTTTGTATTACAATGTGTCTCGTTGTAAAATTTTGAGAATCTAGCACTTTGGTCACTGCAGGAAGCACCCTGAGGTAAACTATCTATGGAGCAGCTCTTTAAAATAAAACAAATGCGGACATGAGCCAGCACAAGAATGCACTTTTTATTTAATGTAATCCCCTTCACACAGATCAGAACCTTATATAGTTTTTTGGTCCTAGGTTTCCAAAGAGCTCACTATCCAGAAGCTCCCATTGCTCACAAAAAAAACAAAAACAAAACCCCCACCTGTTTGGTACTGAATGCTCGTGAACATCTGGACAATTCATTTAGGTGCCTAGATGCAGGCTGAGCTCATTTAAAATCTGGTTCTTGTGGTGGATGCTGAGCACTTTTGACAAACTGACCTTTATTGTGTCAATTCTTTGTCATACTTTTATCAACCTGAAAATGCTTTTTCCCCCTTAACCAGTTGTGTCCTTTTCTAGTTGACAAATCTGGGACATTTTCTCCCTTACGTGTAAATAGAGAGAACATGATCTCTTCTGTTTTTTCTTAACACCCATGTCAGTTTACATACCAACAGCACCTTGTCTCATCTGAACATCTTTGCACAATAGTATCATCCCATGGCAGCATAGCTTGGGGACATGGCAAGCTCCAGAATTCTCAATATGCTGAGCACCCTCAGCACCCATCCATGTCCGTGAGAGTCAAGGTGCTCAGCTCCTTTCAGCAACTTGCACAACAGAGCCCATTACAGTAACTCCTCACTTAAAGTCGTCCCGTGTAACATTTCATTGTTATGTTGCTGATCCATTAGAGAACATGCTCACTTAAAGTTGCGCACTGCTCTCTTCTAATGACAGTGCAGTGATATAAGAACCACTGGGCTGGCTGTGGATCAACAGATGCTGGTTCTATGCTAGCTGAAGCTTCCTCTACATCAAAGGGGATCAGTCACCCTACCCAGCAGCTTTTTTTTTTCTTTTTTGTAATGCTATAATAAAAAAAATCAGCAGGGCCAATGATCTTGACTTTTATTGTTCTTATCAGCAAAATTTTTTAAAAAAAAAAATATTTTTTTTTTTTACTTTATAATTCAATTCAGTCTTAAAAAAATATCCCATTTTTTACTTTTCTTTTCTCTTTTTTTTTTTTTTGATTGGAGCAAAAAAAAAAAAAAAAAAAATCAGTTGATCAGTTGAGGAAATAAAATATTAATATTTCATCCACTTCTATTGTATCACATGTTGCATTATGTTGTACTGAAACTGAATTAAAGTTTTCTCAGTCCCAAGCAAATCACAGGAACACTATAATGATTTTTTGATGTTTAACCCATATCAGAAGTTTGAGGTATATCATAGCATCTTTTCTCAGACACCGAGAGGATGAAACCCAAGGGAGTCTTTGATGGCTAAGTTTAAGCTGGTTTTCCTCAGAGTTATATGTCTTCAAATGATTGGTTTTGTTGTTCATGATGGCCACCTTAACAGCCTCTGCTATAATGTCAGGATGGTTTCTGAGGCTGTGGATGGCATTGCGTTTTGCATGACTTAGGTTGTGAGGCAAGCGATGTTGTTTTTCCACAATTTCTGCCTGTGCGGCTGCATTCAATGTATAGGTCCAGACTGTCATTTCAACCTCAGATGCTGATCACTCAGTTTCTTAGATAGAGTACGGCATAATCTCTCACTGTGGTCTGTGTAGTATGTAGATAGCAGTGGGTTTTTTACCTTTAGTCCATTAGGTATGATGTCCATCCGTTTACATTTGGAAAGGAAGATGATATCCGTCTGTATTTGTGCAAGTTTCTTCATGAGGTTGATGGATTTTAAATGCAGTGCCTTGCATGGTGATGCCATCCACAGCCTCAGAAACCATCCTGACATTATAATCAAAGAGGCTGATAAAGGAGGTGCTGTTGTCATCATGAACAGGTCTGACTACCAAAAGGAGGCCGCCAGACAACTCTCCAATACCAAATTTTACAGGCTAGTTCCCTCAGATCCCACTGAGGAATACACTAAGAAACTGCACCATCTACTCAGGACACTCCCTACACTAACACTGGAACAAATCAACATACCCTTAGAGCCCCGACTAGGGTTATTCTATCTACTACCCAAGATCCACAAACCCGGAAATCCTGGATGCCCCATCATCTCGGGCATTGGAACTCTCACTGAAGGACTGTCTGGATATGTGGACTTTCTACTCAGACCCTATGTTACCAGCACTCCCAGCTATCTCCGTGACACCACTGATTTCCTGAAGAAACTACAATGCATTGGTGACCTTCCAGAAAACACCATCCTAGCCACCATGGATGTAGAGGCTCTCTACACAAACATCCCACACACTGATGGAATACAAGCTGTCAGGAACAGTATCCCTGATGATGCCACAGCACAACTGGTTGCTGAGCTCTGTGCCTTTATCCTCACACACAACTATTTCAAATTTAATGACAATCTATATCTCCAGATCAGTGGCACTGCTATGGGCACCCGCATGGCCCCACAATATGCCAATATTTTTATGGCCGACCTGGAACAACGCTTCCTCAGCTCCCGTCCACTCACGCCCCTTCTCTACCTACGCTACATTGATGACATCTTCATCATCTGGACCCATGGGAAGGAGACTCTGGAAAAATTCCACCATGATTTCAACAGCTTCCACCCCTCCATCAACCTCAGCCTGGACCTATCTACACGGGAGATCCACTTCCTAGACACCACGGTGCAAATAAGTGGTGGTCACATTAACACCACCCTATACCGAAAACCTACCGACCGCTATGCCTACCTTCATGCCTCCAGCTTCCATCCCGGGCACACCACAAGATCCATTGTCTACAGCCAAGCACTGAGGTACAACTGTATCTGCTCTAACCCCGCAGACAGAGACCAACACCTAGAAAATCAACACCAAGCATTCTCAAGACTACAGTACCCACACGAGGAAATAAGGAAACAGATCAACAGAGCCAGATGTGTACCCAGAAGCCTCCTACTGCAAGACAAACCCAAGAAAGAAACCAACAGGACTCCACTGGCCATCACATACAGTCCCCAGCTCAAACCCTCCAACGCATCATCAGGATCTACAACCCATCCTGGACAATGATCCCACACTTTCACAGGCCTTGGGTGGCAGGCCAGTCCTCGCCCACAGACAACCTGCCAACCTGAAGCATATTCTCACCAGCAACTGCACACCGCACCATAGTAACTCTAGCTCAGGAACCAACCCATGCAACAAACCTCGATGCCAACTCTGCCCACATATCTACACCAGCAACACCATCACAGGACCTAACCAGATCAGCCATACCATCACCGGTTCATTCACCTGCACGTCCACCAATGTAATATATGCCATCATATGCCAGCAATGCCCCTCTGCTATGTACATCAGCCAAACTGGACAGTCTCTAAGGAAAAGGATAAATGGACACAAATCAGACATTAGGAATGGCAATATACAAAAACCTGTAGGAGAACACTTCAACCTCCCTGGCCACACAATAGCAGATTTTAAGGTGGCCATCCTACAGCAAAAAAACTTTAGGACCAGACTTCAAAGAGAAACTGCTGAGCTCCAGTTCATCTGCAAATTTAACACCATCAGCTCAGGACTAAACAAAGACTGTGAATGGCTTGCCAATTACAGAACCAGTTTCTCCTCCCTTGGTTTTCACACCTCAGCTTCTGAAACAGGGCCTCATCCTCCCTGATTGATCTAACCTCGTTATCTCTAGCTTGCTTCTTGCTTGCTTATATATACACCTGTCCCTGGAAATTTCCACTGCTTGCATCCGAAGAAGTGGGTATTCACCCACGAAAGCTCATGCTGCAAAACGTCTGTTAGTCTATAAGGTGCCACAGGATTCTTTGCTGCTTCTACAGAACCAGACTAACACGGCTACCCCTCTGATCCTATTTGTATGCATGTATCATTTTTGTATCTGAAGTTATGAATATGGACTATGTATCTGTAGTTCAAATGTAGTTACACCTGGGTAACACTCACTAGACAAGATACTTTCAGTCTAGATAACTGGTTGGGAAAGACAATGAGCCATCAGGAAAAACAATAGGCCTTAGGAGAAGCTTATCTCCCACTTGGGGAGCCTTCCTGAGAACACTCCAAACAACCTGTACGTAATGGCTGCTATGACTCTACAAGGATGTGTGACCAGGCCACATGATTCTGGACTCCATCTTGGGATGTCAGTATTTTTCCACAGACCGGTCTGAGAACCAAGCTTTGGAACAAAGGGGTCCCGCCATTTGAAAAAGCCATATAAGGCAGGTAGTGACATCATCTGTGGCTCTTCACTCTCCACATGAGAAGACTCCTGGAAACACTTGAGGAACAAAGACTGAACTGGGGGAAGTGCTGGACCCAGGCTAAAGGGATTTCTATCCTGTGAATGAAACACCTGGGGATTCCAAGCTGTAAAGCAAGTGCAGCTTGCCCCTAAAGAATCTGCAGCCTGCTTGTATCATCCGTCAGGGTGAGAATCTGCTAATTCATATCCAGTCTATTTAGTATATTCAGCTTAGTTTGAAATTTTTGTTTATTTGCTAGGTAATCTGCTTTGATCTGTTCGCTATCACTTATAATCACTTAAAATCTATATTTTGTAGTTAATAAACTTGTTTTTGGTTAATCTAAACCAGTGAGCTTTGGCTGGAGTGCTTGGGGAAAATGTCTGCTTGGTTACCACAAGTGTGCATTTTTCTCTTCACATTGAGAGAGAGGCGAACCGGATATTAAACCCATATACTGGCCAGATTTGACCATGGCAGGATGGTACTGCTCTGGGGTCCCAGACTTGGAAGCTGGTAGTTAGAGAGCCTGTGTGTAACTGCAGTTGGGTGTGCCCATACCTGTGTGAATGCTGGTGAAAGTGCAGGCTGGAGGGCTTTGCAGATTGTCACAGCAGCACAGTGTGAGAGGGAACATAGGCTGGTGGTCAGGGGGCTCCAGTGGTGCAAGTATGGTGGTATGGTACGGTATGTCGTACCAGTAAGATATTTATAGCTGGTACAGCATACCAGAAAGACACAGGAGGAGCCTACCCCCCAGCCCTTCCACGCAGCTGTGTCCCCTGAGTCCTCCTGCCTGGCATCTGTATAGCAGCCCGACCGGAGGACAGGGCTGAGGGTAGTACAGCAGCCATGCCAGAGGAGCTGCTGGCATGGGGCTGCCCAGCGGCCCCACGTTCTGCTTTTGCTGCTGCAGTTCCTGGGATAGCCCGGTGGTTTAGGGCTCTCCCGGCAACCACAGTGGCAAAAGGAGCACAACGTGCAGCTCCTTCAGCACGACTGCTGTACCTCCTCCAGCATTGCCCCCAGCCCTTCCATGCAGCTGCATCTCCTGAGTCCTCCTGCCTGGGGTCTGTACAGCAGAAGTCTCTGGCACAGCGGGAGGAGGACAGAGCCCTCCCCCGGCCCCGGTAACGTGGGATGGGTGTAGATCATGTGGAGGAGACGGGGAGAGTGTGGGGGGCCACGGGCTGGGGGCAGGGCAGGGAGGAGTCACATGGGGAGGTCACGGGCCCCCTCTCCTTTGTGTCCCTCCCATGAGTGCAGCATACCGGCAAAAACGTGATTTCTGCTTGCACTGCTGCGGGGGCCAGTGGCATTTCAGTTCCAGATGGCACCCCAGGAGGAACCCGTCACAACCACATTAAGGTAGTCTTTCCCACACCGCATCAAATACAAATGTAGGTTTGACTTGCCACTGACATACAGAAATATATGGTGTCAAAAGTAGCAACAGTTCAGCCATGCACAGCAACACTATACTGCAGTTTAGAGCAAGATATGAATAATATCTTGTCCTGTTGAAAACGAAAGGGAAATTTACATAGGCAGCAAAGAATAACTCAAACTGATCTCTTTTGAAAGATAGCTACTTCAGCAAACCTCTGCTCGCTAACACTATGTAAACTCAAGCAAATACAGTATAACCTCAGAGTTACAAACAGATTGGGAATGGAGGTTATTTGTAACTCTGAACAAAACATTATGGTTGTTCTTTCAAAAGTTTACAAGTGCACATTTACTGAATACAGCTTTGAAACTTTACAATGCAGAAAAAAAATGCGGCTTTCCCTTTATTTTTTTCGTTTAACACAGTACTGTACTGTAGTTGTTGTCTCTGCTGCTGCCTGATTTTTGTCTCTGCTGCTGCCTGATTGTGTACTTTTGGTTCCAAATGAGGTGTGTGGTTGACCAGTCAGTTCATAACTCTGGTGTTCCTAACTCTGTGGTTCTACTATATATCTAATTCAGAAGGATATGTGCCATCTACTGAATCACTAACATTTTTCCTGCTACATTCTGGATTTTCTTTGGAGATTTTCTATCCATGTACTGACCAGTTTTGACTCTAGTTAACTGATGAGAGTGGAGTGGAATTTTATTTGCTGTCTTTTAGATTTTTTTCATAGGCAGGCAAATTATTTCTAAGGTAGCCAGCTGTTTTCAGATTAAAAGGTACTACAGCCAGGGGTGAAAGTAACTGAGGACACTTACCGGTATGGGGCAGGGGCGACTCTGGCCCCAGAAGGGGCAAGACCTCTGACAGAAGAGGTGGGGCTAGGAGGATCAGCATCTCCCAGCCAGCCCTTCCAGGCCACCTGGCCTGTGCCATCCGGGGCTCCTGTGTTGATTTAAAGGGCCTGGGACTCCGGATGCCGCTGCTCCCTTCCCTTCCCTCTCCGGGGCAGCTGCTCCCTTCCCCCCCACCCCCCGGCCCTTTGGAACGTTAAAGCGCTGCAGGGTCCTTTGCTGCAGCAGTGCTTTTAATGGTTGCTGCAACCCGCCCCCCCGTCGGCGGCCCCGCCAGTACGGACCCTACCAGCAGGGCCGCCAATGGGGTGTGTGTGTGTGCGTAGCAACCGTTAAAGTGCTTCTGCAACAAAGGACCATTCTTAAAGTGCAGTGCTTTAATGTCCCTGCCCTTTTGCCCCTTTTGCCTCGCCTGTTGGCGGCCCTGCCAGTACAGACCCTACCAGCAGGGCCACCGATGGGGGCAAGGGGCAGCAACGTTAAAGTGCTTTAACATTGCTACCCCTTACCCCCCCTACCCCCGTCGGTGGCCCTGCTGGTATGGACCCTCCCAGCAGAGCTGCCAACAGGGGAGGCAAAAGGGGTAGGGAGCACTTTAATGTGGGCTGGGTATGAGCCGGTGTGGGTTCTTACTGGTACGCAGTACCGGCCCGTACCGGCTCACTTTCACCCCTCACTACAGCATATATACTTTACTCTTGCATTTTTAAATTTATTTTTCTAATAGAAGTTCAAGCTGGAAAGCCCCATTTCTTGGCAGTTGATTACAACCATTTAGCAAGATTTTTGACACTGCTGTTATGTGGTTCTAAGTGACATATTACATTCCAAATTCTTTTGTCATGGAGAGAACTGGCAAACTTTTCATTGCCTACAATGGATTATGCTTTTGATATTGATAGAAAAACAGCTGTGATCTGCAAATGGTTGACTTGAATGAAGCCTGCTCAGATATGCTTTCTAGAGAAATACTCTGCCTAGTATTATTACTGTTATTTATTAGTTGTATTGCAATAGCACCCAAAGGCCCCCAGAAACAATTTGGCCCCATTGTGCTAGGCACTGTACAGACATAAGACAATGTGGTCCTTGCTCTTGTAAGCAGAGTCAGGATGAGCTCTACCCTGACATGTGGTGGTGAATTGTGGCACGTTATGGAAAAGAACTTCAGGGGCTGATCTTGTTTGCATAGGCACACCCACCCTGCCTAGCATGATCCCTCAGCAGCCCAAAATGGTCACTTTGGCTGCTGTGGGATCCCCAGTTTTTCTGTTATTGGGGCAGGAAGAATAAAGTGTTGTTATCCTGATTACACTGCTCTACAGGCAAAATGCTTCTGAAATAAATGTAGTCCAACTTTACTCCTTCTGGGTCACTGAGAACGAAAATGATGCTTAAAATTGTTGATTGGCTCTAGTTTTCAAGATATGCTATTGGGTCAGTATATACGACCCTTGACTTGGGAATAGCGGAGGATAAGTGAGTTATAAAGGGAGGGGATCTCAATTTAAACCAGAAATGGCTAAAATACATCTTTGACTGGATCTATGAATAAATCTATGACTGGGTTTGGACAGTACTTGCTTTTTAGGCAAAACAGTGAATGATGCAATCTGAAGCTGGTATTGCATCATACATGATATGAATTGCATCATGTTATTCCTAGAAGTCATGAATGATGCAATCATAACAAAGCTTACATCACTCTGCTGAACAAATTGCCCTATATCAGCTCTAGAAATCATACTGTGTCATGCTCTCTTATTTGTCAGTGTTTGATTTTGCAAAGGGACACATTTCTGTTTAGCCAAAGTGAGCAGAGATGCCTCGTACTTGTGTGAACAGTGCAGATAACTTCTGCTATGTTTGTGATGAAGTGACTTTTGCATCACAAAAGCGCAGTATAACCACTATGGTTAAGAAAGCCTATCACCTTTATTTTGGCTGCAAAATTGGAGATCAGGACAAGAGGTGGGCCCCACACATATGCTGCAACACTTGTGCAACAAATCTTCGCCAGTGGTTGAACAGGAAAAGGAAATCTATGCCTTTTGCAGTGCCAATGATTTGGAGAGAGCCAACAGATCATACCAGCAATTGTTACTTCTGCATGGTGCCTCCAGTTGGGAAAGGTGTGTCAAAGAAGAAAAAGTGGACTGTGCATTATCTAAACATTCCATCAGCTATATGCCCAGTACCCCACGGAGAAGGACTGCCGGTTCCTGATGCACCAGAATCATTCTTACTTGAGTCAGACGAGGAAGAGGATGAAACTTCTGGTCCTGAACCATCAATGTCACAGGACCCACATTTTCTCCCATCCTCCTCCTCTGAACCACACCTCATAACACAAGGTGAACTGAATGACCTTGTCAGGGATTTGGAACTACCCAAGAGTAAGGCAGAGCTGTTGGGCTCCAGACTACAGCAGTGGAATCTCCTGGCAGGTGATGTTAGGGTTTCCATGTTCCATGACCGTCAAAAGGATCTTGTCCCATTCTTCTTCATGGAAGGTGATCTTGTAGCCTGCAACAACATCGATGGTGTGATGGCAGCCTTCAACATCGTTCACGATCCAGATGAGTGGAGACTGTTCATTGATTCATCGGAGACGAGTCTTAAAGCTGTTTTACTGCATAATGGCAATGTTTTGCCATCAATTCCAGTTGGTCATGCAGTCCATATGAAGGAAACCTATGACAACATGAAACAACTTTTGAGGTGCAAAAACTATGACCAACATCAGTGGCAGCTTTGTGGCGATTTGAAGGTTGTTGCTCTCTTGCTTGGTCTGCAGACTGGATACACAAAGTACTGCTGTTTTCTCTGCGAATGGGATAGTCGTGCAAGAGATTCCCACTACATCAAGAAAGATTGGCCACTCTGACAGTCATTGGAGCCTGGGAGGAAAAGTGTTCAGCATCTACCACTTGTTGAATCAAGGAAGATTTTGTTACCGCCCTTACACATCAAGCTGGGTCTGATGAAGAACTTTGTCAAGGCCATTGACAAAACACAAGCAGCTTTCAAGTACCTCCTTGGAAAATTTCCAAGGTTAAGTGAAGCTAAGATAAAGGAAGGTGTCTTTGTTGGTCCTCAGATTCGTGAACTTCTTCGAGATGATGCATTTGACCATGCACTGCGTGGCAAGGAAAAGACGGCATGGAAAGCCTTCCAGTTAGTGGCAATAAATTTTCTCGGAAACAACAAGGCAGACAACTACAGGTTGTTGGTGGAAAATCTCCTCAAGGCATACAAAAGCCTTGGTTGCAACATGTCACTAAAGATACATTTTTTGCACTCTCATCTAGATTTTTTTCCACCGAACTGCAGAGCAGTGAGCGACGAGGACATTGCAACAATGGAGAAACGCTTTCAGGGCAAATGGAGCCCATCAATGCTTGCAGACTATTGCTGGACAGTGACAAGAGATGCTCCATTTAATGAATACAAGAGACAAGCCAAGAAGTGCCGAGTAGACACTGAATAGGACTAAACTATGTACATAATAGTTTTTTTGCCTTTTGTTTCATAATAAATTTTAGTTATATACCCCTTTTGCTGATTTTTAAAGTGTTACATAAACAGGACAGGTGAAATATTATCATGTAAAGCAACCATAAACACATGAAAAGACCTAGGTTTACAATTTATGATTAAAACTCTACTATCTACACAATATACATAGACATAAAATGTAAAAACTTAAATAACTTAGAAACAGTAGCCAATCTGTTGTTTTAATTGTCATATTTGAATTCAGCACATCAAAATACATAATAAATAGCACATTTTATCTCTGAAGCAGACGACTTCTCAAAAATTGTAGACCAGTGTTATGTGAATCAAGGACAATGAAACTGTTTTATGACAGAGGGACTCGCCATCAACTAAGTAGCACTCGCTAGACAAATGATATGGGTTCCAAAACCCAGTGTATTGAGAGAGGTTGGGGGAAGGTATTTGTACTTGATGGTATGGGCCCCTTTTGAGAGCCTGAAATACCAATTGCACTGCTTCCTCTCTCTACTGTAGAATATCGGAGCTAATTTTAATTCCATTAGGAGTCTAGTTACAGGCTGCTGAGCTGAATTCACTTTGGGTCACTGGTGCACCAGTAGTGAGGCTCCCTTACTACAAGCTGAAATCACTGAGTGCTGTGGAGGGGCCTGAAGATCTGTTGCTGAGTAGCTGGCAGAGCAGTCTGCAGGATGACTGGAGCGGCTCGTGGGACAGCTGGTGAAGCGGAGCAGTTTGCGGAATGGCTGGTAGAGTGGAGCAGCTGGTGGAGTGGCTCGCGGTGAAGGCTGCAGCAGAACCCCATGGAGAGGTGGGGCAGTCGGCCTCGGACCATGTAAGGTGCCCCTTAACACCGCTGTGCCCCCCGCCCCCGGCTGGGAGGTAAAACTCTGCAGATAAACTTTTAAACTCTGGGGCTGCACTGATCAGGGACAGAGACTTTTGGGGTGTTGCACTTCTGGGTGATTTTTTGGGTTCCTGGACTTAAGACCCCGAGGAGAAAAGGACACTGCCAAACTTACTTGGGGGGAGGGTCTTTTGCTCATGGTTTGTGTTATGAATCCTGTTTGTGGTGTTTCCCCAACATAATGCTGCATTGTTTCCCTCCTTTATTAAAAGGATTTTGCTACAGACTCTGTACTTGCGAGAGGTGAAGTATTGCCTCTTAGAGGCACCTGTGGGGTGGGGTGGTATGTAATTGTCCCAGGTCACTGGGTAGGAGCTCGAGCCGGTTTTGCATTGTGTTATTGAAACAGAACCCCTAGATACTGAACCTGGCCCTTGTTGCTGCCAACTCAGATGGGCAGAAGGGTTATGCTCTGAAGAGTTTACAATCTAAGGCCTTGATCCAGGAAAACACTTAAGCATGTGCCTAAGTGTCCTTCCTGAACTGGGGTATTTTCCTGAATCAGGGCCTAATTTGAAACAAGGAACAAGAAAGGCCTCTCCTAACTCTATTGGCATCAATAAGAGTTTTGCCAGTGACTTTTATGGAAGCAGGAGAAGTCTCCAATGGAGTGTAAAAAACCAATAGGAAGGACACAGGGAAAGATGTACACATACCTCTCAAATATTTTTCATTCCAAGATATGTCACTCATTTCAGTTCTAAAGTTCCTTATGCTCCACTTCTAGTGTTCAAAATCATTTATATGAGAAACAAAGGATCATGATGAAGCTGAGGTTACAGAAAAATTCAAGGAAGGACCACTGTATCATTTTAACTTTCCTGCCAGAATAACTTTGTTGTGCACCTCATTGCATCCCACATTTCGGCTGTGGCCGAGTGAGAGCTATGGGGGCAGAGGATAATGGTATTCCATGAGCTAGCTATGTGCACTACTTAATAATTTCAAATCACTTGACAGCTTTTTTTCCTATAAAAAAATGAAGAATATCAGCTCTCCCCCAACTTTGCCATAAGATAAATGACAGAGAACTGGATTGACTGAAATTGTTCTGCCTTCAGCTGTGTCATACAATTAAAACCTATACAAATGTGCAGCTTGATCCTGCAAATTCTTCCCACAAAAGAGCCTTTACTCATTAAAGCAGCCCTACTAAGGTCTGATAAACACTATCCATGTGGGAAGAGTTTGCAAGATGGTGCCCATAGCTTTGCCCTTGGACAAATAACTGGGCTCGAGTATTAGCATATTGAATCAGAAGGCTATCTTCTCAATGACTGATTTTGATCTTAGGTTTTGAAGATCCAGAGGAGAGACTGAATAAACCTGACATAGTATTACTAAGTATCTTTAAGAGACAGAAAATTGCCTAGCTGCCTACAGCTGTTACATTACTGTATGTTCTTTGAATACTGATTATACGTAGATAGTTGGTCTTTCAGCTCAATATGTGCGAAAGACCATTGATATCTGAGTTTGAATTGGGTGTGTGGGGTTGAGCTGGGATTTTTCTTCAGTTTTAACATCTGGATGTTTTCATGTTGGGTATTTTTGTTTATAAATTGTCTGACTTGCAAACATTTGAGATTGGTGCAATTGAATCAAAATACATAATACATTTCCAGTCACTACTAAGAAAATGATGAATATTCGGTGTCATTATTTTGTAAGTAGCTCAACTCAAGTTAGAAAGACAGCACTACCCTATTTATACAGGGCTGGATTTGAAAGGGGCTCTTGTATTTTTCAACAAACCCAGTCACTAATGTCAGATACAAATAAATGATGCCTTAATTGTGGAGAAATGTATAGCAAACTTAGGAAAATTAACTCTTTCTACTCAGATTACAATTTAAAAAAAGATGATACGGAGACTGTTTTAAAGTTTCTCCTGTGTGTTGTCTTTATCTTTCTAACTTTGGAACAATACATGCTTTCCAAATCAGCCAGGGAAAGTCCAGATTTTCAGACGTTTGCTGCCAGTTTTGCACCAGCAGTTTTGATCACCTGGAAATATAAGTACATGATGGCACTTATAAATCAAGTATTGAGATGACCTAAATTGGGAGTGCAAAAGAGTGTCTTCAATTATTTGCACCTCCAATTTGTGGTTGCATGAATAGAAGCCCAGTTGTGGTTTGGATGAAAATTTCGCACTAACTTGTTTTAAACAACTAAGGACTTATTAATATGCAAAATCATATTCATTTGCTTACCTTTGTACACTGTGAGCAGTCCCATTGAATCAGTGGAATTGTAGTGTCAAAAATACCTTGTATACAATTAAGCACATGTGTAAGTCTCTGCTGGATTCAAGCCTAAAACTGTAGTATTTCCAACCCCCCCTCCCAAATAAAGTTTAAAAAAAATACAGTTAATGTTTCTAAGTGACAACAATGCAGTTACCTGTCATGTCATTTACTAAACTTAAGAACTTAGAAGCAATGAAATAGTAATAGTTAAGGAAACAATAAATCTTGGTTACTTTGAACTCTAAGGAACATTTTCCCACTAAGATTGAAGAACACTGGCCAAACCATTTTTTGGGTGTCAGGTCATTAAAATTGACAGTGATTTGACTAATGTGTCTCTCCTTCTTGCTCATAGCAAGTTTTGAAGTTCACAAGCCAAACAAAATTTTCAAGAGTAAGTTTCTAGACTAAAATAGGACTATATAATGGAAGCTGGTAGTAAGTGTAAATGGAAGCTACTGCCTCTCCATCAGAAAGCAATAAGTATACATGGGGCTGTATAAGGGGGAAAAACATACCAGATGAATAGCAGATCCCCTGCCTAAAAATGTAAAGGCATGAATGGGTATACAATATTGTACAGAACAGAATGCTGCATGTTTTTTATGTGAATATTTACTGGCATGGTGTGCCTTCAGTTGTTTTTGGAGATGTGAAGTAATACTTTATGTAAAGATTATTAAAAATGCAATTTCTTTCTTTTATGGAGTAATGAAAATCTAACATTTTAGTGGAAAGGGGCCTAATTCTGCACCTGTTAAAGTCAATGGAAGACTTACTATTGACATCAGAGGAAGCAGAAGCAAGCCCCAAGCAAAGAAGAAAAATGGTGTTTGAAACTTTTGGTGTGTAGAGTTTTGTGAGAACCTGGCAATTATGGACTAGAACCAGCAAGGTGCTGAGTGCCATTAGTTAAGGGTTATCAGACTTTGCAGGATTAGACCCAAAATACTGAACCTGTTAGTGTATATGCCGTTCTGAGTGCATAATAGATATAGAATATAAAATTCAACTTCAGCTCCATTTTATCTCAGCTAAATATGATGCATCTCTTTCTTAGTTCTGATTGTTGGAAAATTCTGGGCTAGGAGGTAATTGGGCAGACGTGTTTTAGCATGTCTGATGAGCTATTCATATTGGAAGAAGGATTTAGGGATGTATTCTTTGGCCTCAGATCATGCATTAAACTCTGTCGATTACTGACTCCTGGATTTATCCATTTCTGCTCATCTTTACCAGGTTATTACATGTTTTGTGACTTGTAAGGTTATTTTATTACAGTGGAGGTATCTGGCAGCACTTTAGTTTCCAGGTTGACCCTGGAAATGAGACTGGTGGAGTTCACAAGAATAGACTGAAAAATTGGCAATGTGTGTATCCTATGTGGTTTTCTGTTGTAATGTTTTACACAAAGTCTGCATTTTAGTTTCTGCTAAACATATTTATCTTTGTACCCCATTTGTCTTGATCCCTTCAGACTTAATTTTGCACTTGATTTGATAGTCTTTATGAGGCATAACTTCCAGTATATTGAGATTATTTCCTAAAAAGCTGCAATATTGTTATATTGCTATTTACATGTCAGCTAAAAGTATGCATACATATTTGCACACATATGCAGTATATATATTTATTCATACCATGTGTGTATATGCATATATGCACATACAATGCACATACTTGTCCAACCTAGATAATAATATTTTCATGACAAGGACTCTGAGGTTATGTCTACACTGCAATTAAAAACCTGCAGCTGGCCTGTGCCAGCAGACATGGGCTCATGGGGCTTAGGCTGTGGGGCTGTTTAATTGCAGTATAGATTTCTGGCGTTGGGCTGCAGCCAGAGCTCTGGGACCCTCACATGGTCCTAGACCCCGGGCTCCAGCCCAAGCCCAGACATCTACACTGCAATTAAACAGCCTCACAGCCTGAGCCCTGCAAGCTCAAGTCAGCTGGCATAGATGAGCTCTGACTGTCTAATTGCAGTGTAGATATGCCCTGAGTGAAATTTTGGGCTCATTGATGTTAATAGGAGTATTGCCATTGATTTCTACAGGGCCAGGATGTCACCTTGTCTTTTTTGTTTTCTAAGATCCATGTATTATAATTATCATGGCAGGTAGCTGGGTGCATTGGTTTCTTTAAACCTCCTATATTCTTCATCTGTTTCCATTCAAGTTATCAAGAATTCTATCCATCTTTTTACTCATTTCATTGCAGAATCATGTAGTCATTATGATCAGATATTCTGTTTTTGGTAACCAAAACATTTCATTTCACCATGACTTTCTTAAAATATTCACATCATGTTCTTGTTTCTATTTTTTAAAATGCATTTACAAATAAACTGAGGTTTTAGTAAAATGATCATACACGTATCAGGTCAGGAACAACTTTTTCAAGTGACATTTCTTGGATGCTGGAAACACTCAGTATTTATCATTATGTCTCACACACCCACGATGTCATGTTATTACAAACTTATACAAGTTCCCTGGGATGTTCCATTTTGATAGTATAAAGTGTTTTTGTAAACTATTTGGGCAATACCAAGTACAGTGAACTACCACAATCACCAAACAAAAGCACTTGTGCTATGTGAACAAGGCAGACACGGGCATCCATATACATATGTTATAAAGCTCCAACACATGGGATTTTACTTAGAGTAGCGTCAGTGCTTTCATTGCCAAAGAATTTAGTGAATAATTTGCAGCACATAACTTATTCCTGGTCCTGAAGTATCCATAAGCAAATTGCAATTTCCACAAACTTTTTGTTTGTGACTGGACCAATTTATTTTGCTTTGCTCTATGGATAGATCATGAATAGTTATAGTTTAGCTCAATACATGATGTTCAAAATTTGAGCTGTGTTCATTAGTATTGATTGGTTGGTCACAAGTAACATGGTGGCACAGGAGGTGTTAATCTCTTGCAGCGGGAGGGATAGCAGAGCATGCTAGGCAGCAGTAGCAGAGAAACCAGATTAGAGAATTTTAGAAAATCTTGAATGTTTTTCTTTGTGGTCCACACAAGTCTAGCCTGAGGCATCTTTCCTAGAAGAAATAAGCTACTGTCACATTTACTGGCTGGGTGCAAACTTTCAATTTACATTTTGTTCATCATATTGCCACAACAGAATTGTGCAGTGGCTATCCTTTCTTCCTGTTTCCATGCTTTAAAAAACTCCAGTTAATTGTATCACTGTAGTTCGGACAGTAAGTAAATATGTTCCTAATTGGAATGCACTCATTTTGCGGTTATGAGATACGTGAAGAGGTTCTACTTTTACCGTATGCAACATGTGTTTAGTGTTTGGAAATACAGGGCCATGAATGGCTCCCCATGGAGCTAAAATTTGTACATTATGGTTTTGACCAGAAAAATGTGCACTTTTAAGGGAGTATAGTATATGTATCAGCCCATCACCTTTTTTTAGCTGCAAATCCCACACACAACCACTGAAGGCCACCAAAGATGTGCTTTTTAAGTCAGGAAAGAGTGTACAGGTTTTATCTAAGCATATAATATAGCCACATGCATGACATAAAATGGAAGGCCAACACTGTCTATATGCACCTATAGCGTCTGTTATTTCTGTGTCTCTTTCTCACCTCTGAAAAGTTTGTCTCTCTTTGAAGATAGTTGTATGAGTTGAAACAGGCTCATCTGAGGTTGGAATATTTTCTTCATGCCTCTGAAGACTCCACCTACTTTTGGTTTAAATTGGACCAGCTCTGGGTACATAGTTAATAGCAATGGATGTAAATGCTCATTGTGCAAGACCCTTAGCATTTGAATAGAAAGAAAGAAAGAAATCTAGGTGGTCAAAGGGTGGCAGTTTTGAGTTATTAAGAATGATTTGGATTAGCCCCAGTCTCTGTGGGTGATTAGGTTCCAAACACAGATATTTCACATCTGTTTCTTGTTCGCAGTCACTAACAAAGAAGCACAATATGTACACACTCACAGTTTTAGATGTATGTCTGATCCTTTAAGGAGCTGAGCTAGCTATTTTAAAAAAGTACAGCCGTACCTTGTATTCAAATTTACAGATTAGGCAAAAGCCCAGAGGTGAAAGGTCATTTAAAGCAGTTGAAAGCATTTATAGGGATTTCCTGATTGGGGAGGGAAAAAAAGAGTCCTGCAGTTCTACGAAGTGTGCCATAAAAGCCAAAGTAATATGTGAGACAGTTTAATGGGTTCTATTCTTGATGAAAATCTTGAAACAGCTTCACTAATATGGTATCGAAATCCAATATGCCAGCCATATTATCTGTGTGAAATGGCTTATTATCTAGGGATGAAAAGACCTGAAGGGCAGTGCTCAATATTAAAATATTCAAAATGTGTTATATATTTGAGTTAAAAAATGCAACTTAATTATTTTAAAAAATATTTGTGAAAAAATGACAAAAATCATTACCTTTGACCTCACTATTATTTTTTCTTCCTGCACAAAATTAGCTTTTTTTATTTGTGGTATGATTGTCACATATAACAGCATTAAATTAACATTTAGCATAATACTAATAGCTTTCACTTCTATAGTGTCTTTTAACCAAGTATCTAAAAGCACTTAATAAATATTAATTCTCACAGCACTCCTTTGAAATAGGGAGGTATAATTGCCATCATTTTACAGATGGGGAAATTGAGGCAGAAGAGGAATCAGAGGAAGGCGAAGGATATGTCTACACTGCACACTAAGCCAGGGATCTGACTCAGGTTTGAGCCCAGGCCCCTCATTCTGTCAACATTTAAATCAGTCTGACTCAGGTCAGCAAGCACTCAGGAACTGGGTCCTAGGACCCTCCTTGGAGCCCAAATTCCCCTGTAACTCAGTCCAAGCCCTGTCACTTTGCAGTGTGGATGCAGGTCAAGCCACGGACCCATGACAGAACTCTGCATAGTGCAGGATGGATGCATTAGCGCAGCTGTGAGACCCCAGGTCCAGCAATTGTAAACCTAGGTTTACAATGCAGTGTGGATGCTCAAGTGCAGGTTTAGAAACACTGAGTCCGCAAGTCCAGGACCCAGAGACATGTGTTTACAATGCAGTGCAGACATACCCTTAATGACTTATGCTGAATCACAAAGGACATCTATGGGAAAGCTGGGAGGGAAATAAGGTCCAATTATTACATTGCTAGCATGGGACTTGGGAGTCCCTCTTCAATTCTCCTCTCCTCGACCTTGGGCAAGTCGCTTAGTCCCTCTGTGCTTCAGTTCTTCATCTGTAAAACTGAGATAATAGAAACTCCCTATATCACAGGAACACAGTGGAGATAAATACCTAAAATATTGTGAGGTGCTCAGCTACAACAATAATGGGTGCTGTATAAGTAGCTAAGGTACTCAGAGCTGGGGATATACTCAGGACTCTCACGCCTGTGTTATTTTTCATGAGAGAGAGAGAGCTGGCCTGTAAGCAAGCTGGGATGAGTGAAGATGGTTTAGAGGGAGCAAGAGAGGAGGTAAGGACAGAAAGGTAGAAAGGAGCAAATTTGTGACTACCACTGAAGGCAAAAACAAGGAGCTTGAATATGATTCATTGATGGGAAGAAATCTGCTTCTGGTAGAACAGTCTCTTTTGTGTAATCCTTGATGTTAGGTAGAGAGACTTCCTATAATTGTGTAGCAAACAATGCAAGTAGCCTGATGAGACAAACCAAAGCATTTCTTTTAGAGGGGCACTGAGCACCATCTAGTGACAATTACTGTAACAAAGAAAACCACTAGCCAGAACTCGTATCTAGCTCACATTCAGTTCAGAGTAATCTAATCGAAACAAACAAGTCGTGCACACTACTTAAGGCATGCATTGCATGCCATCCCAGTTCCACACTGCATGTTCCTTTTTATAAGGATATATCATTTGGTATTAAAAACAAAATCTCTGTGTTTGGGGAGAAGATGTCAAAAGGAGATTGATGAGTTCTTTCTCTCTGCTATTCAAAATCTGATAATGCAGTAAATTAGAAATGTGAAGCTTTTTATGGAAAACATAGGCATAGAGCTACATTGGATCTGAAGTTGCATGGATCCAGTGGCAGGAAACACCTGCGTGGGGGTATGGAGGGGCAGCAACTACCATTTTAGACTATAGATTGAAGTAGCAGGCATGGAAGGCTTGCCCTACAGTTTGGCCCTGGTTTGTGAAGGTGGATTATTTTCTGATGCACCCCCACTTAATTCCCTGCTTAAAGCCCATTTATGTGAGCTTTATTTGTGTGAGGGGGGGTGAATTTAATCTCCTGCGAACAGATTTACTGGAATTTTTTTTTTGAGTCAGTGGAAAACAGTGAATTAGAGAGAGGAAGTCCTGATGGAGAGTTTGGTGAAAACTTGATAAGAATACATTTTTCCCTCACACACTGTGTAGATTTAGGTTGGCCAAACTGTATGAAAAGCTCAGAGCTACGTTTAATCAGAATACTTTGCTTTTTTAAATAACAAAAACTCTACAAAATATTATTTGAGTAAGCGGCACTACCGCATGTTGCTGTGATGGAATGACCAGATGTGTCATGCATTGGATCAAAAAAATCATGCTGTTTATGAAAATCTACATCTAAAAAATAATGCCATGAAAACTGTTTTTATTCCTTTCTACTTATTTTGTAGCCGTTTGGTGCTACTTCAAATATATTTCTTACATGTAATACCCGTTACTTTTGGTGGGAAAAATGCTTTGCTTTTTGCATCCAGATAATTTTGCTTGATATATTCCAATAAGTTGCAGTCTTCACCAGCTGAGTTATCCCCCTTTTTGGATTGAGCCAAGTCATCCATAAGTGTTTTGAGAGAACATTACTTGTAAATATTTATATTTAAAGGCATACTGCCAACTTTAAAAAACATATGCTGTAAGCAAATAAATGAATTTACTTATGATACTAACAACACCTTAAAATATTGAAAAGGGAAGAATGTTAAGAATGCAATTTGCCTACCACTATTTATATACTTTGTTTACTTTTTCTATTTTTGACAGTTTGGACAATGAAAATCGATGAGGTCGGTCACTTTTGTTAATAGAGTTTAACTTTAAGATGATTGACAACATGTGGGGGGGCACTGCTTTGTCCTTACAGAGCTTCAGTGAAGTCACTGAGGCTCTGCCCAGGCATATCATTAATCAACATTCAGTAAATTGCATGATTGGTGCCTTAATTTCTTGGATCCTTATCTATTGCCAACTGAAGTCAATGACAAAGTTCCTGTTAACTTCAGTGGTGTCATTTCAGGACCTTTGTGATAGACTTGATTTGAAACACTGCATAGGAATGATTATATGTTTTAAAACAACTGTTTAAATTACTTTTTAAAAAAAATTGTGAAATCATTTCTGCTAGTCAGGTTTTATAAAATTTTGTTTTTACAAAATTTAAATTTTGGATGAAATTGAACTTCAGAATGTACTTTCATTTAACTAGGAATTCAAACCAAAATTTGAAGTAACCATAAGTTACTTAGCATCATGCCCAGGTGTAATAGATTGACTGGTAGAAAAGACTTTGCTACTGTTGATGCTTTGAAACTACCCATATCATGACTGACTTTTATTTATATTAGGGCTGTGAAGCGATTAAAAAAATTAATCGTGATTAATCATGCAGTTAAAAAATAATCATGTGATTAATTGCACTGTTAATAATAGAGTACCATTTATTTAAATATTTTTGGATATTTTCTACATTTTCAAATATATTGATTTCAATTGCAACACAGAATACAAAGTGTACAGTGCTCACTTTATATTTATTTTTTATTACAAATATTTGCACTGTACAAAACAAAATAAATAGTATTTTTTAGTTCACCTAATACAAGTACCGTAGTGCAGTGCTTTTCAAAGTCGGGCCACCGTTTGTGCAGGAAAAGCCCCTGACGGGCTGGGCTGGTTTGTTTACCTGCCGCGTTGGCAGGTTCGGCTGATCGCTGTTCCCACTGGCCGCGATTTGCCGCTCCAGGCCAATGGGGGCTGCTGGAAGCGGTGCTGGCCAAGGGATGTGCCACGGCCAGTGGGAGCCACAATCGGATGAATCTGCCGACCCTCCAGGTAAACAAACTGCCCTTGACCGCCAGGGGCTTTCCCTGCACAAGCGGCAGACCGGCTTTGAGAAGCACTGCTGTAGTGCAGTCACTTTATCATGAAAGTTGAACTTACAAATGTAGAATTATATATAAAAAAACTGCATTCAAAAATAAAACAATGTAAAACTTTAGAGCCTACAAGTCCACTCAAAGTTTTACATTGTTTTGTTTTTGAGTGCAGTTATGTAAAAAAAAAAATCTACATTTGTAAGTTACACTTTCACAATAAAAAGATTGCACTACAGTACTTTTATGAGGTGAATTGAAAAATATTGTTTCTTTTGTTTATCATTTTTACAGTTCAAATATTTGTAATAAAATAATATAAAGTGAATACTGTACATTTTGTATTCTGTGTTGTAATAGAAATCACTACATTTGAAAATGTAGACAAACATCCAAAATTTTTAAAAAATTTCAATTGGTATTCTATTGTTTAACAGTGCAATTAATCACGATTAACTTTTTAACCCATGATTAATTATATATAAATAAATCCTTAAATTAGCTGATAGGGGATTCTTTACTCAGTGCTGATATTTGACTCCAGTATGGAGATTTGTGAGCACTTAAAACCCCACCTTACATCAATCAGCATTCATGCAAATCATGTATCACCTTGTGTAAACTTTGGTCCTTTGACATACCAAACTACAGAATCATTACGTAGATTCTATCTATATTTTTCATGATGAAATATATCTCAGCTGTCTGACTGAATTCTTAGATAAGCATCATTCCCAGAGCAGATGCCTATCATTCTCAAAAGATATTAATTAGAGCTGAGTCAAGACTGGGAATTCCATTTTGTGGAGGATTTTGAGATTTCAAAATTTTGTTTTAGTTTTGATTTGGAATGAAACCCAACATTTCAAAGTTCTCCATGAAAGAAATTTCTGAAAACAATTGATTTTGGATCAATTAAAATATTTTGTATTGACAATCTAAAAATGTTTCATCTCCAGTTTGACTTTTTTTTATATAACACAAATTTCCAAAACTTCCTACAGAAAAAGTTTTTGTTTGTTTGTTTTTGAAAAAATGCATTCTGAAAATGACAAAACAGGAAGTTTTGACATTGACAGACCTTCCTCCCCTCCCTTTTTTCTCTGTAACAAAACTTTGATGGTATTGACATGATTTCACAAAGCATTTCTATTTCAACATAATTGCATTTTGTGATGGAAAACTATTCCACAGAAGTTTTTCCAACCAGATCTGGTATTAATGTTCAAGAAGCTGATGCTGTATTATTTACATAGGCAAGGCGCCCCAGAAGTCAATGGAAATTTTGCCTGTGTAAAAAGCATGATATCAGGCCATAAGTAGTATCATTCAGCTTGAAAATTTTATGTAGCATTTCATATTGCACCCAAAGGATGTACATTAAGGAATATCTTCTATCTTAATGAATATTGTTATGAAATAGGGAATCACCTGAATTTATAGTCTAATACAGGGCTTCTCAAACTGGGGGTCGGGACAACCTCAGGGGTTCATGAGGTTATTACTTGGAGTCACAAGGTTATTACATGGGGGGTCACGAGCTGTCAGCCTCCACCTGAAACCCTGCTTTGCATCCAGCATTCATAATGGTGTTAAATATATAAAAAAGTGTTTTTAGTTTATAAGGGGCAGAGGGTCACACTCAGAGGCTTGCTATGTAAAAAGGCTCACCAGTACAAAAGTTTGAGAACTACTGGTCTAATACATTTCATAAAACACAGGGCCACAGTCAGGACTTACAGGGCTTGGGACAAGATGTTTTGTAAGTGTGGGATCTAATAAGCTAGGGGGCAGAGGTTAGGTTGACAGTGGAGTTTGGAGACACCTAAAAGTGGAAATACAAAACTGACACATAAAGGTGTATCCAGAAATTAACGGCACCATAAAAACGGTGCTATCTATGGGGGCATCACTCCCACTCCCTGCTAAACAGCTGAACAGTGAGTGTGTGGGGAAAGTGTGCTGTGGTATTACTGCCTCCCTGAAGAGGGCAAAAAGAGCTCATATCAGGCCTCCTAGTCAGGCTGGGCCCAGGACAACATTCCTGGTTAAACTCCCTGACAGCAGCCTTAACAAGACAAATTGCAGATCTATTTAAAACATATGTGTCATCTCATGCTAAAATATATATTTCCCACATTGTAACGCTCTCATGTTCATGACTTATAGAATCCAGGATCTGAAACAATCCTACCTATAGCATGAAAACCAGTCAGCTTAGGATAGGGTTGCCAATTATGGTTGCACGTATCCCTGGAGTTTTTATCACACCACATACTCTTTAATTAAAGATTAATCTTTAATTCCTGGAGACTCCAGGACAATCCTGGAGGGTTGGCAACCCTAGTTTAGGAATGTTTTAACTGTACACTTTATTCAGCTGGTTGGATGTGTTTTAAAAATATGTGCAGTCAATGTTATGAGGCATGGAGGATAAGAAACATTTTTCTCTTTTGGAAATTTCTTTCCCCATTTTGGTCTCAGTCTTGCACATAACTTTGCATGGTTAGATCCGTGGGTCTGTGTAAAGCTCCACTAGCTGTACCAGTGGCTGGAGTAACTTGCAAGGTCAAAGCCTTTGTCAAGTCAAGTCTCTGAGTCCCCTCTAATAAACAAGAAGTTTAAGTTTAGAAAAGACCACAGCACTGCTCACTCCCTGTGATCCTGACTCAGCTAAGCATTTAAGCAAATGCTTATGTCTATCCCTATTCAGGAAAGCACTTACGTATTCCATTGAGGTCAAGGGTCTTAGGCATGTGCTTAAAGTTAAGCACATGCTTAAGTGCTTTGCTGCGCTGGGGTTTATAGCTGCAGGTTTCAATGTGAATGAAAATTTCAAAAGAAAAACACCGAGACAAGCCAGAGAGACAGGGTTAAGAGAGAAATCTGAAGTGGGAATGTTTGCTGATCCTAGCAGTCTTTCCCCATCTAGCACTTTTTTTGTCTTTATTTTATTCATTGACAAAAGCTGCCATTTTTAAAATCTTTGAACCATTATTGAAAATGATACATAATATATAATGTAACATAACTTACTTTCTTTCTATTTAATCGTAACAATTTAAGAAAAGATATAAATTAATAAAAATGTTTATATTGTTTTTGTTTTATATGGGCTGTGATTTGATAGGCCAATATTTTCCTGCCTGTTCAATACCAATGCCCAGCCCTGCAACCAAATCCATGCAGGCAGATCCCTGTGCTAGTGGGGAGCCCTAATGAAGTCAAAGGCTCTGCATAGGCTCAGGACTCTGCCTGTCCTTATTAGCTTGTAAGGTAGATAGTAAATTCTCTTGTGAAGGTTTCTATGAATTCTATAACAAATGTTACATAATAATAGAACTTGGTAAGATCTAATCTCTCGTCTATTGTGCACTGAAATCAACTGAAGTCAACAGGAGGTTTGAGTGAATGAAGAGTGTAGGCTGGAGAGGGATTATTACTGACGCATGCTTTTAAATGGTTGTATGGGAACTTCTTCAGACTCTATGCATGTTGGAGAGCTGGAACTGATATTTCAAGCTACATAATATTTTTGAGCACAAACATAAACTAAGTTATGAAGTTAATTAGAGTGGAAGTCACCCAGCGCAAGCATTGTACAACGCTTTGAAAATTTTGACAAAAAGGTTCTAATCTTTTGGATGTCTTGCTCATTGTTTGGAGATGAAAAGGGAGGAAATCAACATCCCCCTGAAGTACAATTACTGTAAATTGCTTTCTTTTCTTACTGTTCATAACGAAAATGGGAAAGTAACCACAATTTACCTACTCTGCATAGACGCAATAAAGTAACCACAATTTACCTACTCTGCATAGGTGCAATAATTAAATTAAATTGAAATAGACTGTGAAAAGATACCGTGCAGTACAATTGGAGTATATATAAATTACCATAGGCAGACAGTAAATTATCTTATCGCAATACTAACTCTGAACTATTCTGATGTTACAAGTAGACATGCTGCACTAACATTAAATCATCCCCTCATTCTTTTTGTCGCCTCTACCAGCCTGTTGGCGTCACCTGTCTACAGCTGCAGCTTTCTTGCAGGTCGTTTTGAAGCAAAATGTAATGTCTAGCAGAGAAGTCTATGAATGAGTAATCAAAGCCAGGTAGGAAATGCTGGAAGGAATATGGGGCCCTGTATGAATCCTTTAGAGTGAAAGATGGAATCATAACTAAAGCTATGGGCAGAACTTATCCCTGTGCTGGTGCGGAGCTCAAATCAGGGAGGGAGGGTAATGAAGGCTTGTTCAGCCTCGAACTCTTGTTAGGGCAGCCCGGAGGCTCTTCAGGCATTATTTGGGGGTACAGGGCCACCCTGACAACACTCCCTCCTACTCCCTTGAACACATGCCATCTTCCCACAGAGTGGCCTCGAATAAATCCTGCACCATGAATTGGCCCCTATTTTTTTTGCTTCTCTAGTGGGGCATTGTGTTGTGAAAAATGTCGACTAAATGCCAAAGGGGGCAGTACTAAGCAAATGGTCATCAGTTACACCAGGGATAGGCAATCTATGGCATGGGTGCTGAAGACAGCATGCAAGCTGATTTTCAGTGGCACTCACACTGCCCGGGTACTGGCCACTGGTCCGAGGGCCTCTGCATTTTAATTTAATTTTAAATAAAGCGTCTTAAACATTTTAAAAGCCTTATTTACTTTACATACAACAATAGTTTAGTTATATATTATAGACTTATAGAAAGAGACCTTCTAAAAACGTTAAAACGTGTTACTGGCACGTGAAACCTTACATTAGAGTGAATAAATGAAGACTCGGCACACCACTTCTGAAAGGTGCCGACCTCTGAGTTACACAGTGAAGCTTTATTTTCCCTTTGTTTCATAAATGGGAGGGCAGTGGGGCAGTGTGAGAGGGTGGGCTTGTAGGCACTGGCTATTTGGTTTTCTACTGTCTGATATTTGTGTGCACTCACCAAGAAGCTTCCAATCTACTTTCCTGCTACCACTTTATTATTATTATTTATTTGTTAGTTGGGCTAGCACCTAGAGGCCCCAAGCAGAGCTCTGTGCCCCGTTATGTGAGGCACTATATGCTCAGATGGCAAAAAGACTGTGTACAGTTATTGTGATCTTGTGGGGCCCTGATCCTGCAATGCCGATTGCCCGTTGCAAGATTGACGCCACTCTTAGCTAACATCCTAACAGTGGGAATGTTTCTTGTTTCATCACATTTTTGGTACAGACTTAAAATAGCTGTTTGGGAAATCTATTCATCCTTTAAAGTATGCCTTATGGGGTAAATTCTGCTCCCACCACTCAGCCTGGGTAACCAGGCTCTGCACTGGAGAGGTCTTTGAGATGTCCAGGGGAGGAGCAATCCTGTCCCCAGCCCATGGAGTGGCTGTGAGGCTGCAGTAGCTCACATGGCCTCTTTGCTCACCTTCCACAAGGGTAGTGACTGTGGAGTAGTGTGGTCGCAGAGCTACCAGCCTGCCCTTGTAACACATGCAGACAACCATACAGAGCTGTGTTCCATAGCGCATAGTTGGTAGAGACTCCCTGCCATATCTTTGGGAATCCTGTTCCTCCTTGCACACCGGTTCTGCTGCTTGCCTTGCATCTGCTACAGTGCCTGCAACATTGGGGCAGGGCATATTTTCCCTTGTGTGAAAGGTGAAATCTGTTTCCTAGTTACACTACAGCCCCCAATGTCATTAACAAAGGGGAAACTGGCAAAACGATAGTCCCCAAAACAATTTCAGCTTTTACTTAAAAAAACCCACCACATTTCCATACTTCAATATTGTCATCCCAAGCATTCAGAAAGCATGAGTCAGGACTCCAAAACACCATGAGATTGGCTTAAAAAAATCACGAGTTTTAAAAGTAATCTGTGTTGGGTGCTTATTGTTTTTCTTTCTGGTTTTTGAGCCTTTATGAGTCATGCTTATAGCTTGTCTCCTAAACCATGGAGGCTAGAAGCTTATTTTTGTTGGTTTTGTTGTTGTTGTTGTTGTTCCATTTTTATTTTATGAAAGCTGAGATTTTCACATCATCTCTTGCCTCCAGGAGCTGGGGCTTTAACAAAAACATCAAATGTTTTGAGACGTAGAATAAAAACACAAGAGCTGGGAACACTGAATTTGAGTGTTTGTGTGCATGCTTTTTAACTTTGTCCATACTGTATAACCTTTTCATTCTCCCCAAGACCATTAAAAAAATAAAATAAAATTGCCAGCAGTTCAGCTCTCAGCCCTTTGGGGGCAGGGATTGTCTTTTTTTCCATGTTTGTACAGCACCTAGCACAAAGGGGTTCTGGGCCATGCGTGGGGCTCCTATGCATTATGATAATATAAAGAATAATAATTAATAACAAAGCAGCATCATGTACACACTCAGTTGAGAGGGGGAATAAATTACGGGCTCCAGTTCATTTGCTTTATAGCTAAAAATAACAGTATAATAGATCAGACAAGATATAAACTGTCAATACCTCAGGTAACTAGGCCTGAGATTAATGCACATATTCAGACATGGTGTAAATAGATTAGACTTCTCTGATGTCAATGGAGTTATACACCAAGTCTGACTTTGGCCCTGAATCAGTAAATCCCCAGGGGATAGCCTATATGAAACCCTGTCGAATTTGGCCCATTTCATCTGACATCTGCATCCTGCTTCAGAGTGGCATGTCACACTTACTGCACATCAGATCACACCTGCCTAAGCTGTCATAGGCAATTGACTTTTTTTTTGTTTAAAAAAAAAAATCTGGTAGCCGCATATCATCAAGAAAAACAACATTGTTTTTAGGACCTCTTATCTCTTCGCTCCCAAATATCCTGTTTCTTCGAGCTGCAGTAGCCAGGACCAATAGAAACCTCTTCCTGCCATTGGCTGACTTCATTTCCCAGAGTTAGCACAATCTCATCCGCTCTAAACAACCTCATCAAAACTTCTTTCTGGTCAGAGCGAAGCAATAATTATTATTAACAATTATTAGCGATCAATAATCTTAATCACATTATGGCAAGCACTATTAAGGTAAGAAAGGGGTACATTTTTATTGGATGTTTTTTCAATAATATGTTCTTTGGTTTCCTTTATCAACACAGATAAGTTACAACTGGGCAACACCCCCACTGCCACAATAGAGGACAACAAGATTTCCTTTGTACTGCCTAGTAAATTTCCTTTTTCCTACTCCAACCATCCGCAAGGCTTAAAAACTTCTAACTCGGAAAAAAAATTGGGTTTTTTAAATTCACTGTTCAGTGCTGTGGATTGCATATGCAAAGCCCTTTTATGAGAGCTTCGAATTTTCTTGTAGGTATCATTTCTGACAACTTGGATGTGTATCTGGATTGCCGTAAGGTGATAGGTTGTTCACTGAAAGAAAAGAAAAAGGGTTCCTCAGAATGCTGAACCTTTGGATACTTTTAAATGCTTCCCCTATTACAGGGACACAAACATTTGCAAATGGAAATGAAGAGACATCAGCTTTTGTTTTGAGTAATGCAGATGTTACAGATTTATTTTTGTGGAAACTCTATACTGATATTCAGGATTTTTCTTAAATGTTGTTTTAATGGTGGTGGCATTCTGCTTGGTGTGTGCTTTTTGTCTTTATTTTTTGGATAATAAAAATCTGTCATTGATTCATAACTAACTTTTATGAGTAAGCATTATTTTAACAGCCGTTTAAAAGTCTGCTTTGTTGAGTTTTGCAGGTTTCTTTGCTCAGATAGCTGAATAAATCTATCTAATTTTTGCTGTATTATGTTGCAACAGATAGCAGTTACAGATATAGCAATAGCTATGATTAATTGCAGAAGAAAGCTAACTGTAACTGAATGCCTGGTGATAATGAAACCAATTTTATGTGAAGTACAAAACTACACGTACAATAAGGACTCCGCATCAGTGGGTTTTTTTTTTCAGATACAGGACCGAGATATTTAATCACTTTGAGGTATTACGTATTTTTATACTTTTCCAATTATGATGGAGATATAGTAAATGATATAGGACAGCAGCAATGGTAGGCCACTAAATAATTGACGCTGATGTTTGATTCCTGAATAACTTCTGCGTTGTTTGAATTTGTCAGGTGTTTGATGCTCTTTTTGTTAAAAATTTTGTAATATGAAAATCTTGCCTGAGGATTATATGAATTGTGTGCATGTGTGTGTATGTTTGTATATATTTATAAAGCAGTCTGTTCTTATCCTTTTGTAATGAGGGATGCTTTCAAGAGTCTACCTACAGAGATCAAAATATGAATCTACTTTGCATTGTGGGCCAATACATGTCATATGCTGAGTACACCCTGCAACAGCTGGGCTCCTATTGATTTCAGTGGCAATTTACGGGCACTCAGCACCTGGCAGGAGACATTCAGCACTTTACAGGATCAGGCTCTTTATGGAAATTTTGAGGTTCCTAGAGTCAGCATGTTTGCTGCTAAGAGAAAGTGCTGTGTATTAATTTAGTAATGGTGAGCTGACATTTCTTTTGAGCAGGACGGTCCTCCTGATGTGAGTGGGAAATTTTGCTTAAAAACTGAAGGCACAATATGCCTAGATGCAGTATAAGGTTTTTTGGTTTTTTATATTTCTACATTTTTCTTTAGTATATTTATAGTCAGGTCAATGTTAACAACTATTATAACACCATTATGTTGTTGTTATATTACTGCCTTCCAGCACAGTAATGAGAACAACTAGCTGCATTTTACACGGCAGTTCCTTAAATTGAAGCGTCAGTAGAGATAGCAACGTTCTCCTAAGTGAAATAATAATTAGATTTTGCCACCTCATTTTGGGCCAGATCCTACAGTGGAGTTTTGCCTGATTAAGGCCTGAAAGATTGTGGCCCTACTTTGCTGGAAAGTCCTTAGTTTTGACGCCAGGATTTCATTTATGTCCATCCACAATGTAAATTAACTGGGGCGACATTATAAAAGTTTTACACTCTAAACTAAGGAAGTATATTTAACATGAAGATCATTTCCAGTCCCAAGATGTTCAATTCCTGTTCTAGATAGAGTAAATGAAGCAAGTATTTGACTGAGAGAGTGATCAGAAATAAACATTTCTGTCTATAGGCTTAAAATGTAAAAAGCAACTATGTAATTTCTCACTGTTTTGCCATTTCAGAATAGCAAAATAGCTCCTCAGCTTGTGTAAATCAGTGTACCTCCGTTGATGGACTACATTAATTTACACCAGTGGAGGATCTGGGCCAAAGATTGAAAGCCTTCTAAATAGTCCAAATTGGATCTATGCATGTGGCTTTTAGTCACTTCTATGGGAGCCTTACACATTCATCAAAGGTGAGAGTTTGGCTCAGAATATTTGTTTTTATTTATAACTGAGTAGAATTTTTTTTTATTGATTTATACACAGAGAGATGGACTGTCAGTATAATTCATTGATTCATTGTTCTTTAAAATGCCTAAGGGCCCAATCCTGCAAACACTTAACACTCTTAACTTTAAGCACAGGAGTAGTCCAATCGACTTTATTGGGACTAGTTGGTATATTTAAAGTTAACTATGTATGTGAGTGTTTCCAGGATCAGGGGTCTATGTCCCAAATGTGATATCTCTGTGATCTTGTAAATAAGCTAATAAGCGGATGCGCTCATGAAATCTAACTCTCTACTATCTCATAATAACTGTCCCCCAATTATATGGAAAGCGGAATGTCCTGAGATGAGCTGTCAAACTAATTGGCAAAACTCAATAGATTAATAAGCTTTTTTGCTAGCAATCCTGGACTTTTGAATAAATTATTCCACATATACTTTAGGAATAACCGTACAGAATCAAACCAGTTGTCCATAGAGTTCAGTATGTTGTCTCCACCAGTGGTCAACATCAGCTGCTTTAGAGGAAAGTGCAAGAAACCCTATGATGGAAAAATGTAGAATAATCTGCCTTCAGAGAAAGTTTCTTCCTAACCCCCATAATTTAGTAGTTGGTTTAAACCCAAAGTATGAGGGGTTATATATCTAATTTGTTTATGTTACCCATCTAACTCATTATTCTCATTATTCATATAAATGGCTAAATCTTTTTTGGCATCTGATATCAAATACTAAAAAGCAATGTTTTCTTCCAGTGCAGATTGTAACCTGAAGACGCGTACAGTGTATGCAGAACACTATGTACAGAAAATGAGGGCTAGAAAAAAAATACAGTACCATTGATTGTAGGCTTCTATTTTTCTTTCTCAGAATGACATGAAAAAATAATCCAATCTTCCCTTGTGGTTGATATTAACATACTTATCTTGAATTTCTTTTTTTTTTCCTATCACCTTTCGGTGATGGAAGGAATGTCAAATGCAAAAATGTCTATTTTCAACTGGAATTTGAATTCCACATCCTACAGCAGCCCCCACTTATTTTGTTCTCCTTGCCTGCCAGTGCAATTACAGTTATTTTTAATAAGAAAAAGCTACTGAGTAATTAATAATCGACATTTTATAATGGCTTATCAATTACACATGTGGACAGTTCTCTTAACCTAATCTACCTCTAAATATATATGCACTCTCCTTTTTATGACTTGTTTCCTTTCTGTGGTTGACTTGGAAGCCATTGTTTATGAGATAAAGTGTCTACATGTTTGATACAGGAATTTGGAATACTTGAGGTTGCCAGGGCTGGTGTTACAAATTCTGTAGGTCTCCATGGACCACTGGTGTACTGATTAAATCAATATATACTGTACAAGAACCTTTCATCAGAAATCTTAGTCTTCCACTCTAAGCTACTCTATATAGCACTGTTGTCCCCCTCCCCTCCTTTGAAAGGCAAAATACTTATTTCAAATATTTTTTAAACCAAGCAAAACTGAAGGCAGTTTCAAACTCTGCTGACGTCTTATGGAAAGCTTTGAGAAATATTCTTCTTAGAGATGGGTGTGATTACTTTACCGCAAGCATCATTTGTGCAGTATTATGTATTTCTGTTAGTTGCATGAAAACAAAATATTAAAAGTTCATTGGTCCTTGTTACTTGTTCCTCATTTGGATTCAGTCCAACAAAGCACTCAAGCATGTGCTTGACTATAAGCAAGTAATAGTCCCATTGACTTCCATGGGACAACTCATCTGCATAAAGTTAAGCACACAGCTAAATGCTTTGCTGAATCAGGGCCTTAAAGCTTTTTGGCCTGATACTGTACTCCTTAATTCAGACAAAACTGTCACTGATTTAAATTGGAGTTTCGTTCAAATGAGGACTGCAGGATCAGGCCCACAATTATTTCCAGAACAAACAATTATAGTGCCACAAACATAAAGTTATGACATCAAGTAGAAGTAGATTAAATCTTGTAAAATAAACAAACAAAAAAAAGGGACCAAATTCAGCCCTGTTGTAACTCCACTTGATTTATGCCTGCCTGCATCAAGCCTGACTTTGATCCAAAGATACAGTTTCCATATAAATGACTCTTTAAGTAAAGAAAAAGAGATGAAAAATACCTAATGGATTTTTTGTTTGGTTTGCTTTTAACAGAAGCTAAGCTATCTCTAAACAGCATGTTTTTGAAAAAGTTCCATGAGACTTCAACAGGCCTTTGAAGCGGTAATGTTGGTAGAATTAAACATTCTGGACACACTGGAGATCTCCTGGTGAGAAATGCAGAGGCATTTTAAAGAAATGTTAAGGCAAAACAAAAATGTTTATTTTTGAAGTGGCAATTCATAATCCAATAAGAATATATCATATCATTCATTTAAAAATGATTACTCCGTATCACTTAGCTTTCTAAAGCAGCATAGCAGGTTTCTTTAGAAAATCAGTTAAATGGGAAAAATTGGCTTATGTCACTTATTATCATTTTTCGCAAGATAAAATTAAATAGTGGGGCACATTGGGTCTCATCCAAAGCCTATTGAAGTCGGTGGGAGTTTTTCTAATAGCCTTTGGATCAGCCCCATAATCAGCTAATTAAAAGGTAGCTTCCTTTGCTGGATGGTGATAGAATAGGGTGAGTGATACCTGCAGTTATTTCTACTGTCAGCATTGAAAAGGTGCATGCCAATGGACTGAGCAAATTGTCATATACTCTGCTTATTTTACGGTTATTTATTTCTAAATTATTTGTTGATCTCTGCATGTGCTCATCACTGTACAGAACAGAGAAGTGGCCATGAGACTTGCCCCAAGGAGTTTACATGTGCAGTTGCTGAATCTTATACCCAAGTGTGGGATATGTGTGTATGGGGCCAGGACCTAGTCGACAGCATTGTGAATAAGCTGTTTTCAGACTGGATAAATGTCTCACCCCCACTTTATTTTTTAGCAATTAAGGGAGTTGTACAGTCCCATAGTAATACCCATCAGGGTGTTTAGGGAAATAGAGGTTGCAGGATATTTGGTGAGATTTATCTTGGAAATCAATAGTAAGAGGAAGTTCCCATCACACAAGGGGCAGACTCTTCATGCTGCTTTCCATGTTTTCTCTCTCCCCGAGCATGCATGGCTCCCTTGAGAACAGTGCTGACAGTTTTTGTTCTGTGGATACCAATCCCATTAGGAACAGAAATGAGAACAATAACTTATTTCACTTAGATCATGATATAGATATTGGTAATGATTTTCAATCTGCTCGCCTGTGCTTAGTTTGAACTAGTGACCTAGAGGTGAAAGACACTGTGGAAATGATCATCCTATTTTACACTAGTAAAAAAATGGAACAAATATTAACATAAGAACAACATCATTAAACATCTAAAGATTACAAGAACCCTGGGCACTAAGCAGCATGTAAAGCCGGGGTTCTCAAACTGGGGGACAGCACCCCTGAGGGGGTCATGAGGTTATTACATGGGGGGTCACGAGCTGTCAGCCAACACCCCAAGCCCCGCTTTGCCTCCAGCATTTATAATGGTGTTAAATATATTTTAAAGTGTTTTTCATTTATAAGGCGGGTCGCACTCAGAGGCTTGGTATGCGAAAGGGGACACCAGTACAAAAGTTTGAGAACCACTGGTATAAAGAATGCATTGTGCCAGACAGTTAAATTGTTTTCTAAACAGAGTTTGAAAATCAGTGGCTGGGAGAATGCAGTAGATATAATGGGTCAAGTTGATGGGAACAGCGACCTTTGACTGATGTAAATTGGTGTAGCTCCATTGGTTTTGATGGAACTATGCCAATTTACACCAGCTAAAAAAATGGTTTATTAAGAGAAGAATGTACATAGCTTGATTAAGAAGAGAGAGGAGATAAATTATAAGTATTTGGAGTGAGTAAATTCCAAGGAAGGAGAATGATTATTTAAGATGGTATCACCTAAAAATGTGGCCATAAAGGACTTTACAACTGTCAGAGAGAGAATGAGAGAGTCAGCTCCAGAGCTGTGAAGAGAACCCAAGAGTCCTCTGATTCCAGTCCTCTTCCCTAATCATTAGTGCACTCCCACTAGAAAAAGGAAATTTCTCACTTTGATCACCATTTGCAATTTTGTTGAGAGGGAACAGATGATGGCATTTGAGTGCTATTTTGAAGTTTATGATTAAATACAGTGATATCACAAGATTTTTTTAAAGCCTTGTTCTTTAGAGCTGAAAAACATCTTTTTTTAGACTATATGTTTATTACCTTGATAAACATTAAAATGCTGCCACAGCAATTACCTTGATGATAAAAGGTCTGTAGACAGATACTTCCTGTGTTCATTTCCTACCCTGATAACTTGCCAAATCAGGGAGTACCAATACAGGAAATGCTTTCAATAGGAACTTCCTATCTGCTAATATCTAATTCATTAAAGGGAACTAACCACTAAGTGTTCAATATAATGGGAATTCTCTAGCTATCACTGTTTCAGTTTAAACCACAGTGCACCAGATTTGTTTACATAAAGACCAGGGATCAGCCGTTACTGCATTCAGCTACAAATTCTGTCTTATCACATTGGTGGCCCCGTATATTACGCTATGTTTGTAAAGTACTTTGGGATTCTTTGAGACCCACCCCCCTTCCCCGTACCCCATGTGCTGTAGTAGTAGTAACACGAAGACTGGGTTTTATTCTGTTTCATAACCTCATGCGTTAGAGATCTTGAATCTTTAAAAACATGTGGACAAAGTTATGAAAGTATACTGTAGGGAACAATCTTTCATTGGTGGCAAGACGAACTAGAAGAGTCTTTTCCTTCCTTGATGTCTACGATTCTATGTACTCATTTCTTACATGAATATCTTTTCTCATGGGGTCTGTATTAACCAAAGGCTCTTCCCTGTATTGGGCCGGGTGGTTTGGTGGCAGGCCAGGTAGAGTGAATGAGGAACTGAGGAGACTTGGCAGGGATACTCTCTACCTTCCCTATTTATGTGCTTCTGCCACCCAGTTAACACTTCTCACCAGAACTAACACAGGCGTGTCCAATATGTAGTTTAGGGCATGGTCCAGATAGATTACTGAGTCATAGGTGGCGCTTGTAGTCTACTATGCAAGGTACATTCATTTGAACTAACTGAAATGGAAATTTTGCCTTATTGGGCTGACAAATTAGGCAATGACTGACGTGCAAGTCTGGACTTTAGGTTTGGAAAAGAGAAACATGGATCAAGGGAAAGCAAAACAAAGGCATAAAAACTCAAATGGCAATAGTAATATTTAGGTAAATAGTTTGAGATACATGAATAGAAAGGACAAATCTTTTAGAAACCTGGAATGCTATCCAAGCCATATTGAAGTCAATGGGAATTTGGCCATGGATTTCAACAGGCCAAGGATTTCACACCAGTTGTTCAGGGCCTTGGGATTTAGAACCTGCTTCCTGTCTTTGGACCAGATTCTGGTAATTGTTCAGCCAGTAACTCCTTGACTTCCAAGGAATCACTCCAGTTTACTGCCAGTATAACTGAGATCAGTATTTTAGCCTTTGCCAACAGGGTTGAGCACTGCTATGCCACTGAGCTTGTTCTATATCATACACATTGTGGCCTTGCCTTTGAAAAATAGACCCAAGTTCTGTTACCCCTAAACTGCTACCACAATGATGGATATCATTTTCAGAAGGACAGTTATTTAAACTGATATTACTAGTTAAAAGACCGTGGCATTTTAACTGCAGCTCTTAGAGTTAGACTTATAGACACTTTCAAACATAACTTGTGCTCCAACCAATCTGTTGGTATTATCTGGCAGAAGAAGGCAGTTGTGTACTGAGCAGTCTTCACAGTTACATTAACCTCAAACCTGCTAACTTCTGGAGCATACCTAAATTCCACCCGTCCGCAGGGCAAAAAACTAGGTTGTTCCTAAATGTGGGCCTTGAGGAGCACAACAGTGGTATAATGACCCAATCTGTCCTGCCAAGATTGTTAAACTAAAAGGGATTTAACATAAGCAGACTGAGCTAATTCTTGTCAACTTGCAAAGATTTTTGTTGTTGTTATTAATCTTTGACGTGCTCACACCAACTTCGCTGATAACGTATATGTAGGATATTCCCTTGGTACAAAAGCTGCTGGAAGTGGTCAGAATGATTTCTTTTTGCTAACCAGATCAGCCACCTAAGGCAAAGGCCAAAGATACAGTTCACAGCATATGCAAAAGCCCACTGCCATTTCATAATTTTTCTTGAGATTTAGCATCAGTGCACTGTTGCACATATAGTTTTCATGGAATGAAAAATCTGATTATTTAGTCTACACAGAAAAAAAAGAAAGGAAGAAAAGGGTATCCTGTGCCTTTAATGCTGTTTATAACGGTTGGACAGAGCTTGTCAGGTGAAGGTTAATTGCTCTCCAGTTAAAGCAGTTCTCTGCACAGATGGGTTATCAGGGCTGAACACTCGTTACAAGATTAATCTCATTTCCGACAAGACTTCCTTTTCCTTCAACTGATTTTTGCTCAGCCATTGGACCTGTCATCGGCCGTTAAAAGAAGGGTGGATTACCTCTGGGATATTAATGCTTGTGTGCAGCAAAACAATACAAAATGTGTGTCATATCGGCAGGGAACATCTTTAGGAGACAGCACATTTTAGTGCCTTACAAAGGTCGAGATTCATAAACAACTGAAACAATCAGGAATATTTGAATTGATGCTCTTAATGAACATAAATGCAAGCTGATTCATCCAGAGGCCCCTTTTTGAATGTCATGCCTTTTCTAAATGTATGATTTTTTTTAAGTTCCCAAACTGTATCTCTTTGTTGACATTTCAAATGAACAATTTGATATTTCTGAGATGTGTACTGTTCATGGTGTGCTACTGTACTCTATAAAGATTACTTCAAAATAAGCTTAATCAGACCCTTTTCTTTAAGAAAAGAAATGAGAAGCTTGAGTGGTTCAATCAATATTTGTTTAAGCAAGAGGCAGTGTGGCGCGGTGGTGAGAGTACGGAACTCAAAATCAGAAAGTTTGGGAATCTATTTCTGACTCTGCCAACTGAACTCATTGAATCAGATTTTCCACTCCCTTATGCTGAGGTAAATTAGAATTAAATCCTTTGAAGTGAAAGGGGCTACAGTGGTATAAATGGATGTGCAAGGAGAATCAGGCTCATAATGTGGCTTTGGGCATGTAACCAAATCTCCATTTTACCCAGCATTGTAATGGTGTGGGAAATTCAGCGAGGTTCTGAGCAGCTAGACAGACTGAGTGAGTTCACAGGAGGCACAGGTCTAAACACAGAACTCTCTCTGGAGTTTGGGTTTATTTCAGGAGTTCTGATATAACCAAAATAACACAACTTGGCAAAGTCTCTGGTTACCGAGTTTCTTCCTTGCAGATTTACAATCAGTAAATTCCAAAACAAAAAACAAATATTCAAACCAACAAACAGGGTAGGTCTTATGTTTCCTCAGAGCTTCCTGTCCTGGCTTCTGATCAGCAAAATCCCTGTCCATTTAAGGTGCTGAGTCTTTCCATTGACTACAATGGGCTTTGAATCAGGCTCATAGTGCTCTGTGTCATTCAAGGCTGTAGATACAGCTAAAAAGAGAGCTCTGAGGAGGGTCTAAGCAAGAAAACGTGCGAGTGCGTGGGCATTATAGTTCTGATCCAGCAAAACACTTAAGCATATGCTTAATTTAAAGCATGTTAGTGGTCCTCTTGATGCCTAAAGTTAACTACATGCCTCCATGATTTGCTGTATTAAAGCCTATGGAATTTAAACAAGATGTTTTGATCCCTAAATATTTATATTGAACTAACAAGACAAAACACTACTTGTACACTTTTAAGTACAGTGGTATCTGTAATGTGTATGAAAAAGGTAGTGGAATGTTAGCTAGTACAGGTGGTTGCAGATCATATGTACGTGGTGAGATATGAAAATAGTATTCTCTTCAATCTGGAGTGGGAATATGGGAGTGGGACGGTTTGGTCATTGATCTGTGAGCAGGTCTACACTATCACTTAAATCAATCTAATTTATGTCACTCAGGGTGGTAAAAAAAGACACCCCCATAAGCGACACAAGTTACAGTGACCTAAGCGCTGTCCACATCCACGCTATGTCGGCGGGACACGCTCTCTTGCCAACATAGCTTCCGCCGCTTGCAGAGGTGGAGTAACTATGCCAACGGGAGAGCACTCTTCTGTCAGAATAGAGCGTCTTCACCAGATACTCTACAGCAGCGCAGCTGTGCCGATGTAGCACTCCGAGTGTAGACCTGCCCTGTGTCTGGTAGGTAAGAAGCAAGATGATATACTCTAAATGGCTCATTCCTAGAAGGTAGGGCCTCTGTGCAGTGAGGTTGTAATTCACACAGTATTATTAGAGCTTGTCAGAAATGTTCTTTTCTCTTAAAAAAGTTAAACAAAATCAGAATTTTCTCCACAAAAATTTCCATTTTGTTGAAAAGCCATTTTTCATCCAAAGAAGGTTTGATTATTGGTTTTAACCAGCTGCAATGGTTAGGCAAAGCATGGGCTATTAAAGTGGGAGCATGTGGCTCATACAGAAATTGATAAAAGGGTACAAAGTGTGGTTGTATAGGTTTCTGTGGTATTGATGTGGATTTAAGTTTATTTGTGGAATCTTAACCCTGTATTTCCAGAGTTTCAAACATTTGGGATTTTTTTCACAAATTTAATCTTAATTTAGAATCTCTAGGCTTTCAAGCATTTACTTTTTATAACTACAAGGCTGAAATTAAATATGGGCCTGAGTTTAACTCTGCAGAAGCTTAGATCCAGGTCCAAATTTTACAGGTTGGGGCCATCTCTGGTTCTATTAAGGTAAGAAAAGTGGCTGGTAAATCTCTCCATCTCTAACTGTATTGTAAGAGTTGTTTGCCTGAGAATTCAAGGTTACTAGGGTATATTTAAAAACAGTGGCCAATATTTTCAAAAATAGGAGCCTGAAGTTAGTTTCTTAAGGCCATATTTAAGCACCTTTATAAGTGGCATGATTTTGATCAGGATTGAAGCAGGGATAAGCAGTAGGCTATAAATTCTGAACCTGCGGAACTGGCAAGTATGCTGGAGATTGGGCAGGTATAGACCCTTCCCTTCTGAATATGTGCTTCTAGATGTTAAATACCTTTTTAAATATAGTACCACCTATAAAATTATATTCAAGTCACAGACATTTAATTTTTCAGTCCCCAGGCTTCATAATGGTGCCTAGATCCTTTCCAAGCTATCTGAATTATACATCGTGGTAATCTCCAGATTCACTTTACTTTTTTGAGAGCACTCATCACGTACTATGAGTAAACTTTTTGGAGTATATACCATACTCAGTTCCATTCAAAGTACCTTTGCTTTCTGGGGCTGTTTTGAAGTCAAAGCTGTGATTCTCGTGTATTCAGCTGACTCTAGAAAATTAGGCTTTAAGAAAAACACCAAATATTGTGAGACATAAAATCATGAGAGTTGGCAACACTGCAGTGTCTATAGCAGGAGTCCAAAAATAGCCATATGTAGAAACGTACCAAGTTGGACGTCAGAGATCCTAGGAATTAGCCTCTTAAGACGTATATTATAGAATAGAGTTGGGTATAGAAAATGGGTTTTGGATCATATTGCAAATGAAATGTCCAAGTTTGCAGATGACATTAGAACTGAGCAGAAAGAGGAACAACATAAGTTGTTTAAAAAAGATTTGCAAAAGATTGCTCAGGTGACTGGAGCGATTACTGATAAATGCAATACAGTGGTGTTAAATACAGAGCAGTTATTCAGGGAGCAAAGAACCTAGCAAGGGAATTTCTGGAAGAAGGAATGAATCATCCCCATGTTGAAGGGGGAAAGGATTTAGAAGTTTTTGCAGAAAAATTACCTGAAATTATCACCCTAGCACAGAACAGACATCTAAAAAGGCAAAGAAGACACTAGAGCCTGAAGCCTGAATTCTCGTTTACACTAAAGTGATAGTAAATTACAGTCTCACCCACTCTAAGGCGTGTTTATGCTGCCAGACTGGTGTAATGGGGCCATAGTGTGTATGAGAATCTAGCCCTATATATTAACAGGCACAGAGAAAATAGAGGGCCAATTTTTCAAAAGGTGTATATCCACAAGCAAGTAAGAGGTTTCAGAGTAGCAGCCATGTTAGTCTGTATCCGCAGAAAGAACAGGAGTACTTGTGGCACCTTAGAGACTAACAAATTTATTTGAGCATAAGCTTTCGTGGGCTACAGCCCCACTTCTTTGGATGCATAGAATGGAACATATATTGAGGAGATATATATACACATACAAAGCAAATAAGAGCCACACAAACTTATGCCTGTGATTCATGATTATCGGTGTAAATCAGGCAAATCCATTAACAAACCAATGGTCAGGCACTAACTAGCAACTTGTGATTGTATTTGTGTGTGCAGCTGGGTAGACCTTGAGTTTCCATTTTAAAAAGATTTGGCTCACAAAGTGAGTCTTATTTGCTTAATCATAGTGCTGCACTGAGGATGGGATAGAGCCACCACAGCCCTAGGGGAGCTCACTAGCATGCAGGAGTATGTATGCTGCCACTCCCCCTTGATCCACTGGCCTGTATGTGAGGGTTAGAGCTATGGCCCTGCTGCCTTCCAGTGCCACCCTGCCCCTTTGGGGTGTCTTGAGCCCCAGCAGATGAACAGAGGGAGTAGTGTTTGTATCCCTGGGAGTATGGGGCCTGCAGTTGTGCCCAGATGCTGCCCAGGAGGGCAATGAGGATTTTTTGCACCCACCCTTACCCAGCTGTGGAACAGCCATGTACAATCTGTACAATTCACATTTTCAGAGTCGTCTGAACAATATAGTACTTAAACCTGGTGTATGCTGAACGTATCTGTATGAGGATCAGTTACATATTGTTATTCTCTGGATGTGGTTTCTGACAGATTTTTTAAACTTCAGCAAAATACACAGAATGAGTCCTGATTTCATGGATTTTAATGCATGCTCTGTTCTCTGCACACACCATTTCAGTTCCAATTTTTGTACTAGACTGATCATTTAATAATAGTGCCAGTAGAACAGAGATTCACATATCAAACAAGGACATTTCTCAATAGTACTGGTTTAGTAGAGATGGTACTATGATTTCCTGGTCTGTCTGAAGAGCAGAAGAAATCTGAGCTGAAAAAATTATTTCACAAATTACTTGTATTTTTCTCATGCTTTATCTACTCTAGTGGTGCAGTATGGAGATTAAAACCATATCAAGTCTATTCTAGTCTGTTATTCAACAGTACTCTAAAAATACCAAATGCCAATTCCATCATTTGTTTTGGAGCCCAAGGGAACTTTAATGCAGAAGCCTGTGAACTTATATACCTCACCAAGAAACTTTAGGGAGTAGCAGAGGAAGGTGGCTATGGTTTGCAAGGTTTCTGTTTGCATGCTGAGTTTTTGCAATACTAACAAATACACTCTCATATAACTTCTTTTTCCTCTCCCTGGCTTGCTCTGAATATCTCCAGTGCACCAAAATCCACTTATATATTACCTTAACTCTCTCTGATTTCTATAGTCCCCTCTGATCTCCTTTCTTCACTCTCAAGGTCTTTCTAATATCCTGTTTCCTACAGGGACTTCCCAGTCTCACAGATTTCAGCCTGCATTCTAATCACCTTCTGGGGCTTCTCTTCTAGGACTTGATTTTGCCATCTCTGCCTCCCGTCTCACCCAAATTACTCAAATTCTCTCTCAATTCACCTCTTTCCTTAACTGCTCTCTGGCTCTGCAATCTCCATCTCCCTTTAGCTTCTCTGGGCTTCTTAATACGTGCCTCTGGAGGACTATACTGGTCTTATTTATACAATCAATCCCTCTAATCACCCCCCACTGCCCCAGAAACACACACAATAACACAGTTTACCTAGCTTTACCCTACATCTCGGATTAGGATTTAGATGACATATTTTTTTAGAGGAGTTTGCTTACTAAGCTAGGTCTCTTTCCCTTCCCTCTGTCCCCTCCCCCTACCCACCCGAGCAATGGTAATGCCAAAAGAAAAGTAGATCAAACATCTTTCAATATTTTAACTCAGTAACCTGCTACTTATTAGTTGTCTATTAGCCTTTGTATATTTTTGTTTAGAGATGAACTCTTATAACTGTTGGTAATTAATTTGGGCAGGAACATGGAACATTTTGTATTTTAATTAATAGGTTGAGTAATACAATAGAGGCAGATAGATTTTTTTTTTTAAATTCATGAGTCAAAATAGGTTCTCTAAATACAGGTTTAGTAGTTAGAGCAGAGGACTAGATGTCAGGATTCCTAGAATATATTCAAAGATTTACCACAGTTTCACTGTTTGACCATGGGCAAGTCACCAAGGTTTGAATTTTCAAGTGTTCGCTAATTTTGAGTGATCAACCTGAGACATCTACTGCCTGATTTTCACCGGTGCTGAACATACACAGCTTCCACTGAAGTCAATATAAGCATTAACTTCTCTAATTTAATTTAATTTATTGTTTAAGTGTTTTGAGAAGCACACAAATACAGAAGATTATTAATAATTATTTATGAGAATAGTCCCATTAATGTCAGTACAAATACTCACAAGAGTAAGTGTTAAAGGCAAAATGGAAGATGTTTTAACTGCCAAGTTTCGAGATCAGCAATATGGTTTTTTTGCAAGAGTTGATTTCAGTGCTAACACCTAATCAGAGCATTTGGTGTTAGTGATGCTTTGAATTGTAGCTGGCGAAACGCAGAACCCAGGACTTGATTTTCAAATTATTAATTTTATAGTGTATGTATTTGTGAATGTAGGTTTTATGCTAGCATGTAGTACATGAAATGGTTTGTAAAAGAAAGCACAAACACAGCAAGGCATGGCAGAAATTAAGTAAGTGGCATACGAAGAAAATCCTTGAGACCAAAATGTTTAACGTAATTAGAGGGAGCTACAGCATCATGTAGCTAAGGCAAATTCTTTATTCCAGTGACAACTAACCAACAACAAAAGTTGCACTCCAAGTTCAGTGTCTTGCTTTTAATAGTGACCTTTGCCTGATGCTTCAGAGGAATGTGACAGGTCTATAATGTACATGGGCAGTGGTGCAGTTTTCTATGTGAGGAAGCAAAATGATCCTTGTGAACCCAGAGTGATCAGTTGTCTCATTGAAGGATCAGATCTGATTGCCTCTGTCTTACAAAATAGCTTGTTTTGAAGGCAGTACTCTTTTTTACAGTCCCACAGGAAATGTGTTTGGGTCAAAGGCTTCAGATGTTTAAAAGACACCCAGATGGTCCAATGTCAGTGTGAGTTTTGCCATTGACTTTAATAGGAGCAGGATTGGCCTGTAATCCTTTATATTTAAACATGTATATCTGAAGCCCTTTTGCCTTGGTTATAAATATTGATTGAAATCACCAGTAGTTACTTATCACCAAATGTGCTATAGTATATGGCCCTAATGAATTGAGGCCTATGCCTGATACTTAGTTCAAACTTGGGTACCTAATACTAGGCACCTAAATTCATATTTAGGCATATATAAGCGGTGGCTTGACTGCAAACTTGTTAAGCACCCACAGATACCCCTGACCTGTTCTAAATGAAGTGTTTACTATATGGTGAAAACGCCTGTTAAAACTTCACACTGTCAAATTTCAACCTTCAGGCTTTCATGGGAAAGAAATATGGTTCAAACAAACAAAAACACTCTAGCTTCCACTGACTAATAGCTAGCCTTTGGTTTGCTTTCAGTGTTGGTTGGTTGATTACTTCTAAGAAGTCAAGTCAGCAGTTACACTAAAAGATGGGGATTCTTTCAGGTGAACTGTAGAAACATCTTAACCTTTATAGATGTGCTGCATGGGAAATTCACTCCAGGATGTGCAGGCCAGGATATTGCCACCTGCACTTCTTTGCAATTTCTGCTAGGGGAGGGGAGCTTTAATCTCAGTGGGGAGATTCCGTAGGAAGAGTGCTATAAGGAGTGGCTGCCAATGGCATATATTGAATTAATGCATCCCCCAGCTGCTCTAGCCAGGGCTGGTGCAACCATTTACGTGACCTAGGCGGCTGCCTAGGGCGCTAGGATTTGGGGAGCGGCATTTTCTTCGGCAGCGACCGCGGCAGCTGGATCTTCGGCCGCCCCAGTCGCTGCCGGCATTTAGGCAGAGGGAGCTGGGGCAGGAGAGCGTGGGGAGAGCCGCCTGCAGCAAGTAAGGGGGGGGCAGTACGCAGGGGAACTCCCCGCTCCAGCTCACCCCTGCCCCGCCTCCTCCCCGAGCACCCCGTGGCTGCTTCACTTCTCCCACCTCCCAGGCTTGTGGCGCCTAAGCTGATTGGCGCCGCAGGCCTGGGAGGCGGGAGAAGTGAAGCAGCGACGGGGTGCTCAGGGAGGAAGCGGGAGAAGTGAAGCAGCGACGGTGTGCTCGGGGTGGAGGCGGAGCAGGGGTGAGCTGGGGCGGGGGGGATGCATCAGGGCGGGGAGCTGCCGCAGGGGGTGATTCAGGGTGGAGGGGGGAGCTGCCATGGGGGGTGGCTCAGGGCGGGGGCTCGGGGACGGGGGAGGGCGCAAGGTGGAAGTTTCGCCTAGGGCGCGAAACATCCTTGCACCGGCCCTGGCTCTAACCAGACACCTTCCTGCCAAATAGCATCAGCCATTTTTAAGGTGGTGTTGGCCAGCTGCAGGCTGCCCGGAAAGGAAGAGGTTCCTCCCCTTTGCTCTGCCATGTGGCCTTGGGGGGCAAATGCAGAGAAGAACAAGCCAGTGGCTCCAGCCAATAGGAGCAGCTGCAGAAGCAGCCAAAGCAGGGAGCTCCAGATATTCAGATTCAGAGAACTTTCTGCAGTTTCGAGATGACCTTTTCTTCCCTGTGCTGATTGACTGTTTGCTCCAATTCTTTCTCAATTAAACAATCAAGGCTGGCCTGTGTCAGCTGACTCGGGCTCGTGGTGCTCAGGCTACAGGGTTGTTTAATTGTGGGGTAGAAATTTGGGCTGAGGCTGGAACCTGGACTCTGGGATCCTGGAATGGGGGAGGGGTCTCAGAGCTCAAGCTCCAGCTTGAGCCCAAACATCTACACAGCAATTTTTAGTCCCACAGCCTAAGCCCTGCAAGCCTGAGTCAACTGACCCTGGCCAGCCATGACCATGCAGCAGGTCTTTTATTCCAGCGTAGATGTACCCACATCTCTTTACCTCAGCTTCTCTCCATGCCTGCCCATCTTACCCTCTTCTCCTATGCCTGGTCTCCCTCACCCCTTTCCCCTCAATGTCCCCTTTTCCTTCCTTTTTCTTTCCAGTTAACTGATCCCCTTCAAACTAAATCCACTTAAAAAGACAAAAATTAAAACTGATGTGCCATTTGTTGCCATCACATTGTTCTCTCTGCTTGTTGTTAGACTCCTTCCCCTACCCTGTGCCTGCCTTGTCTATTTCAATTGTAAGCTTTTAGGGGCAGGGACTGTTTGCTACTGTGTTTGTACAGTGCCTACCACAACGTGTCCACATTGTTGGTTGGTCCCTAGACACTATTGTAATAATCATGATTAATAATAAGAGAAGGAGAAAGCCTCTTTCTTGATACAACACCCATGCTGTTAGAAAGTCCACAGTGGGAAGTCAACATATACCCTCGGTGAATGTGGCCCTATATGCCTGTATCACCTTCCCAATAGAGTACATATTTCACGTTCATATCAAGCTAGCATTAATTCATGGTATTATTTTAGACAGTAGGTTTTCATTGAAAATGATTAAAAAATCTGTTTCACCTTTTATCTATAGAAAACAATTATCAACCACATTTCTGAACTGGAAGAACAGAATGGGCTCAACTTCAAGTCATTTCTCAGATTGTACCGATTCATTAATGGGGAAAATGTATTATAGTTGCCAACAGAGGCAGTATTAGCTCATTGGGGTCCCTAAGCAGGAATATTTTTGTGGCCTCCCCGCGACAACACATACTAAAAAGTGAATCGGGGCCCCCCCTTGAGCTGCTCGGGGCCCTAAGCAATTGCTTAGTCTGCTTATGCCTAGTGCTGGCATTGGTTGCCAAGTTTATTCTAAAAATGGTGTTTTCTGACTTGCAACACTGTTTTGGGTAGGGCACCTAAAATACTTTGTCACTTAGTTCTGTTCCTTATTTTCTGTTTTTATGTCCTAGACAACCCAGATATGGAAACAGGAGTTAGAAACAACACTGATATTTGTCACTGGCTTTTACCAGACATGTCTCCATGAACTGTGTGCACAATACCTGCAGGAGCTCAGTGCTTGGGTTTTCCTGGTTTAAATGAGTCTCATTAACTTCAAAGATTGCACAGTTCATCCAAAAAATAAATTAAATTAATTATTTTTTTCTGTATTCTTCTTCTTATAGAATGAAGTGTGTTATTTGCCATACTTTGTGTTATGAACTTTTATTTTTGCTGGAAGCATAAACTGCATTTGTTTACATTCATTACTGAAGCAATTGAAATCATGACTTGTACATTGTATAAAATGATACAACCGTTTCTGGCTCTTGAACATATAAAGGTGTTCCTGGAACCTTAAAACTCAAGGTGAAAATCAGTTAAGCTTCTGGATGATTTTGAAACCTCAAATCCTTTGAAATAGTTGGCAATATGCTTACTGCATATTTGCAGTTGCACAACTCTTCCTCTTGTGACTTTTAAAGTTCCTCCTTCCTTTTTTCTTCAAGTCCCTTGGTGGTACCAAAACAGCGGGGTTTTTGTTTTGCTTTGTTTTTGTTTTATTTTCCCCCTCTCGTCTTGGTGTAATGCATTGTTCTGTGGAAATGGGTTGTTTTGAGTTCACACTTTGTTTTCCTGCTGTTTTTCTGGGAAGTTGGATATGGCACAAAAGATATGGGAACAGCTTGTAGGAAATGGGTTTGTTTGGGGAAACAATAAAAGAGCAACTGATTGCATTCCTCCCAGATGTATGTTTTAATGTATAACATACAATATTTTCTATGGCATTTATAAAAACAAGTGGAAGATAAACAAATCAGAGTATTTTCTTTTGAAGGATCTTAAGCTTTGTATGAATACTGCTTCATTTCACATACAAATGACTATTAGTCATCTAGTTTTACTACATTCCTAATGTCTCCATTGTGCCCTGAGTTGGGGCGGGAGGGGGCACCTTTACTGTTTCCTACTCTAATATAAATATCTAAATGCTCTGGGCTATGTATTGCCCTCATTCCACAACTAAATCGCTGATGTCAGTCTAAAGCAGTACATAGTCCTTTCTGTTGACTATAGAGGTTAGTGATGTTGCAATGGTAAGACGTCCTGAAGCAGAATTGCAGACAATTCTTCTAATTGAACTGACTATATCAAGCATCAGAAGCTCAGCTAATCTATGCTTGTCTAAATCTGCTATGGATACAAATCTGCACAGATTGCTTAGGTTTATTCATATCCATTTTTGGTGCAGTGATCATCTACACATACGTTTTCTTTCTTTTACATGTATGCTACAATATATTATAAGTCAGATCTCTTTTATTAGTCATATACACCTCTACCCCGATATAACGGGACCCGATATAACACAAATTTGGATATAACATGGTAAAGCAGCGCTCCGAGGGGGGGGGGCTGCGCGCTCCGGCGGATCAAAGCAAGTTTGATATTATGTGGTTTCACCTATCATAGAATCATAGACGGTAAGATTTTTTGGCTCCCGAGGACAGCGTTATATCGGGGTAGAGGTGTATGTAATATTTGATCTGACCCAGTTGTATCCTTTAGATAACTCTGTAATTTTTAATTACATTTTTAAAAAATTGTTTATATTGAACCAAAGCCCTGATTTAACAAAGCACTGCTTAAAGTTAAACACATGCATAAATCTATACCTATTCAACAAAATTAATAAGCATTTGCTTAACTTGATGCATGTGCTGAAGTCCTATTGGGACTTAATTGTGTTTGTGGCTGAATCAGGGTCTTACTGTTATAGCATTGAACTTAATATTCATTTGATCAGAGCAAAAGATAAAATTAAAATGTACTTAAGTACAAATTAAGATATTGATTACAAACGATTGTAGAAAGGTATGTTAGGCTATACACTGTAAAAGCTATCATGACAGGAAGTCATAGTGCACATATACGGTGGGCCCACTTAAAAAGTTCATTCTGGTTTTAGACAGGGGCGGCTCTAGGCATTTTGCTGCCCCAAGCACGGCAGGCAGGCTGCCTTCGGCGGCTTGCCTGCGGAGGGTCCGCCGAAGCTGTGGGACCAGCAGACCCTCCGCAGGCAAGCCGCCGAAGGCAGCCTGCCTGCCGCCCTCATGGCGACCGGCAAAGCTCCCCCCGTGGCTTGCTGCCCCAAGCACGCGCTTGGCGTGCTGGGGCCTGGAGCCGCCCCTGGTTTTAGAGAATACTTCAGGGCCGTTTCTATACCTCCCTTTGCAGGTGTTGTGTGGGATTCCCCCATTGCTGGTCTAGGATTGTGTATCCCAGTGGTAGCTCCACTGCAATCCACAAAACTCCCACCAAACCTTGTAGGTACATAAATTCACTCGGTGCCTAATTTTTCAGGGTAAAATTTTCCTTGGCATCTGTGTTTCTGCCCTGGCCAAGTGCACTGCTCTCTCCTTCCAGGTATCTGGACACATATCTCCTACCTAATCCCCAGAATGGTCATGAACTGGGGAAAATAGACAGCTGCCTAAGGATCCCCAATCCAGTACTCATGCTCAGAGGCCCCCTACCAGATCCGGTCCAATTCAAAATTTGACTACAGAGGAAGGTGCCCACCTCACTCCCTAGGGATGGGAGAGACCCAGGTTCAATTCCTCCCCTCTCTGCCAGAAGCAGATAAATTATTTGAACATGGGTCTTCCTTCTCTCAGGCAGGTGCTTTAACCATTAAGCTATGAGATGATCTGTTCTAGGGCTTTCTCCATCTCTCCTGTTGAAGCTGTTCCATAAATAATGAAAGAGTGACTGCAGCAAGGATTGCCCCCCCCCCCCCCCCAGGTCTCCCATCTCTCTCCTATCTACTGGACGACAGAGTCAGTCTCTCTTTCTCTCTGGCCTAATGACTGTTTCATTTTGGATAAATACCTAAATATTCATTGGGCTAAAAGTTATAAGATAGGCACCACCACCTACTCCTCCTCTGGCCATTTTGTGCAGAGTGAGGCAGGCATCTAACCCATTCCTACAAGAAATTGCTGAGGCACCTAATCTGTCTGACTCCAAGCTGGTTTCTATTTGTGGATCACTAAGCAGAGCTAGGCGCCTCCCTGCAGCCTACACTTAGAAGCCTATCTCTGAGAGAGGGGCAGGGCTTAGCTCACACCCCTCTCATCAACATCTACCATTGGCTACCTTAGGCAGCCCCCACCTAGCATACTGGCTTTTGCAGATCACGTTCTAAAGTGCCTACCTCTCCCCATTCAGTGTATAGGGACCCTATACGCACCTAACTCAGGCTTTGTGGATCACAGTGTTGTTCCTGTGATTTTCTAGTCACCTACAAGTAGGCACCATGATGCTCAGCGTTGCAGCCCCTAAGTCCCTTTGTGGATCCCACCCATTGTGGATATAATAAGTGGTCGTAGGTTATGGTTAAGTGGTGGGAAGAAGAGTTGTTAATGTTTGCAATGTTATGTAACTTTGAGCATGTCTCTGGAACCTCTCCTCACTTAATCAGCTTCATTGGAATCTTAAATAAGATAAAAGAAATCACATGATGTCTTTGTTTTGAGATTTCCGGAGTAAATAAATTGCAAATCCAAAACCACAAGGACTCAAACTGCATTCACATACAAACTGTAATTCCATATTGAGATGAGTAGCTTTGATAAAACACAATTCTTTAAGACATGGTATTTAGGTTGTTGAGGCTACCTGTTATTCCAACGATGCAGTATAGACACACAGAAAGAATAGGATTGTAAGACTAGAATGATGTCTGTGTATAGGGTGGTGCAGCTATTTTGGCTGCGAAACTAAATTTCACAATGTCATTTTGATCTAATAGCAAGGAAAGTTCTTAGCAAGTGTGGCATGCAGCCTCAGCTCATTTCCTTTTGGGCTGTGGCCCACTTTACAAACCTGCCACCCATTTTGCCAAACAAATCTTTGCTTGAAAGAAGACTGAGACAAAAACAGATGTTTGCACTTTTTAACAAAGTAGAAGGCTGGCTGCTCTTTCAGATTGATAAGGTCCAATGCTGGAGTAGTACGGGACAAGCAGCGTGCTGGCACTGGTCCGACAGATTAAAAGGAGTTTTTGATCCAAGTACTCTCAGTTCTTTAGCTTTTTTTGAGTCCCTAAAGTTATCAACAAAACTGAAGAGTAAAATAGTTTGATGGCTTTCAAAGTTCATAGCTGAGAATAATATCAGAATGAAAAGGAATATAGGAATCCGTTTAAATCACTTAAAGATATAGCCCTACATGCCTCAGTGTTACAATGTTTTACAGTATGGAAGTACTAAAATAAACATTCAAAGCGTGATATTCTTTAATGTTACATATACAATATACAATGGGACTACTGAAGAATACAATTGTATTTTTTGGCACTTGAGTTTGTCTGGACCTGGTTGTTTAGTGATAAATATCCTGGGCCTGATTGATCATTGTGTTATTCCAGATTTAAACCAGTGTAACTACATTGACTTTAGGCTTTCTGTTCCATAAAGGAGAGATTTTCAAAGGCACAAAAACTTGTTAGGTGCCTAACCCGCATTGGAAGTCATAGAAGTTGTGCATCTAATTCTCATTTTGCCTTTAAAATCTCACTCTAATTTTTCTGTTCCGTATCTGAGGTGTTTATCTTTAATTTTTCTGTTTAGTATCTTTATAACTATTATAATCCATGGTCATAAGATAAGACCTGCCCCTTATTTCTCTGCTGTATTCTATACTTTTTAGTTCTTATTCTTGAAATATCATGTAATTAGATGAGCAGGTGACATCTGAATACTCAGCCATTGTCATGTCATTGATATTTGGCCAGAATAATCATCAATTTTTTTTGTATAGGAAATATGTTTGTGCTCATAGACATCAGTGCACAAGGCCATAAACCTTTGCCCACTTTAGAGATTTTATGTAGCTAAGATAATGATGAAACTACTGCAAGCTTGAGCCAGTCACAAGCCGCAGTGTGCCACTTGTTTGAATAGCCAAGTGGGCAACTAATACATGAAGGTTAGAGCTATCTGAGCCATTAAGGATTGACCAATAGACCTTGCTGTTTGTGTGGAAGAAATAAAGGTGCTAGATCCACCTGTGCATAGCTGGAAGAATGTCTTGTTTTATCATGGGATGCCTATTCCCCAGTCTTGTGAATTCTGAGGTCAGCTCCCTATCAGAGACCTAATGAAATGCCTTGTGCTATGATCCTGCCACTTGCTTGGTGTAAGCAGAACCCTGTTCCATTGGGTACCCTATTGAAATCACGCTAAGAGATCAATTGTGCTCTACAAGTGTTTCCCCATCCCAAGCCAGTTGCAGGACTGGGGCTTTAATCTTCGTAGCTGAACAAGACTGCTGTATAACCTTATAAGAAAACATAACAACGCTGTACACTGTTTTTATGAGACAGTGTTTATGTTGTATGATGAGCATGGCATGAGTGAAATGGTTCTTCTGTTTCCATCATTTAATTCTTGTCTGGGACCTTAGTTTTTAAAAATTTAAATGTTACTTAAAATTATTCTTAGGTGGTTTGTGGAACACTGCACTATGAAATGGGAGGTCTTTAAGTCAGGCAATCATTTAGACTTTCTGATCTATGGAGATGATTTGTCCACAAATCTTCTGGATGTTACATTGCTGTCTCTATGCACTGGAGACAGAATGTCCCAATAGAGGGTACTAGGCTAGGAATCAGAAAGACCTAGCATCTAGTCCCAGATTCTTGGTCACTATACCTCAGTTTCCCCACCTCTGAAATGGGTATAAATGATATTTGTCTTCCTTTGTAAAGAACTTTGAGATCTATAGATGAATGCCTGATGCTATAAATAGTATCTCATGGAGAAAATGTTAAGACAAAAGCATGTGTAGCAGTATCTTTGACAAAATTGGGGCTTGCTGATGTTCTGGAAATAATATGCTATACAGTAAAATTCTCTGATAATTTATACTGAAGCTTTGTGCATTTCTAGTAATTAGAAAAAAATATTTCCATTACAATACAAAATATAAAACCTCTCAGTTTAGTCTTTCAGCCCTTATCCACAATCTTAGTTCCAGTGACGTCAAGAGAATGACTCACATAATTAGGGCTGCAGGATCAGACCTCACCTGCCCAGGGCTTTTTCTCTTCAATAAATCTGGCCTTAAATTTTATAAACTTGTTTTGATTTAGGATTGGATTTTATCATCATCATTTACAAGTGGGACTGTAGCAGTGTCTCTCCCTTGCTTTCAAAATATCCTTTGTATTTTTCCCAGCAAGAGGTCAAGATATTAGATAAGTGGCAGCACCAGGTCTTTACTTGGATTACCATTGACTTCCCAAGTGCCCTTTTCAGATAGATAGAGGATGTTAACTGAACTGGTAATAAGATTCTCATGGGTGGAGGTGAGGATGACATTTGTCTTTCCTATCTTGTACTAGCCAAGACTTTTTGTTGTTCCTTAACTCTCTCATGAATATAATCTGTGGATTTCAGTCTGATCTAATGAATCCAAGTCTCAGAGATGTATGGGTAAAACACATTCCATGTGTGTGCTGCAACTCCAGAAGCAGGTGGCTGCATTTTAGGTTGTAACTTTTTCCAATATATTCTTTACAGCCTATTGTGTATCTGTTGATGATGCTTCTTTTGAGGATGGTCAGAATAGAGTTGTAAGAATGGCATGGTCTAATAAGCTGTAGCAAGGTTTCAGTATTAATCATTACACTTTTGTTTCACTTAGTATTGCCTGATACAATGAATTCAAGGCTCAAAGATTTGGCTATAAAATAGGCTGCAAGTTTGGGCTGAAACTCCTTCAACAGTTTAACCTCAGCATGTGTAGAGCCCTGCAGTGGGACTGGGATCCTGCGGGTCCCACAGGCCCCGCTGCCATAATAGAGGGATCAGGTAAAATTTATTCTGTTGTGGGCAGGATTGGGTGGATAAAAAAACAGACTGTGGGAAATTGCAGGAAAACATTAAATCTCTCATCAGTTTGTCATAAATATAATTTCAGCAATGTAAAGCAATTTTTCTTTTTTTTAAAATAAAGGTTTTAATGCTTAAATTTAAGTGAGGGCTAGAAAGAGATTTGATGTCTATTATAACAGGAGTTAACGTATTTTTACGTGGTTTAAGCAAGATTTGTTTTATTTTTTCAGTGGTAAAATTTATATATATATATATTAACCAACCTCTTTTGTTTTGTTTTAAAGCAGTATGGGGGAATCTTGCAGGATCTAAGATTTTTGCGGGTGGGAGTGGGATAAAAATGCAAGAAACAATGCGGTAGTGAGTGGGAGTGGGTATTGCAGGGCGGGACAGAAGTGGGATTAAAAATATAGTCCCGCACAGGGCCCTACTCCAGTGCCCTGTGTTGCATGTTTCAGACCTGAATAGTGTGGAGTTGTCAGCCTGAAAGATTGCCCAGTGTTCTGTGAGCTATCATTGACTGTCTGGCCACTGGCCCCTCCTATGGAATCTGTTGCAATGTAGAAATGATATTCTTTAGCCTGTTTGAGATGAAGCTTTACTACCCAGAGAGCTACTTCCTAAAGCTGTGGAATAAACTTTAAAAAAAAGAATGTATGTAAAAGAACACAATAAAAGTAGCAAGATGGAGTGATGAATTTCTGAAAGCTTTGCTAAAAATCACCTGAAATGGTTACATTAGTCTGTACTGTGTGCTCTCATCTTAGCATGGTCTGATCTTTATTTGACTCATTTTTATGACCACAGTTTCATGCAATGACTCTTGATTCAGAAAACTGATATTTTACTCATTGTGGGCCAGACACTCAGGTTAAATGGATGTAACTCCATTGAAATCAGTGGAGTAATACCAATTTACAGTAGCTGAGCGTCTGCCCCAACATTAAAAAATGTTTTCACTAAACATGGGGAAGATAGAGATTGACTGGCTGGAAATCTCTTCTTGCTGTCTGGCTCTTGAACAGGGCTGAAGAGGATTCAGGGGGCCTGGGCTCTTTGGCGGCGAGGGGCGCCCGCCGCCGAATTGCCACTGAAGACCTGGCACTTCGGCGGCGGGTCCCGGGGTGGAAGGACCCCCTGCCGCGGGTCTTTGGGGCATTTCGGTGGTGGGTCCCAGAGTGGAAGGACTCCCTGCTGCTGAATTGCCGCCAAAGACCCGGAGCGGAAGAAGCTCCGGGGACCCGGGCCCCGCGAGTTTTCCGGGGCCCCCAGTATGAGTGAAGGACCCTGTTCCAGGGGCCTGAAAAACTCTCTTGGGGGCCCCTGCAGGACCTGGGGCAAATTGCCCCACTTACCCCCCCTCCCCCCCCGGGCAGCCCTGCTCTTGAACATGAAGATTCTTTTGAAAAGGTTTGGAAGGTTCCTTTTTAGATCCTTTTAAACATTCAAGCAAGAAGGAGAACTGACTCTTCACGTACATCCCATGACTCTTCACATACATCTGTATGTTTTTGAATTCATATACATCATTTATCACCATTGTACCTAAACCAGCTATAAATTCTACTAGATAAACAGATGGATGGGGGAATGGAGAGAAGATGCAAACATGAGGTTTCATAAGGTGAAGTGCAGGGACAAAGCCTACTTAATGTGTTCATTGGTACATGAAAAATGGAGCTATGGAAACATTTGTCCAAATCTTCAGATGTTGTAAAATATAAGCAAGAAGATTAGTACAGTGAAGAGTGGAACAACAGGAAGTATTTAGCAGAGCTGGTCAAGAAATTTTTGACAGACCAGTTTTCATCGAAAAATGCAGTTTTGTCAAAATTGAAACATTTCTCCAGATCATGTCAGTGGTGACATTTTTATTGGGATAATGTCAAATCAAATAATTTCAACTTTTTCATGTTAATAGTGACAAAATATTTGGTTTTGATAGATGAAATGTTTCATATTGATTTTATTATTTTGATTCATTTAGTTTAGAATTTTACATTATATTAAAATACTAATTTTAATACTATACTATATTCATATATTCTGTTTGATATTCTGTATATATAATATTTTCTATTGTCTTACAATACTTTGACGTTGTCAAAATAAAACATTTTGACATTATTGGAATGAAAAATGTAGATCTCTGTCACTTTTTCAGAATTTCCATTTTGTGAAAAAAAAAAATATTTCAACTATGTTTGTTCCAATTCAGAACAAATTTGTTTTTAAATCTCAGAATTTCCTGCAAAACAGAAAGTCCATTTTCCAACTGTAGTGTTTAGATAAGCAAGGGAAATTATTTTCAACATTGGGAAATATAAGCTTATGCATCTGGGAATATCCAGGTAAATAAGCATTATAATATAGATTCAAGTTAGATGAGAGGAAAAGGAACTGATAGTGATGGTGAGGAATATCATGAAAATAGGGCCATAAAAAGTTTATGTATTTAAGTCAATACACTTAAAAACAAAAGAACTAAGTTCCTTTATTTAAGGGGCTAAAAAAGGCTGCACTTGGAATATTATTTACATTTTGCAGATATACTTTAAGAAATAATAACCAGGTTATAGAGAAAGTACAGTGGAGGGCAACAAATTCATTTGTGGTACTGGAGGTCTGTGTTGCAAGAAAAGGCTCAAACAATTTAATACATTTCTTCTGGGATATAAGGAGACTGGGAAATCATCTTGTTACAGATTTCAGGTAGCTAAAGGGGCCAAAAAAGATCTAGGATATCTGTTTTACCTGTAATAAAGAGGGTCCAAATCATGGCCATATTTGGAAAAAATGGGAGGAAAGAGTGAAACTAAATATTAAGAATTCCTTTTCTTATGTCTGATCCAACTCCTATCAAAGTGAATGGAAAGTCTACAGCTGACTTCAATAGGAGTTGGACTGGGCCCTTAGTATGTTATTGGAATGTTGAACAGTCTACCATATGATGATATGGGAGCAGACTGCATAAATGAGTCTCAGACAAAGAGGGGTATGTTCTGTACCTGGTATAAAGATAATACCATTATTTCATAACATTATCCAAATTCATTTAACATCCTGCTACAGTATATTTTTCAGTAATCTCCTGCATTAGTAGATTACACTGGTTAATGGTATGCTACATTAAGAAGTATATTCTTCTATTGGTTTTAAATTTTACTGGATTAAAAAAAAATCTTTCATTGTGTCCTCAATTTTTGAGATTGGAGTAAAAGAAGGAATTGATCAGGTTGTATATACCCGTCATAATGTAGAGTATCTCAGTCATGTGTCCTGAATATTCTATTTTCCAGGCCAAGTAATCATGCATTTGATTAAATAAACATCTTCATCCTAATTATTTTATCCTATTTTAAAGCCATTACTGTATCTATTGTTATAGTTATTTGTCAGTCTATTATTCTTTCTTTTTCTCTTATCAGCAAAGTATAAACCAAACCCAAATACAAATACGAAAAAACATTTAGTGCTTTTATCACTAGAACAAAAAGTCCAAGGGAGAAGCAAGAAGCCAAGTATTGTGGAGTAGGAAGGGAAAAAAACTCTCTGTGAAAAATGTATTTTCTTTTGTGCTGGTGATACTCTCATAGAAATTTATGCACAAAAAATTGAAAATATTTGTCTAATATGAATTTTATTTTTCATAATTTATCAAAGCATTATATTTCATGCACATATGTGAATAATCTTTCCTGTCTGCCATGGTAGCGTGTGTCTCTTCATGCCGTGTCATGTCAACCACTAGTTACTGGAATTGAAAGCTTTAACTTCTGAGGTGTCATGAAATCCAGGAAGATGATCCATCCATTCCTGTAGCTGTTCCCATAAGGGTACAAAACTTGGCAAGTTTAAAGGAAGTCTATTAATGGATCTGTTTACTAATATATTAATATTTACTTTGCTTTATCCCACTGACCTACTTGAAGCTACTAAACTGGTTGGGTAACAACATATGGGTATGAAAAAAATTTGCATGAAAATGAGCAATGCAAATATTTAATAGAAATATAACTGACATTCATATGCAAAATTGCATTTTGTTGATCGGTTACAGTATTAATACATGTAAGACTAGATCATGCAACTATTATTCACACTGATGAGCACATACAGCTAACTACAATAGGGCTACTTGTGTGAGTAAGTGCTTACCAATATAAGCAAGGTTGCACAGTCTAGTCTGCAGTGAATTATTTACATTACTCTTTAAAATTTTAAATGTCAAAAATTATTAAAGTTTTTTACTTTACATTTGTATTTGCAAAATAATGACAAAGTGTGTTATATCAAATATGTTAAATATGAGAAATTGCAGTTAGACTATTCCTTTCCTAGCCTTCATGATTGAGGTGAATGGCATATGAAAGTCGTTTTTACTCATTGCAGTTTAGACCTGATTAAGTAATAAAAAGTCTGTTTCCAAATAACTTCTTTGACAATTGATGAAAGAATTAGTGAATAATGTTTTAATGACTATTATTTGGTCATTTATATAGAGCTTGTTACAAATGGAGAAAACATAAAAATTCAGGATCACAGTCTTAGTTAACAGAGAGAAATCAAGGATAGATAGTATGGGCAGAAGTGTAGGAGGAAGAGTTGAAGGCTATTTACTGTCTGTTTTTATATACCATATTGCTTATTGAATCAGAAGATTTTATGTAATCAAGAGACAATTTCCATATTCCTTAATATAATTTTTGTATTTTCCTACAGTACAAATATTTGTCTTTAATATGAGACTGTCTCTCTTATTACTGTGATCCATCCTTAAATTGTTAGGTATTGCTTCGCCTTTGCAGTGTCTAGGATTGGCCTAAATGCTGAAGTGCCTTTGGCCATTAATTGCTCAAACCACCATAGGCTTTAAGCTTACAACAAAAGCCATTAAAAAGTCAGTATTTGCCAATTCTCAGCACACAGTGCCCACACATGTACCACAGGTATCTTCTACTTAAAGTACAGGGAAAAGCTGTGGTAGTCTCAGATATAATTGTGTGGTAGCTGTTGACACATCATGAAATTTCAATTGCAGCCACTGTACTTTGAAAAGAAGCAGATGGCAGAAAGTATGATTGCATGACGGGAGGAGTTGTGGAATGGCAGTTAAGCATATTGCATATTTCCAGAGATGAAATCCAAGCCCCACTGAAGTCAATGGCAAAATTCCCATCGACCTCTGGGGTGAAATCCTGACCCCACTGATGTGCTGGAGAAGGATGATGAGTCATGGAGGAAGTAAGGACAGTCTGTTTTAGGTCATGCTTTTACATATGTTGACTCCACAGACTCATGGAAATGCTTTGTCAACCACTGCAACTTATTCTGGCTCAGAGATGAAATAAGACTGACTCTGTTGTCCACCCTGTGTCCCTACATCCTTCCCAATGGAGAGAGGAGGCATGCGGTGTCACCCAGGTCTCAATAGGAAAACATCAAGGGAGCCAGTAAAGGTTGAATAGTTGTAACGGAGAGTTCACTCTGCCTCTAAGCCCTCCACATCAGGTAACCGAGCAGCCAGTCTCAGAAGATGACACAAGCACAGATATTCCGACATTGCCTCCATATCCCTATATAAACATAATGGCTGCTAAATCACAAGATAGGGTATAGACTACTAAATTAGATGAGGAATTCCTATAGTGAGTTGTGCATGTTTTCCTTGGAAATCATCTATAATTGAATATTTTCTTGACATATGAAGCTAGACTCAGTCTCCTGGGTTTGGTTTTGGGTTTGGTTTTTCTGTCACAGTCTCAATTATCCACTGTAATCCTAACTAATTGGCATAGTCTTTCTGGTGGTCAGTATAACCTGCACGCAAAGTTGAAATATATGTACTTTTTTTTTCCTTTGCATGATATAATGTGTTAGTTCTGCATTGATAGCATATTGAAAAGTAACTAAGATGTGAGGCAGATACTATTGTTTTGCACTTATTTATCCCAATATATGCAAATTTAGTAAATCTCATCTCTTACAGTCTCCATTTGTTTTCTATAGTTAGTCCAAAATTGTCTTCATTTATGTTATTTAGAGCCAGGTTTTGTTTTAATGCTGAATAAATCATGTTTTTATTCAATTGTGGGTGGGAGATTAAGTAAATAAAATCAATGAGTGGCATTTTGATGCCACTTCTGAAGACAGCTTAATCTGTAAGCAATATATAACAACATCCTGGCTTGCCATATTTGCAATTTTGCTTCTGCTTTCTCTTGTATAATTCACACTTTCTTATACATATTTATGGTAATCAGTATTGCCAAAGTTAACATTACATAATGTGTTATTCTTATTTAGTCCCTGTACTGACTCCTCAGTGGAGCAGAAGCAAAAGAAGCGGGTAGAAAACAGTCTCAGACACTGGATGTCAGTCTGTTCAGTGCTGCGGGTACGTGGTCAGGGGTGTGTATATTTTCATGAAAAATTACTCAGAACTTTGTAAAACAAAATATTTTTCCCCCAAGTAACTTTATTACATTAAATCTTGTTATAAATGAAAATAAAAAAACTTGGATTTAAGGATCCCTAGCTAATTTAGTAACTGACTCAGCATCAGCATTAAGGGACATCACAACCCTTTTCCCTCAGCCCTCCCTCAGGCCCAACCCCTGTGGAGCCAGGCTTGGAGGGCAGAAGGCCCCAGCAGATAACACACACTCCAGGAACAGTATGTAGGCTGGAGCCCTCCACAGACTTTCCCAGCAGAAATTAAGGTGACCAGGAGTCTGGTTTTTTACTGGAACACGTATTCGAAAAGTGATCCTGGAGGCTCCAGTCCAGTTAGCGGTGCTGCAGACCTAAGGCAGGCTAATCCCTACATGTCCAGGCTCTGCACTGTGCCCTGGAAGTGGCCAGCAGATCCAGCTCCTAGTTGGGGGAGGCATGGGGTTCTGCACGCTGCTTCTACCCTGAACACCGGCTCCGCACTCTCATTGGCCGGGAACCGCTAGCTGGGCAGCTCATATGCTGCTGTCAGCTGGGGTTGTGTGTTGCTCAATGTCCAAAGGATCAGCCAAGCAATCACCTCCATTTGGTACCTTGGACCTCTCCCTGGAATCCTGGGCTAGCCTACCATTGATCCCTGGGGCAAAGGACCCACTGGGCAGTATCTGCGCTCTTCAGTTCTGTATCAGCCAGAGCAGAATTTGGCACTAAAGGGTTCAAACCTGCCCTGGGCTGCACGGGTGCACAAAGTTGGTATTATGTCTCCCAAAATTTTGTCAGCCAATTATGCCCTCTAACCAAGCTACAGTGACTTTAAATTAGTTCATAATAACAAGAAGAAGAAATGAAGTAACAGCATTAGCTGCAATGGCATAGTAAGAGATAAGCTTATAAGCTACATACAGCACTGCTTCATTGCCGGGTTCAGTCTCCAACTAACTAGAGCTGCAGCTGCCTTCAAAATGACAAATCTTTTGAACTCTGCCACCCAGAATGTTGCAGTCCATAAAGGTGCAGTAACCATGCTGTCACCGCAGTGGGGAAGAGACTGTAGAGAACCTCTTCCCACACATGCAGCAAAGTAGGATCTATACACACTGCTCGAGGAAGCATTCTGAGAGAGAGAGATGGCTGGTCAACATGCCACATCCTCAAACGGGTGTGGTTTGTGGTTTAGGGGTGGTGTCCAGCCCACCAGCTGGTTAGCACCTATTCTGCAGCCAGCAACAAGTGCTAGGCTGGCTTGCATTTTGTTTCTGCTCATAGGAAGAGCAGGATCCCTGAAACAGAGGTTGGAACCAGCTATATATCTTCTCCCCGTCACTGTATTATCTTGGAAAGAAATTGGTCCTAATTCTATAGGCAAGAAGGAAGAGAAACTCCCAAGGAGTCAGCAAAACCAAACCTTATTCATCTTACAGGGGAATTAATGCATGGTACTCATTGTTCCTTTCTCCAAATATGGCTTTTTAATTTCTTTATTTTAAATGTGTTAAAGGTTTAGTTAATTCAGTGTTGCTTAAAGATGCTAGTTAAACAGCTCAGGAGACTGAACTTCTCTTTTTGTCTACTGAAAAGCACAGTGGCAGAGCATGCTTCCCCACCCTACTCATCCCATCACAGTGCCTGAATCATGACCTAGAAAGCACCTTGAGGGCAAGAATGTAGTCTATTCTCCAGGCGTCTCCAATCCTTGGCCACTCTACTGAGACCAAAAAAATTGTCAATTGTGATGATAGCTTTTCTGATGTAAAAAATTCATGATAGCAACTGAATAGAGACCATGTACTCATTTCAGAAAGACCTCCAAACAGAGCAGACAATAATGACTTTTGGTCACTTAATCTGGGGCAGAGGTGATCTAATGACCTATTGGACAGATAAAGGCTCAGTATTCCATTACACATACCCTAAGCCATCCAGTCCATTCATGGTATATGAGAATTCCAGGATACGAAGACACCAGGATTCCAAGAGTAGAAGTTTCAAGGACCAGATCATAATTTGGTGTAAAGTTGTTGAAGTCAGTGCAGGGTATGTCAGTTTACACCAGCTGAGAATCTGGCCTCTAAGTTCAAGCCTTGGAAGTGAAAGATTTAAGTTCACTGCTACTCCTGCAGTGTTCTATTTAGTCATTAGCTTTCTGTTATTTTTTCTGAACTGTTAATAAAGCTTGAACATGGTGCATTTTAGTTCCTGATTGGAAACATCTAACAGGTCAGTTCTCTGGGCAGGGTACTGTCTTTTGGTTATAGGTTTGTACAGTGCTTAGCACAATAGGGCCCTAGCCTATAGCTGCTACTGTAATACAAATAAATAATAATAAGCATGCAAACAATTAATGTATATACCCCACAAGACTTTTGAGACCTATCTCATTGTCTTAAGGGATTTTGTAGTATCTGTATGACTTCTCTGACACAGTGTCATGTTGATTTCTCTGCTTTGGTTTTCAGGAAGCTTTATCGGTAGTAAGCGAAGACCAGTCCTTGTTTGAGTGTGCCTACGGAACGCCACACCTTACTAAGACAGAGATGACTGCCTCCTCTTCCAGCGAATATGGGCAGACATCAAAGATGAGTCCGCGTGTCCCCCAGCAAGACTGGTTATCACAGCCACCAGCTAGAGTCACCATCAAGATGGAATGTAACCCAAATCAGATTAATGGGTCAAGGTAATGAGGCTAGAGTTTAAAATTACTAGCAATGATGCTTTACTACTATCTGTATCTTACCTATCAAGGTACTTATATGTTCCTTACCACTGTAGTATCCGAGCTCCTCTACTTACCAACACAATGTGGAAATATCTGTCCATGTCAAAATAGGATTTAGGGGGAAAGACATCACAACAATTTGAGGCTTGTGTAGTTTTTGCTGTTTTACTCTGACTTGAGTTTAATTCATAGTATTGTGACGGCAGATGTAGTAAACTTATCTGATACAATATATTTACTAAGTGTTTTTTCAGAAGCTAAAGGGGATTTAGTGGGAGAATATACCTTTAAGAACTGTAATTGTCTGATAAATAGAGCTGTACTAAATTGGAGAGTGCTTTGCCCATGTGTTTCACATAATGTTTCATCATGAGATTTTGGGAAAATGGATATTATTCAAAAAGCCACTTCTGTGCAAAAAGTTTGTGAACTTAAAAAAAGGAGTAAGTGTCCCACCCAAAATCCACCTGTTGTTATCTTCATCCAATTAAAGTTACTGTAGTTAAATTAAAAGTTATGATTGGCTGATTGGACTTCAAAAGACTATTTTGGCAGCCACATTTGAAAACAGACTAATTAGTTCCAGTGAATAGTTTTATCCTTCTGTATTGATAAATGACTCATCCAGTATATTTTTGTGGTAAAATTATTACAGGAGTATCTTATTTTAATCGTGTTAGCTAAACATGCCTTTGTGTTATTTTTAAAAGGTTACATTGGGCCAAAAGGGGCCCTGGAAGAGTTTTCTTGGGTTTGTGATCTGGACCTGCTCTTGTTATGAGAAAATGGTGGTAACAAATAGCTAGGTGTTTGAGCTGCTGTCTCTGCCAGAAATGTAACAGGACAATGCAAAAAGCAAGTCCTTATAACGACAAGCAGAGTGAGCTGTTGAACTTTACTCCCATGAGACTGCACGGAGTGACCTGAGGCCTCATGTTTAAAGTGCCTCACTCTAGAAACAGTTCGCGTTTTCATGCAAAATTGCTAGCTGTGTATAAATAGAAGGTACAAATTCCCATCACCTTGTAAAAAACTACCTGCATTTATTCACACATTAATCTGATCTCCTACACTCAAATTATTCAAAAACAAAAAACAAAATCTAAAATAAAAAACACCCCCCCCCAAAAAAAGGTCACATGTACTGTGGTTCTGGTCATATTTGCTGCACTGCCAAATATCAGTGCCATAGGTATGATAAAGCAGTCCAGCAACCATGGATACTCAGAGAGGAATTCTGTACAGTAAATTGTGTATCATTAATGTAATAAAATACATTTTCAAAACTGGAGATAACATTCTATGAATTTCCACCAAATTGTCAAAAAATTGTGTAACAGAAATTAACAATTAACTGTGGTAACTCTATGTAGTCTTCTTGTAAGTCCAATCATTTAGAGACAAATTTCTAGTTTTGTGTATTAAAAAGGTTTATTCATACATAAGAATGTAAATGTTTTCATCAATTTAAAAAAAAGCAATTTTTCCTCCTCCCAAATATTACATTTAAATATTCCCCTTTTGTTTCATAGATTCTATATGAAAATTGGTGGTTATAGTTTCTCTGGCCAGGCTCAGTGGTTTGAGCATTGATCTCCTAAACCCAGGGTTGTGAGTTCAGTCCTTGAGGGGGCCACTTGGGGAATCTGGGGCAAAATCAGTACTTGGTCCTGCTAGTGAAGGCAAGGGGCTAGACTCAATGACCTTTCAGGGTCCCTTCTAGTTCTATGAGATAGGTAAATAAATAGCATTATTTAGATTTGTTGTAATTGTCTGTGGTATTGTTAATAACTAGAGGTGCAAAATCTTAGCTTCAAATGCTCCCACATTTATAAAGAATCTGGATAATGTGAGTCCATCTGAATTTTGCAGTTAGTCCCATTTCTATGATGGGCCGAACCAAAATTCTACATTAGAATTCCCCCAGATTTTGGGATGCTTGAGATCCACACCAGTCTGAATAACATAGCTTGGAGCCATCCCTGTTAGTAACACAGGTACAAATTTTGTTTAAATATATGAGGGCAAATCCCTGGCTGCAACCAAAAAATGCACAGCGTTGTTCAGGAAGGGGTGCCAAATGTGGCTTAAAGCCTTCTTTCCACGCTGTGATACTGAGCCAGATGTGAACTGAGCTGGTCCCATGGTATAATTTAGGCTGACCTTCAGGCTGCTTGAAATCACATCAGTTGTCATTTGCCACAAGAGGGGGTATTATGCAAGCCGGGAGTCACCAAAGCACCTAGCCGCACACCTTTTCCCTATCCCCACCCACTTTGCTGGCCAGAGGCCGTGGAAGTGGCATAGGAGCCATTATATGAGCTCTGCACCATTGGAGGACCACCCTACGCTAGGGAAATGCTCACAGGGCTGGTTTGTCCTGACAGTGTGGTACAAACTAACTGCAGAGCTGGCAAGGTTTGAGCCCGTGATTTTTGTATCTTGACAGTATCACCTAATAAAGAAATTGAAGATACCAAATGGTTACCATTCTTCTCCAGTTATGAACCAGTGTGATCTCTCACATAAAATTGTATTCCAGGTCATGCTGCCTTAGAAGATAATGCAAGTCACTGTTACAGTTTTAAAAAACGTGTGACGAGAACAATGATCTTCTAAAGTAGTTACCATAGCGAATTCTGATTCTATATCTAAATGGAAGGAACATAATTCTTAATACACTGATTTTAAAATAAGTGAAGACTCTATGTTTGAAGTAAGGTTCAACTTATTAATTTTGTACTCATCAATGTGCCACATTGACAGAGCAAAACAAAACTGACAAACGATACTGCACTTACTATAGACAGCCAGGAGAATTTATAAACCCCTACAACAGGGGTTGTCAATTATTTTTTGTCAAGGTCGAAATTTCTTGGTCATGGTATAGTCAACGTCCAGACTCCAGAGAAAATAATAAAAAAATAACAACATTAATGATAATATTAAGTAAATAAAAAGATTTTGGGGTCCATTCAAAAGCATCTGGCCCTTCAGATTTGACCCGTGGTCCACCTATTAACTACCGGTGCTCTACAGTTTCTGAGACAAGAGGGTATATTGAAAAATAGCTTAACACAAGCACAACATTTTTCATGCATATGCGACTGCGTATTTAACACAATTTTTTATAACTTTACTAAAGTAATTAAAAATAATAAAAACTTTTTCTAGGGAAAGCTATTATTTTACTGAGCCTAACATGTACATGCAAAAACAAATCTGTACTTAACTCTTCTACAGCTGTGAATATACTATAGGTTTTTTTAAAAACTTGAATTTGAAGCAGTACCAAATAGTCTTTAAAATGGGTGGAAAATGCAGCTCAATCTAAGTTGTAATATAAGGCACTACTGTACTTGAATTTCTTCTTATAGCACAGATAAGAATTTTCAAAAGGATAAAGGGACACGTGCTTCTTTTGGTTCCATGCAATGCAGTAAATGGCCCCAAAAGTTACTACACCTAGAACCCAACAAGGTCTAGTGCAAGAGAAAACCAGCTTCATGTTGGTTTGTCACAACACTGCATAACTGCAAAAGGGATTCTCTAACAGATAGTACAAAGCAGCACCTCTGAAAATCATGACACCTTTCCTTAGATTGTAAGAGTGGTTGCATGTTTTTGTTATGCATTTGTACAGCACCTAGCACAATGGGAGCTTGATCCCTGATTGAGGCCCCTTAGCACTACTGTGATAAACAGTGAAATGTGCCCCTGGCAAAGTAGTGTAACAGCCAACAGGCATTACATCACAGGAGAATCCTGTACAGACGAATACCCACCTCACCTGTGCAGACTAGCAAGGTGTTCAGATATCATGCTCATGAATGCAGACTATGTCCCTAGAGCAGTGTTTCCCAAACTTGGGATGCTGCTTGTGCAGGGAAAGCCCCTGGCGGGCCGGGCCAGTTTGTTTACCTGCCGCGTCACTGGTCCGGCCAATCGCGGCTCCCAGTGGCCATGATTCGCTGCTCCTGGCCAATAGGAGCTGCTGGAAGCAGCGGCCAGCACATCCCTTGGCCTGTGCCCTAGAGAGACAAGTAGGTTACAGCAGCTTGAAAGGAATATAGTGGCCATATGCAGTGAGTATATGTGTGTGGTCTATTACAAATCTGGAAATGATGTGCTACATACTTACATGTACCTGGGCCCCTGACACTTGCTGCTGATCCATGTGTTAGGGCACAACGTTCCACAGCTTTCCTGACAGCCTGTACGCAGTTTGTCTCATGTTTAGTTCAGTGGTAGTACTGATCATTGAGCTGCATGATACTGACTGGACATCTGCTTTGCAATCTAGTATAGCTCTTCATGCCTTAGAGCTTATCTACATTTACAGCACTGCAGCAGAGCAGCTGTGCTTAGCAAAGACACTACCTACCCGCGAGGCGGTAGCTGTGTCAGCGGGAGAAGCCTTGCTGTCAATATAGTGCTGTCTAGACCATTGGGTAGGTCGGTATAAATATGTCCATCAGAGGTATGGATTTTCCACGCCACTGAGCAATGTAGTTATATCGACATAAGTCTGTAGTGTAGACCAGGGCTTACTCTTTTGCGGATGTCTTTTCTCTCCACATTGATTTGCAACCCAGAGGTTTGTTTCCTTATTTTAATAATCCAGTTCTTAAAAGTAATCCAAATAAACACAAAAAATAAATGCACATAGTAGATGGAGTGTATGCTCCTGTTTCTCATTTACATGGAAGCCCTTTACACTGCTCTAGTTACAGTTACACCCACTTTAAGGCCTCTTTACCAGATCAGTGTAAAGGGGCTGTAGTGTATGTGAGAATAAGATTGTATATGTATATAATGTGCTCATTTATTTATGAATTATGTTTCTTAAGTGGGTCATCTGGGATCTTCAGAATATCCTCTAATAATTATATCTCTGGGTCTGTATAGCGTGAGAGGTAGAGCATGCAAAAAAGAGTGCAAGATGCTACAAAGGAGCACAGATAATGTGGTTAGTTGCATATTGTTCTGTATGTAGCAGGACAATAATTGAAAAGTTCCTTGTCATGGCATTATACTGCGTCCTGACCATATAATCTATAGTTTGGATGAGGATATAAAATGGTAAGAGTGTACAGACACTCTAACAACACATGAACAAAGTACGCTTTCTAAAAAGAAATATACTCCACTTTAACTCTTCTTTCCTTGATAATGCTTCAGCAACTTTGCTGTACTTATACTGCATTCAACCTCAATACAAAATAGTCCCTGTTATAAGGACACTTGTGGATTATATTGGAAAAATTTGGCTTCCAAAACTATTACTGTTAAATACCAAAGAAACTACATTAAAGTAACATTAAGGAGTTATTTGCAGTGCGTTGCACAGGGAATTAGATATGCAGTTTCCTTTAACAATAATAGTATTTGTAAGACTAAATCCCAGTGCACAACACTAGAAAATGGAGCCCTAAGGGCTTACCTTAAACCAAGTAAAGCAAGGAAATTTGGAATTAAAGCTGTAATTTAGCTTGATACCGTTGCACATACAATTTATATCATAATACACTGTATCAAATTCACACTTCCTTCAAGTCCATTATCAATCAAGCCATTACATTTCTGCCAGTGACACCAATAAAAGAGTACCTTTGATGCCAGTATACAGTCAACCTTTTGCCCGAATTTTCCAGCGTAACAATACTGTGCATTGGCATTCTATTTCCATCATCAGTTGCAAATGATTCAGTATGTTAATGGAGTACTACTGTATAAATCAGGAGATTGCATTTGTTATAGTGCTAATTATTTTTATGTTTATTATAAATTATCTATTATAATTATAAATAATAAAATTATGTTTGCAGATTTCCATTAAAATTAATGTATACAGGCCACAAAACTATATAGAGGATGAAATTTACTGTGGTTCAAATGCCTACACAGGTTGATGGCTCTGTGTACAAGGCCCTGTATACCACTTAAATCCTCTGATTCTTCAGTGGCCTCTTTATATTCTTACTTAAGGGATTTAAAGTACCTGATAAATAGCCTGTCTTTTTAAAATGGGGCCTAGGTGGTGTATAGGGGTTTCTGTGACCCTTAGGGCTGGGATGAATTCCACCTATTATGAAATGTAACAATTTCCTAAAAAGCATTATGAAAATTAGCTGTAGTGAAATCACAGCAGAAGTTTTCCAGAGTTAGCTTTGCTGATTTAGTTGCTTTAAACAAATGCCAGAAATAATTATTTGGCATTAAGGTCTAGATCATTTGCAAAGTATTATTTTGCTGATGTCACCAATTGTGCTCTAGTGTTGCTTGAAAAACACTTGAAACTGAAAATGTCATTTTTATACATCTTTTTGGTTGTCTCTTTTGGGAATCCTTACACATATATGTATTTGCCTCAAACATCCTGGCAAGTCTGAACACATACTGTACAATGGAAGACTTGTTCTAATCTGAGTCCCCAATTTTGCCTCACATTCTTATCATCCGTAGAACCTTGTTTTAAGATCTTCTAAATAACAGCTGTCTGTTTGATACTTTACATACAAAAAGGATAGAAAGAGAATAACTGGGATTATGTTGACTGGGAGGTAGATCTAATTTTATTATGTAGGTATTTTTATCCATCTTAAATATTAACAACAAAAAGTCCACCTGGCAGAAATCATTTTAATACCGTTCATTTTTCAGGGGCATGTTTTTTCCATAACTGAAGTGCAGCCATTCAGCTGGTGTTTGACGCCGTCCTTTCCATCATTGGTAGTTTATTGCTGGCACTCAGTACTAGTATTCTGGTTAAAACCTTGGCACAGACTAAACTATGAACCTAATCCAAAGCCAACTGAAGTCAATGGGAGTCTTTCCACTGACTTCAACAGGCTGATCAGGTCCTATTTCACTTCACAACAAAACAGAGAGAATTATCTAATGGGATGACTTATCTAATAGTCTTTATTTGAGCAGGCTCCATAAGGGAGCTGCAATCCTGGGAAAGGAATTTGGTCTTGGATATTCCTACTCAGATACCTTTATTCCCACTGACTGGGTGGTTGGTGTTGGTGGCTGTGGGCCAGACGGAGAAAACTGAAACTTCAGTATCTTCTTCACACTGAGCTTTGAGTTTGTCTGCTTTGTGAAGCAGTTCATTGCTCTGAAAAGCACCAGTTTATCATTGTTTCTGATTTGGCTGTGGTTTTGGCACAAACATACCACCAAGGAGGGGAAAAAATGGTCTATCCAGCTCAACTTTAGAGTAGGGTTTTTGGTGTGGTTTTGGCTGGTTGATGCAGCTCAGAAGCTAATTATGTTACCACACTGTCTTCTTAGCAGGGTTGATGTGGTTCTGGTCTGGCAGGTGCGAACTGTGAAGAAATCACTTGACTCTCCAATCCAATAGGACTGGTTTACTTTAAACTGAAACAGATGCATCTCAGATTGACAATTGTCACTGAAATCATAAAAATTTAGAAGAATAGCTAAATATGATTGCATTTTTCACTTTTGAAAATTTAGACCGAGATTTTCAAAAATGGGGGCCTACATTTAGATTTATGACCTTAACCTCAGTCTCCTGAAAATGTTGAACTAAAACTCTGTAAACCCCTTCATAATCATTCCTATAAGGTCATATGCACCCATGGGCAGAGGTGCAGCACAAGGCCTATCCAGCATTTAAATCCCACTTATGCCCTATTTTGAAATCTTAAGTGATGTGTAGGCGTTGTGGTAGCCCTCAGCACAGGGGTCAGTTTTGCCAATAGAGAACTGTAGGACATTAAAGTGTGTAAAACTCTGCTGGCTCATACCAATACAGTGTGGTGTTGAACATTTACAGTTTAATCTATAAAATATAAGTATCAGAGGGGTAGACGTGTTAGTCTGGATCTGTAAAAGCAGCGAAGAGTCCTGTGGCACCTTATAGACTAACAGACATATTGGAGCATGAGCTTTTGTGGGTGAATACCCACTTCGTCGGGTTAGTCTATAAGGTGCCACAGGACTCTTTGCTGAAAATATAAGTTGTATCTGCTATGTTTAATGAGAAATAGATAATAGTACTTTTAAAGACAAAAGAAAGAATTTTATGTGTATAGTGTTGGTCAAAGGATATGAGACAGACAGGGTAGAATATCAGGGTTGGAAGGAACCTCTGGAGGTCATCTAATCCAACCCCCTGCTCAAAGCAGGACCAATCTCCAGACAGATTTTTGCCCCAGATCCCTAAACGGCCCCCTCAAGGATTGGATTCACAGCTCTGGGTTTAGCAGGCCAATGCTCAAACCACTGAACTATCCCTCCCCCAGCTGAGGTGATAACTTTTATTGTACCAACTTCTGTTGGTGGATGTTACAAGCTTTCAAGCTACACAGGCCTCGTCTTCAGGTGAGGGGAAGGAAGCAGAGTGTCTGAGGTAAATACAAATTGAGAGAGATTGTTAAGCGGAAGGGGCAACACATGCTGGAAGCAATCACTTGAAATGAGGTGGGCAATTTGGGGTTAGACTGTTATGTATAAAGGATTTGAAGTGGTCAGTTAAGGGTAGGAGGCAGCGTGGTGTGTTACAAGTTGTTGTAATGAGCCATAAAACCAGTGTCTGTGTTAAGTCCATGGCTTTTGGTGTCTAACTCAGTTATGAATTTAAGTTTACTAAAATAAAGAAAATGGGTTAATCTTTTTTAACTTAATATGTTTGTGCACATCAATTTCACAGCACATATATGCTAATCACTAAAATCAGCAGACATTCCACAGACACTGAGGATTGTGGTTTCCATACAAGATGTCATTTCTATGTATGCATGGCATTCTGTACTTTTCTAGCTTTCTATATGATCTCTGCCCACAAAAGAAGGAATATGTGGTTTGGGAAGGGCCCCGACTTCCAACACACTAGTATTTTATGAAACCGCAAACACAACAGGCTTATAAGCTCTTGAAATGAAATACAATTTGAGAAATGTAATCCATTACCATTATAATAGAGTTTCTATAAAAATAATAAAAGAAAAACAAGAGAAAATGGGTCCTGAAAGGTATAGGCCAACTGGGAAGTTATTGTGGCTTTGGCTTGACTACCACTGTATCAGACTTCAGAATTCTCCCTGGCAGTAATCTAATTGTAAATTATGTATATACAGAACATCATTTCTTAGCTTTGGCTGTTAGTGCCCCCCTCTCCTTTCCCTTTCTTCACTCCAACCTCACACATAAGAAATATTGAAGTGTTTGCACTAATGGAGAAATGACAACGTGCAGTCAAACTTAAACCAGCTGTTTCCCTGCACTGTGAACACAAAGAGCAGGGCTGGTAATATTTATAGCTTGCCTGGCCTCTAGTGAGCTAGATGCTGACTGCCTTAATTTGCTGTGATGGCCTTAAGGCTCGAAGCAGCTGTGGATTGTGAGATAGCCAGAAAAAGGCAGGGGTGGGGGAGGGGAGATTGTTTTAATTAGCAAAAAGTTATTGTTTGATTGAAAATGTATGGCTGCTGCATATACATCTTGGTAAATTAGCATCTTTCGTTTTGCCTGCAGAATTTCAATGAGGTTGTATGTGTTGGTACATGGAGTTTGCTTTATTCTTTTGCTATGTGAAATAACAGAAGGTTTTGATTTGACCCAGTTATAACAACACCCTGGTTCCATGTTCTTATTTGAGATACGCTCCAAAAATGGGTAGACTTATCCTGGTTAGAAAAAAACAAATACACAGTGAGTCAAAGTGTACAAGCATAGTTATATGAAATGCTCACCTGCAAAGGGAATTGGCCAGAGAGTGTGCAGAGCCAGGAGTTGTCTTCATAGAGGAATAATACTAAGCTAATGGTAAATAGTGAATGAGTCCACTAATGGTGTTCTTTTCCATGGGCACTGAAAAGTGCCAGCAGTGGAACCACCATGAAGGATGTGTCCTGGGAAATAGTTTAGTAAGCTGTGGAGGAGGGAAAATATTTTAAGACATTTTTATACAAGGCGCAAACCTGTTCTCATTAAATTCAGTGGCATAAACCCCATCAACTTCAGTGAGAACAGAGTGCTTGGTATGACATATTATAACCTACATGCATTTTTTGGTATTTTCATGTCTGCGTAATATTGTAATCATGTGTAAAGAATGTCGTGAAGCTTTCATAAGAAAGAGGCGATGCAAAAATAGGAGTGTGTTCTCTCAATGGGCCAAATGCAGCTACATACCCAGCAAACGTCAGTGGGAATTTGCTCGAGTAAGAATTGAATAAGAACCACAGTATTTTCCTACCTATGCACATATAACACCAATTAGCCATAACTTCAGTGATGCTTTACATGGAGAAGAACATAGAAAGCATTAATTGAACTCTGTCAACTAGTTTGATCTTCCGATATCATTACTGAAATCTGGTTTCATAGTCTCAGTTCACATGCAAAGGAATTGCAGTTCATGCCAATGAAGCCAGCCTCTGGGGTCTGCAAAGTTTCTAGCTGTTTCTCCACTCTTTCTGCAAGATTTTGGCAGTTTGGGGATGGCTTTGGTTCCCTGAATGCTCCTGGTGTCCCAGGCAGTGTTGGTACCCAGCAGTCTTTTTCATATTCATCTGCTAAGGCAATTTGTAGCTGATGTGGACGTTTCCACAGTAATGCACATGTGTGTGATTTAGGCACATAACTGGCCATGTAGTTTACGTAACTGTTGCAATGAAAAATATTGATTAAAAATGTAGTGGAAAATTTTGGAAAGTGTCAAAAAAGTCAATGATGGTAGGGAAAAACTGTTTTGTAAAAAGGCCATTTTCAAAGAAAATGCTTTTGTCTGAAAAAAATGTTGAGCACCTCTACTCAGTAGAATTTACGTTTGTGCAGAGAGAGGGGAATAAACTGAGTATAGCTTGGAACAAACTAAATATAGTTTGATCTTCAAATGGTGTAATTTTGGTCAAATATAATTGACATTTATTGGCCCTGCCTTTCTGAAGGATAGTTCTTTGCATGGCAGGCCTCTGCCTTCTGTGGGAACGGAGGCACGTGGAAGGTTCTCTGAGGTGTTGGGACAGCATAAAGAAGGAGTGTGGACTATGTGAGCCTGCAGCAGGAATTGGGTGGGCCTGGTTTTGGAGGGGGAAGGGTGAGCTCGGAGCAGAGCGAGTAATGCAGCCTGGAGATCTGTAAACATTGGGATGGAACCATGGTTCATGCCATAGAATGTAGGGGAGAGAAACCCATCCTGCTTCCCAGCACCATGGTGGGATGTTCTGAAGGGAAGCTCTACAAGGAGATTCTCAGAATTCTCCTCTCATGAGACCCCCCTCCCATGCAAATAGCCATGGGAGGGAATAATCCAGGCTGTTATTAAATTAACCAAACCAAGCACTGTACAGATATTTCCATAACACAGCTGGTTTTATTTTTTCCCCTCTGGTAAATGAAAGAGAGTTTTTTTTTCAAATCATCCAAATGCTACAAAGAGATGGGTTTATAATCAAAATTACTACATTATATTTCATTTGTCATCTCTTGCATTTACACACAATATACCGTAGGTATTTTACGTCACAAGTAAATATTTCCTTGAATAATGAAGAAAAAAATTTTTATTTCATATATTTATTTATGAACTCAATCCTGCTTCCATCAGAATCTATGAATGGCAAAACTCCCACTGGCTTCAATGAGAGCAGGAATCAGCTCTAAATCTCCCCTATAAAATCATCTTGATTTTAAATGTTCCTAAATAAAGGGAACATTCTCAGTTCCAAAAGCCGATGGAGAAATATTTTGCTCAACAAACATTTAGCAGCTCTTAGAATCGAATTAGCTCAGTACCTGACAAAACACTAAGAGTTCTGCTAAACTGTTCTCGGTTAGTAACTGTTGTAGCCTTTTTGGGGCTTTTGTAAATTCCAGGTGTAACAAAATATATTTACAAAAGGGTAAAAATAACGTGCAGCTGTGAAGAAAAACATCTCAGGTTTCAGTTCAAGCCTGCAGTTCAGAATGAATCACTGCAAAGCTGCACCCTTTGTACTTGGGCACACTTTCCGAAGGCAACTTTTCCACTGCCCTCAGTCCCCTGATGATTCAGAAATAAAGCAGACTCACGAAATGTCCTAAAAAAACCTTTTAAAGACAATCCCTCTCTTGTTGTTCTGTGTAGTAAAAATATTTTTTTTCTGGTGGCTGCCCTGCTTATGTTTTCAGTTCTACTCTTCATATTGTGAAAGTCAGTTTCATTTGCTGAATTAGGTCCGGTTCAGTAAAGCAATAAAGCATAGGCTTAACTTTAAGGACTTGGGTAGTCCCTTTAGCTTTGTTGGTACTTGCTGGAAGTTAAGCCTGGGTTTAAATGCTTTTCTGAATGGGGGCTTCGGTCATTAATCCAATAGAGTAAGGGACCAAACTCTTGACTATCTGCTTCTGGATTTTAATGAAATATGCTAACTTAAGTTGTGATCTTTTTTCCCCATCTGCTCTGTTTATAGTCAGATCAGAGAACCACCCTAGCAGTCCTGTCAATCTGCCAAAAGCCTTTTGCTACTACTGGATCTTTCACATCATTTATTGTTTAGTGTTTACAGTAGTTTTTTAATGCATGATTGCCTGTGGAAATGGTGCAGGCTAAAACTGATGTATTTTACAGATACAACAATCCTTTTAAATCCCTTACATTCTTTTTATAGAAAAAGAAAATTAAGTAATTTTGCAAATTAGGCCAGAGGATGTGGCTAGTAGTCTGTTTCACAAAACCATTGAAAATAATCTCATCATACAAAAGAAATCAATGAACAGGCCAAACTGCCCTCACTGACATCCATGTAATGCCATTGACTTCCATAGGGTTGCACCGATGACTAAGGGCAGAATTTGGCCTGTGTCTCTAACTATAAATGGAGTCAAGTGTGCAATCTCATTTATACACAGGTGCCATTTCTATTTGTTAAAGGTAAACAGAAAAAGCCAACATTTCAGCCACAAAAAGATTTTCTAAGAAACTTCCTCACAACATGTAACTATGTCTGGGATAATTTTTTTTGTCTGTCTGCCTCTGTGTAGTAGAAATAAGGTACAACAGGCTGGAGTAGTTAATTCAATTTATATTTTGAGGTGTGCATGGGGGAGAAATTTACTCTCTTAAAAAATGCCCAAGTATTCTATGTATGGGCGGTGGTAAAATCTACCAGCACCCAACCTGAGGCCAGGGTGAGGAGCTGCTGTGAAACTCCTACATCCACTCACATGGCTGTTTATTCAGGCCCGTGGTCTGGCATAATGGTTGCAGCAGCCTCACACCAGGCAGTTTGCACACAGAATATGTTGTGCAGGATGTTTTACATTTCCCTCTTGATTTCCTTATTACAGGTAAGTAGGTATCCCCCTTGATTTCTAAAACCATCTTGTTTTGATCCTCTCTACCTAATACGTATATCAAAACAAGATGGTTTTAGAAATCAAGGGGGACACCTACATACCTGTAATAAGGAAATCAAGATGGAAATGTAAAATATATATTTGAATTTCCCCAAATCAGGGGAAAGAATCAAAGTTATATTTATCACATATTATGCATCTTGCCCATGATGTTAAAGCCCCGGGGAGGGGGAGAGGGGGCAGTGGGAGCTGTCTAAAGCATAATTAGACACCTGAATGTTACTTGACTTTTTTTGTCTAGAATGTGGAGCAAATGCACCTCCTAATGCCATCAGAGCAGTGGTGGGACTAGAGCTGAGGTCTCTGATCTCCTACTCTGGTACCCAGAATGCTGCTGGCTTATGTTTTGTGTGTGCCATAGACACACAATATGTGGTAAATATAAATTTGATTCTTTCCCCTGATTTGGGGAAATTCAAATGGTCAGCCAGTTCTTGCTCCTGGTGGTTGAGGGTCATGGAATCCAAAAACAGAGGAGAGTTGTCTCAAGATTGGTCCTTTGTCCTATTTAATTCATCTGCATGACATTGATTAAATTAGATTGGTATTGCTGGGTTAATTCTTGGTACTGAGGGAACCTAGCACTCTACTGCATGGCATGTGAATCTATCAAAAAATAGGAAGTTCAACTAAAACAAAGTCCTCTATCTAAGGCTCAGATTATTGCACTGTTACTGAAGGAGTATCTATTAAATAAGAAACAGCTACAGAATTCACCCAAGATCTACTGAAATCACATTCTGGGATCTGGAAGACAATATGTTCCAATGGATACAAAATGAGACTGGAAGTCAGGAGGACTGCAGGGGTTTTCCTGGTAGTATGTAACCTTGGGCAAGTCACTTTAGCCAAACTTTTCCGAAGTGTACCTCGTTATGGGAAGCCGCAATCTGAGACATGTATGTGGGGGCCTGATTTTCAGAGATGCAAGAACCCACAATAGCAGTTGATCTCAACTGGATATGTGGGTTCTCAGCACCTTGGAAAATGAAGTGCTATATTCAAGTACTGCACAAATGCAATTTAATATAAAATAAAAATGGAGACACCAATAACTTGTGGACACTTTGAAAATTTGGGCCATAACTTCTTTCCACCTTCTCTCCTCATGTGTAAATCATTCTTTGTTAAATGCTGTCTAATTTATGGTGAAAAATGCTATATAATTGCTAGGTATTATTCAAATGCACTTATGAGATTATTATAAAGTGCATATAGATAACCTATATTGGTAGTTTGGTTGTGAAATGTAGACTTAGGGTAAAATATCTGCCACAAAAGTCCCTTTAAGAAGTGTGTTGAATGCCTAATCTGTGTTTTTATGGCCTAATTTCCTGTCCAGGATCAGCCCAGAAGAACTCCAAACTGAATGGAACAGAAGTGGCAAAAGCAAAAGCCTTATTTCAAGAAGTTTCTCTTTTGCTGAAGTGTATGCTCTAGACTGTATATTGTAACGTCATAGCCACAGCACAGTAATGGCAAAACAAGAAGTCCACCAAGCATTAAATGAGTTCAGCACGAAACATTTTTTCATACCCACTGAAACAATTTGGCGTTATTGGCCCCAGTTCAGCAAGGAATGTAAGCACATGCTTAACATTGCCTTCAATGGGACTATTTATGAGCCCAGTGGTTTTCAAAATTTTTGTATTGGTGACACTTTCACATAGCAAACCTCTCAGTATGACACCCCTCCTTCTACATTAAAAATGAGGAAGGGTAATTTAATTTAATTTAATGAGGGCTCTGGGCTGTCAACACCACAGAACTGATAGCTCGCGATCCCCATGTAACCACCTTGCAACCCCCTGAGAGGTCATGACCCCCAGTTCGAGAACCCCTGAGCTAAAAGTTAAGCATGTGCTTAACTAACTTGCTGAACTGGGACCTCATAGTTGGGCTTTTATTTAGATATTATTTGATATTTGAACAGTAAAAATATTAGCATTTTTAAAATGAATCCTTAATTGAAAAGAATACTTTCATATAGCTATACACGTTAAGGTAATCTTTAGGAACTATCCCGTTTAACTCATCCTTCTACATATGGTGTATAGACTCTGGGCCAAATTGTGGGTCCTCTTCCCACTTTTGTCCTCAAACAAGTGCAAAGTACAAGTGTGAAAAAAAAATGTGCAGAATCTGGTCATGTGTGGTCTTCTGCAATGACACCCATGCACATTGCTTGTACCAGGAGCATAAATAATCTGAATTGGGCAGATTGAAGTGACCATGCCAAAACACATGGACCATATTGCAGGACCATTTTTCCCTACCCTGAAATGGACCTCCATGATTTAATACATGGAAGACACTGCAGGTTCTGTGGAGTGTAAACTGATCGGGTTTGAGAGGAGCCAGGACTGAGGTGCAACTATATTTATGGGGTTAAAATGTCCAGGAAAAGAAAATCTTTTAAGAGAGTAATTTTCTTGTAGACAGAATGTCTCTCTAATCAACATGACCTGCTGCCTATTACACACATACACAATACAGATGCATTATTGCAATAACAGAATTAAATGAATGCGTAAGATATTAGTGCTGTATAACTTTAAAAAACCCCACCCTCTTTACATTTAAAGATATTCCCCTGTGGTTATGTTCTTTCTTTTGATTTTTTGAAGCAATATTTGTCTATATGATGAAACACATTGAAGACATTAAATTAAGGGTCAAATATGCCTGTGTCTGGCAGGAAGAAAATTGTGATGCCATTAAAAGGCCATTAAGGAACCCCCTATGGAATGTTAAACTCTAAAGGCTCTATTCAGAAAGCAAAGCCAAAAGTAAAAAGGTGTCTGGTTGCAGATCCTCTGCAGACGTCCACTGCTTGACTAGTACCATGGAGACTGTTAGGCAGGAGCTGAAAGTCTTTCCTAGTCATGCATGTGGTATTTTGAATCATGGCTTTGGCAAAAGCCCCTTTTATACGGGCATACATGGAAGTGCCTGCACTGCACTACGTGATATGCATCTAATGGAACTGAGCACAATACCTAGTGAAACAATGGCAACAATGGATGTAGAAAGTTCTCCAAAGCTAAGTAATAACTCTGGCTTTAAGTATATCTGTGTATTTTGCCATGTTCTCTATATCTCATATTTAGAGAGAGAAGCAGGGTCGCTGCCTGTGACAATCAAGTCTATATCCTCAGGCCCCACCTCTTAAAATAAATTAATTACTGGCCATAGTATGTTTGCAAATATAGGGCCAGATTCTCAGCTGGTGTAAACCGGTGTAGTTCCATTTAAGTCAATCATATTTTCAGAGATAAATCAATTAAGGAACCAGAAGCAGGGTCTTTTGGTACTAGCTGCCAAGCTTCCCAGATGACTGCTCAGCCCTTACAATAAAGTCTCTCTCTCTCTCTCTCATATACAATTTGAATGCTAACAAAAATATTAGTGGCGGTGATATAATAATGTAGGCAAATTCTGATTGTTTTTCTAGGAATTCCCCTGATGACTGCAGCGTCGCAAAAGGAGGGAAGATGGTCAGTGGCTCAGACAATGTCGGGATGAACTATGGAAGCTATATGGAAGAGAAACATGTTCCACCACCAAACATGACAACTAATGAACGAAGAGTGATTGTTCCAGCAGGTTAGAAGCTTCAAAATACCCCCCCTCCCCTTTTTAAGTAGCAAAATCTGTTACTGGTATTACTAGGAAATCTGTTCACCTGATAAGATTGAAAGATTACCCATTTTTTTTATTAAACTAGATATGCAACATGTAAAAGACAAAGACAGTCTGATAAGAGAGATTAGAAAGAGAGACTACTAAACTCCCAGAATTGTTACGAAGAATGAGTTGAGAAATATAAAAATAAAGCCACCTCATCAGCCAATGCTGCCCACATTTTGGAGGTTTCAGATGCCTCCTGCCCGGGGTGTTTTCCCTAGCAGCCCCATGCTCTCCCCCAACCATAGAGGCTACAACTGTCACTGACTCTTGTGCAGAGTACACAAGAGGAAGAAATGTTCCTTGCACAATTTCACCCCCCTGCAAGTGACAGACGCAGTCTGCTCCTAAGCATAATAAGAAGAGGCTCAGTTTGTGAAATTAAGCAATGTATAATAATCCATTTGTCTAGATTATTCTCTGTGTTTGAACAGTGTAATAAATTTTAATAAGCAAACTGACAACTCCCTGTAAGACAATGCTGCGGCTGATACATTCAGTAGCTGGTAGCAACCTTTATTATGGAATTCAGAAGGTAATTGGACAAGGGGGCATTCACTACTTTGTGCCCTGTTGTCTTTGGGTACCTCAGGTGCTTGTAATATGCTTCATATTGTAGAATGATCAGCATGCACACGCCCAAACTCAAAACAACAAGACAATCATGTTACAATATAAATATATACACAGGATATCTAAATCATGTAGACAGAAGAGTATAATTTGCTATTAGTTATTGATCTGCAGAAATGACTTTGTATGAAACATTCCTGCTGCTGCCACATTGCATAATGTTTTTACAGTTATTCAGTTGCTAGGCTCTGCAAGAGTACTAGCTGTGGCTAATTTTGCAAGCTGTAATTACATCGGTTATTTGTCAAGCAACATACACATACATACACACACACACACATTGCACAATCCTCGCATGTATTTAGACAAGGCTTTTTCTGAACTGTAGCAAAGAGATTCTTTCAGTGATAAAGTCTTCTGCAAAATTGGAAACAAGCAGCACTGAATATGATAGCATTCATATGTAACTTTGCAAAATGAACACTTCTCTCAATGTTAGCTCTTGACTGTTCCGATCTTTTAATTACCATAGGCTTGTAAAGGTGATACAGATGTCTTTCCTTTTAGCATCTCCCTTGAGATATATTTTGAGATGAATCTAACTGTGAGCTAGGGAGCAAGATGATCATAGTTACAACCAGTTATTTTGTAAATTATACAAAAAAAAAAACCTGGGTGAAGCTCGTCTGTCAGACATCTAGGTGTTTTCATTTCTCTCCCACAAGTGCAATGTACACGATGATGTGGCAAAGCTTAGGAAAATCAGAACACAGGATTTATAACTTGCAGTTAAGCTAATGACAGAGTTCAGAACTCCTATTCAGATTCATCACCAAAAATAAGAAGCATTTCAAAAATCTGAACATATAATAAAATGGTTGGCGAACCTCTGAAGGTTTGGATGTTCACTTCAATTTAAACTGAATTTAACTGATGGACTTGTTGTGTTATCCCAGTCAGGACTGGGCAACCACTGATGCTCTCATAATGAACACTAGTTCTAGCTCCCCCCATCACCCAGGCATCCTTTCCTCCCTCAGGAACCAGACCCCCTATCCATGAAGAGCACCAAGGTCCCTCAGACTAGCATCATGCCCACTAGGCTGTGAGCTGCCACACACTTCCCAGTAATCTGATCATTCTCTCTCTGGTGTGCTTCAAAATATAGGAGGGATCTCTAAAGTTCCTGAGAGCTAAGGACTCAGACCTTCAAAGGCTTAAAATGGATGTAATATAACTAAACGGGAAGCCCAGGATCCATGGAAGTTGAAGTGAGCAGCTGCATATAGTCTGAAAGACTTTGATGAGCACTGTAGAGCTTTAAGAATGGCTTTGGGGAGCAGAATGGGTTAAAACTGATTAGGATAGGAAGGGAGGTTTTGAGGTTAAGACACTCACTGCACAACCATGCAGAAGGTCAAAGTGCAATTCCCAGCTCTGCCATGGGATTCCTGTGTGACCTTGGGCAAGTCACATAATCTCTTTCTTCTCAGTTCCCGATCTTTGGGAATGATGTATCTTATATGATCTTTTGTCTGTTTAAAATATAAGATTTTCAAGGCAAGAGTGGTCTCTTACTATTTGTACATAGAATGCATGGTTTGATGGAGCCAGATATTGGAGGCCTCTAGACACTATTATTATACAAAGAAATAAAGGGGAGAGAGGTCAAGGGCTAAATTCATAGGACTGTGTGGGATGGTAGTGGAAAAAGGGAATTCAGAGGGAAAAGTGATGGTAGAGTTGGAGTTAGGGATTAGAACTGTGTGAATAACTGATTTTTTCTTCAGTGGATGAACTGAAAAATTGGAGGAAAAAATCCTTTCATGTCAACCCAAACCAAAAGTTTTAGAAAATTTTGGGGGAATGAAAAAAGTAAAAAGAATTTAATTCTGGTTCATACTAAATATTTTGTTCACCCCAAAGCAACATATTTTTTTCTTTATATTGATTTTTTAATTTTTTTTTAAATTATGTAGCTCTAATTGAAGTAACATTCAAAATGAAAAGTTTCTCAAATCAAAAAGTCAAAGTGTTTCAACATTTTGACTTTTTTGGGAATTTTATTTTTTGAGAGTTTTTTTCAACTGAAACAATTTGGTGAATTCAACACAAATTTGCAAAATGTTTCAGTAAACATGAATTAGCAGTTTTTAGTGAAAAAACTTTAGTCCACAAATTTTGCTCAGTTCTTTAAAAAAAAAAAAAAGTGTGTGTGTGGGGCGGGGGGGAGGGCAGGAGAGGAATGGGCAAAGATTTGGACCAGTTCATTTTTCCCCCACAGACAGTTTTGTCAGGATCTGATATAATTAACAAAAACTAGTGCAAGGCAGGATCTGGTTATTAGCATACAGGAGTACATTACAACATTGTGGGACAGGGCCAGATTAAAGAGATTGCAGGCACAGGGGTAATGTTTTTCAGAAGCCCCCTTTTCCTGAACCCTGTATTAATGAAAACAAAAGCATACCCAGCTTATGGCAATCAACAAGTCATGTATATTACGGAATAAACTTGAAAAGAAAATTGAAGACAACGAACAGGTTACATACTGCCTGGATAAACATAAAAATATAAAACTTTAAGAGTCAAATGAAATGTTGTAGGTTTACACTGGCATCTTTATGTGATTCAAATTCAGTTTTGAATCCTCAATTGACAGTAAATGTAGTAAATCCCATTCAGCTGACATGATTGCAAGAGCATTAAGCTTTGTTTCTACCACAGCTAATCAAAGACAACTTTTTATTCAGACAAAGCTTAGAAAACAATTACTCTGCTTCACAGCTGGCAATGGGTACATTCAAATACAGTCTCAATGCAATTAAAGTATTCAGGAAGACATTACTCAGATCTTTGTCATGAAAAAATTTGATGATTTCAGGAGCACTCTTATCCTGCATGTCACAATATATTATAAATGCTGAAAACTGATACATTTTGGCAAAAAGCTCAGGCTCTAGATCATTAAAGTAAAGGTTGAGCAACCAGTGAGTGCATGTTTTCTCCTCTTCACTTTCTATTTTTAAGGTTAGGAAATGAAGAATGCTCTATCTACCTGAATATATGCTAACTTATTAAATAACAGGCAAAACCCTGAAGTCCTTACTTAGTCTTCACTTAGAAAAAACTGGTCTTGAATTCACTGAGCGTTTTGCTTGAGTAAAGAACATGAACTTCACCAGAAACCTTTGAATATGATAGTTACTGGCTTCTGTCCTGCAACAGGTGCTGTGAATGCAAACACCTGTACCCAGTGGTACTCTTCATATGGACAGGGATTGACATTAGTATGTGAACAATAGTGTAGGATAATGATGAGACATAACGGGTGGAGGTCAGAGATGTGGGAGGACATGTTAACAGTAAAATGAATATGTAATAAATAATAAACAGCAGTCCCAGCTCACCGCTGTACTTTGGACAGCCATTTCTCAGGTCTTCTTTCCCCCTAATAGGCCACATTCATTTTCTGTATAACTACACTGGAGTTAGTGCATCATGGATTATCATCGTCCAGTATGACAATAATGTACTTTGTTAATTTAGTATTGGTCCCAGTATAAAAAATGGCAGCGTGCCCCAGGGGTCCATCCTGGGGCCGGTTTTTTTCAACATCTTCATTAATTATCTGGATGATGGGATGGATTGCATCCTCAGCAAGTTCATGGGTGACACTAAGCTGTGGGGAGAGGTAGATATGCTGGAGGGTAGGGATAGGGTCCACAGTGACCTAGACAATTGGAGGATTGGGCAAAAAGAAATCTGATGAGGTTCAACAAGGAAAAGTGCAGAGTCCTGCACTTAGAATGGAAGAATCCCATGCACTGCTACAGGCTAGGGACCAACTGTCTTAGCATCAGTTCTGCAGAAAAGGACCTGGGCATTACAGTGGACGAGAAGCTGGATATGAGTCAACAGTGTGCACTTGTTGCCAAGAAGGCTAATGGCATATTGGGTTGCGTTAGTAGGAGCATTGCCAGCAGATTGAGGGAAGTGATTATTCCCCTCTATTTGGCACTGGTGAAGCCATATCTGGAGTATTTCGTCCAGTTTTGGGGCCCCCACTACAGAAAGGATGTGGACAAATTGGAGAGAGTCCAGCAGAGGGCAAGGAAAATGATTAGGGAGCTGGGGCACATGTTTTACGAGGAGAAGCTGAGGGAACTGGGCTTATTTAGTCTGCAGAAGAGAAGAATGAGGGGGGATTTGATAGCAGCCTTCAACTACATGAAGGGGGGTTCCAAAGAGGATGGAGCTAGGCTGTTCTCAGTGGTGGCAGATGACAGAACAAGGAGCAATGGTCTCAAGTTGCAATGGGGGAGGTCTAGGTTGGATATTAGGAAACAGTATTTTACTAGGAGGGTGGTGAAGCACTGGACTGGGATACCTAGGGAGGTGATGGAATCTCCATCCTTAGAGGTTTTTAAGGCCTGGCTTGACAAAGCCCTGGCTGGGATGATTTAGTTGGAGTTGGTGCTGCTTTGAGCAGAGCGTTGAACTAGATGACCGCCTGAGGTCTCTTCCAACCCTGATATTCTATGATTCTAATTTTATGCTTTGTGAAACCATTCAGATCCTACATTATGGAGTACCGACCATGTACGTCAGTGGTTGGAATGGGCCGTGAAGGAATATGGACTTCCAGACGTTGACATCTTGTTGTTCCAGAACATTGATGGGAAGGAACTGTGTAAAATGACCAAAGATGACTTCCAGAGACTCACCCCAAGCTATAATGCAGATATCCTCCTCTCACACCTACACTACCTCAGAGAGAGTAAGACAATTTCTCTTCTTTATGATGGGTAGAATAAATCTATCAACAGCATTTCCAGTTGTAGTGCCTTTTTCAATTTGGGATTTCAAATCTCCCGACCTCAAATGTTACTGCTGCCAAGAATATGATGTAGGGCCTGATCCAAAGCTTATTCAAGTTGATGGAAAGACTGCTGTTGACTGGTGTGGGCCTTAGATCAGGCTCATTGTGACTACTTTCAGAAATTATCTTCAGAATATCTCCAAATGTCCATATTAGGCAAAAATTAATTTGAAACCCAGCCCATTCATCCACAGTACTGTAGGAAGAAAATCAAAGGGACTTCTGGTTATGATGTTTTTTCTGGTCACGTACTCATCTTTCCATTTTAGGTATGAGAACCCTAAATGAGAGTAAAAACATTGATTTATAAAAAAAATTCCAGGCATGATTCTATGAACATATATGGTCTGTTCTACTCTGCATAGGTGCATGTAACTCTCATTGAAATTAATAGGAGTTATGTACATTCATGGAGAAGAGAACAGAAGCTCCTAAATCTGAAACCAAAGGATTTGTAGCTGATGGCTAACACTCTAAGGGGGAAGAAGGGAACAGTGAATTAATGATTTGAAGGCTGTAGTCTTTGCATAATTTGCATAATTTAAAACATTAAAATTAGTGAATATAGTTTTAAAAACAAACAAACGTTGCAACACCAATGTGGTGCAGTCTTTTACACACACACACATACACATATCGACAATCAGACCGAAATATTATGTATTAATAATATTATTTAAATGAATACCCTAGTTTAAGCTTTAACACACACACCTCCCCCACAAACAGCAGAACTAAACTGATTGTTACTAGACTTGCTTTAAAACAATCCTATCAGGGGGAAAATGTTTTTAGAAGATAATTCTCAATTTTTTTTCATTTTGGTGTTGCTTTTTGTTTTGTTTTGTAGCTCCTCTTCCACATTTGACTTCAGATGATGTTGATAAGGCCTTACAAAACTCTCCACGGTTAATGCATGCTAGAAACACAGGTAATGCTGGCACCGCTCCCATTCCTATAGGTCATCTTCTAAAAGCACAGGATTCCTGTTTGAGTTGCATGCTAAAAAATGGAAATGGTAAATCACCAGGGAGACAGTGTATTCTCCCTTGATATTTGTGTAAGATTCATATTAGCAGTTATGGGAGTTTTACACACACACACACACACACACACACACACACACACACACACACACACACACACACACACACACACACACTGAACAGAGGCAAGATCATTTAGGGCCAGATTCTGCAATTGGATCCCTGTGTGCAAACTCTTGTATCCATGCCACTGCAAGGGTCCACCCACATGCAACAAATTGCACTTAGTGTCTAAGGCTCTGATCCTATCCTATCAGATCCACACAGGTGGATCCTTTTGCCTGCATGGAGCCCCACTAAAGTCAGTGGAGCACTGCACAGTCCAGGAGTCCACCTGCACAGATCAGCTTGCAGTATTGGTGCCTAAGTCTGGTTTATTTCTCCCACTACATTCTGGACCCATGCAGTATACTGGATCACCTATTTAAATACTATTTTATCACAAAAAGAACTGGATAAGCAGGGATTTTACTTTTCCCCATTTTAGAAGACAATACAGACTATTTTGCTGATGGAGTATTTCCAGTTTTAATTTTTTTAATTTAGACTGTACCAACAATCAAGTGAAACCTGCTAATTTAAAAAGGTTTTTATAACCTCACAAAATGTAAAAGATGTGTGGAATTTTTTAAAACCCCAAATCCGTTTTTATCATGCTAGGCCATTATCCCCTACTACTACTATGCTTGGGCCTTTTTTAAGTCAGGGGGTGGGGAGAGAATGTATTTTATGGACTGCTTCCTGTCCCCAGGTTTTCATGCTGTCTCTCTGAGTCTTGTTCTGTGCTGACGTCCTACTAAGTGCTGATTCTTCTCTCTGTACAATGCTTTATAAATACGCACATAACCCTCCATCACATGCATTGTCTATAATATGCGGCTTCTCACTAAGTCTCAGCAAAGTTTGATCTTATTTAAAAAAAAAATTAAAAAGTTACTATTCACCCTTCTATGAACCACCCTGGACAAGTAGGAAATGAATATGAAACACTCCTTAAAAGTATATTTCTTCCACAAAATTATATGATGTTACAAGATTTCACTCAAAATATTTATAAAAAGAAATCAGTGGAAGTTTTGTTTTGTTCTAGCAGTTGCGTAATAGAGGGTGACATGGAATGCTATGTATTATAATTTGATTAAATACAAGTTTTGAATATCACGTTATCATGCCTGAGGGTATTAGTTACCTACAGTGACCAGAAATAACAACTATTCAAGAAATGGAAATGCTAATATAAAAAAGAATGTGAAATATTCTGCAATTTTTCTCCTTCACTGTAATAATTAGCACTGTTTCCTTGCAAAATTACAGCACAGTTACTCAAACATTAAATGCTCTTTGCTAAAATCAAATGTTTCATATCCTATATCTCCTCTGTCTAGGATAGGTAGAGGATTGATCCAAAGTCCATTCAAGTCGGACGGAACCTCTACATTCACTTTAATGGACTTTGGAACAGCCCTTAAATTTCTTTTTAAAAGTAGATGGACTTGAGGGTATTTTCCATCTCTGTCAGTCACAATCCTAATTTAGCAATGAACTTCCCTGCACGGTTATCCAGTAGTTTCTCAGTGAGTCCCTGTTACCTTTTTCTGTGTAATTGCAATGATGTTGAGATTTATTAGTTTCTCTGCCCAAAACAAAATAATCTGCATTTACTTCACTGGGATTATTGATACACTACAACTACATAGATGACATTTATGTCAGCAATATCATACAGTATGTAAGAAAAAGAAATAATAATAATATTTGTTCTGTTTGGTTTTGTTTGTATAAAAATCTGGGGTGGGAACTTCAAAGGAGCCTGAGGGAATTAGTGTCCAACTTTTAAAAGTCACATAATCCCCTCAGATTTCTTTCAGATTTCCAACCATGATAACTATAAATCTGTTAACATGGTTAGAGCTATTTAAATTCCTGAAATAGTCAGACATCATTTTCTGCATCAAACTGGTTATTTTTACAATGTTTCACTATACGCCAAGAATTAATTCTCTGGTAGACTGATCCAAAGCCCATGGAAGTAAATGAAAAGACTCCTACTGACTTCCATGGGCTTTGGATCAGGCCCTAGGTTATCTGCTGAAAATATCCACAGGTTAGGGAGATGTACACACTAAATAAAGATAAGGCAACATAAATTGCACTTCACAGCAGCTATGAAACCTGCTGAAATCTGAGGCCAGTTTTTCTAAATTTAAAAAATATGAACTTAATTCTCTTCTTACTTACCTTGGTTTACACTGAGGTATCTCCACTAATTTGAATGGATTTACACTGATGTAAATGAGACTAGAATCAGGCCCTATAAACCTCACTGCTGGGTGACAAAACATTTATTCATATGCTTCATTCAGATACATTGACCGGCTGAAATACAGTTACCACTGACAGCACTGACTGTGGAAAAAACAATCCTTATGTGTTTTGTCTCCACTTTTTCCTGCAGGGGGTGCAGCTTTTATTTTCCCAAATACTTCAGTTTATCCAGAAGCGACACAAAGAATTACAACCAGGCCAGGTATGAATGATGATCTTTTTATGTGATGTGATCTTGCTCACTCTCACTACCCCTCTTTCTTTCTCCTTCAGATGTCTCCTATAAAATAGCACAGTATATAAATGTTGAGTAATGTATATCTATAGGTATATATGGTCCCCTGTGTGGGATGAAGTGGGAGGGAAGAGCAGTTTAATTAGTCTGTTTTTTCTATAGTCATCTGTTTTTGAGGCAGTGTGGCCTAGTGAACTCAGGAGACCTAGGTTCTGTCCCCAGCACTTTCCATTGGCCTGCTGAGTAATCTTGGGCAAATCACTTCATCTGTCTGTGCCTCAGTTTTCTCATCTGTAAAATGAGGATAATGATACTGACCTCCTTTGTGAAGGGCTTTGAGATCTCCTGGAGTAAGTGCTATGTAAGACTGTGATATAAGTATTATTATTTGTTCTCTCTCTGTTTACTGTTTATTTTTGAGACAAAACAACTAGATACAAGGGTATAAAAGCATAAAAACAAACAACAAGAGATTTTTTAAGTATATCAGAAGTGGGAAGCCAATGACACAATATGTGGGTCTGCCAGATCACCAGGGGTAAAGAGAACAATGAAGGAAGAAAAGAACAATACTGAGAAGCTACAGGATTTCTTCACTACTGAGGATATTGGGAAGATACCTAGCCTGGACCTTTGCTTTTCCAATAATAAAGAGCAGGTACTAGCAGGGATTGAGGCAACAGAAGAAAGTGATTAAAAAGCAGAAAGTCACCAGATCCAGGTGGTATATATCCAGGAATACTGAAGGGACTTAAAATTGAAGTGACTGAGCTGCTAGTAAAGATATGCAACCTCAAACTAAAACAGCTAGTACACCAGAGGATTGCAGGATAGCAAATGGTGTATGTATATTTAAAAAATGCTCTAGATAATAATCCAGGAAATTAATCACCACTAAATCTTGCACTGGTTGAAATGATAGTTAAAAATTAAATAACAAAAAAAACCTTAGAAGTTCATAATATAATAGGGTCTAACTGGCACAATTTCTGCAAGGAAATCATGCCTCGCTTTATTGATATCAATAAAGTATTAGATATAAAAGAACCAGTTGACGTAATTCATTTAGACTTTCAAAAGACCTTAAACAAAGCCCCTCACTAGAGGTTACTAAAGAAATTGAGTAGTAATGGGATGAGTGGCAAAATATTGTCATGGATCAAAAACTGGCTAAGACAGAATGCTAAAAATAGGAACAAATGATCAACTCTCATTGTGACAAGAGGTTAACAGTAGGTGCCTCACAGTTCAATTAGGATGACTGATGTTTAATGATCTGGAAAAGGATGGTGACAAAATCGGTGACAAAAGTGAGGAAGCAAAATTTGCAAATGGCACAAAATTATTTAGATTAGTTAAATCCAGAGAGAACTGTGAGGAACTTCAGTGGGAATTAACCAAGCTAAGTGAATGGGCAATACAATGGCTGATGAAAGTGAATGTTGATAAATGCAATACACCTCTACCCTGTTATAACGCGACCCAATATAACACAGGTTTTCATATAGCACTTTAGCGGTGGGGCTCTGGCGGTGATTGAAAGGGTCTGGGGCTCCGGCTGCTGCAGGGAGCCCCGGGCCCTTTAAGTCACCGCTGGAGCCCTGCCGCTGCTACCCTGGGGCTGCGGCAGCGGGGCTCAGGCAGCACTTTAAAAGGACAGGGCTTCCCGCAGTGGCCGGAGCCCAGAGCTCTTTAAATCACCACCAGAGCCCTGCCGCTGCTACCCGAGGGCTGCAGCAGCGGGGCTCACCAGCAATTTAAAGGGCCCAGGGCTGCTGTGGGGAGCCCTGGGCCCTTTAAATCATGGCTGGAGCCCTGCCGCCACTACCCCGGGGCTGCGGCGGGGGGCTCCGTTGGCAATTTAAAGGGCCTGGGGCTCCCTGTGGCTGGAGCCCCAGGCTCTTTAAATCACCGCTGCAGCCCTGCCACCGCTACTCCGATATAACGGCGTTTCACTTATAACGCAGTAGGGATTTTTGGCTACCCACAACCGTGTTATATCGGGGTAGAGGTGTATAATGCACATTGGAGGGAAAAATTTGAACTATTCCTATACTGAGTTTTAAATTAACCTCATTAATTCAGGGAAAAGGACCTGGGCATCACTATGGGCTGCTCAATGGAGACCTCTGCTCAGTGTACAACTGCTGTCAAAAAAAACCTAACAAAATGTTAAGCTGCATAAAGAACAGGGTGGAGAATGATATGGAAAAGATTATTGTGCCACTATATAAATCAAGAGTTCAGCTTCATTTGGAATATTTTGTTCAGTACTGGTCACCCCATCTCCAGAATTATATTTGCAGAATTAGAGGGCATTCAGAGAGAAGTGATAAGAATGGTTAAAACCCTGGAAAAGCTCTCCTATGGTGAGCAATTGGTAAGTCAGGGATTTTTTACCTTAGATAGGAGATGACCAATGAGAGGTACATGATAAAATTATTACAAAATAATGAGACATTTAGAAAAGGTGGATTGGGAACTTCTATTTTCCGTGTGTCTCAATACAAGAATGAGAGGACATTCAATGAAATTGAGAGGAAGCAAATTCAAAACTGATAAAAGGAAATACTTTGTCATACAACACATGAGTAGACTTTGGACCTCGTTGTCATGGGATGTTGTTGAAGCACAGAGCTTAGCAAGATTCAAAGAGAGATTGGACATGTATATGGATAACAAGAATATTCAATTAGAGTAGTAATTATAAACACAAATCTATATCAGATATGAAACCTGATGCTTCAGAGCTCTCACTAATCTCTAACTATTAGGGGTAGGAGAAGACTACATTGGGTGGAAGATTAGCCCACATCTGTCTACTGTGTGGAGTCTTCAGTCTTCCTCTGAATAGCTGGAAACAGGATACAGGGCCGGTGCAAGGATGTTTTGTGCCCTGAGGCGCTCCCCCTTTTGCTGCTCCCCATCCCCCATCCTCCGCCCTGAGGCACCCCCATCTCACCCCTGCTCCGCGCACGAGCACCCCGAGCACGCCGTTGCTGCTTCACTTCTCCCGCCTCCCAGGCTTGCGATGCCTAAGCTGATTGGCACCGCAAGCCTGGGAGGCAGGAGAAGTGAAGCAGCTCACCCCTGCTCTGCCTCCTCCCCGAGCACGCCGTAGCTGCTTCATTTCTCCCACCTCCCAGGCTTGCGGTGCCAATCAACTTAGGCGCCGCAAGCCTGGGAGGCGGGAGAAGTGAAGCAGCAATGGCGTGCTCGGGGAGGAGGCGGGGCAGGGGTGAGCTGGAGTGGGGAGTTCCCCTGCGTGCCACCCCCTCTTACTTGCTGAAGGCGGCCCTCCCCGCGCTCCATTGCCCCAGCTCCCTCCGCCTAAATACCAGCCGCAACCGGGGCGTCCGAAGATCTGGCCCCCGCGGTCGCTGCCGAAGAAAATGCCGCCCCCCCAAATCCTAGCGCCCTAGGCGACTGCCTAGGTCGCCTAAATGGTTGCACTGGCCCTGACAGGATAGCAGACTAGATGGAACACAGGACTTTGCCAGTATGGCAATTCCTATGTATCTATCCTTAGTGCATACTCCTCTGGATGGTTCATTCATTTATTTTTTTTTAAATACAGGAGAATCAAATATGATTTTCTTACATAAAATGAAAGTAATTTCTTATATATGTATTTCCTTTCTGTCTGTATTTTTATTAATTATTTGTTGTTTATTCTGTGAATCAAGAATTTTGATAAAGGTATGTTTAAAATATGATCAAATACATTAATATGGTCCTTGAAATAACACATACAAGAGTTATACAATAAAATCGTATCATGCCCACTCTCATTATGCTCCCCCATGGTACACCACAGGGCTTGGTCAGAAGAGAAACCACATTGCTTCATGGGAGATGTAGTCTAGCCAGGGAGCCCAGCCCAGAGGAGAGAACTGCAGCTCCCAGGAGGCTATTCAACACCAAATGCAGTATAATGTTGAACTGATTCAAAATGAAACGTTTTGAGTCAGTTCAGTCAATCAAAATATTTCAGTTTGGGTCCGGCTGACCTAAAATGTAAGATTTCATTTGCTTTTTCCCAATAGAAAATCAAAACAATTAAGTAAAATAGAAATTTCCAACAGAAACTTTTGATGTTTCAGAAATAGTATTTTCTGTTGAAAAATCACTTCAGCAGAAAATTCCTGATAACTCTAGTTTTCAGACAAGGTCCAAATCTTAAATGGAATGGGGACAGCCTAAATTTTACAGAGAAACTATTTCATAACTAAATGCCCTTTTGCTAATAACAGGAGTAGATGTGATTGTTCTCGAGGCAATCATTGATTACAAGTAAAAGGAAAAAGAGGCATAGAGGATGCTAAAGTAAAAATGCATCAGCCAAACATTGGGAAGCAATTCCAGAGAGTGAATCAAAATTAAACAATTACCATTGTTAAATGAATATAATGGAGAATAGGAAGTGAGTGAGGTTCCTGAAGAATTTAGAATGACAAAGTCATATTTCTTCAGCTGTCCTGGCAATAGAATACCAGGAATTTTTTGCAAGTTAAAAGTGATACACTGTAGTAGCTCAGGAAGGACTAATATGGGATTACCTAAATGTCTCATCAAACGAGAGGGAATTACAAGATCTGTTCTAGATAAGGACATAATGTTCCCATTTCTCATGAGTAAAAACAGACCTGCTTATCTATGATAGCAATATGTTTAACAAAATACAAATCATTGTTCAAATAATCTCCCAGATCCTGAACTAAGAATGAAGTCTTAATTTTGATGCTGTTTCAAGTAGGGCTGAGAGCTGGATCTTTCCTTTAAAAGAAGGCGCAGTCACACAACCGTACGAGGATGTGTTTTGCCTCTTGACTCAAGAGTTTTCTCACAGTACTAAATTTATACTATTTAATGAATTTCAGGTATGTGGTATTTTAAAAATAAAATCCTAACAACTAGCACTTCTATGCAGATGCACAAGTGCCATGCAACTTCCCTTTATATACAGTTACACAAGAGTTTACAATCTGAGGTTCCCTCCTCCCCATCCCCCTCAAGAAAGCAAACAAAGAACGAGAAGGAGTGCAGACTGGCTGGTGACAGGCACATATCTCATTAGTTTCATGTTTTTCCCCTTTCCTACCTTCTTTGTGGGAGAGTGAAGAGTTAGGAAAAATTGGAACTACCAACATGTGTACCTGACATCACCCTTTCCCCACTTTGCTTGTATATTGTGTCCTACTCCCCCTCCCTTTGGGCTAGATTCTTGGCCCAGCTCAAAATGTTGCACACACTGGTCACATACCCCGGCTGCGAATACCACTAGCATGGAAGGGTTCTCAGCAGGTGCAGCATAGCCAACTTGTGCACCTCCCACGATGCTTCCTGGTGCACAGGGCTTGTAGGTGGAGGATATAGCAGCAAGCAAAGGGGAGTGGATGAAGTAGGTGGCACTCTGACAGTCCTCATCTGGCTTATGATCCGTTGTGGATCATAGCCACCTAGTGCTTGTTTAGAGTAGCCCCCAGGCTGCTCTAATCTTCATCCAGAGCTGGGCAGCGGATCAGCTCCCTGACAGCACCCCCTCCATGTCCACTGTGTGCAGTAGAAGCTGGACACAGAACACAATTTGAAACTTTGTCTGTCTTGGTTTTCCTTTTGGATGGTAAGTTCTCCAGGGAGAAGACTATCTCTAACTATATGCTTTAATGGTACTGAGCACAATTGGATCCCTATTTGATTGGGGCTTCTGGGTGCGACTATACTGTACTATAATAAATAATTATAATAGTACTGTATACTGTTACTCAGATCAGGGATAAATACCTATACAGTTAGCACTATTTTCTCCAATTCTCCATGTTTCCACAAGAGAAGAATGTGATATAAAAGTAGAAAAATCAGGGATAAAAAGGCACAGTTACTTAAAATATAATACAGAACAAAAAGTGTGTATCTCAGCAAAACCGAAATTTTGAGAGTGTAAGATTCCATCAGACCACAGTGATGGCAGTGCCAGTTATACACTCACGCCAAACAGACTAAATAAATTAAAGGCAATTTGGTTGTGAATTACACATTACACTTTGTTTCCATTCAATTCTCTCTCTAGTAGTGTCTGAGAATGGGCAGATATACAAAAGCCACACTCAGAGTTAAACTGCCTTCTCAGCTGGTTCACTACTTCCTACCTGATTTCATTTTTAAAGATTGTCAAATAACCTTTCTAAAAGAAATCTAAGACACTATTAAGAATCTGCCATCCATCCAAAGGAGTCTATGTTCCTATTTTAATACAGCACTGATTTGGCAATAGGTGTATTTTATTTCCTTTCTTGAGCTCTCAAACCAGGCCCAAAGTTAGTATATTGTATATATTATAGCTACTGGAGCAGAGCAAAAAGAGGCTCCATATGGCCCAGACTAAGGTTGAAATTAATGAAAGGGGAGGACGTGGAACCACACAGCTCCCTTCATCCCCAAGCTAGCCAATGAGTGGCTGGACACTCCTGTGTCCCCTCACTGTGTGTTCTCCATCCCCGTTCAACTGGGGCTGTCCCAATCACTGCCGGCCCATCGTTTCCCACCTACTGAAGTGGTTGGGTGGCATTGCGCTGTGAGGGTTACAGACATGTGAGCTGTCACTGTCATGTTAACTTGTAGGGTGTTTCAGTTTCGTTTAGCAACTATTTGAAATTGGTTTTATGGGAATGACAGTGGGGAATGCTCAAGTGTAAGCCATCAGCTAACTGTTAGCCAAAAAGAGGTGGGTTTAGTGAATGAGTCTGAAAAAGGAGAGTGAAATTGCTTGGTGCACAAGAGGAGAAATGCAGTATCCAGTGTAAGAAAAAAAGAAGGAGCCATAGGTGGGAGAACAATAGACAAATGAAGGCAGCAGAGTTAACAGAGTAAAGGGCACATGCACAGGGAAAAGTAGGAGACAAGGGCAGAGATGTAGGTATAGCAGAGGTACAGGATATTTAACACAGCCCCACTGGGTCCAAAGGATATCAGGACTAGCCATTGCCTCAGTTACAGAGCAAATCCTTCCAAATGCTCTATGATGAATAAGAATAAATAATTTCTTTATTAAAAAGTTACATAACATTAAATAAAAAAAATTAAATTTATCAAAAGTCTCAGTAGTTACTTAGTGGAACATCATAATAACAAGACCAGTACTGTACTGTCCCCACTAATATCCTCACTGGATGTGACCATATGTAGCTCTCAAGCCTTCCACATTGCAAACTGCAGCTACGGAGCCTCACCTCGAGGACTGACAGCAGCAGACTAACAAGGCAGTAAAAAGACCAAAGTCCATTTTCTTAAAACAATGAATGGTACAAGAGACTTTCATCCGATGCACAGTGATGGGAAATCTCACTCGAGTGACTAACACTTACTCCTGTCTCCAACCTCCATGGATCCTTGAACCCACTCCAGTCAGCCAGGCTCTAGCATGAGCTGTCAAAGTGCCTGCTCAGTCCCTTCCCCTACATCCCAGTGGAAGTGTGGGTGGGTGGGTGGGGTGGAGGTAAAAGGCAAGAGAAGAGTTGTGGAGACCCTTGAAGGTGAGGACAATACATTTGAATGTGAGGTGGAAGGAGACAAGAAGCCAGAGAAAAGACATGGTCACAGCAGTGGGGGAGAGCGAAGATATTTTTGCAGTGGCGTGGTGAGTAGACTGCAGGGGAGAAAGGAAAGAGGCAGGTAGTTAGGGAAGCCAGGGTGCAGCTGTCAGGGTGAGAGATGACTCTCGTCGCAATGGGGATCCTTCTCATTTCAGTAACCTTCCCATGTCCAGTGATTTTGCCATTAAGAATGTGTCACACTTCATGCCATATATACTTAAGACAATTTATTTTTCTTTACAGATTTATCATATGAACAAGCCAGAAGGTCAGCATGGACAAGTCATAGTCACCCTGCTCCTCAATCAAAAGGTTAAGCATCTGCTTACTTTCTAGCATAGGGGCCCAATTCATGTCAGGAGTATCTCCTCTGGAAATAGAATTCAAACTTGAGCACCTATATTATGCTGCAGAATTCTGCATTTGGGTATTCAAATTATTATTTGGGTGTCTGAAACTGGTACTGGGGTATCAAAGGGCTGGTCTGAGAATTTAAATAAGAATTTGGGTGTTTTAAACTTAGGCACCCAAATTTGAACATCCACCTTCAGTAGGCCTATTTTTGATATTGCTCACTCAGGAAAAGAAAAGTAGTAAGAGTTTGGATCAATGTAAAATTCTCAGCTCTACCAATAAATCAAACAGAGATATAGAGTGTAAGCACTGCAGACTCTGCAGAAAAAATAGGTTAATACTTACTGAGTAGTTGAAATGTTTTAAAAGCGATTTGAGTATTCCTTCTAAAGTTTGTTCTTTAAGGTTTCGGGTCCCATTTTCTCTTCTATGACTGCAAGCAGAGAGGAGTCTAAGGGGGAGCTCTGCCTCTGTGGTATGGTCCCCTTCCCTTCCCACTCCAAGAAAACTCCTTCATGGGGACTGTCTGGGATTCTAGCTCCACAAAGTTGGAGGGAGCAGGCCATAGCTGGACGCCTCTGGATTCTCCCCACCCCAACCTGCAGGAGAACACAGGGCAAGCCCCTTATCAACAGTGGATGCCATAAGATCCACAAGGGAAAAGGGGTTAAAACACTAGCTGCTTCTACTGGGGGAGAGGGAAACCACACAGACACCCCTCCTCTACCACAATGGAAGAATTCAGAGGAAACACTGTCTGTAAATCATTAGAACGCATAGATTTTCCTCTCCCCTGCATGGGTTAGTCACGTATAAGGAAGAACAGAGGCACTTCTTTGCGATTTATACAGTATATGCTCCCTCCAAAAAGTAACTTTACATGTACGTTATTTAGGAGAAATTCATTGTTTCTTATCCACCCTACATCGGTATCTTTGACAGGAAACAACAGATATATGTTATGTTGAAAAAGGTCAAATAGTGACAGAACTTGCCTTAAGCTGAAGACTTTCTGCTTTAGAATTTCTCATATTTGATACTGTCTTAGCAGACAAGTCCAATAAACATGTGACTATTATGCCAGATGTAATTATCAGTAACAACTATGTCCTTCCAGGAAGGCCCAAACCTGCTCTTATTGAAGTCACAGGCATGTTTGCATTTATTTTAATGGGAGCATGATCAGGTCAGATCAGTTTAACATATCAGGGCAAATCTCATAGTTGACATCACCAAGTGCTGATATGTTGAAGTCCAGTGAGTTGACTCTTCTTGTGCCAGTGATGACTTTGGTCCACCCAATGTAAGACAGTTTTGTTGACTGATTTTGAAACTAGAAAAAAATAGATAAATGTATGAATTTTTCTATTTTCAGCTACCCAACCATCATCATCAACAGTGCCCAAAACAGAAGACCAGCGACCTCAGTTAGGTGTGTGTAACTTTATTTAAATTGGATCTGGGTTAAATGGAGTATATTAAATGTGATCTGAAGTGCACTGTAGTCTGCCAACAAATAGCCAACTATGAGAGCAGACGCAAGCAATTAGCAGAGACCCCCTCATAGTGGCTGGGCTCATTGTAGCATCCAGCGTGGTGGCTGAATTGTGTATTCATGTCTTGTGTGTACTGGTGACTCAAACTGAGACCCCCATGATCTACAAATCAAAGATTCAAGAATACAAATTAACAATTTGCTGGAAAGTTGGATGTGGTGGACCTCCAAGTTGCCAACATGCTGTCACAGCTCACTGTGACTTTCTTTTAGTAATTCTTACAAGGGTCTTGTTGCCTTCAAGGGGATCAATGAGCGATTAAGCAAAGCACGCATATTCAGTTCAAGTACAAAAATGTGGAATCTAAGGATTTCAAAGGATTCTGTTCATAATGATTGGCTGGAGTAGTAGCATCAGAAAAATGTACAGAAGTGAAGATTTCAGTATTTAGGAGAAATATAGATAAAACTAGAATTCTTCACACAATCCTACTAGAGTTTGAAATCCTGGATTCCTGAAATACAGGGCTGAAAGCTGGAAGGATTTTCACTTTGTTGGGTAACTATCAGGAGAAAGTATCGGTTTTATCAGATTATGTTCAAGTAATCTTGAAAGGCGAAAGAGTTTTGTGGCTGCAGAGCAATTATTGTATGGGACAGAAACCCAGAGTATTAAGCTAGATTGTCCCTTGAATGAGAAAGTACATCAAAAATTCTGAGTCAGTAATGGCTTTTACTAATGGCAAAATGATAGAAATGGGAGATGAAGTACACCTGCAGGATAATCTGGATTCAGATGGACACCGATTCCGTGTTTTTTAAATGGACTTTTCATTATTCTGGATTTTGTTATAGCTAAATAAGAATATGTGCATGACTGCATTTCATTAGCTTGAATTGTTTATATGTATGTGGTTTGAGAAGTATTATTATTGCTGTTTGTCAAAAAGCATTTCTTAGTTTAATATAATCAGGCCTCCAAAGGCTTTCAAGAAATATACAGTAACTCCTCACTTAATGTTGTTGTTATGTTCCTGAAAAATGCAACATTAAGTGAAACGATGTTAAGCAAATCCAATTTTCCCATAAGATTTAATGTAAATGCAGGGGGTTAGGTTCCAAGGAAATTTTGGGGGGGCAGACAAAAGGCATTATATACTGTACAGTACTGTACTGTGGTTAGGAAGTGCCCCTGGCTTACCCCACACAGATACAGCCTGCTGCAGGCAAGGACTCTAGGAAGCACCTTCACAGCAGGAGTGGCAGTTTCTCCGGAGAAGAACAGGTGCCGACTTTGCCGGGGGATGCTCCAAGCCCACCTCTTCCCACCCCCACTCCACCTCCTCTCCGGAGCACGCTGCATCCCTGCTCCTTCCCCTTCCCCCCACCAGAAAGTCCTAAGCACCGCCGCTTAGGACTTTCTGTAAGAGAGGGGGAGGAGTGAAGACGTGGCACTTCTCCACTCTACCCCCTCCCTCCCAGCGCTTCTCTGCTGCCAAACAGCTGTTTGGCGGCGCTTAGGAATTTGCGGGGGGGGGCCGTGCAGACACAGCGTTTCCCCGTTCCTCCCCTTCCCTTCAAGAAAGTACTAAGCACCTGGGAAGCACTGGGAGGGAGGGGGAGGAGGCAGAAAAGAGGAACATGTGCAATGCTCCCTTGTAAAGTTGCTGCTCTTCCACAGAATCTTACAAGCAGTGGATAGAGCAGGCAGCCAAACGATGTTATAAGGGACCATTGCATAACTTTAAACGAGCATGTTCCCTAACTGAGCAGCGACGTAACTTTGAAACAACGTTAAGCGGGCGGACGTTAAGTGAGGAGTTACTGTATTGGTAATTTATGTAAACTTTTTGAGAACATTTAGTTGCTGTGTGCGTGCTATGATTAGTATTTTACATTTATAAAGAACGCAACCTGAGTATCCTCTTGGCTGTAAAACTGGCAGCCAACTGAGAGCAGCTGTCAAGTGGCCAGAGAACTCAGGGCCTTGAGAAGGACTTGAAGGTCTTCTACTGCCCTCTAGTTTTGGCTTTGGTATTTGTGGAACAGAATCCCTTTTCCGTTTGTTTCTTGATTTGAACTGGGATTTTCAAAGGAGCCTAAAGGAATTCCATGCAAGAACCATTGAAATGCTATGGGAGCTGGGTGCCTAACTCCTTTTGGCTTCTTTGAAAATCCCAAGCATGAGTCTTTATATAGCATATTCCTTGATGGATCAAATTTTCATAGGCGGTTCAACCCAACCTCCATTGTATGCATTCAGCTATGCACTTGCAAAGCACTTAATGGATGCTATTTTTGTACATTAAAGGTTTTGCTTTGCATTCATAAATTCTGGTATTTGTTTATGCAAAAATAGTGCACAAAAATGAGTGAAGTGAAACAAACTAGGTCACACAGAAATAGAGGCCACATTAGCATTTCACCAGTTTTCATTAATTTAGAGCAAATGTAATTACTGGGGCATATGCTATGTAAATATAAGTGATGACAACTCCCTTTGTTCTGGTCTAACAAGTGAATTGGCCTATGCTTACTAGCCCATATAATGTTTCATTGAGATTCACACAAAAGTGAATTGGCCTATGGCTCTGATTTGAGCTGGCAACTGCTAGACAGCATCACATATATTATTCTCACAGCAAAATGACTGACCAAGTATTATTATCTTATGAACTACAAATGGCTAATAACATAATTTAGATTGGTTAACGATTAAACCACACAGTGTTTTAATATCATGTGCTGCAAAGAGATGCAGGAGTAGGGTGACCAGATGTCCTGTTTTTAAAGGGACAGTCCTGTTTTTTGGGACTTTTTCTTATATAGGCGCCTATTACCCGCCACCCCCTGTCCCATTTTTTCACAGTTGCTATCTGGTCACCCTATGCAGGAGACACATTAAAGAGCCACTTGTGGCTCGCAAACCTCAGCCTGAGTATCACTGATTTAAAGTAAGGAAGGATGGGAACGGGGCAATTCCTCCTTTTCTGCTTGCTTTGGATAAGCTGCACTCCCTCAACAGCTCTTCTTTCTCCTTGGCTAGTGCCTTCCTATTTCAATGTACTTTAACCACTGGACTTGGGCAGGAGATCTCATGTGATACCACACAGTTTGCAGGTCCTTAGGGTGGACTGAGCATTTGTGTATGTATCCGTGACAGTTACATGCGCAAAGAGGTGTGTATGCATATTTGCGTGCACTCAGTTCCGGCCATGTTTTGAAAATCTGGTCTTTTGTTTTGCCATTTAGAACTTATTCTAAAAACACTTTTCATTAAAATGAACTCAGAACACAAGAAAATAATGTTCTTAAGTAAATCAATTATTTTAAAACCACTGGGTGATAATTTCACTTTGTTTTTAATAACCCTTTTGTTGGGAAACAAATGCAGAATATTGCAACTTGTTAACAAGACTCTGAAGTAGGGTTTTTTGCCTCTTTTGTAATAACACTGGAATTTCAAAAATGATTTTATGTAATTACAACCTTTTAATTTGTTTCTTTTGTCCATATTTTTGTAGATCCGTATCAGATTCTTGGACCAACCAGCAGCCGTCTTGCAAATCCAGGTGAGAAGGCGTTTTGCTGCCTGAGGGATGACTTTTCTTCAAATTTTACATTTTATCTCTATCACTTGTTACAGTTTTGAAGGCAGGGTTCAGCAATGCAGTGAGCATTCTCAGCTCCCATTGAAATCAACAGAAATTAATCTGGATTGCAAGATTGGTAATCATATGAATAGTCTTACTGATTCAGAGAGGGTCAGTGCAAGGCATATGCAGTACTTAAGCCTTATTTTGAGGACTTAAGTGGGATTTAAGCAGTGCATTGGACTTGCAGTGGCCCATTGCACAGGGTTGGATTTCATCCAAAGAGAACAAGGCAAGTAAAATTAGTCCCATTATTCGATTAGAAAGGAAGGGAGAGAGCAGTGAATATTTGGCCAGTGTCTAACATGGCAGATTTCTCCAGTAACTTAGACCCTGTCCACATAGTCAAACTGTGTTTTTTATTATTAGAAATATATTTAATCCATTAAAAACGCTATCCAAAATATTCAATAATGGCAGTTCATTTCATTCATATGTTCTATACATGGGGCCAGAGCCGCAGCTGGTGAAGCTTAACAGCCAGTTTACCCTCACTGAGGATCTGGCCCAGGATGAAAATATGGGTTTTGAGTGGTTCATATCACAAGTAAAACCACTAAGTGAGCATTTCTTTTTGACATTGATTTTATTATTTGCAGAAATTATGCCACATACTAAACTAGGCAAATAAAAGAGACTTTTAAATAAATAACTTTATGAACTGACAAGCAGTAAATGGGAGCAAATGAGAAAGCAGAATCCCCTCTGCAAAGAAACAACTGGGTTAGAAGTCTCAAAGACATTCTCCCAGTATCGTTCCAAGAAAAATCAGAAGATTTTGTTTAAATATGGCATTCCATCCAGGAATATCTTATTGAACACAATCCAAACTATGGCCTATAATGTTAAAAGGCGAGGGCGGGGGGAGGAGAGGGGGAGAAGGTGAGGGAGCTTCCTTGTTAACTGTTATTGATATACTATGGACCAGGCTGATGTAATTGTTAATCTGACTCCACTGTAGTCAGTCTGGTTTTACAACCATATAACTGAGATAGACTAGCAATGCATATGCCAAATACTGTTACCCCTTCTTTAGCAGCCAAAGGGTAGAATGCTCCTTTCTGTCTACTCCCTTTTCCTATTGTTAGTAAGATTTCTTTCTGTAAGAATGATTGAATCATCATGATGATTCTTTTGATGATATTGTTGTGACCTGTTTAGGTAGGAGTATTTCAACACTAAACGTTCTTTTTCCCTTTCATTTAGCTGTATGGTATAGTTACATCAAACCAGGTTATAGTTTAGTTTGCATTTTAAGATAAAGATTTTTATATTCCATAAAAATACAAATGAGAATTACTGCTGTTTTCAAGAGGGCTAAAGGAGTTAGGTGTCTAAATCCCATTACAATTAATTGGAAGTTTGGCATCTAACTCCCTTAAACTCCTTTGCAAATCCCAGCATAGCACATATAGCATCAACTGGCTTTTTGCTAGCCTTGTGCCTATGGCATTGTGAAAAGAGCTAGTGTGAAATGCCCTGGATAGAGATACATGTTAACATTTGGGGAGAGCCACGGGTATGGAATTTCTATAAACTATTATTCCTGCACTTTAACAAGCTTTGTGTATTTATAAAATGGTGAAATTACCTTCTCATTAAAAGGAAATTGACAGAAACCATTTATTTTCATATGACTATATATTACATTTGGAAGGCAAGTGTTTATATTAAAACATATGTTGGATTGTTTATTCAGAAATTTGTGTTTTGTCCAGTGCTGGACTGTTTATTGATTTTCAAACTCTAATCCTCTAGTTATATTTCATGTATTAAAAGTGTGTGCTTTGCTCATACCATGGATTCTTTTGTTTGTTTGTTTGTTTAATCATGTTAATGGAACAGAAAAAATTCATTAAGTACAGTTTGCATAAATATCATTTAAAAGAATAAAAGTTTCAGTTGCACTGAAGTATAAACTGCTAATATATTTCAGATGTGACTTTAGATTGATATGATAGTCCACCCTCATAAACTTTCTTAAAAAATGCTCATTTATTAGCCCCACATATCTGCTTTTTAAAAAAATCTAATTTTTGGACAGAGATATAGAGTACTTAGAAGTTAGCACCGAAAATCTGCTTGGCAAATTCTGCTGACATTGCGACTGCAATATACAGAGCATTGAAATCTGTTACAGAGTATCAGCGCTGCTTTGTCATAAAATACAACTTTTTTACATGAATATTGGTGGCAGGACCTATCTAATACTACTGCCAACTGTTTAAAAGGTTCGTATTTTATTTTTATAATGTTGTGTAGAGACCTACTGCAAAGTTGTCAAAAACAACACAAATTCTTTCTCTTTAAGATTTAATTTCCAAAGAAGGGAGAAATACCAGTGTTTGGAATCGTAACTTCAGCACTCATTTTCACTCCTGTTTGACAGAGAACAATTACAAGAACTTTATAGACCTTTTAATTGTTTTCTCAAATGCTGTGCAATGCAGTCAGATGCAATGCAACAGCAATCTAATGAGTTTCCATTCTACGTTTCCGTAACTATTGGAAATGGGTGATATGGTTTGGAAAAGATCCAGCTTTCTCTAAACTTCTCCATTTTGTGTAGGTTTATTCCATAATGGAGAAAATTTAGTTGCAAAATGATATTGTGGGAACAAGAAAATTATTATGCAAGTGAAAGCTGTTTCTCCTGAACTTTAGAGATTAGTTTCTTATATCTGTGTTGTATTATTTCACCATCAATTTTCCAAAGCAAATGACAAGAGATAATTATTAAATATGCACATAATGGCATTTTGCCTGTCAAAATAGGGAAAACAATACTTTAAATTATGGCCCCTGCTGTGCAGATTTTTTTTTTAAGAGAGAGAGAGAGACACTAGTTAGACTGGGAGACAGGAGCAGAAGTTGCAACATTTCCTAATTAGGGATCTGTGGTGAAAATGCACTTGCATTTCATATGTGAAAGTCGGGAAGTGTTGATGTTCTAATGTTATTAGTCATTGGTTCTTCACTTTTCCCCCCCCACAACCATAGGGAGTGGACAGATACAGCTGTGGCAGTTTCTGCTGGAACTCCTGTCTGATAGCTCCAATTCCAATTGCATTACCTGGGAGGGCACCAATGGAGAGTTCAAGATGACTGACCCTGATGAAGTAGCCCGGCGCTGGGGAGAAAGGAAAAGCAAACCCAACATGAACTATGACAAACTCAGTCGTGCACTCCGTTACTACTATGACAAAAATATTATGACTAAAGTCCATGGTAAGCGTTATGCCTACAAGTTTGACTTCCATGGAATAGCTCAGGCCCTCCAGCCTCATCCTCCAGAGTCATCCATGTATAAGTATCCAACAGACCTACCCTACATGAGCCCCTACCATGCACACTCTCAGAAGATGAACTTTGTAGCTCCCCATCCTCCTGCTCTACCTGTAACTTCCTCCAGCTTTTTTGCTGCCCCTACTACATACTGGAATTCACCAACTGGAAGTATCTACCCTAATACTAGACTTCCAGCCACCCATATGCCTTCTCACCTTGGCACCTACTACTAAGTAGGAAAAAAATAAGAGACACTTCTCCATGGAATATAGTACTCAATTAATTATGATGAACTATATTGGAGAACATTTAAAAATGCCTAAAGAGACATGAAAAAGTTTGACTTGTGGGAAAATGTCAAAAAGACTCTTTGTAGTAGGGAAAGTATTCAAGACGTATAAAGATGCTAAAATGTAATGTATATGGGCATCAAATCTGTGGACCAAACAACAAAAGACTGTTGTAGGTAAAAGCATGAAATGATAAGGACAACCTACAAAAGAAAGTGGTCTTAAAAAGTTGATAAGCTTCTGTGTAAAGTTTGATATCTTGCTAATGCAAACTGGGACTATACTACAGCAATATAAGGATCATTCTATAGTGACCTAACATACAGTATATGAATTTATTAAAAACAAAAAAACAACAACAAAAAAAACCCTCAAAACCAAAAAAACCCACCTGTATTTAAAAAAATGGAAACATATCAAAAAGACTGGTTGAGTGTGGAAGCTGATTTGGAATACAACACCATTGTTTTTGGTTAAACTCAAAAGGCATTCCATTCATTGTAAAGGTATCAGCTATTTCAAACTGTGAAGACAACCCAAGCTTTAAGATTCCTTGACAATACTACAGGAACCCTGAGCCAAACATTGGAATTGAGAATGTGCTGGAAGGCAAGAGTATGATTGTAAATCAAGGGCCTGCATCTGATACAGGAAGTAGAAAGGAGGAAGAGGAGGACGAAGATGAGAATGGGAGAAAAGAAACTTCTTTACCAGTAGATACTGAAGAGACTGAAAACTTGGTAGTGTTGGGACTATAAAGAATTACTTGTTTGGATTTCAGAAATATTTTGATCAGTATTATACCATTTCCAGTATTATAGAAGGAATAGACTTGATTTTTTTTTAAGTGGAGAAAGGGAAAAGCAGTAGAATTCAGAAATCAAAATATGCATCTCTTTAAAAAATGTAAAACTGGAATTGTCTGATATTTAAAAGTAACATTTAGGACCTCATCATTATTAAGGGAGTTTGTTTTCTACTGGTTTAAGGTAAGAGACAACCCCCGACTGCCAAAATCAGATATCATGTAAGTATTTTTGTGAGGCGGGCGCCAGTTTTTCTTTTTCGAGTCGCGAACGCTGTGCGTTTGTCAGAATGAAGTATACAAGTCAATGTTATTTTTTTTCCTTTTTATATAATAATTATATAACTTATGCATTTATACACTACGAGTTGATCTCGGCCAACCAAAGACACAAGAAAGGGACAATCAAAAATATTGTGGCCTTGAATTTTAACTCTGTATGCTTAATGTTTACATTATGAACTTATTAGTACTTAGAATGCAGAATGTATGTAATAAAATAAGCTTGGCCTAGCATGGCAATTCAGATTTACACTGTAGTCTGTATTTGCATTTATAGTAACCAAGATGCCTATTAGATCCTCTTCCTAAATGCTTTAAATATTTTAAAATATTCTGTTTTTAAAAAAAAATTATTTATGAATTTTAGCAATCATGAAAATGAGGGACAAATCCACACAGTTCTGTTAATACACCTGAATTCTGCCCTCTGTTGTTTCTGTCCTGAGATCCTCTTGAGTGGAGATTGTCAACTGTGCCAAATTTTTTGATGGTTTTGTGGCCAAACATGAAAATTAAGTCTAGAACTGGGGGAAGATTGTGATCCAGAAATTCTTTTTCATTATCATATGAGAAATCCCAGCCTACATCTTACTACTATATTAGAGTTTGTTTAACTATCATACAATCTTGCTATTAACATATAACCACTCCAGAGGTGATCCCGGCAATTACAGGCCGGTAAGCCTGACGTTAGTACTGAGTAAACTGGTTGAAACTATAGTAAGGAACAATATTGTCAGACATATAGATGAACATAATATGTTGGGGAAGAGTCAATATGTTTTTTGTGAAGGGAAATCATGCCTCACCAATCTACCAGAATTCTTTGAGGGGGCCAACAAGCATGTCAACAAGGGGAATCCAGTGAATATAGTGGACTTAGATTTTCAGAAAACCTTTGACAAGGTCCCTCACCAAAAGTTCTTAAGCAAAATAAGCTGTCGTGGGATAAGAGGGAAGGTCCTCTTGTGGGTTGGTAACTGGTTAAAATATATGTCAGTTATATATTTGATGGTCAGTTTTCAGAATGGAGAGAGGTAAATAGCGGTGTCCCCCAGGGGTCTATACTGGGATCAGTCCTATTCAACATATTCATAGATGATCTGGAAAAAAGGGTAAATAGTGAGGTGTCAACATTTGTAGATGATACAAAACTACTCAAGATAGTTAAGACCCAGCAGACTGCAAAGAGCTACAAAAGGATCTCTCAAAACTATGTGACTGGGCAAAAAAGTGACAGATTAAATTCAATGTTAATAAATGCAAAGTAATGCACACTCGAAAACATAATCCAAATTATACATATAAAATGATGGGGGCTAAATTAGCTGTACCACTCAAGAAAGATCTTGGAGTCATTGTGGATAGTTCTTTGAAAACATCCACTCAATGTGCAGCGACAGTCAAAAAAGCAAACAGAATGTTGGGAATCATTAAGAAAGGGATAGATAATAAAGCCAGAAAATATCATATTGCCTGTATGTAAATCCATGTATTGCCCACACCTTGAATACTGTGTGCAGATGTGGTCACCCCATCTCAAAAAAGATATATTAGAATTGGAAAAGGTTCAGAAAAGGGCAACAAAAATGATTAGGGTTATGGAATGGCTTCCGTATGAGGAGAGATTAATAAGACTGGGACTTTTCAACTTGGAAAAGAGATGACTAAGGGGGGATATGATAGAGGTCTATAAAATCATGACTGGTGTAGAGAAAGTAAATAAGGAAGTGTTATTTACTCCTCGTAACACAGGAACTAGGGGTCACCAAATGAAATTAATAGGAAGCAGCTTTAAAACAAACAAAAGGAAGTATTTCTTCACATAACTCACAGTCAACCTGTGGAACTCTTTGCCAGAGAATGTTGTGAAGTCCAAGACTATAACAGGGTTAAAAAAAATCTAGATAAATTCATGAAGGATAGGTCCATCAATGGCTATTAGCCAGGTTAGGCAGGGATGGTGTCCCTAGCCTCTGTTTGCCAGAAGCTCGGAATGGGCGACAGTGGATGGATCACTTGATGATTGCCTGTTCTGTTCATTCCCTCTGGGGCACCTGGAATTGGCCCCTGTCGGCAGACAGGATACTGGGCTAGATGGGCCTTTGGTCTGGCCCAGTATGGCTGTTCTTATGTTGATATTAGTAAATAAAATGAAGAATGAATAACTTCCATTATTCCTCACTTTAAAACTGAGCGAATGATAGCTTCTCAGTTTGTCATTACAATCCATCTTTAGTGTTTACACTGGGTAGAATGTTTTCTTTGTATTCTAGATTCAGAGTATTTCCACACTGTACATGGTGCCCAGATCCACATTTAGTATATAATTGCATAACTCCATTTTTTTACACCAGCTGAGGACCTGGCCTTGTCATTTAGGAATGGCTCTCCACAGCAGGCAGTGTTTATTGTGAAGAATACATACAATTAAGACTTCAAATGATGTTCCCTTCTTTGCTTTTCTTCTGCACCATTTAGTTAAATGGGTATGGTTTCATATTTTATTGTGAATATTTTGTATAGCTATTTTTCATTTTGATCATCCTTGCAGTGCAACAAGAACTTAGTTGCCAGACCTCCATGTTCTGGATATCTTGGCAATAGTCTGTAAATGTCAGATTACATTTAAGAATTTGAGCATTACTCAGATTGAAAGCAACAGCACAATCAGTCATAAAGTGGTAGCCTGGAAAAGATCCATTCAGAGCATGCAGCTCTTAAAAAAAGAAAAACTAACTGAAAGGTTACAAGAACTATGCTACTGGAAAAGGTTAGTCACTTGCTGTTTTAGAAAGTCAAGCCAGGCACACCTACCTTCTGAATATAAGAATAATAGTTTTCTTTTCTGTGGAAACTCATTTCTACAAATGTCTGATATTACATTGTGCACTCTACAGTAAAAAAGATATGTTTATTATTGAACCACCTTTTAATTAAACATTTTTAAAATCCAAATAAAACAGCAGCTGTATTTAAAGAAATCATCTGGAAGGGGCATAGGAGTAGTCACAATAGTGCCCATAGAGTTTTAGAATATGTCTCCCCGCTGCTCTTATCTGCAACAGGAACAACGGGTCTAATGCCTCCGTTTTGACCCTTGCAGAGATTGCTTGGATCAAGATGAAGTATCACGTCACATGTTGGAACCTGTGGCCAGTGTAGGCCGCACCTCTTAACAATTAAGAGCAAGATCCTTGGGTGTGCCTTCCCTGGGGATTCTGCTTGTAAAGCCAGTTGAACTGGCCATAGGAAGATTGCTTCAGTGTAGGAACGATGCCACCCTCTGTCTCTGCTACTGTTGTAAGTGACGTGGCCAGAGGGTAAGGAGTGTGGCCAGGACATTCAGTGGATGATTCCTAAATGCCATTTCAGCCCACGGCACAGATGGTTCCAATTACCAACTTCTAAGAGTGTCCTCAGCAACCTTTACATTCCTTTTCTGTGTCTAGCATATTCCACCATTTGGATCCTGCAGAGCCTCAAGCCCTAGATTCTTTGTATATTCTGCATGGAGACAAAAGGACTCAGGGATTTTGAGTGAGTGCTGAACATTCCTTGCTTAGTTCATATTGTGCTAAAACTCTTACAATAAGGCTTAAATTGTGCAAACTTCTAAACAGAGAAACAAAACCTAAACTTTAAATGAGCCTTTGTATATCTTTACACCTTTCTTTTCATTCTAACACAGAATTTGAAACAAGAATCTTCCAAGCGCCTCTTACAAAATAAACTCAGGTCACATTAGTTGCCAAATGAGGTGCTCCTCATAGTAGATTGGGTAGATATTCAAAATATGATCATGTATGCTCTCTGGGCTCCATTCTGCCAGATTCCTTGACCTGGGCTCCTTGATCAGGAGGAGGGGAAAAGTAGAGGAATTCTCCCAAATGCCAACTACTTGTGGCACCAAACAGTAGATTGTGGAGATCTGGTTTTTTTTACCTGCTTTCATGAGGAATAAAATAATTTAAAATGTTGACATTTATCATCACTGGTCCTCTGCGTTAACCAGTCTTTCTGAGTAATGGGACGGTTCACACCTCTCAATACTATTGTTATCTACTGCTCATCTTGCTCACCTGTATGAGAAGCTGCTTGAGGACACAGAGGTGATATAATTTGTAGTGTTTTCAGTAAGCAGATGATGCTCTTATCCCCACGTGTGATGTCCCCATGTCATCAAACTGGAATTATGCAGTTCAGAGGCTCTCAGAGTTTAGCCAAAATGGGAATTTTAATGAGAGCTGACAGAATGAGTTACCGTCAGGGAAAGATAAATAATGCAGTTAGGCTGGCAGAAGCACTTGGTGGAAATGGTGCAGGAAATACGTGATCCTGATAAAGGGAGTTTTGTCTGCCTTTTGTCACTTAGGTTTGCAGTTTCAGGGGCTAGTTGAATTCTTGGCTGCTCCTAGTTGCTCAAATTCAGAAGTGGCCAAGAGCACTTGGTCATCTCTGCTTAGCTAAGAGCTTGCATCCTTTCTTTCAGGAGGAGGATTTCACCACAGTTCTCCGTGCATTTGCAACCTACAGATTGGATTACTGCATTGCTTTCTCTTTGAGCTATAGAAGAAGGCCACTCCAAAACTTCAGCTACAGCAGAACACAACTGCCTACACGCTCTGCAGGGTTTCTCACAGGAAGCACATTACACTTTGCTGAAGACTACACTGTCCTCCATTTCATTTTTAAGTGCACGTTTTCATGTATGTAAAGTACTCAGTAGTTAATCTCTTGCATGTCTTGGGAACTGGCACTGCCTTAAGTATACGCAAGGTGGTTGAGAGCATCTGAGGTGCTGGAACTTACAACCTCCAGAGTTAAACAGAAGAGGAGTTACTCTCACTTATGCAAGGCAGTCTCAGCATAGGACCTTCGGCTCTGGAACTCACCCCTCCTATTCTCACAGGGTATGTCTCCACTGCGATAAAAAGCCCTCGGCACTGAGCCTTAGAGCCCAGGTCAGCAGACCCAGGCTCAGACCTATAGAGTTTGTGTGTTGACTATCAGGAAATGTTGCAAAGATTGCCTACTTATCCGTGCTTTCTGTGACGGGTGCATTGAGTGAGTATTTTTGAAGAGAAGGCGTTGAGGCAAAGGTTGAGGAAGGTTTGTTAATGAGGCCAGTAGGCCAACTGGAAAATTGCCTCTTTTAAAATGACTTGTACATTTCCCCCCATCATTGGAAAGGTTCATTTTAAAAATCCAAATAATTAAAACAACCCGACCAGCTTGATTTTTGAATTACGCTGAGATAAGATTTTTAGTGTAGTTAATGCTTCCCATTCATAGTCCCTCTGTATTATATACAAAGGTCTTAGATTTTGCATTATGCATTATACACAAGAGTAAAAGGATGTGTTAGAGTCCTAATCCCATGTCATAGAAGAAATAACGGAAAAGACCGGCTAGACCATCCAGTCCATCCCTCTGCCACTGAAGAATTATTGTCTATTGCGTATTCACTGGTATTTACTCCCATCTCATTTCAAAAGTCCTCAGCTCTGGGGCTTCCATCCATTCTCTTGGGAGACTATCCCACAGGCTAATACATCTTACTGTCAGTGAGGTTTTCCTGCTATTTACCCTAAATTTTCCCTTCTGTAATTTAAATACTTTACTCCTAATCATAGAATCATAGAAATGTAGGGCTGGAGGGACCTAGAGAAATCATCATGTCCAGGCCCCTGTGCTGAGGCAGGACCAAATAAACATACACCATCCCTGACAGATGTTTGTCCAATCTGTTCTTAAAAACATCCAATGATAGGGATTCCATAACTTCTCCTTGAAGCCTATTCCTGTTAACTGCCCTTATGGTTAGAATATTGTACTAATATCTAACCTAAATCTCCCTTGTTGCAGATTAAGCCCATTACTTCTTGTCCTACCTTCAGTAAATATGAAGAATAATTGAACACTCTCCTCTTTATAACAGCTCATAACATATCTGAAGACTATCAGGTCCCCTCTCAGTCTTCTTTTCTCAGGACTAACCATATCCAATGATTTTACCTTTCCTCATAGGCCAGGTTTTCTAAACATTTTATAGTTTTTATTGCTCTCCTCTGGACTCTCTCCAATTTGGCTACATCTTTCCTAAAGCATGGCACCCAGAATTGGGCAGAGTACTCCAGCTGAAGCTTCACCAGTGTCGAATACAGCGGGACAATTACCTCCTGTGTCTTACTTACGACACTCTTGTTGATACTCCCCAGAAAGATATTAGCTTTTTTTGCAACTCTGTCACATTGGCTCATATTCAATTTGTGATTCACTATAACTGTCACAAGAGAACCTGGATTTCACGTGGCCTGGACTTGACATAACTTGCAGCCATCTTGTGTACTCAGCTAGCCACCACTGGCTGGAAGTGAGGATACCACGTAGCAAGAAAGAATTTGGCCTTGCTTAGGCAGACAAATACCACTGTAGCGGCAGCATTACTAGCAAAGATAGCTAACTTTAAGTCTTTGTGCCTCTGATTGTAAGTTTCTTGCTGAGAAGTTGCTTTTGCTGATAAATAAAGATTATGAATTCTTTGCTGTTGCTAGGGAAACAGTCAGCCCATTAGGGGTTATTCTGAGCCGTAGTTTTGTTTTAAGTTATCTGTAAAAGAGTTTAGTCAGTGTACTTTCAAGAAGTTTTGGATTTCTGCGAGTCAGGATACACTGACACCCTTCTCCCCAGCATGGCAGAAGGCTGGCCACCTGAGAGCTGCTGTTGTCACTCATACCACCTCAGAGTTTGGGTAACTATATTTTGGGGCGCTCTAAGACTAGTGCTAGGTTTTTATGTGTGCTTTAGACTCATTAAAAATGATTTTTGAGTGAAAGCAATCATTGTGTGTACCAATCATTTATCTGATGGTGGTGCTGCATCCTCAATGATTTATGTCTTGACACCAACTGGAAAATAGAGATTAATTACCATAGCTTTAGGTTCAGATAACCCCGAGCAACATAACCTCCATATCCTTTTCAGCAGTACTATTACCCAGCCATTCCTCCATGCATCACACTAAATAATTTTTTATCCCTCCTTAATGTTTACATTTTTCAAATATTTGTATCTTGTTTCACTCCATGCTCTGGGTGTCCCTAAACCTCCAACAGCCAGAAACTTGGACTGACAGTAGTTGATAATTGCCCTGTTCTGTTCATTTGCTCTGAAGCATCTGGCACTGGCCACTGTCAGAAGGGCTAGATAGACCATTGGTCTGATACAGTATGGGCATTCTTATGTTAGCATGTCCCCCTTGACTGGCACTTAGGCAAACTAGACATACTTAGCTTTGCAAAGCAACCCATTTATGTCCCTGATAATTGTTAATGATGATTTTTGCTGGCTTTGCACTTGATCAATCTTGATGTCTCTTGTACAAGACTTGGCCATCTGCTCATCTTTCACTGCAGCCTCTTCCTTTGTGGCTTTCATGCTTATGCTGCTGATCGTGATCCTGCAGCTGCACCATATAGAACTCCCTTTGACCTCTATGAATGTTCCATTCTGAGTAGCTAGAGGATTCAGCCCCATCATATCTGTGCTTTCTTCCATGCCACCACTTTCATCTGGAACAGACTCTTTTGTACACCAAACAACCTTTTTCTCCTTCTTCAAATCCCTCCTCACAGCATAATCTCTGTTAAGCTTTTCCAAGTGATTACTGCAAGATCCTTATGCTCCCTCCAGCTCATGTTAGTATGTCATCTATTGTTCATTTCTGACTTATTTTGTCTGCATCCCAACCAGATTGTAAGCTCCTTGGGGCAGAGACTGTGTATTCTTATTTTGTCCTAAAGCACAAATTGATAAAATAGTGATTTCAAATAAATTTTCATATCTATATATATATATATATATGTGAGGTTAGTCATGATGAATTGTTCCTTTATTTGGAAATTTCAGTGCTGCTTTGAGGAACAGGGCACAGTTTCCCTTTAACCAGCAGAAGGTGAGACTAGATCAGGGGTCGGTAACCTATGGCATGCGTGCCAAAGACGGCACACGAGCCGATTTTTAATGGCACGCTACTGCCTGCTGGAGTCCCGGCAGGCAACAGCATGCCATTAAAAATCCGGCCTGGCCCGGCCCGCTCTTCTCCGGCCCCCCGCCCCCTCCCGCGAGGGCAGGGGGCAGAAGCTTGGTCCTGCCGGCTCCCCTGCCTTTTCCTGCAGTGTGCTGGGTTCCTGCCCCTCCTCCTCCTCTCCATCCCTCCCTCCCTGCCGGTCGATCAGCTGATGGGCCTTGCGAGGGAGGGGGTGGGAGAGGAGTGGAGTCAGTGTGCGGAGGCCGAGAAGAAGCAGAGGCAGGGCCTTGGGGAAGAGGGGTGGTGGAATAGGGGCATATCCCCTCCAGCCCCCTGCCCTGAGTACCCCACGACCCCAGCCCACACCCCCATCCCTCTGCCCTGAGCCCTGCGCCCCACACACCCCCAGACCCCCAGGCCCCTGCCCTGAGCCCTGACACCCTCACACACACCCAGCCCTCTGCCCTGAGCCCTGCAGCCCCCACCACACACCCCAGGCCCATGCCCTGAGCCCTGTGCCCCGCACACACCCCAGGCCCTGCCCTGAGCCCTGTACCCCCCTCACACACCCCCAGCCCTCTGCTTGACTCCTTCACTGACCCCCCACGACCCCAGCCCTGGCTCTGGCACCCCCACACATACCCAGGCCCCCCACACCCCATGCCCTGACACCTGCACCTCCCTCACATGCCCCCAGCCCTCTGCCCTGACTCTTGCACCCCCCACATACCCAGCCCCCCACACCCCATGCACCCCACATCCTGACTCGTGCACCCCACATCCCTACCCTCACCCTGAGCACCAACCGGGAGCTCCTGCACCCCCCCACACACATTCCCACCTGCACCCCTTGCACCAAATGGGAGGCTCCGCCGGCAGCCAAGCTTCCCCCTCCCCCGCTTCTTCCCCCAGCGCACTGTGTCGTGCACCACCCCTCTCCCTCCCTGCCGCCGATGGCCCTCGCTGCTCAGACCGTAAAGGAGGCAGAGAAGAGGCAGGAGCAAGGCCCACCCTGAGCACCAAACGGGAGCTCCTGCACCTCCCCCCCACATTCCCACCTGCACCCCTCGCACCAAATGGGAGCTGCCCAGGTAAGCGCTCCACACCCAAACCTCTTGCCCCAACCCTGAGCCCCCTCCCTCATTCTAGCTCCTGGCCAGACCCTGCACCCCAACCCCCAGCCCTGTGCTCAGTGCACCCCCACCCTCAGCTCAGTGCGGAGAAAGGAAGAGAATGGGCCAGAACCAGGGAGAAGGTAGGTACTCACTCTATGTGGGCAGGGCTGGGACCCTAGACCAGCAGCAGGCTGAGTGGGGCTGGCAGCTGGTACCCTGGCTGGCAGAAGCCAGTGGATGGAACCCCAGACTGGCGGTGGGCTGAGCCGCTCAGCCTGCTGCTGGTCTGGGGTCCCAGCCACCGTCCCCACTCATTCCGCTGCCGGTCTGAGGTACCAGCCCCGCTCAGCCCGCTGCTGGTCTGGGGTTCTGGCTGCTGGCCCCTTGCCAGCTGGGATCCCAGCCGCCGGCCCCGCTCAGCCCGCTGCCAGCCTAAGTGAACGGAACCCTGGGCCGGCAGTGGGCTGAGTGGCGTAAGATCAGCATTTTAATTTAATTTTAAATGAAGCTTCTTAAACATTTTGAAAACCTTGTTTACTTTACATACAACAGTAGTTTAGTTATATTATATATAGACTTACAGAGAGAGACTGTCTACAAAAACATTGAAATGTATTACTGGCACGCGAAACCTTAAATTAAAGTGAATAAATGAAGACTCAGTACAGCACTTCTGAAAGGTTGCCGACCTCTGGTTCAGACGAAGGGAGTGTGAATAATATCGGACACCAAAGTGCTGCACTCTAACTCCCCATATAGCCATGAACTTAAAGGTTCACACAAATGTAGTTCACACTAGTATAGTCCTCTTTGAAAAGTCTTTGTGGGACTTAATTAGTGAGTATGAGTCTTAGTGCAAATGTGGGATCTTTAAGTTTGTGCCTGCGGCATCCACATGAGGGAGATACAGCACAGCCTTTTGATGTGCACTGCTATTCACACTCCCTTGGTGTATCTAGCCAGATATTTATCGGCTCCATATCACAAGATATAATGCAGTCTAAACTTTGCCTCCCATTGTCAACGATAGCTTCCATTTGTGAAAGTATTTATAGATTGCAATTGTAGATATCCTACATTTAATCTAAAATTCCAAAATATTTTTACATAAATCGTGACCCTTTTTCAGGGTAGATGTCACTTCCCATTCACCAGACATATGCTGAATTGGAAATTTACACTATTTGGCACAGGAAAGCCACATATTTGAAAGGGAGACTGCTGCCTGTCCCATAATCACGTTAAATCCTACACACAGACGCTACCCACATCATTTAACCCTGCATCACGTCATCTTCAGGGAAGCTGCATGGTGCTGGCGATAATAAAGATAATTAAACACAGGCCCTTGTTGATTTCTGAAAAGTTTCACACCTGTTTGTGTTTTTTGTTGTTACACGTTAGTAGTTTGCCTCTTACCTCTTTATTCACTGTAGAACCTTTGGAACTGACACCCTTCACTGTGAGTGCCTGTGCATTCACTTACACTAGCCAATTTATTCCATTGGTACTGATTTTTAGATCACTATTATTGGAGTAAAACTTTGACATTCATGACACTGCTCTAGGTAAGGGGTAGGGAGAAGGTGCAACTTCCAGGAGGAGAACTTGAAAAAATTGTACCTATGGCAAACATACTGGGCCTGACCATAGAAACATAGACTCTCAGGGTTGGAAGGGACTTCAGGAGGTCATCTAGTCCAACCCCCTGCTCAAAGCAGAACCAATCCCAAACTAAATAATCCCAACCAGGGCTTTGTCAAGCCTGACCTTAAAAACCTCCAAAGTCAGTGGCAGTCTGGCAGATATGTTTTGCTCAGCGGCTATTTTCTGCTCTTTAGCATCTCCAGGTTGGAACAGATTGCGCTCCCTGGGGCACTGGTTCCACTGAATGGGCTGCTGTGGAGGGTGTAGTGTGAGCCCATTCCCTCTGTTACACCCTGTCCTTTTCCCACCCCCTTTTCAGTATAGCAACCAGGCCTTTGAAGAGCAAAGGGACTTACTGTGAGTGGCGCTTGTGCAGGGTGAGGGAGGTTTCTTGGGTCCCTTCTGATGTTGACTGGCTGCACAAGTTAGGAAGGATGGTCTTGTGGTTAAGGCATTGGACTGGGATGCGGGAGATCTTGATTTCATTCCTGGCTCTACTACAGATTTCCTGTAGAATCCTGAGCATTAAATGCCCTCTGCCTTCATTTTTCCTTTCTATATAATGGGGATAATAGTACTTCTCTATCTCACAGGGGGGGTAGTGAGGATAAATCCAGAAAATACTTGGGAGGTACTCAGATATTGTGGTCCTGAAACCATATAAGTATCTAGCTAGATAGTTCACAGCCCTTCCTTGGACTGAAGTTTCAGTTTTCTATAATTTATTATTTTTCATGCCTTCCATAGTGGCATGGTTGTAAGTGGCTCTCTGCAACAGCTGATCTGTGCCAAGCAAATCAGAGGCCCTGCCAAACAGAATTTACAGTCAAAAGTCAGGAGATTCAGAACAAATCAGTGACCCACCATAATGTTCCAAGATGCAATGTTCCATGGAAAAGATTGATCCTCAGAACTGTTATGACGGTGAGAGAGATGGCTCCTCAGACAGTAACTGTGATGCTGTATAAAATGAAAGATCACTAGTTCAGTCACCACAGTTGCAATAAATCTTGTACAAAGTATGTCATGTAAGGTATCAATGGAAAAATTATAATATGATTATCCTGTTTAAATCTATGTATCATCTTTGTATCTATAGTTATGAATATTGGCTATGTGTTTGTATCTCAAACACGTTATTTTCTTGGGTGACTCCCCAAGACAGATTTGTATCAAGGGTTGCCCACCTGCTTGCTGGCCCATTAAAGACAATAAGCTTGCCCAGAGAGCCCTTACTGGAGATGTTTCAGAGGGCACTAAGGCAATGGCTGCTCCATGATTCGGCAAGGCATGTAAGGACATGTGATCTAAGCCTCCATCTTTTTTCAAAAAGAACAGGAGTATTTGTGGCACCTTAGAGACTAACACATTTATTTGAGCATAAGCTACATCTGATGAAGTGGGTTTTAGCCCACAAAAGCTTATGCTCAAATAAATGTGTTAGTCTCTAAGGTGCCACAAGGACTCCTGTTCTTTTTGCAGATACAGACTAACATGGCTGCTACTCTGAAACCCATCTTTTTTCAGTAACTTTCCATGCACATGTAACCCTTCTGCCCCTCTGAGTTGGCAGCAACAAGGGCCGGGTTCAGTATCCAGGGGTTCCGTTTCAATAACACAATGCAAAACCGGCTCGAGCCCCCACCCAGTGACCTGGGACAATTACCTACCACCCCCCCGGGCGCCTCTAGGAGGCAATACTTCCCCACTCGCAAGCATGAAGTCTGAGTGTAGCAAAATCCTTTTAATAAAGGAGGGAAACAATGTGGCATCACGTTGGAGAGACACCACAAACAGGACTATACACAAACCATAAGCAAAAACCCACCTCCAAGTACATTTGGCACTGTCCTTAGGGTCTTAAGTCCAATCACCCCAAAGTCCAACAACCCAAAAGTCTCAGTCTCTGGTCAGTGCCACCCCAGAGTTCAAAAGTTTATCTGCAGAGTTTTACCCCCCCCCCCAGCCTGGGTGGAAATGGGGGGGGTCGCACACACAGGGTGCTAGGGACACCTTACGTGGGCCAGGGCCGACTGCCCCGCTTCTCCGTGGAGTTCTGCTGCAGCCTTCCCCACGACTGGCTCCACTCCACCAGCTGTGCCGCTCCTCCAGCAGACCCGTGAACCACGTCAGCCGTCCCCCACAAACCGCTCCACACTGCTCACTGTTCCATGGGCTGCTCCAACGTGCTGCAGACTGCTCCGCTCTGCCAGCTGCTTGGTGATAGATCTTCAGGCTCTCCCACTACTTAACACAGCACTCAGTGATCTCAGCTTAGTAAGCTTAGCTCTTTTAGTGATTTCAGCTCTTAGTGATTTCAACTTGTAGTAGGAGAGCCCCACTGCCACATGGCCCAACATGAATTCAGGTCAGCAACCTCTAGATGGACTCCTAAAGGATTCAAAATTAGCTCTGCTCTTTAACAGTGGAGAGAGGAGAAAGTGCAATTGGTGTTCCAGGCCCTCAAAAGGGGCCCATACCATCAGGTACACACACCAGTCCCCAGCCTCTCTCCCTTCACTGGGTTTTGGAACCCCTGTCCCTTGTCTAGCAAGTACTATTTAATGTAGGTTGAGTCATTTCTGTCATAAAGCAGTCTCATAGTTCCTCATTCACATAATTAAGGTAGCAGCCCCTTTTTTTCCTTCCTGCCCCAATAACAAAGAAATTGGGGATTCCACAGTGTGAAAATAACCATCCCATGCTGCTGTGTGTTATGCTAAGTGGAGTGGGTTTACCAATGCAAATGCACATTCCTAAAATTCCTTTGCCCACTCCTCATAATGTACCACCAGATGTCAGGGTAGATCTCATCCTGACTCTGCTTACACACATGGGCTGAGGATATAGACGTGGAGGCTGTGAAATCACTTCTTTGTCTTCATTGCTGCTCCACATCTCTAGACATAATTTCTAACAAAGGAGAACATTGACCAATGGAATAATGACCCCCAATCTGATGGGTGAACCAGAGAGACTTATTACAAACTAGCTGATTTAACATAACTGCTCTTATCCTGACCTGAAAACTCTGAAATCAATTGTAATGTATATGATTCCTTTAACTGATCAATAACTCTCTTCTTTTCTTTTTATGTTAATAAACCTTTAGTTTTTAGTTACTAAAGAATTGGCTACAACCGTGGTATTTGGTAAGATCTAAGGTGAGTATATATATTGACCTGGGGAGTGGCTGATCCTTTGGGATTAGAAGAACCTTATGGATGATGAATCTGGTTTTCAGTAACCTCTCAGCATAAAGACCAGATGTCTGGGTGGTGATAGGAGCTGGAAGGCCTAGAGGACTGTGTTTTTAGCTTCTTGTTAAACCAGAGCGGTGACACAGGAGCCCTCTTTTGTTACTTACTGGCTTGGTGAAATCTAATTATAGAATAAGCAACCAGTTTTGGGGTGTCTGCCCTGTTTTTATCAGTCTGTCCTAAATTTGGCGTTCAGCTGTGATCCACACCAGGCACAGCCATAATAACTGAGAACCTATTCAAATGTAATGGATGTCAGGATAACATCAAGAACAAGAGGAGGAGAAAAAGGGTATGTCTACACTGCACACTCCTTATAGTGGTGTGTAGAGCATTTACACTGCAGGCTGCCTTAGCACAGGTATAAAGAGCAGCGTAGATAGTGAGGCACTGCTTAGGTGAATAAAGACATGCCAGAACCTTAGTTATATACCATAGACAGCTCTCTACACACCCAAGCCATGCCGCCTCCATCTACACTGCTATTTTAACTGTGTAGTGTCCCCCTGCTTTCCTACTGCCAGAGTGTTTCCCTGCCATAAGGTGCTGCCACAGCCTTTCCCTAATGCAGGGAAAGGCTCTGGCAGTGGGCCAGTAGCAAGGAAAGGCTCCAGCATCTCCTTGTTGCTGGAGCCTTTCCTTTCTGCCTCTCTCCCCTGCCAGAGCCTTTTACTGTCACATGTAGCTACACGTACCTTATACGCTGCTGCCAGTGGTGTGCACTGTAGCTATAGCCAAATGGAGCTGTCAGGGTAGCCACTTGGGTGGAGCATAGGGAACGGGGAGATGTGTAGGAGGAGCTGAGATGCTGGGAGAAGCAGCATTATGGAGTGCTTTCAAGATGATGAGGGAAAGTGTCATGTAACGTGAGACAATACTACCCTCATTAATATCTGTTTACAGCAGCACCCACTATATGTTAGGCATGCTCCAAAAACTCAAGGACGGTGGGGAGAATGTGGGGGAGAAAGTGGGAGAGTTCTTTACTAGTTTTACAAATATTATGTGTCTCAGGTTACCTGACTGATATTACCCTGTAGGCCTGCATGGAATTAAATCAAAAGGTGGGGGGGGGAGGACAAACCAAAGAGAGAAGATCCAGAGCGAATACCAAGGGTCATCAACCGAACAAATGGGAGGCTATTACTTTGGAAATACCCACCTGGCTGGTTCTAACTAGGCCAGCAGAGTTATTTTCCCCAGACTTAAGCCTGGGATCAAAGGGACACTAAACCGTTAATCAGCACTGCCAAGAAAGTGTTGGAGTAGCAGTGGCTAAAGTGGGGTCTCTGCCAGAGCGCCACTGAGATAATACTGCAGGGGCTGTTTGTCCCTCCCATCCCCTAGGGGTGGCTAGACTGAGGGGAATGTACCCAAAACTGGCAAGGAAAGAATGAAGTTTAGGTAAGATTCATATGCATAAGCCTTCTTTGTTATCTTAACCCATTTCACTGACTACTGTGTTCCTGCTGACTAATAAATAGTACCTTGTTCTGAAAAGTTTGAACTGTCTCACTGCAGATGATACATTGTCTGGTGGCAAAGCTCCCAAGAGAGAAGATTCCTGAAAGGACTTAAGCCAGACTGGCTCTGGTAAAGGAGCCACAGTGAGAAATAGGTGTGTTGAAACCTACGGGCCCAGTCTAAGAGTGGCAGAGTCACAGGACTCCCCCTTGAATGAAGTGGAGGCCCAGGGCCTAACACCAGGAAATGTGCACTCATGAAAGGCTGCAGAGGGATACAAAACATAGCACACCATGTGATGATCCATGATGGGGGCAGTCTCTGCTTCAAGGAGCTCACAATCTGAGGAAAGACAGACAGAGGTTACGTGAAGGGAAACAACAATAGCAATTTATACAGAAAGCAACTCAATTCACTGTAGCAGCACAGCAGCAAATATTTAAGAGGGACTCAAATTTGGATGGAGTAGGGGCCTTGCTTTACCATACATAGGGGGCTGGATGGAAGAAGTTACAGAGATGATTGTGCAAGAAACTAATAAATGGATGGAAAAGGCTGGGAACCTTGAGACAGAGGCTATAGGAATGGAAAGTCTAGGATGGATCTTGGAAATGTTGAGGAGGAGGAAGGTGCAGCAGGATGTATAGACTAAGAGAGAGGGAGACGTCAAAAATAATCCCAAGACTGTCTTCCCACTGCTAGAGCCTTTCCCTGCAGCAGTGAAAGTCAATGATGAGAAGGATGCTGGCGCTTTTGAAAGTGACGGGGGTGCGGAAAGAGTAGAAAAGAGTTGTTGGGAAGATAAGGAATTCCATTTTGGCCAAGATCAGCTTAAGATGATGACAAGACATCCAAAAGGAGAGACAAGTTGGGATACAAGATTGGATAGAAAGAGAGAAGTTAGTGGTGGATATCTGCAAGTCCTCAGCATAGAAGTGATATCTGAACCTGTGTGAGCTGATGAGATTGAAGATTCTGTAAAAGTGATACATGATTTCTCTTTCTTCACTTACCACTTTATTATATTTTCATCTAACAGTTCATTATAATTTCCACAAACATTTCATGTCGCAATTTCATTACAATGCAGATTGCAAGCAGAACCGCTGTAAAATAGCCTTCCCAGTGCAGGATAATTTCCACTGCTAATTTACTAACCAGTTACCAACCACTGAAGAGTTCTATGCAAAAGAAGTTAAACAACTTTATTTTCATTTTTCTAACAACTTATCATAACAATTAGACATTGTATTGCAATGCTACATTTAGAGTATATAATAAATCACTCCTGACTTTGTAAAAAGCATCAGCTGATACCTCTTTGTTGTTCTGTCATAAACTGTATAAAATGCTGACTCAGCCCTCAGTAAATTGCTTGGGTCGATCTTGTGATTTTAATTGTATACCAAACAACTGTGGAGTTTACTGTATACAATATCATGTCTCTCATTGTTTGCCAGACCCTATGTGTTCTCCTTAAAGGAACATGGTCTCCTTGTTCACAATCATGATGAAGAATTTTAACATTGCAATAGACAAGAGGAAAACTATACACTGCTTTTGTTTTTTGTGTAGTTTGTGGAAAATGCACACTAAATATCATGGATTCTTCTTGTGCTGCTTAGTAGAGCTGGAATTCATTATGGAGCCACTGCAAACTTCTTATAGTTAATGTGGCATTTTAGTTTCCATTACAAACTAAATTCCCTAAAATGTACAACAAATTGAATATTGGCCGCAGAATTGGCACATTTTGTCTGTGGCTATTGTAGAATTTTTCTGCCACGTCTGAAACAAATCAGGCAATGATTTCATTAATTCTAAGATGCTAAAAATATAGTCATCAGAGTACAAAATGTCTTTTAGCTTTCATTTTGCCAATGTGTAACATAAAAATGGAAAGGAAGGGAAGCAAATTAAAGCAGTTTTAGATTCAGCTAGCCAAGGCTGGTGCCCAGAACCAAAGGTTAGTTGATTGAGGGTGAGATTTTCAAAAGCACCAAAGTATCTTAGGTGTGCAAGTCCCACTGACCTTCCATGAGACTTGTGAACCTGTCACTCAAGCACTACTGAAAAACCTACCCTAAGCTCTGATTTTTAAATAGTAATGTCAAAATGGAATGATGGTTCTGAGTGGATATCAGAATATCATGACTACTCGAGTCCTAAGTTTTCATTTAAAAAGTTAATCTCTAGACATTCTCTTGGAAAGACAGATGTCAGAATGTAAAATAATCACTGCCTCTGAGCTAATAGTATTTACATGGAACAAAGGACACTGGGCCTCAGATCTCCCACTGCACAATCTTTTTTATCGCTATTAGGGGAGCCTTGCTCTACAGAAGATTCCAGCTTATACTGCAGTACCTTTGTGAAAAGGGAAACTCCCCAGGTAAAACTGAGTGTTGCAAGAGTATTGGAGTTATTTAAAAGAAAAAAAACCTAGAAAAACAGGACATTCGGTGTCAATGTTACAAGAAACTTTGCTTTTTTAAATTAAAAATATAGGAAATTATAAGTTAAGGTTAAAATTTGAAACCTATATTCATGAGACCAAGGAAAGTCACAGTAGAGGTCACCTAAACAGTCATAACTCTTCCCTTGTAGTGACTCCCAAATTCCCTTCTTTGTAGTTTATTCTTCAACATTTCGTGGGCAGAACATAGGATACCTTGGCTCCATAAGCTGCACTGGCTTCTAGAGCTGCCTGGAAAATGGCAATTCCTTTCTGTGAAAAATGTTACATATTTGAAAAACATTTTGTGTCGGTTTGGGGTGAAAAAAAGAAAACCATGGCTTTTTTTTCAGGAAGGGATTTTAAGAAAAATTCCACTATGGGAGACCTGGAATTGAATTTTTTTGGCTTCCCACTTGCTCTCCTGGAAGGCTCTTGTCAATTTCCAGCCTGGCTGCTGGAAATGGAGCAAGCCCGGGGTGCTTGGACCCTCCAACCTGAGAGGTGGGGAGACTGAGCGCTCAGCTCTCTGTCTCTCCAGCCCTTGTTGGTTCCCATTAACCAGGACAATTGACTGTAGATGGCTCTGTTTTACTTGTAAATCTTCCTGTATACGCGTGTGCTGGCAAGTGGGTAATGAAATCTTACAGTGACATGTGATCATGTCACCTGAATGGAATCCATCTTTAACCTGGTGCTTTTCCATTTACAAGGAGGGGTGGGAATCCAGAGAGGGACAAAGGATTCCCGCCTTATGCAAAAGATATATAAATGGGTGGAACAGAGAAAAGTGGGGCCATCATGAGGAATCCCCTAGCTACCACCTGAGCTGGAACAAGGGCTGTACCAGGGGAAAGGTTTGTGCTCAGACTAGGAAAGTGTCCAGTCTGTGAAAGAAACTTATTGAAACATCTCTGAAAGTGAGATTTTATCTGTATTCAGTTTCTTACTGTATTAGGCTTAGATTTGTGTGTTTTGTTTTATTTCACTTGGTAATTCACTTTGTTCTGTCTGTTACTACTTGGAACCACTTAGATCCTACTTTCGGTATTTAATAAAATCACTTTTTACTTATTAATTAACCCAGAGTATGCGTTAGTACCTGGGTGGGCAAACAGCTGCGCATCTCTCTATATCAGTGTTATAGAGAGCGAACAATTTATGAGTTTACCCTGTATAAGCTTTATACAGGGTAAAACAGATTTATTTGAGGTTTAGACCCCATTGGAAGTTGGGCATCAGAGTGTTAAAGACAGGAACATTTCCGTTAGCTGCTTTCAGTTTAAGTTTGCAGCTTTGGGGCACGTGGTTCAGACCCTGGGTCTGTGTTGGAGCAGATTGGCGTGTCTGGCTCAACAAGACAGGATGCTGGAGTCCCAAGCTGGCAGGGAAAGCAGGGGCAGAAATGGTCTTGGCACATCAGTTGGCCGTTCCCAAGGGGGTTTCTGTGATCCAATCCATCACACCTTCCACTCCCTCTTTGAGCAGAGGAAGAGGAGCTGCACTTCCCCTTACTTAGCCCCTGCTTAGCATCTCTAGTTGACTGGGCTAGTGACAAGTCACAGGGCTTTGGGAGACACTAACAGTATCTTCATTGGCTGTTGGTAAGGCCCAAGACTTTATGAGCTCATTGGATCACCTCTGCTTTGCTGGACTGATTTTAATTTCAGATGTTTTGGTGAGGTCTCTGGCTCAGCTTCTTTCACATGCTGGGCCGATGTGATGAAACAAACTTGTGAGCTCAGCCTCCCTGTCATGCTGGTCTAATTTCAAGGCACTGGTTTCTGAGGGGCGCACCTCAAGCTTGTTAGGCTGATGGCAAAGTACAGGCCTCTGTCAGTTCATTGGCTCAGCACCTGAAGCTCGTTGGGCCGCTGTCAAGGCACAGGCCATTGGGATGTCACTGTATTAGCACCTTTAGCTGCTAAATTTATGTGAAGAGCCAGACTCGTTGTAGGTCTCCAGCTCAGCACTTCTAGCTGGCTGGAATTATACCAAGGCTGAGAACTTTGTGTGGTGCCAGGGTCCGTAGCAGTGGATATAGTTAATCAGAATAGGAAGGAGGTGCTTACCAATTCTGCCATCATAGGGCATGATGTAGTGAAATGCCCTATAGTGTCGTGTGCAAAGGGACATGGCGAGTGGAAGATATGGGGACAAGGCCATACATGTTTATGAAAGAAGTCTTTGTCTTCAAGCAGGCCCAGCCAGCCAGCCAACACGTGCATGTGTGTGTGTGTGTAGCAAAGGGAGAACAGGGTATATGCACAAGCAAACACAGTTTGGAACTCTGTAGGGGGACATCTACTCCCTAACTCCCCCCCCCAAAAAAACCCACCACCTTAATAGAGAGCCAAGAGGGCTGAGGGAACTGACAGGGCCATTCTCCTCCCCTTGCATTCAGTCTAGGGGAGGGAAAGCAATGGCAGGATTACCTTCTTCTCCTGGGGGGAACAGACTGTTGGAGGGGGCAGATTCTGCCTCCTGTGTTCTTTCTCCTCTAGAGGGGAAGCAGGAACCGGTAGGGGGGACAGGTGTTCCAGAAGAAAAAAGGAGGTGGGAGTAGATGGGGGCCCCCAGGCTTGTACAATTCTTCTCCCATCAGCTGCTGGTGCTGTTCCACCTAGTGGTGGCCTGGAAACCCGTAAACTCCCTCCAGTGTTGGATTAAAGAATTTTTGGGCCTTGTTTGCTGTGGAAATTAGGGGGCTCCCACCTTCACTCTAATTTGCCCCCCGTCATGATGGAGAGGTGGCCAGGCCAAACGTGAATGGCGCTGTGATCCCACACATCAGGTCATAACACCACCCACCTAAATCCTGGGGGCAGGGGGCCTCCCTGAGATGGGGCTCTGTGCAAGTGCACAAAGGCTACTCAGAGTCTGTGGCCAGCCAGGTACAGCTCCTCCTGCTGTTCCCTCTGCCAATATGTCTGCCAGATGTAGTCTCATTTCATCAGCCAGCAAAAGGCTAGGAGGAGGAGGAAAGCTGAGGGAGCTAGGCTCCCCCAAGTGCAGGCGAGGGAAAGGAGGGGAAACTTTACTTCTGCTTTTAGCAAAAGGGGGTGAGCTGCACTCCCACATGCTCCCTCTGTAGTCCCTTGATGTAGCTTCTCCACATGCAAAGCCTGCCGGAACTCCTGTAGCTCTTGTTGCAGTAATATCACAATCACTACACTCCCTAGACCTAGGAGTGTGGTGTTCTGAACAGCAAATTAGAACTTACTCTGTTTACATTCCTCTAATACACCTGCTAATCAAGTCGCTTGAGAGACTCCACCTGGTTTGTGTTTTCCCTGATAGCACTTTACTGGTGTTGTATCTATTATTTAATATGCTAAAGGAGTATAGATTTTAAGAGGATCGGGTTTTGTAAAGGAGGCATAACCATTTCTCTGGTATCTTCCTCCCCACCCCTGTCTCCTCACCTCCTTGGGCTGAGCAAAGCTTGGAGAGTGGGAAAAGGAGGTCACATTGTTTGTTTTAAGATGTCACCTGTGCTAATAATCCTGAAATGCCTGGCCTGAAATCTAGATTGTGCCTATTGGCCCAGCCCAGAGTAGGCGGGAGGGCTGATTCACAATGCCTCAGTGGCACAAAGAGAGTGCTCAACCTGCACCATTCTTAGGAAGGAGAGACAAATTAAATAGCCCGACTCCCTGCCCCCAACCATCACCACCTTTGGTGTGATTTGTGCCCATGAGTTTGCATGGAGGAAGTAGTCCATGGACTCCCTTAGTGAAGGGATTGCAATTGTTCTGCACCCTTGCACTGGGCATGTAAGCAGTGAGGTTCCTTGCACCCTTTCCTCAGTGGGCACCAGCTCAAGGGCCAGGGACAACCTGGTCCCATGTGAAATAGACTGGGAGATAAAATAACTGGGATAACAAAAAAACTTCAAAAACAGACTCCAAAGAGAGACTGCTGAACTTGAATTAATATGCAAACTAGATACCATTAACTGTGGTCTAAATAAAAATAAAAAAAATGGGGGTCATTACACCAATTGATTCTTTTCCTTTCCTATGTTAAGTTCTCTCCACACCTTCTATGCTTATCATAATTATCACTTCAAAAGTTTTTTTTTTTTTTCCTCCTGCTAAGCTCATCTCAACAATTGATTAGACTCTGCCTGTTGGTTGTATGCACTCTCACCTTTTTTTTTCTGTATGTATATATATATATCTCCTGTGTGTGTCCATCCATTCTATCCAAAGAAGTGAGCTTTTAGCTCAGCTCAGCTCATAAATAAATTAATTTGTTAGTCTTTAAGTGCAAGTAGTTTTTTTTTTTTTTTGTGCTACTTGTGTTCTCTTCATCTGTCACAGCATATACAACTTTCCCCCAAAAGATGGCACTAGGATTCACTGGAAAAGAGTGAATCTCCTGTCTGAAGATTTTATGTCTGTGCAAAAATTCCATTGGAGCCCTCAGACTTTCCTCTCCACAATTCTACCTCCAATAAAACAGATAGCTAAACATCTCCTGCAAGAAATAGAATCACTGCTAGCTAAAGGGCCCTTAGTTATGTCTAATAAGGACAGAGTAAGACAGGGCAAGATTTACACATGCTGAGGAACGTAAGACAGAGGAATACACAACAAAGGAAGGATCTCTTCTATGATATGAGAAGAACTGATTGTTTTTGACAATATCTGAACTTTGTTTATAAGGCAGAAAAAATGTGAAATAAAATGTGAAATTTAAAAATATATTATATTGGAAGGTTAGAATTAGGCTACTGAGATCTGCTATTATCTGCTACAAAATACTAATGCTATGAGGTTTTTGTACTGAGTAGTTTTATTACAGCATCACTGTTCATAAACCTGTAGTTTAAGTGACAGGGTCTGTCTGGTAATTTAGGCCCAAGATTTAAGATTCTGTAAAAGCAAATTATTTTACATAATAGTATCTATAAAATAATAAAATATATTTGGGGACTTGCATGCTCCTGCAGTTTTTGTAAAGTATAAAATAAGCAGTTTATCAGTTTAGTAAATCAGTAGTTTTTACCTATAAGAACAGAACAAATGCCAACTTCCAAGAAAATGGATTCTACCCATCCAACTGCAATACCCCTCACCACAGTATTTAGAAAGATTTTGGAACATTCAAAAGATAAGTGGACAAGAACATAACTCTGGCAATGAGAAAAAGTTTAGCCAGACTCCTTGTTGTGCTGAAAAAAGATGCAATTAATACAATGTACCACCAATTCTATTGTCACAATATTTTTAAAAATTGAGGTCATACCTTGTAGAAAAGCTCCACCTTAGGCCTGGTCTACACTAGGAGTTTATGTCGAATTTAGCAGCGTTAATTCGATTTAACCGTGCAACCGTCCACAGCAGGAAGCTAATTAGTTCGACCTAGAGGGCTCTTTAGTTCGAATTCGGTACTCCATCCCGACGAGGGGAGTAGCGCTAAATTCGACATGGCTATGTCGAATTAGGCTAGGTGTGGATGCAAATCGAACTTAGTAGCTCCAGGAGCTATCCCACAGTGCACCACTCTGTTGACGCTCTGGACAGCAGTCCGAGCTCAGATGTTCTGATCAGCCATACAGGAAAAGCCCCGGGAAAATTTGAATTCCTTTTCCTGTCTGGCCAGTTCGAATCTCATTTCCTGTGTGGACATCGTGGCGAGCTCAGCAGCACTGGCAACGATGCAGAGCTCTCCAGCAGAGGAGTCCAGGGAATCTCAGAGTAGAAAGAGGGCCCCAGCATGGACTGACCGGGAAGTCTTGGATCTGATCGCTGTGTGGGGCGATGAGTCTGTGCTTTCAGAGCTGCGCTCCAAAAAACGGAATGCAAAGACCTACGAGAAGGTCTCCAAAGCCATGGCACTCAGAGGATACAGCCGGGATGCAACGCAGTGCCGCGTGAAAATCAAGAACCTGAGACAAGGCTACCAAAAAATCAAAGCGGCAAACGGACGCTCCGGAGCCCAGCCCCAGACATGACGCTTCTACGAGGCACTGCATGCCATTCTCGGTGGGTCTGCCACCACTGCCCCACCAGTGACCGTGGACTCTGAGGATGGGATAGTGTCGACGGGCAGTTTCTCGGCGATGTTCGCCGATGGGGAAGATGAGGAAGGGTTTGTGGAGGACGAGGCAGGCGACAGCGCTTACAATACTGCTTTCCCCGACAGCCAGGATCTCTTCATCAACCTCACAGAGATCCCCTACCAACCCTCCCCGGCTGTTAACCCGGACTCTGAATCAGGGGAAGGATCAGTCGGTAAGTGCTATAAACATGTAAACATTTATTTTTTAAAAAACAGGAATAAAAATATATGAAAAGAAGGTCAATACATATAGGGATAGAACAGAAATCCTCTTGGGAGAGTTCCACTAAGCTCTCGTAGAGGTACTCGAAAAGCCTCCGCAGGAGGTTCCTGGGGAGAGGTGCCTTATTGGGTGCTCCGTGGAAGCACACTCTTCCGCGCCAGGCCATCCTGAGGTACAGTGAGAGCATTGCCTCGACCAGCATGGCAGCATAGGGCCCTGGTCTGTGCAGGGATTCACGCAGCATGCGCTCTCTGTCTCTCCTAGTGACCCACCTCAGGGTGATCTCGCTCGGCGACTGCTGCATCTAATTAGGGGAATTACTGTAATGTTACTATTGTGAATGCTTGACTTTTCCTTTGCATAACAATGACCGTCGTTTAACAGCCACGTGTTGGAGGCTGCAGAGGAAAAGCATACAGGGATCTTTCCCGGGGGCAGCCGCGAGGGGCTGGAACAGGGTCAGACTTTATGCTTTCCAGATTGCCTGCAGCAGGAGGGCACTGCTATCCATTAACTGTTAAGCAGCCTAAAGTTTACGGCTTACCAGGCCTGGCTGCTACACGGATTCTGCTGTCCTGCCCCGCTTGTCCGATATCCAGTGCAAGACCCCAGGCAATGAAAGCGAATGCTGAAAATTCGAACTTGTCCTGAGAGCACATGAGATAGGTGCCCTGTATGGTCTTGTTCACAGAAACTGAGTAGACTGTGTTCAGTGTTCGCAAACATGTATCTTTGCAAGGAAATCACTTCCTTTTTCCCATCACACAGCTGCGGCTCTTTCCCAAACTGCCCCGGCATCCCCCTCACAGAGGCTGGCGCACATTAGGTGGCGAAAGAAAAAGACTCGGGACGAGATGTTCGCTGAACTGATGGCCTGCTCCAGAGCCGAGGTGGCCCAGCAGAGCCAGTGGAGGGAGACCCTCTCTCAGCAGCAGCGCTCACACAGCGAACGGGAGGACAGGTGGCGGCAGGAAGACCAGCAGGCGACTCAAACGCTGCTTGGACTAATGAGGGAGCAAACGGACACGCTCCGGCGCCTTGTGGATGTTCTGCAGGACCGCAGGCAGGAGCAGAGAGCCCCCCTGAACTGTATCTGCAACCGCCCTCCCCCGCCACAAAGTCCTGTCCCCCTCTCACCCAAAATCACAAGATGGAGGGGCGCTAGGGGCCGTGAAAACTGTCACTCCACCCTAGCAGAGCGCTCATGTAACAAACCGCTCTCATTCCCTAAAGTATGAGAATTGCTTCCCTTCCTGGCTCACCCGATCCAAAATCCCAGTTTCATCCCCCAACTGTGTAGTTCCTCAGCATGTGTAAATCTTGCCCTGTCTTACTCTGTCCTTATTAGACATAACTAAGGGCCCTTTAGCTAGCAGTGATTCTATTTCTTGAGTTGAGTATTAAAAATAGTTTGCTGTTCATTACTGTTTCCGTCATGTTTCTTTGCAGAAGACTTTGTGTGAAGGGGAGACAGGGGTTTGTTAATTGCATAGGACAGCCACCATTACCAGGGTACAGACATGGGGGCAGGATCAACAGCAGGTCACACACAGAGTGCAGTCACTAGGCACCCGGGTCACTGTGGGAGGTGTCTGCTGCCCCAGGTCAGTCTGGGAGGTGTATGCTGCCCCAGGGTCCGAGCGCCTGGCATCCACAAATGGCAAGGCAGGCTGCCCGTACCATGCCCTTCCACCCTAGCCATGAACCTCTCTGATGCCCTGAGCCCCGGCCAGAGCCATCATCCCCCTACACCTACTCACCCTTCCCACACACCCCTCACCCCTTCCTGCAAACCCACCCCTTCCTACACACCCTCCTGTAACCGTCCTCCCCACAGAGACCACTGTAGGAGCAGGAGCCTGTCAGTCCTCGAGTGTAGAAGCGGTTCTGTACATCACTGCACACCGTACCCACCACAGTCTGCGTCCCTGTTTGAATCCTTTAACGCGAATTCGTTAGTAAAGAAAACTTTGTGAATTAAAAATGTTCCAATAAATTTATTTTTAAACGTCTGTTGGAAGGGGGAAAACCTGGGGAACGGGGTATGTAACCGCTGAAAAAACTCAATAGTAACTGAAACAGGGGCAGGTTCAGTTTCTCTGTAAAGAGACTGGACAGTCATAGGTTACCCTGCTCTCTGAGGAACCTAGCTTTCAAAGCCTCCCGGATGCACAGCGCTTCCCGCTAGGCTCTTCTAATGGCACGGGTGTCTGGCTGAGCGTAATCAGCAGCCAGGCGATTTGCCTCAACCTCCCATCCCGCCATAAAGGTCTCCCCCTTGCTCTCACAGAGATTGTGGAGCACACAGCAAGCTGCAATAACAATGGGGATATTGGTTTCGCTGAGATCCGAGCGAGTCAGTAAGCTCCTCCATCTCCCCTTGAGATGTCCGAAAGCACACCCCACCACCATTCTGCACTTGCTCAGCCGGTAGTTGAAGAGCTCCTTGTCACTGTCCAGGGCGCCTGTATAGGACTTCATGAGCCAGGGCATTAGCGGGTAGGCTGGGTCCCCGAGGATCACTGTAGGCATCTCCACATCCCCAACAGTTATTTTGTGGTCCGGGAAGAAACTACCTTCCTGCAGGCATCTAAACAGACAAGAGTTCCTGAAAACACGCGCGTCATGAACCTTGCCCAGCCACCCGACGTAGATGTTGGTAAAACGTCCCCTATGGTCCACCAGTGCTTGCAGCACCATTGAAAAGTAGCCCTTTCGGTTAATATACTGGCTGGCCTGGTGGGCCGGTCCCAGGATAGGGATGTGAGTGCCATCTATAGCCCCACCGCAGTTTGGGAATCCCACCGCGGCGAAGCCATCTATGACGACCTGGACGTTTCCCAGGGTCACTCCCTTTGAGAGCAGTAGGTCAACGATTGCGTGGGCTACTTGCATCACAGCAACCCCCACGGTAGATTTGCCCACGCCAAAGTGGTTCGCTACTGACCGGTAGCTGTCTGGCGTGGCAAGTTTCCAGAGGGCTATGGCCACTCGCTTCTGCACAGTCAGGGCTGCTCGCATCCGGGTGTCCTGGTGCTTCAGGGCAGGGGACAGCAAGTCACACAGTTCAAGGAAAGTGCCCTTACGTATCCTGAAGTTTCGCAGCCACTGTGATTCATCCCAGACCTGCAGCACTATGCGGTCCCACCAGTCCGTGCTTGTTTCCCGGGCCCAGACTCGCCGTCCCATAGCATGAACGTGACCCATTGCCACCATGATCTCCGCGGCGCGGGATGCCGTGCTTTGTGAGAGGTCTGTGCCAATCTGACACTTCATGTCCTCACCGCGCTGCCAGAGCCTCCTCGCCCGATTTCTCAGCAGCTGACTGTGGAAGAGGTGGACGATAAGGTGCGAGGAGTTGACAACGGCCATAAGTGCAGCGATGATCGCAGTGGGCTCCATGCTCGCAGTGCTGTGGCGTCCGCGCTGTCATTGACCAGAAAAGTGCGGTAACAGATTTGCCGCCGGCGCTTTCAGGGAGAGAGGGCGGGAGTGACGGTTGAATGACGACAGTTACCCAAAACCACCCTCAACACATGTTTTCCCCCAGCAGGCATTGGGGGCTCTACCCAGCATTCCAATGGGAAGCGGGGACTGCGGGAACTGTGGGATAGCTGCCCAGAATGCACCGCTTCCAATGTTGACACTTGCCCCGTTAGTATGGACTCACAAAGTCGAATTAGTGTCCTTAGTGTGGATACACAAATTCGAATTCATAAGGTCGAATCCACAAATTCGACCTAAGTTAAATCGAACTACTCTTGTAGTGTAGACATACCCTTAGAGTTATGCTCAACAGCCATAGATACAGAAACACTAGGTCTTTCGGTGGTCCAAGTCCTAGCTACTCATATACTATTGTTTGCTTTGGCAACTATTAATTAGGAACCTCAAGCTATAGACACTCGTTGCAGGATGAGTCCTCTTGTACTTTGCAAATGTGGGCCAGTATCTTCTGGAAGATAGTGATCCCACTCACGTGTTCAAAAGGAGAGGATAATGTTACTCCTGGGGGAATTCTGCACCACTGCATGTGCATATTTCATGTGCTGCGCATACTTTTAATTGTTTTTTTCAGAAAATAGCGTCTGCTGAAAAGTTGCTGCAGTTCCGCTCACCAGAGGGTGCTTTGGTGCTAGAATAGAGTAGCCACTCCTGGCCAGCCCCAACTAGATAGGGAAGGGAAAGAGCCTGCTTTCTTCAGAGCGCCTGTTGGGTCAGGTCAGGAGACGTGCGGAGACAGACAGCATGGGGCTGCTGAGGGGTCAGACAAGGGCTCATAAGTGCTAGTGGGAGAGGACAGACTGGGCCAGTGGCTGAATGGGAGTGGAGGCGCACGGCCACAGCGGGGAGGGAAGTGTAGGGCCACATGGGCAAAGGTGGAGGAGTGCAGAGCTACAGGGTGGAAGGGAGATGGCTGAATGCGGGCACAGAGACACATGGGTACAGGGGCAGATGTGTCTGACTGAATGAGAGAGGCTAGGGGGGTCAGCCAGGTTCTGCACAGGGAAAGCTCCCCAACAATCCCTCCCCGCCTCCCCCCCCCCCAAAAAAAACCCTGCTGCATACTTTTTCTCACTCATACTCAACAACTCTTCATGTTCATGCCCAGGCTCTTTCCCAGCAATTACTTCCCTCTCCCTCAGCTCCTCTCTTACCCCTGACTCCCCCCCAAGTGTTTGCACTGCTTCTGAGGGGTACGGGAAATACATTTCTGTATTGTAGTTTCAATGAATTATTACTCAGAGTTCTGTATTAATATGCATAGTGTGGACTCTATTTGTCAAAAAACATTTCCTGAATCTTTTTGTTTGTTACAGACATAAGAACATAAGAACGGCCATACTGGGTCAGACCAAAGGTCCATCTAGCCCAGTATCCTGTTGTCCGACAGTGGCCCATGCCAGGTGCTCCAGAAGGAATGAACAGGTAATCATCAGGTGATCCATTCCCTGTCACTCATTCCCAGCTTCTGGCAAACAGAGAGTAGGGACACCATCCCTGCTCACCCTGGCTGATAACCATTGATGGACGTATCCTCCATGAATTTATCTAGTTCTTTTTTGAATCCTGTTATAGTCTTGGCCTTCACAACATCCTCTGGCAAAGAGTTCCACAGGTTGACTGTGTGTTGTCTGAAGAAATATTTCCTAACATAATTGCTGACAGATATTTTGAAATAAATGACCAAAATAATTGAAACTGGTATGATTATATTGTGTTATTTTGACAAATAAAATATGCAGAATTTTAAAATATTGTGTGGAGAATTTTTAATTTTTTGGCACAGAATGCCCCCAGGAGTAATAATGTACATGTGATCGGCACACTAGCACTCAGAAATATGCCAAAAGACTCATCTCTCAAGATGACTAAGAATTGTCACTAAAATAGTTGCATGTTATTAGAGAGACAAATGTGAAAAATGGTCTGTGAACTATTATCAAACCCGGAGTATGAGGGGTCCTTAAATATGTGAATACAGCATCAGCAGTAATATGGATTTCCAGTCATAGATGCATAATTTTAAGAGTATAGACTTAAAGATGTCATGCACTAGCACTACTCAACTGACATTACTACACCGGAGCACTACGTTACTTTGATTCTGAGATGCAAGATACATTTTGCCCTATTACTAAAATGCTCATGTTTTTTTAATAAGGCAGAGAGTCTTGTTAATTTTTGTATTATGTTCAGCAAAGCTGTTACAGACTTTAAGTTCCTCAAGGCAGGGAACAGGTCTTCTCATATGTCTATAAATTTGTCATGCATAATGATGGCACGGGAAATGATCACTACAAAGAAGAAAATATTGATGACAGTGGTGCAGACTTGAAGGAGAGGTCTGCCCTGTTCTAAGGATAATCGTTCATTGCATTAGAATCACTTCTACAGCCCTTCTAGAGGTCAGAAGTTTGTTGACTTTGATAAATCCATAAGTCCATCCCCCTGACAGATAACTGTTATACAGCATATTTTAAAACCACTCAGGCATATACAGCACATGGAAGGAGTATGAATTCAGGGTGTAAATTTTGGGGGTAGAAGGTACACTCTGGGGGGAAAAGTGTGGATGTTTTAAAGTGTCCAGACACTAGGTGGTGCACTGGGTTAGAACATGAACCTTTCACTTTGGTAAACCTCATTTTGTGCACATTTCAGGAGCATGCTACAGTTTGGCAAGACTGTGCACATTCTTGTCAGCTTCTGCTCAAGAGAAGCCAGGCTCTGAAACAGCAGTGTAGTTGCAGGTCTGGACTGAGGTCCTTTGGCAGAGCTGTGGGCAGCTGCTTGCAATGATGTCTGCGTGCAATGTGGCTCGACATTGCTTTCATTCGCTCCCCTTCCTTAACAATACAGTTGCACAGAAGTTAAAAACAAAAATATCCACCATAATTAGACATCCCAAACACAAACCAGCAGCAGGCACCACACTGCAGATGCATTTTGTTTGGCCAAAACGGATATAGTTGCATTTAATCATTCCTAGGCCTGTCCTCTCTCAACCACAGAGGTTAATCTGAACACGGGAGCCAAATGAGAATGCTCTGAGGCCCTGATGCAGCAAAGTACATAAGCACATGCTTAATTTTAAGCATATGCTTAATTCAGTCCCTATTCAGCAAACCAATTAAGCACGTGTGTAAGGCCCATTGCCTTTGATGGGACTATACACTTGCTTCTAGCTAAGCACATGCTGAATTGCTTTACTGAATCATGGCCTCAGAGCTCGTCTGCAGGTGCTGAGCACTCTGTTGGGGGTGCTGAATGCCTGCTACCCCCATTGACTTTAATGGGAGCAGAGGCTCAGCACCTCACAGGATTACTCAGCCCTTTACAGGGTAGAGTTTTTAATGTAGTGCCATGGACCCATATTACTCGTCGCTGCATCCCATTATACCCACAGAGTAAGGTATTACTCAGCGTGTGAAAGAGGGGTAAACTGGCATCAAGCTGGAAAGTGGCCAAAACTCGTAAGAACTTTTCAGGAGATTTTTGGCAATATCAAATCCATCCTCAAACCCTGGCTCTCTGGGCCTGTAACCTGAACCAAAACCGAAGCCTAACCCTAATCTGACACTGGAGCAAACCAGTGTCGTCTTAGATCCATCTCTAGTTAAACCTCCTGTAAGCATCTGCATGTTCTCTGGTTAAAGACAACTGGAAAAGTGCATGTTCATAATTAGGCCTGTGCACTTTTGTGTTTCTTTATGATGTAGAAAGTAGGTCTGACAGCTTGGTTGGCTTTTATTTTTTAAGGCTTTTTATCTGCTATTTTTCACTTTTTAAATGTTAGGAATGTCACCGCTAGTCTTCCTTGATTTCACTGGAAGATTGGTTGGAAGTCTATAGTTGAGGCAGAGCATCCTCCTTCCACTACAGAGGGGGTTAACTCCCCCTGATGGGCTCAAGAAGTGGAGGGGCCTGCAAGAAGTATAAGAACAGGGCCCTGCAGCTCAGTTGTGGCCAGAGCAGGGGAGGAGGCAGATGTCCCTCTTGGGGAGCTGAGCTGCTAAGCTGGGCCACTGGGCCTGAGAGAACTTCCTGAGCAGGGAAGGGGCTAGGAAAGCCCTTGCAAAGGCTCCTCCCGGCCCCGATGCTGCTCGTCCTCATCCCCTGCACGAGCAGCTTGTGTCCAGATGAGGTGCTAGTAGTAGGTAGGATTCCACAAAGCAGCGAACTGTGGTTGCTCATGGAGACCACAGCTTCCCGCAAACCCTGGGTAGCACGTAGGGTTGCCAACTTTCTAATCGCAGAAAACCAAACATCCTTGCCCCGCCCTTTCTCCGAGGCCCCACTCCCACTCACTCCAGTCCCCCTCCCTCTGTCACTTACTCTTGCTCACTCATTCCTTTTCACTGGGCTGAGACAGGGGGTTGGGGTGCAGGCAGGGTGAGGGCTCCAGCTGGAGGGTGCATGCTCTGGGCTGGGGCTGAAGGGTTTGGGCTGCAGGAAGTGGTTCCAGGCTGGGGCAGAGGGTTGGGGGTGCAGGGCGGGGTTCAGGATCCAGGAGGCCGTTTGGGTGAGGAGGGGGCTCAGGGCTGGGGCAGTGGGTTGGGGCAAAGGAGGGGATTCAGGGTGCAGGCTCTGGGCAACACTGACCTCGGGCAGCTCCCGGGAAGTGGCAACATGTCCCTCTGGCTCCTAGGTGGAAGTGTTGCCAGGGGGGGCTCTGCGCACTGCCTCTGCCCACAGGTGCCACCCTCGCAGCTCCCATTGGCTGCAGTTCCTGGCCAGTGGCAGCTGGTGCTCGAGATCGGAGCAGCACACAGAGCCCCTGTTGCTGCCCCCGAGCTGGAGGGACATGCCGGCCCCTTCCCAGGAGCCACATGGAGCTGAGCAGGAATCTTGCAAGCCCCCCTGCACCGCCAACCAGACTTTTAATGGCCTGACCCTATAACCATACTGCAGAGGTGCTCGGCAGGACCCTGCATGGTGGGGAAATGAGATGTTCAGCTGGGCTCAGCACGGAGGAGGGAAGAAATGCCTGGGAGGGCTCCGCACGGGCGGGTGTGGGTGGGGAGGAAGAGGTGGTTGGGCCAGCTTTGGGTAGAGGAGAATTTGGACACCCTACCTACCACAGCTGGGCTCTGGCTTCCAGCCTGGCCAGTGGGCAGAGCCTCAGGGGGGAGCAGAGGAGTAGGGTGGCAAGGCCCTGGGTGTGCGGGGGGGAGAGGAAGAGCAGGGATCCCACAACCGGCAGCAGGAAGAAAAGGCCAACCACTGCCCCAGGAGATGGAGACGCCTGGAGAGAGAGCGGAGGAAGCGCTGCCCGACAGCGAAGCTGAGCTCCATTCCCAGTGGCCAGGGATGGATGAACTTTTTTGTGGGCCCAGTGCCAAATATATTTGTGGGCTCCCACTGGGGAAATACGGCATGTGATGGGGGGTGGTCCGCAGAGTGAGGGGCCGGTTGGGGGCAATGAGGTGCAGCGCAGCAGGAGTGGCCCTACTCAGCCCAGCACAAGGGCACTGTTTACAAACCCCAAACTGCTAGGCGCACACTGGCCCGTCCAGCTCTACGCTGCCAGCGTGCTCCTTCCACACTGCCCCCCTGCCCAGTGCCTTGCCCTTATGCCCAGAACCCCCTCTCCCAGAGACTTCCCCCATAGATCTCTATGCCCAGTGCCGCCTTGCCCAGCAACCTCCCCCACAGATCCCTATGCCCAATGACCCTGGACCTGCTATGCCCAGCACCCCCTGCCCAGAAACCCTCCCACTGACCTCCCACCACACCTGCACAGCACCTTGCAAACCATATCCCCTGCCCAGCTCCCCCACCCACAGATCCCCTACTGTCCAGCACCCCCTTCACAGTCCCACCATCACAGCTGTACAGTGCCCCATATTCCTGAGGGAATTTTGCATCAAATTCTGTGCATAATATCTTAAAATTCTGCAATTTAAAAAAAATTTTTTTTAACAATAAATAAATGTGGAAGCTCCACCATGGCAGAGGGGAGCACAGGCCACTGGCTGCCTAGAGGTGGGAGATCACCCTGCAGCCTCCCCCACCCCCGTGGGACAGGGACTTGGCAGTGAGGCTGACCCTGACCCTGACACAGCACAAGGGCCAGGCCTGCCACAGAAACACCCTGGGGCCCTGCCCCTTTGCGCCAGGCGTATCAGGTGTGGGCAGGGAGGCTCAGCCTGGCAGCAGGAGCCAAGTGCTGGGGGACCTAGTGTGGGGGGCTCCAGATGGGGGTAGGAGAGTTCTGTGTGGGGCAGGCTGGGTAACTCAGTGCGGGATCTGGATGCACAGGGAGGTTCCGGGTGCCGGGGCAATGGGACTCTGCAGGGGATCCAGGTGAAGGTGTTTGGGGCCCAGTGGAGGGGTCTAAGTGCAGGGGAGGTGGGGTTCAGTTGGGTGGGGGTCAAGGTGTAAGTGGTTGGGGCTCAGTGGGGAGGGTGTTGGGGGGGCTCATCGGAGTGGTACAGATGCAGGGGAGGTGGGGCTTGTCAGGGTGAGGGTTTGATGGGCCTGCTTAACAGGGGAGCCCCAGCTGCTACCAAGGGGAGCTGCATGCTGGGCCCCCGCTTCCCGTATCCCCTTCTCTTCCCCATCCCATGCCCTTTCCCCACCACTCCATCTCCTTCCCATCCCACCCCATTCCTTCCCCACTGCCTCTTTCCCCCCTGCTCTGCCCTGCCCCACCATGGACACTCACTGTTGTACAAAATGAAAGCTGTCAAGTATCAGAGGTGTAGCCGTGTTAGTCTGGATCTGTAAAAAGTGACAAAGAATCCTGTGGCACCTTATAGACTAACAGACGTATTGGAGCATGAGCTTTCGTGGGTGAATACCCGCTTCGTCAGACGCATGTAGTGGAAATTTCCAGAGGCAGGTATAAATATACAGGCAAGAATCAATCTAGAGATAACAAGGTTAGTTCAATCAGGGAGGATGAGGCCCTCTTCTAGCAGTTGAAGTGTGAACACCAAGGGAGGAGAAACTGCTTTTGTAGTTGGCAAGCCATTCACAGTCTTTGTTTAATCCTGAGCTGATGGTGTCAAATTTGCAAATGAACTGAAGTTCAGCAGTTTCGCTTTGGCTGCAGGGTGGCTACCTTTAAATCTGCTATCGTGTGTCCAAGGAGGTTGAAGTGTTCTCCTACAGGTTTTTGTATATTGCAGTTCCTAATATCTGACTTGTGTCCATTTATCCTTTTATGTAGGGATTGTCCAGTTTGGCCGATGTACATAGCAGAGGGGCATTGCTGGCACATGATGGCGTATATTACGTTGGTGGACGTGCAAGTGAACAAACCGGTGATGTTGTGGCTGATCTGGTTAGGTCCTATGATGGTGTCGCTGGTTTAGATATGTGGGCAGAGTTGGCATCGAGGTTTGTTGCATGGATTGGTTAGAGTTAGAGTTACTATGGTGCAGTGTGTGTGGTTGCTGGTGAGAATATGCTTCAGGTTGGCAGGTTGTCTGTGAGCGAGGACTGGCCTGCCACCCAAGGCCTGTGAAAGCGAGGGATCATTGTCCAGGATGGGTTGTAGATCCCTGATGATGTGTTGGAGAGGTTTTAGCTGAGGACTGTATGTGATGGCCAGTGGAGTCCTGTTGGTTTCTTTCTTGGTCTTGTCTTGCAGCAGGAGGATTCTGGTTACACGTCTGGCTCTGTTGATCTGTTTCCTTATTTCCTTGTGCGGGTATCGTAGTTTTGAGACTGCTTGGTGAAGATCTTGTAGGTGTTGGTCTCTGTCTGAGGGGTTGGAGCAAATGAAGGATGGCTCCCAGCACACAGAAGGGAGCTCAACCTGCACTTGGACCCAGAAGGTGGTGTCCAGCTGCAAAGTCCAGGGACCTGGCAGCACGTTCTTTTTTCAGCCGGGCTGGGCAGCTCTGCATTCACAGAAATGGCAGGGGGACAGTGGCATGTGACCTTGCACCCCATGTGGCCCCCACCCCTCACCTCTATTTGGGGGGCAATGCCCCCAAACTATGCCATGAACATTCCTAATCACGCACCCCTATTCCTCCTTCACTTTCTGCAGGGAAGCAAAGAACGCTGCAGGAGGGGGACCTGGGCTGTTTTAATTCCCCTGGGGCCAAGGAGTACCCCACACAGGAGTACCCCACACACAGACCCCCGCTGCCCAGCGCCATCCCCAGAGACCCACTCCCCCCACCGTGCCTGCCCCCCAGCCACACTCACCGGCCCGCTGAGCGTGGGCTATTTGCCTTGCCTGGGCTGAGCCAGCATCAGTCGGGAATCAGAGTGAGAGGGGCCTGGCCCTGGGCCAGCCTCCCTCAGAACCCCCTTGCCTGGGGCCCAGATGAGCCCCCTCCTCCCCATGCTGGCTGAGAATGACCCAGCCCCTGCACTGGTCCCAGGTGGCTCAGTCCCGGGAGGTGGCGGGCGGAGCAAGACTGCCCAGAGCCAGAGCTGACTGGGGTGTGGGGCAGGCAGACCCTTGTGGGATGTGACCTCCAAGAGCCCCCCTTAGACTGCAGCTACCAGCTGACTGGTGGGGTGCTGAACCCTCCTTTTGGGAAGCCAGGACTGCTAATTTTGTGATTATGTGGCTGTAAGGTAGACCACCTAACGAACAGCTGGCGGACATACTGACTCCCCGTAACCCCCAAAACTGGGTGCCCTGACCCCAAGATCTCAGAACATATTTTGTTAGCACTCACAGCTTCAATTAAGGGCAAGTCTCTTGAATGCTTTACAAAAACACTCTTCCTGAAAAATACTAATTAGCCACTGAAGTTGAAAATATGTTAACAAAATCCCTTCCTGTCTCACTTGTTCAGCTTGCAGTCTCCTGGCTCTTGTGGTACTTTCACTTCAGCGTTTTGCCAGTCATCCTAAAGTCTTCCCAGACAGAGAGGACATGAAAGGCTAATGTAAAAAACAAGCAGGAGCCCCCTCCCCCCCCCAAAAAAAACCCTTCAAACCTTGCTTATACCACATAAAAAAAAGAGGAAAAAGACACAAGTTCAATTTTTGTAGGTCACCTTTAACCTCTTTTGCAATTTCTGGTGTCTCAGGACTAGAGATGTATAGATATGATGGTGTGACTTTCCTTGTGGTAACATCACATAGTAGTTAGATTAGGAATGAAGTTCACTCAAGTCAGTTTAAAAAACTCTTGTCTTGAATGGGAACAGATTTGGGCCTTAAATTGCTTTAAAGAGGGCTCTGGGAAAAGAGGCGTATAACACACATTATTTCTTACCCATGAGGGAATTTAAAAAATGCCTTTAGGGGACTGCAAATGAGCTATTATGTACTAAACAATGAAGGATTAAGGGTGAAGAAACACGGAGCCATATCATAACTGAATAAGCCACAACAAAAACAGAATTCCCCAAATAGTAATTGTTTTTCAATTGTCTCTACACTCACCACAGATCAGGGGATGGCTCCCTTGAACAGTAACATTTCTTCCTTACGGCTCTTTAGCAGAAGAAACACTTTGTGAAGTTATTTTTTCCCCGATAGAAAATCAGAGTTTAAAAGACAAGAAAAATGGGAATAAGATGAGTTTCGGGGGGGGGGGGGGAAAGACAAAAAATAACTATTGAGCTAAAATCTGATTTCACTGCCAGGACTGCAGGAGCAGCAATTTAGCCACTCTTATGGAGTATATCTAGACGGGTAAAAAACTGACTCAGGAATATTTTTGTAAAAAGGGAAGTGACTTTGACTTGTTCTGATTCACAGATTCTAAGACCAGAACGGACTGTTAGATCATCTAATCAGGCTTCCTGCATTACACAGGCCATAGCATTTCATCCAGTTACTCCTGTATTGAGACCAGTAATCCTGGGGTCATATTATTTATGACTATTCAGACAACTGCAGAGTAGCTATGAAAATCTTCACAGATTCTTTGTTTCACTAACTTTAGCACAAATGTTTAGCCATCTGAAAATTCATCCAATGCATAGTTTATTTGCTGTTTGTTATTATCTCATTTTAAAAGTATCAGTCTTCCACTTAGGAAGCAGGAAAAATATATATATATACCCTGTAACTTAGGTGACCCACACACTTCATAGCTAATCAATTGCCAATAGCTGAAGTGAATAGTTTATAGGCTGAAAATTATTTATCCAAAATATTCACCAAATATGTAATAAGGAATACATGCAAAGGAAAGGAGGAGGAGTTTGTGACTAATTCGGCAACCAAAAGAGCTAACTGTCACTTTTAGTAGCATTATAGTACTATCTAGAGGCCCCAACAAAGATTAAAGCCCCGTTGCGCTATGTGCTTGAGGCGGGGGCGGGGACTTAGGGCTGGTTTGTCCACACCGTGGGGTAATGCACTCTCCGGGGGGCATGATTTGTCTAGGGCACAAATGTGTTGCACATTAATTGGTCTGTGTAGACCCTGCTTGTGTGCTTTAATGTAATGCTGTTGGAAGCAATACCACGTTAAAGCACCCTTGGGAACCTTTATTGTGCTCCATCTGGACCTACAGAGAACAGTTAATGTGCAACACATTAGTGCACTTGAGAAATCAACCCCCTAGAGCGCATTACTCTATTGTGTAACTTAGCCCTTAGTAAGGGCTAGTTCCAGTCTCAGTGTTTCAACACTCTAAATAGACAAGGCAGACAAAGGGTAGGACAAAGGAAGTATTATTATCCCCATATTATAACTAGAGAATAGAGTCAGAGAGATTAATGTTGGATCCCATTTACGAGTACGCCTTAGTCACTTAGGTACTTTTGAAAATCCATTCCCAAGAGACTTGATCAAAGTGATACAGGAAACATATTGTAGATGTAGGAATTGAACCCAGGGTCCCAATTCAGTACATTAAAACACAAAATCATTTTTTGTAAATAATAATTCAACTCAATGCAATCTAGAGCAGGAGGTGGTGCTTCTAATTAAAACACTGAGTTTGACACTTTGGGGGATTTTTTTACAGGTAAAAATTAAATTACCATTTGCTTCAATAGCATTTTTCCTTGTCTCATGGTGGGTTTTTTTTTAGTAGCTAGATTTTTGTCCGAAACAAGTAAATGTGTGTGTTACACTGTTCCAAAACTGCATATAACTCTGTCCAGGTTATCGTAAGTGTCCTTGTCAAGGACACAGTGTAAACACATTTCCACAAGAAAACATTGTCGGGACAAGAAAACAAATATTTGACTAAAAGTGTAATTGACTATTGTTCAAGAACTGCCACCTGTTCCATGGTTTCTGGCGCTATCTCAGAATCAGACAACGTTGCAAACCACTGACTTCAGCCAAAAATCATGCAGCAGCCAGCACTTGATCAGCATTCAACAATCAAGTAAACACTCCACTCACTCGCTGTTTTCCAGGCTGGGTCATTTTTGATAACAGAAGAAATGTTCTGAAGAAAAAGTGCAAAGGCAACTAGCTCTGCCTCAGCTACAGCTGTGTGAAGGATATTATATATGTGGTGCCATATACTACATTTAGATGCATGCAAGTGTTCCCGTTGCCTTCAGTGAGGGTTTTGCCCATGCATCAGGAGGAAGAAGCTGACGTGTAGTCAAATTGGCTTACTTGGTTACTTCATATTTTCACAGATGGGCAGAAAAAAAAAATCACATTTCAATTTTTTTCCTCTAAAAAAAAAATGTTTTTGCTTGGCTAAACTGATAGCCGTGTGCCTGTGGAGTTATGCAGTCAAAGGGGGATGACAGGCAAAGGGAGACTACATCTTAAAGCATCTAGTTTTAATCTGAATAGCTACCCCCAGTGCGAGTATGAGAAGAATTGAAGGGATCAGAGACGGATGGAGCTAGCCAGCTGTGCAAGGCAAGGAGTATCATACCCCTTAACATAGTGTAGCAGTATCCATGCTTTCCTCGCACATTGCAGTGTGTTGTTGCTGTTGCTGCTACAGCTTCTGAGTTGTACTTCGCCTTTGCTTCTGAATTTTCTGTTCACCACCATACTAAACCTGGAACAAGTATTTGCCTCATTACCAGTGGATGATCCCCTCTCTGTCCCTGCAGCACATGTTGTATAATAACAATATGGTCCAGAAATGGAGTCCCACATTCTGACCTATTCCCCTGTTATGACATCTCCGTTATTTACCTAAGCTGTTTACATTTGTCCAATAAAAGTTGGAATTCTATCTGGTCACTATTGCCTCCTAATTGATCCACTGAGGATGACATGCTGATTTATATATCATAGAATCATAGAAGATTAGGGGTGGAAGAGACCTCAGGAGGTCATCTAGTCCAATCCTCTGCTCAAAGCAGGACCAACCCCAACTAAATCATCCCAGCCAAGGCTTTGTCAAGCTGGGCCTTAAAAACCTCTGAGGATGGAGATTCTACCACCTCCCTAGGTAACCCAGTTCAGTGCTTCACCACCCTTCTAGTGAAATATTGTTTCCTAATATCCAGTCTAGACCTCCCCCACTGCAACTTGAGACCATTGCTTCTTGTTCTGTCATCTGCCATCACTGAGAACAGCAGAGATCCATCCTCTTTGGAACCCCCCCCCCTTTAGGTAGTTGAAGGCTGCTATCAAATCCCCCCCTCACTGTTCTCTCCTGCAGACTAAATAACTCCCATTCCCTCAGCCTCTCCTCATAATTCATGTGTCCCAGCCCCCTAATCATTTTCCTTGCCCTCCGCTGGACTCTCTCCAGTTTGTCCACATCCCTTCTGTAGTGGGGGGACCAAAACTGGACACAATACTCCAAGTGTGGCCTCACCAGTGCTGAACAGAGGGGAATAATCACTTCCCTCAATCTGCTGGAAATATTCCTACTAATACAGCCCAATATATTGTTGGCCTTCTTGGCAATGAGGGCACACTGCTGACTCATATCCAGCTTCTTGTCCCCTGTAATCCCCAGGTCCTTTTCTGCAGAACTACTGCTTAGCCAGTCGGTCCCTAACCTGAAGCGGTGCATGGGATCCTTCCATCTTAAGTGCAGGACTCTGCACTTGTCCTTGTTGAACCTCATCAGATTTCTTTTTGCCCAATCCTCCAATTTGTCTAGGTCACTCTGGATCCTATCCCTACCCTGCAGCATATCTACCTCTCCCCCCGGTTTAGTGTCATCTGCTGAGGGTGCAATTAATTCCATCATCCAGCTCATTAATAATGATGTTGAACAAAACCGGCCGCAGGACTGACCCCTGGGGCACTCCACTTGATACTGGCTGCCAACTAGATATCGAGCCGTTGATCACTACCCATTGAGCCTGACAATCTAGCCAGCTTTCTATCCACCCTATAGTCCATTCATCCAATCCATACTTTTTAAACTTGCTGGCAAGAATACTGTGGGAGACCATATCAAAAGTTTTGCTAAAGTCAAGATATATCACATCCACTGCTTTCCCCATATCCACAGAGCCAGTTATCTCATCACAGAAGACAATCAGGATGATCAGGCATAACTTTCCCTTGGTGAATCCATGTTGCCTGTTCCTGATCACCTTCTGAACTCCTCCAAGTGCTTCAAAATGGATCCCTTGAGGACCTGCTCCATGATTTTGCCAGGGACTGAACTGAGGCTGACCAGTCTGTTGTTCCCTCAAGTTCTCTTTCTTCCCTTTTTAAAATATAGGCACTATATTTGCATTTTTCCAATCATCCAGGACCTCCCCCAATCACCACACATTTTCAAAGATAATGGCCAATGGCTCTGCAATCACATCAGCCAACTCCCTCAACACCCTTGGATGCATTAGATCTGGACCCATGGTCTTGTGCACGTCCAGCTTTTCTAAATAGTCCTTAACCTGTTTTTTCCATCACTGAGGGCTGTACACCTCCTCCCCATACTGTGTTGCCCCATGCAGCAGTCTGGGATCTGACCTTGTCTGTGAAGACTGAGGCAAAAAAAGCATTGAGTACTTCAGCTTTTTCCATATCATCTGTTACTATGTTGCCTCATTCAGTAAGGGTCCCACATTTTCCCTGACCTTTTTCTTGTTGCTAACATACCTGAAGAAACCCTTCTTGTTACTCTTCACGTCCCTTGCTAGCTGCAAGTCCAATTGTGATTTGGCCTTTGTAACAGGGTCCCTGCAGTGCCTTCCTGGCTCCTGCCCCTGCTGGGCTGAGAAAGTCACACAAATTTGGGTGCAGCACTCACCCGGTGCTTTTATTTACAGGCTGTGCTCCCACCACCTTTCCACCATTCACATAGTCCCCTTCTTACAGTCCACCAGCAGGAGAGAGGGGACAACCCCGCCTGCTTTCCCTCGCTTACCTTCACTGCAACTTCCCTCCTTCCAGCTCCTCCCACTAGCTTCCCTCCCCTGGGGGTTTTATCTAGCCCCAGCCTGATAAGGCAGCAGCTGTTCCAGCTTCCCTAATCAGGGCCAGGTGATCTACCCAGCTCCAATCATCTCCCTTAATTGGAGCTGGAGTGACTGAGGGTTGGCTAAGCAGTTTTCTGCTCAGCACCCTGTCACAGCCTTCCTGGTTACACCCCCGCATGCTCTAGCAATATTTTTATACTCCTCCCTAGTCATCTGTCCAAATTTCCACTTCTTGTAAGTTTCCTTTTTGAGTTTAAGCTCACCGAAGATTTCACTGTTAAGCCAAGCTGGTTGCCGGCCATATTTGCCATTCTTTCTGCACTTCACGATGGTTTGTTCTTGTGCCCTCAATAAGGCTTCTTTAAAATACAGCCAGCTCTCCTGGACTCCTTTCCCCCTCATATTAGCTTCCCAGGGGATCCTGCCCATCAGTTCCCTAAGGGAGTCTAAGTCTGCTTTTCTGAAATCCAGGGTCCGTATTTTGCTACTCTCCTTTCTTCCTTTTGTCAGGATCTGAACTCAACCATCTCATGGTCACTGCTGCTCAGGTTGCCACCCACTTCTACTTCCCCTATCAATTCTTCCCTGTTTGTAAGAAGCAGGTCAAGAGGAGCACAGCCCCTATTTGGTTCCTCCAGCACTTGTACCAGGAAGTTGTCCCCAACACTCTCCAAAAACTTCCTGGATTGTCTGTGCACTGCTATTTTGCTCTCCCAGCAGATGTCAGGGTGATTGAAGTCCCCCATTAAAACCAAGGCCTGTGATCTGGAAACTTCAGTTAGTTGTCCGAAGAAAGCCTTGTCTACCTCATCCTTCTGATCTGGTGGTCTATAGCACACACCCACCATGACATCACCCTTATTGCTCTCACCTCTAAACTTAACTAAAAGACTCTCAACAGGCTTTTCTTCAGTTTCTTCAGATTCTGTGGCCTGCATTGTGCTGGAGGTCAGACTAGATGATCATAATGGTCCCTTCTGACCTTAAAGTCTATGAGTCTCAAACTGGAGCTCTGAGCAATCATGCTGCTCTCTTACATACAATGCAACTCCTCCACCTTTCCTCCCATACCTGTCCTTCCTGAACAGTTTATACCCATCCATGACAGTGCTCCAGTCATGTGAACTGCCCCACCAAGTTTCTGTTATTCCAATCACGTCATAGTTCCTTGATTGTGCCCAGACTTCCAATTCTTCCTGCTTGTTTCCTAGGCTTCTTGCGTTTGTGTACATGCACCTAAGATAACTAGCCGAGTGCCCTACTTTCTCAGTATGAATCAGGAGGTTACCCGTCTTGTACCCTTCTCCTTATGCAGCTAGTCAAATACTTAGCCAGCTGGAGTAACTATAGATTTTGACTTCATGAGTGTTCTGTCCTGTGCTGACTATGGGAAGTTCTATGAACGCAAGGTGCAATACATGACACACTGGCAAATTCCTCAGCCCCAGGGCACCCACTGCATTTATGCCAATATAGAAGGTACAACAGCAGCTTTAGCCCAGACAAAGGGCAAATTTGTTAGCTGCTCTATCTTCTGCTGTGTCCCTAGATTAATCACAAATTGGTTGGCTCCTTTTCCCTAACATAACACTTTCCGCTAATATATTCTCTTTTCAGCTACATAGTGTTGATTGAGCAAGATAACCATGGCACTTGCACTCTCCTTCCAATTTCCCTCTTCCCTCTCCAAGGCTTGGTATTCAATAGAGCTGAGCAAAAAAAATCAGAATTTCATGGGAAATGTTGATATTTTAACATTTCTCCTCCCTCTCCCCCTCCCCCAAATTGGGAGGAAAAGTTGAAATATTGCATTTTTTTAATGAAATATTTTAAAAAAATCTATTTGGAAGTGGTGAAACATTCCAATTCAAGTCAGTTCAACCACTGTAATTCCTTAGATTGGCACATTGTCTCATGAGAGTTGAAATTTGGGTCTGGTTCCCCCATTTTCCCTTATGCCACAAAGGCAAGAACAACCATGAACATATTTGATCCCCAACACTGTTTAAATAGGATTATTTTTGTAGCATAGATGGTGCCAAAAACTTCAGGGGATCCACAATACTGAGGAAGTGGGATCATATTACTCCATCTTGCTCCAGGAAGTGAGACAATAATGAACCCATCCATCATCATTTAAAACCTGTTTTCTGTCTGTCTTCTACTCCAACCTGGAGTGACCTTCCTGGTTGTCAAAGCTCTCTATGGACTCATTCCATCCCTTACTTCTGGCACTCTATGCATCTACAGCACACCATTGCCCACTCATGGCACTGTTCTGTGGCCCCTCTGCTGGGGAGACAGGTGAAAGACATCCCGTGCACAGTTGACCTTCCTTTAAAATGGTGGGAGTCAACAAGGATACATACATGTGCATGCTGGAATACCCCTGCTGATCTGAATCTCTTCCCTACCTGGGTGTCTTTCTTTGAGTTAATGCTGTAATTTTGTTATGACTTTCAGGGCTGGTGACAAGTCAGGTAAACAAAGAGTTCTGTTAGACAAACATCTCAAAATAGCCTCACCTTTTACCTCTTGCAAACTCCTTTTTCAACCCAGATGCCAAGAGCCCAAAGCAGAAAATCTGCCTTCCTTGTGTGTATATCAGGGGAGATTGCTATCTCTAAAACATGCTACTGTGCAGAGCATGCATTTAATCCACAAAAGGCTAGGAACTGTACAGTCTCAATTCATAAATGGAGTCGCTCTTCTCTCTGAGCCTTCAAGGGGCTCAAAAGACAACTGCTGGTCTGTGACCTACTGAAGCTGGATACCATAGGATATCTAAGTCACTGCCCAGTTAGAACAAACTTTTTCAATATAAAATGGATCAGCATCACAGTACAGCAGAGATCAGAAATTGGAGACTAGCTTTGCTGACCAAGAACACTGAAAGCTAGCTAATGTCCTTGCACAATAACTGCAAGATTTACTTAAGTAGAGAGAGGAATGGGGACCAGGGATTTCTGCCAGAAAATTGCTAACAAAGGCTCTGCTTCTAACAATCCTAGGGCTTTTCTCATCGTCTGCTCTAGGAAAAATCAGATGTAATTAGCTACTAATGGAGCTTTATTTGTGGTAGCAGTGGTAGAAGACGTGGCATGGGAGATTTTACTCCTGTCTAACCCTATTCAGAATAGGGAGGTAGGGGTCAGGGAATAAGAGTAATTGAGAATGAATTATTATTTGACAGCATGATTGGGACTAGACTAAATGGTGGTAAAAACACCTTTAGACTAGAGCTTCCACCATTTTTATCACTGATGGAGTTATGCAGTTCTGAATTTCCCCATCTACACACTGGGACACTACAGCCTCAGCTGGGGCAAGTAAGTTGATTTATTCCAGCTGAGGACCTGACCCATTGTGCGAAGTTTTAGCTATTGCAAGAGGAAACGATTCCTTGATGCATGCCAGCTCTATAATTGGGGAATGTACGCAACTGGGAAACACCTAGGCTTTTCTTCATTTCTTATGAGGAAACTGAGGCATTTGTCAGCCAAATATTTGTTTTTGTGAGTGAAGAGGAAGCAGAGGTGTTTATTCATCAAAGGAAACAGGAGGGCTCAGCTGCTTCTCAGAGTCATTGTCTGAGTGTTTTGCATTTACACAGAGAATAGGCCTGCCATGCTCTCATCCTGTTTCCATTACTACATAGGAAGTTATCATCTTTCATTTTGCTAATACATGTTGCGACTGCAAAACCTAACATTTCATACATATTGCGATGCATGTTTTGAGTTAAAAGTTTTCTTTTTTCTTTATGTCTGATCTTTGAATGATGCTGCCAGAAAAAGCCGCAGCAAAAGCTGATTTTTTTAAGCCATTGTGTATAGCTCATTCCCCCACTGGCTGCATGTTTGATTCTACTTTGGGAATGGAACCCACTAGAAAACCTCTTTTTCTAATGGCCTGAGCCAACATCCATTGCAGGTAATGGAAAGACTCTCTTGCCTTCAATGGGCATTCTGCTCTTTATAGATTCTTATACTGCCCTCATCCCCACACTATCTGAGTGCTTTCCAGTACTGCATTAAGTGACATGATTAATATCTATCACATGGTTCATTCTTGTTCTGATCCTCTCCCCGGGAGACAACTGGGTATGCAGTGGAATGTTTTGATTTGGTAGGTTTGGGTTTTTTCTTATACACACCCTGCTCTGTGTTTATGTTCGAGAAGGCAAGGTCAAAGGAGTGCATCTTGTACTTGGAACGGAAGGTGGTGAGGTCTGTCATGGGCCTTAGTTCCTGTGGGAGTTAGTTCCACAGTCTTGGACTGGCCTCTGAGAAAGCTCTGTCTCTCACACAGACTGACTTTATCTTTATGGAAGAAAGTTCATTGTGCCTGAGGAGTGAAGTTGTCAACCACAGTCAGCATTCCAGAGCTTTAGGTCATCTTTTAGATATGCCAGGCCCAGGCCATTAAGCATCTTGGAAATAAGGACCAAGACCTTGACTTTGACTCGATATTCTATGGAAAGCCAATGAAGAGAGTTGAGGACAGGTCTGATGTGCTCATGATAATCCATCTTGCTGAGGAGATATGCTGCAGTATTCTGTACTAGCTGGAGTTTTCTAAGAGCTGATGGCTTCATTCCCAGGTATAACTGATTGCTGTAGTCCAAACAGCAGGTGATAATGGCTTCTATAACTCAGACCAAGTCATCATTCATCAGGATGGGATGCAATCTCCTAGCCATCCAGCAATCGTAGAAAGAGTTATTTGTGGCTCCTGTCATGTGAGAGCTCAGTGTCAGTGAGGAATCCAGGAGCCTCCTAAACTATGAACTGAATTGACCAGTTGTGGCTGTGTTCCTTCATCCAAAGGAGACTGCACCATAGCTACAACCTCTTCAAGTGTTTTCCTCTGCCCACCAGCATAATCTTCATTTTGCATGGGTTTGGGATTGGATTGGGTTTGAAAAGAAACCTGGACCTGCCTGGTTATGCCTGCCTAGCTAATTCTGAAGAACAGTTCTTGCAGCAGAATGCTGGTATCTCAAGGAATGTAGATTAAAAAAAAACAAAACAAAAAAAAACAACTGAGGTTTATTTTGTAAGAATTTTTCTGGACTAATACTCCTTTGGCAATTATTAGCATGGAGTGATAGCAGAATGGAAAAGGTATAGTATGTGCAATATTATAGTCATGTTGTTGAATTAGGATAATTTATTGGAGATAAGTCTCTGTCCCTCTAACATTGGAATGAAAAACCCTCCAGCAGTTCAGAGCTCTAGGAGAGTGCTTTAAGCTGCTGTAGATTTCATTTTCTTGTTCCTCCCTGGCCTACCCCTGCCCCGAAACACTGTGAGCAACAATGCTCCTCACAGAGCTGTACCCAGAGCTGTGCTGCTCAGGTGCAATGCACACTCTGCCTTGGGTCCTCAAGTCCTACATCTACCCACCCCTGTACAGTAGATCCAGGCTATTTCCCCCATGGATGGGGCCCTTTGCAACTATGGAAGAAACAGTGCTTATTTCCACAGCCCTCTGTGAGCCTGATCCAATGCCCTTTGACATCATAAGAGTATTTCCACTGACTGAAATGAGCTTTGGACTTTCATATGAGCAGGGAACTATGGGGGCCCCTTGTATTTATCTCTTTACATAGGTATTACACGGTACATCAAATATTATTTTCTGCCATCTTTCCTAGTGGGACTCATTAATTTTTGCCCAACCCTACAAAGCATTTCTAGGACAACAGTCTTCAAATTTGTAAAAAGTTGTAATAAAGAGACCCTCACTCTGCCTCAGCCCCTTGCTCCAGTGATTGCACCCCCACTCTGCTATGCCCCAATTTCCCCAGCCCCTTGCTCCGGTTGGGCAGCCGGGCAGGTTCCACGTCAGCTCCTCCCAGCCCAGCTCTGCAAGCGGCAGCTGAGTCCCAGGGGATGGGGGAGCAAGCCTCAGGGGCGGGGGTGGAGTGAGTGACAGGTGGGGTGGGGGCGGGGCCTTGGAGGAAGGGGTGGGGCCTTGGGGGAAGGGGTGTTCAGTTTTCAGGGATTAAAAAGTTGGCAACCCTAGTTCAAACTGGATACTCCAGGGACCAACAGACAAAAGATTTTTTGAAAATTAGCTTAGTTTTAAACAGTCTTAGGACCTGCTTCCTGATCCATGGAGGGCCCCAAGCTTTAGGGAAGTGTTGGAAAGATTTGGCTTACTGAAACCCCATAAAAGACTGGGTGCTAGTTCTGAGCTGAGGCTGTGATGAACTTGTGACCACAAAAGGGATCCCTTTTGAGGATTTGAAGGACTCATGTGCCAGAGCCCATGTTGGAGACAGCTGGGGTGAGCTCTGGTAATATTACCAGCATACATGTAGGTTCTTTAATTGTTTTTAATAGGCTTTCTCTATAGTGCTTTTTCCTTAAGAATAAAATAGGCTTGCATAGGAAGTATGTGTGATAACTTATAACTGTTGGCAATTACACTGTGTACTGTCTAGAAGCAATCAGAAGCAATCAGGCTTGACTAGGCAAACTATCTTTTGCTGGGAATAACACACTAAAGGCAGAGAACTGTTCAGCCTGGGAATTCTCCCGTCAGAAGGAAGAAAGATGTGGATATACTAATCAAAATATGTTTGAATAGGGCCCATTTATATCTTTAGATCAATCATATGTCAGCAACACTCTGTCCCCCATGGAACTACTTGCACAGTTTGTTTGTAATCTACAATGACAAAGTGGGTTAAAATCCCTAGGAAAGCAAATGCTAAACCTAGTCCACTTCTCTTGATGGAATGACATGACCAGGAGCTGGGTTCAATAACAGTGGTCATTAGTGACCAAACAGCCTCGTTAAAGGAAAGAATCATTTATTTAGAACAAAAGCATTTCAGAGAAAGTATATCTTAAAAACAATAAAGCCTACTGTACACAAATCTAATTCTTCCCTAAGGCTTACCACTCCCTGGATCTAGGAGGCCCAATTCCTTCAGACTCCTCCACACAGCCCTGTCTGTGCCAGCCTGTCTGCCTAGATGGCTGCTCACAAGCGACTCCTCTTTTCCCCTTCAGGAAGTGCTTTTTAACTCTTCAGTCTCCATTTGCTCTCCAGCCTCCTAGTTCAGGCAAAACATGGTTTACAGGGTGTTGGAGACTCAAGCTAACACCTTGACCCATTGTTTTTCTAGAGTGCACCTAGATCAGTATTGGGCAACCTGTGGCCCGTCAGGGTAATCCGCTGGTGGGTGCGAGACAGTTTGTTTACATTGCCTGTGTGCAGGCACGGCAGGCCATAGCTCCCAGTGGTCGCGGTTCACTGTTCCTGGCCAATGGGAGCTGCAGGAAGTGGGGGCCAGCACATCCCTGCATCCCATGCTGCTTCCTGCAGCTCCCATTGGCCAGGAACAGCGAACCACGGCCACTGGGAGCTGTGGGCGGCCATGACTGTGGACAGGCAATGTAAACACTCTTGCGGCCTGCCAGTGACTTACCCTGATGTGCCACATGTGGCCCACGGGCCACAGATTGCCCACCAGTGACCTAGATGGTCTTCACTAGGAAGCCGTTATGTTGCCTCCCTGTTTATTCTTCCCACAGCCCCTACTGCATTCAATAAATATGCTACCACCCCACTATAAATTATACAGTCTCCCTCAATAACTAGGCTACATATCACTATTCTCAAATGCTTACCTAGCAGGTTCAACAGTATTCATAACAGTGATATGTATCAGCTCCACTTCTGTCACAGAGTGACAGAGGCATCAGTAGTCCTTTACACAAGAGGGTAAAGAGTTGCATTAAGGGACTATAGGTGGGAAGGTTTTACTGCATGTGCCAAACATAATATAGTCTTTTATACTTGTGCTCAAAGGTTGGTTATAATTTGATAGATTATATGAATTCTTTAAACTATGCGGAGTTTACTTTTATACATTTTTCATTATCAAAGCAAAACGCCTGCCAACCCTGAAGAGTAGTGTTATGTATCCACAATGCACAGGCTTTTAACCACAGTAGAGTTTGTTCCAGTCATGCTCCAGTTACTGAACTATTTCCTGTTTATTTTCCACTGTAACGCAAAACTAGGCACATAAGTGGTAGTTACCAACTTCTAGCTCAGGTCACGGGGGGACCTAATCATTTGGACCTTGTAATGGGGTTGCTACTCACTGCTGGTGTGCCACCTCATGACTCATCTGGGGATTAGCTCGCTACTGGTCAGACACCCCTTTCTGCGGTCACTCTGCCTATTGTCTCCATCTCACCCTCCAGGTCTGGATATTCTTCTTCTTTGTGACTTGACCCTTCGGCCAAGGCATTTAATTGTCCCTTTCCAGAAGGTCTGTCAGCGTTTCTCTGGAGAAGCTGTTCCTCTGCCTTTACAAGAAGTCCTCCATTCTAAATCCAAAGCTGTGCCACATACTCAGTGGCTGGTAGAGGAACCCAGACCCACGAATTACCCCAGGTTCCAGCCCACACACCCTATGCTCTGCAACTATGGTTCTACTGACTCCCAGACCTGGTTGTTAGTGCCCTGGGCTCTGTCCTACCCCCTCTTTCTTTCCTCTGGCACCTCTGGGTTTAGCACCCACCCAAGCTTCCTCCGCTCCCCCCTCTGGCTTTGTGTCAGACCCTGTAATCTGTAACAAACCTCCCTCCTGTCAGGGAGTGACTGCAGATTATTTCCCCCTGCAGCCTCCTTCTGGTCTCAGCTTCTTCGCTTTATAGAAGTCCCACCTGTTCCTGCCCAGGTGAGCTTCATCCTTAATAAAATATTATTGATCCCTGGCTCCCTTCCAGATTCAGCCTAGGTGGTTAATTGGCCCATCTAGCCTACCTTCATCCCTTCAGGAAGTTGTACGGTGAATATCCCCATCACAGACCCTTTCAACTTTCTGTTCACTTGCGAAGGCTATAGTGCAGACACTTTCATCTAGACCACTTCATTCATTAGCTTTTCCTTGAATGCCAATTGAAACAGAATCCTGAAAGTCTCCATTTGGTATAGTATACCCCAGGGATCGGCAACCTTTGGCACACAGCCCATCAGGGAAATCCGCTGGCAGACTGGGACGGTTTGTTTACAGGCAGCGTCTGCAGGTTCGGCTGTTCCGCAACTCCCATTGGCCTGGAACGGTGAATCACGGCCAATGGGAGCTGCGATCGTCAGAACCTGCGGACGCTGCAGGTAAGCAAACCATCCCGGCCCGCCAGCGGATTTCCCTGATGGGCCGCGTGCCAAAGGTTGCCGATCCTTGCTATACACTGATGTTCATGAGAATGTGACGTTTTCTCTCAGTGCAACACAGCATCTCCTCAAATGTAACAACCAAGTAATGTGACTCCAGACAGCAGTCCCCTACTTGGGCCTGAGCCTGCAAGATTCTGAATGCCTCCTGTGAGGTGCTGAGTCACCTTGCCTCTGACTGAATCAGAGACTAGTACAGTAATTCATTCAACCACCTGTGGGAGGTTGTACCAGGCTGCAGGAGGCCCTCACCAACTGATCTCAGGAACAACAGCTTCTCCTGTGGCCAATATTTAGCATGCACAGCTGAAATTGCTTCATAGGTCTTCATACCCTTTCTCTTCAGGCATGTGGATAAAATATGATAGGCATAGAGACAAATTCTGCGCTGAGGCTCACTAAAGGCTTGTACAGAATGTAATTCAGCCCCATACAGGTGCTGTGCTGGCCAACCGGGGAGATTTTCAAGCCTACTTCATTAACACCATTTTTTACCAGGCCCTACGTGTAGAGAAGCTATACTGTGACAAGGTCAGCGTTGCTGTTGGTTGGTTAATCACTATGGTTTGTTTCGCTTAGGGATAGAAGGAGGTTGTAAAGCTAGTTCAGGTATGTCTATACATGATGCAGTCACAGCTTTGATTGCAGTGTGAACATATCCTCAGCATCCAGGTTCAGTTTCCATTCTGCCACCAACTTCCTGTGTGACCGTGGGCAAGTCACTGTGCGTCAGGTCCTCATCTGAAAATTGGGGCTGATAATCCTTCTTTTTGTCATCCCTTTGGTGGTCTTGTCCATTTGGACTGTAAACTCTTGGGTGTGTATGTTTAAAGCAAGTGGAAGCAGCTGCAGCCAATGACGTAGAGGCATGAAAGCGACTGGTTTCCGCCCTGTGCACCAATACTGACATGGGGAAGGACATAAAAACATTTAGTATTTGTAAATGTCTCATGACTTTTAAGCCAATCTTCTGATTTTTGTGGTGTGAGTCCTGGTTTTTGACTGTATATCAGGGATCGGCAACCTTTGGCATGCGGCCCGCCAGGGTAAGCCCCCTGGTGGGCCAGGCTGGTTTGTTTACCTGCCATGTCCACAGGTTCGGCCGATCGCGCCTCCCACTGGCCACGGTTCACTGCTCCAGGCCAATGGGGGCTGCGGGAAGTGGTGCGGGCCGAGGGATGTGCTACCTGCCATGTGCCAAAGGTTGCAGATCCCTGCTGTATATATTGGGTCATAGCAAAACTTCACTAAGATTTTAAACAACTGTAAGATGCTCCGGCTGTATTTGTACTCTGTGCATGGAATATGCAAATACAATATAATCATTTTAAAGGCAAAAGGTTTGGATCCTTTCCCTTTTGGCTAAGTAGTGAAAGTAATGGAAAATTGATGCTATGCACTGCACAGATAAAAGCGCAAACCAATTTGCTAATGGCAGCATCAGCTTGTGACATGAAGCATATCAGGTGGGAAGGTCTAGTACATATTTCAAATGAAGTTGCTCGTCTGCATGCAGGATTTGTTGTTCCTGCCAAAACATACATTTACTGCATAAGATAGGAGGGGGCCAAGGTAGGCACTTTTAAGGACAGAATCTACTTTTGAATTAAACTATTCCAGGATATTGAGGAAAGGTTGTCTAAGAAGGACCTGAACTTGTAAGCAACTGAGCAACCCCAGGATGTAGAGCATCCTTGACTCAGACTGAAGTCAATGGGAGTTAAGGGATCCCAGCACCCCCTGGTGTTGCTCAGCACCTTGCAGCATCAAGCTCTAAATAAGTAATAATGCATATTTATGTGCATAACAAGACATGGGCCTGAACCCAGAATCTCTTTTGAATTTCCAGGGACTTCACATCCAGTTCTCAAATCCAAATCTGCTTCTATGGTTCTAGTTCCAGATTGGGTTTAGAAACACAAGGGTTGTGTATTGCAGCTCCAGGGCCTGACTTGGCAAAGTGCTGGAGTCATACCATTGAAATTCATGGATGTTGAGAGTATGCAGCATTGCACTGAAAGTACTCAGGACCCTGCAGGGTCATGACCCAGACTCATCGGGGACTGAAATCTCATAAGCACAGCTTTCCTGGTAAGGAATCTCATCAGATGAACATATGCAATCGCCGCTCCCTCAACTATGAAAGTGTACTTTAGCCCTGAGTCAGCCTTGAACCACAATGCCTGTCTGAACCCCATCCAGATTCAAACACTGCTTCTTCACCCATTCAGAACACCAAAGAATTCTAAAGCTGAATTTTGGAATTCTCCGTGGTATGTTATAATCCACATGGAACAGAGTGTGGGTAAAACAAGCACGTAGTAGTATTTGGTTACTGAGGCCCAGATTTTGATGCCTTTACTCACACTGAGTAATAGTTTACTCTCTGGGCAACACCACTGATGTCAATGGACCTACTCATTGTGAGTAAGAGTGGCAGAATCTGGCCTTTAATTTATTGCCTGTAGCTTCCTGATCCTGGACTCAGAGAGTTCAGAATATGTGAAAAAGGAAGAGCAAACATGGAGCTCTGTGCAGGCAGTTTCCAGGTCACAGCAGAAATGTTTACTCAAAACCTGAAACATTAAACCTGGGAAAAGAGCGAGAGTATCTGCTATTTCCATCTGAGATTCCAATACTGAGTTGCTCCCCACAGGGAGAATTTGCCCTTACAGTGTCTGGTAGAACAGTTCAAAATAGGTGAAATTCACCTCTGTGCAGAGCGCCTGCACAAAGGCTTTCCCACTGCTTAAGAGACCCATTTAGCCCTATTTTCAGGGCTTAAAAAGGGGGATAGGCCTCTTGCAGGCGGTTTGTGGCTCAGAGATTAGTTCACCCAATGAAATGTGCGCTACCTAAAACCTACCTCATGCTTCCACAACATTTGGCAAAAATGCAGGAACCTGCGGGAAATGATACTGTGGAAATTGTATGCACCATGTGCATTTTTGCTTAGCTACCATGTCAGTGAGGGACTTCATGTAGCAAACACAATTTGCCTAAAAAGTCCTTGCCTATTTTCTAGGGGCCCAGTCACACTCCCATGGAAGTCAGTGGGAGACCTTGCATTGACTTCTATGGGAGCTGGATTAAGCTATATCTCCCTGGGAGTGATTTTTCCTCCATTAGCTGGTTTACAGGTAATTTGCTAGCAATCCAAGCTACATGTTACCCTGAAAAAACAGAAATTTCACATTTCAGATAAGATTGCCACCATAACAAGTCACTACTGGATAGAGAACAGGGGAGGGAAGAAAACTGCAGACAAAGGAAATGGCAGATGAGCCTATTAGCTAGTTATTTAGGGCTGATCTTTCTCCATGTTTTGCAGCAAAGGGGCATGGAGAAGGAATATTTCAGTCCTTGGCTTTGTAAGTCTGAAGAGTAATGCAAAATATTCATCTGCTGAGCTATTGGATGCATGTTAGAGTTTGGGATTTAGGCCAGCCTCTCCTAAGCATCAAAAGTTGATTCAGAAAAAGAGCGAGAAAACACATTATGAACTCTATTCAACTAAGCACAATTCCTAGCAACAGTGACAAGAGTGTTTGCTAGGCCAAGACTTTTTACAGAAAAATTAGAGACCCTGGTCTGGATGGCAATATGATCTGATATGTTCCCTTACAGCAAAATAGTATAGCTAATGAAAAATGGAGGCATGGTTGAACAGATGAAGGAACAAACAGGATTTTTGTTAATGATAGCACTGGATTGTGAAATGAAGCACACTGCTAGGAAGCATGTGGCATTGCTGATGGGCATTCGTGTTGTGAATGCTAAACTATGCATTTAGGACTGAATTCATCCCAGTGCAGAGGATCAACACCAGGACAATGCTCCACTTTAGTCTCACTTAAACCCTATTTTAAGAGATTAAGTGGGATTTAAGGCCTGGCTCCAAGAAAACATCTTCAACAAATGTTTAACGTTAAGCACATAAGTCTTGTTGACTTCACTGGAACCACTCACAGGTTCAAAGTTAGCATGTGCTTAAGTGCTTTACTGAAGTAGCGACTAATGGTGGACGGGTCTTGGGCAAACTTCTGCACATGAGTAAATATCACACACGGTTTACAAAATTACCTGTTAGACTCGTAAGGGCTGGAAGGGACTTAGAGGGATCTTCTATTTCAGCCCCCTGTGCTGGCACAGGCTCAGGTAAACCTAGACCACCCCCGCACAGGTGTTTATCTAGCTGGTTTTTAAAATCTCCACAGCCTCCCTTGGTAACCTCTTCCAGAACGTAACTATCTCAGTAGTGTAACTATAGCGCCCTTGTGGCCAAGATGGAATCTGCTCTGTAGGCAGCTCTGGTCAAGAGAAGGTGTGCATGCAGGAACACAGCAGCGAAACTCCCTTTCACCCCAGGGGCACCAGTTCCAACCCCACCTCTCCTCCCAAGTGAACACACACACACTGGAATAGTACAATGAATATAGGAAAAGGAAATATTTGCTTACAGAGGGCTGAATGGAGGAAAAGCAACAGGGGGTGGGGGGAGATAAGGGGTGCGGTAAAATAGGGTTATATCCAAAAAGAGTCCCACAGACCCAGTGGTACCACAGTACGAAAGGGCAGACACCAAACCTCCCTCCTTATTCCCAGTGCAAAGTCACAAGCCCCAGTACTCACAGCCCCATATAGCTCTGGGCAGCCGTGATACCGGGTCCAGCTCTGGTTTGGCCTTCTCAGGTGATTCCTCCCTGGTTCAATGCTCCTCTTGGCCCTGGCCCTCTCCATCCCAGGCTTCAGGCTGGTTCTTGGCTGCTTCACTCTGTGAAGATCTGCTTGCTGCAGCCCTCTTGACTGGAGCTCCAGACATGCACACATACCCTGTCACCCTCTCTCTTTCCACTCCCCTGGAACAACCAGCACTTCCTCTGCCTCGGGGCAAAGTTTTAAAGGGGCCAACCTCATTTAGTAGTTAGTTTAGATATTGGAAAAATCTTTCTAAATCTCCCTTGCTGCAGATTAAACTCATTACTTCTTGTCCTACCTTTAGTGCACATGGAGAACAATTGATCGCCGTCCTTTTACATCAGCCCTTAACATGCCCAGTTCTTTTAACCTTTCCTCCTCTGTCACGTTTTCTAAATTTTTAATCATTTTTGTTGCTCTCCTCTGGACATTTGCCAATTTATTCTCATCTTTCTTAAAGTGTGATGCACAAAAATACTTCTACTGGGCTTCACCAGTACTGAGTAGAGCAGAACAATTATCTCTGTGTCTTTCATATGACACTTCTGTTAATACACCCTAGAATGATATTAGTCTTTTTTTTTTGCAACTGTATCTTATTGTGGGCTTATATGCAATTTGTGATCCACTATAACCCTCCAAAGCCTTTTCGGCAGCAGCACTATCACCTAGACAGTTTTCCCCCATTTTGTAGTTGTGCATTTGGTTTTTCCTTCCTTAGTGTAGTACTTTGCACTAGTCTTTATTGAATTTCATCTTGTTGATTTCAAACCAATTCACCATCCTCTAGATCAGTGGTTCTCAAAGCCAGTCCGCTGCTTGTTCAGGGAAACCCCCTGCCGCGTCTGCAGGTTCAGCCGATTGCGGCTCCCACTGGCTGCCGTTCGCCACTCCAGGCCAATGGGGGCTGCGGGAAGGGTGGCCAGCACATCCCTATGCCCGCGCCACTTTCCGCTTCCCCCATTGGCCTGGAGCGGCGAACCGCGGCCAGTGGGAGCCGTGATCAGCTGAACCTGCGGGCGCAGCAGGTAAACAAACCGGCCTGGCCCGCCAGGGGCTTTCCCTGAACAAGTGGCAGACTGGCTTTGAGAACCACTGATCTAGATGAATGGTGGGCAACCTGCGGCCTGCACACGGCCTGTCAGGGTAATTCGCTGGTGAGTCACAAGACAGTTTGTTTACATTAACTGTCCACAAGCACGGCCGCCCACAGCTCCCAGTGGCTGTGGTTCACCATTCCCAGCCAATGGGAGCTGCGGGAAGCAGTGCTGGCAGGGACATGCTGGCCGCCACTTCCCGCAGCTCCCATTGGCCAGGAACGGCGAACCGCAGCCACTGGGAGCTGCAGACAGTCAGTGTAAACAAATGGTCTTGCGGCCCGCCAGTGGATTACCCTGACGGGCTGTGTGGGGCCTGCAGACTGCAGGTTATCCACCACTTATCTAGATACCTACAAACAGATTGTTTAATAATTTGTTCCTGTATCTTTCCAGGTATGGAAGTTAGGCTGACTGGTGTTTTGTGGTGGGTTAGGCGTGCTCTGAGCCTGCCTACTGGATCACACCTCACAGGCAAGATAGGTGGAGGAACTCCTATCTATCTTGCATAGGTTTGTGAAGCACACTGGGGCTTAGTCAAGAGATAAAAATTCGGGTGCCTAGAGTGAGGCAGTAGTGCACGGTGCTCAGAAGCAGAAACATAGGTGCCTAGGGAACTTTTACTGCAAAAACTTAGGTGCCAAGTGAGTTTCGGTGCCTACAGAGTTCGGCAGCAGCTAAGTGGGGTTTTTGTGCATACCAATAGTGCCTATAGCAATTAGGTATCTAAGTCCTTTTGTGAATCTAAAGCAGTGCCTCTAATATATGCACAGAATGGAGATTCTTGTTCTGGAAAGGTCAGTATTCAGATAACTCTAAATTTCTGCTACATCTACTAAAGTCCCATATTATATCCTATCGGAACTTTTACAAGTCACGTGATTTTATGTTTCCTCTATTAACAGTCCACTAAATGAAAACCATGAAAATCATAATCATATAATAAACCTTATTCTATTGCCAGTGTTTAACAGAGAGGGAGGCTACCGTGATTCACAAACATAATGAAAAGAATAAAAAGTATATGTGCAAATGGTTCATGTTTCAACAATGCACTGAAACATAAGAACACATTTAAAAATGATTGAGGGAAAAAGCAAAACCTTCTTCATGGTGTAATTGGGTACAGAGTGTAGTCTATGTGCTGAAGGGAATGAAAATTTAATTACTGCATCAACTATTGAAATGAATGATAAAGCCTCCCATGCCTATAGAACAAAGTTTATGGCCCAGATTCACTGTTGGCATGGAACAATTCCATTGACTTCAGTGGAGCTGAGTTCACTTAATTCAATAGTGTATTTGGCTCACAATCTCCAAAGCCCTTTGAAATCTGTGGAAAGGCTTCTTTTGCATTTAGTGAGTTTTGGATCATGCCATAAATGTGGTTTGCCAACAATTGTATTAAATTTATGGTATAGACCACCATGTTGACCAGACATAGTACAGCCCAGACCAGTATAGGAGTGGGAATGGAGTACCCAGTAGTTAGTGGTTCTATTTCTGTATCTCAGGGTCAGGTCAATAGCCAGTCAATGCACATTTAGTAATTAGACCATCCATTTGCTTGCATTATAGTTACTGCCAAAGTGTTGTCCCATCACCTAACACATTGCTCACCACCAGCCACACAAAAATTAAGGCTATTTTGAATCACGCTTCATCGGGAAAGACATGATTATGAGCCAATGCATTCTTGCACTGCACCAGCTCTCTATTCTTTAAGCCTATTCAAGAAAATAATTTTCCAAAACAAGTTCTTAGGTAGAAGCTAGGATTGAAAAAAAAACTGAGAGAGAGAATGTATTTTTAACTACCAGTTAACACCTTTTATTTGTAGATCTCATTGTTATAAAATATTGCTAGAGGTTTACAGTCACTGGCTTGTGTGACTAAAGCAGTTACTCTAATTGTAGCTGATAAAGAAATGCAGCCAGAACCCAGTGCAATGTGAAGCTTTACAAAAACTGTACTTTAAGATGCTTTGGAATGGATCCCAAAATCACATTATGGGAATCACATATGGGTTCAGAATAGCTCTGCTAGAGAATGTCAGCAAGCCACATCCCCAGTCAGTCTTTTAGCTGAAGAATTTCACAGGGAGCCACAACAGCTCCCTTAGCCCTGCAGTGTTTGCAAGAGGAGGGAGAGAGTGTCTCTTCTCCTGCCTACCTCTGTGCAGCTTAGTGTGTGTGGAAGGGAGCTCAGGGACGAGGGCTGACCAGGAACATGTGGAAGAAGAATGTCAAAAGAAGAATGGCAGGTGAGCAGTGATGATAGAAATGATGCAAAACAAAATAAGTATTTAATAGAGACATATCCCTGCTTACAAGGACTGGAAGAGATAGATCCAGATCTACTGATAGAGCACATTCCAGTGGTGTGCAGTACGGACAGTAGCAACAATGTCACATACCTACCATGGCCTAACTGATAGAGCACTGAACTGGGAGCTAGGAACTTGGGTTCTAATCCTAGTTCTGCCATTGGCCTATTAGGTGACCTTGGACAAGTCATGTCTCTCTGTGCCTCAGTTTCCTCTTCTGTAAAAATGGGGATGATTCTATTGACTCCATTAATAAGTGCTTTGAGATCTACTGGTGAAAAATGATATATAAGAAATAGACATTGTTATTAAATAGCAATTGCATTCAGGTATCAACCAATGCAAGAAGCTTAGGTAACAAAATGGAGGAACTGGAGCTCCTGGTCCGGGAATTGAAACCGGATATCGTAGGAATAACGAAAAACATGGTGGAGCGTAGCCCATGACTGAGTACAGGTAAGGTATGGAAGGGTATGTGCTGTTTAGGAAAGACCGTAGCAAAGGGAAAGGTGGGTGTATATCATATAATCAATAATGAGTAATGAGATAAACTAGCATAACATGGAATGGTGAATAGTCTGTCTGGTCTGTGGGGGTTGGGGTCAAATTGGGAAGAAAACTACCAGAGCCTCACCGGGATAGTGCTTGGGGGTGTGCTATAGATCTTTGGATCTAGCTTGAGACGGATAGAGAGCTTAATGTTTTTAAGGAGGTAAATACTAACTTGATCATGGGGACTTTAACTTCCTTATATTATATGATAGAACAAATAAAAATAATAAATAAATAAATAAGCTAAGCTTTTAGCTAGATACTAGATGATATGAATTCTTTCATTTCTCATCAGCTGAGAGGGGGAGGATGTTTTTTTTTTTTTTTTTTTTTTGATTTTGTGAGTGTTGTGGAGATGTTGTTGTAGGGTGTTGTAGGGGAGTGCTCAGTCTAGTCGTTTCAAAATAAATTCGAAATAATAAATAATCAGATAATCAATAGTAGATGAGACTAGGGTGTATAGGATTTAAAAAGGGCTAACTAGTTAAAAATTAAGGAGACTAGTTAGGGAGGGGGGGTATATTAACATAGGAAGGGCAAAGGCAGATGGGTTACTTCAGGTTTGGGGTTGGAGTTGTTGGAGTTGTCAGGAGGTGTATCGGAAGGTAAGGGTTTTATAGGAGCTGGCTTTTTTGTGCCTGGATGAGCTCATTAGCTTAAAGGAGAAAGGGAAAAAAAGAAAAAAAGGAAAGGAGAGTGGAGTGGGAAAACCTAAAAAACCTAGGTCTTATTGAGGGGAGAAGGGAGTGCAGAGGTGTGAGAAGTGCAGAGAAGGAGATGGGAAGCATGTGAAGGGATTAAAAAGATAAAAAAACAGTTTTTAACCATATAAATAGGAAGAAAAAAAGAAGAAAAAGAAGAAAAAAAACTTAAACGCTTAACTTGGGTGAGATTGATATAAGGAGATGGGATAAACAATAAGATATCACAATATCTATTTCTTTATTTAATGAATATAATGGAATAAATGAAAATGAGAGGGAGTGAGGGGGTGATGGATATGAAGGGTATCTGGTAGTAACTGAGGTAGTAGCCAGCTTAGAAGCCAAGCTACAACGAGTAAATCGGGGATAATAATCAGAATAGAAAGAATATTAAGTTAGGATAATTGGGGATTGCTAGCCTAGCCCGATAATCTTAATCTTTATCTCAAATCTAAAATTCGCCTGACTGAAGTCTTGCTAGGAGATTAGTTAATATAGTTCCTATATTCAAGAAAAAAAAAAACTACGTAGGCCTGTTAGTTTAACATCAGCATGGTCATGGAAAAAAGTCAAAAGAAAAAAAAAGAAGCAAGAGAGGAGCATGAGAGCATGATGGCAATGATAGAGCATGGATTGGATTTTAATTAGATCGTGCCAAACCAAAACCAACCTGATCTCCTTCTTTGAGAAAGTAGTAACAGATTAGGAAAGAGAAGAAACGTGGGAATAATTTCAGTTTTTTAGACATAAAAGGCGATAATGAAGATGTACTGGAAGAATTACTGGTTAAGGGAAAAAAATGAAAGATGAAAGAGAAAATCCAGGTTGGAGGGTGGATGGGAGTAAAATGGAGGTAGAAGGGAAGGATGGTTGGGGGAGACTGTGTTACCAGTCAAGTTCCTCAAGTTTTAGGTTTTGGGTCTTTTTTTTTTTTTATTTTTATTTGCTGACCTGAGACCAAGGAGTAGATATGTGGTTTGGAGGACATGAAGTTGAGAGGACCAAGTTGAATTCGGGAAGAGGATGAGGATCGGAGGGATGATGATGATTGCCAGATTGGGGAGGATTTATAAATTGGAGGATGTGTGAAGTGAGAAGTGTAAGGTTATGCATTTAGGGATTATGCAACAAGAACTTTAGTTATAAGCTGTTAGTTAGAAGGTTGGGAGGAGGAGGAGAGAGGAGGAAGGAGGAGTCCTGGTTGGTCGATCGTAGGATGACTATGAGATGGCAAGTAGGCAATGTGATTAAAACGTTAAAATTAGATTGGGATGCATTAGGCGAGGCATAGGGTTAAGGATTTAGGATAAGGTAGTTGCTAGTGGTGAGCGTAGGTAAGTGTAGTTTGAGGTGTGTGCAGCAGAAGGATTTCATGTGTTTAAGAAGGATACAAAGAAACTGGAGCAAGTACAAAGAAGGAATACAGAATGATCCGAGAAATGGAAGGCCTGGGCCAGAGAGAGAGAACTGAGGAAGGAGAGGAAGGAGCTCAGTTTGTTTAGGCCAAGAAAAATAAGGATATAGGGATATATAATAAAATATAGGAGGAGGGAGGGGGAAAGGGGAAGGAGAGGAGAGGATTCAACTCAGTGATATGATATAAATTGTCAGAGGAAAAACAGATAGAAAAGGATCAGGCATTTCTATTCATCAGGGTGCAAGGAGGGACACCCAGGCCGGTGAAGGAAGTGGAACCCAGAAACAGGAGGAGGAGGAGAGAAACCATGACTTTAAGATATGATAAGATAAGTATAGGATAAAGGATATTTGGTAATAGGTATAATGGGTGCCACACTGTAATTAGTAATTACAATGGGTCAATATATATATAACAGAGGTAGATGATATGAGATAGAACCTGCGCATGCTCGGTTCAATGGCTGCCATTCTTGGTCGGGATCATGGGACTGCCCAGGAATTTGGAGAGGGGCCCTGGAGGAGGGAATCCTCCAGGTTGGGGGGCCCTTGGGGCTGGGTTTTCCGGTGCTGGGGCAGGGCTGGGGGTCAGGGAAGGAGTGGGTGTCATGATGTGATGTGCATCTCTTGCAGATTTCTATGATACTTGGATAAGATTCTTGGGCTCACAATGGTACTTGGACAACTGGATGCTGATAGCAGATGGTCAGGTTTGAAAATATCACTTGCATTTCATTTCTGGCTACTATCAGACTACAGCAACTCTTGTTTACTCATCTGCTAAATATTAACACTGAAAAGACCTGAATTCAAATTCCAACTAAACATCTGCACTTAAGGCATAAGAGAGAGAATTTAAATAAACCTTTATCTGTGATCAGTTTATCATCATAGGACAGAATTAGAGTTAGGCAAAATATGTGTTATTAAATTCAAAACTATTTGACGTGTATTTCTTATTTAGTTATGATCTCGATTGTGGACTCAGTTTTTGCATAGGATTTCATTAAGGCTTTTTAAAAAAAAAATCAAAACGAGGCCCATTTTCCAGTGGACCCAGGATAGTCTTCATGCTATTTTGATCTATGCCAGGGAAATTCTCAGCTCAACTGTTAAGTTGGTTTTACACCTTTGCACCACCAGAGCAGTGCAAAAGGACCATTGTGAGCCCAAGAATCTGGCCTATTGACTTCAGTGGCATTACACCCAGGAAATTTGATGCTGTATGTTGAGCATATGTCAATTTAATTAATCCTCACAGGCAGGGGATAAGGAACCATTGTTAACAATATCTTTCCTGTGAAGGATCATTTCAATAAAAGGAACTACAACCATTACCAACGATCTGAAAAAGCCTGGGGAACTCAAGGGTTATCTAGAACTGAGGTAATTGGGAAATCACACCGGAAGCAAGTTTTGTTTGATTCCCCACCCCCCTCAAATTTAGCTCATTTGTCCAGGTCAGTGGGTTCAGTTCTGTAAGTGAATAGAGAAATCAACGCTTCAGAAGAGAGCCATTTTGGAGATCAGAGCCTTTTAAAACCGCCAGTCAGCAGATTTAGTTTTTTTGTTTTGACTAGGCTGTTCTTTGTAAACATTTTATTGCTCCAGCCAAGTTTTGTACTCTGCTTTTGTCTCTCAAGTGCTTGAAGAGGAGGAACAATCAACTTAGTGTCTCTCTGTGATTTATTTGTAGAGGTAAGCAAGGGAAATCAAGCCAATAGGTTCCTTAGCTTGAAGGGCTACATTTACAATGGAATTTAGGTCTGGCGATGCTGAGTATCACCACACTCAACATTTAGGTGCCTAGAAAGTCACTGGGATTCACAAAGTCTGGTATAGGTGCCTGGGGTCATATACACTGAATGAAAAGAGATAGGCATCTCAGAATAGGAGTCACAAAAATCAGCACATTAAGTGGCTCCCTGGTTAAACTAGCCAATGGGAGATGCCGAGGCAGGGGATGTGTCCTAAACCTGCCCCCCTTTCAGGGAATTAGGCTCCTAAATCCAGGCAGGTGCCGTCCTCTGCTTGGGATTCTCAGCTGCAAACCCTCCCTTGGGGTTCAGCTGTGAGGGCTCCACTGCTTGGGCAATAGGCCTGAGAAGGAGAAGGAACAGCTCCCTCATAACTTTTAGCCCAGTGGGGCTCCCTCAGGCTCCCCTGTTGAAGCTGTTCCTCTGTGAATAAAATATAAAAAAGTCATTGGAGCAGGGGACTGGATCCTAGTTCTTCCACTTCCAAGGTGACCGCGCTAACCACCAAGTGACAGAGCCAATCCCATGCTTGTGCTCACTCTCCTTTCCCCTGCCCCATTGTTCTTTCATGATTTGTCCACAGTGGAACAGCTGCAGTAGGGGAGACCGAGGGAGCCCTCTCAGAACATGCTATAGCCCAGTGGTTAGGGCACTCACCTGAGAGGTAGCAGATCCCTGTCAAATCCCTTCTCCTCATCAGGCAGATGGGGGACTTGAACTGCGGGCTTCCCCCATCCCAGGTGTGTACCCTAACCATTAGGCTAAAAGGTATGAGGGAACTCCTTCTTGTCCCGCAGCTATTCTGTGTAAGCTGCCCTATAGGGGCCAGATGGGGAAGGTGAAGTCCAAGCATGCTTACTGGACTGGGCAATGCAAGCAAGCAACACCTATCTTCCCCCAGTTTGTATGTTGCTCTGGGGATTAGGCCTGGTCTACACTATGATTTTAGGTTGAATTTAGCAGCGTTATCTCAACTTAAGCCTGAACCCGTCCACACGACGAAGCCCTTTTTTCCGACTTAAAGGGCTCTTTAAATCAATTTCTTTACTCCACCTCCAACAAGAGGATTAGTGCTGAAATCAGCCTTGCTGGGTTGAATTTGGGGTAGTGTGGATGCAATTTGACGGTATTGGCCTCCGAGAGCTATCCCAGAGTGCTCCATTGTGACCGCTCTGGACAGCGCTCTCAGCTCAGAGGCACTGGCCAGGTAGACAGGAAAAGGCCCGCAAAATTTTGAATCTTATTTCCTGTTTGGACAGCGTGGCAAGGTGCAGGTAAGTGCAGATCTCATCAGCAGAGGTGACCATGATGGAGTCCCAGGATCGCAAAAGAGCTCCAGCATGGACCGAACGGGAGGTACGGGATTTGCTCACCATATGGGGAGATGAATCCGTGCTAGCTGAACTCCATTCCAGTAAACAAAATGCCAAAACATTAGAAAAAGTCTCCAAGGGCATGAAGGACAGAGGCCATAACAGGGACGCACAGCAGTGCCACGTGAAAATTAAGGAGCTCAGGCAAGCCTACGCAAAAACCAGAGAGGCAAACGGCCGCTCCGGATCAGAGCCCCGAACATGCTGCTTCTATGATGAGCTGCATGCCATGCTAGGGGGTGCAGCCACCACTACCCCAACCCTGTGCTTTGACTCTGTCAATGGAGAATCACGCAACACGGAAGCGGGTTTTGGGGACGAGGAAGATGATGATGAAGAGATTGAAGATGGCTCACAGCAAGGAAGCGGAGAAACCGGTTTCCCCAACAGCCAAGATATGTTTTTCACCCTGGACCTGGAGCCAGTAACCCCCGAACCTACCCAAGGCGGGCTCCCGGACCCTGAAGGCAGAGAAGGGACCTCTGGTGAGTGTACCTTTGTAAATATTACACATGATTTAGAAGCAAGCGTGTTTAATGATCAATTTGCCCTGGCATTCGCAGCCAGTACAGCTACTGGAAAAGTCTGTTAACGTGTATGGGAATGGAGCAGAAATCCTCCAGGGACATCTCCATAAGTATTATACGGGCCAGTAGCACGTCATCGGGAATCATTGCATAACAAAGCATGGCAGCGTATGATCCCGGTGTTTGCTGGCATTCAAACAACATCCGTTCTTTATCTCTTTGTGCTATCCTCAGGAGAGTGATATCATTCATGGTCACCTGGTTGAAATAGGGTGCTTTTATTAAGGAGACATTCAGAGGTGCCCGTTCCTGCTTGGCTGTTTGGCTGTGGCTGAACAGAAATGTTTCCCACTGTTAGTCACGCGGTGGGGGGAGGGGTGAAGCGTGAGTGATCTCTCACACCAAACCGGCAGGCTCTCAATACAAGAGGCAAAATGTGACCTTGTAACAAAAGCACATGTGCTGTGTAATGTGAGCAGCAAGGTTTAATGTGAAAGAGTGTACCCATTTTTCTCTAAAATGTGTCTTTTTAACCACTCTCCCTTTTCCTCCACCAGCTACAAATGTTTCTCTTTCACAGAGGCTAGTGAAGATTAGAAGGCGAAAAAAATGCACTTGGGATGAAATGTTCTCTGAGCTGCTGCTGTCCTCCCACACTGACAGAGCACAATGCACAGAGAATGAGTGGAGGCAGACAATGTCAGAGTGCAGGAAAGCACAATATGAACGTGAGGAGAGGTGGCGGGCTGAAGAGAGTAAGTGGCGGGACGAAGATGATAGGTGGCGTAAGCTTGCTGATAGAAGGCAAGAGTCGATGCTCAGGCTGCTGGAAGATCAAACTCATATGCTCCAGCGTATGGTTGAGCTGCGGGAAAGACAGCAGGAGCACAGACCACTGCTACAGCCTCTGTGTAACCAACAGCCCCCCTCCCCAAGTTCCATAGCCTCCTCGCCCAGGTGCCCAAGAATGCGGTGGGGGGGACACCGGCCACCCAGCCACTCCACCCCAGAGGATTGCCCAAGCAACAGAAGGCTGGCCTCCAATAAGTTTTTAAGTTTTAAAGTTTTAAAGTGCAGTGTGCCCTTGTCCTTCCCTCCTCCCCTCATCCACCCCTCCCCCCCCCGACCCAGTGCTTCCCTCCTCCACCACCCTTCCCGGGCTACCTTGGAAGTTTTCCCCTATTTGTGTGATGAATTAATAAAGAATGCATGAATGTGAAGCAACAATGACTTTATTGCCTCTGAAAGCGGTGATCGAAGGGGGGAGGGGAGGGTGGCTAGCTTACAGGGAAGTAGAGTGAACCGGGGGCGTGGTTCATCAAGGAGAAACAAACAGAACTTTCACACCGTAGCCTGGCCAGTCATGAAACTGGTTTTCAAAGCTTCTCTGATGCACAGTGCGCCCTCCTGTACTCTTCTAACTGCCCTGGTGTCTGGCTGCATGTAATCAGCGGCCAAGCGATTTGCCTCAACCTCCCTCCCCACCATAAATGTCTCCCCCTTACTCTCACAGATATTGTGGAGCGCATAGCAAGCAGTAATAACAATGGGAATATTGGTTTCACTGAGGTCTAGCCGAGTCAGTAAACTGCGTCAGCGCGCTTTTAAACGTCCAAATGTACATTCTACCACCATTCTGCACTTGCTCAGCCTATAATTGAACAGCTCCTGACTACTGTCCAGGCTGCCTGTGTATGGCTTCATGAGCCATGGCATTAAGGGGTAGGCTGGGTCCCCAAGGATAACTATAGGCATTTCAACATCCCCAACGGTTATTTTCTGGTCTGGGAAGAAAGTCCCTTCCTGCAGCTTTTGAAACAGACCAGAGTTCCTGAAGATGCAAGCGTCATGTACCTTTCCCGGCCATCCCATGTTGATGTTGGTGAAATGTCCCTTGTGATCCACCAGTGCTTGCAGCAGCATTGAAAAGTACCCCTTTCGGATTATGTGGTCACTGGCTTGGTGCTCCGGTGCCAAGATAGGGATATGGGTTCCGTCTATTGCCCCACCACAGTTAGGGAAATCCCATTGCAGCAAAGCCATCCACTATGACCTGTACATTTCCCAGAGTCACTACCCTTGATATCAGCAGCTCTTTGATTGCATTGGCTACTTGGATCACAGCAGCCCCCACGGTAGTTTTGCCCACTCCAAATTGATGCCTGACTGACCGTTAGCTGTCTGATGTTGCAAGCTTCCACAGGGCTATCGCCACTCGCTTCTCAACTGTGAGGGCTGCTCTCATCTTGGTATTCTGGCACTTCAGGGCAGGGGAAAGCAAGTCACAAAGTTCCATGAAAGTGCCCTTACGCATGCAAAAGTTTCCCAGACACTGGGAATCATAACAGACCCGCAACACTGTGCAGTCCCACTAGTCTGTGCTTGTTTCCCGGGCCCAGAAGCGGCGTTCCACAGTCAAACTCTTAATGGGCACACCTGCCCCATTAACACCATGATCTGCACATTGCCAGGGCCCATACTTTGTGAGAAGTCTATGTCCATGTCTATGTTCGCACCACTTTCGTCACCGCGCTGCCGCCGCCTCCTCACCTGGTTTTGCTTTGGCAGGTTCCGGTTCTGCATATACTGCAGGATAATGCATGTGGTGTTTACAGTGCTCATAATCTGAGTGGTAATCTGAGTGGGCTCCATGATCCCAGTGCTATGGCGTCTGGGCTGAAAAACGGCATGAAACGATTATCTGCCATTGCTCTGATGGAGGGAGGGGCGACTGACAACATGGCTTACAGGGATTAAAGTCCACAAAGGGGGCGGCTTTGCATCAAGGAGAAACACAAACCACTGTCACACAGAATGGCCCCCTCAAGGATCAAACTCAAAACCCTGGGTTTAGCAGGCTGTTGATTTCATTGAGGGCGGGAGGAAGCAAATGAATACAAAACAAATCAGGTCTTTTTCTTGTTTTGATCCACTCCATCTATCTGTAGGGTGGCAGCAGACGGTGCAGTTCGACTGCTAGCCATCGTCATCTCCTCGGTGCTCAGCAGAAGATGCTGCATTACGACTGCTAGCCATCGTCATCTCCTGAGTGCTCGGCAGAAGATAGGAATGACCTGGCTGAGTCACTCCCGTATCTCCCCAGGTGCTCCTGACTGACCTCACCGAGGTCGGTTAAAAGAGCACCCAGGAATACGACGACGATGGCTACCAATCATAATGCAATGTCTGCTGCCAAAAAGCAATGAGCTGCTGTTGTGTAGCAATGCAGTCCCATGTCTGCCAGCACCCAGGAGACATACGGTGACGGTGAGCTGAGTGGGCTCCATGCTTGCTCTGGTATGGCATCTGCACAGGTAACCCAAGAAAAAAGGCGCAAAACGATTGTCTGCTGTTGCTTTCATGGAGGAAGGTGGAGGGGGGGCCTGACAACATGTACCCAGAATCACCCACAACACTGTTTTTGCCCCATCAGGCATTGGGATCTCAACCCAGAATTCCAATGGGCAGCAGAGACTGCGGGAACTATGGAATAGCTACCCACAGTGCAACGCTCCGGAAGTCGACGCTAGCCTCGGTACTGTGGATGCAGTCTGATGACTTAATGCACTTAGAACATTTTTTGTGGGGACACACACAAACGACTGTATAAAAATGATTTCTGAAAAACGGACTTCTATAAATTTGACCTAATTTCGTAGTGTAGACATACCCTTAGTCATCTGACTACTGGGGGGTAGTTCACACTCTCAGAGGCAGAAACATAGGTGCTTAGGGAATATGTACTGAAAACATTTAGGCGTTGAGTAAGTTTAGTTGCCTACAGCTGCCTGATTCTGGGATTTAGGCACCTAAAATGGCAGTTAGGTGCCCAAATCCTTTTGTGACTCTAACACTAGATCTTAACCTTTAATTCTTTAACCTTAATATCTTAAAGATCTCCTCTCAGAGAAAGGTGTTTCTTTCCTTCTCCTCTTCTGCTCTGTATTTTGTTAAGAGTTTGCATTATTATTTGACAAGTACAAGATGGCAAGGTATGTACTGGGGGGTGGAGCTTGTTGATATTTGTGTAGCTTCTCACCCTTCAGGTCTCCCACAAATTACTTCCCGCTATTCTGATCCACAGGACACTCTGTGAACAGTAAATCAGGCCAAATGAATTAAGAGAAGAAATCAGAAGAAAAAAGTGTAGGGAATCTCTTTTAGAACTATGGTTAATTTTCAGGTCTGTTCTTAGTCAAACTCTTAATGGGCACACATTGAGGCTTTCACAAATAGAGCGATCCTAGCCAAAGGGTATTGGTAGTGAGGCAAGCTAAGGCCAGAGGACATTGTTACTGCAGTTTTCTCAAGAGGAAAACAGTAGTCTACAGACTCATGCTCAATGATAATCTCTTCATGGCACACAACAGGCGTCCTTCATTGGTTAGGTGAAACCATTACTATAATATGTATTATTCCTTCCAAGATTTGTCCTAGTGTAGGATAACATAAAGACCTTTACTTAAAGACCTCTCCTACTTAATGCAACATTCTCAGAGAATTGTTAAGGATCTCTGTGAAAATAGCCCTCCCTTTTCTTGCCATAGATCGCAAGGTTAGCAGTTGAGCAGGCATTACATACATTATTCCCGTTTGTGGATTTTCAGATTTATTCTGAGTCATTTCTTAATCTTGAGCACTGCAACGGGTACATTCACGCACACAATTTTACAAGTTTCTTTGATGAAAGGATAAGCAATAATCACCTAACTTTGGTTGTTTTGAGCACTACTGTTAAGTGAAATCTTACTCTTCTCAGTGATTCAAGAGTATATCATCTTAGCAGAGGAAAGTAAGTGAGTTGTGACCCTATCTGAAATCAAACAATTAGATCTGTAGCATGTACAGTATAGGGGGAGAGACTTTGGAATGGAACAATGGGAGGCTAACAATTCGTAGTAGAAAAGCTGTACACAAATATTGAAAATATACACGCTCCTTTAAAGCTCCAGGTCTAAGTCTCCACTAGAGGACAGTAGATTTAATGGAGTACAGAATCAGGCACATAGTATCTTGTTTATGAAAATATTCATCTGAGGTTGGTGTGTCTGCTCCAAACTTCTAGCAGATACCTACGTCTATATACAGAACTTAGTGCCTATCAATTCTAATGATGTCAGACATCATATCACATCTTGTTCAGGCTGATGATAAAGAAGGTAAAATTGAATGAATTTAATACAGCTTATGCAATCTGTTGAGATGTGCAATAATAATCAAAAAGTTTATTATTAAAAATATATACAATATATACAAAATACAGTTGCTGTGCTACTTGTGGATTACATTGTTTTGTTTCTGTTTACCATGTGGTGATTCAGAACAGGATAATTCTAAGTAGCCTCCGCTGACAGACTATATAAAGCACTGGAAATGTTTCAAAAGTTTTTCCAAGCCAGTTAGGTACAGGATGTTCCTGTAATCTTCTGCAGAAATCTTCTCCATTAAGAAGACCCTGAACTGGTAATCTAATATTTTCACAGAATAGGCTGATGGCTGACCAGCCTAGTAAGAGCATAACATTCCATTATTCATGTAATAATGTACATAAGTGTGACAGATAAATAGTTATATTCCAGCCAGGCAGAATTTTAATATGGAATATGCAAGTTCTACTGTCTACACAATACCTTCTTTTGTGCTGCTTTACATTATGGATCAGACACAATCAATGCACAGTCATACCTGTTTTGAACTGAGAGCAATCTGTCATAGGAAGTGTTCTCACTGGAGCTGGGCAAATACATACTACCAAATGTAACGGTGGAGATTTGTTTGAATATAAAATCATGAATTCACTCCAGTGCTCACGACCTGTTTTATTTGTCTATGCAAAAATGAGAGCCATTTTTGCAAGAAGTTTTGCATTTCTTCAGAAAGCAAATGCATTTGCACAGTGCTATACACTAAGGGTGGGATCCACAAAGGGACTTAGGCTTTGCAAAACTGAGTATCATGGTACCTAACTTTTAGATGTCTAGAAAAATCACAGTCACAACAAAGCTGAGTTAGGTGCCTAGGCTCCCTATACAATGAATGGAGAGAGACAGGCACTTCGCAATGGAATCCACAAAAGCTACCAGTGATAGACAGGGAGCCACCTAAGCTAGGTAATAGGGGGACACCGATCAGAGGAGTGTGTGCTAAGCCCATCCCCGCTCTCAGAGATAGGCATCTAGCTCTACTCAGCAATTCACAAACAGGAACTCACCCTTTAGGGTCAGGCAGCTTAGGTGGCTAAGGCATTTCTTGCAGGAATGAGTTAGGCACCTGCCTCCACACAAAATGGCTGGAGGAGGAGGTGGTGGTGCTGCCACCCATGTTAGAACCTTTAACCCAGTGGTTAGAACACTCACCTGGGATGTGGGAGACCTAGGTTCAATTCCTCCCTCTCTTCCAGAGGGGAGAAACAATTTGAACAGGGATCTTCCACCTCTTAGGAGGGTGCTCTAAGCATGAGATATGAGATATTCTGACGTGCAGCTCCTTCAGTCTCTTCTGTTGAAGCTGTTCCACTGGGGATAAATAATGAAAGAGTGATCAGAGCAGGGGGGCTGGCCCCTGGTTCTCCCATGTCCCAGAAGCATGCCCTAACCACCAGGCTAGGGAATCGTTCTCTCGCTCTCTAGCCCAACGACTACTATTCCACTGTAGGTAAATCATTAAATAGTTATTGGGCTAGAGAGACCAATGGGACTCGATCCAGTAGACAAGCTCAGAGGCTGCCTGTCAGATTGGGCCCTGCACATGAGCTAGGTAACTGAATGCCTATCCTCTCTCAGTTTGTGATTCACTCTGGGGCTTAGGTGGGAGATAGGCATCTGGATTCCAGACACCTAGGGTGAGGCAATGGTGCTTGTGCTCAGAGGCAGTAACGTAGGCACCTACGGAACTTCTACCCTGAAAACTTTGGTGCCAAGTGAGTTTAGCACCTTCAGGGTTTGAAAGGAGTTTTCTGGATCACAATGGAGTGAAAACTGGGATTTTGGCACCTAACCCTGAGACTTAGGTGCCTAAGTCTGGGGGTTTAGGCACTTAAGTACCTTTTGGATCCCACCATAAGTGTTCAAGGCGCTCTCAAAATCTCTTTAATTTCTTTTTTCCTGTTTCTAAGATACCCAGGGACATAGTGGAAGGTAGCCACTTAACAGCATGAAAAACTAGTAACAAGGAGTTGAAGACATTGACGAAGCAAATAGCTCATAAACAACCCATTGGCTGAGGCGGGGCCGGGGCAGGGATTTGGGGAAAGGGTTGGAATAGGGACAGGGAGGGGGCGGGGCCTTTGGGGAAGGGGTTGGACTGGGGGTGGGGAAGCAGTGGGAAGAGGCGGGGCAGGGGCGGGGTCTCATGGAAGGAGTGGAGTGGGGCCGGGGCAGGGGCAGGCTTTTGTATCTTTATATGAAAAGGTGTCAGTGATGCAGCCCTCGGGCCAATGTATTAGTCCTCATGTGGCCCTTGTGGTGATTTGAGTTTGAGATCCCTGCTTTAGAGTTTTCACAGCTCTAATTCTGGTCATGTGCAAGTGAGCTAAAATTTTTCTTAGCATAAAATCATAGGAATGTAGGGCTGGAAGGGAACACAAAAATGATTTGCCTTAAGGGAAGGACCCAGTGCTTCACCGACCTAGGCCCAGCCTGCATACAAGATACACCCAAAGCTCACACTCAGGTCAACAGGGACTTTTCTATGTACTAGGTTTGCCAGATCAGGGCCTCTGGAGTTCACCACTGCCACTGGCAAAAGCACACATGGGGCTGAAAGGAAACTCATTTCTAAATTATATCAGATAGCTGTTCTTCATGCAGAAAGTATGTTTCCAATTCACCACTGCTCCACAGCTTTCTCCCCATTCCCTGACTAGTTAAAGCGAGTCAATCTGTAATCTTTGCTTTTGCTGTATGTAAATTAATATGCCAAGCATATCCTAACTACCACACCCTCTGACTGCGCCACAAAGAAATCAGCAATCATTCAAATTACATTCCTTTATTAATAGAATGGTTTCATACACCAAAACCGAAATGGATCAAAGGAATGTTTGTCCATTAATGTGGCCAGAAACAGTAAATATTGGCTACAGATGTCATCAAGATTTCATTTAACAAAAATTAAATATGGCCCATGGCAAAACAAGCAACCTTCAGAAATGTATTGTTAAGGCTGCTAATAGAAATGATTTACACTTTATGAAAACAAAAGTCTTGGCAAAGCCAGTTTTAACGTAGTTAATTACTGTTTTGATTCTGTGTTAACTGCCCTCAGCTCCCTCCCTAGATGTTATATACAAGCCTGCCATTAACATGGTAAAAAAACAAATGAGTGTTCAAGAAACTAATGGTCCCTAATGGAGCTGAGAACACCCTTTTAACAAAGCCCAGCGGGGCTATTAGTGTACAAGTCATTTTCCCTCATTCAAGATAAAAGAATGTGTTTACCAGCTATAGTATGTCTGCACTGATTGAACCACACATCTCTCACATTAACTTAGTTAAGACCACTTAAAGAAAATAAAGCACTGGTATGAAAATAAACATTTTAAAGGAGCCTATTTCCTTCTGGAAGCACTGTGTGCTAACTTTGAGATCCCACTGTTATAATTAAATCATGGCAAATATCTATGTGAAGAAATCTTCTCACGGTATCAAACTCCACTTACCAAATGGAAAGTAGTATGTCTGATCTTACAGCTGGCACAAGGCAGATTCTCAAAATAAATCCAACTCTGTTAAGTCATTATGATAAACAAAGAAATCCCACCTAATTAAAACAAATACTCGATTAACAACTTGACTTCACAAAAGGACAGATTTACTCTATATCAAGGCACTTGCTTAAGAGGTCTCCACTGCATTTTCTTAAGAGCCATACAGTATATAATGTATGCTTTTGTTTCAGTTTGTAAATAGGCGTTACTAATGTTAAAGTTTGCTCATACAATCACACATTGCTTTGCTGTAACAATATTGTTCTCAGACCTCTCTCTCTTTCATCTTCCTGTCTGTATCTCTCTTCTAGTTTCTGTTTTTCAGAGTCCATGCTATAAAAAGTAGAGTCTACACTTCTTCTGATTTGCTCAAACTGACTAAAATCAGCAACATATTTTCCATTTTGAGAGAGAGAAACCACAGGCACAAACTCATAACCCCAGTGGATCTCCTCTGGTATATAAGAAGTTCTGCTTTGGCAGACAGCACTAGTGGATTCTACTGTGGCATTCAAGAGGACAACCAGTTCAAAATCCTTTTCTTTTAGGTTTTGGGGTGTGAGATCTCTTAAAGGGCTACTCTCATCCAATATATGGTAAAAGGTTAAAGGTAAAATCAGAAAAGGACTTTCTGAAGAGGAGTCAACATGGAATTTGACACTGGCTTGGTTGAGCAGGATCCTTTCCCCTTCTTTGGTTTCATAGGTTTGAAGAAGTTTCCCAGAAAGCTGACACTGAATCAGAAGACTCTTCCTCATATTTGCCACTCTGATCACAAGGCAAAGCTCTCCGTTGTGTTTGGTAATTACAGCACAATGACTGAACTTAATAGTCTCAGCCCGTTTTTTGGGTCTTGCAATTTTGGCCAAGAAGGTACCAGTGATAAAGATCTCAATCAAGGTTGTGATGACCAGCTGAGCAACCAGGAGGAATATGGCATGAGGGCATTCCTCTGTGATGAAACGAAAGCCATAACCAATAGTTGTCTGTGACTCCAAAGAAAAGAGAAATGCCCCAGTTAGTGAATTTACTTCCTTGACACAAGGCATATGTTTGGGGGGGAAATGATCCCTTTCTAAATCTCCATGAAGAAATGCAATGGCATAATAGATAACTCCAAAGAGGAACCAGGTCATCACAAAAGTAGCAGCAAACAGGGTAAGTTTGTATCTCCACTTCATGTCTATAACCGTTGTCCACAAATCTTGAAGGTAAAGCAGGTATATACCATCTACTTTGTCAATCCTCACATTGCTGTGACCACTTTTGGACATCACCCGGGGTCTGTGTGTCTTGAGGTCAGCACTGATGATACCGTTAACGAGTGGGGCACTTGACATATTGATTTGAGTGGTGCCCATTTTCAGTTCCTCAGTTCTAAGAAGAGAAAAAAAGAATTCAGTTACTTAACAAAGTTAAAGTACATGAGCCTTAAAAATCATTTGAAAAACACAGAAGGACAGAAGGTACACAATCATGACCGCATTACATATGTATAATAAAGGAACACCCCTGGGACAAAAAGCTACCATCATATAGTGTCTGATATTAAAGCTAGTTGACTTTTTTTTTTTTTTTTGGAAAAAAGGAATACTTTGACTTTAGTGACTGCCATATAAGGAGAAATGGACTATCTTATGGTAGCTTGGAAAAGAAATTTGACCAAGCTAAAACTCTATGTTAGTACTGTGTTTTTTAAAAAGGAATGAGGTAAAAATTCTTCTCATATATTGTCGCGAAAACAGGAGAGACTTGTTTTGTCTACTACATTTATTCCCACTCATGCACTCAGGAGAAGGCTTTCACTAAAATTAAACACATTTTGATGCTTGATTTAGCACGCCGGACCACCTTTGTCTCGCAAAACAACACAGTCAAAATAAGCAAAACAAATTTTGTTCATGGCTAATTAACTTCCATAAGTGATTTAATCAATCATTTCTAGCTCTTCCCTAAACATATAACTAAGCTACAGGGAAACACCATAGTCCTGTGAACACATAAAGGAGAGTTTTGGAAAGAAATAGTTGCACCTGAAAACTCTTCAAGGCTCTTTGTAACATATAATACTCCAATTTCAAAACAGTCAGTGGAAAACAGGAGGCAATTCACAAATTCAGCATTCTAGCATTAGGCCCTGACCTGTGCAAACACAGGAATCAATGGAGCACAAGACTCAAGAAGTTTGTTTACTGTGAACCAAGTTCAGTCCAGATGGAGATTAAGTGGGAGCACATTCAGGACGGAACAAAACCCACAAAGTGCAGGAGAAGGTTGCCTGTGCCAGTTTGATGAGGCAAATAAAGAAACACTGCTTCCAGGACAAGACAGTGGTTGCGTAGTGCAAGGACAGGGGATGTTACAGTAGTAGTTTCCAATAACAAAACTTCCTGCTCTAAAAAAAGCCCACTGTGCATCCTTTGTGCTTTTGGCAGTTCATACAGCAAACATTGGTTTGTTCCATTGTTTTGCTTAAAAAGAAGCTTTAATAAGTGTTTCTTTTTTATGAACCACAGGAAAAAAAAGTTCTCCCTTGTAACTACTTAAAAGAAACTCACAGGAAACTCAAGACCTATTTGTGGTGGTGGTGTGTGTGTGGGGGGGCCTGCCCAGGACAACAACATAATTGTTCAGTGTTGTAACTTTCCTGTTATGTCAATAAAAGAGAGTTTTGTTTACTAAATACACTGATAACCAAACTACTATTTTTCAGGGGGAAAGTAATTGCAATTTTATTTGTATTGCCACACTGTAATTCATTCAGATTTTGTTTTAATCGTTAAAGCTCATTTTCCTTATTTTAGGCTCAGTTTTAATATATATATATATATATATATATATATATATATATATATATATATATATATATAAATAGGACTGCACTGATGATCCCAGTAGGAGACCTTTTATGTGACAATCAAACCACCACACACACTGTGCAGCATGTCAAGATAAACAGGAAAAAAAAAAAAGACCAAGTGATCTTAAAAAGAACTACAGGAGGAAGCAGAAAAAGCAAAATAAAACACAGCAGCATATGAGCAACTGCTGTTTAGACAGGCCCAGAATTCAAATGGTGCTGCCAGAGAAAATACAGCTTATGTAAGTATGTGCAACATGCAATGTAAAACTCATTAGGAAAAAATGCATGCTATACATCAACAGGCTCCATTGCCCACATCAAGCATTACCATGATAAGATATTGATATAAAAAGTGCCTAAAATCCATCCTGATATCAATCCTATCTCCTCTAAAGCTCACTTCTCCGTAGTCTCTGCTTCCATTCATGAGAAGTGACGGCTTACAATTAGTTCTCTGCCACAAGTAGCTTTAATCTTCTAAAGGCCAAATTGTACCTGGACTTGGAGGCCATGCAGCAGAGTAAGGGCCAGCCCCACTCTCCTGTGCAGCCTACCAGCATTGCCGCTTTGTGTGCAGGGGGCAGAGCAGGCTCCCCAGAGCTGCTACCTCCTCCCAGTTGTGCAGTTGTGTGAGGCATGGGTGGAGAGAGCCAAGGACCTGCCCTCTCCCCTCAGTGCACCAGTTAGTGGAGTTGAGCTGTTGGGGGATGGAGAATGCTGGGCCTGTGAGGTGGGAGGGTCCCAGAGCTCGGGCATCTACACGGCAATTAAACAGCCCCTTTGCCTAAGCCCCAGGAGCCCAATGTAAACATACCCTAATGGGCTATAGCAAAACAGTCTCCTCCAAGAGTTCAGGGAGGAGCCAGGGAAGGAACTGTGATTCTAAGGCATGATTCTTTCTCAGGGTTGCTCGTGGCATGGAACAGTTACAACATGTGCTGCCTCTTCCAAAGACATCAGATTTCAGTTTAGCTGTAACTGACCTACAGAATGTTCCAAGTAACCTCCCATTCACCCCTTTACTCAAGCGATCTGCCATTCTGTCCCCAGCCTTTTCTCCACTTCTGTGGTGGGGACTTACACATCTGTAGGTTGCTGGATCTCCCTTAGCTTATATACGAATTATAATAGCTTCATTCTGTTTTTTGCTAGGCTCCTCTCTTGTTTTGTATTTCTATATTATCTCAAGGCTCTCAGCTCTTCAGATACTTCCTTTGGTATTCTGGAATGGATCCCATCTGATCCTGGACTTTTTTCTGACTTCCTGCATTTTCCCTGTTACATCATCTATTCCTGCACAATTTTGAATTCCTTTAGTATATTTCTTCCTCTCACAGGAAATTCATGTTGGTTTTCTCTCACTGCAAAAGTACTTCCTCTGTTTGGTGTCATCCTTGCTGCATGAATAGCGGAACAGAGGCATTGCCATACTGTATCAGACTAGCAGCCCACCTAATCCAGTGCCAGATGCTTCAGAGGAATGAACCCTTTAGTAACCAGTTTTGGGATAACATGCACCTAAGGTAAATTTTCTCCAAACCCAAATAGTTAGAGATTGGTTTATACCCTGAAGCTTGAGGGGTTTTATCCCTTCCAAAGCTCTTGATTTTTAAAATGTTTTCTATTTTAACAGGATAGTCTTGTTACTCAGATAAATATCTAATACTTTTCTGAACCTGCTTAACTCTTGGCCTCTGTGATATCTTGTGGCAATGAGTTCCACAGGCTCACAGTGAGCTGTCTGGATAAGTATTTCCTTTCTGTATTTGCCACTTTGCAATGTCATTGAATGTCCCCTTGTTATTGTGGAGATTAGAGAGACAGACTGAACAGAAGTTGTCCATCAACCTTCCCTAAGTCATTCATTATTTCATATACTTTTACCTGATCCCCTCTTAGTCAGTTCCTCTCTAAGGTTAACAATCTCAATCTTTTCAATCTCTCGTCATATGAGAGCTTTTCCAAGCCCTGAATAGTTTTCATCACTGGTCTCTGAAACCCCCTCTAATTTGGAAAATATTCTTTCTGAGATGAGGTAACCAATACAATATCCCAAATGAGGGCAAGTCACTGAGTTATATAATCTCATTATAATATTTTCCTTAATATTCTCCATCTCATTCCCTATGTATCTTTATATACAGGCACCTTAAAAGATTTCTTCAGGGTGACTTCCTTACATCTGGAATTTTTAGGTCTGTCTTGATTCCCTGCCCAGCTTTTATTCTACTTCTTTTGCTTTCAATTTTTTCCTGAATCAGCAAACATTCCTCGGACCTGCACCAGGCATGATGACATGGAGGGTCCTCTCTTCTTCCGCCCTCTCGCTTCCCGCTCCTCGGCGCGCGGGCGCGCGCCGCCGGCGGCGGCCAGCGGAGCTCGCAGCTCCAGCGGAGTCAGCTCAGCACACACGACGGCACGCGAGCGCGCCCGCCACCGCACCGCCGAAACCACCCACGCCGCCGCCTTCTGCCCGGCCCTGCTGGGAAGGCCGGCGCGCGGCGCGGCCCCAGGCCGAGCGTTGGGTGTTCCTAAAACAACAAATTTACATTTTTCAAAGAAACATTCTCAATAACATTTGCTAGTTGCAAGGGAGCAAACTAGTTGTTTATCCTGAAGTGAAAACTAGCAGGTTACTTAGCCAAAATACCCTGTTAAAAAAGAAACCAAACCACACCCCACTCTAACTACAGAATTAACTGATAGCTTAAAGAAACAGTAGCATAATAAGGGAAAGGAAGGAGTAGTCTCAGATTTATATTGCACTGTACTGTGCGCCTAGAGGCCGCATGGACCTGGTGGCCACTTTTTTCCTGGAGCCAAGGTAAGTGACGCCAGGACCCTATAACCTCGCCCGCACCCCAAACCCCTCATCCCCGGCCCCACCCCCAGCCAGAGCCCGCCCCCCCCCCACCCCCCCCCGACCCCCCTGCCCGAGCCGGGAGTCCCCTTCCACACCTCAAATCCCTCATCCTCGGCCCCACCCGAGAGCCTACACCCTCCTGCATCCCAAACCCCTCATCCCCAGACCCATCCCAGCCCAGAGCCTACACCCCAGCCAGAACCCTCACCCCTCCTGCACCCCAACCCCTGCCCCAGTCCAGAGCCCCCTCCTGCACCCAAAGAGTCCTCTTCCACACCTCAAATGTTCAGTGGGTTGTACAAGTGTCTCAGGAATTCTCACAACTTTGTCCACCATCCCTCTGGGCTACACAAGTGCTGCACGGTGGCAAGTTCTGCTCTGTGACAGTTGACCAGCTACACCCTCCTCCATGTTCCAACACATGGAATCAGAAAGGTGGGCAGTGCCTGAAAATGAGCTCCTCACCTTCCCCAGGCTGCAGCATCCAGTAATAGAGCTTTGTCACCCGAAACCCTGGACACTTCCAGTGACTGTTACTTCTAAGCTCCTGCCTGGGCTCCAGGCTGCAGTAACAGCTGGGAGCAGGGAAGGACAGGCTGGTAGCCCATGTGATCAACAATGCCAATATTTTTTTTTAATAAATTGCTTTTTATTTGTAAAGGGGCTGGACCCCTCAATAAATAATATCAGGGCGGGGCGGCTCATTGCGCGCCGCCAAGCAGGGGCGCACACGCGGGGCGCTTGGCGGTCCACGTCACGTCCCGCTGTGGACCTCCGCAGACGCGACGCGGAGGGTCCGCTCCGGTCCGTGGCTCCCCGTGAGCATCCGCAGGCGTGCCTGCGGCAGGTCCACCGGAGCCGCCGGACGACCGGACCCTCCACAGGCACGCCTGCGGGAGGTCCACCGGAGCCGCCTGCCGCCCTCCCAGTGGCATGCTGCCCCAAGCGCACGCTTGGCGCGCTGGGGTCTAGAGCCGGCCCTGAATATATCTGCCTGTGGCTGATAGATCAGTTCCTGAAGCTAGCCATTTAATAGCCTGTCCATTTGCCTCTCCCCAACTACCAGTTGATACTAAGGCACATAAAACAGAATCCAATGGATGATATGAATAACTCTCTCTGACTGACCTTAGACATGCATCTCTCAGTGAAGGGAGTAAAACATCCAAATCCAGTCATGTTTTTTCATAAGTTTTTCTCTGCCTGACTGACATTTGGTCAGTCGAGGATGAGGTCAAATCAAAGAAGTCTGGGTGTTCCATTGTGTCCAGCAGAGATTCATATCTCTCCAAGGGCCTGATCAGGACCATTGCTATTGATTTGATGTGTAAGATGCTCAGGTACCACAATGATGGGCCGAAGAATAAAAGAAGAAAGAAAGAAAGAAAGAAAGAAAGAAAGAAAGAAAGAAAATCCATCCAAGTCAATGATTCCACTGTTTCCAATGGGCTTTAGATCAGACCCCCCAACAGGTTTGAGGAACATAGTCCCTGCCACTGCCCATGTCCAGTAGATAAACAGAGGGTTTTGCTGTCCACAGAGCTATGAATCTGGAATCCTTCATGAGCACCATTTTTTAAAACAAACTAAACCGTTACTAAAGTTTGTTTTTCTGTTGTATGAAACAAGTTATAAAATGCTGCTGGAACAGAGACAAACATTTATGCAAAGCGTCACCAAGAACCTGTTATGTTCAAACTTTTTTATGAATGACTTTTCCTCAGTAACAAAATGTTCAGAACTTTTTATGTAGCTCTTGCTGGGATATTATTTTTTCAAATTCCTTAAGTTCAAAGCGCTTTCAGCTTTACTCTTTATTAGCATAGCCAGGCATTCTGACTCCTAATTCCTGAGCGGTACTCTGCCCTCCCATCACCCTTCCCCTAGTTCATGTTGTGCAAACCTTACCTGTCTCTTTAGGAGAGCAAGTCTAAACAGACACTAGTTCACTATGAAGTCACATTTTCCATTTCTGAGGCTCGGAGTGATAGAATTAAACTGCAGGTTACAAAGAGCCACTATCAGCTAAACATGCTTATCATCATCATACTTAGCACTTCCCCACTGTATCACTTTACAGCTTCAAAGCACTGTACAAACACTATTTAATGCTCACAATACTGCTGTGAAGCAGGCAAGCATCCCTAGCCCGCTTTATGTAGCCAGAAAGGAGCAGAGAGAGAGGCCAATTTTTTAGCCAAAGCTGCATAACAAGACAGTAGCCAAGCCAGGATTAGAACTCTGGAGATCCTAGAGCCTACACATTTTTTGTCCAGTAGGCTTTGCTGTAGGAGGCTCCCCATTTCTTTTCCCCTTACCTTGTTAGTGTGCTCTCCTAGGGTCCTCCATCCCCGGGCCCTCTCCCTCCTTCCCGCTGGGGTGTGTCTTTTCCCTGTGAGGTATTCCTTGGTGTCCTGTTTCCCCTTGTCCTGGGATGTATCTCCTTCCTGTCCTGCCCTACTTAGCTCTTTGAACTAAAGGGGCTCTACCTATTTACACGTGTTACCACATTCACCCCCACAGTATATTGGTCTCCTACATGTTTTATTTATTGCTTTACAAGTATCTTATGTTAGGCAAGGCTGATAGCACCACCTACAGTGAAGGTGGTCTAACACTTCCCATTATCACACCCTGTTTTCAGTTATAACTTTGCCAAACTTTAACCATTTGGGCTCAAATTTTCCATGCTGGGGGTCTGCTGCAGGGTGAATTATTTATGGGAGTTTCAGCCAAAATGGTTGCGCCTAGCCACAAATCCTGTAATCCAGTCCCTGGCAGTTTGTGGTGAAATTGGCAGGATTCTTGTCAGGTTTACTGCTGCTCACTCCTGAATCCTATCAAGATTCCTGTCAAGACAAGAATCCTATCAATTTCATGCAGCCTAGGGGAGCCTTTTTCATTTCAGAAACACTCTGAGTCAGCATTTTCAAAACAAACCATTTCTGGAGTTTCAGGTTCACAGGAAAATGTCAAAACATGGTTTTGGTCCAAGTCAGAATGAAAAATTTTTAAACGTGAACATTTCTTGTGAACTAGAAATGCTCAGTTTAGACCATTGCTAACAAAGAGCTAATTTCTAAGCAGCCAGAGCGCTACTGAAGGTGCTTAGCCCTCTTAGCACACTTCACTGTGAGAAACACTGCGGACCAAGGACTTTGCCGCACCAGATAATGCAAAGGACTTTATGGTGTGGGACAGTGAAGGGGACAGCAGTTCACTGAATGGACTTTCCTTAGTAAACCTGAATTATTAAAATGGGTTAGGTGGTGGTACCTTCAGGCAGGACCAGGCAAGTTGCTCCTTTGGGACTGGAGGAGACCGGCAAAGAGACACTTGGACTACTGATTCCAACAATGAGTGGGTCTTGGTGGATGGGTGAGGCAGTACAGTCAGGGGACTCCCATAGCAGGGAGGACGGAAGTTAGGCAGACTACCGCCAAAGTTACTGAAATGGGTTGGGTTTATTTGCATATACATTCTGATGCTGCGTTTTCCCAACTTTAGCACTGGGTTCTCTTTCCCCTAATAAAGATTTCCATCTGTGTACGCAGTCACAGAGAGCTTGTGCACAAGAAAGTTCAGTCTGTTAAGGGCTAGGGTGCATTTAATTTTCCCAGGTTTCTGGGAGAGGGCTCGAGACATCAGTTTAGTTATTTGGCAAGAGGGACCCTATTTATATTGAACCTGGCCCTTATTGCTGCTGTTAACTTCCTAGCAGAAGGGTTACCTATATATATACCTTAAGAGAAGCTCACACTGTTACTACTGATGAGGACTAGGACTGGTACCTGCCTCCCCTGCTGTATGCGGCAGAATCAGAGACAAAACTAGAAGAGGAACAGTCCCAATGAGAGGTGGAGGGTTACAGTGCGAACAGCCAGACAGATGATGAAGCAGAAAGAAAGGCAGCATTTGTTTCTTAGACAGCTTCTGCACAAAGGGACCCTCTGCTGGCCAGGGCCAGCTCTAGACCCCAGCGCGCCAAGCGCACGCTTGGGGCGGCCTGTCGCCGGGAGGGCGGCAGGCGGCTCCGGTGGACCTCCTTCAGGCATGCCTGCGGATGCTCCACCGGAGCCGCGGGACCAGCGGACCCTCCGCAGGCACGTCTGCAGGAGGTCCACCGGAGCCACGGGACCGGTGACCAGCAGAGCGCCCCCCACAGCGTGCCGCCCTGCTTGAGGCGGCGCAATTGTTAGAGCCGCCCCTGCTGCTGGCACCTGGGGAGCAGCAGCACTAAACCCTCACCCAGGGCTTGTCTTCACTACCGTGCTAGAACAGCGTCGCTGCCTCATGTGCTCTCCCAGGACATAATTACTCCACATAAATGAGAGGCAGAAGCTATGTTGGTGGGAGAGCATCTCGCACCAACGTACCGCAGTGTAGACAGCACTTTAAGTGGATGTAAGTCATGTCGCTCGGGGTGGTGGTGTTTTTTTTTCCACATCCCTGAGTGACATAACTTATATCGACTGAAGCAGTAGTGTAGACAAGCCCTCAGCCTCAGCTGCCTCGGAACCAGAAATGGGGCAAATCAGGACTCTCCCAGGCAACCTGGGGCAGCTGGTAAGTCAGGCTTGATTTTTGTTAAATGCTGATGCTCAATTTTGCTAAACTGATAAGGATTGTTAATTCTGGATCTCAGCCTCTGTGTAAGCAGAAATATCACTGGTCAAAACCTTTATCCAGGGGCTCAACAACCTGGGGGGCAAGGGAGGGGGGAGTGAGACAGTGGCCTCCAATTGCAGGCAGATTATTCATCCAGTTGTAGGCTGGACACTCCTGTCTTTGTAAAGTTTATCACCCTGTTCAGGACTGATATAAAATCAGGCATGGTTTTGTCCAGTATCATTGTGACGTGGATGCACGGAGAACGTCATTTTACAGGGCACGCTGCTCCACCCCTGCCAGCAGGGCCTCACCATTGCACCCCGGGATAGAGACTTTTATCAGTGATATTTCCACTTGGTTTATACCATGTTATGTGTTACAGTCGCTGAGCTCCAGAATTAAACATCGTCATCCATTTAGCAAAATTGATCAGCAGCACTTAAACAGCAAGTCGGGCTCACCCTGTGCTGTGACTGTGCATGTGAGGTCATGCTGCTGGGGGCGGGGCAGCAAGCTCTGCAAAATGGCATCCTCTGTGTGGTGTGACTGCGCAGCAGCGGGGTCGTGACAGCAGGGGTGGGCCCACACCACTCCGGAAGTCCATGCAACCAAGCTGGATGTCCTGTATTCTGGGGATGCATCAATGGCCACCCTACCCACTTTGGCCCCTGACCAGAGCAGGACATTTGAGTGGCGTTGTGCCCCCATGCACCAGTTTGCAATGCCACTCACTGGACAGCCGGGCCACTTGGAATAACATTGCAACACCCTGTGCCTGCTTGGCCCCCCCAACTTTTGTAGTCTTTCTGGTGCACATGGGCATGGGGGCCTCCCAGCTCCTGGGGAGAAGTGGAGCAGAGGATACCTGGAATTCCCAGCATGGTGGGAGGACTGGAGCTGGGCTTTCAGTACTTTCTGGGGAAGTGGAGATGCAGAAGGAAGATGGGATGTGGGCCTCCCCAAGCTGCCTACCCTCTAGTGAGGATGGTGCTCTTCAGCCTGAGTGCCTCACTGAGTAAGAGCACGGAGCTGGGTGTGGGGGCAGAGCGGCTGCGGGGCTGGGTGCAGGGAGTGCATGGGCTGAGAAAGTCTGGGGCCACAAGAAAGGAGTGCGTGTGGAGCTGGGTGCAGGGGGACGAGCACAGGTCTAGGTGCAGAAGGAGAGAGCTTGGGGGCAGGCTGCAGGGCTGGGGAGGGAGAATCCTGGTCCCCTCCTCAGGAAAAGTCTGGTTGTACTCCCGTCTCTAGCCATCTGCCATACCTACACTGCCCCCATTACCACATTGTCTGAGTACTGTATTTATTAACAACACCTCGGCGAGGTAGGGCAGTGCTATCATCCCCCTTTCCAGGTGGGGAAACTGAGGCAGTGAGAGAGGCTAAGCGACTTGTTCAAAGTCACACAGGGAGTCTGTGACAGAACCCAGGTCTCACAAACCAGCACCCTAACCATTGGCAATCATTCTTCTCCCCAAACCTTTGAAATCTATTGCACATTACTTCTCACTATACATGCCTAATGATTTATTAACGTTAACAGGAATAGGCTCTTTGATGTTCACTTCAGCCATTTTCTACTTAGCACCATTTCTCCTCCACACAAGCACATAGTAAGAGACACTCCCTGCTCCAAACTCCTCAGAAGCCATGTAGACAAGGCAGATAAAGAGTGAGAAGAAAAACAGTGGCACAGCAAGGTAACGCGACTTGCCCAAAATCCCACAGCAGGTCATGGCATTGTCAGAAAGAGAATCCAGGTCTCCTGGCCCACAGAGTTCAATTCACTGGCCAACAATGCATCTAAAATTAACTAGAATACACTTGTTTTTCACACGTTTCCATTTAACTTCTCAATGATTTCAACCCAAACCAGCTTTCCCAATGCAGCATTGTTGCAGAGTGGAGAAAATATATTTTAAAGTGCACCGCTCTCTGCTGGGAGCATAATTGCTAACAAAATTGACAACTCGGTAACTCACAACAGTATTAACTTATCCTGGGCTTTTCCTAGTCAGGAGTTCAGCAAGTAGATGAGGAAGCAGACCAGAATCTGTCTTAGGCCCCAGTGACACTTAGTGAAATGGAGAGCACAGTTGCACCCATAGGTATCACTTTTAAATGGGCAGGGTTTCTTCATCGTAAATAAATTAGGAATAAACAACAACCTGGATGACTCAGAGAATTCGTATGGGATACAAGCGCTTTTCTAGGTCATTGGTTCAGTACTGGCCCACAGGCACTAGTAGTGATCAATGTGATACCATTTGTTTGGCTTTCTAGGAACTATATACGACCGGAACCTAGCTGGCGTAAATTGGGGCAGGTCCATTTACTTCACTAGAACTTGGACAATTTATAACAGCTGAGCATCTGGCTGATAATTTGTTTAGGTCCCAGAATAATTGATCTGTCAATGCAGGATTTTGCCCAGGGAAGGCTGCCGTGTCCCCTCTGTCACCAATTTCAGTTATTCTTTCTTTCGCATCTTTTAACAGCCCAGACCTTCCCGCTGCTACATCTCTCATGCTTACTCTCTCTCCAGTGGAGGTTACTATATGTGGCCCAGATCATAACTCTCCATGGAAAATGCTAGAAGGGTGCCGGGGCCTCCACAAAGTTCCCCTCACGGATCCTCCTGTCAGTTGGTCAGGGATTTCCATCGAGGAAAGGGAGGCTTGGTCCCCACAACTGAGGTTCTTAGGATGTCAGTGGAAGTCAGGACCATGCACTGCCTTTGAAACCCTCCTTAAAGAGGATTCCACAGCCTGGGCTGGGCTTTACTCCCCGTGGGGTTAATTCACTCCTGAGTTTGCTCTCCATGTGCTTGGGGAAGGAGGCAGGAGGAGTAATGCATGACTTGACCAGGCACAATCTGCCCTTAGGAACTAACATAGTAAATCAACCAGACCCAGACTAACACAGCTACCCCTCTGATAGTAAATCGGTTACACAATGCCATGCTATAGGCGGCTTGGCTGTGCTTCCATATATTGGTTTGCTCTGAAGAGCTCTTTCTTTTAGGTAGTTGCAGGAAACTATTTGCTAATTCATTTCAATGCTGCCTGCATGTGCTCTATTACAGTCAAGTTGGGGTTTGTTTTTTAATTAGTCTCAATACACTTGCTTTTATAGCAGAGGGTAGGTGTGGCACCAAGGTACGGCTCACTGGAGGGTGTCAAAATTTTGCTATGGCAGCTTTTGTAACAAACTAACTCCTTTATTCAGCACCTAGATGGGCTACACATCATCAGTAGTGAACAAAGAGTGGGTGGCTGTACTAATCAGAGGAACCCCCTCACCCCGTTCTCCCCAAACACGCTCTCTCTCTCCAAAATAATTGTACTTGACACACTATAATGAAAATACCAAGCACAGCTCTGAAGAGGGCTCAGTAGAAAGTTTATGATGAAATAAAAACATTGCATCAACCTGGAAACATCTTCACAAAATAAATTTCTTCTGGTATACAGGAAGCACAGCATGCTATTTAAAACCATACTACAGCTTTGTAAGGGAAGAAAAGGGGCAAGGAGTACAAAGTCCTTTATTAAAAGGTCAGTATATTGTTGGGTCTTTTGGTCAGCTCAGATCTAATGTAGATAGAATCTAATCTACTTGGGGAAATACCGCATATTCTTTCCCAGAAATGGGAGAGACCCAGTCACTCTACTAGAGTTTTCCGTCTCTGAGAGCTATGGGCCAGATTCACCTGTACGCTTCAGCTGCTATGCAAAATAGCAATAAATATAACATAACCTGCTAGTTAAATCAGATTTATGGCTGCTTTGAATGACCAGAGCATACCAGTGAATCTGGTCTTATGATTTTTACAATATTATAAAGTGTGTTTCCAAGAAAGGACGATACCTCTTGTCAAGGTTTCATCTCAAAACTTGTTATAAGCTGGTTTTCTCAGGAAGTACTTGTGCTATGCAGAAGAATTCCATTGCCTGTGTGAACAAGTTCATGCTGTGGAAGGGCAGATGATAAGACAAAGCATCTTTTTTCCCCATCTAAGTCTATTAGTTTTTAAAGCAAAGCTTTAATTTCATTCTGCTAAACACTAACTCAGGCCAGGTCTACACTACATACTTGCTTTGGTATAACTACCTTGCTCAGGGGTGTGGAAAATTCACACCCCTGAGCGAGGTAGTTATACCGACCTAACTCCCCTCCCGTCCCCATGTAGACAGTGCTTTGTCAGTAGCAGAGCTTCTCTCGCTGACCTAGCTACCACCTCTCACAGAGGTGGAGTTACTAAACCGACAGGAGAGCTCTCTTCTATTGGCTTAGAGCGTCTTCATCAGAAGCGCTACAGCAGATATGTTTGTAGTGTAGACCTGCCCTCATAGTGCCATATGACAGCATTCTGCTCTAAGCTCAGCAACTAAAAAACCCAATTACAGCAGAATTTCACTAACTTGCACAAGCAGCTAGGAAACACACTACAGGTTACTACGGTCTGGGTGAAATTTACTCCTGTATAGTTGGCCAGTACAAGGTCTATGTGCCACTTCAGCTACACAGGCATAAGTGGGAAGTAAATGGTGCCTTAGACTTCATGCTGGTCTTTTGCACAGGGGTGAATTTCATCCTTTGTTAATCAGTAAACAGCCATGATGAAAAAATAAAACTATATTTTCAAAATCAAAAACTGGGACACTTGTGTAGCCATTATTTTTGGGGCTGTGACATAGCCATTCAAAAGATAAAAGTACACAGTGGGTAAAAATGTGGCTGCGCTGAAGTCAATAGCAAAACTCCCACTGTCCTAAAGGGTGAAACCCTTGCCCCCTTTATTTTGAAAATGTGTGCTGGTGTCATACTGCCAGCTTCTGAAACAGCAGCGACACATGCATGTTACTCAGAGTGGAGGATTTTCTTGCAGCTACTTCGGGTTTTGAATGAGCTGATCATGTATTACTGAATAAGCATGTTGAACACTCACTCCGAGTTAAAGAACAGCTTCAAGGATGGCCACTCTCGTTTGAGTTTTTGCTTTAAGCTCCAAATGTTGTAAAGCACACAACCACTTGTTCCTTTGAATTGTTTGTTTCTAGTAAATATGGAGCAAATTCCACTCTTTAGCTCTTAAACAGACAAACGTGAACTGATGCAATGAAAAACTGGTACTGTCTGGTGAAATCAAGACATGGAGTCACCTTACAGATGATTCATCAGTACATATACTTTGTTCATTTATTCTGACCACCTCAGGTTAGCTTTCACGATGTATAATAGCACTATCAGAAGATAGTACTCTCTTAAATGACCAGTAGTGTATTTTGTAACAGTAATTTTTGGTGCAGTAGCAGGGTCTACACAGACCTATTAATGTGCAGCACCATTGTGTGCTTTAGAAATTACATCCCTGTAATGTGCATTCCCCCACCACATAGACATGTCACTGGTAACATGATTTATCAGTGCGACACTCATTTGCTGCACCTTCATTGAATAGTGGATTGAAAACGAGCAGTTGCAAGTATGAGCAGGTTTGCCTATTAACCAAGTGTTAATTTGTGAGGTGTTGCTTGATCTAGGCTTGGTTTGGAAACATCTGGTTTTGAATACACATTCCTCTGCACTTCTTGCCTACAGAATTGCTAGGTTCAATTAGGAAAAGTCTTCAGATCATGACACAAATGGAACTTCTGAACTGACCCTTTGTGATACCTTAGCCATATCACTCCAACAAATACAGGCCTCGGAGTATTCTCTTTGAGCTACATCTTCAAGTTCTTCATCAAAACACCCACTGAGTTTTGCCAACAGGCCATACAAACAGGCAGTTCATGTCCCCAAAGAGGCCCCTCTAACCTATGACTGGCTGCTAACTGAAGCAGTGCAAAGGAGCTATAGCAGAATGGAGAATTGGGCCCTAAACCCAGACTGTCAAAGGTACTGAAGCACCTAACTCCCAATGGGAGTTCCACGTCTAAACACCTTTGAAGATCTAGGCCTACTGCTCAACTCCGGCAGCAGCTGCTGGTGCATATGCCACCGCGCCTTCACCATCACCCACATGGATAATGGCTTAAAGTTACAGTCTGAACTTATAATGAGCATGGAAATAGTTACACTATGAAACTAATGGAATGATATTTAAAATGCCAATGGCACTGTCAAATTGGGGCAGTAGTGCTTCTTTTCAGTACCAGCTGAGTGTATTATTTCAGGGCAAATTTCTGTTTCTTTCCTCACAGGTCCATGCATGTGATCAATTTATGGTTTAAAAGGCTTTCTCTCATACACACACACACCCATATATGTTTTCCACTGAAGTCTGTGCTTTTTCCTAGACCCACCCAAATTCCAGTACATAACTCACTTGTGTGCCAAGTTTTCATACTCTCCATGCAATGAATGGAAAAAATGCCTCCCCCCACTTCTGCACATTTCTGGGGAGAGGAAGGAAAGGCCTCCAGAGGAATTTGGTTATACCTGTTGTTTCAGAGCAGAAACATGAGAGTTCCACTGTTAATGAGAACATTCTAGTGCTGCCTGTGGAAGGAAGTTTATGGTGTTGGAATCCCAAACTATTTGATTGTGTTTTCAAGCCATAAATATAGAGTGCTACAGAGATTTTTTTAAAAAAATAATTATAAAGTGAAAATAATATAAACTACTAGATTGTGCGGCTCCCTGCTCTGTTTATACAAAGTATTCCAATTACACTCGTGAATGCATTGATGTTTTATGAGGGAGGGTTAACAAAAATCAAAGCTCAATGGGGAGAAATATTAGGGAGCTTTATAAGGAAATGGTAGCTTGCAGCTGTAACCTCAGAGCCTCCCTTTAATCCAATATGGCAGGGGATTAGAGAGGGTTTGTGAAAGGTGCTGGACTGACAGCACTGCTGTCCTCTCCTTATCCACAGTGCAGAAAGGAAAAAGGCTGCAGCACTGTGGGCTTCCCCACACTGCCATAATTGCTGCTCTAGAGGGAACCACTTTTAGAGCTGAAGGGGTCCCCTGGCTGCCCCACACTATCTCCAAAGCTAACTGGAATGCTGTAGTGTTCTGAAAGGCCTGATTCTGTTACCTTTACTCACACTGCATAGTAGCTTACTCCACAAGTGACCCCACTGAAGCCAGTGCCCCAGCTCATCCCCATGGTGGTAAGGCCCTCAGGACAGGCCCTGGGGGAGGAAATCTCTGCAAGCATTTCCTCATTGGGGGGGAGGGGAGTGTCAGCTTCCCTCCAACCCGAACCTGATGAGTCCCAGGCTATCTGCTGGAGGTCAGGGCCATCCACACAGAGCTCCTGGGCAGTATGGCTTCATTGGGCTGGGTTGCAGTGGCCACTGGGATCCCATATGCTGTGGTGCTCTGTGGAAAAGATAATACAGCCCCAGGCTTCTTGTTTTCCAGATAAATTCCAGGGGAATGGAAGGGAATGTGTATGTCCCCTTGGTCCTTTGCCCATTTTCCCACTGTAGTCTCTGCCCCCTCCTGCAGCAGAGACACCCCCCCCTCCCCAGACCTTCAGAGAGATCATCATGGATTCCAAAAAGGGAAAGTGTGCTGTGGGTACGTGCAGATAGGGAAAGGGACTGTGAGCACCCCTTCTGCACGGGTCATCTCAGGGGCACGCTCTAAGCCAATGGAACTATTTGTGGAACAAGTTACTACTCATCCTAGGTAAAGGTAGCAGAATCCAGGCCTAAGCTCTTTATTTGGGGGGATAACTTTGTGGTATTCAGTCCTAATTAATTTTCTCTTCACTTTATGGCTCCTTAGGAAACCCTTGTAAAATCTGTGCTATGCTGCCCTGCAACATACTTCAGAGAACAATGGTACATTCCCAACAAGATAAATACCAGCCTGTTTTTCAAAGTCAGCATATCTATAACTTCACTGAAGGGAGGTTGTATTGCTTGTTTATTTACACTCCATCTTATCTTTATTATTGTTTCTTTATGATCCTGTCTCAGCTCAAAAGTTCAATGATCTTATGCACTAGGGAACTTGAGAAAGTCTAGCTTTGATCACTGAAGAATTAAACTGGATATTTCTTTCATGTTCTGTTGAGACATAAGTTTGTTCTTTTCTCAGAGCTCCCCAAATTTATTCTTAAAACTCTACAAAATTCAACAACTTGAGTAATTCTATTAAATTATTTTTGTCTTAACTTTTCCAGATGCCAAGAAGGTCATAAGTTACACTTTGATGTTTTCTGAGTCATCTGCTTTACCAGAATAGCAAATATGACCCTTCCCCAACTACCTTATTATGTCATTACTAGGTGTTTGGTTGACAAGGATAACTTATCAGGCTTTTAATGGCTTCATAATGTGTATCACAGAAGAGAACAGAGAAACATTTAAATTTAAACATGAGAGCTGGTTGGAAAGTGGGGTTTTTTCTGCTGAAATTTCAATGAAAACAAATTATAACTTTTCAGTTTTCTCGTTAGAAATGCTACTGCAGTGACTCAAAGGAGTTGTATTCTGAATGCCTCGTTTCTGTTCTCTTGTATAGGCCAGGCTCTTTGGTCTCCCTTCTTGGGGAGGGGAAGTAATGCATCATAGGAGTCCTGGTCCATAGAGAAGAATGGGGTCATGAGAAAACCAAACCACATCCTCACCATGAGACACACAGCAGCACTTCCTGAATCAAAATGTTTCAGATTTCAACTGAAAACATTTTGGTTTCCAGGTGTCTGTTTTTGGATGAAAAATGTAAATTTTCCATCAAAATCAGACACTTTTAATGAAAGATTTTGTTTAATTGAAATCCCTTTTTTTTTATCAGCCCTAGTAAACAGCCATATGTAATCTCATTGACCGATAATCTTATATAAAGGTAGCTCTTCTATCATCAATTGTTAAAGAGAAGTGAATCTAACAAGGAGTTTGGAAGCTTTAGTTGAGAGGTACTGTAGGCTAAAATACTACATACTATTACAAATCAATAAATGTAAGGAAATCTTTTTGTGTTTTTACTACATAGCACACTATGAGTCACCTACTCTTGGTGATAGATAATAAAAAAAATAACTAAAAAAGACCCATGAGCATTAATTTGCAGTAGTGTATTTCAGCGGAATCTGTTTGTAACCACAGTGATGGATTAAAGACAGATCCAGTCTTCACACTCCAAAGAGGCACAGAGCACTGTGTTTCCATTATGGATTATGCAAATGATACAACATTGTGTCATCTTGATGCAAATATAACATCAATCCAGAGGCCTTCATTTGTCCCTGTGTTAGCAAAGTGGCACCCCTGGGAAACCCATGATTTACAAAAGGAACATTTTCTGTGTGATACAGCATCCTTTGCTTCATTCATTAAATGAGTAAAACTTCTCCCTTTCTGTTGGCAGCTAGACACTACAAGAGAGCCAAAATCCATCCCTTCCTCTGTGAACCCACTGCCAAACTCTGGTTCATTAGCTAGGTGTTTTCTAACTTGCCTTCTGCAACCATGTGTTCTCGGCCCTTCTCCTCTACCTTATGGCCTAGCCATCCAAAGGGCTCCTGCAAAGATAATTTTTCTTTCCCATTATTCTGACCATGACTACCTATTTCCTCAATGCTTGCACAGCCTTCCCTTCCATTACTGCACAAAAGCATAGCTCAGGGTAGCCCAGCGGATTCAGGGGGGCTGGGGCAAAGCAATTTTGGGGGCCCCATCCATAAGAAAAAGTTGCAGTACTATAGAATACTATATTCTCGTGGGGGGCCCTGCAGGGCCCGGGGCCTGGGGCAAATTGCCCCACTTGCCCCCCGCCTCTGGGCGGCCCTGGCATAGCTCACCTTCAAAGTTTCCCATAACTCTGCCTTCATCCACTCCTACCTGGCCTCCCACTTCTTCTGAGTCACTTCTGACTGCTCCTTTTGTCTCCTTTGCTGATATATCACCCTGAGATTTCTCTTCTACCACTCCATGTGCCTGGAACAGCCTCCCAATTAACATATGTAAAATCCCATCTCTGGCTGCTTTCAGAACAACTTCTCAAAACACATCTGGTTTGATGAAGTATTCCAGCTATAGTAGCTACATGCCACCCTATGTTTGCCTATAGAGTACCTGTATCTCTTGTTTGTACTGTATCATACTCCACTTGTGCTGTTAGATCTGAAGTTCTTCAGGGCAGGGATTCTGGTCTTTGACTTCAGCACTGTATAAATAATACATTCAAATTATGGACCACATTCAGAGCTGATATAGATTAGAAGTGGCTTAGAAGTTGGAGGTATGTGTATTGCTCATGAAGACAAAGGACCCACCTTCAAATCCCACAGAAGCCCCTTCAGGTGGATAGAGATAGGGCTCCTATAGGACGTCAGCCTAGATCATCTAAAAGTTTCTTCTGGCCTTCACATCCATGAGTTTAACTTATGTATGTGTAAGTTATGCACAGAGGAGGCAGAAGAGAAGGATGTAACAGGAAAACAACTAACTGAAAATATAAGATAAGGTGTGGGGATGTATCTTATGCTTTTCCTGCCCCAGTTCACCCCTTCTTCCATCTCCTCTTCATGTAAACTGTGCCACCTTAGACTCTCTTGTACTGACTTACTGATGCATAACTTACATCACTGGGAAGAATGCAAAAAATGCAAACCAGTGTTGGCATTAAGACAGAGTAACAGACAGCAAGACCTGCCTGAATAATTCAGATGGACTTTCAGGACCAAAGAGTCATAGAAATAAGGGATGAAAAAGACCTGTTAAACCATCTAGCTCCATCCCCTACCGAAGTGTGGTCTCACAAATCTAATGCTGTATAGGCCTCGCAGCTCCCTAATCCATGATGAGATCTAGGGCTTGGCTACACTTGCAAGTTAGAGCTCATTAAAGCAGCCTCAGGTGCCCTAACTCCTGACGTGTCCACACTGGCAGGGCATGTAGAGCGTCTGGACTCTGTAGCTGGAGCACTCCTGGTAATCCACCTCCACGAGAAGCATAACGCTTGCTGTGCCCAGGCTGAAACACCCAGGTGTCAGTGTGAACGAGCTGTTGCATTACTGCGCTGTTATTGACCTCCAGAAATGTCCCATAATCCCTTGAAGTCAAGGGTCCACTCTTGTCATTGTTTTGGAATCGATTGTAGGAATGCGGATATCCGCTTTCAAAGCTCCGTTTCTGACAGCGGGCATGCTTATCTGCTCTGGGACAAAGTAACCATTACTGTGGAATGCTGCTGCTGTGAGTGTATGTGTGAGAGAGAGAGGCGGGGGGAGGGTGGTCTGCTGCTGTCTGAACTTACAAGACAGCATGCTGACACACTCTCAGCACCCCAAAACACAGTCTCTCCCTCCACATACAGAGAACACATTCCCTGTCACACTCCACACCCCCGTTGAAAAGCATGTTGCAGCCACTTGCACACTGAGATAGCTACCACAATGCACTGCTCTCTGTAGCATTGCAAGAGCTGCTAATGTGGCCACACCAGTGCGCTTGAATCTGTAAACACACGGCAGCGTTTTTCCTGCTGCTGTCTCCAAAGGCTGGTTTAACTCCCAGTGCTCTACATCTGCAAAAGACTGTGATCAATTTTTTCTCTGTCTCTACCGGAGATAGGACATGAAGCAATGGGCTTAATCTTCAGCAAGGGAGATTTAGATTAGGTATTAGGAAAAACTTTCTCAATCTGAGAATAGTTAAGCTCTGGAAGAGGCTTCCAAGGTAGGTTGTGGAATCCCCATCACTGGAGGTTTCTAAAGACAGGTTGGACAAATACGTGTTGGGGATGGCCTACATTTACTTTGACCTCCTTCTGAACAGCGCAGGTGATGACTTCTCAAGGTCCCTTCCAGCCCTTATTTCTATGATTCTACATGTATGCAACTCCAAAACTGGTATTGGCTGTTTTTAGTTGCACATTTCATTGCAAACTCATCCAGTTCCCTGTCCACTATCAGCCCTACATCTTTTGTAACATCACTTAGATCTCCCAAAATGATATTTGTTTCTTAATTCTACCATTGCTTCTTAGTGACATTTGCATTCACTGAGAATTAGCCAATAAGCAATAAGAAAAAGAGACAAAATTAAAGCCAAGCACTGTCATCACAAGCCTCTGACAGATGCTGCTCTGCGTTGTCTGTCTTTGCCTTTCATCTTAAGATTTTCAAAGTTACTGATCACCTACAAGTCTCATTGATTTCAACCTGAGTTCTGGATACTCAGCAGATTCTGAAAATCAGGTCCACTGTTTTCTAAGGCTGAGAAACAGTTGTCTGTCTGTTGTTCAAGCCTTTTTTATATATTCCCATGTTAACATTTCAGCTCCGACAGCCTGTGCTTTTAAGCAATGTACTTTAACTGATGTTTTCAGAGGTTATTGCCCTCTGCGGCACTTTCACCCTTGAACAGTGAAAGTTACTGTAACAGCTTAAAATGATTAACTAGTTTCATAAGACTGTCTAATGTATCTAGAAGTAAACGGTTTTTTTTGTTTTGTTTTCTAGCCATTACTCAGAAGCATTCCAAGAGAAATGTGTTCTTTAAAATCTACAGAGAACCACTCTTAAAACTGTAAGTCTACAAAATCATGACTACACTCAACAAAAACAAAACTCCGTTACAGGATACTCTAGGAGGATACATCATTGGGACTGCTCCACTGAACTGTTTTCTGCACTCCACTAAAGGACAAACACAGACAAATGGCATCAGGGTAGTATTTCCAGTTCTCCATCACACGGGAGCACTGAATATGGTGTTGCAAAATTAATGCAAACGTTATTTTGAAGACTTGAAAGTCAAGTCACAACTTGTCTATTTTATATTGGAAAGAAATAAATCAAGACCAAAGGGCAAATTTTCTGTTTCAGGAAATTCAAATTTACCCTGCCGTACATTCTTCAATTGCAACAACACTCCTGGAAAGGGATGAACTCAAAGGGCCACATACCCTCGACTCCTGTAGTGGCGCTCACACTATTGTGTATGGGAGATGCACAAGGGAAGGGAATTGTGTAGCTTTAAGTATGTTGGTAGAGTTAGTTCAAGAAAAGCAAGGATATGAAGAAAAATAAGACAAACTATTGGGGGGGAAGTAAGCACAATTGCACTATTGTGTTTGCCTTTTAATTTATCTGAAGTTGAGTTTAGTGCTCATGAATTCTATCCAAGGGGTCTTAATGGAGGCAAAGGGCCTGATTCTCACTTGCAACAAGATCTCTTTACACCACTCTGGCAGTGTAAAGGGACCTCGATGGGAATGAAAAAATCAGGCTGAAGAAAATTGTTTATCCGTATTGTACAGATAACAATGGCAGTGAAAGCTCTATGTTCTTCCACTTTTACTGGTGAAGCAGCACGTCACATGCTGTGCCATTTCAGTCTTTGACTCTCTTGTGAGACTGCCAAAGAGGACCAGTGTGGTGGCAGTGGTTTTTATGAGGTAACATCAGTATACCAGGTACTGGTCTGAGGCCAAGGACATGTTCCAGATGGGCCACTAAACAGCTGCCAGATATTAAATCAAAAGTTTCCTGATCAAATATTAATTTCTTGAATCACCCAGTTCCCTGTTTTCACTCAATTCACTGCATGAAATGTTATGCAAATGGTGCCTCAGTTAATTTCTTCCTAAGAAAATGAATGAGAATTACACATGTCCTAGAACATCTATGCATAACCACACATACACCAGGGCCAGGGCCTTATTTATATGAGGAACAATCTGACTCACATTTCCACGAAAATAACAGAAATCACATTGGCTTTTCTTTCATTATTTCTCATATTTTTTCATACACTGGCTGCTTTTGTAGTTTTGTGGCATTTTTTTTTTGGGAGGTGGGGGTTTGTTAATAGATTTAGCATCTGGGAAGTTAGGGAGATGCTTTTGAGGATGGCTGCAGGTGGCTAAGGCAGCAGGGAAGTAAGGACTGTTTTCTGGGGCTAGAGAATGACATTGGATTCATGAGCTGATAGGAAGAGTGAAGATTCTGGGAGTGGGACCAGGCAGTGATGCATTATAATCAGAGCTTGTCAGAATATTGAGGGGAGGGTTCATGGAAAATGTCAACAAAAACAAATACAATTTAATTTTCATTGAAATTTTCCACAGAAAATGTCAACTTATTGACCCTGACCCCCAAAAAAGAAACAAAAAACCCAATCAGTTTTGGTAAGAAAACAGTTTTGATGAAAAATGTTCAACCGACCTTAGGTACAATATCCATAGCTCTGCCATGACTACATTTGCCTTTATCTCCCATTATCAATTTATCTTGATGTGATGAATTATGCCTTTGAGAGAACCTTAACTATTGTCCACAAAGTTATCTATTAACAACAGAGCTGGTTGAAAGATTCAAAAATTTATTTTTTATGAGATTGTCCAATTTTGTGATGGAAAAAGGGGAGAAAGTTTGATGAAATATTTGTGATTTTTTCCCATATTTTTTTCCATCAGCTCACTCTAATCCACTTTTAAGTCAGAAAAGCAACACATACAGCATTTTTAACGGCATGCATTGAATGAAATGTGTTGTGTTGTACATTGGTCCATTACAAATTACACTCATTGTTTCAACAGATAATCTTTATTATTAAATATCCTTAATAAAAAGTTAAGTTCAGATTTAAAAAAAAGTGTAGATGAAAATAAGACTTGAGAAACTGGATGTTTTGTAAAAGCTCCGCTATAAGAATTATTTCGGGGAATTTCTATGTCTAGTGCCATACAGGAGGTCAGACTAGATGATCACAATGGTCCCTTCTGGCCTTGAAATCTATGAAACTAGAGAAGAGGAACAAGCTGTGATTTAATCTAGTATGAAGCACTTGAGTTGAAGCGGTGGAAACAAATTGAATCTAACCAGGTCAGAGCAGTGTGCCACTGCTGATCAAAACTTACTGTACTTTACCACTTTTGATTTATAAAGGAAGTTTAAAGCTGCCTAGCCAAAGATCTGTCTACCTTTTACACTTATTTAAAAACACCAGGCATACAGCAAGTCCAGCTGCCAATCCTTGCTACATAACAAAAGTAAACCAGCCAAGCTTTAAAAAAAACAAAACAGGTGAAATATCTCACCCTTCTCAGCTGCTAATCCTCAGGTGTCCCCCATCCCTCCCTAAAAGCCAGAGGGAGAAAAGAACTTTGTAGCATGTCTTGAAGGTCAACAAATTGGGCTATTTTGAACCAAGTGGGGAGCAAATTCCTAAATTAAGGGACCCTCCAGGAAAGTAACACACTCGCAACTCCTTTGCTCCAGCTTGAGCACCTCTGCAGGTTTCAGCTGCAGCAGTTGTGGCATAGGCAAAGGAGGGGGGAGGTGTCTCTCAGGTAGGCATCTCCTAAGCCAGTTAGAGCTACATAGGCCAAAATTAACATCTTCAGCTCCACAAAGAAATCCAAAGGATGCCAGTGTAGTTCCCAGAGCACCAGTGTAATATATGGCATCCCGTGGTGAAATGCACAGGGAGGCAAAAGATATTCTTAAGACTTGGTGACTTTACAGTCACAGAATTTCCATATTATCATGCAGGTGGGAGGATGGGCTTTACCTCATCACTCAGTCTGGTGGGCCCTGGAACATCTCAGGTTATCATCTTGCAGAACTCAGTAAATCTGAGTGGAGCACCTGCCCCTTCATTGTACTCCCTGGCCCCAGCCTACCCAACAGCAGCATTGCTCCACTTCACACCTGAGGTGTAATCATGGCCCCACTGAAATCAATGGGAGTTTTGCCATTGATTTCCTGGAGTCAGGATTTCACCCCTGGACCATAACTATTCTCCCTGAGATGGGCAAAAATGAACAGAGCTGATTTTTTCAGAAACTAACTCTGACCCTGCAATTGCACAAGAGTTTCCATTGGCCACTAGGGGGATGATGATAAGTAGAGCCACCCTTTCTAGTTTTGCTCCCTTTCCATCTGGCCGTGTCCTCCAACTTAGTGAGCCTCAAAATATGCGCTGTCCATGCAATGGACTTTCACATGTTCCTGGGCAAGGAATGATGCTGCTGATATTCCTTACCCCTCCCATATGAAGAATTTATCAGCTGGTTTGGGCTAGTATGCATTGCATTGAATCCCATGCATGTCTAGATACCGAGAGAATGATTTGGCCTTTCACTTTGAACTCATATGCAACAGTTATAAGAGTGTTGTCTGTTTCAACTGTGCCATTTACTCCGATAGCGCACACTCTTCTCTTAGTTCCAAGCCTTTTAACATATCAGTAGTATGGATATACAAAACGCTGAGGTGATCCCGGAGTCGGTAGTAACTCATTCAAGTAAGTCATGAATGCTCTTTCATGCCAGTGAGTTAGGGACATCACAGCAGGAAGGCAGCTTTCAAATACTTGACATTTAATGGATTCAACTCAGACTAGAGATTTTGAATTTAACTGTTTGAGGGTCCAGTCAATGTTTTCCCCAATTACATGTATATTTTTACAGGCAATAAGATAAAGGTTGCCTGACCGCAACCCCCCGTCAAATTAAATACAAACCCATCAACTCACAATTCACTCCAGTTTTTCTAGAAGCTAAAAGAATCCAAGTTTATTTCAAAATGTCCTGAAGTTCAGTGTGCAAAACGATTACATTTGGTTTTTTGGTCTCTACATGTACCCAAATAATACAGCTGGTCTCTGCTAGTTGTGTGTGTCAGGAGAGAGAATAGGGGTCAGAATACTTTTTGTAAAATCTGTGTAAACCCAAATTTCAGCTCCGATCAGCACTACAAGCTGATGACTTGGTTGTTTTTTTATTTTGCATGAGCAGCCGGGGTAAAAATCACTATTTGTTTTCACTTGAAAGGCTATCGAAAGTAACGGGACTGAAGTGTTGAAAGAGTGAAGCCCAAGTCATCTGTTGCTGTTTTTGTCTCTAGTCCATGCCTAATTTACCCACATGGAATTATTTTGGAAGTTTTGATCTCCTCAATGCTCCAGTTGGCAAAAGTGATGCCAGTCTGTAATATACAACCAACTGCACAAAGTTATATTTTGAGCCTTTCTTCCCTACATAACCTGGTTACCAGAGAGTGCAGAAAGCCCAGAGCAACATTTTACAACAGAGAAAAATAAAGGCATTTCTGTAGCGGCTCTCTGTTTTGAAAATGCCCCTGCTACCTCCCTGCTTTGAAAGAAGGAATCATGAGTGGTGATATCAAATCAGAATTAAAAAACAAAATATGTTGAGGTTTAAGGTGGGCACTCAGATACTAAGATGAAGAGGACTCTAGAAATGCTTATAAATATAAGCAAAGTAAAGTGGAGAAACAATGTTAAGTTATAAAGATAATATAATTTTCCATGGTTCATGTAGAAAAGCTAGTTTTGTTGCATTTTCATAACCTACATAACATGGAAAAAGTAATGTAACTATAAATATGGTCAAAGCATAAATTATACAGGAAAAATAATAGCGGGAAGGTACAAAGCTAAACAGAACTAATGGGGAATTTTCAGCTCAGATCTAAGATTCTGATTGCTGACAGTAAGTCAGACTCGTTAAGGAAGAAATATAAAGACACCATCCAGGAGCTGGGGGGAAAGTGCATAATGCTCTCCAAGTCAGAATTGTTTACATTCCTTATACCTACCACAGAAAACTTACAAATCCTTTCTTATCCAGATATGCAGCAGAGATTTTAAAATGTTTCGGTCTAGTTTCTCACTGTGGAAACTAAAACTGATTTCTCCACTGAAAAAGGAGAAATAACTGACTGAAAATTAGCAAAAGCAGGTATTTAAAAGAACAAAAATCATTAAAAATGTCTTCAGAAAAACACCATAACAGGAAAAGTCTTGCAAAGATAACTCTTGTATTATCCCCTAACAGACCAAAATATCCCTCCCCCCCACACACACACATTGTAAACATAATGTTTTGAATACTGCATCAATAGGTAGAATAAAACATGACAGCTTTTGCTGCACCATCACTAAACTGCTATGTAGTTCTAGTTTTCACATGCAGGCATGATCTAATAAGCAGATTTTCTTTTGCAGATAGTTTCTGGAACCATACATTATTCAAATAGTTAAAATAGGACAAGAATGGACTCATTAAGCTTTACCTGAAACACAAAGTTTTCAAACCTCTCTTAAGCATGTATGCAATTTTTTTTAAACCAATTACTTCTTACCTGTGAAAGATCAATGTTCAGATTCCTTACTAGATGTTATCGTCATGACAGGTCAAACAACTGTTTATAAAAGAACGAGTATCCTTTAGGTACAGCACATATGTATGTTTTAAACACGCCCCCTCAATCCCCCTAAAAAGTCTTCCTTAATTCACTGTCAGTCAAAAACAAGTTGGTAAGAGTCTGAATTGGAATTACCTGAAGGAGGAAACCGGAGAGAGAGGGAAAGGAATCTGAGAGGAGATTCAATGATGTCAGCAGTATGTCTTAAGGAAATCTAGAGCTGAGCCCAGCAAACTTTATAACTACAATAGCACTCAACACCCAGTTACGTGGTAAGCAAATACCTGCTTAAAAGGAAACTGATGTACTTTTAAAGAATGTCAGTTAATCTTTGAAGAAACTTTAGTCACACTGAGCAAAGTCCCTCAAAGGCCTTCTTGCCGAAATAAATAGGAGCACAAAGCTTTGCACACATGAAAAAAAGAAAATAGAGATAAAAAAAAAAAGTCAACATTATTGATGATCCCCTTCCTTCTGGCAAAAGGAGACTGAAACCCATCTGAAATGAATTTATACCAGGACTATTTTAGCACACTGAACCATAACAACCATGGTCATAGCTGAAATCCCTGAACATTAATGTTTCCAAGCTGGTTAGCCACGACACTGTTTCTTTTTGATGACTTATTCTGAGCTTTCCTGTGTGCCATTTCCTCTGTTATTTACCAGATGCAGAAAATAAAACGAGGTGGTGCAGATTTGATTTGGGGAAAATTGGGTGCCTCCGAATGTGAAGAGTGAGTGGTGTAAGTGTTTTGCCATCCATAACCCTTCCGAAGTGCCTTAGGCAATACTTTCTTGTTTGATGGGATTCCCAGAAGTAAATCCCAAAAGCAGAAATGAAAGGGAAGACATTACAGCACTGGAAACACTGATCTGCTGGCTCTGGGATATTGTTCTCTGACATACATCCTCCCAGATGCACGGCTTCACGGAATTATGTCACAGCAAGCCGGTCCAATGCAACAGATCATTGAGACAAGTAATCATAGAGACTTCTGATGGTGCACTTGATGCTAGGTTAATCTTGCCCCCTTTGGTGTTGAGGTGCGAGAGGTGTTTTAAGTATGGCTTTTTACTAACAAAATCACAACCATCTCATTTCAAAGAAAATATACTACCAGACGCGAAAGCTCTTTTTTCCACAGTGGCATTGGTAAACAAACAATCGTGTCATCGATATGCAACCATAGGAAATAGAGGCCTGGAATTCTGCCTTCATGTGGTCAAGTATGTAGGCATTTAGGCAGTGCCAGCAGGCAACAGCTGTTTTAAATTTAGAAGAATATAAGTAAGATGTGATTTTATTCTTTGTCAAAGACAAACAAATTTCACAGCACTCACACATGCACTCCTCCCCCAATCCTTAGACCTGTGGCACTGAGTGTCCCTTTATTAATTATTATGAGAGATGGAGCTGGTAGCAACCCCTATATTTAGGTTATCTAGTGTCTTGCATTATAAAAGGAGTCCAGTGACCTTTTTTTGAAATGCTGTAACTTCACCATTATTTGCAGCAGGCCTTTGGAACTGGGCAGGGATAAAGCCCTTGAGCTAGAGAAATTCCATTCAGGGTTAGCTGAGCTATGAATGATTGAAATTGCTATTTCCCGGCTCTCACTTGTGTTCCTCAGGAAAATGGTGGTAGCTTGCCAACATAATAACTGCATGTGAATATTCAAAAGTGTCAGGCCCACACTGCCACCGACGCAGCACACACTGCACTGGGAAAGCCCGGTAGCTGCCAAACCAGGGATAATGGTGGGTAGGGTGGAGTGGAGGTGGAAAGAGAGGCAGGCTGGGCCCTCACCAGCCCTGGCACATGGTTTCAGCATCCTAGCCCCGCTCTGTGGATATCAAATGGGGCAGCGGTTCCTCCAACTCCCAGAGGGGTGGGGAGAGAGACAGAGGTGGCTGAGCTCCACCCTCAATCACACATTGGACCCAGAACATGCACCAGCAACAGATTTCCTCTGAGAGAAGAGCCTTCTTCTGCTATTAACTGACGCAGTTAGCCCCAGATCTCAAGTGGCAGTAGTCTGTACTACAGTGCTGAAGGTTCACAGTTCACACCCTGTTAATAATGCATGATGACAGATCTCTACATTTTCCCTTTTTATTAAAAACCTAGAAAATTACTTGCAAAAAGTTATGTTAAGGTTGCAGAGTTAAGCACTTGAAAATTAGGAAATGCCTGTTTTACAGTTGCCTGTGAATACTTATTCAGCCCCTTTGTACATATGTGCTATGATCCAGTCTTTAAGTACATGATCCATTACTATTTTTCCCACAGGATACCTGCCTCATTCAATGCACAAAGTGGCAGAATTAAGGGTCTATAGGTAAATATAAATCTGACATTCCCCAACTTTTCCGTGCTTGACTTTGCAACTCAAATGCCTTTCTTTTAATGTAGCTTTTTCTGCGTAATTTATTATATGCAGTGCCCATAGCATGCAAGACCCTTTACAGAGAATTGTGAATATAAGGTCCCTGTCTTAAACCACTTACATTGCATATAATCTCTTCTACTGTACCTCAGTACTATGGCTCACATTTAGAACAATGATAGGGAAGAGTATAACATCCCAGAAGTTCAGCTGTTTAGCTGTACTTCTTGGAGCTATAAATTTGGGCAGGAAATCTAATGATAATAATTGACTTTCTTGTGGTATTTCCAACTCTCATACTGTTTTTGGAAAGAGTCAAGTAGGGAAGAGATAGAAGAAAAAAAATCTCAGGCAGAAAATGCTCCAGGTAATTCATACTTGCAAAAAAGTTTTAGTCAAGGTTCAGTTCAACATGTGTCTGCATGCATCCCAAAGGGGGAACAAAAGTCATAATGAACATTTGAGTTTTAGCTCTTCCCTATCACAAATGTGTCAGAAAAATGTTTTACTGTCCCTCTGAAACAAAAATAAAGATACACATTTCATTGCACAATTTCTCTAGGTAAATATATATAGGAAGTAGCAAAATTTGTGTTATAATTTATAAACATAAACAAGTGCAGAAACATATCTTGACCAAAATGCATCTCTAAGTTCTATTTCCTAACAAATAAAAAAGTTCTTAAATCTTTAATTATGTGCATTAATTAGAAGTTTCAGGGTCACTGGGTGGGTTAAGCAATGGAAGAAAGAGGCTAAGAAGAGAGAGGCTACTTCCACCTAAATATGATAGATGTGCTTGAGCCATGAAGTTCAGACCTGAAATTATATCTGAGTCTGGATCCAAAACGTCCCCAAAGTTTGAGGGAATTCAGATCTAGGATTTGGGCCCAGCTCATTACAGAAATAGGAGCCACTATGCACTGCTTGGATCCTGATCGAAATGTCCTGCAGAGGTATTTGAATCAAGGGGTTTGGGTGAGGTCCACATCTAATTATTATTGAAGGATTTGGGGAGAAGAAAAAACGAGTTTATGGTGCATCTCAAAAGCCTGGAGCAGCAGAAGGCATTGTTTCCAAGGGACAAGATGTTCTTTTCGAAATGCTAGAGCTATTTTAGGTGAGCTGGTAGACTGAAACCACTGACTCAGCCCGTACATGTCACCTAAGACACCCACCTAAGTAGGTAGAGATCAGTTGGTCAGGCTAACCTCACAGTATGGTTCACTCTCCTGAGAATTGCTTGTGCTGAAGAGGACAGTTCTTGGGATACTACTGAGCACCTTAGAGGAAAAATCCTAGCTATGTAATATCAAATACGTTTTTAGAAAAAACAACAACTAAATTTTGATATGATTTTACCATTGTTATCCTCTACTATTTGGTGGTTTGAAGGAGAGTATAATTGAGTTCAAGTCCCAGTTCCACCAAAGGATTCTTGTATGACCTTGGGAATGTCACGTAGGGCCAGATTTACAAAGCCATTTAGGTGCTGAAAGATACAGGCGGGTACCTAGTGGAATTTACAATCGCTTCTGAGCAGGTTAGATGCTTAACTCCCACTCAACATCAATAGTTAAGTGCCTATCTCAGACAGGTGAGTTTGAAAATGCCAGTAGGCATCTATCTGCATCTTTAGGCACTTAAATACCATTGCAAGTCTGGCCCTTTGTTTCCCTGTGCCTTTCTTCTCCATCTGTAAAATGGGGATAAAAGCACTTTTTACTTCACAGGGGTGTTGTGAGGATAAATACATTAAAGATTGTGAGGCCCTCTGATACTGTGGTGATGGGGGCCATATAAATACCTAAGAGACAGAAAAGCTCTCCCTCATAATATTAAATTAATTTTGTCAATCTCCTGACAAAATTTCGACAAAATGTTGAGGTTCAGTGGCTGGGAGTCCTGCCTATCCTAGATCTCGTCCTTGTGGTTTTCTGTGTTCTGTGGTTACTCCAGCTTTTTGTCTTAAAGATTGTATCTATAGCTAAAGAGTAAACTCCAGAATCTTTAACGTTTTCTTTATGTAAAGAAACAAAATACCAGTTGGGTTTCCACTTCAATCACTAAAATATAATTGTTTCTGTTTTTATTATTGGCTTTTTAAAATTTCATTTTTAATGTCAAAACATTAGGTCAATAAAACAATGATTGAAAAATTGGCAAGTAGTTTCCCTGAATTGTCAAGGAAAAAATGTAAGCTCATTGCAAACCCCTCAAAATATAGTTTGGTTAGGAAGTACATAGTAGAGAGAACAGCCAATACAACCAAAAACATTCCTTTCAGAATAACAACTTTTCACACACACAAAGAACTAAGCTCAAAATGCATTTTTATCAATCACTCTAGTTAAATAAGACCTGGTTATTTAATATGTAAAATTGACATAAAAAAAGCTGATTTCCATTCCCATTAAAAAAATGGTAAGAAAATACACACTGCACTCTACAAACAATAGTTTTAATTAAAAAAAGAAAAAAGATGCTAACTGGAAACTTCTTTTTAGATTCCTGGGCTAATTAGAAAAGCCTACAAATCCAGATCCCTACTGACATTCTATTCTGCAAATACTCATGTATTGCTTTCCAAACTATAAAGCTTGATTACAAAAGATCACTAGAAATTTGTCAAACTGCTTTTTCAGTACATCAGTCAGTTACCCTTTTTAAAAAACCTCATTGACAACTGTGTACTCTCTCCTTAGTATATTTTCTTTCATAGTTTTTAAATAACCTTGTATTGTTTGCATACTTTTCCTGAGATTAGAGATTTTATTTGTAACTATATCTAATTTTTAATCAAAATGGTAAATCTGTTTCTTAATGACTGCATTGTTGAGAAAGTTAGATAAAGAGGTAGCAAGGACACATGTTTCAACTAAATGCACTGTTTCTTGTGCAGTTGTGGGCAATGTGACCATGAAAGGAAATGAGGCCCCACTTCTGCTCCACTGAAATCAGTGGTAAAGCTGCCATGGAATTCAATAGTACAGGATCAGGTATTGAACGAGAAGACATCCTCTTCAGTGTCACTCCCTCCCATTTAGATGTCATCCTGGTAGTCACTGCTCTCCACTTTTGTGTTTTCATCTTGCCTTTGTCATCTCTTTGAAAATGTCACAGAAGTCCACACTAGGGGGATTGTACCGTGGTATAGTTAAAGCAATAGTTTGTATGTGTAGACAAGCCCTCCTTTGCCTGTATCTTCGTGTAGATGGGGATGGGAGACTCAGGCACTGGTTGACAGTTGGCAATGACATGCCTGTAAGAGTACACAACTGGAATGGGCTTCTTTTCCACTTGAAGAGCTTCACACTGAAAGATTTGGGTGGGATTGTCAAAAGCATCCACCACTGGCCTAACTCTGCTCCCATTGAAGTAGATGATACATTTTCCATTGACCTTAGTGGGAGGAGAGTTACTCCCACCAACTAATGCCTTTGAAAATTCCTTCCTTTTTATCAAGTAATTTTATTTCACCAAGTGAGCTATTGCTGAGATGGTTCTTATCAGTGCATGGTAAGGAATTTGTTTGTTTTTCCACCTGATTGGTCACATTATCAGAGCAGCAACAGAAGTGATTTCTTGTTAGTTACCTGAAAACTTCCATTGTAAACCCAGTTTAAAAAAGCTTTTCAAAATGGACATTGTAAGTTAGGTATCTACATCCTGAAGTTTTGGTCTCAAATGACAGAACTATTGATATATTTCAGCTCATGATGTCAGGAATCTCAAAAGATTTCACAGGATGGCTGTAACCTCATGATGATAGCTGTTCCTATGAATTTGTGGCTTCATTTTAATTAAATCAGTTAAATTAAACCCTTCTAGTTTTGATTGTGTCCCAGAACCAAGACTGAAGGTCTAGATTTAGATGCAGGAATTCAAATACAAATGGCCTTCAAGCCCCAAACTGGAAATTTTAAAAGGCTCAGGTTCAAGAAAGTTGTTTTTTTTGTTTTTGTTTTTTTTCCTGATATGTTCATGCAACTTCAAAGCAGCCAAAATTCACTTCACTTGCCTGAAAGTCAAACATGTCCCTTTCCCATCCCAAGACTCTTCTGGTGAGTGACTAACTGGCCCATTTGCTGTATTTTGAGGTGGGAGGACAAAGTGAGCTTTCGCTGATTACACACACAATATCGCTTCAGGGGAACAAATTACCCTACCTGCTTGTAACATGCTAACCTACACAGACGCTTCATGCATGCCCCTTCTTTCCCTCCTCTTGGATCAGAAACAGAAGGATCCAAAAGATTCATCCAGGTCTGTCAGGCTCTGTGCAATGGTGCTGAAAATGAAAAATCTCTATTGAGGTTTCTTCCCCACAAGGCCATTGTATCTACCTCTCAAACAAGGAAATCGCTTCAGATTGGTGATCCTAAACACTGAGAAATACCTTTATCACTTTTGCAATCCAAGGATGTTCAAAGGAGCCCTGCTTTGGAAAATGAGTGCAAACAATGGATTAATTTAATTAGAAAATGGTTTCCATGGACTAGCAATATGGGACCTGACCCAACATCCACTGAAACAATGGAAATTCTCCCATTGAATTCAATAGAGTTGTGTCAGGCTCATGGGGATTTGAGCATCAAACCATGGAATTAGTACAATCAGTTTCAAATGCCCACACACTAGATTCTTTCTCTGTAAATAGAACTAAAAAAACCCAAACCAAACCAGTGCCTCATTGCATTCCAAATTTGTATTCCTGGAAAATAGCGTCTTGAATAAACATCATCATCCGACTGTAATCAAAGAAAATGAAATCTGTGTTTTTGCAAATACGTTACTAAGAAAGGCTTCAGAACTGGGCCTTGAGAAAACTATTGAGGTTGATAGTGCCTATGAAATTTTATGAAAAGTCCAAGAAGTGATGGTAATAAAGAGAAGAGTACACATAACCTGCACCTCAAATCTGGTACAATGATTATCTCTAGGAATACTTTCTCAGAGAGATCTTTTTATTTCTACCATGGAAAAAGTTAAGAAATGCCCTTGGAAGGTCACAGAATACATTTATTTCCAGATGTAGCTAAAATTACTCAATCTTAAGAAATAATCTAAAGAAAAGAGAACTATTATCCTTTGTCCTGCTAAATTCAGGGTTGAGAAGGGGTAAACAAAAATTCTTCCTTCTAATTAAGTTGGTCCAATAAAAGACATTACCTCGCCCACCTCGTCTCTCTAATATCCTGGGACCAGGGCTGCCCAGAGGATTCAATGGGCCTGGGGTCTTCAGCGGCGGGTGCCCCCCGCCGCCGAATTCCCGCTGAAGACCTGGCACTTCGGCAGCGGGTCCTGGGGCGGAAGGACCCCCCGCAGCGGGTCTTCGGGGCACTTCGGCGGCGGGTCATAGAATCATAGAATCGTAGAATATCAGGGTTGGAAGGGAACGCAGGTGGTCATCTAGTCCAACCCCCTGCTCAAAGCAGGACCAATCCCCAGACACATTTTTTGCCCCAGTTCCCTAAATGGCCCCCTCAAGGAGCGGAAGGACCCCCCCGCCGCCGAATTGCCGCCCAAGACCCAGAGCGGAAGAAGCTCCGAAAAACTCTCATGGGGGCCCCTGAGGGGCGCAGGGCAAATTGCCCCACTTGCCCACCCCCCCTCTGGGCAGCCCTGCCTGGGACCCACAGGGCTAAAAAGAACACTGCAAACACTGAGAGACAGTGCTTTTCTTCACAAGAAGATGTGATAGTAGGTCTTGATCACACCTATTATCACTATAGTTGCAAAATAGTTTCCATTATAACCCTCTGTTTTCACATGCTCAAACATTGCAAAACATTGACCTTTGGGGCTTCATTTTTCCATAGTTGCTCTCTACCCTGAAGGTGAATTCTTTTAGAAAGTTTGAACAAAATCCCTTCAGAGACAGAGGCTATTGCTTTCAGGCAGTCGCTGGGACAATTTGCCTGAGGAAGATTGTATAGTAAGTGTTTTGTTCCTCTGAGGTAAAGTAAAATCTGCACTAAACCATCTGCAGCTGAAAATTACAGGCATGAAAAATAATCAGGGACTTCCAAATTTTAAGGTCTGCAAGGAATTTTTTACATTTTCAGGTGGCTGGGGGTTAAAATGGGGGAATAATTAATTGGAAAAGTTATTTTAAGGATGCTTGTCCCTTTCCCCCCTTCCCCACCCAATGTGCATCTCCTTTAATGCAAATTATATACAGTATTCATCAGGGACGGCTCCAAGGCCCAGCACACCAAGCGTGTGCTTGGGGCGGCATGCCGCGGGGGGCACTCTGCCGGTCGCTGGGAGGGCGGCAGGCGGCTCCGGTGGACCTCCCACAGGCGTGCCTGTGGAGGGTCCGCTGGTCCCGTGGCTCCGGTGGAGCATCCGCAGGCGTGCCTGCGGGAGGTCCACCAGAGCCGCGGGACCAGTGGACCCTCTGCAGGCACATCTGCAGGAGGTCCACTGGAGCCACGGGACCGGCGACCAGCAGAGTGCCCCCCGTGGCGTGCCGCCGTGCTTGGGGGCGGCGAAATTGCTAGAGCCACCCCTGGTATTCATATTAGCAGAGTATATTCCTCTCACACTCTTGGTTTGATGGTGCTGATCACTGATATTTGAAACCTGCTAAAAGGTATCAGTTAAAGCAGGGGACAAGGATTTTCTCTGTTTAAGGTGACAGCAACAAGAGGGAATCAGCCAGGTTAGTGGGTCTACAGAAAACAAGGATCAGCTTTTCAAACTTGATGCCTAAAAGGGAAAAAATATGTCACTAATTTTCTCCATGCAGCTAAGCAAGGAGCAAGGCAGTGCCTTTCTCCCCTGGCTGGCCTCTGTGCATTGCCGGGAAGAACAGGCTGCATGGGGTCATTCCTCTATCCCACCCGACACGTACACACAGGCAAGAGGGGACTGGACAGAGATGAGCAGAGAATGGATGAAGTTTTGGCTCCCACCCCTGCAACACCTAAGCTGGCACACAGAAGGAAGCAATCTACTACTGTTGTAAGCCAGTAGTAGATTAGTTCCTCTCTGGAGCAAGGGGGAACCAGTGAAGGAAGTGTGAGTCTCAAAGCTCCTGGGACAGGGGAGCTACATGTGGTCTCTTACACAGGAGGAGACAATGTCACTGTGTGAAATTCTTACCCTGTTCAAGTCAATGGGAGTTTTGTCATTCACTTCAATGGGGCCAGAATTTCACCCTTAGTTAGACACCTGCATCCAGTAGATGCCTAAGTAAGTGACCTGATTTTCAGGCATGCTGAGCTCACAACCTATACTGATGTCAATGGGAACTGCAGGTGCTTTGCACCTCAGAAAAATCAGGCCACTTATTTAGAACTCTAAATGAGAAAGTGCCTAATGTCAGATACCCAAGTTTGCAAATGTTGGCCTTACAGAATATGAATCGATGTTCATTATCCAGTGCTGTAGCAATCACGGATTAAAGTCTGAGTAAGGAACCAGAAGAGCAGCAACACCCAAATCAAAAGTAAGATATGGCATTAAGCCACAACACTCCAGGAAGTCTGCAGCCTCATGTGTCCACACTCCTGAATGTGTCATCAACATAAGACATATTAGAAAGAAACTGTACGGACAGGAAAAACAAGTCTCCCTAGAGGCAACAGCAAATATATTTTGTTTCGTTAGGTCTAATTTGTGATGATTCATCTCATGCATATTGCGTGTTATTCAATGCCAATTTGCAGCAGATGAAAGTTGGCATTAGTTCATTACCATTTGGCTAACGCTGCATCTCCAGTGTAAAGCTGGTTGGGAACTTTGGACCAATCTCATTTTTGTCAAAAAATGCCATTTTGTCTCAATCAAAACTTATCACAAAACAGGGGCATGTTTGACAAATTTCCTTATTCAAAAAAAGGCCACGGAAAAGATTTAAAATTGTCAAAATATTTCATTTTGGCAATTTCAAAACTAAAAATTCTGGTTTTCAGTTTCAAAATGACATTGTTTAGAAATGTCAGCTAATTAGAGTGAGAAAATGAAAAAAGATCAAAAGAAAAAAATCAAATGTTTCAATTGAGCCAAAACAAACAAGTTTCTGGTTTGTCGGTTTGCAAATTTTTTTGAGATTTCAAATTTGCATCTTGATTTGAGAAAGGAAAAAAATGTGGAACTCTTGCAAAAATTCCCAGGATTGGAAAACAATTTTCCACCCAACTCTGCTCCAATGGCAGAGTACCTGCAGGGATTTCTACTTCATCTTAGATTTTAATGCACTTGACATTTTGAGGTAAAACTAAATGATCTACTTTGATCATGATCAAGTTATGCCACCCTTGCCCCAGCACTGCCATCACCCAAAGCCCAACGACAGCCCCTTGAAAAAGCTGCCTCTTTATGAGTCAAACCTTCTGCCTTTTCCTTCACTGGCTTTTTCTGCTACTGCTGACCATCTTCATTTTCTTTTTGCAGTTGGTATGAAAGAGATATTTATCTTGGTCTAACAACTAGGGAATGTGGGCCTGCAAAATATACTTATAAGACACTTAGGGTATGTCTACATTGCAGTTGGAAGGTGAAATTGCAGCTCATGATACCTGAGCAAGATCAAAGAGAGCTTGAGCAATAATCTCAGTGAAGCTGAGGCAGCATGGGCTGGCCGCTCATGTATGTCTCCCGGGTCCTGGGTAAGCAAGGCTAGCTCGTGCTACCTGGATCAAAGCTAGTGCATGTATGTCTACACGTGCAGCAATCACACCTCCTGATTGCAGTGCACGCATATCCTTAGAGAGCGAATTAGTAGCTGGACAAAGAAAGGCAAGTAGCATCGGTCTAAGTTTACATGAGCCTGGTCCCTGAACAGAAAATTAGAGCTACACAATAAAAAATACATTATTACAAATGCAAAAAATTATTCTGTCCATCCCTCCCTGGCTAATTGATGATACCAAGACAGTGATTTTGTGTGTGAGAGGTTATTATAAAAGCTACACTATATGCAGTTGCTTTACTCCTGAGAAAAGGTATGTAAAGATCAGTGAAACAATTTCTCTTTGGGTGTAATTTGCCTATTTGCAGAGGGCAAGCACCAGTCAAATGCCACTTGCAGTCTAGTTACATGCCAGCCCTCTGCATGAGGATGAATTTTACCCTTTATGAACACACAACCACAGCTGGCAATATGGTGGCCCCTTTGACTATATGGAGTTCAGTTGGTTCAGCCAGAGTTCCAAAGAACCTGCTATATAACTTACACCAGGGGGTGTTTTGCAATCAACCTGAAATGAACCTATTAAACTTAACCTCTAGTCGTTCACATTACTCCAGGCAGAGCAAGGCATTTCACTTCTAATTGTGGCAAGAAGTTTGCAGTCTCAAAAACGATTCACAAGGCACCTTGCTGTCACTGGTTTTGGGTTCACTCTCCAAGGCAGGTGACTGTTTGCATGGCCTTCACTTGCACTGTGAACAAAACATCTCACATGGCCCTAGCCAAGAAGAGACCAGCTGACTGTTAGTGAGAGGAGGTTAAGAAAATGCCCCCTCCCCCCTCCAAGCAGGTAAGGACTTCAGGGCTATTGCTCGCTCTGCCAGCAATTTCTGAAGCCAAAAAACAAAGTATTAAATTAATCAAGATCATCAAGTATGAGACTATATATATGCAGATTAAGAGTGAATCATTAAGCCTTCAGAGGGTGCCTGGACACATCTACAGGCTCTCTGTTTCCTTGTACCACACCCTTTCATAATATTCCCTTGGAGGGAGGAAGAAACCATTTGCTCCTCTGTCCTTAGGTGCTACTTTCATTCCTCTGCCTCCCCCCAGCATATTGACTAATCAAAGCACAGTGCTGCTTCCTTTACTCTCCTTCTCTCATGTTAGGAATAGGCCTGCCATGAAGGACTTTGGCTGCTGAATCTCAAAGATTAACATATGTATATATAGGCTGTCAATGGCAGGTAACGCAAATGATTAATGCAAAACAAATTAACTAGATTTTAAAAATAGTTGTGATTAATCACAGTTTTAATCACACTGTTAAACAATAATAGAATACCAATTTAAATTTATTATACAAATATTTTTGGATGTTTTTCTACAGTTTCAAATATGTTTGTTTCAATTACAACACAGAATACAAAGTGTATAGTGCTCACTTTATATTATTTTTATTACAAATATTTTCACTGTAAAAAGATAAACAAAAGAAATGGTATTTTTCAATTCACCTCATACAAATACTGCAGTTTAATCTCTATTGTGAAAGTGCAGCTTACATTGTAGAATTTTTTTTTTTTTTACATAACTGCACTCAAAAACAAACCACCGTAAAACTTTAGAGCCTTCAGGTGCACTCTGTCCTACTTCTTGTCCAGCCAATTGCTAAGACAAACAAGTTTGTTTACATTTACAGGAGACAATGCTGCCCGCTTCTTATTTACAGTGTCACCTGAAAGGGAGAACAGGAGTTTGCATGGCACTGGTATAGTACAAAGTGAGTACTGTACACTTTGTATTCTGTATTGGGTAATTGAAATCAGTATATTTGAAAATGTAGGGAAAAAATCCATAAACGTATAATAAACTAAAATTGGTATTCTATTATTGTTTAATAGTGCAATTAAAATTGCGATTAATTGTGACTATTTTTTAATCTCGTGATTAATTGCGATTTTTAAAAATTGTTTGACAGCCCGTATATAGGTGTAGATATAGACACACTGCAAACCCTTTAAGAAGCTTCAGTACAATTTGCATTGTCACACAGTGCTACAAAAACCATAGCAGCTTGTGGAGATTCCAGAGGAGCATCTACATAATATCTGGTAAATAATATTTATTTTCAAAATTGATGTGTGAGCCAAACACAATATGGGGTATTTATCAGCTTGGACCCATTACAATCTTTTAGATAAATATTCTGGTTTTTAAAAAACCTAAAACGTGTATCTAATCCTGTTGTGTCACCTCTCATTTCCTTCAAAGAGAGGGGGAGAAAGCTAAATTAAGTCTGAAGCTCTTTTGAATGTACTGCCACTTCATCATTAAGAGGCTTTGTTGTGCCAAGATATCACTGCATATATTGTTTCTGAGATCACTCACTTGCCGCAGACCCCTGCAATGCCTAAATACAAGGTGGTGCACAATAATGGTAGTATCACTTTACATTGATATAGTGCTTATCATCTCAAAGGACCCTGAAGCGCTTTGCACACTGAGCTACTACCTATGGACTAGATTTTACTCTTCATGGACCAGCTCACACTGTGTGTGGTAAGTGCTAGTAAGTGAGAGGAGGGGAGGAGCCCACTTGTGCCACCCCACATTAGCGTTGCCAGGAGTCCAGTTTTCAACTGGAAAGTACAGTCAAAAAGGGAACTGGCACCAGCTTGGGCCACGGACAGCCCCTTTGAGGAGCAGGGTTTGCAGAGTGCGGGGGCCCATGGCTCCCAGTAGGCATGGAACGTTCCCCGGGAGGGAAGGAATGCAAGCGGCCCCACCAGCCAGCGCTTCCCCTGGCCATGCTCTCAGGCAGCTTCAGGGTGGGGAGGGCTCGAGTGGGTGGGAAGGGGGCTGCTGGGCAGGCAGTGAAGAGGGAGGCGGTGAGGGGAGGGCTGCTGGGCAGGAGAGCCACATCTTAGCTCACCAGCAGGGCTGCCTGGCTGCTCCTGTGTGGCCACAGCACTCCTCTGGCCTGCACTGCTAGGTGACCTGCTGGAGCTGGGGTTTGCAAGTCCCTTGGGGCTGCTCATGCTGGAGTGGAGGGGGCAGAGCAGAGAGTAATGGGGGAGGGTAGAGGAGTGAGTTGGGGGGGCAAGGCCTTGAGGGAAGAGGTTGGGCAGGGGCAGGGATGGGGCCTTGGGAGAAGAGACGGGACAGGGGAAGAGGGGTCCAGTTTTCAGACATTAGAAAGTTGGCCAACCTATCCCACATGCTTCCAGTTAATTTGCCATTTCTAAAGTGTAGCCCAGTGAGGCGAAAAACCACAGGAAGCGCACAGCAGCCCTGCACTGCAGTTCCAAAACACAAACCGAAGAATGCTCAGAGCCTTATTCTCATGTACACTAAGGTCTCTTCACATCTCCCTGGCAGCACAAAGGGAGCTTACGTAAGAACCAGGCCCTCATTCTAACTCAGACTGTGGGGGAAGGGTGGGGAATAATTTATGTTTGCACAGGGTGGTTAAGTAAGCTGCAGTGCAGCCAGGACATCAAGGTTAATGCATCCTTATTCTGATGAAGAAGAATCGTGGCACCTTTAATTACCACAGGCTAAGTGGTCAAGACCTTATTACACTATTCCCCTAAAATCTATCAATTCCACCCCCAACTCATTCTTCTTGCAATCCTCAGTATTCAGGGATCTTCTTTTCAGCAGCACCTCTGCAGACATTCAGGCTGAGCAGCTTGCTCTTGAGTCTGCTGTGTTGGTGACTGAGACTCCTATCCTCCCTCCCTCAGTTCTCCTGCCAGTTTCTCCCACTCCTCCTCCTTTGCTCAGCCATTCCCTCAACTTCCTCTCTCTCTCTAACTGGACAAGCTGGCGGTGCGGAGCACAGATAGTGAGCTGGATGGCTGGCAGGGGAAGAAGGGATGGAATCTCTACCATTGGTCATTCCTATCCTGAAAGAGCACAACCCAGGGGAGAGGTCTAGGAACTGGACCTGAGGCCAGAAAGCTCCAGCCAAACTCAAGTGTTCAACAGGTCTATTCCTCCAGCAACATGATAACCCATCATTCTTAATTGTCAATGCCAGTGATGTGCTGTGGGCCGTTAAAATATCCTGTGTTCTTCTTCCCTACTCTGCTGAGCAGCAACAAGAGAGAGAAGACGACAAAGAAACCAGCTGCCCAGGAAGAAGAATGCTATATTTTTTCCAAGCGTGCAGCAAGGACTAGTAGAACTTGATGCACATAGTAGATTGAGCTAGTATACCTGCTCCTGACCTCTGCAGGTAAAACGCCTGCGGCCACTGTAACTATGCCTCCTCTCCATGCCCTTGTTTAGTTTAATTGTGGCCCTAGGAACATTAATTCAGACCTTGACTTTGACTTCATTTATCCCAGCTGCTGCATTAGAGGGGAAAAAACAGCAATTCACTGAAAACACATGCTGCCTCTGCACTAACTAGATAAATCAGCTACACAAATAAAAGATTGTTATGTACCGTTTTCATTCTCTGGCAATGTTTTAGTGTTTTCACTCTTAATATACTGATATTTAAATCCCAAGTATGTCATAACATTTTATATTATGGGAAACATCCCACTGGTAGTTAGTTACTGTTAATTTAGCATTAAAAATTAGGGAGAAATCAGCATTCAGTTTATTAGAGTGGAACATACAGAACATTCCAGATTTTTCTTCAATTTACATTTCTTCAATCTACTTTATAGCTTTTATTATATTATATAATTATAAAGTAGCTATAAAGCTATAAAGTAGATTGAAGAAATGTAAACTGAAGAAAAATCTGGAATGTTCTGTATGTTCCACTCTAATAAACTGAATGCTGATTTCTCCCTAATTTTTATATATAGATATATATATATCTGAGAGAGAGAGAGAGAACTGTTCTACCTAGGTGCTGGACTCAACTTGTTCCAGCCCTCTACTTCTCAGATCATATAGGCTCTACAATAAATATCTCTGTATATATTCTATCTTAGCAGTAGAACAAAGAAAAACACTTTATCACATATATGCTTGCTTTCCTTTGTTTTAATGCAATGTCCCGAGCTGATCTTACAATATATTAGATAACACTGATTTTTTTGTGTGTGGAAACATTTAATCAGTGTTTACAGTTCTAAGGAAGTAAAAGAATGTATTGAGCACTATAACCTTGAAATCTCACATGAAAAATATTGGTGCATTTCAGAAGTTGAATTAAATGGAGACAGAAAAGTATTATGTTGAATGTAATTTCTTCTATACCTGTTAATTCACAATTTCATTTAGGATTGATGAATAGGGTTTCAGAAGCAGACAGATTTGGAATTTAGTTAAGCTTTAGGTTTTTTTCCTTAAATTGAATTTAGTAGAATGTGTTTATGAATGCATATACAGTACATACGCCAATGTGTGATGAAGTTTATCTACGATACACAATGAAAAAGATAGCAAAGATATTTTGACTATACAGCCACCTTCAAGACTGAGTAAGGAAAATGCAGAGGTTTCAAAGGCACACAAGGAGAACTAAAGGTTAAAATAAAAAACAAAAGATATGATTATGTACTCAGACAATAGTTATATACACTCCCATCATCCCCACTCTCTTGTGATGTCTCCCTTGGAAACATGCAAGCACAATGGCTCAATTAACTTGGTTTCAATTAGTCCTTCCTACAGCTGGTCCAGAAAAGAGAGGAGTGCACTACTCCAAGCACTTGTTTTATGGTGCCAGAGGAGTCTCAGGGTGCTAGGGTCTTGACCACACCTCAAGATGCCAGTCAACAAACACCTAGGGCAAATGACCATTCCTGGCATCTTAGTTTGATCACCAGCATAGTACTCAGAACACTAAGTCACCATTCTACCTGCTTCCTGTGCAATGCAAATTAACTGTCGGGCAACAGGTAAGCAGAGAAGAGTCTCCCAAACTCTCTTCTTCCTAGCTCAAGACAAGGCAGAACTTACCCCGTATCATTTTTCTTTACAGATGATTTCAAAAGGGGATCTTCATGTTTTCAGCACTGTTACTTATTTGACTATTTTTAGTCATCTGTTTTTCTATTTACAGCCAAAATGCTGATGCAACACTTGGTATTGACTTCAGTGGGTTTGGATGAGGCCCTCACATCACTATCGTGCACACTCTGTGATAGATCACCGGGTATAAAGCAACAGAAGAGACTATAAAACCTTAGCCTTTGACTGGGTTTGTGATTTCTGTAGCTATTTGTTCCCACCATGAACAGATCACAAGCCCTTAAGGATATATACAAAATTTGAACATGTCTACAAATGGATAGGTCATCATCATAAGTATAACTTCTTGATGGGATTTACACCTGGCCACTAAAGTCACGATCTCATATTCATGAAGTGTAAAGCCTGGTCTACACTAGGCGTTAAAAATCGGTAGGTTTAACGCCAAAACCGGCCCACACTAGGGGCACCTTATATCGATTTTTTTGGCTTCTTTAAACTGTCTGTCTGTCCTCTCCCGAGAGAGTAACGCGCCGCCATATTATTAACATATCGGATTAGGGGTAGTGTGGGGCGACGCGTATTGGCCTGGCTGGCTCCCGCTATCCCCACACACCACCCCTGACCGGACCGGACCGCTGACTGAACTCGATGAGCAGGTCAAAAAAACCAAAAACCCGAACTTTTTTTTATTTCTGTTTTGCCCGCGCTGCCAGCCGGGCGCAGCAGTGGCGTGTGCGCGAAAAAAAAAAAAAAAAAAAAAAGATCTGCGGATGTGATGCGGATGTGATGGATGTGAGGCAAGCAAAGCAGGCATCAGCGAAGACAGAAGAGAGAATTCAGAATCCTTTCCTTTTTAAAGAGAGAGAGACACAGACAGCAGGACAGCGCAGCGCACAGCGTGACAGCAAGAGTGAAAAAAAAAAAAAAAAATGGAGGCAAGGACTGACTGGAACTGAGGACCTGTGTTACTTCTGAAAATTATTTGCATTCTTGCTGATTCTTTGCTGCTTCTAGGGGTCAAAACACAGTGTCCGGGGTCAATCACATCATCCATGGCATAGCGGCACCCCCACCTCACCCCCCCCCCACCCCCCCCAGAAAAAAGAAAAAAACACTCTGACTCTTTTACATGTCACCCTATCTTACTGAATGCTGCAGAGAGCTGACGAGTGCAGCAGTCAACCAATCACATCCTGCCTCCTCGCCATGATGGGGTATGATGGGTATCATATGAATCCATCCTCATCATCAGCATCTCATCAGCAAATCATCAAAAAAAATCAGCTTCCATCATTCCAGCTGATGGTAAATGGTGATGGGTACACCCCTGCTGGTAACAGCCTCCTATTATTAAGATGGATGGTGCAATATGGCTGGTAACCATCCTCATCATAGCAACAGGGGCTGAGCTCCATCAGCCCCCCCCTTCATCGTAAAAGAAGAAAGAAGTTGCCCCCCTGACTGGCAGTGGGGGGCTGGGCTTCTCTCTACACACTGCCTGCTGTCTGTGTCTCACTATCATAGCTGGCTGAGGCTGCCTTCCACTCATTTCTCACTAACAAGTCAGTGTGTCTTTTTCCTGCATTCTTTATTAATTCATCACACAAGTGGGGGGGACTGGAAGCGTAGAAGAAGAAAAGAAAGGAAGAACAACAGGGTGGGGTGGGTTACAGGAGCACCCCAGAATATAGCTACAGATATTTTTCATGGCTCTGACACAGAGCAGGTGGTTCTCTAGCACACTTGCCTATATTAGGGCAGCACAGATTCTATTTTTAGATACTAAAAGGGGGATTGACTCAGGGAGTCATTCCCTTTTTGCTTTTTGGCTGCTGATGGCTGCCAGGGGGCACTTATAGCAGCAGCCAATGGTACAAAACGATGGAAGGTGCAATATGCTAGCACCCACTTTTTTTTTTTTGCCCTGACTGATTGACATTACCAGCAGCAGCAGCAAATGGTGGTAATAATGATCCTCAGATCATCCTCAGTTCCAATTTCCATGGTTGGATATGGGTGGGATGTGTATAACCATAGTAATCGCAAAAGCAAAAGCATGCTTCTGTGTAGCTGCTGAATCGCCTCTGTGAGCGCATCTAGTCACACACACGTGAGAGTCACAACAAAAAAAAAAAAGCCATGGTTGCCATGCTATGCATCTGCCAGGCAAAAAGGCGCCTGCCGCTTTTTCCCCAGACGAAGGAGTGACTTGACGACATTTACCCAGAACCACCACATAATGATTTTTGCCCCATCAGGCACTGGGATCTCAACCCGGAAGTTCCAAGGGGGGCGGGGGGGCAACTGGAATAGCTAGAATAGCTAATAGCTACCCACACGCTCACGAAATCGAAATCGACCGCGAGCTCACACCGGATTTTAAGAGAGGCTGTAGCAATGCACAGAAATCTGTTCCAGAGTTGGTTTCCAACTAACAAGGAACAAGATTGGGTGTTGAGGTTGCCAGAGCCCTAGCCACCAACTGATGCCAAGTAGGAACTGGCTGTGGAGCCACTGGAAGACTCCAGTACACTGGAGATTGTTGCTGAACCCAGGTGAATTATTTGTACTGTGTCCATTTCAAGAACACGTTTTGTTAGAGTATTTGTTATTGATCATGGATATCATACCTAAAACTGGTTTGACTGTGGCCTTGCCCTGTGTGTAGCACATGAAAGTCTGTTGATTAATCTCAAATGTTTCCCCCTCAGCACTGAGCGTTATAATTGTATATAGCAGCAAAAGTGTGCCAACAGCTCAGGGCCGCCCAGAGGATTCCGGGGGCCTGGGGTCTTCAGCGGCAGGGGGCCCCCGCTTCGGCAGTAATTCGGCGGCAGGGGGGCCCTTCCGTTCCGGGACCCACCACCGAAGTGCCCCGAAGACCCGCGGCAGGGGGCCCCTGCGCCGAAGCGGGACCCGCTGCCAAAGTGCAGCCGGGTCTTCGGCAGTAATTCAGTGGCCCCCGCCACTGGGTCTTTGTGGCATTTCGGCGGCAGGTCCTGGAAGGGAAGGGCCCCCTGCCACCGAATTACCGCTGAAGACCCGGCTGCATTTCGGCGGCGGGTCCCACTTCGGCGGTAATTCGCCGGCGGGGGGTCCTTCCGCCCCGGAGTGGAAGGACCCCCCGCCGGCGAAGACCAGGAGTGGAAGAAGCTCTGGGGGCCCGGGCCCTGCAAGAGTTTTCCGGGGCCCCCAGAGCGAGTGAAGGACCCCGCTCCAGGGGCCCCGAAAAACTCTCATGGGGGCCCCGGCGGGACCCAGGGCCTGGGGCAAATTGCCCCTCTTGCCCTCCCCCCCCCCGGGTGGCCCTGCAACAGCTATATGCTATTGGTGTGGGTGTGGATTAGGTGTCTTAGACATTTTTATAAAGTGATTCAGGGGGAATTTTCTCCCTCAAAGTTTTATTCTTGAGGTTTTAAGAGTGTATTTGTTATAAGAAGAGAGGGGAATAAAATAATTGTACATAACTAGAAATAAGAGAGCGAAATATCCCCAGCCAAGGTTACCACGGCAGACATTCAATATGAATATGCAGATTTCCCAGTTTCCAGCACATCGTTCTATTATGTCTCATAAGTAGCTGTTCTTATAAAGTTTCCTGTGTCCCATGCCCAAGGATGTGTCTCACACTGTGACTTATGGCATCGCTGTGACCAGGGGCGGCTCCAGACCCCAGCACGCCAAGCGCGTGCTTGGGGTGGCATGCCGCAGGGGGCGCTCTGCCTGCGGGAGGTCCACCGGAGCCGCGGGACCAGCGACCGGCAGAGCGCCTCCCGCGGCATGCCGCCCTGCTTGGGGCGGCGAAATGTGTAGAGCCGCCACTGGCTGTGACTGGCCCAGGTCAGCTGACTTGGGCTCACGTAGGGTGACCAGACAGCAAGTGTGAAAAATTGGGACAGGGGGTGGAGGGCAATAGGAGCCTATATAAGAAAAAGACCCCAAAATCAGGACTCTCCCTATAAAACCAGGACATCTGGTCACCCTAGGCTCACAAGGCTGGTGGGTTATAAAATTGCAGTGTAGACATTTGCCTCGGGCTGGAACCAGGCTCTGAGACCACATGACGGGGAGGGACTCAGATCCCAGGATCCAGCCTGAGCCTGAACATCTACACCACTATTTTTAATCCCACTGCCCAAGCCTCACAAGCCTGAATCAGTGGAGACTCTGTGCCACGGGTTTTTTATAGCTGTTGACATAACCTAAGAATCTGAATGGAACTTACTACCTCATCCCTGTCTTATCACTTCCCCCTGACCATCTGTGTGAGGTCTTAGCAGGGAGCTAGCTCCCTTCATGTTGGGCACATCTGACAAAGTATGCAAACCAGTTCCCTACCCAAAGAAGCTCACAATGCAAATCACGAGTGAAGCAGCACATCACTCTTCATTTTCATTACAAAAGACGCTCCATTATTTTTCACAGGGATATGTTAAGCTGTGAACTTGATTACCTACTCCACTTATCTGTCCAGTGAGGCCTTTATTTACTAGTATCCTCCTTCTTGTAGTGGCTGAAAAACTGACTTCAGCTAAAACTGAGTTTAATAAGACTGCTGCTATACAATGAATGCAAGTTAGCAAAGTAATTGTACTGGCTATTGTAAATTAACCCCCAGCATGATACCAGCATGACACATTTAGCTCTGAAGGTCACAAATCAGAAGTTTTAAGTAATCTACTGAAGTGCTCCAGTACTTTTATTGATAAAGATGTGTTAATTCTGTATGTAACAAAAACACCGTATTTGTTTTTTGCAAGAATAACAAGATGTTATTTGGGAGGGGTTGTGCCAACAATAAAATTTAAGGGTGAAAAGTAAAAGTAGCTATAATGTATCTTGGTTCTATTCCAGTTGATGGCTAATCTCCCATTGACTTCAGTGGATCCAGGATTTCACCCTTGTTCTTCAAACACACTTGAGTTCAAAGAATAATCCTCTACCTGCAACTACAGAAAGGAAACAACAGATATTAGAACCTTCACTGAAGAATATTTAATATTTAACTTAATATTTTAACTTTAATATTCACCTTCATCCTCTTTAATATTTAACTTGTCCTTATGGCTACTTTTACTTATTAACAATGTCCTAGCTACTTTTTAACTGCTCTTGATGAGCATAACCCTGACAATGCATGTCAAGACAAGTTGTTAAATAATCAGTGTGAACTTTTAGCTCAGTTACTTTTACTAACCCCTCAGTCAAGTGGTTAAAAATCTAGAGAATAACTGAGGGCCTAGCCAACCTGTAATATAGTCATAGGGACAAAGCCCACTCACCTGAACAATCCCATTAAAGCCAATGGGAGTACTCGCATGAGTCAAGCAACTAGAAATCTGCCCATTCTTATGGCAGCTGATGCAGTGGTCATAGAGGTCACTGGAAGGCTCCCATTGATTGCAGTGGTTGCTGGATCAGGCCCTTAGTTTACATTGTGTTAGGATTATGCTTGGGAGGTAGGAAAAAAGAAAGTGATTGTTGTATTAAATTGTGATGGGCTTTTTTATTTAATTCAGCCCATTTCAGACTGTGCATCTTGTAATCTTTTGCAAAAGGAAAGACTTAAAAATCATAACAGAGCCCTGGAAGCATCTTTCAAGTATTGCAGTAAACAAAGTGTAAAAGTAATTATTGCTGCAAGAAAAAAAAATAAATATCACTATATTGATCAGATTTTTTTCAGCTGCAACATGAAGATCAAGGATCAGGAAATTCAAGCCAAACATCTGAGCTAACTAATGAATTTTTAACAAAAATGCCATTTTTTCACTGTACAGCTGCCACAGCAAAGCAGATGCTAGAAATTCTCACTCCAGAACTCTCGGCTTTCAGTCCAAAATAAAAGCCGTGTGGCGTTCCAAGTTAAACTCACAAAAGAAAGAGAAATATGCTTGTGTTTTTGCTGTAATATGAATTTTCCATTGAAGATGTGGTTGAATTAGCAGTTCATTTTTTCCCTATTACTTTAATTTACTCTTTGTGGTCAGTGTTTTCGTCTATAAAAGCCATGCCCCAGTCCTAGCTCTTTTGAGACACCTCACAATAAAACACATACAAAGGCAAAGAAGTGTCTAATTATATGTCTGTAATATGCCTAGCACACTTTTGGGTGCAGTAAAACAAATAACAGAAAATGTGGTGAAATGTGCTGCTGAATGGAGGTGGGTATGGTCATCTTGTTTCTGGACATGTGCAGCAATACACAGGTGTTGGGAGTAATTCCTTAGTTAAAGCCAAGTCTAGACACCCATTATAAGCCCTATATTTTCAAGCCTCCCTTCATTACTTCAGGCAAAAGTTGATTTGTTTCCACATGGGGACACTAAAGCACAAAGAGGCTTTTTTATCCCCCTGAACATTTGGAATGTACTTAATTAAAGGTGTTTTTGTTGTTTTTTTTGCTGTTTCATCATGAACTGCCTGTGTTTTAATTTCTTCTCTAGCATTATGCTTTTGGTGGGGCCTCATATTCCCATCACTGGTAGGTTTTCAGAACCTCAGATGTTATAGTCTGCTTTGACTATTTAGGGCAGTTTTAAATCATGGGGCTTTTTTTCCAAGGAAAGAAGTATTTTTGACTCTTGATCCTTATGGACAGAAGCCGCATCGAACAGGAAGGCATCAAGGCAGACAGACTAGGTTCACTGTCCTGGGAAGTGTCTCACCTGTTTGCTAGGATTGTCTACAGTTCTGGAGAAAAAGAGATGAAATCCCAAGAGGTTGGTGGGGAGAAAGAGGAACCTGGAGGGGAGTGAGAGAGGGTGGAGACCAGAGTGGGCTGGAATCATAGAATGTCAGGGTTAGAAGGGGTCTCAGGAGGTCATCTAGTCAAACCCCCTGCTCAAAGTAGGACTAACCTCCAGACAGATTTTTGCTACAAATCCCTAAATGGGCCCTTCAAGGATTGAACTCATAACCCTGGGATTAGCAGGCCAATGCTTAAACCACTGAGCTATCCCCTTGCATTTGAAAGAAACACTGCTGTTTGTTGTGGCTGAAGATGTCAGTCAGGCTTGCTGAGTGGCTGACCTGCCCAGTAAGGCCCTTTGTGTTGAAAGGAAGAGGAGCTCTGGGGAGTGAAGAACCATTTCCCCTCTCCTCATCATGATACTCCTGGCCTAAGGCAGGAAATGTTGGACAACAAAGCACTTCTACACCACCTATCCTGCTATATCCTGATGCTCTCTGGCATCCATGCAGCAGGACTCTGCCCTTCTCACATCCCCTGCCAGGGCCTTGGTAACATGAATGTTTCACTGATATTAAAAAAAAAAACAACAACAACAACAAAAACAAGGAAGTTTCCAGACAAAAAAAAACACCTTAGATAATGCAGGAGTTAAGGTTGAGAGCAGGTGTCCGAAACCCTTCCAAGAACATGACGACACATTCTGGAATGCTTTACAAAGGCCATTATATAGAGTCTGATGTCACTGGTGGGATGAACATCTTTGTAATGAGTGGATAAAGTTGTCTTGGATTTTGCTTTCCTTGCTCAGGGTACCACCACTGGGGTAAAGGTAAGGTTGTTTGGATACCTTTAACAGGGCATTTTCATACTTTCAGAGGTTTGGGATCCTTTTAACTTTGATTCTGAGTTTAATGGGTTTCTAATGCTCTTTGGTAATTGCGACATTCCTACACTTTTTTTTCTTCTCCTCAAAGTTACTGATATGTACTCTCAGCAAGTGTGCGTGTGTGTACAATAGCTCTTTCCTAATTCTCTACTTATACCATGCCAAAACTCATTTTTCCGAGCACAGCATCTGACAGACTTTCATAATAACTTACTACAGATTTAGACTGCATTTTTCCTCCAGAAGGATTCCAAAGTGTTTCACCCCCCACTAAAATAACACCACGTGCAGGATGAAACTAACTGACTTTTTAACCTCATCATGCAACACTACACAACAGGTTAATCCAAGAAGGGAAGAATATAATTATCTAGTTGAAACAATGTCTTTCAGGGCAGGCACCTGTCTGTTTGGCATTGACCTATACCTGTCCAATGCTACATATATTTGTGGCACTATTGAAATATTGTGCCATATGCCTTTCAGAATTCTCAATCCTTTCTCCACACTAGTAGATTTTAATTCTTACTCCTATTGCATCTTAATCCGTAGTGGACTTAATTCCCCCAAATTTACTTTTCTGAAACAGAATGTCCTTGTGATGCTGCATTCTATGACTCCCATTCCTTACTATGTTGAATTCAAGTACTTTGAGGTCCTTGGTTCCAAGCTCACCTATTAGCTTCTACCAATGCCTCCCTGACAGGAAGAAGTAGATCTAGGATGGCTTCTTCTCTGGCTGAAGTCTCTAATTTCTGGACAACAAGTTGTCTCTACTCTATGCAATTTAGAAATCTTCCTGATTATGCCTGTTTATCTGTATTTCCTACTCAGCAGCTCTCTGGATGGTTAAAATCACCCATGAGTCCTCTTCCTGTCTTTGTGGTCTACAGCTTATGTTCACAGTCCTCTTGCCTTTGCTTTTCATTTGTTGTTTACTTATCCAAAAAAGCTGAGCTTGGACAAGATTCAGTAACAATTTACCTTAATGTAAATTCAGGTTATAACTCACCTGATTTTAATGGAGTTACTCTAGATTTTTACTTGCATAACAGAGCAAAATCTGGCCTCCCATCTTCTGAGTTGCCATATGGCAACGGAGAGAAATATGATGAATATTTATATTGTCTGATCACAATAAGCCTAATTGTGCAAGCTTTCTTCATATGGGGACTTATTGGGTGAGTAAGTGCTCTCAAAAATGAGTAAAGGCTGCACAACTGAGTTATATGTCTTGTTCAATTGCCTAAGATCTCAATTCAGCAAAATACTTGAGCGAAAGCTTGATCGTCAACATGTGCTTAAGTCCTTTCCTGTTCAGCAAAGCCTTAAAACACATGCTTAACTCTCGGTGAGGTCAATATCATTTAACCATATACTCCAATGCTTTGGTGAACAGAGATGGACATAAACACTCACTTTGCTGAATCAGGGTTTAACAGTCTGAATTTTTTGTTTACAGAGGAATGTGTGAGATAGTTTAGAGAACTCTATGAGCATCCATGATATACTTCTCCTAGTTCTAGTTAAGGAAAATAAAAGATTTCAACAGAAGGTGGCTGATATTTGAGAACTAACTTTGTTGTAAAGATGTGAAAGCAGTGACCTTGACTGTGGTGCCCGTTCCAAAAACCTCCAGGCCACTGACTGTGCAACTCTTTGTAATCTAAGGCTGAATAATGTATTGCTTCAAAAGAGAGACTATGAAGTAGATCCTACTGTGCTTTTAACACGCGGCTCCACTAAGCTCCAGAATTACTTTTTCAACGTTTAAGAAAACTAGAGGGGTCAGCATCACAGAGTGTTCCTAACCTGTCTATTCCCAGGGCTGTTTAAGAAATAGAAGGCTTCTCCTTTGGACTAAATCACACTTTCTCCACCCCACTGCTGCATGCACACCCACAACTGCTGTGGAATTTCCCTCTTTCTGGCTTTGATCCTGCAGGATACTGAGAGCTTTTGATGGGCACTGCTGAGTCCTGTCAGTACCCACTGAAGTCAACCTGGCAGAACTGAGCTTTTTGTTTCTAGCTAGGACCTAATTCAGGAAAGCATAGGGATGTGAACTTAAACCTCTGAACTTTAAGTGCATGCTCAAGTCCCATTGAAGTCAAAGCAACATAGTAAGTACATGTTTAATGTTAAGCATGTGCTTACAGGTTTTCCTGAATTGGGGACTGTGATGGGACCGTCCCTTCAGCCAGGTCATTCAGTGTTCCCCCTTCTGGGGTATATCAAAGTCTTTTTTTCAGCTGTCCTAGGCAATCACCACCTCAGGTGCTACTCCTTCAGTGGCTGGTAGGGGAACCTGGGCCCATCCTCTACTCCAGGTTCCAGTCCAGGCAGGGATTTCTCTACAACCCCTGGGGGGGGGTGTAACCCCCCCCCGAATTTTCCCAGCACCCCCCAGTTTTGTGAACTAGTTACATGCAGTGTTGCCAATTTAGTGATTGTTTGGACATTTGAATTGAAATTGAAACATTAATACACACTTTAAAGTATATAAAGTGTATGATAAAATACATGCATCTGAAAAGGTATAATAGATTTTCAAAAGTATGAAACAGACTAGCTTCCTTATACAGCTGTTGTTTTTTATGACAATGTCAGTGCATTCATTTTGGTGACGGTGGCCAACCTAATAATTTCAAATTATGATTTGTAAGCAAAGTCTAAATGAGCTCTCCCTGACAGCTAGTGATGAGCTGGGGCTGGGGGGAAAGGCTTCAGGACCAGATTGTATTTACATTCACACCTAATCAACCTAGGTATCCATCAAACAGAGCTGTGTTGCCCAAGTGATAGATTTTGGCTGGGGTTGGGTTACAAATCACTGGAATGCGGGGTGGGAGGGGAATGAAATGTTGTTATTCTTATTGTCTGAGTAAAGGGCAGTAGAACTTTACTTAGCCTGTGCTGATTTAGGGCATCAAGAGAGAGGGTGGGGACAGGTGTTTTGCTTGATGGTCTGCCTGAGTCACAAGTACTATTTGACCGGCCCTTCTCCACTGTTTAAAGACAGAGCTGATTAGGCTCCATGTTAGTCTCTTGTTTTGTCAAGTGACCACAACAGCTGAAATCACTGATAATCAGGTCTAAGTGCTTAGACCCGCTGTGGGGATAGTGTTTCTGTGGTAGAGATGGCCCAGTCTGCAGTAGCAGCAAGGTTCTCCCACTGAGAGCTCAGCTGAAATCACTGAGAGCCGGGTGGAACCTCAAGAGACCAACTCACAGAGGTCACAGTAGCAGGTGGCAGCAGAAGGTAATGGTGCAGGGCCGTTGGCAACAGAGCAATGGAGTGAATGGTGGCACAACGAACAACAGTGGCCAGAGCGAACAGTGAGCAGCTGGAGGAATGAGCAAGGTGCCTTCTTGACCCCGACCTGGGAGGTGAACTCACATGAAAGCACCTCTGAACTCTGAGTCTCCACTGACCAAAGACAACACTGATGAGTGTTAATGAGGCTGTTAAGAATGCTGGAAACACAATGCAGTTCATGCAAACAAACATGGCTGTGGCATCATACTTTCTATTTAAGCAAGGGATACCACACACTACAAACTGGAGGCCAATGTTAAGTGCATTGTCACTTGTTTATCCTGAAGTTGAACACTGGTTCTGAACAAGACCAGCAAATGCTCACTGTCTTTCTGCAAGAAACTCAACTGACTGGCTAGAAGCATGTGGTGCAACAATGAAAGACTCAACAGTTGAAAAAGTGAAGAACTCTCTCACCACATTAAAAAAATTTGCATACATGGCTGATGAATGCACCGATGCAAATGGACATTAAGTATTAAGTCATTGTGTACATTATCTTGATGTCACCGGTAGGCCAGTAGATACATTTCTAGATGTTCAAGTTATAGAAGACACATCAGCTACATCTGTGACAACCCACATCTTAGAAGAGTTAAATGCTTGTCAATTGGACCCCAAACAGATGGTTGTTTGTGCATTTGATGGAGCTGCAAACTTCTCTGGAAGACATGGTGGAGTACAAGCTTTGCTCAGAGAAAAGTGTAACCCAAAGCTCTCCTATACATACTGCAGAGTCCATCTACTCCAGCTAGCACTAGTACAAGCTGCTGGCTCTTCAAAAGACATTAAAAATCTATATATTTAATGTCTTTATTATGTTCTTTTTTCAGCGAGAATCCAAAAAGACTGGATATCTTGGAAAATATAGAAGATACACTGGGACTGAAATTCAAATTAGTCCAACCTGGGAAAACCCTCTGGCTTTCTCTTGAGTGATCTTTGGCTGTTGTCTTAAAATTACTGCAGCTGTTATTACTGGCTTTGGAAAGTATCTACCAAGATGGGATGGATCTAAGTAGTGAGGCTGGTGATTACTTTTGCTACTACATTCAGAGAAGACTATTGCCATTCTCTCTCTCTTGTAAGTCTACTGTTGAAACCACTTGGGTCATTACACAATGCCATCTATGCATCTGCTACAACAGTAGTAGATCTTTGTCCAGCAATAGAAGCTACATTTGGATCAATCAGAGAGCTATCTATTGAAAAAGTACCGGAAGAAGCCAAGACTTCAGTCTAGAAGTTGATTAATGAAGGCATTTATATTGAATCCTTAAGTGAAGAGGACAAGAAGTGTTTGTTAAGACAACTGAAAAAGTACACAGACTTGATTCTTAAAAATAGATCTGATTCCTGTGCTTGAAACTGCCGAATGTTGGTTACTATTTAGGCTCAGTCTTCATTATAAGAATAACTGGCAGCTGACCAAGCTATAACAATAAATGAGTGTAATGGGTGAACAGCAGTGAACTTGCAAACTATAAGGGACAGTATGTTCACCACTTTGGCAAACAATACCCTATAAATTATCTATAATGTTATTTTAATGTCTGAATAGCAAACTGCAAATTCTTGCATTTTGCCCAAGTCTAACTGACCCAGGATTAAGTCATTGGGAACAGTACAACTCTAAAGTAACAGAGAAAAATCTAGTCAATGTTTTAAATTAGAGGTTCACCAATGAGGCTGTGTTCAGCTCCAGATGAGGCTGAAGTTCAGAGAACAAGTTTGAGGATAAACCAGAGCTAACCTTTCAGGTCAGATTCAGTAATGGTGCCAAATGTTAGGAGGCTAGGGAAATAAGAAAGATGACCAAAAGGAGGGATGCCAGGGAACAAGTGACTGTAGAAGAAGGGTGCGGCACAAGTTTGAATTATGGGAACATTCTACAGGAGCGTGGCAAACCAAAACTAAGTACAGTAACTCCTCACTTAACGTCTGACCGGTTAATGTTGTTTTGAAGTTACGTCACTGCTCCATTAGGGAACATACTCGTTTAAAGTTGTGCAATGCTCCCTTATAATGTCATTTGGCTGACTTTACAAGGGAGCACAGCACAAGTTCCTCTTCTCCGCCTCCTCCCCCTCCCTTCCTCCTTCTCTCCCAGCACTTCCCCTGCCGCCAAACAGTTGTTTGGTGGCGCTTAGGACTTTCTGGGAGGGAGGGAGGAAGCGAGCGAGCGGGAAAGCTGCCCTCCCCCCGGCAGGCAGGGCCACCTGGAGTGCAGGGGCTTTAGGGCCGCTTCTCTTCAGCCGACTTTGAAGGGGAAAGCGCCGCTTCTCTCCGGCCGTTGGCTGCCCCTGCTCCTCCTGAGTCCTCCAGCCCGTGCTCACAGGGCCACATTCCGAAAGGGGCTTTAGAGCTTCAGGCCAGGGCCCTGGGCCCCCCTTAGCCCAGGGCCCTGCAGCCCCTGAAGCCCCTGCATTCTGGGTGGCCCTGCCTGGGGGCAGGGGTGGCAGCTCCCAGAATCACAGCTCCCAGAATCGCAGCCATGGGGGCGGTGCCGCGCTGCACAGAGCCACCTGCACACCCCCTGAACCAAACAGGAGCTGTCTCAGGTAAGTGCTCTGCATCTCCTGCCTGCCTCAGCCACGAGTGCCCTCCCACATCCTAATTCCCTCTCAAACCCCACACCCCACCCTGAGCACCTTCCCACTCCCTAACTCCCTCCCAGACCTGCACCCACAGCCCAGAGCCTCAGGGGTAAGCCAGGTGCACCTCCCCACCACAGTACTGTACAGTATATAATGCCTTTTGTCTACGCCTCCAAAATTTCCTTGGAACCTTAACCCCCGCATTTACATTAAATCTTATGGGAACACTGGATTCGTTTAACATTGTTTCACTTAAAGTTGCATTTTTCAGGAACATAACTACAACGTTAATGCTCGTAAGAGAAAGCAGAATACTATTGCTTTAGGATAGCTGCTGGTGTATTCAGGAAAAAGACCAATGGAAAAAGGTTACAAAACTTTTGTCTGATTCCATAGTTATATTCACTTTCATAAATGTGTTAGATAATAATAATAATTTACTATATAATGCACTTTATACACTTCAAGTAATTCATCTTCCCAATACCTACATTAGGTATTTAAGTACGTATTATCCACATTTAACAGATGGGCAACAGACACATACTGAAAGAGAGTGGGCCAAACTCACTCCTGATGTAACTCCCCTGACTTCATGTGACCTTCCTTATCTCACAGTAAGTCTGAGACAGAGTCTGGAATAAAATTGAGGAATTCCTTGCTCTCGGTCCTGTGCTAAGACCACCGGACGAGTCCCCCTCTCTCTTTAAGGAGAATAAGATGGCTGGCTGGGACACCTTTTACAGAATTTGGATCAAGCAGACAACTATCATTTTTAATCTAATGAACTTTCATTTCTGTATATTTTTGTGTGTATTCCAATCTTTTAAAAGAACTTACAGCTTTCAGTTTTACAGCTTAGTGGTGACAATAACTAGGGTGCTGAAATGAGTTTGTTGACATCTAGAAATGATTTTGATAACTTCTTTCAGAGGCTCTGGGGAAAAGTTAGTTTTTAATTTTCTTTTATGACTGCTTTTTCTTATGACTCAGCTTATCCTTCTGATTAGTTTATTCACCAAGCATGTACAACTACATTGAGAATGTCACTTACTTTCAAACCATGATTCTTAATCAAATTACTTCAAATTGCCTAGGTGTCTGACTGGGAGTTAATTTTCTCTGACTATCATAAGTGAAGTATATGATTTTCTTTTAGGAGTACAGAAAACACATTCAACTGTTTCTGTAGATCTATGTGTCATTCATAAGTTTTGCAATGCATTTATCAATTTGTATGGTCTCAATAAGCAGTTTCATTTGTGTGCATTTTAACTAGGATGAAACTATGGGATTCATTTGATTTTTATATTTTTAAATATTAAGCTATGTAATTGATATTTATATATAAGGCATCAAGATGGAGATGAAGAGTTCTTCATAAATAATTCTGGCCAAAACAACTGAAAAACAAGAGGCACAAAGTTATCTTAGATTTAGGGACACTTTACTATCAATTGTGCCCAATTATCTACAGGATTGCTATTCCTATGCAATTTAAACAAAGAAATGGGAACTACTACTTTCTTTGTGAAATAAACATTGCATTTGCAGCTCTTGTATATGGGAAGAATCTCTTCCAAATCTTTCTTCTTCATTCACAGTTGTCACCCTTACAATATCAATGGTTAATGTAACTAGCAAATGCCCTTGCTACACAGCCTTAAATCTGCAATACTAAGCCACTGCCTAGACTATGATTCTGAAAGCTAATTACTAACAATGCTTCATTTTTTGGTAAAATGAATTATTTTATTAATCACAGTAGCACTAAAAACATCAACCAAGATTGGGGTCCCATTGTACTTAGCACTGTATGTAAACATTAGAGTTGATTGGGAATTTTCCATTCTAATGATTTTTTTTTGACAGAAAATTTAGTTTCTGCCAAATCAACATTTTCTACAGCATTTTGATCTTGCTGAATTTTTTCAATTTCCTGATGGAAATCCAAGCAAAATATTTTCATTTCAGGACCATTTGACCCGAATTGAAGTATTTTGGTTCTCTATAGTCCTGCATTGTTTCAATGGGAGTTGTAGTTCCAGGTGCTTCATGTCGCTATTCTCCCCTATGGGATGGACTCCCTGGCTGGACTACATTTCCTATGGCATGCAACATGATCTCCTCTCTGACTGACCCATGGGAGTCATATGGCTACAGTGCATCATGGCAGATTTAGTTTAACCAGAGAGCTCAGCCCATAGGAGATAAGGGGGCAAGAGGCACCCAGAACTATAATTCTTATGAGGCAGTGCAGCACTATAGGGAAATACAGTTTAGTGTTGACCTTCCTCAAACCTAAATCTAACAATTCTGTTCCACAGAGCGAAATGTTTGGCTTTGACATTTCTAAATGGAATTTTTCTTAGAACTTTTAATTCCTTGAAATATTTTGACTTTCTGCCCAATTTGTGATGAAAAAATGTCAACATATTGGAATTTCGCACAGGATGGATTTTTTTTTTTTGCTCAGCTCCAATAGACGTGGTAAAAGAAAATCTATGCTCTGTAGAGCTTACAATCTAAACAGGCAAGACAAAACATGCGAGAGCACATTATTATCCCTGTTTTACAGATGGGGCATACGATTAAGTGATTTGTCCATGTTCTTACAAAAGGTAGGTGTTCGAGTCAAGGACAGAACCCAGATTTCCTGATTCCTAGTCCATACTTTAACCACAAATTCTGCTCATTAATCTTCTAATTTGGTACACAAGCCAAGAGACCAGGCTATAATATGTATAGTGTGATAGTGGATATAAGTACACATAAAGATATTATGAGCTATAATTCTACTCTACATTTTCTAGTGGTAGAATCCCCAGCTTCTTTTTCTTCCCAGAATTCTCAGCTATTTGTTGTGGGGCTCCAGGACTAAAGAAGCAGGAGTCTAATCCTGACCACTTCATAAGGGATGATGTGAGATAAGCTTTGCTGGCAACAATTCTATGGTAATACAGGCAAAAATTATAGAAACAGAATGTAATAACAGGATGGGAACTTGCAAGAACATGGGTTTATATTAACAGTTTTAATTAATGTTTCAGTGAAGTTTTCAAAGAGCTTGTCTCCTGACATGCCTGCACAAACTCTTTTGCTGTCCAAATGTTCTCTTTCCAAGAGGAAGTGCTGCTTGTCATGAGGACAAGAACCGCCTGATGAAATTCCCTACAGCAATCACCAATTTTCCCATTGAACTACAGGTTCCAACTCCCTCCTGCCCCACACTTCCCACCGAGATAAAGTTGAATTTCCTTTTGGTGGGGAAAACCCCCTTGCATTGACAGAAAGTGATATTCTTTTACAGTTTTCAGGAAACATCAAAATTCACCAATTTCATTCACTCTCCAAAACTTGTCACCAATACTGTATATGGATATGGTGCATAACTGCAGTGGTCATCCTCCATCATCAAAGTAGGTTGGTGGTGGGGAGCAGAATCAACTGTTTCAGGCTACAGCAGGTTCCTACCATTGTACTACATAATATTCTAATAATAGATTGTAAACTTTTGGGGGCAAGCTCTTTTTTTGTTCTGTGTTTGTACAGCACCTAGTACAATGAGGTCTTGATCCATGACTGGAGATACCACAATACAAGTAATACATAAAATTGTTGAATACAGGCTCTTGACCACCACAAATACCAGTTCTTTCCTCTCTTCATTGAATCATAGAGATTAGAGATATAAAAACCCTGGCAGGTCAATTATTCCATCTTCCACTGACAATCCAGGATTGAATTTTCTACTGTTTTGTCCTTTACAAAAATACATATATATATTGAAGTGCTGGCACTTCCTGCCCTTCCAATGGGAATCTATTTCACATTATAATAGACCTCATTCCTGAAAATAATAATAGAATTCTTGAAGAACCTTGGCCCCCATGCTTGGCTTCGGCTTGTGAAATTCTTCATCAGGGTCATCAGTGAAGATAGGCTACCGAAAATATGGCACACCGCAGAAGTCATTGGCCTCCTAAAGCCTGGAAAGGACCCATGTCAAGCATCAAGCTATCGTCCCATATCATTATTGTTGGCGTGCTTCAAGGCACTGGAGTCCTTGGTCCTACAGTGTATATTACCTGATGTGGAGAGAATTTTGAGCCCTGACCAAGCCGGCTTTCACCCAAGGCCATAGCACATGCAGGGGCGGCTCAAATTTTTTGCCCCCCCAATCAAATCATGCCCGGCCCGCCGAGCGGGCGGCGGACGCAGCGGCGCATGACATGACGAGGGAGGTTCCTGCTGGTCGCGCGGCTCAGCTGGAGCTCCGCAGCTGCGCGGGTTTCTGGTCGGTCCGGGCGGCGGTTTGCTGCGCGGTCATGCCGGAGCGGAGGTCCAGCCGCCAGCCGAGCCGCCGCGCCAGGCGCGCTGGCGCGCGCTGCAGTCATCCGCCCCGTCCCCCGACCTCCCGCCTGCATGACCAGGCAGGTCCACAGCCGCCCCCGCCCCCCCAGCCTGCCGCCCCCCAGCCGGGTGCCGCTGGGGCGCTCTAGAGCTGAGCACATGTGACAAGTATTCGTGCTGACCACACTTTTTGAGAATGGCTCCCAAAGAAACTTGAAAACAGGTGCTGTTTTCATCGATCTAACAGTGGCCTATGATAAGATATGGCACGCTGGCCTGCTTGTGAAGGTATCATGGGCTCTGCTACCTTGGGTCACAGGCGTCGTTGAACTGTTCCTCTGCAATAGACAGTTCAGAGTCCATATGGGGAAGAAAACGAGTGCATGGATATGACAGAACAATGGGTTGTCCCAGGGCTTGGTGCTTTCTCCAACCCTGTTCAACCTTTACATCAATGACCTGCCAACAATGGAGTCAGGAAAATTCGTTTATGCTGATGACATCTGTTGTGGTACCCAGGCCTGGACGTTTCATGAGCTTGATGCCACCTTAAACCGGGACATGATAAAGTTAGCTGACTACTGTAAGACTTGGCACCTCCAGCGAAGCATCATAAAAACAGTCTCCAGTTTGTTCCATCTTCACACCAGCACAACCCGAGAACTGAATGTTTATGTGAATGGTCAGAAGGTGAAGCATGAAGAAGAACCAGTCTATCTAGGTGTGACCTTAGACTGCACACTGAGTTACCATGCCCACCTGAAGAAGACAGCAGCTAAAGTTAAGATGCACAACAATCTTCTTAGCAAACTAGCAGGTTCGTCATGAGGTGCTCGTGTTCGTATTCGGTGGCAGTGTACTGCGCACCAGTATGGAGTTGATAGTCACACACCAAACTGGTGGATACACAGTTACATGCCACCATACGCATCATTTCCAGCACCCTGCGTCCTACTCCACTCCCATGGTTTCCAGTTCTGAGCAATATTGCTCCTCCTCATATTAGACAAGAGGTTGCCACTGGCAAGTTACTGGAGAAAGTACGCGCCAACTCAAGTCTGCCACTGCACAATGATCTTTTTAAACCACCAGCTGCACCTGTTTGCTGTCACATTGCCCATTATGGTCTCATCCGCCACCCCAGGAAGTTAGGGCGGAAACACTCTGGTGAGAGGAATGGAATCTGTTATAATCCCCAACCAGTCCCTCGTCGCTGACCCCACAATTTGCCCACCTGGGTTTGACCTGCCCCGTGGCCAATGGTCCCTGTTGGACAGGTTCCGGACTGGGCAAGGTCTCTGTGCAGCCAACCACTATCGCTGGGGCCTACGTGACAGCCCTTTGTGAGCTGCGGCCCAACACAGTCAATGACGCACATTGTCGAGGAATGCCTGCTGACTAAGCTCAGCAGTGGCCTAGAAGAACTGCATCACGCCACTGAAGATGCCATCGCTTGGCTAGATGACTATGCACACACTAAATAAAATAAAATAAATAGACCTCATTGACAGAATGCTTTTCTTGATATGCAACCTAAACTCCATTACTTCTGTCCCTCTCAAATTATCTCTCTCCTTTCTTGCTGTTTATATCCTTCAAATATCTGTAGATAGCTATATCCTCTCTTCATCATTGCTTAACCTAGTCATAGAGATTTTGCTTTTTTAATCTTTTCTCACAAATTCATCTCTCTGTAACAATTTTTGTTGCTCTTCTCTGAAGGGGGTCTATGTCGATTGGTGAGGTTCCCAGAACTGAGCACAGTATTCTAGATGCAATCTCACTGTCTGATCCTTGTAAGGTATAATAGCATCTGAAATTTCCTCACATCAGGCTTGCTGCATTTATGCCATCTTCTGGTTGCTTAGTGAATGGTATTTATTCCATGGTTGTTGTATCCTTTGGGAAATGCATAGGTCTCTTTAATGAATTTTACAATTGCTTACAATCATTTTTTCCCCTTGTTGCATTATGAAAGTTTGAACTATTTCTGTTTTTTCTCAATAATTTTTTCTCTGTCCAATATCTTTACACTATACAAAGAAATTGGCATTTTCCCTTATGTGACAATGTTATGTATTGCTCATCAGTAGACTGCTCCTACTCTAAAGAAACAATTACTGAATCTAATCCAAAATCCTGCTTTGGCAGTAGGGCTAGATCAATTTGGCACAGCTGAATGCTAGTTTGAAAGATTGCCTCTTTTTTGCTGTAAAGTGCATGAGTTAGTAGTATTTGCTATGGACTGCCTTTTCACTACTTACTCTCCTTTTATTTTTGTATCCATTATGGGTCTGGTGCCATTGACTTCAATGAGAGCAGCAGCAAGCCTTCTATCTGCTATTTTAGAAACAATTATATCTGAAGGATGCTGCATTTATTATTTCCTTTGGGGATAAAGGAATGTTCTAATCAGCTTCTTTTCTTACTATTTTCATTACTCTCCTGCCAACATTTTTGTTATCCAATCACAGGTGAACTTGTATTAAAAGAAAAATATTGATTTCTGATAGCCTTAAATTCTTCGCTGTATAGAATTCTACAAAAGTAACTCCTGTCTGTGGCCCATATTCAGTAGAACTTCAAGTGAGGAGCTAGCAAGTCAGCAGGGAGCTAGCAAAGGGGGGAACAGCAAACAGGGGAGTTTGAGAGGGAGAGAAGGAGATCTCCCTGCTGAATGAACAAAGTGTGAGTACTAATCTTGGGGGTGAGTGAGTTAGTATTGCTGTTTGGTTTTTGATTGTTTGTGGTTTTCTCTCTCTTTCAGGCATCGGCTCTGACTCTGGTATTCTAGGGCTGGAGCACCCATGGGAAAAAAATGGGTGCTCAGCACCCACCAGCTACAGCTGTTTGGCTGCACCCCATATCAGCTAATCAGGGGCACTGCCAAACAGTTGATCAGGGATGCCACCAAATACCTGTTTGGCGGCTCAGGGAGGAACTTGGGGGAGGGCAAAAACCAGTGAGTGGCGTGCAGGTGGGGGGGTCTCAGGGAGGGGGCAGAGTGGGAGTGGGAAGAGGCGGAGTGAGGGCAGGCCTTGGGAAAAGGGGTGCGATGAGAGTGGGGCCCTGGGGGAGGGGCAGAGCAGGGGTGGAGCCTTGGGAAGAGAGTGGGGTCAGAGTGGGGCCATGGGAACTGGACCTCAGGGTGGAGCACCCCCAGGGAAAAGTAAAAGTCGGAGCTTATGCTTTTGAGTTATTTAAAGTTACTGAGTCAGTTGGGATTGTGTGTTTGGGGACTGTTTGGACTTTTGTTCCCTTGATCATCTTTGATCAGCCTCAATCAGCCTTGTGATCACCCTTCCCCTGTGTGATTAATGAGTGCTGACCTAGGAGAGAAGCAGGGGAGGTTCTAGGGATTTTGCTGCCCCAAGCACGGGAGGCAGGCTGCCTCCGGCGGTTTGCCTGCGGAGGGTCCGCTGGTCCTGCGGCTTCGGCAGACCTCCCGCAGGCCCGCCTCTGACTCTGGTAGCCGCGGGAGGCTACCAGAGTCAGGTAGGTCCTCTGAAGCCGCGGGACCAGCGGACCCTCCGCAGGCCCGCCTGCGGGAGGTCCACTGAAGCCGCGGGACCAACGGACCCTCCACAGGCCCGCCTGCGGGAGGTCCACTGAAGCCGCGGGACCAGCGGACCCTCCGCAGGCAAACCGCCGGAGGCAGCCTGCCTGCCACCCTCGCGGAGACTGGCAGAGTGCCCCCCACGGCTTGCCGCCCCAAGCACGCGCTTGGTATGCTGGGGCCTGGAGCCGCCCCTGGAGAGAAGGCCTTAAAAACCAGAAGCTAAGCAACTAAGGGAAGCTAGTGAATGGAGGACAGCAAACAGCAGAGTTTAAGATAGAGTTTGTAAGAGAGAGTCATAATATAATTGCCGCATCACCAGTTAGGAAGGACCGCATCACCAGTGCCAATGCTGTTCCTGTCTCCTCCATCTGTGCCTGTATCCAGACAGACAACCTAACCATGGATGCCTCTACCCAGATCCTGGTGTGGATTTGCAGAGACCGTGGCCTGCATTTCCCACTCACAGAAAGCCAGGCTTGGGGACGTCAGCTGTGTGAAAGGTGCCTGCAGGGGGAATCTCTCAGGAAGCAGCTGGGAGAGCTACAGGAGGAGGTGGCCAGGCTCAGGAGCACCCGTGACACAAGAAATTCATAGAGAGTATTCACATGGAGACATCCAAGGCTAAGGATGCTATCCAGCTACAGAGGATTGCTGTCACACCACTGGGGGAGGAGGATATGGCTCTGTCACAGGGAGGAATCTGAATACTGGATACTTATGGCAGCAGGCATTGCTCCACCCCTACTCCGAACCTACTGACCATCATGATGAAGAACCGGTATGCTGCCCTGGCAACAAGTGATGTGAAACTGCCTCCAAAGGTGGAGGAAGAGAAGCACCGTGTCCCCAAGGCTGAGAGGAAATGTAGGGTAGTGGTGGATGGTGACTCTTTTCTGAGGGGGACAGAGGCACCCATCTTTCACCCTGACATGGCATCCCTGGAGGTATGCTGCCTGCCAGGGACTGGTATTTGAGATATTACAGAGGGACTGTCAAGGATCATCCAGCCCTCTGATACTACTCCATGCTGCTCATCCATGTGAGCACTAGTGATACTGCAAGGTATCACCCTGAGAGGATCAGAAGTGACTACAGGGCTCTGGGAGTAAGGGTGAAGGAGCTGGGGGTGCAGGTGGTGTTTTCTTCGATCCTTCTGGTCAAGGGTAGGGGCCCAGGCAGAGACAGGTGCATCCTGGAGGTGAATGCGTGTCTGTGCAGATGCTGTTGCCAGGAGGACTTTGGCTTCCTGGACCACGGGATGCTGTTCCGGGAAGAAGGCCTGCTGAGCAGAGATGAGGTCCACCTATTGAGGAATGGGAAGAGCATCTTTGGATACAGCTGGCTAACCCAGTGAGGAGGGCTTTAAACTAGGTTTGATGTGGGGAGGAAGAGAAAAGCACCCAGGTAAATAAAAAACATGGAGACCTGGGAGAAGGGTAAGAAGTTGGGAGGATCATGGGCCATTATAACAGGGATAAGGGAGAGAGAAGAGAGAACACAGAGGGGAAATCAAATCAGTATCTTAGCTATCTGTATACTAATTCAAGAAGTCTGAGGAATTAGCAGGAAGAACTACAAATTCTAGTTAATAAACACAGCTATAACACAGTTGGCATCATAGACTTGGTGGGCTAATACACATGACTAGAATATTGGTATAGAAGGGTACAGCTTGCTCAGAAAGGACAGGCAGGGATAAAAGGGAGGCAGGGTTGCCTCATATATAAAAGATGTATACACTTGGATTGAGGTTGAGATGGAAATAGGAGACAGACTTGTTGAAGGTCTCTTGGTAAGGATAAAAGGGGTAATAAACAAGGGTGATGTCATGGTAGGGGTCTACTACAGACCACCAAACCAGGAAGATGTAGTGGATGAGGCTTTTTTTAAACAATTAACAAAATCATCCAAAGCACAGGACTTGGTGGTGATGGGGGACTTCAACTACCCAGACATTTGTTGGGAAGATAACACAGCAGGGCACAGATTAGCCAACAAGTTCTTGGAATGTATTTGAGAGAATTTTTTTTATTTCAGAAGGTGGGGGGAGGCTGCTCTAGATTTGATTTTGATAAATCAGGAGGAACTCACTGAAAATTTGAAAGTGGAAGGCAACTTGGGTGAAATTGATCATGAAATGACAGAGTTCATAATTCTAAGGAATGGTAGGAAGGAAAACACAACAATAAGTATAATGGATTTCAAGAGGGAAGACTTTAGCAAACTCAGGGAGTTGGTAGGTAAGATCCCATGGGAAGCAAGTCTACAGGGGAAAACACTTCAAAAGAATAGACAATTTTTCAAGGAGACATTATTAAGGGCACAGGAGCAAACTATGTGTAGGAAAGAGACCATCCTGGCTTAGCCAGGAGATCTTCCATTATCTGAAACTCATGAAAGAGTCCTACAAAAAGTGGAAAGTAAGTAAAATTACAAAGGATGACTATAAACAAACAACACATGTAGGTAGGGGTAAAATTAGAAAGGCCAAGGCACAAAATCAGATTAAACTAGCTAGAGACATAAAGGGTAACAAGAAAAAATTCTATAACTACATTAGAAGCAAGAAGATGACCAAGGACATGGTAGGCCCATTACTCAATTGGGGGCAGGGGGAGGAACAATAACAGAAAATGTGGAAATGGCAGAAGTGCTAACCAACTTTTTTGTTTCAGGTTTCACCGAAAAGTTTAGTAACGATTGGATGTCTAACATTGTGAACAACAATGAAAATGAGGTAGGAGCTGAGGCTAAAATAGGGAAAGAAAAAGTTAAAAATTACTTAGACAAGTTAAATGTCTTCAAGTCACCAGGGCCTGATGAAATACATCCTAGAATACTCAAGGAGCTAACTGAGGAGATATTTGAGCCATTAGTGACTATCTTTGAAAAGTCATGGAAGATGGGAAAGATTCCAGAGGACTGGGAAAAGGGCAAATATCATGCCTATCTATAAAAAGGGGAATAATGACAACCCAGGGAACTACAGACCAGTCACCTTAACTTCAGTATCTGGAAAGATAATGGCGCAAATAATTAAGCAATCAATTTGCAAATGCCTAGAAGATAATAAGGAGATAAGTAACAGTCACCATGGATTTGTCAAGAACTAAATCATATCAAACCAACCTAATAGCTCTCTTTGACAGGGTATCAAGTCCCTGTGGATGGGGTAGGGGGAGTAGTAGATGTGGTATATATTCACTTTAGTAAGACTTTTGATACTGTCTCGCATGATTTTCTCATAAACAAATTAGGGAAATACAAAGTAGGTAGAACTACTATAAAGTGGGTATATAACTGTTTGGAAAACTGTTCCCAGAGAGTAATCAGTGGTTCACAGTCAAGCTGGAAAGGCATATCAAATGGGGTCCCACAAGAAACGGTCTGAGATCCAGATCTGTTCAATATTTTCATCAATGATTTAGATAATGACATAGAGAGTACACTGATAAAGTTTGCAGATGATACCAAACTGGGAGGGTTTCCAGGTGCTTTGGAGGATAGGATTAAAATTCAAAATGATCTGGACAAATTGGAGAAATGGTCTGAAGTAAATAGGATGAAATTCAATAAGGACAAATGCAAAGTACTCCACTTAGGAAGGAACAATCCGTTGCACACATACAAAATGGGAACTGACTGCCTAGGAAGGAGTACCGTGGAAAAGGATCTGGGGATCATAGTGGATCACAAGCTAAATATGAATCAACAGTGTAACACTGTTGCAAAAAAAGCAAACATGATTCTGGGATGTATTAGCAGGAGCGTTGTAAGCAAGACACAAGAAGTTATTCTTCTGCTCTACTCTGTGCTGATTTGGCCTCAACTGGAGTATTGCGTCCAGTTCTACGTGCCACATTTCAGGAAAGATGTGGACAAATTGGAGAGAGTCCAGAGAAGAGCAACAAAAATGATTAAAGGTCTAGAAAACATGAACTATGAGGAAAGATTGAAAAAACTGGGTTTGTTTAGTCTGGAGAAGAGAAGACTGAGAAGGGCAATGATAACAGTTTTCAAGTACATAAGAGGTTGTTACAAGGAGGAGGAAGAAATATAGTTTTTCTTAACCTCTGAGGATAGGACAAGAAGCAATGGGCTTAAATTGCTGCAAGGGAGGTTTAGGTTGGACATTAGGAAAAACTGCCTAACTGTCAGGGTGGTTAAGCACTGGAATAAATTGCCTAGGGAGATTGTGGAATCGCCATCATTGGGGATTTTTAAGAGCAGGTTAGACAAATGCCTGTCAAGGATGGTCTAGATAACACTTAGTCCTGCAATGAGTGCAGGACACTGAACTAAAAAAACCTCTCAAGGTCCCTTACAGTTCTTCGATTCTATGACTACCCATGTAGTTAAAGTTAGGAACATGCTTAAGTAACTGGCTTGAATCAGGGCCTGGATACTGAAAGATTTGAGTAATAATTTTAACTGTAGACATAGTCAGAGAACTCTGCTTACCATTCAGGTTTTCATCTCCATTCCAATACATTGCTTAAAGGAATGTAAATAATTCATTGGAAAACTGAAAGAAATAATTGGATGTTTCACTTTTAAAAAAATGGACAGGCCATTAAGGATTGAAGTGTAGAATGGTGCTTTTGTACAATACTTCCTGGATTTCAGTTTAACCCAGTAATAACTGGTGTTTAGAAATAAACAATAAAAGTTACAATTACTCCAGTGTGCAAATTTTTTTGTGAAAAGTGGCATTTGAAAAATAAACATTAAAATAAAATCAAACTCTCAATTGCCAGAAAGACATTAAGGTGAATCACTGATATTAATTGCATGTCCTGCTACTACTTATGTTTAATTTTTGTACAATTATTTTTGGTTCAATTGAGAGAGAAAATTAATAATCTAGATAAATTTAACACCTCAATCACACACTAAGAGCAAAGAATTCCAAATCTAATATACCGTTGTTGCATTACCTTACATTAACACACATCCATTTATTGACAAAGTCCTGCAGTTGTTTTGCATGTATTGAATAGCCACCATTTCTACTATGAATAGTTCTATATTTTTACTGGCCTGATTGTAAAACAAATTATTTGTGGAAGCTGAGGCTTCAATGGCAAAATTATGTGCATGTTATATATACTACGTTATTTTAAAAACAAAATAATTCAATTTTGTCTATTTCTAGTTAAATTAGTCATTTAGCTAATTCACAGATAATTTTTTTCAGAGAGGCCTCCAGTCCACATTCTCAATGCACACACAATCATAGTTACATGACACACATGGTGGGTGCAAATTGGAATTTGCACATACTATTAGGACGTCTGAATGGCTATATGCATAGTCACAGCAACAGACACATCATCACATACATGTAAATGCATGTGAACCTTGGATTTCTCTTACTCAGATTCTGGCACTTAATTTAAAAAAATCTTAGTTTTCCTCTTCAAAACTAGCATTTTAATATCACTAGTGAATATACAGCATTCCACACATTGTATGGATGTCATTACTTTAGATCAGCAGTAGGAAGCAAGACAGGGAACTAAGAAAGGTACTAGTCAGAATCACTTCAGTGAATCAAAAGAAAGATGTAATAGCTTTAAGTATCACACTGCTTGCTTTTTCTGGAAAAAAACCCAAACAAACTGTTCCTTGTTGAATGTTAGAAGAAGTGACTCTGTCTGCAGTTCTTTCCCATTATGTCATGACAATGATTAATTATCAGCTTTGTTTCTGTAGGTATTTTACCTTAGGGCCAACAAGTGACAATATGCCAAGTATTTTGGATAAAATAGAAAATACCTGAACTTCTACCCCAAATTCAGCTTTTTCACACACACACACAAAAGCTATATCTACACTACAAAGTTTTGTCGGCAAAAGTTATGCCGCTTTAATTAAAGTGCTTTAATTAAAACCGCTGTTGCATGTCCACACTAGCTCCTTGTGTTGGCAGCGTGCATCCACACTAGCAGCTCTTGCATCAACACAGAGAGCAGTGCATGATGGGTAACTATCCCACTGTGCAACTGGCCGCAGGGTGCTCTGGGAAGGGTTTGCAATGCCTCATGGGGCAGGTACAGCATCACATGAGGCACATTTCTCAATCCCATCATTCCATGGGCATCCTAGTAGATTGTCAGCTGCTTTTTCAACTGAAGTGTGTGAGGGGAGGGAAAGGAGAGTGGTGTGGCTGGGGCAGGCGAGACAGCAGGCTGACCACCTATGCTGAGACAGCGGGAGGGGGGGACACACCCCACGTCAGCCCCCGCCTCTGCTTGGCAGTCAGCACGGCAGTCTCCCCTAATGCAGATCGCTCTGCCTGCCTGCCTATGGTTCTATGATTCCCTCCGAGTTCTCCCACAGCCTCCTCAGCTGCCAGGAGCTGCATCCTGAGCAGCTCTGTGAGCTCTCCATGCTGAAGAATGTCAAAGCAGCACAGCAGTCATCCATCATCCCCCCTGCTCCCTGCAGCAGCAGTCTGCCTGTCGCTGTGGTCCCAGTGCAGGGCAGAACAGGAGCATTCTGCACTAATGATTTGCTCTTTGTTCCCCAAACTGAGCAGCAGGCTGAGCTGTCAGATACTTCCCAGAACTCTGAAAGGGAAGGGGCGCATGCCTGCAGAGCAGCAGAGATCCAAACAGTGAGCAGAGCGGTCATGCAGGCATTGTGGGATACTGGTGGAAGCCAGTTCTATCGACAAAACAAACAGCAGTGTCTACACTGACATTTTGTCGCTTTAACTTTGCCCCAAAAGGCTTTATGCCTCTGGTGTAGGTGGTTTTATTTTGTCTGCAAAACAGCAGAATTTTGCTGACAAAAGTAGATTTGTAATGTGTACAGTTCCCCTGTTTTGTTGGCAAAAGACAGCTTTTGCCAACAAAACTTTGTAGTGTAGACAAGGTCTCACACACAGACACAGACACATAGACACACACAGATTGAGAGAGAGAACATGTAAGGGGCTTAACATTCAGTAGAACAGTGGTTCTCTCCCATCTGGAATATTCTGCCAATATTTCAACACACTTCTCTTTTTGTAGCGCCTGCTGGAAGTCCTGTTGCTCCCAGAAGAAGAGGATCATTTCCTCTCTCCTATCATCCCTTGGTAATATGAGCAACAGTAAGGAACTGAGCAGGGTCTTCGTTTTCACTCTCAGGCCTTGGGGGGCAGAAACTGAACCAGCCAGGGAGAAATAGCCACTTTTCTTCCCTCCAGAGGCAAGGAGCTGAACCAGCTGGGAGATCTTTATTCTCCTCTCTGTTGACAGCAGCAGACCCAGAGAGTACTAAATTATCAGAATACATGTGAAGATCGGTGATATTTGGGTTATTTATGGGAATATCAATCATATTCACAGTTGGAAAACTTGGTATTTGATTCCCCCCCTTTGTGGGGGGGGGTTATGAAAAAGAAAATCAATCATCCCTGTCTCTTATTTCTCGTTTTCATGTGTGTCTGCAGTTCCAGATTATGGCCAGGAATGGAAGTGTTGAAATATCACGAGAAGATTTATTCTTACAGTATTTCTGACCTGATTGGAAGCAGAGAGTATCTGAAACCCAGTGCTTTGAGATACTAGGTTTCCATCCAATTTTTGGAGATTCCAGAGGTTCAGATTGTATGTATGAGCACCATGAGAACCTGAACTGTTGGCTTCGTTTTCGGGTTCACCCATGAGTTCTACAAAAGGTGGTGAAGCAACATTCTATGCATCCGAAGAAGTGAGCTGTAGCTCACGAAAGCTCATGCTAAAATAAATTTGTTAGTCTTTAAGGTGCCACAAGTACTCCTGTTCTTTTTGCGGATACAGACTAACACGGCTGCTACTCTGAACACTATCCAAGAACATTACAGCTATTGCTTGATCTTAAATCAAGCTGTTAGGCTTCTGCTTGCTAAATAATGTTCTGAACATAATCAATGACAGAGCCAGCAAGAGCTCTGCCTCAAAGGGACCAAAATACTCCCTATCAAATCTGTACCTGTACCACAGTGAATCATTAAATTGACTCTTTCTCTGAATCTAAGAGTGATTATTCCCTAGAGGTGTTCATTCCAGTTTTGTTTTATTGTCAAGTTTCAGTCCCAGAATTTAAAGATTCCTTTATTCTGCCTCACAATCATCTGGAAATAAACATAAATCATAGATATATGCCTTAACCAAAATCTTGGATATGAAGTTTGAAAGGGGTGGACATACAAATTTGAATCTGTATTCACATTATACAGCTGGTCTTTTTATTATATTGAGCCAAAGCCCAAATCTAAACACCCATAGTCTCCGAGTAACTGCACTTATATTTCCCCCTCCCTCGAGAGCACCCACTTAAAGGTTTCTGGCTCACCTCTTCTGGGCAGAGACCAGTATCTGACTCCCTTCTGACCTGGGCTTTTAAGGCTGCACGGCTCCCTGTAATATTCTCAGCAAGCCAGCCTGCTTTGCTTTCTCTCTGAGGGCTATGACTAGAGCAGTGATACTCAGACCTCAGTGGTTCAGGAGCCAAAAGAGAGATCAGCTTTACCTAGAAGAGCCACAGTAGTAGGAATTTGTCATTTCATTTACTATTTTTATACGTATATACATTATTCTCACAGCAAAATGACTGATGAAGTATTATTATTTTATCAATTCAAACAGGTTAATAGCATAGTAAAAGCATCCTGACTGGATAGTAACTAAGCCCTGGTCTACACTATGAGGTTAGGTTGAATTTAGCTGGATTAGGTCGATTTTATAAGCAATGTCAAATATCAGAGGGGCTGCTGTGTTAGTCTGGATCTGTAAAAGCGGCAAAGAGTCCTGTGGCACCTTATAGACTAACAGACATATTGGAGCATGAGCTTTCGTGGGTGAATACCCACTTCGTCGGATGCATGTCATGCACCAATACGTTTGTTAGTCTATAAGGTGCCACAGAACTCTTTGCCGCTTTTATAAGTAAAATGCGTCTACACATCCGACCCCTTTCCATCGACCTAAAGGGCTCTTAAAATTGACTGCTGTACTTTTCCCCGGCGAGGAGAGTAGCACTAAAATTGACCTTGCTGGGTCGAATTTGTGGTAGTGTGGATGCAATTTGACGGTATTGGCCTTCGGGAGCTATCCCAGAGTGTTCCAATGTGACCGCTGTGGACAGCACTTTCAACTCCGATGCACTAGCCAGGTACACAGGAAAAGCCCTGGGAAATTCTGAATTTCATTTCCTGTTTGATCAACGTGGCGAGGTCAGCAGCACAGGTGACCATGCAGTCCCCCCAGAATCACAAAAGAGCTCCAGCATGGACCGAACAGGAAACACTGGATCTGATTGCTGTATGGGAAGAAGAAGCTGTGCAGGCTGAACTCCGATTAAAAAGAAGAAATGCTGATATACATGCCAAAATCACACAGGGCATGATGGACAGAGGGTACAACAGGGACACACAGCAGTGCTGCGTGAAAGTTAAGGAGCTCAGGCAAGCCTACCAAAGACAAAGGAGGCAAACAGTTGCTCCGAGTCAGAGCCCCAGACATGCTGCTTCTATGATCAGCTGCATGGCATTCTAGAGGGGGCCCCTACCATACTCCACCACTGTCCGTGGATACCTACAAGGGGGAAGTCTCACACAATGCAGAGGAGGATTTTGTGGAGGAGGAAGAATAGGAGGAGGAGAATGTGCAGCAGGCAAGTGGAGAATCCGTTCTCCAGGCAGCCAGGACCTTTTCATCACCCTGGAGCCAATACTCTCCCAAGGCGGGATCCCTGACCCTGAAGGCGGAGAAGGCACCTCTGGTGAGTGCACATTTGTAACTACAGTACAGGGTTTAAAAGCAATTGTGTTTAATGTTTGATTTGCCATGAAGACTTGGGATGCATTCGCGGCCACTACAGCTACTGGAAAAGTCTGTTAACATGTCTGGGGATGGAGAGGGAATCCTCCAGGGACATCTCCATGAAGCTCTCCTGGAGGTACTCTGAAAGCCTTTGCAGAAGGTTTCTGAGGAGGGCTGCCTTATTTTGTCCTCCACGGTAGGACACTTTACCACGCCAAGCCAGTAGCAAGTAGTCTGGAATCATTGCAGCACAAAGCATGGCAGCGAATTGCCCTGGGTTTTGGTCGAATTCAAGCAACATTCGGTCTATAACATTCTGTGTTAGCCTCAGGAGAGTGGTATCATTCATGGTCACCTGGTTGAAATAGGGTAATTTTTTAAGGGAACAGTAAAAGGACCCCATTCATGATGGGCTGTTTGTGCTTGGCTAACAGGGATCATCCCTGAGAACAGCCATGCAGTGCGGGGATGGGTGAAGGGATCACCCCAGAGAATAGCCATGTGGTGGGGGGAGGGGTGAAGGGATCATCTCAAATAGCCACACGGTCAGGGTCGGGGGAGGGGTGTGTTGCACATCCACCTGAAAACCGCAGCACCTCCTTTTAAATAGCAAACCCAACCAGCATTTCTTGCTATGGGAAAGGAGGGCGCTGCAGTTTGAAACCATTCCAACATGTTATAAAGGTGGAAGAAGCCAACCCCACTTACCCTTTGGCTTACCATGGCTGCCTGGAAACCGAATTCTGTTGCCCAGCCATGTGTGATGTGTCAATATAAAAGGCAAAATGCGACCTTGCACCTAAAGCACATGTGCTGTCCGCTGTGAATTGCTTGATTCACTGTGAAAGAGTCTCCCTTTTGTTCTCAGAAATGTATTTTCTTAAATTCTACTCTCCCTTTTTATCGCCCCGCAGGTGCAAATGTTTCTGTGCTCCCCCTATCATCTCCATCCCTGAGGTTATTGCACATTAGAAGGCGAAAAAAACACATTCGTGATTACATGTTTTCCGAGCTCATGCAGTCCTCACACACTGATAGGGCACAGCTGGATGCATGGAGGCATTCAGTGGCAGAGGCAGGAAAGCATACAGTGAACACGATGAGCAGAGGCAGGAGGCAATGCTGAGGCTAATGGGGGAGCAAACAGACATGCTCAGGTATCCGGTGGAGCTGCAGGAAAGTCAACAAGAGCACAGACCACCGCTGCATCCACTGTACAACTGCCTACCCTCCTCCCTATGTTCCATATCCTCCTCACCCAGACACCCAAGAACGCGGTCGGAGAGGCTCCGGGCACCCAGCCACTCCACTCCAGAGGATGGCCCAAGCAACAGAAGGCTGGCATTCAAATAGTTTTGATTTGTAGTGTGGCTACAATAAGCAATGCGGGGGAAAGCAACTCACAAAGTTCCAGGAAAGTGGCCTTACACGTGCAAAAGTTTTGCAGCCACTGTGAATCATCCCATACCTGCAACACTATGTGGTCCACCAGTCTATGCTTGTTTGCCGGGCCCAGAATCGCCGTTACATGGCATGAGCCTGCCCCGTTGCCACCAGAATGTCCAAATTGCCACATCCTGTGCTTTCAGGAACATCTGTGTCCATGTCCTTGTTACAATCATCCTCATGCTAGCGGCTCCTAGCCAGGTTCTGCACATACTGCAGGATAATGTACAAGGTGTTTACAATGCTCACAACAGCAGCGGTGAGCTGAGCAGGCTCCATGCTTGCCCTGCTATGGCGTCTGCACGGGTAACCCAGGAAAAAAGGCGTGAAATGATTGCCATTGCTTTCACAGAGGGAGAAAGGGAGTGGAGACTGATGACATGTACCCCAAACCACCCGTGACAATGTTTTTGCCCCATCAGGCATTGGGAGCTTAACCCAGAATTCCAATGGGCGGCCGAGACTGAGGGAACTGTGGGATAGCTGCCCACAGTGCACCGCTCTGTGAGTCGATGCTAGCCATGGTATTGAGGACCCACTCCGCCAGCTTAATGCGCTTAGTGCGGACATACACAATCGACTGTATAAAATCGCTTTCTAAAGATCGACTTCTATAAAATTGACCTAATTTTGTAGCATAGACATACCCTTAGATCGGTTAATAATTAAATCACACAGTGTTTTACTACCACGTGCTGCAAAGAGCTGCAGGAGACACATTAAAGAGCCACTTGCGGCTCACGAGCCTCAGTCTGAGTAGCAGTGAACTAGAGTATTGCCAGCAGTTTCAAGTTACCACACAAGCAAGCACATTTATTCTTTGGGTAAAAGCATTGCAGAGAAAACATAGAAAAATAATAGACATTCCTATATGCATGCTAAAAGCTCACCAGAGGTTACCCATCACTCTTATGGGGCCCTTAAGCCCTTCCAACCCTTCTGCAAGGGCTGGAGCCCCCCTTGGACAGAAAGTCCTGTAACTTGCCTAAGGTCCTATGAGTCCATGGTAAAAATTCTAGGAGTCCTGATTCCTGAGTCCACTGCTCTAATCCTGCTGGATCACATCTCCTCCTAAAATCAAATAATTTTATTATAATTAATGCAATACCTTTCGCATGAAGGACACCACGTACAAATAAAGGAAAAGACATATGATAATGAAAGTGCTTTGCAAAGTTGGCTATAGCAAATTGTATTCTGGCAAGAAAGGGAAAATAGAAAGAAAGGAAGGTAAATAATAGAAAGCTGAAAGTTACAATGGTAAAGATAAGAACAGAAACTACACACTTATGATATCATCTTTTATTTGAGGATCTCAAGGTACTCCCCAAACATTCAATGCCCCTCGGAAATAAAATATTTTACAGATGGATAAAATAAGACACACAGAGACTAAGGCCAATATTTTCAAAAATGTCCATTAATTTTTATCATCTTATTTTTTGGATGCTCAACTTTCTTTCCAGATGTCATGGTGATTGATGATACTATAAAATGAAAAATAGAATAAATCCTCCAAAATGGATAAATAGAAATAAAAATACTTTATGCCCAATTTTCAAATGTGCCGAGCCTAATATTTTCAGCTGGAGAAAATGAGGGCCACAGCTACTCAGCACCCCTTAAATATCAGGTATAATGCTGTTCAGGTTGGGAATCCAAAAACGGATGCCCCAGGAATTAGTGGACTATTTTGAAAATGTGGGCCTTTTGGATTGACCGTGTCAAGACAGTGAGCCAGCAGCAGCAGCAGCAAATCTAGCAATCTTGATTTCTAGTCTCCTCTAACCACTAGATCATTCTGCCTCTTACACTTATGCAAAGAAGTATTCCTAGAGACTAGTTACGATCTGGGAAGAATAGAAAGATGCAGTAAGGTAGGGAAAGGAAAAAGGAGCACATTTCAGTGCTGATCAGACTCTAAAGTGAAAAAGGGTTATTAAAGTTACGGAGTGACTTGGAGAGAGCAACAGTGACAGAAGGAGCAGGAGAAGTAAAATTCGCAGCGTTCTTTGTGGAAAGTAGAAGGGAGGGGGGACAGAAATAACAGCCAATCAATCATTGTGTTTAATAGCAATAACCAGATTACACACCGTGATGGAATTCTACTCTGATTATTCCAGATTTTAAATGTGTCTGTCTCCAGTCTCACCTGAACTGTTCTACCTTCAGAACCCCATTACCCAGCTTCCCACCACTCTTTTCCAATTGTATTAATAATCTCTCTCCAAAGCATGTCATAAACTTTCCAAAAAAGAAAAACCTCAAGCAATACCATTCAATAATCACTCTTTACATTGTTTTCTAAAGAGCCATTACTAATCTAATTATCTGGTCCAACATAACTATGATGCTGATCCTAAATCCACTTTGTATTGTTAACCAATTACTTCTGTCTAGATAATAGGACAGGTTTTTTTTTGTTTGTTTTCTTGTTTTTTGTTTTTTTCTGTTCTTTCATTATTTCTCAAGTAATTGATGTTAACCCCACAGGTTTTGGGATATTGGCTCTGACAGGTTTGATCCAGGTTTGCAAACAAGTGCTATAATTCCCTTGATGCCCCTTGTATATCCAATCTACATTAAACGGTTCTGCAACTAGTTCAAGTGTATTTATAAAGTAAAGAAGCAGGTTTTTAAGCATTACGTTGCAGGTATAGGTCTGATCCAAACCAGCTGGCTGCCTGAAGCACAAGAAACTCAAGGGTCTTGCCCAAGGTCCCATGTTAGGGGCTCGAACCTGAATGATGCTATGCACCTTCTGTGAGATATTGAAGTCAATGAGAGCCGTCAGCACTTTGCTGAACTGGTCCTTAAAATTGGTGGCTCAACCCAGATTACTATGAATTCTCCTCCTGGCTCCCAGCACAGAGAAAAACAAGAGTCCATGTGAGAGGGGCACTGAGGAGGTGTACTGAAAAGCTGTGATTGAAACCACATCTACACTACAGCTGCTACAGCAACATAGCTATGGTGCTGTAACACTGTAGCATAGATGCTTCCTACAACGATGGAAGGGGGATTTCCATTGATGTAGAAAATCCACCTCTCTGAGGGCAGGTCTACACTACGGGGCTAAATTGACCTATGTTACGCAACTCCAGGTATGTGAATAATGTAGTTGGAGTCAACGTACCTTAGGTCAACTTATTGTGGTGTCTACTCCGCGCTGGGTAGATGGGAGAAACTCTCCCATTGACTTACCTTATGCTTCTTGCTCTGGTGGAGTATCAGAGTCAATGGGCGAGCAATCGGCGGTTGATCTAAAGACCCGCTAAATCGACCCCCGGTGAGTCAATCCCCTGGTAAGTAGAGATGAGCCCTAAGAGGCAGTAGCTAGGTTGACAAAAGAATCCTTCCATCAACCTACTCGTGTTTACACCGGAGGCTAGGTCGACCTAACTACAGCATTAAGAGTGTAAAATTTTTCACAGCCTCTGACTAATGTAGCTAGGTCAATCTAAGTTTTAGATGTAGACCAGGTCTTAGACTAAGACAGGACTCCATTTGTGTTTGGTTGATGGAAGTGACTGACATAATATTGAAATCTCTCTGCCAAAAGCCCCAACCACATGGAGGTGTTTTGTGAAGGGGTAGAGGGAAAAGCCTGGGATGCTGACTACGAGAAAAACACTGGGCTTCTTGATATCAGTGCAAAAGAAGTGTAAATGGCCACTATTCTGATTTAGTAGATGTTACACCCACTTTGTACTCAGGTTGCACTAGTGTAAATGACTGCACAACAAAGAGTCTGGTCCACTGACTATCTTCTAATACTCATGCCACTCTGATTGTCTTTTGTTTAGGTGTTTATTCCAATGGTGTGCATTTTTATTAATAATTATTTAGGCATACATAGCTCTAGTCAGAGCAGGGAGATTGAACAAATTGAAAGAATTTTGACACAGACCCGTGCTGCAATGGCAAATTTGGGGGATAAGGCATAATGATTTAACTTAAAAAAAAGATTTAGTGACCAGTATCTATTCACAAAATTATCTAATTAAAACAACCCTCTAAATGTGATGTTACAGATGAGATCCCAAGGGCTATACTGTAGAAGTTAAATTTCAGTTGGATAATTTGTGGGGATTTTTTTTTTAAGTTTACATATTCGGTGGAATCTTCTTTCAGCAATTTATTTTTCACAAAAAGATGTTTCTAGCCAGAACTGTCATTTACACACTGCAATGCACTGAAACAATGAGACTTCCAAACCACTGTGAAGAGAGTTTTACTATCATTAACTAACCATTAGCAGGTTCCACGGTATTTTTCTTCTTAGCTGTGCTGAAGTGACTAGTTGACAGTTCACACTGTAATAGGAATATTTTGTTTTAAATGGCTAACAAGCCCAGTAACTATACACAGCATAATCAGTTCCATGGGTGTGCCATGCTACCAGAAGCATGGTTCTGCTCTATTTTCATTGACTCCACTGGGCTTTGGAACGAGCCCTATAAGAACAAACCCAGGGAGTCTACTACTCCTCTTATCAGAGGCAGACTTTTAGGCTGTTACAGAAAACTTGGTAGCATATTTCATGTTGAAAGACATACAATACAGCATAAAAATCCACATGTAATTTATATGACTATTAATAATTTCAGCCATTCTGAGAGATTTAGAGAAGTTCAGTCTGAGCAGCAATAGGGCTGCAGTTCATGAAAATGTCCATATTGGTGAGAGATTCTTAAATGGCTAACCCTCCATTTATTACATGGTTCAACGGTTCCAGGAATGACACAAAGCTAGGTAGGAACAGGCGAGTGAAAGCTGCATGTACACTTTCTAATCTCCTCCTTGCTAGCCTCAGAGTGCTAGTTAGGATCTTTTTACCCAGAGGAGCCATAAATCCAGTCTTCATCCATCTTTCTACAACAAAATTAGACATCTATAAAATCCTGCAGAGGGAAGGAAAATGGCAAACATTTTCTAAAAGTGACTCATTTTTTCCCCAGGGGGAGGGAGACTGAAGATTCCACTGATTCCACAAAAGCTCCTTCTGTGGTTGGAGGAAAATGTCCCCTTTAATTGCATAGAGTGAATACTGTGCCTCTCCAGGCCAGAATTACTTACAAGAACATTTTTGAGTTGAAACTTGGAGACTCCAGGGCCTTATGGATGTTTGTCCTGTGATGGATATCACCTGGCTCCTACCAGCTTTTACTGCTAGCACTGCCAGAAGAGATGGTTCTCCCTTCACTATGGGCCTGCTCTAAAACCCACTGACATTTACTACTCCTCACTTAACATTGTAGTTATGTTCCTGAAAAATGTGACTTTAAGCAAAACGATGTTAAGTGAATCCAATTTCCCCATAAGAATTAATGTAAATGAGAGGGTTAGGTTCCAGGGATTTTTTTTTCACCAGACAAAAGATTATATATACACACACAGTATAAGTTTTAAACAAACAATTTAATACTGGTACACAGTGATGATGATTGTGAAGTTTGGTTGAGGTGGTGGAGTCAGAAGGTGGGATATTTTCCAGGGAATGCCTTACTGCTAAATGATGAACTAGCAATTGGCTGAGCCCTCGAGGGTTAACTCTCACACTCTACAAGGCAGCAGGAATGGAGGGAGGGGAGACAGCATCGCAGACAAAGACAGAGACACACACTGTGTGTGTGAGAGATAGATGCACATTTCCCCTTTAAGTACACTGCCTTGTTAATTAGATCAGCTTGCTGAGACCGCAGCTGCTGCCAGCAAGCTCCCTCCATCCTGAGCCCTGTCGTGTGTCCCCCCTGCTCTGTGGAAGATGGGGTAAGTGGGATGCAGGAGTGGGGGGACACACCCTGACGTTAGTCCCCCTTTTCCTCCCTCCACCCTCGCACAGCAAGCAGGAGTCTCGGGGAGCAGCTCCAAGGCAGAGGGCAGGAGCAGCACATGGCAGTGGGGGGAGGGACAGCTGCAATTGATAGCCTGCTGCGCAGCTGCTGCACAGGGAACTTAGGGGAGCGGGGAGCTGATAGGGGGGCTGCCGGTCCACCCTGGTTCCAAGCCCCCACCAGCTACCTGCAACAGGCTGCTCTTCCTGCAAGCAGTGGACAAAGCAGGCGGCTGCCAAACGACGTTAGAAGGGAGCAGTGCGCAACTTTAAACGAGTATGTTCCCTAATTGATCAGCAACATAACAATGAAACAACGTTAACCGGGAGGACTTTAAGTGAGGAGTTACTGTAGAAGTCTTACCATTGACTTCAGTGAGCTTTGGATCAGTCCCTATGACCAGGAGAGAAAGATGTCACAGTGCCTGGTATGGGACATAGCTAAAAGTGCCAATCTCAGGTCAGACTGCCAGAAAACAACTGGTGGCATACTCTATCATGAGATGTCACCAAGCCAGTAACTAATGTGTGCTTCCAAAATACTACACTAGTTATTATGAAGACACACACTGTTCCCTTCAGGCCCTATAGCCCCTCATGTGTCACCCAGACAAACCAGACTTCTGGTTTTAATAATAATTTATCACAGAAATCACATTAGGTTCTTCCAGTTCCAGAGAGCCAGCCACTCATCCCAGGTCAGAGTATATGCCAGACCTTACCTCAAAACCAAACCTTTTGTACACTAAAACTAAAGGTTTGTTAATATAAAAAAAGAGAAGAGCGTTATTAAAAGATTAAAATGAATCATATACATTAAAGTTGATTTCAGAGTCTGTAGATTAGGGTAATAACAGTGATGTTAAATCTGCCAGTCTGTAATAAGTCTCTCTGGTACATTCAAAATATTGGGGTCCTCAGTCCATTGCTCAGAGCTCCCCTGTTGTTAGAAATCACAATCCAGAGATGTGGAGCAGGAAAGCGGCCTTGAGATGATGTCACGCTCTCCAATTAATACCCCCAGTCCATCTACATGGAAAAATACTGGCTCAAACATGGAGTCATGGAACACATGTTCTATCTGTCCTGCTGAGTCATGGGCTTCCATTGTCTGAGGCATCCTTGGCGGAGTGCGTGGCCCCACTGGAAGAGTTGATTCTCCTTAATGGTCCATCAACACATGGCTGGCAAGTCGTGATGTAAATCTGTCTTGTGGGTGTTACCCAGGAACACAACATGTTTTGTAACAAGCATACAGCAAAATGTCATAACTTCATACACAATAGTGATACACATTTTTAAACATGATAATAATACGTAGCAGATTTTAACTTTTCCAATGTTACCTTACAAGGCAAACTTTGTACATGATTTATCACACTGGTGTAACATTGGTGACAACATTGGTGTAGATGGCCACCTTCCTTTTTAATACAACATCACAAAAGTAATGGAAGCCTTTGACAAGAGACAATTTAGTAAATAGTTTAATCTGAGGAAAGTTATTCATCTGCTGATCTGACATTAATAGCTGAACACAAGGGTCTGGGGAGAAAAAAAAGAACAGAAAACCCAGAAATAACATCCTCTTTCACATCCTCTTCATCAACTTTGTCCCCGAATCAGCCTATTCACAGGCAATCTGTGGACCTGAGCATGTTCTTTTGTTTCCCACTCTTAAGAGTTAAATCTAAGGCTATGGCTACACTACCACATATGTCAGCAAAGCTTATGTCGCTCAGGGGTGTGAAAAAACACACACCTGAGCAACATAAGTTTCACCAACAGGAGCACCAGTGTGCACAGCGCTATGTCAGCGGGAGAGCTTCTCCCACTGACATAGCTACTGCTGCTTGTTGAGGATGGTTTAATTATGTCAACAAGAGAGCTCTCTCCCGTCGGCATAGAGCAGCTACACAGGGAGCCTATAGTGTAGCCATAGGCTAAGAACATTTAATATAGGGAAAAAAAACAGACTTGAGAAATTACAGTAGCACAAAAGAAGAATCACTATTGTTTCTTCCGACAGGCCCAATTCTGCTCTCCAGCAGTCACACTAGGATCCACAGAAACTTCATAGGTATAACGGGGTAGAACCTAGCATAAGGAATCAGCACATACCAACACCCACATTTCCATTTGCAAGTGGTGATGTCTGATTTAAAGAGTGACTTTTACTTCTTTGGTTTGGAAAGTAAGACCAAGGCTTAGAATGAATCAGCAGCCAAAGACATTTGAAGACCAATTTTCTGACGGCACAAGTTACAAAACTGCAGCAAGCAAAACAAATCCCACGATGGTTTTCAAGGAAGAGTCTCACATTTCCCCCCACTCTCCCTGTGTTACAAATTGCTTTTCTATCTGACAACAAATTATATAGGCATCATGCTTTCTCCCCAAGTTATTTATGGGCATTCTGCAGACTGGGGATGAAAATACAATGTATGCCATCTAGCTGCTATTCTATTTGTAATACCAGGGTTGACAGTATCTGAATTTCAGTGAATTGGTTAGCATATTTCCTGTCATAGACAAAAAGTTATTTACAGCAAAGCAAGAGCAATACAGCAACAGTAATTAAACCAGAGTGCTTAGAGCATATTGTTCATTGGTAGGAGAAAACTTCAATGATAAATTACTGAAGCAAACTATTTGACTAGAAAAAAGAACTTTGCTAGCTTCAGAACTTTAAATATGAGTCCTGCACAACTACCTGGTATTGCTACACAAGTTGCTATAGGGAGCTAGACATACCAACTCATCAGCAATCACAAACTTGGATTGAGTATTGAGAGTTATTTGAAGAAATGAATGGCTTTTGCTTTGTGAAAATTTCAGAGTGAATCCAGTTTTATGGTTCTAAGTTTAATCTAATTTTTATTTGCTTTTACTGTTATTACTTCACGTTCCATAGTGTCTTTCATCCTAAAATCTCAAAGGGATGAAGTCCTTGTGGCTCTCACTCAATTACTGACCCATCTTGACCTTGTATAAGTATTTTGTACTTTATGGAATCACAATACACGGCTTTGGCTGTAGTATGTTTCCGTTATGCACTTGTTCAGCAAATTGTGATCTTTTTAATGAATTTGGGCTTAAATTTGCCATTTTGGAAATAATAATAATAATATTGGTGACTGACCATTTTTCCATACTTACACCCAAAGCTTCCAGAAAAGAAAAAGCAAAATTAGTCAATTCACCTTGATGTGATATCCCTCTGCCCACCTTTCCCCCCACCCCCACATGGTAACAGTCAGTTCCTGACTATATGACCTGAAAAGTATCTGCTGGGATTGTGGCCAGGCAAAGCATGGATTCATCTGCTTTCAGCAATGGAGAAGGAAGATAGACGATAAACCATGGCCACAAAAAGAATAAAGAAGAGCTGAACTATTGCAAAAAAGAACAAAGCAGGCCAACAAAAGAAATCCCTCTTGCATGGCCGAAGAGTGAAATATAAATAATGTCTCTGACACAGAAAGAGTTTGCTGCAAACCAAACACCAGCAGGCTTAGCACAAACCAAAGTTATTCTGTGAGATCTGGAAACATTTTAAAGGTTTGTCTATGCTAGGAAAATGACCTGTCGCTGACAACCATTGTCAGCAACAGAATTCCCCCCTGCCCTTACGCACCGTTTTCCTCTCATCTGGTGATAAAAATGATTTAGTTGCTAGTGTCTGTGGGACAAAAATCATTTTCAACACCATTATAGAAAGGCTGCCTGGTAGAATGGGTGTCTAACGTGCTATCAGTAATAGTGCTGAAAATGTTTTAGCCTCTTCTAACACTAACCTTTATAAATCTCTTCAACACCAGTTGAGGGGGAACAAGGGAGACCCAACCCATTGCTGACAACCTCTGGCAGCAGCAGGTAATTTTCCTCATGCAGATGGACTCTTGAGTCTTGTCTATTCCTTTGCTAACACTGGTTCGGTTGTGAGGGTGCTAGGAAACCATAATGTAAACAGGTTCTTGGTTGCCACCAGGATTTGAAGCATTTGCCTTGCCTAACCTTGCTTAGCACAGATCTAAACTGACAGTGTTTGAAACTGGGAGGTGGTAGCATGTCTGCCACAAGGATCTCAGCATTGGTACCACCAGTGGAGCTGAACTGGTGTTAGCAACAGTGGATGTATTTTGGAAAAAATCCTTACTGTAGACAAGGCTCTGAGCTGTCGGGCAGCTATGGTACTTAGCAGTGTATATTAAGGTTAAGAAGGTGAAAACACTTCAAGAGGCTAGTTCGTCCTGTCACAACATCCTCTCCTGCTAGGCCACCTCCTCCTGGTCACTCTGGGGATTAGCTCTTTCCAGTTCCAATGCCCCTTCTGCTGTTCATTGTGCACTGTGCCACCTCTCTCACACACACACTCTCTCTCTCTCTTTCCCTGCGACTCTGAGTGCTTATCCCTTCATGGCTTGGCCTGGCCAGGTCACGATAGCTTTTCCCTTCCAGGGTATCAAGTCTTTCCAGACAAATCTTCTCAGGAAGCCAGAGCCGTCCCTTGGGTATGTTGAATCAGGGCCAGTGAGATTGGCTGGCACCCGAGACCTGGGTGCATGGGGCTGGCAGCCAGAGGAGCCGGGGGGGTGATGCAGCCCCCCCCCCCATACCCTAGTTCCCATGCCTATGACAGGGGCTGATTTGTCTCCGGGCCCTGCACCTCCCTAGGGACAGCCCTGCAGGCAGCCTTCCCCTTCACTGCCCATATAGTGACACTTCCCCAGTGGCAGGTAGGGGAATCCAAGCCTGCCCACTACTCTAGGTTCCAGCTCAGGGACCCTTTAATCAGGAGCCAAGGTCTCCACTATCTTAAATCATGCTGTCCTTTCCTGCACCCTCTCCCCTAGGTTGTTTGTTTCCCTCCCTAGTGTCCAGAAAAGGGCAACAGGTTCCTTCACTGCAGCTCCCCTTCCTGGCTTTATACTAGCCCCACCCGTTCCTTCTCAACTGGGGTCCATCATCATTCAGGGGATTACTTAGGCCATCTAATTCTCCTCAGCTGCAGCCTATCATGTTAATTGGCCCCTTCTCAGCCTCTTTAACCCCTTCTAGGCTAGTATGGAGTGAACACCCCATCACAGGCCCTCAAAGTAAATCTTCAGCTCAGGGTCAGTATGAGATACGCAACCCCCTCCATTATTACTACTGTGTCCTCAGGACTGCAGTGCTGTCAGCAGCTCACTAGCAAACCCTACAGGTGGCATTAGGTCAGTAGATCAATGTAGGCAGCTAGTCCCCCCTCTATAGCCTTCCTGGAGAGGCCAGTAGGGAGCCCCAGCTCACAGCATGCAGATGCTGCAGAAGCCCCTTTGTCCTCCCCCCATTTCCTGCTCAGCAGAACCATGCTAGTTCCCCTGCAGTCAGTGGATGTACATCATGGGCAGGCAATTATCAGGCTGTTAATGAGAGAGGCTCTATCCCTGTTTTGGGACAAGTGACGCGAGTGGCTATGTACAGATGAATGGGAGAACAACAAAGGGGAAGGGAAGGAACAGGGAAATGAGACAGGTTTCATGTGTTATATACATTTTTCCCCAATATAGGTCTGTATTCCCACCTCAAGGGTTTGCGACTTGAACTTCATTTTTGTGGCTCTTGATTTCATCGGGATCCATTTATGGATTTACAATCCCTAAAAGTAAACGCTAAACACATACACAGCACAGCACCACACAAACACTAACTCGGTAACCCTCTCAATGCCCTTATATGATATGAAGATAGCATTAAACCTATTTTACTGATGGAGAAGCATACACAGAGGGCCATAGCCTCAGGGCCAGCTGTGCCTGGCACAGATGTGCTGAGCTCTTAAGACTACTAGACACTGGGTTGGTTCCAAGGAACATCTTAGAGCAGCCCCAGGGTAATTCTAAACTGCACTAGTAACAACAGTTCCCAGAGACCTTTCTGGCTGGGGATTGCTGGAGTGCAGCAGCATTCTGACCATACCATTTTGTGCCTAGATTAGGGGAAATGGTGTAGATCCAGCTTTAAAGTTGCTTTGAACCATCAGTGCAGCACAGAGCAACCTTAGTGAGGGCTAGGATCAGGCCCACAAACATAAGACCCATATCCTCAGCACCTGGTAAACTAAAGGGGATTTAAATTTCTGTTAAGGCAGCAGCCTAAGATTGCCCTGTCATAGAAGCCACGTGTGACCCATCTTCCCACCCCCAGCAGTGTAGGAGGTAGGGCCAGCTCACAATGCATTCTTGAGATTTTGCCCAGTGGAACAGCTTCGAGGAAGCTGCTATCTGCCTGCAAAAGTTGAAGCGACCCTGAAACTGACAACCTTCATTGGGAGCACTCAGAGGCTGCCCCCCTCCCCTCATAGGAGCCACAGAGAAGGGAGCTGGAACAAAGCCACCTCTACACTTCCTCCAGGTGCACTGAATGCTCCTCTGGAGTACTTGGGGCTCAAACTTATCATGACTTGTCCAAGGTCATTCAGCAAGTCCATATAAAAACCAGGACTACACAGATCAGAGCCAGGATTAGAGCTCAAGATTCCGATTCTCATTCCTATGGCATGATGCCTGTTCTACAGTGGCTATGAAATCATTTGTGGAAAGATGCTTTTTGGTCATCTTGCTCCTTGCGTGATGCGAAGAAGGTACAATTTCTCCTTTTACAGTTAAATGTGGTAGCCTTGGATTATTTCCACTAGATGGCACCTCCGTTCTTCAAAACATGCCTAATTTTTTCGGCATTTTCTAATGCTGCTAGACTTACAGTGCACATATACCATAATTCCATTGTTTCAGAATTAAAGATGGGCAAATATTTTATTAGCCTGTATCCGCTTCTATTCCTAGATACTCAAGAAAGCTTGCTGAGCTGCAACACACTGCAATATCTTCCATGTGAACATCCCCACCAGAAAGCAACGAAGCCAGAAATGACCTTCCAATGGTATTGAATCAGTGTTTCCAGTAATGGTTGACGAAATCATTTCCAGGTGCACAGCAAGATTTTCAGCTCTGGTAAAGAGAGTGGTATGTAAATCCATCAGTTCTAGTATTGGCAAAACAAAGAGATTGTTACCTCAAAATTCCATTTATGTATTACATCACAGCATGTTCAAGCTATATTGCTGGTGTCATGGCTACTAGCATGAACATACTAGCTGTACCACACATTTCTCTCATAAATGCCTTGTCCCAATATCTTTTCAGCACTTGATACAGTTTGGAACCTTTAATAGATGCTCAGGCCAGGGTTGGCTCTAGGTATTTTGCCGCCCCAAGCGCGGCGACCGGCAGAGCGCCCCCAGTGGCTTGCCGGCCCAAGCACACGCTTGGCGTGCTGGTGCCTGGAGCTGCCCCTGGCTCAGGCTGAACATAAAACTACAGCGCCTCATTGGTACTGGGTCTGCAATCCAATTTCTGATTAAGAAGTCTGCCTTTAATGAACATAGTTTATTAATGTGCCTTCAAGTCCATGCAGGCTGAACTTGCCTGAATCACAGTACAGTGAAGACACATAATGGATGTGGCATTTAATTTTGCACTGTTCTGACACACAATGGGCCCAATTCACCACACCACATTTGTGTCAGTAGAATCAGTGGTGTAAAACAGGGATAGCACTGGGGAGAATCAGGCCTCAAAAGACATAGCTGAAAACTAACTAAACAGCTCCGGTAAAGGAGGTAGAAATTGATCCCCAGCACAGCTGCACAGATGCCACTTGCAGTAGCAGTCCATGTACTTGAGGAGAGAATGGGGCCTGATCTAACTCTCAGTACTGAAGTCAGTGGAGAGAGACTCATTATATGGAATGGATTTTGGATTAGGCCCTTAATGCTCACTCCTGCTCTTTCCCCCAGGCATCCACGGGCGCCGAAAACTGAAAGGGGGAGCAGACAGAACTCTCAGCTGTTGCCCCATCATCTAGCCTCATTTCACACCAGCCCATGGAGTGGGGCCAGTGCGCCAGAGGGAACATTCAGCACCAGCCTAATGGCTGGTGCAAAAAGTGCACTCCCTACATGCGGGGAGCAGCACAGGGAGAGATTTGTGCCTCGGGGATTTGTGCAATCTCTTTGGCTTTCTTCTTGGAGCAGTGCAGCTCCACTCTGCATCCTAGTCAGACTGTGCCATTTTAGTCACAGAGTCTGTCTGCTTAGAATGGGTTGAGAACATGCTACTGCAGTGGATGCAGCATAAGCCAACAGAGCAGGGAGATGCAGAACCTTTTCAAATTTACAGTCCATTTGCTCTAAGTTAGGGCTTCGTGACCCAAAGAGCACCCACTAGTCAACTTGCTGAGCATAAGGCCTACTGCAAATGCCTTGATAACATTAATCTAAAGGTAAAACTATAAAGATTTTAATGGTGACGACCATGTGTACTAATTACATGGATAGAAGCATAAGGAAACAAAGCAAAAATCTAAAAAACTCATTGATGACATGGCCATAAGTTAATGAACTGTACATTACAGAGCTGTCAATAGATGTTAATAAGATGTATCAGAGCCGTGTTATTCTGGATCTGTAAAAAGCAACAAAGAGTCCTGTGGCACCTTATAGACTAACAGACTTACTGGAGCATGAGCTTTCGTGGGTGAATACCCACTTTGTCAGACGCATGTAATGGAAATTTCCAGAAATTTAAACAAAGACTGTGAATGGCTAGCCAACTACAAAAGCTGTTTCTCCTCCCTTGGTGTTCACACCTCAACTGCTAGAAGAGAGCCTTACCCTCCCTGAATGAACGAACCTCATTATCTCCAGACTGATTCTGGCCTGCATATTTATACCTGCCTCTGGAAATTTCCATTACATGCATCTGACGAAGTGGGTATTCACCCACGAAAGCTTATGCTCCAATACGTCTGTTAGTCTGTAAGGTGCCACAGGACTCTTTGTTGTTTATTATTGAGATGGCATTTCCAGTAAAACAGTTAGAGCTGCAGATGCAAGAAATCTGACATTTTGTTTGTGTAGGAAAGGAACGTTACAACAAAAATTATTGAATAAAGAACAAGAGATATACTAGATATTCAGACACTATGCGGATTGAAGGGTACTGTACAGTACCAGCCAGTGGAAAAGATACTGAAGTGGGAGCCCAAAGACCTATGTTCTACTGCCAGGTCTGTCATTGACTCATTCTGTGACCTTGAGTGAGTCTCTACATCTCTATGCCTCATTTTCGCCACAGGTAAAATGGCGGTAAAATTTTTTAGGCATGTTTGTTAAGTGCATTGAGATTTACAGCTGAAAAGTGCTAGGAGTCTCATGTATTATTACCGGTAGCTGTTTGGGGGAGGGGTGTGGCTCCGCTACCTCTTTTCCTCTTTCTGGTACATGCTTATGGAAGATGGGATCATTTTAAAGTGTGTAGAGTCCTTCCACTTCGTCTCAGCCTCTTAGTACGTTGGGTGCTTTTAGAGACAAACCTGAACCAAAACCATAGACACAAACTGAATTGTGTTCATGTCTAAGAATCAAACCCAAATGTATCAGTTTGGTTTTCTCCCTAGTTTAGAATCCATATTCACCGCCTATAGCTGAACATTGGACCAGCTGGGACTAACCTCACACAAGAGGAAGTAAAGCTATCTACTGATTGCAATCATGATGCAGTGATGTGGACTGGAACATTTTGTTATTCCTTCGAGCAGTTATGGTGACTCATATCCTTGGGAGGGGTGTGTGTGAAAAAATATGTATTTTCTTGCCAACTCACTGGTGCAATTTTTGACCATTTCTATCCTTGTGACAGAGTTCACTCACAGAGCAGCACCTCCTGATGGCCATCTCAGGGTTAGCTTTCTCTGCTGGCATGCCCTCTCCTGATGGTGCCTCTCCCACTGCCTTCTGCACCTGCAGACCTGTCTCAGTTCAAGTATCACAGAATCCTCTTTATGACTCGGCTTTCCAGCTGTGACAACATTCCCATTTCCCCCTTCCAGGAGGAGGGGAGTAACTTTCCCAGTGGTGACTGGGTGTGGTGGGGAAATCTGGGCCAGCCCACTACTCCAGGTCCTGGCCCAGGGACCCTGCAGGTAGCCGTCTTGTGCTGCCTCTCCTTAACTTCTCCGCAAGTGCTGCTTCAATTCCCTGGGCCACTTCCCTATGGCCCCAGCACATTCCTCGCCCGCTTCTCAGGACCTCTGGCCAACACAACTCAGCAGCCAGCCAGGAACTCCCTCTTACTCCCCTGGTCCCTGCCAGCAGCTGCCCTGTCCAAGGTGCTACCTTCCTGCAGCCCACTAGGAGCACAGTCCTCTCTGCTTGGGCTCCCTACAGTCAATGACCCTGCTCTGCCCTGCAGCTCCCTTTTATGTGAGCCCACTGGCCTCTGATTGGTTGCTCCGTGCAACCTCTCTCTGATTGGATGCCCCTGGTGCAGCATCCCTAGGCTACTTTTAACCCCTTCCTTTCTAGTGTGCAGTGAACACCATATCACAATCCTCCATCTTTATCATGAACCTAGTGGGAAATAGATTAACTGTGAAAAGCAAATACAAACATTAAAATCTTGGAGCGATACATAAATTTGCAGCACTTGCAAACCAGCTTTAGTAGTTGCACTCCATGTTAATATATCACCAATTATGTTAGTAAACAAAACAGCTGCAATGCAGCTAGAACTTTTTCCTTTTTTAAAAAAACAAGAGACTTTCTTTTACATGAAGTTCCATTGTCATAACAATATTAAGTTGACAATTAAAAATCTAAGCACCTCTTCATTCATATGCATATTTCTTCTATAATAAAAAAGCCACCCAGAAATTTCAGGTTAAATTCCTTTATGATAAAAACCTATGCCCCAAACCCACTGTAATTGGTGTGACTTTTTTCTTGAGTATTCAATTCCTGGGAAAGATTAGGAGTATAATGAAGGAAAATGTCACCATCTGGTCTCAAACTGGCTTGGAGAGTGAAATGGAAAAAAAAAGGAAGAAGAATTTTCTTCCCAAATGTAATTTATCATTTTGACACAAAGATAAAAACAAATTCATTAAAAGGAACCAAATATTCTAATCATCAGTAAACCTTTACAATTTCTGGTAACCTTTTATCAACACTTGTCTTTCATTATCACAGAAGAGATGACCAAATTAAAGCATGAAAGTGTTGCAGGTACAGTGAGAAACGGATGGCTTGAACAGTGGAATAAACCAAGATAGAATGCAAATAACCTGGAACCCCTAAAACTGCCTGCTGGATTACCTAATGCTAGCAGATTCTGAAACATCTGTACTATATACCTACGGTTTGCATGCTATAGACTTATAGCTCTTTGAAGAATGACTTGTTGTGCACTGCTGCTAACAATCAAGTCATAAAACCGAGATTATAGTTTTGAAGCAAAGCAGTGAACTGCATTAAAAGCAACAATTAAACTCTAGCAGACTAGATAAGATGACAGACCATTGCATTCCTAGCCTTTTGTGTAGATACACTGAAAATGGGAGTCTATCCCTTTTTGTAACGATGGGCCTTTACTTTCTTTCTGGTATATTTGTTAAAGCCTAGCTATTATAATAAAGCTATAACACAAGGAGTGTTGGTAGGAGGCTAGTCTTTATTTCCTGGCCCCAGTTCCATGACAGGGGTCAAAGTTACAAAATACTCCATATGGAATTCCTGGCCCCACTGAAGTCAATGGCAAGGCTCCCGTCACTTCAGTGGGGTCAGGGGTCACATGATGAGGTCAGTATCACTAACTCCAGGGACCACGGTTGCAGCTGCAATGATTATACTCGAAGGACTGTTCCATTTAAAAGCTTGTTCCGTAAGGAGTGATATTCCCCATTCGTGACACGAGGATGCAGCTGGAATTGGTTTTAGCCCTAAAAGTTAAGTGTTTTTTGTTTGCTTTATTAAAAAGTGTGACCACTGTATGTTACAACTGGCCCTTTGGTTTTACCATTCCCTTAAAATCCATTGAGTCCAGAAAGGAAGCACGTAAATTGACAGCTCCTTGGAAGGGTTTGATCTCATGGGGGTTTCATCCCTCTGTTTATCCATATTCTGAAATAGCCAAAAAAGAAAGTTACCTCTTGGCTTTTAAAACCACAAATATATGAGCCCTGTGATGAGGAGAAAAAGTTTTTAAATACCTAGCTCACATATCTAGCCCTTTTCAGCCATAAATTTCAAAGCACGTTGACAAAGGAGGCAAGCATCATTATCCCCATTTCACAGCTAGAGAAGTTGAAGCCCAGAGGTGAAGTGACTTCCCCAAGATCACAGAGCAAGTCAGTGTCAGAGCCAGAAATAGAACTCGGGTCTGAATCCCAGTTGAGTAACCTATCCACTAGACCACACTGATAATCTATTCCGGTCTCACACAAAGATAACAGTTGAGCTCCAGTGGCCTTCAGACATTAGAGCAAACATGGTAAGTACTAGTGGTCATTAGAGTTACATTTGTAGCAGCATTTCCATTCATATTCTAGATTTTCAGGCATCCATAACTTTCACTATTAAGGTGCTAAATTTAGGCCTGGGTTCTGATGCACCAATGTGTCAGCCAACTTTTACACTACTGTAACTCCACTGATTTCAGTGGAATTGCATCAGCAATGGAATGGAGTAAAGTGGTAGTGATTCACACCCTCTAGTCTGCCTAAAAGTGATAAAGTTCATGCCAGAAAAAAATCAGCCATTTCGGGAGGTGGGTAGGGGGGAGTGAAAACAAAACTTTTTTTTAATTAAAAATATCATTGCAACTTTTCCCCCTCTAATAGCTTGATCACCAGAATGCCCACATGTAAAATGTGGACATTTGGCATGAAGAAGAGTTATAGAGCAGCTCTGTGCTGGGGAGTCACCATATCTGAGAAAATTCCCAGGCCAATGCCAATCAAACTGGCTTCATGGCTGGGAGCACAAAGGAGATATTGTGAGACTCAGGATCTGGCCCACAGTGTAAGTGATACAAGGCAGTGGAGGATCAGGCCTGCAGATTTTCAGTGCAATGCTCAATTTTAAATTGGCTGCAATTTGAGCTTCAACAATTTGGTTCACTGAACAACCGGGCTCTGGTTAAGAATGCCCTGTAAGCTCATATGGAAGATGAGTGCACCTTTATATTCAAACAATACCCTTATAGTCTTCTTGTGTAGCTGCTTCATTGTGAAAGCACTAGATTGCATCAGCCAGGTATGTGATAAAAGGTATGCCTACACTACAGAGACTATACTGACATAGCTATGTCACTGTAGCTATGCCACCATAACCCTGTAGTGTAGACATAGCCTACCATGATGGAAGGGGGTTTCCCATCTGTGTAGAAACACCACACCCCCGAATGACAGCAGCTAGATCAATGAAAGTATTCTGCCATCAACATAGCTGCATCTATACTGGGGGTTAGATTGACACACCTACATCAGTCAGGGGCATGGATATGACCTAACTTTTAAGTGAGGACCAGGCCAGAGACTGCTGGCATCCTCCCAGAGCACTCTGCACTGGTCCTGCCCTGGAGCAATGACTTATAATTGCTGCAAAGGCAAACACTAGGAGTATCTGGAATTTCCTATATAATTTTCCTGTTAAATGGCCAATGGAGTGGGGATGGAGGAGGACTTGGTAGCAGAGAAAGACAGGGCATAGGAAGATGATATTTACAATACCTTTAGTCCTGTCTCCAAGGAGAAGTCTGCAGCTTTTGGAGAGGAGAATCCAAACTAAGTATTGATTTCTAATTTCAAATTAGTTTAAAATATTTGTGATTATGACCCAATTCTTCCAGTAGGAGAGGGAAAGAGGACAGACATCTGATCTTTTCTGTTGCATATAATGAGCCCGCGCCTCAGCTGGGGTAAATAGCATAGCTCCATTGACTTGTATGCCAATTTGCATCAGCCATGGGCAGTCTGGCTGAAAATGGCATGCTGTGTGTTAAAAGTGGTTTGTTGAGAAGAGGCTGCCACTGGGAGGGAAACAAAAAACAGGATAGTATTTTTTAGCTCCGTCACTTTAAAAATGCCTATTCCTGAACAGGGCCTCAAGGCAGAGTTGAAGCCTGAGCAGATATATTTTAAAGTAACAGTAATTAAGCCTTCCTTGGATATCAGCTGGGGAGCTGTAAAGAAACCCTGCTCACCAGGCAGGTTGTTTCAAGCATTCACAGCCCGTAATGCTATTTGTTCATCAATATTCAACCTCCACACTGTGCCCTCCCCCTCTTTCTACTGCCATTCTAATGATTTTGAGAAAGCATCCCTCTTCCAGGGGGTTTCAGACATTCCAGGCAAGTTTGTTAAACCTAGCAGTGCTGAAAGCTACCCTACTCTTTTTCTGCACTCCTGCAGCAGATCTAGAAGTGCAGCTGATCTAAAACGTCCTTCACAAAGCAGGCAGAAGGCCTCTTCTAAACGGAGAGTTCAGCTGAGCCATCAAACGTCTGTCAGAAAATAGAAATGCAGAGCCAGAGATTGTAGGGAAAGCTTTAAAAGGTTTGTTTAACAGAGTTTGAATCTCAAGCAAAGAGTTTGCTTAGCTCAAGGTAATGCATCAAAATCCCAGATGAACTCCATTTGATTACCTAGAGTATTAATTTTCTGGGATCAAGGCTGGCACGACTGATAAGGGCTTTAAACTAGGAGAAAGTTGGAAGCAACGCATGAAATCTCCATGCCTGACTTCAGTACACAGGAACAGGAAAATCAGCTAAATGAAGGTATAGTAAGGGATAATGGAATGTCACAAGCAAGAAAACTGGGTGAGGTCTGAGGGAAACAACTGAAATGCTCATACACGAATGCAAGGGACCTGGGCATTAAAATGGAAGAACTGGAGCTACTGGTTCAGAAGGTCAAACCAGGTATTATAGGGATTACAGAAACCTGATGAAATAGCACTCATGGCAGGTATTGGAGGGCATGTGCTGCTTAGGAGAGAGGAATAAAGTTAAAGATGGTGGGGTAGCATTGTACATCAACAAAGCAGTGCACTGTTAAGAAATAGGAAGTGATAGTATGGACAAGAGAAACTGTTTGGGTCAAAATATGTTGGGATAGTATTAGGGGTCTGCTATAGACTTCCCAGGGCCAGGCTCAGATATGGACAGTGATCCCTTAAATATATTAGAGAGAGAAATACTTTGGGGAATTGTGTCATCAAGGGAGACTTTAACTTTCCTGATGTAGATTGGAGAATACATGCTACCAATACTGGTAGGGACCAACTTATTCCTGGACATGATAGATGAGAGTTTTCTTCCGCAAATCGTCACTGAAAAAACAAAAGGTGATGCAATTTTAGACTTCATTTCAGTAAGTAGTGAGGACATCCTAGGAGAACTGGTTGTAGGAAATAACCTTGGATCAAGTGATCACAAGTTGAGACTGTTTAAATTAAATGGAAGGATAATCAAACCCACGTCATCAGCTATGATTATTTATTTCCAAAGGGCAGTCTTTAGGAAATTAAAAGAATCAGCTAAAGAAGTCGACTGGACTGAAAAGATCATGGATTTAAAAGCAGAGGAGGCTTGGAATGTCTTCAAATCAACTATACAAAATCTATTTGAAATTTGCATCCCACAAAAGGGGAAAAATCTTGTAGAGAGGCTCCAGGTTCACCTGAATGAATAACCACCTCAAAAATACAATCTAGATGGAACTCATGTAAGGTGGGTGCATAACTGGTTGGAAAACCATTTCCAGAGAGTAATCAGTGGTTCAGAGCCAGCTGGAAGGTTATAACAAGGAGGATACCGCAGGGTCCGAGTCTATTCAATATCTTCATCAGTGATTTAGATAATGGCAGAGAGAGTACACTTATAAAGTTTGCAAATAATATCAAGCTGGGAGGGGTTTTAAGTGCTTTGAAGGATAGGATTAAAATTTGAAATGATCTGGACAAACTGGAGAAATGGTCGGAAGTAAATAGGATGAAATTCAATAAGGACAAATGCAAAATACTCCATTTAGGAAGGAACAATCAGTTGCACACATACATAATGAGAAATGACTGCCTAGGAAGAAGTACTGTGGAAAGGGATCTGGGAGTCATAGTGGACCACGAGCTGAATATAAATGAACAGTGTAACACTGTTGCAAAAAAAGCAAATATCATTCTGGGATGTATTAGCAGAAGTGTTGTAAGCAAGACGCGAGAAGTAATTCTTCCACTCTATGCCGCACTGATTAGGCCTCAACTGGAGTATTGTGTCCAGTTCTGGGTGCCACATTTCAGGAAAGATGTGCACAAATTAGAGAAAGTCCAGAGAAGATCAACAAAAATGATTAAAAGTCTAGAAAACGTGATCTATGAGGGAAGATTGAAAAAAAGGGTTTGTTTAGTCTGGAGAAGAGAAGACATGATAACCGTTTTCAAGTACATAAATATTCTTACAAGGACATGGGAGAAAAATTGTTCTCCCTAACCTCTGAGGATAGGACAAGAAGCAATGGGCTTAAATTGCAGCAAGTGTGGTTTAGGTTGGACATTAGGAAAAACTGCCTAACTGTCAGGGTGGTTAAGCACTGGAATAAATTGCCTAGGGAGGTTGTGTAATTTCCATCACTGGAGATTTTTAAGAGCAGGTTAGACAAACACCTGTCAGGGATGGTCTAGATCAGGGGTCGGCAACCTTTCAGAAGCGGTGTGCTGAGTCTTCATTTATTCACTCAAATTTAAGGTTTCGCGTGCCAATAAAACATTTTAATGTTTTTAGAAGATCTCTTTCTATAAGTCTATAATATATAACTAAATTATTGTTGTACGTAAAGTAAATAAGGTTTTTAAAATGTTTAAGAAACTTCATTTAAAATTAAATTAAAATGCAGAGACCCCCCAGACTGGTGGCCAGGACCTGGGCAGTGTGAGTGCCACTGAAAATCAGCTTGCATGTCGTCTTCAGCACGCGTGCCATAGGTTGCCTACCCCGGTCTAGAGAATACTTAGTCCTGCCATAAGTGCAGGGGACTGGATTAGATGATCTCTTGAGATCTCTTCCAGTCCTGCGATTCTATGATTCTATGAAAGGTAGTTAGGAGTAAGCAGAAAGCCTATAGGGAATGGAAAAAGGAGTTGATTAGCAAAAAAAAGCTACATCATGGAGGTTAGAAAATGTAGGACTAAAGTGAGAATTGCTAAACGTGAAGCTGAATTAGCTCTTTCCAAGAAAATTAAAATAAATAAGGGGGTTTTAGTTATATAAACAAAAAGAGAATAATGAAGGGTGAAGTTCAGCCACTATGCAGTGTGGATGGGAAGGAGATTAAAATAATCTAGGTATGGCCCAAAAACTAAATGAATACTTTGTCTCCATTTTTCAATAACAATGCTAATATGGAACATGTGCATGAAGGAAGTCAGCTGATGGAAATTAATGTCTAGAAATGGAAATTACCACATCTATGGTGGAAGAAAAACGTAAAGAGCTTAATGCGCTCAAATCAGGGGAATCAGATAATTTCCATCCCAGAATATTGAAAGAACAGGCACATGAGAATGTACGTGCAGTAGCAAGGATTTGTAATAAATCTCTTTTCAGGGGTCATACCATATGACTGCAGAATAGCTAATCTCCCTATATTTAAGAAAGCGAAAAAATATCATCTGGGAAATTACAGAGCTGTTAGTCTGACCTCAGTAGTATGTATGGTTTTAGAGTAAACAGTGAAAGAATTAACAATTAAAGTCATAGAGATAAATGTAAAGGAGATATAAAGCAACATGGGTTTACCATAGGTAGATCAGCCAGACTAACCTGATTTCCTTCTTCAAGAAAATAACTGATTTTTTAGATAAGGGAAGTGCAGTAGAGCTAATATATTTGGACTTCAGTAAAGCATTTGACCTGGTACCACATAGGAAATTGTTAGTTAAATCAAGGAAGATGGGGATCTGTACAAGCATTGTAAGGTGGATAAGGGACTGACTAAAGGGGAGAAAGCAATGGGATGAATTAAAAGTAGTAGTAATAGAGAAGTATTAATGCCATTTTACAGGACACTGGTAAGCCCTCATCTGGAATACTGTGTAGGAGTAAAATGAGAATTCTGATCACCCATGTTCAAGAAAGATGAATTTAAACTGGAACAGGTGCAGTGAAGAGCTACTAGGATGATCAGGGGAATTGATGGTCCATCTTATTAGAGGAGACTAGAAGAGCCTGGCTTGTTTAGTCTTGTAAAAATAAGACTTGGAGAGGATATGATTGCTGTCTATAAATACATAAGAGGAGTAAATACCAGAGAGGGTGAAGACCTATTTAAGCTAATGGACAATGCTGACACAAAAACAAATGGATATTCACTGGCCATGAACAAATTCAGGTTGGAAATTAGAAGTGGGTTTCTAATCATCAGAGGGGTGAGGTTCTGGAACAGCCTCCCAGTAGTAGTTGTGGGGACAAACAACTTAATTAGTTTAAGAGAGAGATGGACAAATTTGAGTGCAGTTGCGTGACAGGGTTGTTTGTGAGGAGCGGGGGTGGGGGCAGAGATCAACAGCTCTGAGGCTCACTTCCATTTTGTCTTATGTTCCTAAAGTTCATGCTTCTAGGTTTCAGTTGGCCACTGGCAGGAGTCAGGAAGGATCCCTCCCCTCATCTCCTTCTTCTGAAGCATCAGAGATAGCCACGGCCGGACATGGGACACTGGGGGCAGATTGGGCCAGGGCTGTGAGGTGACACTAAGCATTCTCTCTCTGGTGCTTGGTTGGCTGATTCTTGCTCACAGTCTAACTGATCACCATCTGTGGGGTTAGGAAGGAACTTTCCCCCAAGTCAGATTGGCAGTGATCGTAGGGGGTGGGGTTCACCTGCCTCGGCAGCATGTGGGTGCAAGTTAGTTGCCAAGATTATCTGGGTAGATCTCATTTAATCATTACCCTGCCATTGCAGGGCCTCAAGCACTGGTGCACCTTGGTCACTCATATTCTCTTCCTGTGGCACATAATAGTCTCCGCTCATGTGGGCTGTAATGCCTTGTTCTAATTTCAGTTGGTAGGTTTAGTGTGCAGTGCTGGGTGGGGTTTGGTGGCCTGTGGTATATGAGGCGTCAGCCTAGACGATCTAGTGGCCCCTTCTGGCCTTAAATTATATGATTTTGGCTCAAATAAACCTCTGTATGAATTTCTTTGATGGGTTGCCAGGATGTACACATATTTTCTAAAATTGTTTGTTTCAATTGTGGAATGAAAACAAAAATTGAGAGCAACCTCCAGAGGGGAATTCTTTTGTTGCACACACATGATTTTTCTATAAGTGTTATTGATTTGCTCTGTTACGAACCAGATTTGATCCTTCGGAGAATGTAATAAAAAAAATCTTCACAATCACTGCTCCAGAGTGATGTAACCATAAAGGGCTATGAAGGGATGAGTTGTGTGAGATTAATTTCCTTTACTGCTGTGCTGATTGCCAGGGCTTTGTCAAGTGGGGATTACAGACTTTGCATACTTTGGAGAAAAAAAATCACAATAAATGGGAGAGGAAGACAAGGTTAGTCCAAACTCAGTTGACACAAGTATGTTGAAAAAAGAAGAATTTTAAAATAACCTGCAGAAAAATAACTTGTAAACAGTAGGTCTTTTTTCTTTTAACATTGGAGGAGATCAGCTACTGTTGAGCAGAGCTTCACAGTAAGCTCAGATAGATTTACTAGTCAGACAAGTAGTAACTCTGCCTTTATTGTCATCTTTTCCTAGAGCACATACACTTTGTAAGCTCTGCATAAAGACCCTCTACCTCAGACTCAACCCCATGTCCTATCTGAAGAATATCACACTTCAGCTGCGTTTCTCCTTACCTCTGCAGTCCTGCCCGATGCCAGGCAGCCACACGGTGCCCTCCCCCATACAGACTAGAAATAAATATGGAGGTTAAACAGAGGCGTGATTTTTAAAAAACACACGTTCTGTAGCTTTTTTCTGTTCAAGAGAGCCAAGGATCTTTAAAAACTTAGAGGACATAACCCTATATAATGGGGTTATCATGTATTGCACATCTAGTTGTTGTTCATTTAATATGTTGCTTGATGTACCAAGTAAATATTTATTTCCAATCATAAGAGATGCTATATTTACACTGCAGCAGAGGTAGCTGATTTATGAGCAAATCTCATGTATAGGTATTTGCCTTGCTTTATGTTCACTGCAAGTACAACTAACCTCTTAAAGTGAGCACTGTAACATGCAGGACAATGTAAAAGGCAGTGGTTATCTTTAGCCATCAAAAGCTATTTTCCCTGGACTATTGGAAAAGAGTCAATCCTGTTCATGATACACTTAGATGAACTGGCCAAACTCGGTATTTATTTCCAATAAATAAGCTACCCACCTCTACCAGAGGAGTTGATAATTAATCAGGTTTTCCAAGCTTACATTACATTACATTAGCTTGGTCTTTAATATAAATTGAATAGTATGAAGCATGAAACAAAAGGCTGCAGCCATGGCTTTCGGAGCAAAAAAACCATGATGACAACATGTGCATGGGGATAGGAATATTATCTGTGACGCACATAGGACTGAGACTCTCACTGGAAACCTGGCAGCCAGCAACTAGCAGCAGTCATTGCCACTGGTATAACAAATTATCTAACCTCAGTCTGAAGAATGCAAGTGGGGCCAGGCCAGAGGGAAAAGGAAGAGGATTGATTTTCCAAGGGGTCACCCTGTTGGAATGTTGATCAAGCTCTCAGATTCATTTTTTTAAAATAGCCCTTTTGATAATTTATCAGATTCTGATCTTTGTATGTAGAGCGACAGGGAGATGGGGAAGTTATTATTTTGCTTAATTTCAATAAAAGATGACATTTCCATGACACCATATAATGCTGGTTATCTCTAAAGCAATTCTTGCATCAATATTCTGACATCAGACCAGACGTCTTTCCATTTCAAACATTCCAAGAAGATAGAAAGCCAGTTCCCTAGACCACGGCTATGGTTTCAAAAGGCTCTAAAGTTAGTTAGTATAGGGTTTTGTTTGGCTTGTTTTGACTGAATTTGAAAAAAAAAACCAAATAACTCCTTAATACTAGTTAAAGAAGAACTTCTGTTAAAGTGTCATCGTAATCACCTGAAAAGCCACACAATTAAGTGGCAGGGTGGGCTTCCATGGTTGTCTCATGAGCTGTACGTCAAATTTGCTCATGTTCCTAGAAAAGAGTACCAAAAAACTTAGCTGTGGATCTGGAAGTTACACTGGGTTCCTTCCTTCTGGCTCTGGCATTATGCGTAAAAGTAAAAATACTGCAACTAGAACTGAGACAAAAGTTTTTAAAAGTTGGTACCCAAAGATAAGCGCCTATGTTCACAGTTTGGCATCTGTGTAAAAGTAGCCTGATTTTCCATAGGCACTGAGCACCAACAAATCCCACTGTTTAAAACTGTGGGAATTCAGGGTTTCTAAATAAAATAATAATAAAATAATAAAAATAATAATCAGGCTGCTTAGTTTAAACATTTTACCCATAGTTAACGATTCTTTTGATGACAGACAAGATACTACGAAATCCAGCCCACTTGCCCACATCTGTATTGACCCTGCAAGGCAAAAGTTATACATATTTGCTTTTCTCGCTATGTTCAAATCTGACTCCACAGAGCAGATGTGTTGAGTAAGAAGGTGTCATTTCCTGATCACAGGTGCCCTTAAAGTTTGGCAAAAAAATAAAAATGGAACAGCTTCACTAATTTAACTTACTGCCACTATCAGTAAAGAGGTGCCATGCTAGAGTCCTAGGGCTGGGTCTACAGAACAGTCCTGAAGCCTCCCCTCCAGCACAGCTACCTGGGTAGACAGGAACAAACCCCCTTGAAAGCAGCCCTTAGCACTAGAATCACTAGGTGAAGGGCTAGGCAACACACACATCAGAACTGCAATGACAGCCATCACTGACCGTATCCTCGCACATCTTCCTTCCCAGGCTATCACAAAGTGCAGCTACGAAAGCTGTCATTGTAGGCCACTCCATGTACTTTTGAAGGCAAAAATTCTCCAAGTCCTAAGGTATACACCTTTCCCATACAGAAAATACTTTAGAGGCCTCTCTTCTGTGTATCTTGCAGACAGTGACCTAGAATGGTCGAATTCATTCTATGCATAAGCCTATGGGTTTCACAATGAATTATGAGCACATTCGTTCTAACCCACATGTTTTCATATTCCCTGGCCTATACCCATTGATCCTGGTTCTGATGGCGAACTAAACTTCCCAGTGCATTTGAAAATTAACCTGGAAATGTTTACACAACTCTAGCAGTCAGTCTAACATCAAACCCCCAATTTTCTTGTCCAGCCAATCTGCACATGGCAGGAGACTTGGTGTTAAGGGGCAGGCAAAGGTGTCTTGAATCCACATTTATGGTCCCCAATCATGGGGGCAACCAGAAACTGGGCTGTTTCCCAAAGCTACAGTGGCTCTACACCAGCCCAGATTTCCCCTACCTAGGGAAAGAGTGCAGGATCTGGCTCAGGATATCTAAAGGGGCTACAGCATTCCAAAGGCCCTGCTTCTGTGGAGTCCAACATTGACACGACACAGATTAAGTATCCTCAAAGAGTAGATGGGAATAAGGCCAGGTGTGCACTACAAATGTACATCAATATAACTACGTCGCTCAGGGGTGTGAAAAATCCACACACACCCGGCGTGATGCAGTTATACTGACCTACCCCACCCTCCAGTGTAGGCAGCACTATGTGCACAGAAGGGTTTTTCCCATAGACATTGCTACTGCCTCTCGCAGAGGTGGATTAACTACCCTGGGGGAGAAGCTCTCCCCCTAGTGTAGTAGCATCTTCACAGAGGTGCTACCATGGCACAGCTGCAGCATTTTAAGTGAAGAGCTGCCCCACAACTCTCAAATCTCAGCTTCTGGTTAACAGGGTTTCTGTGAGATACAACCCCCCTTTAAAACGATACATCATGAACTCAGAGGTGGTTTACACCGAGGAGGAAGCCAAAGTCTGAATTGTCTTTTTTCCATTTTGTAATCAGCATCAAGGGAAGACATAATTAGGACTGAGACAACAGCTTAAAGATACACTGACGACCACAGAGAAATTCCCCATTGCTGTAGGATGTGGCAGCACACTGAAGGAAAACAGTGTACTCAGGATACAGCTTTTACTGAATGACTGAAGCATTTTCACCTGCAAACACAGTTTTACATATACATATAGATTAAATACAATTAATGGGAAATCACTTGATTCCAGCTCCAAATTGACTTTCTCCCACGCGCTTTTATAAGTGTAGTAGCATTATGTATATAACTATTAGCAGTATGTATTTCTACAGCATAGAAAAAAGACTGGCTCAATATTTGACAGCAACCTACATTGCTGCAATATCTCTAGTAAGCTGGTGCCACAATTTTCCCTATAAATCCTTACTGTCAGTGGTTCAACACTCACTGACAAATCTACTCCACGCTGAAACCTGGAATGCAAGGTCTTTGCCAAGATTTTAGAAAGACAAGGTGGATGAGGTAATATCTTTTAAATCGCATCATGTTGTAGCCAAAAATTAAATAGTGTTTTTAGTTTGTCTTCTGAGTTTTGACCTTCCCCTGTTTACACGCAACGTGTGTGACAATTACAATATTGCCAACTGTCCCCAATTTATAGTAAGGCGATTTTGCTGCCTGCCACAGGAGCTCTAACTAGAGGACCCAAGTGACTGTGAGATCAAATGACACCAACTTGCACAAAGTGGTGCTGCCTGCATGTGCAGAGCTTCCAGCTTCTCCTGAAATCCCCCCAATTCTCCTGAAATCCCCCCAATTAAACACCATGTTTAATTCTGTCACCCACCCTCCTTCACCCACCCAGCCACACATCAATTATGTACTCCCCTGGCCTCACATTAATGCTGTGCTTCCTTACTCCACTTCAATTACTTCTGTGCCCCTCACCCAGACCCACATCTGCCCCTTGCCCCCAGCACCTCTCTGATCCTCCTACAGTTATGGACATTCTCTCTCCTCCCAGGCCTTAGCCGTTCCAATGGGGGTCCTTTACTTACTCATCCCAACCTGCTATTGCAGGGGCAGAAGGGAAGAGGCATCCTGAGCTTTCATAATTTCTATTCCCTCCTTCCCCCCACTTGTGAAAATGGCATCAGCTGCTGCCCCTGCTATTGTAAAAAGTATCAGCTCCTAAAGGGAGGGGCAGCACTCCCTGCCAACCGCAGCAGCTCTGATTGGCTGTTCTTCCCCAAACCACAGATAAATGAGGTAGACATCTAATCAGAGAAGGGGTTTCTTGGGAGGTCTGAAACATTGCATGGTGGCCAAAGCTTCTTTCAACATAGTGAGATTCCCTGCAGCAGGGGTCAAAATCTCCTTAATTTCAATTTTAAAAAATCACAAGATTTAGCAGCGCTGCAGTTCTTCTGGTCCTTTTGCACCAGGAACATGAGGCCTGAGATTGTGCTTGGCCCTGCATAGACAGAGGTTGAACTGGATAAATACAGTGAACCAGCATCTCTCCCAAGTGGCTTCCTTGTTCTCCAGAGTCTCAGCTTTCCATTTTTAAAAAGTCTTTTACGGTTGCAAAGAAAAAACATCAAAAACATGATAACCACAGCAGCAATATCTGCCTGAGTTTGCAGAGAGCCTGAAATAATAAGTGAATTGCCCCATTTATTTCAGGGCAAGTTAACTCAGAGGACCGTGATGACACTTTAAAACGTCCACACTACGAACTATTTCATAGCACAAACGTGGAGGAGAGGATAACTGAAGACTGTGGTGAGTGAACCATTTGTTTTGGTGCCACAGACGGGTAGATCTGGGAGATACCACAACTTATTTCCCCCCTAATCAAGAAGGAGTCAAGCCCAGCAGGGCATTTGCGCCCCAGTGAGGGGAAGCCATGCCTGATAAAACCAGGATACTTTGAACATCTGCACAATCTACTGAGAATAGTGTCCCATTTGGGCATCTTAAGTGAGTGGAGCTTGGGTAGGCAGTACTTGGAAAAGTACCACTGCCTCCGTCCCCTTTTCTTCCCAATTTGACCCCTGAACAAGGGGATCAAGAAGAAGATTCTTTGCACCCTTATCCCTTTTCCTTTGTACCGATCCAGAGGGACAGACATAATCGAGCACTCAGTGGTTTTACAGTATGAAAGCCAGACGAAAAGATGAAATGTGATTTTATATGCTTAGCACTGAAAAGTGCTTGTGGTTTTTGACAGTTGTTTTTGTAGACGACATGGCCAAAACTGGTATTTAATAAATTATCGGAAGTCAGGCAGGTATACACTGAGCTTTCAACTAATTTAACACTGGAAATTGGTGGGTGAACTGAACATCAGGGAACAGTCTAATGAAATGAGGTTGAAATTCAGCCCTGGGCAGATGGTTAGCACAAGGCTTCTGCAACACTGAAGCCCTCAAAATAGGGAATGAGTGGGACTTAAACTGTGCATAAGTCTCATGCTGCATGTCTGCACAGTGGTGAATTTTACCCTGAGTGGATTGGCAAGTATAGAAGAGATAGTGTCCTGGGTAAGGAAAAGATTCAATTTTTGCTGCTGGTCAATGTTGTTATATGTTTACCATTATTTTTATGACTTATTGATGCTCTTTAAAACCAGAATAGGAAATATATATTTCCTATGCAGAGCGTCAGCTTTATATGACACACCAGTTTAGACTCCCTCAGTCTACACACAGTTTTTGTACCACTGTCTAGAAACAGATGTAGTTAGTTAAAGTGGTACCGCTCCCTACTATCGGCAATTATACCAGAATAAGGGTGCTAATATCTGTATAGCTATTGAAATAAGCTATAGTTATAGAACTGCGTCCACACCCTATTTTAACTATTTCAGTATAAAAATTATGCCCCCTACACAAACAAACAAACAAAAAAGTGTTTAGGCTAGGCCTAAGACTCAGCAGGCTGAATTGTAAGTTGATGTATAAGTTGGGTACAAGCCTAAGGCACATGTCACAAGCTTTTGTCCTCATTTCTTTCTCTGTCAGCTCTTCGCCTGCACACTGTCCTTCCTATCATCTTTGCTTGTGGTTCTCTCTTCTCCCTTTTCTGATGTTCATTCTTCTTCTGGTTTCATCTTCTTTCCCCTGAACACCCACTAGGGCTCCCTTGCAAACCATCTGGGAGTCTCTCTCAATGTGCCCCCATTCTTTAGTACTGGCAGAGCGCTCCAGAAAGCCTTGCAAAGTGCTACTCTGCATTCATGAAGAGGTCAGTGGGCTGGTGCCCTTCCAAATCTACAGTTAAACAATGGGTGAGAAAGAAAGCTGGAAAAACAGAGCTGGGAGAACCCAGGAAGCCATGATCCTTTTGACAACAGCAGCTTTTTCTCTGTGCTGCTTGTGGCGAACAGGCTGACGTCAGTTACACCTTCAATTATAAAGCACAGATATCTATTTTGATGTATGGCATGTATATAGTTTACTTTGGAAATGCTGTTCATCTACTGTAAATAATAACACGTTCCTGCCAATTACTGCAGTTGTAAAAACCCTGCTTCCTCCTGCTTTTTACTGGCACTTTGAAATTAAATGTGCACTGTATACTAACGCATTTAATTTCCTGTATACTGCGCACATTTAACTACTTATGAATGCCCCTCTACCCTCCCTGGTACACTGCTCCTTTCACAGAAGTGTTTAAACTCTTCCTGGACTCCTGATGATGTCCACAAATGTTATAATCATGCAGCTTCACGTTATATTGCACTATGCTACTCCACCCTTTATTTCAAGGTAAATATGGTCATTGATGCTGTCATTCGGATACCAGCGAACGCCTTCACCACAGCCACACATTCAGTCGCGACCTGGCAGGAACATTAATAAATTGAATCAACTGCGTCTTCAGTGACATTGCCATTTCTAATACGCTGCCACGCTGGTGGGAGTCAGAGGGATGGATAGTGTTTCCTTGGAGACGGCTTCAGTGGGGCCAGTTGCCATACAATTTCATGATTAAGAAGTGCAGTTTTAAGAGTTATAAAATGTACATCCTTAAGACCAACAGTTCTGTTGAGCCAAATTCTGCAGTCCTTAATTGAAGTCAGTGGAAACTTTGCTGGATGAGGGATCACCGAGTTTGGACCCCTGTTGGACCACCAGAGGAAACTCAGTAGCTTTGGATATAGAGTTTAAAATACAGTTTGATTTGCACTTTGCTCTCCCTGGGATGCACAGTTAGCACATAAGGGTGTTTTCCACCCATGGGGGAAGGGTGTTTCTGGCAGACCAAGCCAGAATTACTGGCTCCTAGACCTCCTTCCCCGTAGCCCTGGGTACAGGGAGTGTGTTGGAGGCAGGAAAAAGAGTCATCAGAGCAAGATGGGCTCAGATACCCTGAGCTGGCATACCGTCCCTATGGGACTATAGCCAACTGAGCACAGTGTAGAGAGCCTGCTGCAGTCTGGTACAAAGGCTTTGTCATTGGCGTCCTGACAGCCCTAACCCTAGCAGAAGCTGCATGCAGCAGAGAATCTGGCCCAAAATAGTTCCTAAAGCATTCCTCCAGTATTACAGCCTACCGTTTCATTTCCCATTCTGAACCCTTTTCTTACAATCCAAACTGATGCTACTCATGGTCAACTATACCTGCCAACCCAGAGCTATCAGCTTCTGCAAGCCATACGGTCAAGTACATCTGCAATCTGCTGTGATCAGTGCAATTTATGCCATCAGTACCGTACTAGAGAAACCCACAGGAGAACCCGAAGGAAAGAAAGATCAAAAGCCTGATGGAACTGTGAACACTAACTTACTGCTTTGATAGTGTCCTAATGTCTGAGAACCCCGAGCTAGCAGAAGAGATTTGAAAGGAACAGAGTTAAGAGATTAAGATGAATGAGTTCTGACCTCCAAGACAGACAATATTTATGCTCTTTAAATGTTTCATATAAGCAAAGACAATAACAAAAGACTACTGCAATATGAAACCTTCCTCTCCCTTAAGAATGCTTAGCATGTTTGTGCCAACTCCATAGGCTTTTCAGTGGCATACAGTGAAGATCTGTTAGTTCACTCATGTGGACAAGCAATGACTGACTATTAGCATCTCTTCCAATGAAGACAAATTAAGTGCTATGGAAACCCAAATGCTGCGTTGATAAAAAAAGACACCTCACCTTCCCAAAACCAGTGTGCAAGTTGTTGATGTATTTTTCAATTCGAAAGCTACCTGGGGTTTAGTTTCTGGCTTATTCACCAAAACCCTATTAAATAAGGCACCAGGTGTAATAAAATGCTGTGTAACACAGTGTCATACCGTGAGACAAAACATAACACTGTGGGAAGAACTGGAACCAGTGACAGTTTTGCTACCTGCACAACACTAATATCCACATTCAAATTTGTATTTCAGCCATTCACAGAGCAGGTGCTCCAAAGGAAGGAGGCGCATAACCCACCAACGCTCTGACAACTTTAAAATCCAGTGGCATTCAGAGATGACACATTCCCAGAGTAGTCACAGCTTTACTCCTGAGGCATTGCTATGCTACACTTTTCCATGATGGTTTCTGAACAACTAGCTAACCAGAAGCCAAATGTTGCCTTGAGATTGATGGGAAGGAATGAAAGGGAAAGGTAGCCAACTATGCTTAAAAGGGAAGAGAAATATGTAGCAGCTGGCCCAATCAGTATGTGGCATCATACCAATGGCAAGAAAGCAGTGTAGCTTCACACAGATAGGAAATCCACAATAGCAATCTAGGAATGATCACAACAGGAGGAGAGGAAAAGAAATTATCGAGGAACCCTTGGAACTGCACCCTATCAAACTCGAAACACTGTCCAAATGTTTGAGTGAGCACAGCTCTAAGTTACGACAAGTTCACTCCATGGAAACACTTCAGAGGAATGTGTGGTCCACCTCAGCACCAAATGAAAGCCACCAATATACTTCAAGCCAGATACTGAATACACACCGACACCAGAAAGGCCCTGATGGTAGATGGGACCATATCAGCAGTGACAGGACATGGGTGCCAGTGTGCTCGCTGGGAGTAACAATTGTACTGACTGCCATAGACTGACCTGGAGAACACAAGTGGCACACTTTCCAGCATAACAGTGAATTCACATTCAGGATTTGCTCCTCTTCATAGCCACATCCTTTTGACATGGGCAAATATGGTAGTGATACCATACTAATGGGTCCAGATGGGCTGCTTCATGAAGCATGTGTCCTATTATACATCCATAAAAGCCATCGCTGGCCCATACAGTTAAGAAAGGGGAAGAAACTGGCTTCAGTATACAGTACCAGTCTCCTCAGGCAACTCCTTCTCCATCATCCTATCATTTGCAGTCATGAGTTCTGCAGGATCTGGGAAACTGAGCAGCATGCGGCAAGTGACCACAGCAGATGCTGTCAGGCACAGACATAGGACAAGTACATAAGCATCAGGGTTCAGTAGGATGCCACATACCCTCGACACCACTGAAACATATCTATGCGGTAGGTACTGAAAACATCCATCACAAAATGCTTAGAGACTAGGACACTCACACAGACTAAGATATGTTAACATATTAACTCAGATATCCCAACCAATCAGTACCCTGACCATCCAGCTCTCAGTGATTACACTGTTGACAGGAAGCAATAACCACCAAAGATCACCTGGTGATAACTCAGAGACTGTGTGACCCCAGTTCAGGGGTGACATGCAGACCCTTCACACTGAGGTCTGTTTGGATATTCTGGTGCCATGCTGAATACTGACAGCAATCAGGGCAAAAGTAATGCAGCTGGTTACACAAGGACACAGACTAACAGCAGGGGAGTCTCTACTGAAGCCATATTTGCATGTAGCTTCAGATACTGATTGAGCATGTATAAAATGAACTCCTTTTCTCTTCTTTCTCCATTTGCTGTCTGTAGCCAGAATACTGCAAATAAGCTTTAAAATGCTTAAACACTTGCTCATCAAAATACATTTAACAGCAAGTCAGAGATAAACGATTCTTTACATATGAGGGCAAATGCCCCCCTAAATGTTTTAATTCAAGTGTGCACAGAATGGTGGATGGACTAAAGAGTTGTTTTGAAAACAGTATCTCAGTATCCTGAAATTAAGCACAGCAGGTGGGAAGACTAATTTAAGATAAGATATCATATGTTTATTTGCTAGTACACTTTTGTCAGGTCCTTTGGGGAATAAGGGTTAGGAAAACAGTGTGTTCATCTTTCCTACAAATTAGTTTACTGAGCAGTCAGCATGATAAACGCTTCAGGAGAACACACAAGTATTATTTGACTGTCAAATAGTTTTAAAATGGAATTTTCACTTTTTATTTTAGTTTGTATGTTCTATAGTAATAAAGTTACAATGAAGGCAGAATCAGCATGAAAATACTATGTTAAGGGAGGATCAGCATGAAAAATACTATGTTATAGCAGAAAATGTATCTCAGTTTGATTAAAAAAGGAGAAACGTATCAAAGAAAATATGGTGCTGATCATCATCAATTCAATATAACAAAACAACAATTACTGTTTAGCAGTTCATCCCCATACTTAATCCATAGAGTATTAATTTCCTCCTTACTTATATATAGTAACTGAGGAAAGCCTGCCAATTTCTGAAGTGTCTTTAAAAAAAGGGGTGGGGATAGGGGGAAAGAGTGCGTAGAATAGCTTCTTTACTAAAAGATGGGGTGAGGTCCCCTTCTGACAATCCTTGACAGATGGGTACCTAACCACTCTCAGATCATTAATGATCCTCATTATTTCTGAGGAAATTAGTGTCAGTTAGGTGTCTAAGCAGATCATTTAAGAATGAAATTGTATTCCTCAGTTAGGCTAGATCTGTATTGTGTTCAAGGGTAGCAGAACAGCATAAGCTATGCAAAATCTTTCTGCTATTACTGAACACAACACCATCTTTAATACACCAGAAAACATCACCACCACATTCTTGATGTTCAGGTTTCTGACTGAGGCCAAAATTTTGAAACCTGGGTGCCTACACATACATCCATATATCTAAGCTTACCCATATACACCTCTACCCCGATATAACACCACCTGATATAATATGAATTCGGATATAACGCGGTAAAGCAGTGCTCCGGGGGGGCGGGGCTGCGCACTCCAGCGGATCAAAGCAAGTTTGATATAATGTGGTTTCACCTATAACGCGGTAAGATTTTTTGGCTCCTGAGGACAGCGTTATATTGAGGTAGAGGTGTAATTAATAGGCTATGGATTAAATATGGATGAACTAGTGTTATACTGCTAAACAGAAATTGTTGTTTTGTTATACTGAACTGATAATGATCAGCACTATATTTTCTTTGATATAATATGTCTCCTTTTCTAATTAAGCTGAGATACATTTTCTGCTTTAACACAGTATTTTTCATGCTAATCCTGCCTTAACAGATAGAAATGGTCTGACTTTTCAGAGGTGTTGACCACCCACAAATCACAGTGAATTCAATTGGAGCTAGAGGTACTCAACATCTTTGAAAAAGCTTTTATTTAGGTGCCTAAATTTGGGCACGGGGTTGCAAATTTTGCCTTTAGGTCTTAAACATAATTTGGTAATTTTAGGAGAAAGCATTAAAGCCCCATTGGGTTAAACACTGGAAAACACCAGACACCCTTTAAAAGGGATTAATAAATGAGTAGAGATTAACCCACTAAATAAAAAGGTCTTCTAGTTACAAAAACAATAGCTTTGAAAGAAAATTACTGTTTCTATTCAGCTCACACAAGATATTGATAAAATTTTATATCTCAGGATATTTAATACATTTTTTATTATGCCAGCATAGCATTAATGTTATTAACCACATCATTTCCGACTTTCTATTCAAACTTCCTAGCTGACAGCTCAAACCTCTATGTGCAGGAAAATGTATGAAATCTATAATAACCATGTCTACAAAGCAATACAATAAATAGCAGGAGTAAAAGAATATTTTGACGAGACATGCTTATGTAAAGAGTGGGGGTAGAGGATCAGATTCAGATTTGATTTTTTGTGAGGTTATGGCTGTGCATTCATTTTTATTTTTAAAGAGCCAAGGATATTACTGCCGAGTGTAACTGAATTAACTCCTGTAATCACTTTATTAATAGAAAAGCTGAGCAAGTTTGCAAAGATTTTGATCACTGGAATGGAACTGGTATATTAACAGGTCATCAGTCTGTCATTTAAAATGAACAAAGCAATTGGTATGTTAATGCTAAAGTGAGGCCAAAGCTTTAGTCTCCTTTCCCACGGACTAGCTAATGTATACTAGCCAATATCATAGTGAGATAAATTACAAATGTTTTCCACCCCATATCGCACCTACTCAGTAGATTTATTAAGGTGCCAAAACTGCTCTCAGTAGTGAATTGATAAACAATCTTCAAAAAATTGTATTATATATTCTGAGATATACAACTGTTTCAATATCTTATGGGAGCTGAACAGAAATGGTCATTTTCTTTTAAAGCTCAGAGGTAGCCTGATTAAAAGCTGAATCAATTAGTCCTCCTTAAAATGGGATCCTGCTTTATAACAAAACCACAGCTTGGTTTATGTCAAAATACTGGACTACTGTGCATGAAAAGCATTCTGAATAGAAAGAAACCCTGGCTACACCTCTGTTAACCCCAGCTCTGATTAAGAAAAACTGGGAAGCAGAGTGTACCCATCTGAGGAAGTTCTAAGTATTTGAAGCATGTAATTATTTTCTAAAACAGGAAAGCGCATTCCTATGACACTGCTAGCATTCTCTTAAGTTAGAGAATCAATCTGTTGCAAGACATCTAATCATTAAAACATACTGGTGCCAAATCATTAGGATCCTGAAGCTATTTTCTTATTATCAAGCAAAGTCCATTCAATATTTGCAGACGGGGAGATTCTAAAAATGAACCACTTTACTCAGTGTAAGTAATCTATTGCTTTTTGCATTAAGAGCCAAATCCTGCCTTGCCATAATGCATTGGTTCCAAGCCGTTTTCACCAGATAACTCCCCTCCTTGCCCATATCCTCTTGTGCCCCGACCAGGAAGAGCTACAAGGTCACTAGTTCTTTTTTCCCCGTCAATTCTCTCCACATCTCCATCCTTCTGTCCTCAATCTGTGGCCTCATTCTCTACTTTTTGTTCATTTTTGCACTTTTCCTAGGGTATTTTTGCTTGCCCCCCTTGTTATTCCCTTCACCAGAAGGCTGCATGCTGCTTGGAGTGATTCTAGTGGTGGCTCCAAGGCCAGAACATGTGCTCTTGCTATGTGCAGAGTATTTCTGAGACCATGTGAGACACCCCAAGTCCAGGCAGCCATGCTGCTTGGTTAGCCATATATATGAGGTCTATTTCTGTGGCCTGCTCTGTTAGGGATTGCAACAGGAGAAAGAAAGGAAGGAGATAACCACCATTTTACCCACAAACCACATTTGCAATGAGGAAGCAGAGTGAATATGAAGTCAGGCAGTTTTTCCCTATCTTCACTGCCCTGTCCCACCAGCCTTCCCAGATTTGTCTGGTGCCCAAACCAGGGGGAGATCTTCAGTTTGATAAACACTGCCTTACTCGTATTAATACCTTCACTGACGTATAGGAGTCGAGTCATGTAACACACACAGGATTGGCCCAAGATAAGGAAAAAATGCTAGTAATTATTTTCAAAAAGTTGCAGTAATTTTTAAGAAGCTGACAAATAATTTGTGTCTTATTGTTGTTAAATGAATTAGTATTAGGCCAAGTATTCAAAACTCTACAAACCCTATCCAAACCGGGCCGGTTTGTTTACCTGCCCCATCCTAAGGATCGGCCAATCACGGCTCCCACTGGCCGCGATTCGCCGCTCCAGGCCAATGGGTGCTGCGGGAAGTGGCATGGGCCAAGGGATGTGCTGGCCGTGGCTTCCCGCCACCTCCATTGGCCTGGAGCGGTGAACTACGGCCAGTGGGAGCCGCAATCAGCCGAACCTGTGGGTGCGGCAGGTAAACAAACCGGCCCAGCCCACCAGGGTGCTTACCACGTGTCAAAAATGCCGATCCCTGAATTAGAGAATTGATCTGAATTCAGCAAGATGAAATTCAATGAAGTGCAAAGTACTGCACTTAGGAAGGAAAAATCAAATGCACAAATACAAAATGAGGATTATCTGGGTAGGCAGTCAGTAATATTGCAGAAAAGGACCCAGTGGTTATAGTGGATCACAAACTGATATGAACCAACAATGTGAAAGGCTAATATCATTCAGGGATGTATTAACAGGAGTGTTGTATGTAAGACATGGGAGGTAATTGTCCCACTATTCTCAGTACTGCTGAAGCCTCTGCTGGAGTACTATGCTCAGTTTTGGGTGCCACGAAAGAAGTGAACATACCGGAGACATTCCAGAGGAAAGCAACAAAAATGATAAAAGATTTAAAAAACATGAGCTATGAGGAAAGTTTTCAAAAAAACTAGGCATATTTAGATTAGAGAAAAGACTGAGGAGGGAGCTCATAACAGTCTTGAAGGCTGTTATAAAGACAATGGTGGTGAATTGTTCTCCATGTCCACCAAAGTCTAGAACAAGAAGCAATGGGCTTAATCTGTAGTAAGGCAGATTTAGTTTGGATATAGCTAGAAAGTTTTTCCTGACAAGGACAGTTACGTACTGGAATTGGTTATCAAGGGAAGTTATAGAATCACCATCATTGGAGGTTTAAGAATGGGTTAAACAAATACCTGACAGCATAGGCGGCAGGTTCGTATAATTTTTGGTGGGGCCCAAAATGGTGGTCCCCCCCCACCCCCCGCTCTCACCCTGTAAGCTGACATAAAATGAAGCTACAATGCGTCAGCACCACAAGATTACAAGGGTCAATTAAAAGTGGAAAGTCAGAAGCAGCACTTGCCTGCTTCAATATACAGTATTAAATTTTGTTGCACCTGTTGTGACAAAGTGGGAATGTTCTTAATGTTTTCTCTGAATACTGTGTGGGTGCCTCAGTTTCCCCTGCAAAGTGCCAACTGATGGTGTTGGGGACAAAGAGATCAGGTGGCCTCCTTGTCTGGAAGAGACACAAAGGCCAGATGAGGGAGTGTCAGTTTGGAGCTGGCTGGGGAAATCGGGAGAGGCCCAGAACTTGGGTCTGGGCTCCCCACCCCCCCAAGATGGACCTGACTGAGGGGTCCTGTTTTCTGTACCTACAAGCTCTGTTTTAGACTGTATCCCTGTCATCTAATAAACCTTCTGTTTTACTGTCTGGCTGAGAGTCACATCTGACTGCGGAGTTGGGGTGCAGGGACCTCTGGTTGCCCCAGGACCTGCCTGGGCACACTCGCCATGGAAAGTGCATGGTGTGGAAGGGCATGCTGAATGCTCCGAGGTCAGACCCAGGAAGGTGTGAGCTTCTTGCCCTGGAGACAGTATGCTCAGAGAGGAGGCTCCCCCAGAGTCCTGACTGGCTTTGTATGGAGTTGTTCCAAAGCATCCCAGCATCCCCTTCCACACCATGCACTTCCTGGAAGTCTGCACAGGCACTGACACTCCCTCCTCCGGCCTTTGTCTCTTTTCCAGGCATTAGGAGGCCACCTGATATCTTTGTTCTCCAACACCTTCAGTTGGCACCTTGCAGAGGGGTGGCCCAGGCTATCAGTTGCCTGGAGGCAGGGTTGCAGCCATTATCTGTGCAGACAGCATCACACTGTCCCTCTAGGGCTTTACAACAATCACACCCCCTTATCCCACCATCTAGAGCCTTAAGAAATGCATTGGGGAAACTGAGGCACACAGACAGTATTCAGAGAAAACACCTGTATACGACCAGTTACATACTTTGAAGGGTGTAAAATAATCAAATATTGTGCTAAATACAATGATACTCCAAACTGACCACCAAATTTAAGTTGCACGTTTTTCCCCTCAGGTGAGGGTTCTGGGGTGGGGCTGGGGATGAGGGGTTCACAGTGCAGGAGCATGCTCAGTGCTGGGGGTGCAGGCTTTGGGGTGAGGCAGGGCTGAGGATGAGGAACTTGGGGTGCAGACAGGCTGCCCCAGAGCTAGGGCCAGAGAGGACTCCCCATCACCACCACTGGCAGCAGCAAGCTCCAGGGGAGGGACCCCTCCTCTCCCCCCCTGCCCCCCAGAGCACACTCACTCTGCACCACAGTCACTGCATATGTTCCTAGGCCCCCTCTAAGGTCCAGAAAGCTCACTCCCCTCCCCTATGATGGGTACTAGGGGGTGGGGGGGGTTGCCATCACAGGTGGCCTTCCATGTTGCTGCCCCTCACCATAACTTCACTGTGGATGGGGCTGCCCCTTGCCCAGCATGGGGCAGAAGTGGGGTCTGCATGGTGATGGCTATGGGGCGGGGGAGCAGGGACGGGTGTCATAAAATTCACCCAAGCCCCAGCTGCTCAGGTAGGTCTATGAATCCCCTCCCCCATCTGCCCTGTGGTGGGTGGGTGCTGGAGGGGAGGGGCACTGCCTTCACATATGGCTTCCTGCCTCCCTGACCCCTGCTGCAGGCTGCAGCCCCTCACCGTAGCTTCACTGGGGGACGGTGGGAGGGGATGGCATGGGGCTGCCCCTTCCCCAGCGTTGGGCAGGAGTGGGGGCTGGGGGGGGAAATCATAGGGTCAAACACTCACGGAATCCCCAGCAGCTGCTCAGGTGAGTGAGGTCAGTCTCCGAGTCCTGGCCGGAAGTCCCCTTTGTGTCTCCTCCAGGTAGGGGGAGGGGAGGGCTGCCAAACATGGCACAGCCCCCTCCACTCCGCTCCCCTCCCCTCCCCCGGCCGGTGCTCCAGCAAGCAACAGCAGCTTGCATTGCTGTGTTATATTAGCCCTTAGGCAGCAGCCGGCAGCAGCAGAGGCAAGGGAGAGAGACGTGCTGTCTGGTCTGCGTTCAGGCAGGGAAGCTCTGGGGCTGGGCGGGGAGGGGGGAAGCTCCGGGGCTGGCAGCGGTGGCGGCGGCGGGGGGGGCGCTCCAAGCAGGGGAGAAAACATTGGTGGAGCAGAGCCCCTGCTTGGGAATATTCCTGGGGCTAAAGCCCCAGGGAGCCCATATAAGTCGGCGCCTATGCCTGACAGGTATAATCTAAGTATACTTGGTCCCGTGCCTCAGAGCAGGGGGATGGACTAAATGACCTTTCTTGAGGTCCATTCAATCCCTAAATTTTCATGAATTCTATGTTGCAATGATCTGTCTTGACCTATTAGGGATGGATAAGGGTTTTTCAAAACATCAACATCGATTTCAGAAAAGTTAATGACATCAGATGGGCTAGCAACAGTAGCTTAAGAAGTTAAAATCATATCATGGATGTTGGTTAAGGGACAGATTCCAGTACCTGTAATCATGTTGAATAGTGTGAGTACTTCAGTGGTGCCATTTGTGGAGCAAGGTACTATTTAACATAACCTGGCCCCTAAACTTTTTGTTTAGTTCAAAGTGCCATACGACTGCATATAAAGAAAGTTCTACGGGTGGCTTTAAACTGATGTTTCTATGCATGGGGCTTGTCAAGGTTCCTTCCCCACTCTGAACTTTAGGGTACAGATGTGGGGGACCTGCATGAGAAGCTCTAAGCTCAATTACCAGCTTAGATCTGGTATCGCTGCCACCATTCACAAGCACTCTCTTCTTTGGGTAGCCTTGAGAAATTTCACCAATTTCCTGGTGAACACAGATCCAAACCCCTTGGATCTTAAAACAAAGAGAAATTAACCATCCCCCCTCTTTTCTCCCACCAACTCCTGGTGGATCCAGATCCAACCCCCTTGGATCTAAAAACAAGGAAAAAATCAATCAGGTATTAAGAAAAAAGGCTTTTAATTAAAGAAAAGAAAGGTAAAAGAAAACCCTCTGGGAAAGATTAGCATACCAGCTACTCTCACAGACAACAGATTCAAAACACAGAGGCTGTTCCCCTGGGCAAAAACTTAGTACACCAATGAAAATACCCCAATACCCAATTTGATTCTACCTCTAATTGCACAAGACAGGTTACAAAGAAATAAACATAAACCTATTTATTCCTTTCTAAAACTTACTATTCTGATAAGAGGCTGGTTCCTTGATCTTTTTCACTCCGGCTGAAACTGAGACTCTAAACAAAGGAAAACTTCCCTCCTTCCTTTTGAAACATCTTGTTCCCCCATTGGTTCCTCTGGTCAGGTGTCAGCTAGGCTAGGTGAACTTCTTAACCCTTTACAGGTTAAAGACATTAACCCTTAACTATCTGTTTATGACTGGGCTTTCAATAGTAACACCACTAAAACAGAAAGAAATCAAAGTGGGAGGCTCCTGATGAAAGAGGTTCCATGTTGTTGTTTGTTAAAATGCAAATTGATCTGTTCCTGCTGCCTTTAGCTGCCAAAGAATGGCCACTTCACCAGCAACTGCTAATCAACTTTGAAGACACCTAGCTAGAGGCATCAACTTGTCTTTTGTCTTTGAGAAACAGGTTTACCCACTCCCCAGACTTGTCTGGTAAACAGAATTCAGTCATGATTTGAGCTTATTTACATTTACATATAATGTCAGTACAGACATTTCACCATGATATTACTGACCAGCAATATTTTGTACAACGATTATATTACAATGGTGTGCAGGGTGTGAATACAGGGGTGCATTCAGTCACAGAAGTTATTTGTCCTTAGGATAGGGACTTACACAGATGGTGTGCTTTTTAAATGTACAAACTAAGTGGGCATAAAATAACTTTTAAACTGAGATAAAGTGGCCTAAACTTCAGTTACTAGGAGACAAAGGCCAACATACATCCAATATCAGAGGCTTAGAATAATGGCACAAGCAGTCTATTTTGTAGTTGTGATGGGAAAAAAACCCTCAACAGTAAAACAAGTCTATACAGGGTGCCAACTTTTGATTTGATTCCAAAACAAGCAAGCACAAATGAAGGCCTTGATCCTGCAACATTCAAGTGTGTGAGTAACTTTACAAATGTGAGGAGATAACTGAACTCCTTAGCCTACACCTGTATGTAAAGTTACTCATGCACACGAGTGTTTGCAGGATCAAGGCCATAACCTTTTGATCTTTTCTCTCTCCCTGAAGGAACTGTTACTACAGCCTACCTTTGGGGAAACTCAGTCAGAATGTCTCCTTGTGACCACAACCTTTGTGGTCAGTTGTTAGCTGTGTGTGTGTTCTCTCTGCATGCTGCACTGGCTCTGGCCAGATAGTCCGTACCACAGACCTCAGGCGAACCGCCCAAGAAGACCACAGACTCAGTTCAGTGGCGAAGGAGCTCGGCCAAGTTTATTGTTAATGAAGCACAGTCCTAGCACTGGGTAGGTTCTACAGGGACACTTACACATGTATGCCCATTACAAGGGACTCAGCTCAGGGAGTGGTAGGTCTTGCCCCTCCCCCATTGGCCAGACAAAGACACTCCTCCTGCGATCCGTCTAACCATCTCTATCCATCACCCTGTCATCCTAACTTTATCTTTAGGAGGGGTCAGTGTGCCCCAGTATCATCTTCGGGGAGTGTGTTTATACCATAACTTTTTGGGAAGTGTTCTGGCACCTCCCTTCTGGGATGTGTTTACATGAATACTTAGTGCTTAGGAGTGTTTGTGTTTTTGTAACACCAGCTGACTATTCTTGCCAAGTTCATGTACCAGACAGTGACCCTGCAAGCAAACATCTGTTTTCTAACAGGGCCTGACTTTTGCTCATAGCCTGACTCTTGCTAACTTTGCTTTATATCAGCAGGACCCAACTTAACTTTGGGCCTTAGGCCTTGTCCCAGGCCATATGCTTCATGCTTTTCTTTCTACTACACAGCCCATTAGAGAACCAGCAACAATAGTCCAGGAATTTTTTGCTCTATCATAAAACAAAAACCTAACTAGAAAATATACTATACATATTCTTAGGGTGGCCAACTTTCTAATCGCACAAAACCAAACACCTCTGCCCCTAGAGCTCGCCCCCTCTTCAAGGCCCCTCCCTCCATCGCTCGCTCTCTCTCACCCTCACTCACTTTCACCGGGCAGAGGCAGGAAGTGCGGGCTCCCAGATGGGGCCAGAAATGAGGGGTTCAGGGTGCAGGAGGGAGCTCCAGGTTGGCACAAGGGGTTGAGGTACAGGAGGGGGTGAGGGCTCCGACTGGGGGTCCGGGCTCTGGGATGGCTGGGGATGAGGGGTTTGGGATGGAGGAGCTCCGGGCTGTGGCCGTGGGGTTCAAGTGCAGGAGGGGGCTCAGGGCTGGGGGTGTGGGCTCGAGGAGGGGCCAGGGATGATGGACTTGGGGAGTAGGAGGGCACTCAGGGCTAGGCCAAGGAGTTGGGCTGCAGTAGGAGGTAGGGGATGTGGGCTGCAGTAGGGAGTTTGGGTGTGGGAGGGGGCTCAGGGCTGGGGCAGGGCGTTGGGGTGCAGGAGGGGGTTCTGGGTGTAGGTTCTGGGTGGTGCTGACCTCAGGCAGCTCCCAGAAGCAGCCGGCATGTCCAGCTCCTAGGCACCAGGGCAGCCAGGGGGCTCTGTGTGCTGCCCTCGCCCACAGGCACTGCCCCCGCAGCTCCCCTTGGCTGCAGTTTCCAGTCAATGAGAGCTGCGGAGGCGGCTCTTGGGGCAGGGGCAACACAGAGCCCCCGTGGCCACTCCTGCACCTAGGAACCAGACATGCCAGCGCTTCTGGGAGCCGTGGGAAGCCAGGGCAGGCAGGGAGCCTGCCTTAGGCCCGCTGCACTATTGGCCAGACTTTTAGCAACCTCGTCAATGGTGTTGAACAGAATTGTACCAAGCCATAAATCTGCTTCAAAGAGCCCAGTATACCCTATTACAAATCTAGTCATATTAAATAATTGCTGATAACATTTTATTGTAATTAAAACTAACCAAATGAAATCAAATATTAAGTAAAATGCTGTGGCTTATATTCTTTAGGCTGTGGGGTACATCCTCCACAACTCCCTTCACAGGCACAGAGTCCTGAACACAGGTTGAGCTATGCACACTAGGGGTCTGAACCTCCACGGCAATGAGTGCCCTCAGCTCTTGTAGTTGTAGACATCAACAGGGGCTCAGGATTGGGCCCCAACTGCACACCCAAGTGCAGCTCCACAGGGGTGAGCAACATCTGAGTGTGCTGGGGGATTTTGGCAGTGGGAGCTGGCAAGGCCAGTTGGATCCCCGAGTAAGCAGATCCAAAGGCCATGTGGAGACAGAGCCACAGGCCACAGGGACTGAGCGTGACATACATCACATCGCATGCCGGTAAATAGGAACAGAGAAAGGTGAGTCTGTAATAACTACAATGCTGGTATGTGACTCAGTAAATATGATTTGTGAGGGAGAGGGGACAACACTAAATTTGGCTCTTTTTATGCTACAGGAGCGCCACAAATCTGTTTTCCCGCTGAATATTTGCTTTGATTAGTGGAATGAGATTTAGCATGAAAATAGTAAATGTGGTCTCAAGGCTGGAGTTGTATGAGAGTTTATATTTTTAATTTTTTTTCCAAATAAAAGCACTAAACCAGCTAAGATATTTTATCTAGCCCCTGATCATTAACTTAGAGCATCAATGACCCATTAAAAAGCAGCAAGACACGAGTCAGCAAAAGACTTTTTAAGGCAGCTCACAGTGTGCTCTTACCGTTGCCCTGACAACCAGCTGTCTTCGCTCTTTGGCAATTGCTGCGGGTGGAACAACTTTTAGATTCCTCATTATAATGTTGTTATTGTTACAAGACAAAAAAAGCTGAAAGTAAAATCATGCCAAATATAGCTCGTGCACCCAGGCAAGGAACACTTAGCAAGTCTGATTTTTAAATAGGTGTCATGACTGGGGCACAGTCTTATCTCACAGCACTGTCAATCAATATGTATTGTCTGGAGACACTCTGAGTCTTAGATGGTGGGAGTCCTACAAGTACCTAGGTAGATAGATGCTGTAAATGTAAATTCCCATCTGTGTGGTTGAGTTTGGGCATTCTCTCTCTCCCCCTAAAGCCAAAGGAAAAATTCCCATCAACATCAGAACCAGCACTCTTGGCAAGCACTCCTACTTGTGACAGACATGCCTAATTTGCATAGGATGAAATTCACTCTTATATAGAAGGCCAGCATGAGGTCTATGCACCATCTAAATCCCACTTGAGCCTTGTTTCACAGTGGTGGCTTTAACCCATAACCTTCATGTCACAGTATTTTGGACAGTGTGTGGAATTCTCTCTCTCTAATCATCCACTTTTTTTAGTAATAAAATGTTAAACTTGTTCTTAACGTGCAAGCATAACAACTCTGCACCACGAATACAGGAGCATAGCTTTTTAAAATCTGTCAGATTAGACTCAGGACTAAACCCTAGCTTTGTTCCAGGTATTAATGAATTTAAAGCCATTCCGCCTCCCTGTGCATTTTCCCGTTAATTTCGGAGTAGTGCCACAGTCATCTGGGTGACGAGGAGAACGGAGTTATTTTAAGAAAACATCCCATGTGGAAATATATGTAGAGATATTCATGTTAATCTAAATATAAACTGAGAACAGCCCAATGAAATGTTGTTTGTATTTCTTTGGCTGACACCCAACCCCCACTTGTATGTTACTGTTAACTCCCCCATCCAAAGTAAAAGAGCGAGCCAATAATAGGAAAGCTTCTGGGACACCTCATGCTCTCAGTTCCTCTGGTATAAATCTGGAGCAGTTCCATTAGTTTCAATGGGCTTATTCTGTATTTACATCAAAGCAACAGAGCAGAGTTTGCAGTTATATCTGGTTGTATCTAAATAGATTTGGGAGAATAGGTCCCATCATCAGTCTAGCACATTAACAACTACAGATTTATAATCTGCACTACAAATTGCTGGCCAAAAAATCAGATATAAATCATCTGACAGCATGTCCTTGGCTTGCACCCTATGCTCTACAGGCCATCACAAGGTCAATGTTTCACTGAGTTGCTGCCATTTACATCTTCGCAGTTTCAACATTAATATGGCATTTGTTTTCAGAAAACTGAATTCCTCCCCTTCCTGGTGCTCCCTCTCTGAAATAACCCAGTTACCCACACAATCCATGTTCATTAGCATGCAAGCAAATATACCATGCTGTCATTTTCCTAGCTCCTATTTATAGTCATTATATTATTAACAGTTGTACTGTTTATCAAATAGAGGCTGTCATGGATCATGAAACTGAACAGACAGTTAAACTGATCTTTTAATTATAACTTTTAAGCTAAATTGTTACGTACTTGATTTAGAACTTAACGGGCTTTTAAATACTCCACTAGAGAAAAAACAAGGCAAAAAAAATCTTTTCATTTCCAAGTAAACCTAACAAAAACCACTCTTTGTACCATGCATACCAGAGTTTATTTATCAATCAAGATGATTTAATATTAGAAGACTCTTAACCATCAAATGCAGAGGATGGAAAATGAACCTTCTGACATATTTTATCCACGCAGCAATTCTAATTGGCATTAGTATGCTTAAAAGCTTAGTGCGAAATTTACCCATCACACCAAAAGTTTGAGGAATCAGGTTTTCTGCAGGGTTCTAAGGCCTGGGCTACACTAGCGCAGGGGTTCGAACTAAGATACGCACCTTCAGCTACGCAAATAGAGTAGCTGAAGTCGAAGTATCTTAGTTCAACTTACCTGGCCATCCTCACGGTGGCGAGTCGACTGCCGCAGCTCTCCCGTCAACTCAGCTCACTCCTCCTGCTGAGGTGGAGTACGGGCATCGATTAGTGGACTGATTTATCGCGCCTAGATGAGATGCGATAAATCAATCCCCGATACATCGAACACTACCCGCTGAGTCGGCGGGTAGTATAGATGTACCCTAAGAAGCATTACTGGGAAGACTTTCATGCCCTCAATCCAGGGACAGGCCTCAGGGCTGCAATACAGTCCCTCCACAGCCATTATACCAGGATGTAGACTGAACCTGGCTATTGCTACTCTGTATCTCCCTCACACAACAGTTTTGTTCCTCAGAATTCACATGGGCACAGGTCCCATGGGTACTCTGACACTTGAGCTGTTTGGAGTCTTCCCTCTCCCCTGTAGAGCCCATTGCAATAATCTGAGCTCAAGGTGACAAAAGCAAGGATCATGATAGCAAAATTAGAACCTGAAAGAAACAGACACCACATCATTGCCATATACAGATGAAAAAAGGCCACTGCACTCCCTGATGTGACGTGATTGTCTAACAGCAGCGATCAGTCCAGCAATACCCCTAGACTGAAAGTTCTCATAACACAGGATAGAGACATGCTCTCAGTTAAAGGGACAGGTAATATCATTGCTACACCATCTGGTTGCTTCCCCCATCCAACCATCATCAATTACATCTTATCCAGACTTATCCATCTTATCCGTATCCCAATCTCTAGCAAACACTGCATACGAATTTGACAGCATTGGCAGGGTCAGATAAAATACAGATAGCTGGGTGTCATCAATGTACTGTGCATGCCTCTTTACTAACCCTTACACTAATGTCCCCATTAACCAAGAGAAAGGTAAGATGCAGCCCTGCAAAATTCCAGGAGAACATCCTTAAGTCAATTTTGGGCAACTGCCTAAAACCACCATCTGGCATTTCTCTGAGAGAGAGAAATGAAGCCACTGAAGGGCAACTTGCCTCTTCTGCTCCTCCTTGGGTTCCCAGGTGAGTCACAATACATCATATGATCAATGCTATCAAAGGTAAGTGGTAGATCTAACAACATCAGCACAAATACCATACGTCATCAGGAGGACAAGACTATTGGCCAAAGCAATCAATGCAGTCTCTGCAAATAACCAAGTTTGCATCCTGACTAGCATGGGTCAAGGAGATATGAGACATCTAGCTGCTCAGAGGACTGCCTCACCACACACATCTCAGGATCCAAAACCAGAAAATTTGATACCGGACAATAGCTGCCCAGATTATCAGTATCAAGTACCTTCTTAAAACTAAATGCTGCATGATGTTGCCCTGACTGTAAAATAAAATGTTGACATTATCTTTGTTGGCAGCACATTTTTGGACTTGGTACAATAAAAAGCTGAATACATTAAACCGCCTTAAAAAAGCTTCATTCCCCAGTGAATTATAAAATGAGAGAGAATTCTATTACTAGATGATATTTGTGCCCACTAGTCCAATGAAATATTATTGAGAGGTACTTTGCAACTCAAAGAGAAAAACAATGTATGAGAGGGGGAACATGCTAGGAACTGCCTTGCTGTGTGTTGCTGGTACTGTATGCCACCTTCACACATTTGGTGATGGCAGTTCCCAGTCATGTTTCCCCCCAAACTGCACTGAAGACATGGAACAAGTATATGATGATGTGTTTCTGCTCTGTCTACTGTTTTCTAGAGAAATGTTCACACAGTGCAGTACCAGATACTGGATGGAACTGGTCCAGAAAAATTTGAATGGCAAAGAAAGATGACTCAGTGGGGGAATGAAAATCCACTGTGATCACAAGGAACAGAGTGTTGGAATTGCAATGGTATGGCCATGGGTGGACCACCGCTTCTGGTCCCAAAGAACCAGCACAGTGTGGTGAGACATTATCTTGGAAACCTGGGATGATGACCAGTGGCTGAAGCACTCCGTAATGAGGAAGTAGTAGACCTTCATCGAGTTGTGCAAGGAGCAACAGACCATTCGATTTCAGAAACACATACCAGTGCAGAAGCAGGTGACTATCACCCTTTGGAAGCTGGCAACACCTGATAGCTATCGGTCAGTTGCAAACCAGTTCAGAATTGGGAAGTCAGCTGGTTGCTCAGGTTTGCCAGGCTATCAATACTGAGATCTACCCAAGGGTGGTGGCCATAACCTAAATACCTTAAATTACTGCAGGGTTTTTAGAAGATGGGGTTTCCAAATTGTGCTGGGGCCATTGATGGAACACACACCTTATGCTTTGCCCACTTAAGGGGGCCAGTGAATATGTGAACTGCAAAGATTATTATTCACTGTTTCTCCAAGGCTTTGTGGACCACAGCGGTTGGTTCACGAACATGAATACTGACACATGGGAAAGGTCTCTGATGCCATGGTGCTCAGGAAGTTGGGGCTACATTGTGGGGTTGAGGGGGGGGAGAAGGGTCTTTTTTCCGCTGTAATGATGTGTTTAAGTACAGTGTTTCTGTGCCAAAATTTATTCTGGGAGCCCCTGCATATTGCTCCAACGGTGGCTCATGAAGCCATACCCCAACATCGCAGACCAAGAAAAGGGGAATTCGAAAACAACCTGAGTAGCTGCAGAATGGTGGTGAAGAGGGCCACTGGATGGCTAAAGGCCCATTGGTGATCCCTCCAGATCCATCTGGATGCTAATATGGGCAATGCAGTTCAGACTATTGTGGCATGCTGTGCTTTGCACAAAATATGTGAGGCTAAAGGGAAATACTTCCATGCTTAGTTGGCATAGGACAGATCTGTTTCTCAAAGCCTGTACAGGCAGTCTGCTCCCACCCCTGTGCACACAGCTTCTGTTTCCCAGTGGGCCAAGGAAATTTGTAATTCTGAGTGCTCATACATCAGGGAACAGCAGGGACCCAGAATGTGACTTGGGCCTGCACTGAGGGACACTATTGTGACGCTATGGTACTGCTGGAAAGCCCAAGAGAGTATTGCCACATGCTTCTGTTGCAAGACACCTCGGTGGGTTTCAATCCCCAGCAGCCAACGTCAATACACTAACTGCAAGTAGACAACTGAGGGAGAGCCCTCAAGGTTAACACCTTTGGCCGTAGTTTTGTGCTGAGGAGAATTTTAACACACTTCAAGGGCATCACTGAGCAATGTTTTTGTTCTATGTTAACTATTCTGTTTGGGGTTGCTTTAAGGGAAGAACTGCATTAAAGTAATTTTTAAAAAATTCTGGAAGGTATTAGGAGGTACTGCGCATGTTCCTTCCTCACAGCTCCATTGCTCACACTACTTATCAGGTGTTATGCATCATTACTCCCATGGTTTTCACTGGTGACTGTTGGGGGATGGGGAAGTGGGAAGACAGGGTTATAAAAGTGCCTCTCAGTGTACAGGCTTTGAGAAACAGATCTGGGCTGTGCTCACTCAGCATGGAAGTATTTCTCTTTAGCGTTAATTTAGTTTTGCTTCCCTTGTCTATATTATTGCTTAAATCATTAAGGAAGCCATAAAGACATTTCATTTATCTCATCTTCTGTTTTTCATTCTGGTGCTTTGGAAAGCAACAATTATTTCACATCTTATTTCCTTGTCATGAACTCCCCCTTCTTTCTCTCTTTTTTTAACATTAGCAAAATTCATGGCTCAGGGGAGGGATTGTGGGAGGGATGAAATTGCATTTCTATGGCACCAGACTTTTAAGAAATCTCAGTCATGTGCTGTAAATTCTGCTACTCCATCCCAAACCTCTGGAGAGTATCATGTTGATCATACTTGGTAAACAAGGTCCACACACAAGTGAAGTGAACAATAACTTTTATTTACATACATCAAACATACAGCTAAAACAGTTTGTAACAGGAACAAATGAACCAAGCAGAAGAAGATCAAATTCCCCGAGATGAGGGGTAAACATTAATGTCTGTGGACACATCTCCTCAACCTTCCCCCTCCTCCTGACAAGGTGGGGGGGAATGGCCACAGAATAGTGTGCGGGGGGACAAACAAGGACATCTCCTGTGTGTAGTTGAGGGTCTAAACACAGACTGGGCTACAGGGACTGGATTGGGTTCATTGTTCCCCGTCCTGAATATTCTGGGGCTTCCCCTGCAAGGGGTTTTGAGTGCCTGTGGAGGATGTTGTCCAGGGCATCCAGCATGCTCCTCACTGTCAGGGCAGAGGGTGGGATTCACTGCCTCAGCAGCAGCCTGGGCAGCAGTTGGAGGAGGAAGAAATATGCCTGTTCTCATAGAGGAGCAGCAGCCACAGTGGCGGGTGGGCCCTGAAACCATTCCATCGCCAGTTGGACTAGGGACTGCATGAGGGCATGCTCCCGTTCTGTCTGTGCATGCTCCCATTGCCTGTGCTGTCTCTCCATTTGCAGGAATGCCTCACCCCACCTAAGAGTTCGTTCCTCCCTAAGAAAGCTGAATTGCTCTGGACTCCTTTCTATGTCAAGAAGCATAGTCTTCCGAGATCCTTCAGTGTCTTCCTCTGCTATCTCTGTGGTACGGCTCCTGCCTTACCACAGGCATGGTTTCCCTGTTGGTATCATAATGTCCTGCCAAGTCAAGGGTAGCTTTCATTTCTCCCTGGAAGGTATCTAAATCCCCCCACATAATGTAACTGTGCTGCTGAAAGCCACAATATTGATACTTTCTAGAATGCCAGGAGTGCAAGTTTACAACCTCCTTACTTCAGATGACTTTTGCAGCCCACAAGGAAGAAGCTGAGAAAGGTAAGATACTTGCATTACTTTTATTACAATGTTGTAATGTTTATAGTGCAATGAGGGGCCAGTGTGCTTCCATTCCTTCAGGGGTCATGTTACCAGTCATTATTTTCTTCTTTAAAAGCTGGCCATCACTTGGAGAATATAGCAATTTGAAAGGTACTGGAATGGAAAAGAGAAGTGGCTTTCCTGGACTGAGGAGGACACCCAGCCACCTATGCCAGAGAGATGTTTCTGCTAATGGTGATGCCTCAACATATTGCTGAGTGGAGCGGTTTGGTGAGCTACAAAGGTGGACAAAATACATTTGCCCTGCTGTTCAACCTGAAGAGCCAGCTTGAATTTCTGCTACACCAAAAATCTGCTGAATTATGCTTACAGGACTGGAAGGCAATTAGAGAGGAAATTATAAGATAGCAAATGAAGAGGAACACAGAACCACAGAAAACATTCACCCACCCTCTAACCCCAACAGCATCACTAGAAAATCTGGCCCCTGTGTCCAGCAAACAGCATCAAAAGGGACAGGGAAACAGAGAATGACTCCGGAAGTGTATTTTCTTCCCTGAACTTTTGGATTAACACTGCAAGCCAGTCACCTCTCCACTGCAGGGCCTCCCAGAGGGGGGGGCAAGAGGGGCAATTTGCCCCAGGCCCCGAGCCCCACAGGGGCCCCCACAGAGTTTTTCGGGGCCCCTGGCGCGGGGTCCTTCACTCTCTCCGGGGGGGGCCCGGAAAACTCTCGCGGGGCCAGGCGCAGGAGCTTCTTCTGCTCCTGGTCTTCGTCGGCGGGGGGTCCTTCCACCCCGGGGCGGAAGGACCCCCCAGCTGGCGAATTACCGCCGAAGACGGAGCGGGACCCGCCGCCGAAGTGCAGCCCGGTCTTCGGCGGTAATTCGGCGGCGGGGGGCCCTTCCCTTCCGGGACCCGCCGCCGAAGTACCCCGAAGACCCGCGGCGGGCCCCCCCCCTCCGCCGAATTACCGCCGAAGACCGGGCTGCACTTCGGCGGCGGGTCCCGCTTCAGCGGTAGTGCGGCGGCGCGGGGGGGGGGGGCGCTGCGGGTCTTCGGGGCACTTTGGCAGCGGGTCCCGGAAGGGAAGGGCCCCCCGCCGACGAAGACCTCGGGCTCCCGGAATCCTCTGGGCGGCCCTGCTCCACTGCTAAGGGACACAGCATTGTGTTGTACAACCGCCAGAGTGGGGGCTGTACCCCTGCTTCTCCTGGCTTCTGCAAAGTGGCTTAGTGTGGGGAGAGGACAGACACCAGGGACTGGGAACAGTACAAAACATCTGAAAGAATCACAGGGAGAATAAACTACTCAGACTTTCCTCAGATAACCCAACAGTTCCCTTTCCTTTCCCAGACCTAGGCAGGCTTGTACACAGCCCTAACAACTCCCACCATCCTTCTGTGCAGTTCCCATTCGTAAAGGGGAAGGAAAACAGGGGATGGGGAATGGGAGAGGTGATGTTGGGTCTTTGCAAAACCATAAGTGTCATGAAATTGTTCCTTCCTCCCCTGGGCCACTCTCACATTCTGTGTTAGATTCCATCCTGGTTCACTCTCTCCCTTCCCCCACCTCACTACAAGCGAAGAGGAACATTAGCAGTAAGAGAGACAAAATAGATCCCTCCAGCAAAAGAACTTCTCCCCCTCAAAAGGCTATGTAATCCTTTTGCGCTTTGATGCTGGTGATAACAAAGCCCAGCCTACCCTGCTGTAAATGATATTCAGAAAGCAGAGCTTCAGTTCCTTTATACTGCCAGAGATGCCAAGTCTTATAAAATCAGAGATCTCCATCATTAGCTACTGCATGGACATGAACACTCCAACAGCGTAACTCACTGCCCACTCCTCCTCGCAGAAGTGGTGATTGCTAGTACATGACCGTCAAAGCAATAACTCGACTATATCATAAAAAGGCAATTCTGGCTTTGCTCAGCATAGCGTGCTCAGAGGAATTAACAAAGAAGTTCAGAATGGCAGCCCTGATAATGTAATCCTCAGTGATGGAATCTTCTTAGCATTCCCAGAACATTAGTTGCCCGTTGCACATGTCATCAGCTGGAACCTTTTAACTTGAGCAATGGGTTTAGTTTCTTCTCTGCAATCTCTGAATTAAATTCTGCCCTGCTTGGAACTACATTTGTCAGTTGTGTTCAGCTAATGTGGCTACACTTGTACCTTTATGGACACAAATTCTGCTTGATGATGCACATAGGTAGACTTTGGTTACAGATTCACACATGCATACAGGGAATGAATTTGCTTCAGTGGGGGCTTGTTTACACAAAAACTTAGTGTGTAGCAAACTGAGCCAGGGTATAAATCTACAACGCACGATCTCAGCGCTAGCTGGCTATGTGGATCCTGCTGCTGCACACTAAAATGTTCATAGTGCACTTTGATGTATACCTGTTCCAAACAGCAGTATGTCAAAGGGCACTGCGGAACTTTTAATGCACAGCAGAAGAGACCACACGACCAGTTAGTGCACCAGCTGGCTGTACATGGGCTGTACATTCACATCCTGGCTTGCCGCACACTAATTCCCCATGTAGACAAGCCCTGAGTATGTAACTATCTATGCAGAGCAACAGAGTCTCCCCGCTTATGCAATAAATAACCCATTTTGCTAGGGAAACACCAATATGGAAACTCTTAGGCTTAGAGACATGTTGACACCCATTCTTTTTTGTTGCATATGCTTATATTTCATTAATGTTGCATGTTTGTTGTTATTGATTCCAGTTTCCACCTAATCAGGCTTTACCCACTCCTGCAAGGCTAAAACAACCAATAATATGTATTCCAATTCAGATACCTCCCAGAATGGACTTTTTCAACATTTGTCCTTTGAAAGGTGCTCCTTCTATTCCATTTCTGGGAGATTTAATATAGTAATGAGGATTTAATGGGTAATGCAGAAGAATCAGGGGGTAAATGTGTTTACTGGAGTTTATTTTGTCAGCAGTCATGATGACATGGGATATGTGATTAGAGTCCAACAAAGAGGGAATGGTTCCTCCACTTCATTCACTCTTCAAATTAGGGGTTTGATTTAACATTCTTGACAATAGGTTAAAGGAAAACGTAAAGGATATTTGAAGAGGCGGCTTTAATTTCTTTCAGTTTGCTGAAAAAAGGGCTGTATTTTGCAGCTTTATATTATTTAGGAAGAAGGAATTCAGCACTCTGATTTTTTGTTGTTTTATTCCTATTGTACAGTATTTTATTTTAGATTGAAATGAATAAGAACTAGGAAAAGAAAGGATGGAAGGGTAGTGACTAGCAACTGCTCCAACATACACATTGCATCCTTTGGTGCTTACAAATAGGGGAAATGGCTAAGGCATTGATATATTTGTTAAAAAGTTGTACAAAACCATTTCAAGTGGTATTTTTGAAAAGCCCTGTGCATCTCCCAGCTTGAAAACAGAAAAGAACTATATACAGAAAGGTCATTACACTTTTACCCTCCCTTTTGTATCGTTTATTCTTTACTTTATGGGCCTGATTCTGCCATCCTTACTCACACCGAGTAGCACCTTACTCCATGATTAATTCCTTTTAGCCAGTGTTTCTCAAACTTGGGACACCGCTTGTGTAGCAAAAGTCCCTGGCGGGCCGTGCCGGTTTGTTTACCTGCTGCGTCCGCAGGTTCGGCTGATCATGGCTCCCACTGGCCGCAGTTCGCTGCTCCAGGCCAATTGGGGCTGCAGGAAGCGGCAGCCGGTATGTCCCTCGGCCCAAGCTGCTTCCAGCAGCTTCCATTGGCCTGGAGCAGCGAACCACGGCCACTGGGGGCCGTGACTGGCCGAACCTGCGGACGCGGCAGGTAAACAAACCGGCCCGGCCAGCCAGGGGCTTTCCCTATAGAAGCAGCGTCCCAAGTTTGGGAAACACTGATCTAAGGTATTTTAAGGCTATAGAAATAAGAATAATTATAATGGCTAAAATGCCTATTTAGCCACTCCTTATTGGGAATATAAATTGCAGAACTTATATTAACAACTCAGAAATGTGTGATTCTGTACCCAGTAGTGTTTATTTGCAGTTTGAACAGTTTGTTTCTGGAAAAAAGCTTGCAGACTTGTCCATTAAATCATGCTACCAGCTGTCACCTTATCAAAAAGGCTGCGGTTATTAATAGATCTGCATCAAGCCACTCACCAGAAATCAAAATATAAGAACAAGTTCCCCTCCCCCAAGATGTACTTGGAAAGACTCTCAAATTCACTGACAACCTCAAATATGTATATTTCCATCCTGCCAATATTGCTGCAGTACAGCAGAATCCAAAACAACAACATACCTGAAAATCTGCTTTAATGTGAAAAGTATACAGTAGTATTTTGGGCCCATTTCTTGTGGAAAATTGGCAAGACACTGTGCAGACACTTTTGATTAAATTAGGCTGAAAATATGTGTATTTATGTACAAATGGCCTAAATTAAGAAACAAATGATAATTTTAAGAAATGTAGTAAATGATTTATGAAACTGACTTGAAAAAAGAAAAGGACATTTAAAGATGAAAATATGTTACTAAAATATAGTGGGAAAACAAGCAGTGAAAAATCCTCCCCCTCTTCAAAAAGCAGTTATGAAGATTACTAACTCAACATCTCTAGCTCACTCCTCTAAAATGAAGGCACAGACCTCTTTCTTCTAGAATATTGGGTTGATATCTTTGGCTCACCTAATTGGAACGTACCTCATTTGTGTCCATTTGTCCTGAGTAGGAAAGAAAAATGAAACTATTGTTGTATAAGAACCATGAATTTCTTGAGTGTATGGAAAGTAAGATACATGCCAAACTGAGACTAAGATGTCAATTTTAGTGAGAAAACAAGAGTGGAGAGCATATATTTCTATGGCTACAGTAAGGAGAAAAATAGAATAATAGAATATCAGGGTTGGAAGGGACCTCAGGAGGTCATCTAGTCCAACCCCCTACTCAAAGCAGGACCAACGCCCACTAAATCATCCCAGCCAGAGCTTTGTCAAGCCTGACCTTAAAAACCTCTAAGGATGAAGATTCCACCACCCCCCTAAGGGTATGTCTACACTACGAAATTTGGTCAATTTAATAGAAGTCAATTTTTTAGAAATGCATTTGATACAGTTGATTAGGTGTGTCCCCACTAAGCGCATTAAGTCGGCAGTGTGTGTCCACATTACCGAGGCTAGCATCAACTTTCGGAGCATTGCACTGTGGTAGCTATCCCACAGTTCCCGCAGTCTCTGCCGCCCATTAGAATATAGGGTTGAGCTACCAATGCCTGATGGGGCAAAAACATTGTCGCGGGTGGTTCTGGGTACATGTTATCAGGTTCCCCCCTCCTTCCTTCCCTCCATGAAAGCAACGGCAAAAAATTGTTTCTCACCTTTTTTCCTGGTTTACAGACAACATACCATGGCAAGCATGGAACCCCCTCAACTCACGGTCACCATATGTCTCCTGGGTGCTGCTGGCAGATGCAGTACTACAGTGCTACACAGCAGCGTCCCCTTGCCTTGCCGATGGCAGACGGTGCAATACGACTGCTAACCATTGTCGTTGTCTTGTGGGTGTTCCTGGCCGACCTCAGTTAGGTTGGTCGGGGGCGCCTGGGCAGACATGGGTGCTCCTGGCCAGCCTCGGTGAGGTCAGTCAAGGGCGTCTGGACAAAAATGGGAATGACTACAGGTCATTCTCTTCTTTAAGTTTCATCTAATGGAGATTCATTCCTGCCTGGAATATCATGCCAGCTGGAGGCTTCTGCCTCAGGCTGCTCTCCCAGTCGGCAGCACCACACGGTCGCACCTACTCCAGCCTACCCCTTGCTCCCATGGCTCATGAAGCCTGGACAGTAGTAAGGAGCAGTTCAAGTATAGGCTGAGCAAGTGCAGAATGGTGGTAGAATGTGCCTTTGGATGTTTAAAAGCACGCTGGCGGATCTTACTGATTCAGTTAGACCTCAGCGAAACCAATATTCCCATCATTATTACTGCTTGCTGTGTGCTCCACAATATCTGTGAGAGTAAGGGGGAGATGTTTATAGTGGGGTGGGAGGTTGAGGCAAATTGCCTGGCTGCTGATTATGCACAGCCAGACACCAGGGCAGTTAGAAGAGCACAGCAGGGCGTGCTTTGCATCAGAGAAGCTTTGAAAACCAGTTTCATGACTGTCCAGGCTACGCTGTGAAAGTTCTGTTTGTTTCTCCTTGATGAAAACCTGCCCCCTTGGTTCACTCTACTTCCCTGTAAGCCAACCGCCCTCCCAGAGGCAATAAAATCATTGTTTCAAATTCATGCATTCTTTATTTTGTCACACAAATGGGGGGATAACTGCCAATGTAGCCCGGGAGGGGTGGGGAAGGAGGGAAGCACAGGGGTGGGGTAGTTCTAGGGGCACCCCCTAGAATGGCATGCAGCTCATCATAGAAGCAGCATATCTGGGGATCTGACCCGGAGTGGCTGTTTGCCTCTCTGGTTCTTTGGTGGGCTTGCCTGAGCTCCTTAAGTTTCACGTGGAACTGCTGCGGGTCCCTGTTATAACCTCTGTTCTTCATGCTCTTGGAGATTTTTTCAAATATTCCGGCATTTCGTCTTTTAGAATGGAGTTCGGATAGCACGGATTCATCTCCCCATACAGTGATCAGATGCAGTACCTCCCATTTGGCCCATGCTGGAGTTCTTTTGTGATTCTGGGACTCCATGGTCACCTGTGCTGATGAGCTCTGCATGGTCACCTGTGCTGATGAGCTCACCACGCTGGCCAAACAGGAAATGAAATTCAAAAGTTCACGGGGCTTTTCCTGTCGACCTGTCCAGTGCACCTGAGTTGACAGCACTGTCCAGAGCAGTCACAATGGAGTGCTCTGGGATAGCTCCCAGAGGCCAATACCATCTAATTGCATCCACGCTACCCCAAATTCGACCAACAGGGTCGATTTCAGCGCTAATCCCCTCATCAGGGAGGAGTATAGAAATTGATTTTAAGAGCCCTTTAAGTAGACAAAAAATGGCTTCATCGTGTGGACAGGTGCAGGGTTAAATCGATCTCAAGCTGGTAAATTCAACCTAAACTCATAGTATAGACCAGGGCTAAGTAACACATTCCAGTGCTTGACCACCTTCCTAGTGAAATAGTGTTTCCTAATATCCAACCTAAACCTCCCCCACTGCAAGACCATTGCTTCTTGTTCTGTCATCTGCCACCACTGAGAACAGTCAAGCTCCATCCTCTTTGGAACCCCCCTTTAGGTAGTTGAAGGCTGCTATCAAATCCCCCCATCACTGTTCTCTTCTTCAGACTAAATAAGCCCAGTTCCCTCAGCCTCTCCTCATAAGTCATGTGCCCCAGCCCCCTAATAATTTTTGTTGCCCTCCACTGGACTCTCTCCAATTTGTCCACATCCTTTCTGTAGTGGGGCCCCCAAAACTGGATGCAATACTCCAGATGTGGCCTCACCAGTGTTGAATAAAGGGGAATAATCACTTCCCTTGATCTGCTTGCAGTGCTCTCACTAATGCAGCCCAATATGCCGTTAGCCTTCTTGGCAACAAGGGCACACTGCTGACTCATATCCAGCTTCTTGTCCACTGTAATCTTCAGGTCCTTTTCTGCAGAATTGTCATTTAGCCAGTCGGTCCCCAGCCTATAGCAGTGCATGGGATTTTTCCTTCCTAAGTGCAAGACTCTGCACTTGTCCTTGTTGAACCTCATCAGATTTATTTTGGCCCAATCCTCCAATTTGTTTAGGTCACTCTAGACCCTATCCCTACCCTCCAGCCAGGGGCGGCTCTAGGAATCAGGCTGCCCCAGGCAGCGCGGTGCGCTGCGCCGCCCTTCCTCGGTCCCGCGGCGGGTCCCCTCTTTCCGCGGCTCCGGTTGAGCTCCCGCGGCAGGTCCACCGGAGCCCCGGGACGAGCGGACCTGCCGCAGGCATGACTGCGGGAGGTCCACCGGAGCCCCGGGACGAGCGGACCTCCCGCGGGCACGGCTGCGGACGGTTCGCGGGTCCGGCGGCTCCGCTTGAGCTGCGCAGTCATGCCTGCGGGAGGTCCAGCCGAGCCGCGGGACGGCGCCTCCGCAGTCATGCCTGCGGCAGGTCCGGTCGTCCGCGGCTCCGGTGGACCTCCCGCAGTCATGCCTGCGGCAGGTCCACCGGCCCAGCCTGCCGCCCCCTAGATTTGGCCGCCCCAGGCACCAGCTTGGTTTGCTGGTGCCTAGAGCCGCCCCTGCCTCCAGCATATATACTTCTCCCCCCGCGGTTTAGTGGGGAAGGAGAGAAAGCAGATGCACTTTCTCTTTAAGAGCAGAGTGATTTAATCACTGCAATGTCAACAATTGGTTTCATTGCCCTGATAGAAAGATTTTTTTTAAAATCAGTGATTATGAATCAATGAGTTAAGATTCCAAGGCCAGAAGGGATGTAACCATCTAGTCTGACCTCCTCTGTAACACAGATAATTCTTAGAGCAGAGCTTTTACAAAAACATCCAATCTTGACTTTAAAATTGTCTGTGATGGAGAATCCACCACAATGTTTGATAAATTATACCAGTGGTTATTTACCCTCACCCTTAAAATCATACACTTTATTTCCGGTCTGAATTTGTCTAGGTTCAGCTTTCTAGCCATTGGATCATGATATACCTTTCTCTGCTAGATTGAAGAAACCATTATTAAATATCTGCTCCCCACGTAGATACTTATAGACTGTGATCAAGTCACCCCTTAACCATCTCTTTGTCAAGCTAAATAGATTGAACTCTGAGTCTATCACTAAGTCTGGTTTTCTAATCATTTAATCATTCCCATGGCTCTTCTCTGAAACCTCTCCTGTTTAGCGACACCCTTCTTGAATTGTGAGCACCAAAACTGGACACAGTATTCCAGCAGTGGTCACACTAGTGCCATATACAAAGGTAAAATAACCTCTTTATTCCTACTTGAGATTCCTCTGTTTATGTATTCCAGGATCGCATTAGCTCTTTTGGCCTCAGAGTCATACTAGGAGCTCATGTTCTGCTGATTATACACCAGGACCCCCAAATCTTTTTCAGAGTCACTGCTTCCCAGGATAGTATTCCACATCCTGGAAGTATGGCCTACTTTTTTTGTCCCTACATGTATACATTTAGCCATATTAAAATGCATATTGTTTGCTTGTGCCCAGTTTCCTAAGCAATCCAGATCGATTTGAATTAGTAACCTGTCCTTTCCATTATTTACCACTCCCCCAATTTTTGGGTCATCTGCAAAGTTTATCTGTGACAATTTCATGTGTTCTTTCAAATCACTCATAAAAATGTTGAATAGCATAAGGCCAAGGAATGGTCCCTCAGGACCCCACTGGAAACATGCCCACTCTGACAATTCCCCTTTTTTTTATATATCGTTCTAGATTTTTAATCAAAATCTCATGCAGTACCAAGTCAAATGCCTTGCAGAAGTTTAAGTACATTACATCACCACTTTTACCTTTATCAACCAAACTTGTAATCTCATAAAAAAATCAAGTTAGTTCAACTAGGATCTATTTCCCACAAACCCATATTGATTTGCATTAATTACATTACCCTCTTTTAATTCTTTATTAATCGAGTCCCGTATCAGCCACTCCATTACCTTGCCAGGGATTGATGTCAGGCTGACAGGCCTGTAATTACCCAGGTCATCCTGTTTACCTTTTAAAAAATTGGCTTTCTTCCAGTCTTCTGCAACTACCCCAGTGCTCCAAGACTTAGTGAAAAGCAACATTAATTCCCTTCCTCAGCCAGCTCTTTTAAAACTCTTGGGTGCAAGTTATCTGGATCTGCTGATTATAAAATGTCTAACTTCAGTTTCTGTTTAATATTCTCCAGAGATACTAGTAGATGAGGGTTTTTAAAACTAATTTGAATATTACTGTTATTGCAATGTTATATTAAAATTAATAATGAACTATATGATATATAAAATATTAATACTACTACTGGTTGGGTATTGTATTTGAATTTTACAAAATTACTATAGGCAAACAAAATATTGAAAATTAAGGTCCTGATTCTCCAAACACCTAAGTAGAAATGTAACTCTACTCATACGAACAAGGACTTCAATGGAACCACCAATATGCTTAAAGTTAACAGTGTGAATGAGTGTTTGCAGCTTCATGGACTAAAAAGGTATTTTTATGAAAAAGTCTCTTAGTGGAATGGAACCATTGTCACTCCAAGACAAAATTGCATCTGTGTTAATGAAATTTTACTTAGATTATCAATAGATTAGCAAAGTTACTATGAACATTTTAATACACACAGGCCACAATTTTCTAAAATAGGATCCTAAAGTTAGGCTTCTAAACCCATAATTAGGCAACTATAAGTGGGATTTTCAAAAGCACCTAACTGGCTTAAGGAGCACAACTCCCACTGACCTCAAACTTCAAACCCTGATGGAGAGTACAGATTGGTCAAAGCATTTCAGCTTTCTTGACTTGTGAAAGTTCAATATAGCTTAAAGTGATGCTGGTTTCAGATATGGCACCAGCTATTTGCTTATCAGTTTTGTTTTTCAGTTTGTATTGTTCTCACTCTACGGATGTTAGTGTGGTCCTCAGCATTTTCACACAGATGGACTTTTTACATGTAAAATGTATCAGTAGAAAAATTCTATATAAAAACTGAAATGCTACTCATAATTAAGAAATGAATTAAAGAAAGGAGTACAAAACATCAACCTTTAACAATCTGAGATTATAAAATGTGAAGCAAAACACTAGCACCTTGTATATAAAAATCTGATTTAAATTTAAAAAAAGAATTATTTAAATTTTAAACCCGTGTTTAAAATCACAATTTTCACCATTTTATTTAAGAGGAGGTTTTATTCCATTTCTGGCAGATAGGTAATGGAAGAAAATGCTAATGACAGTATTTTCCTCAATTTTTACATTTTTATAATGCTGTACAATGAAATTAGAGTAAAAACATACCCATTAGCAAAGCAAACTTCACTGCAGAGAACTGTAAGAGCCACACACACACACACTACATACACACTATTATTTCTGTTAATTGCAAGTGATGAACTGTAACCTAACAGCTCAGCAGATGAGCTGACTTTGGTGCTATTCACATCATGGTTGTTCAGTGCTTTGGAGCCTCAGATCATTTATATTTTTTCAGGAAATCTTATTCTCCACACATGGATGTTGATGTAGCAGACACAAGTCTATACAGATCCAAATCCCACCTGACACTGAAGAGCAGAATAAGTGCTAGATCCATGGTGGGACCACCCAGCTGGGATTTAGTTATTTCATGACTCATCCAATCTGTGCTGATAGGAGAGATTATTCTAATTTAAGATACTTAAACAGCAAGGGAGGTTGGGAGGGGGTGCTGCTGACAGGAAATGGCATCTTGAAGAAGCAGCATAGTTCTGATAGTCTTTAAAGGTTTTCATAATGAAGATACCTTCGCTTAGCTAGAACAAAAACAGGCACCCTTACACACACTAAATCTCATCATAATAGAAACTTTCACAACATTATGTTAGACAACAAATAGCTACACTGCATCCTAGGATTGACAGTTGCCATAAGAAGCGAGTCCAAGGAGATCGAACTGAAGAAATATGTCTGAAAGGCAACAACTATTTTTTCTTCTTATTTGCTCAATGGATACAGACTAAATGAGTTTTATTGTCCCTCCATCTCACCCCATTTCTCAAATCTACACAACTGACCTTTTCTGCTCCTCAGTGGCATATACTGTAAGTGTTTCTTTCAGAACCAAGTAGATTCTCTCTAAGCGATTGGTCAGTCCCTCAGGTATATTCACCTTTGATAACTGTATAAAAATGTAGCATGTCATTCTAAACATATACTTTTCAACATTTTCATGTTGGAATAGTGTTTTAAAAGGAAATTGTCAGATGTTTATTTTGAGGCCTGGTCCACACTAGGACTTTAATTCGAATTTAGCAGCGTTAATTCGAATTAACCGTGCACCTGTCCACACCACGAAGCTATTTCATTCGACATAGAGGGCTCTTTAGTTCGACTTCTGTACTCCTCCCCGACGAGGGGAGTAGCGCTAAATTTGACATGGCCATGTCGAATTAGGCTAGGTGTGGACGGAAATCGACCTTAGTAGCTCTGGGAGCTATCCCACACTGCACCACTCTGTTGACGCTCTGGACAGCAGTCCGAGCTTGGATGTTCTGATCAGGCACACAGGAAAAGCCCCGGGAAAATTTAAATTCCTTTTCCTGTCTGGCCAGTTTGAATCTCATTTCCTGGTTGGACATCGGGGCGAGCTCAGCAGCACCGGCTACGATGCAGAGCTCTCCAGCAGAGGAGTTCATGCAATCTCTGAATAGAAAAAGGGCCCCAGCATAGACTGACCGGGAAGTCTTGGATCTGATCAGTGTGTGGGGCGAGGAGTCTGTGCTTTCGGATCTGCACTCCAAAAAACGGAATGCAAAGACTTACGAGAAGGTCTCCAGAGCCATGACAGACAGAGGATCCAGCCGGGATGCAACGCAGTGCCGCGTGAAAATCAAGGACCTGAGACAAGGCTACCAGAAGACCAAAGCGGCAAACAGACGCTCCGAAGCCTGCCACCACTGCCCCACCAGTGACCGTGTACTCTGACGATGGGATAGTGTCGACGGCCAGTTCCTCGGCGATGTTCGCGGACAGGGAAGATGAGGAAGGGTTTGTGGAGGACGAGGCAGGCGACAGCGCTTACAACGCTAGTTTCCCCGACAGCCAGGATCTCTTCATCACCCTCACGGAGATCCCCTACCAATCCTCCCCGGCCGTTAACCCGCACCCTGAATCAGGGGAAGGATCAGTCGGTAAGTGCTTTAAACATGTAAACTTTTATTATTAATGGAACAGGAATCTGAACTATGTGAAAAGGAGGTCTATATATATGGGGATAGAACAGAAATCCTCCTGGGAGATCTCCACGAAGCTCTCCTGGAGGTAATCGAAAAGCCTCCGCAGGAGGTTCCTGGGGAGAGCTGCCTTATTGGGTGCTCCGTGGTAGCACACTTTTCCGCGCCAGGCTTTCATGAGGTACTCAGGGAGCATTGCCTCCCCAAGCATGGCCGCATAGGCCCCTGGTTTGTGCTGGCTTTCACGCAGCATGCGCTCTCTATCTCCTTCAGTGACCGTCCTCAGGGTGATCTCGCTCGGAGACTTCTGCATCTAATTAGGGGAATTACTGTAATGTTACGCCTGGTCCAAAGTATTTTTAAAAAATCTCCAGACAGACGGCGTAGCAGAGACTCAGCACGCTGCTGCGTGACAAGCGTAACGGAAAGCCAAAGAATCAAATGGACGCTCATGGAGGGAGGGGGGACTGAGGACGCAAGCTATCCCACAGTTCCTGCAGTCTCCAAAAAGCATTTGCATTCTTGGCTGAGCTCCCAATACCTGTACGGTCAAACACATTGTCCGCGGCGGTTCAGGGCATAGCTCGTCAATGTACCCCCTCCTCCACCCCCAGAAGGAAAAGGAAAAAAAATCGTCTCTTGACTCTTTTAAATGTCACCCTATGTGTACTGAATGCTGCTGGTAGACGCGATGCTGTGGCACTGTACTGTAGCATCCTCTCCCCCCCACCCCACCTCATGGGTGGCTGACGGTGCAATAAGACTGATATCCGTCGTCATCATCAGCCTTGCGGTAGTTCGTGTAGTGCAGTAGGACTGCTATCTGTCCTCATCATCAGCCCATAAGTAGACGGCCTGCTAACCGTCTTCATCATAGCAACAGGGGGCTGAGCTCCATCAGCCCCCGCCCTTCATGTGTAAAGAAAAGATTCTGTAATGCCTGGACTGTCATAGCAGCAGGATGCTGTTCTCCTCTCCCCCACACTGCTTAATGTCCTGTCTGGACTATCATAGCAGCTGGAGGCTGCCTTCCCCTCATTTCATTTCACTAACAAGTCACTGTTTCTTATTCCTACATTCTTTATTACTTCCGCATACAAATGGGGGGACACTACAATGGTAGCCCAGGAAGGCTGGGGGAGGAGGGAAGCAACAGGTGGGGTTGTTGCAGGCGCACCCCCTGTGAATGGCATGCAGCTCGTCATTCCTGCGGGATCTGACACGGAGCGGCTGTGCTCTCTAGTTCTCTGAAACACTGCAACCCTAGTACAGTTGCCCCATATTCTAGGCAGGACTGATTCTATTTTTAGATACCATAAAGGAGGGATTGACTCGGGGAGTCATTCCCAGTTTTGTCTTTTGCGCCCCCGGCTGATCTCGGCCAGGGGCACCTATGACAGCAGCAGAAGGTATAGTGCAGTAGGACTGTTAACCGTACTCACCTTGCCAATTTACAATGGCATGGTAGATGGTGCAATATGGCTGATAACCATCTCTGCTGTCATGCAAAAGCAAATGAATGCTGCTGTGTAGCGCTGCTGAATCGCCTCTGTCCGCGGCATCTAGTACACATACGGTGACAGTGACAAAAGTCAAAACAGGCTCCATGGTTGCCACGCTATGGCATCTGCCAGGGTAATCCAGGGAAAACGGGCTCGAAATGATTGTCTGCCGTTGCTTTCCTGGAGGAAGGAATGAGTGACTACATTTACCCAGAACCACCCGTGACAATGAAATTTGCACCATCAGGGACTGGGATCTCAACCCGGACTTCCAAGGGTCGGGGGACACTGTGATGGGGTGGAACAGGGGCAGAGTTTATGCTTTCCGGATTGCCTGCAGCAGGAGTGCACACGAGATAGGTGCTGTGCATGCTCTTGTTCACAGACACAGACTAGACTGTGTTAATTTTTCGCAAAAATGTATCTTTGCAAGGAATTCACTCCCTTTTTCCCATCACACAGCTTTGACTGTCTCCAGACCTGCCACGGCATCCCCCTCACAGAGGCTGGCAAAGATTAGGCGGCGAAAGAAAAAGACATGGGACGAGATGGTCGCTGAACTTATGGGCTGCTCCCGAGCCGAGGCGGACCAGCAGAGCCAATGGAGGGAGACCCTCTCTCTGTACCAGCGCTCACACAGCGAACGGGAGGAGAGGTGGCATGAGGAAGACAAGCAGGCGACTCAAACGCTGCTTGGACTAATGAGGGAGCAAATGTACACGCTCCGGCGCCTTGTGGATGTTCTGCAGGACCGCAGGCAGAAGGACAGAGCCCCCCTGCAGTGTATCTGCAACCGCCCTCCCCCGCCACAAAGTCCCATACCCCCCTCACCCAAAATAACCAGAAGGAGGGGCACCAGGGGCCGTGAAAACTGTCACTGCACCCCAGCAGAGTGCTCAAGTACCCAAAAGCTCTCATACCCTAAATTTTGAGAAGTCCTTCCCTTCCTGACTCACCCAAGCCCCAATCCCAGTTTCATCCCCTAACTGTCTAGTTAATTATTAAAAATACTTTGCTGTTAATTACTGTTTCCATCATGTTTTTTTACAGAAGACTGTGTTTGAAGGGGGGGGTGGGGAAGGGGGTTGGTAATTGCATAGGACGGTCACCTTTACCAGGGTACAGACATGGGGGCAGGATCAGCAGCAGGTCACACACACAGTGCAGTCAGTAAGCACCCTGGTCGGTATGGGAGGTGGTTTCCAGGTTCTGTGTGGGTGGGTGGGGGACGTGACTTTGTAGCGGGGGAGGGCGGTTACAGATCTTATGCAGCGGTCCTTGTCCTGGACCGCAGAGTCACGCAGCAGAGGAATCTGTATCCGTCCTCCTCCACCACAAGGTCACATAGCCCCCGCACACAGAATTCCAAAAAGGAGGGATGGCAGGCTCCGTTGAAACAACCAGTCCGGCACTGCGGACCGCTCTAGAAACAGGATCCTGTCATTCCTCGAGTTTAGAGGCGGTGTTTACATCACCGCACACCCTACGCAGCACAGTCTGCGTCCCAGTTTCAACCCTTTAATGCAAATTCATTAATAAAGAAACCTTTGTTAAGTAACAATGGAACATGTATTTTATTTTTACATGTGTGTTGGAAGTGAGCGAAACGGGGTGAACGGGGTATGTAACTGCAGAGGATAGTCAACAGTAACTGGGTAAAGAAACAGGGCAGGTTCAGCTTCTCTGTAAAGAAACTGAACAGTCACAGGTCACGCTGCTCGCTGCTCGCTGGTACTTGAAGAGTTCCTTGTCGCTGTCCCAGGCACCTGTATAGGGCTTCACGAGCCAGGGCATTAGCGGGTAGGCTGGGTCCCCGAGGATCACTATAGGCATCTGCACATCCCCAAGAGTTATTTTGTGGTCCGGGAAGAAACTACCTTCCTGCAGGCGTCTAAACAGACCACAGTTCCTGAAAACACGCGCGTCATGAACCTTGCCTGGCCACCCGACGTTGATGTTGGTAAAACGTCCCCTATGCTCCACCAGTGCTTGCAGCACCATTGAAAAGTAGCCTGATTTCTCAGCAGCTGACTGTGGAAGAGGTGGACGATAAGGTGAAAACGGCCATAACTGCAGCGGGCTCCATGCTCGCAGTGCTGTGGCGTCCGCACTATCACTGACCAGAAAAGTGCACGAACAGATTGCCCGCAGGCGCTTTCAGGGAGGGAGGGAGGGCGTGATTGATGGTTGAATGATGACAGTTACCCAAAACCACCCTCGACACATTTTTTCCCCCAGCAGGCATTGGGGGCTCTACCCAGCATTCCAATGGGCAGCGGGGACTGCGGGAACTGTGGGATAGCTTCCCACAGTGCACCGCTTCCAAAGTCGACGCTGGCCCCGTTAGTGTGGACTCACAAAGTCGAATTAGTGTCCTTAGTGTGGATACACAAATTCGACTTCGTAAGGTCGATTCCACAAATTCGACTAAAGTTGAATCGAACTAATCTTGTAGTGTAGACATACCCTGAGTTCTTTGGCAATACAGCTTTTATTTTATATCATCTTCCTCTTACATCCACTATTACATGCTATGGTTCATCAAATTCTGGTAACCAGGCACAATTAGATCTGCTTTTATAAAGAAACCCAGAATACACTAACTTGATTTGTGTGATGCACTGAAATGTATTTTCTTTTTTAAATGTAAGAAAAAGCACAGGAAAGCAGAAGCGATCCAACTGCAACCCAGGCCAGGCCTCCACTAACCAGGCATGCATAAAGCACTGCTTTTATAAACATTGGTGGACTAGAGGACAACATCAGATGTTTTGTTTAAATTGCCATACACAGACAACCCTTTTCTAACATGGCTGTTTTTAAAGTGGTCAATATTCTATGGCTAAACTGCTCGTTTTCTATTGTGGCTATTTTGTGCAGTATGTGTTTAATGTTTTACATGATAGAGATAGACAGTGATATATGTGATGTGATTGTACATTCAGCTGACATCTATTTTGCATCTCTCTTATTGCAGTTCAGGTGAAAGGTAGAGATATCATGACTTTTTTAAAGTAGGTATTAACATCAATATCCTAGCCCATGGGATAGCTGACAGCATGCACACAAACTCTACAATCCATTCCTCAAGGTTCTCTCCTCAGTCCGCTCCTCTCCTACACTTTCTCTTGGCAACCTTGTCAGTCCCATCATTTCAACTATCACCTTTATGTGGAGAATACTCACATCTGTCTCAATGCACTGGTCTCCTCCTTCCTTCTGTCTCGCCACACTGACATCTCTTGGATGGCTTGCCACCATCATTATTAGATTGTATTTATATTATGGTAGCACCTAGAGGTCTCAGTTGAGATCCATTCCCCATTATGCTAGATGCTAAAAAACAGTAACTGCCTAAAAGAGCTTAATATAAATAAATAGAGAGACAAGAGGTAGAAAAAGGAACTGAATGCAGATCTCCTCATTCCCAGTTATCATATATCTTCCTTGGGATAGGAAGGTTTCTTGACAAATTAGCAAGGCTGGGCATAACATTGTTTTATTAGCATAGCTCCTCCAGCAATCTGCACCTTACTTTCAGAGCTTTAGCACCAGACTTCCAGCAGTAGCAGGATAATAAGGTTACAGCACCCCCAAACACCCCATATCTCTGGACTCAGCAACTTTTATTATGTTCCAAGCAAAAGTCAAACTCTGACAGATTCTTTAACAAAAACATGTGTTGTATCTTGAGAAACTCTTAGCAATTGTAAGACTTAATTAAGTTGGTTGGATAAAATAATTGAATATGTCAAAAGGAAAGACAAAATCAATAAAATATAGAGATAAGAATACATTTTTACATGGACATTCTTAATTTAGTACATTAACGTAATACTTTAACCTAATATTCCTTGTTCATGACTTGTAAATCAATCAATATGTTCTAAATATTCCACTTGATTTCCTGTTGTACATTAATTTCTGTCAGAGATGCACTGGTTTAAAATTTGGTTAATCTAATTTCTTGTTTATTTCTTGGTGACATGTAATTTAAATTTAGAACTTTGGCTTGGCCTTTGACAGTTTAATCTAGTTGTTAAACAAATCACACATGGTGCTGGAGCCAGATCTTTGTTAAAGGAGACAATAAGCTTCCCTTTCTCTTAGAAACATCTTTCCATCACCTCAAAAAACTTCATGAAAATTAATAGATTGTAGATCAGTCCAGTTTCCTTGCAGTGAACACTCTGCACATCCATCCATCGTAATTAGACAGACCTGGTATATCTTGACTTTAGTAAAGCTTTTGATACTGTCTTGCATGGCCGTCTCATAAACAAACTAAGGAAATGCAATCTAGATGGAGCTACTATAAGGTGAGTGCAAAACTGTTTGGAAAACCATTCCCAGAGAGTAGTTATCAGTGGTTCGCAGCCATAATGGAAGGACATAACGAGTGGGGTCCCGCAGGGATCAGTTCTGGGTCCGATTCTGTGCAATATCTTCATCAGTGATTTAGATAATGCATACAGCAGGGATCGGCAACCTTTGGCAAGTGGCCCACCAGGGTAAGCGGCGGGAAGTGGCGGCCAGCACATCCCTCGGCCCACACCGCTTCCCACAACACCCATTGTCCTGGAGCAGCGAACTGTGGCCAGTGGGAGCCACAATTGGCCGAACCTGCAGATGTGGCAGGTAAACAAACCAGCCTGGCCTGCCAGGGTGCTTACCCTGGCGGGCCGTGTGCCAAAGGTTGCGGATCCCTGGCATAGAGAGTACACTTATAAAGTTTGCGGATGATACCAAGCTGGGAGGGGATGCAAGTGCTTTGGAGGATAGGATTAAAATTTGAAATGATCTGGACAAATTGGAGAAATGGTCTGAAGTAAATAGGATGAAATTCAATAAGGACAAATGCAAAGTACTCCAAAGGAATGACCCGTTGCACACATACAAAATGGGAAATGGCTGCCTAGGAAGGAGTATTGTGGAAAGGGATCTGGGGGTCATAGTGGACCATAAGCTAAATATGAGTCAACAGTGTAATGCTCTTGCAAAAAAAGCAAACATTATTCTGGGATGTATAAGCAGGAGCGTTGTAAGCAATACACAAGAAGTAATTCTTCTTCTCTACTCCATGCTGATTTGGCCTCAACTGGAGTATTGTGTCGAGTTCTGGGAGCCACATTTCAGGAAAGATGTGGACAAATTGGAGAGAGTCCAGAGAAGAGCAACAAAAATGATTAAAGGTCTAGAAAAGACAACCTATAAGGGAAGATTGAAAAAATTGTGTTTGTTTTGTCTGGAAAAGAGAAGACTGAGAGGGGACGTGATAACAGTTTTCAGGTACATAAAAGGTTATTACAAGGAGGAGGGAGAAAAATTGTTTTTCTTAACCTCTGAGGATAGGACAAGAAGCAATGGGCTTAAATTGCAGCAAGAGAGGGTTAGGTTGGACATTAGGAAAAACTGCCTAACTGTCAGGGTGGTTAAGCACTGGAATAAATTGCCTAGGGAGGTTGTGGAATCTCCATCATTGGAGGTTTTTAAGAGCAGGTTAGACAAACACCTGTCAAGGATGGTCTAGATAACACTTCGTCCCGCTCTGAGTGCAGGGGATTGGACTAAAAAACCTCTCAAGGTCCCTTCCAGTTCTATGATTCTATGGGTTCTATGATATTTTAATAACATTTGGCCAGGCTTCTTTTTATACTGTCCTGTGCCAGCACTGCAAAATGCACTATAATCATTATTGACTAAGTTAATCTTGTCCAGGAATAAAGTTTAGTAAATACAGTACAAAAAGAATGGATTATGAGACAAAATAAATTCCATTTAAAGCAGTTTAAAGTATAAAGGCCCTTAGAATAATTTTTACTTCATTTAGATAATTCAATGGCCAGTTACTTTCAAGTAACAATAAAATTAATGAACTAAAATTAGTGTCAATCTCCTAGGAAGCCTGTGTCAGAAGTTCTGAGGCCAAGTAACAATATGGCAGGGATCAGCAATCTTTGGCATGCAACCCACCAGGGTAAGCACTCTGGCAGGCCGAGCTGATTTGTTTACCTGCCACATCCACAGGTTTGGCCGATCGCGGCTCCCACGGGCTGCGGTTCACGACTCCAAGCCAATGGGGGGCTGCGGGAAGCAACGCGGTCTGAGGGACGTGCTGGCCGCCGCTTCCCACCGCCCCCATTGACCTGGAGCGGTGAACTGCAGCCACTGGGAGCTGCGATTGGCCGAACCTGCAGACGCAGCAGGTAAACAAACTGGCCTGGCCTGCCAGGATGCTTACCCTGGCAGGCCGCGTGCCAAAGGTTCCTGATCCCTGCAATATGGCAGGACTCTGAAAAACGATTAAGTCATCTGCTGAAAAGTTATTTAACATTTTCAAAGCAGTATGAAGTGATTTAGAGAGGCAACTACAATAAATGTCAGTGGGGAATCACACAACTAAGTCACCCACACAAACTTCAAATAATTAGTGGCCAACATTATCTGTATAATTTGCAATGATTTAGTTTTGCTTATACCATGAAAAAATTATCTGGCAAAAATAAAGCATTTTCAGTACCCGGCATATATACTTAATTTTATAGCATCTTCATTGCTAGGCTCTCAAAGCACTTTATAAACATTAAGCTTTGCACCACTCTGCAGAGGTATCATTCCCCTCCTTACAAGTGGGGAAACTGAAACACTGGACTGACAGACTCATCCAAGGACACACAGAAAGTTTGTGGTAGAACTAGGTATAGGACTTAATCATTGAAATCCCTGTTACATGCTTTAGCAACAAGATTAACCCTATACTGTATTTAACCACATGCACACAGTAATGTACATGCAATACACACACAAACGTACACAGACAATTGCAGACACAATAAAAGTATGTTCAAAGAATATTAAGATTACAAATCAAGCACTGAAAACTTGGGAAATGCCAGAATTTAGATTGCCCGTATAACCTTAAAATCAGCCTCGTTGTGCATATGCCTCAGCCAACATATACACAAAATCTGTAGCAAGGCAGGAACCTACCACTGAAGGAGCTGGTCGCACCCAGCAGAAGTCAGGGTGCTTTGTGTGCTCACATTGTGGCCTTGGATGGCCCAATGGAAGAGGGGAAAATAGTATCTGTACAAATGTTCTTGGGGGGGAAAAACTGGCTCTTTTTTTTTTTTGGAGGAGAAGTAGTGTTTGGGAGGGAAGTGGGCTTGATTGGCATGCATCGTAAGTCTGATTGACATGATAATTAATGAATCGGGGGGGTAGGGCACAATGGTTATACAGATTGAATGTACTGAAATGTGAAATGCTGTACCTCACTAAACAGAGGAATACCACTTGCTTACTAACACTTAGTTGCCCCTGAACGTGTTTTTAGCTGTATTGTCTCAAATCATAATTGTATATGTGATATGAGGGCAATACACTTTCTTGACAATATAATATGCTTTATTTGTAAACATGTCTTAAAACAGCAAGCCACTCACACAGCCTTGGGCAGGCTAGCAGCCACTACAAAACCACACACCCCAAAAGAAAGGGTAGGAAATAGTAATACCCAGCACAATCCCCCTATTGCTGCATGTCCCCTGGCCCCATGTGCTCCTTTCCCTTCTTTACACCTTGTCCCTTCACTTGGCAGTGGAGGAGGGGAGGGAGGTTTCCACCGGAGAGGAATGGAAGAAGGAAGGCTGCACAGTGTTTAGTTGCCCTTCCCAGCCGCTCATGAGTCCTGAGTGCCTGGGCCGCCCCTTGCTGGACTGAGGGGACATTGCAGGGTGATCATGCTGTGGTGTGGGGGAGCCAGTGCTCTTGCAGCCATTATGAAGAGGAGCTGCTGAAACAGTTCTTTCTCCTGAGCTCTTAGCTGCTGTTCCTGTTCCAGGAACTGCTTTGCAAGTGCCTGCTCCATCGTTGAAACACTGTCCTCCACCTGGGCGGTAAGCCTGACCCTGTCCTCCTGCCAGTCAGTATGCCATTGTTCCAGTCTTTCATCCCTCTTCTTCTGGTACTGGACCTCCTGGTCAGTCCTCTCAAGAGCATCAACCAGAACATCATCACTGAAACACTTCCATTTGGAATGGTCTGTGATGGCACGTTGGGCTGGGGATCAAGTTCTTGAAGAACACAGGGTAGTGTAGGTTTACGGTCCAGAACCAGGACAGGAAACAGAGGTTTATCATCTAAAATAGCTCTGTGGAGGAGCACAGAATTAATTACTGTGGAATCTCAAGAACATAAAATGTTCTAAAGTGCAGCTCCACATATTGTGAAGGAGATGCTTCAGTCCTCATACTGTCTCTGGACACAGCCTTGTTAATCACTGTTACAGAAGTGTGGAGGCAATGGTAAGTTTAAAATAATAAGTATAATTAATTTTTTTTCTGTTTCATAAACATTTCAAAACTAATTGCCATATTGGGAGGGGGGGCACATGTATAGTGCCCATGCTGCAAAAGACTTTTTCTCTCATTTCGGGCCTTTCCTATTTCAGAAGACACAGTGTTCTTGTGGTGACCTATCGGCAGAGGGAGATGTTATTCCAAGCTGCTGGAGGGAAATCTGCAATGTCCGCAGCTGAAGTATTCCAATGAATAGTGATGGAACAGCTCCTTTGTGAGTGTAGTGGACTAGTCAGCTATACAGGGCAGGCCTGGAAAATACGCTCTTCCTTGCAATGTGACTATCAGGTGTTCCTGCTTCAGGAAAAGTTTGTAGCTATCAGCAGCCAGGATTGGGTCAGAATCCATGAGGGAATTAACATGATGATGTGTTAGCTCACACATGGCTTACCCTGTTATTGCCGCACGCAAACACACTGAAATCTGCCGCTTTCCTCTACCCCACACAGTTCTGGGAAAAAGTGACACCCAACTCGTACTTTGGGGAAATGATTTTGTGACCTGCAGACTGCATGGAAACCTCTAACTGAAGTGGACTAGATTTGGAAATAGAATACTGTTTCCCACAGATACTCAATTCACTGTTTACAGGCAGCTGCATAGACCCAGGAGAAGTGATTACACAGTGGCAAATTTCTAATTACTGAAAGGAAAAAAAGAATGACCATAGCAAACCTCTGACTTAACAGCTCAAATAATCTTTACACGTTTACAAATGTTTGAAATTACAAGTTGCCATTTTGAATGCCACATGGTTGGGGAGGAGGGACCAGCAAAGGATGGGCAGGGGGGACGATACCTAGGTGCTGTGATGCAATCCGCCATTGGTGGCCTAACACTGGTAGCTGGGGCTTACTATTTTTTCATTGTTTCTTACAGCAGAAATCCCCCCCGTTGCTGTAATAATAATATTTTAATTTGAGTCATACACTCACAAGGCTCTGGGGTGGCTTCTGTCTCCACTGGGGTTCTCTGCAGGCTCAGCTCTTCTGAGTAGGGATAGAAAATTTGCTGTTGATCCTGATTCATGGCCTGTTCTGGGAGTGGTTTCGTTAACAGAGTCACTTCATGCACCTCATTGGGAACCTTCTGCTGGCTCCCACCAGTCCCCAGGCTGGGTTCAGGGGCCAGCAGGGCACCATTCCAGTTGAGCATGTTGTCATAAAGCAGAGTTGGCTGCCTTTGCAAATGGGGAGGTGGCTTCCATTTTCAATAGAGTGGATTGCAGATTGTTGGGATGGAGAGGACTAAGAGTTGTCCCATAAAATTGTGGAATACTTCTGGCTGACACCCAGGACCAAAGTCAAGTGGGGCTGTGTCATAAATATAGCGGGAAGGGTAGCAATCTTTATGCATGCAGTAGCATAAAACCCCTCCTTGGCAGCTGTACTGAATTGCCTTACCTGTAAAGGGTTAAGCAGTTCAAATAACCTAACTGGCACCTGACCAGAAGGACCAAAGAGGAAAGAAGATACTTTCAAATCTGGGGGCGGGGGGGAGGATTTGTTTGTTGTTCTCCTTTGTTGTTCCCTATCCGGATGGAGGAAGAAGCCAGGGAGGTATAACATCTCCTGAAAATATGCCTGGAATAATCCATCTAAAACCACAGAAATTGTAAGTAGGGCAAGGAAATGCATTAGGTTATCTTTTGTTTTGGCTTGTGAATTTTCCTATGCTACAGAGGTAGTTTTATTCCTGTTTTTGTAACTGTGAAGCTGAGCCCAGGGGGGAATCCTCTGTGTTTTAAATCTTTTTATTACCCTGTAAAGTTACCTTCCATCCTGAATTTGTAGGAGTGATTCTTTTACTTTTTCTTTATAAATACAGTTCTTTTTTTAAGAACCTGATTGATTTCAGTGTCCTGAAGACAAATGGTCTGGTCTGTGCCCACATTGCTAAGGCAATTGGTTGGTATGTTATTCTCAAGCCTCCCCAGGAGAGGGGGTGAAGGGGCTTGGGGGGGATATTTTGGGGGGATAGGGATTCCAAGTGACCCTTTCCTGAATTTTTGTGTAAATCACTTGATGGTGGTAGCAATACCACCCAAGGACAAGGAAAGTAATTTGTGCCTTTGGGAATTTTTAACCTAAGCTGGTAGAATATAAGCTTAGGAGTCTTTTATGCGGGTCCCCACATCTGTACCCCAGAGTTCGGAGTTGGGGGAGAAACCTGACAGGCTGCGACTACACTGCAAAGCAATAGGGCTCAGATGCTGGGCCCCAGCTTAACTTGAGCTTGGACACTCCAGTCTTGCAGGAGTCCAAGTCTGGGTCCAAGCCGTGGATTAGCACAATTGCAGTGTAGATGCAAGAGAGAGGGGGTGGTTAGGCCTGAGCCCAGCATCAAGCATGGGCTTACGTTGCAATGCAGACATACTGATGGTTCCCAGCTCAGCTCACCTCCCCTAGACCAAATAATATTTTGCTGCACCTGCTGCTGTTCCTATTCTTCCCACTGCTGCTTTGTCTGCATCCAGTCTGGAACACTAGCTCAGTGCCTACTATGGGAGAAGCTCTACAGTGCCTGAGTGTATGCTCATATTTGCTATATTCAGACATGCACACTTATAAAACTCAACAATACAACGGTTCACAGAAAGGAAATACCCTACTCACAGTCGCAGTTTCCCTCTCCCACCCTCAGGCTTCTTGTCCCAATCTCCACCTGACCTCTGGCACCTTATCCCAATATACCTCCCCTGCACCTTCCCCAGGGGCAGCTGCAGGCACCAGCACACCAAGCGCGTTCCTGGGGCAGCAAGCCACGGGGGCCGCTCTGCCGGTCGCCACGAGGACGGCAGGCAGGTTGCCTTCGGCGGCTTGCCTGCGGAAGGTCTGCTCGTCCCGTGGCTTCGACGGACCTCCCGCAGGCGCGCCGCCGAATCCGCGGGACCAGGGACTTCCCGCAGGCAAGCCGCTGAAGGCAGCCTGCCTGCCGTGCTTGGGGCAGTAAAATACCTAGAGCCACCCCTGACCTTCCCCCTTAGGTTGGGCTCTTATCTCTGCTGAATTCAAATCATGCTGCTTCCACAGGTCATAGAAAGTGCAGAAAAGACAGGCTCCCTGCTCCCTGCTGTGGGGCTGGCCTTGGCCTTGGCCCTGGCCCACAGCATCTGTAGAGTCATTATGGAGCTCTTGGTCGTCCACAGTTACCAGAGAGGACCAGGATGTACTGCAGTGGGAGCTTAAAAAAGAGAAGGAATTCCTGGTCAGGGTGTTCTCTAGTTGCTGCTTAAGACGTAGGTTTTTGTATTTATGTCCTCGCACTACATTGTGTCAAAAGTGGGTGAATCTCTCTCTGAAGGAGTAAAGAAAAGAAAAATGACTCCCAGGCTGCCAGAGTGCTGAGTGAGTTGGGAAAGTGGAAAATCGGGGAGAAGACCTGTGAAAGCTGCAGCAGGAAGGAAGCAGAACCCTCTTTCAGTGCAGCAATGGAGCCCATAGCACAAATGGCTCTGTGAGAGATGTTTCATTTTGGCAACTCAGGAGACTGCCCTTGCAGGATCCAGAGATCTGAACGATTCCCACTGGCTTCTGATTTAATAGAGAAAGCTCAAAAATACCCGATAAATGCTCTGATATTTGCCCTCGGTGGTGATGCTGCTAATATTCTGTGTGCCGTACTCTTCACTAAGAGGAAAAGAATACACCAAAGTGTAAGAGACTTTTGATGCCCCTTTCACAGGCAGACAGAATAGTATATATGAAAATTTAACAGGAGGTGCCAGGAACAAGGTGAAACAGCTGAAACATGTATCACTGCAGTTCATAGTCTTGCTGAACAGTAAAAATATGGTGTATTAAAAGAACTAATAAGAGACAAAATAGTTGTTGTCATAAGAAACACCAGTTTATCAGCATAGCTTCAGTTACACTGAGGTCTCACACTACCAAAAGCAATAGCAAAAGCGAGAATGCAGGAAACCATAAAGAAACAGCAATTTGACTTACATGCTAGCAGCACAGAGAAGACTGCATCAGACAATACTGCCACAGTAAACAGTAAAGACACAAATGTGAAAGGAGCAGGCAGACCAAATTTGCAACCTAAGAACAGTGCACAATTAGAGAGTGGGAGACCAAAGAACCTTTATAGGAAGGAAGGTTGGAAAAGCTGTGGCGGATATGGCAAGACACCAAGCCACAGCTGGGAACAATGGCGCCCAAGGGCTCTCAAAATTAGATGCTACAGTAGGCTTCTGGCAAATCCCCCTTGCTAAAGAATCTAAACCTTTAACTACCTCCCTCACCCCTCTTGGAAGGTACTGTTTCAATCAGCTTCCATTTAGCTTATCTTCAGGATCAGAACATTTCCAAAAGAGAATCTCTCAGCTCGTATCAGGTTTGCCTGGTGTCCTTTTCCATGCAGATGATGTGTTGGTATATGACAGAGATAACAATGAACATGATGCATGACTACATGCAATTTTGAGGTACTTCCAGCAACATGGCCTCCCTCTGAATGAGAAATATGAATTTGGAAAAAAGCAGGTTAAATTTGTACGACACAAAATTAGCAAACAGGGAATTTGGCCAGATTCAGACACACTGAAGGTATTATTTGCCTTACCTGAACCTCAAGATGTTTCTGCTGTAAGGAAATTCCTGGACATGACAAATCATTTTGGAAAAATCTTTCCAAATTTAGCTCATTTAACAAAATCTTTAAGAAATCCCCTTCATGGTCACAACATGCGAATCTCGGGAGGGTGTGGGGGGGGACACAACAAAATGCATTTAATCAGCTAAAAGAACTACTGACATCTCTACTAGTTCAGGCACAATACTCAGCAACAGTAGCAGCAGAGGCTTCCTCATATGGTTTAGGAGCAGTGCTCAGACAACAGCAGCCAGAAGGAGACCAGAGACCTGTTGCATTCATATCAAGAAACATCACAAAAAGTGAGCAGCAGTACACTCAGGTAGAAAAGGAAGCTCTAGTTGCCATTTGTGTTTATGAATGGCTCCATACATATTTGTCTGGCTTGGATTTTAACATGGAAACAGACCACAGGCCCTTAGGTGTATTTTTAGATTAAAAACCACTCAATGACCTTCCACCTAGGCAGGGGCGGCTCTAGCACCCAGCCAGCGCGCCGCCGCTTGCAGAGCATCATCCTGGGGAGGGTTTGGTGGCTCTCCGCTCGGCCCGCCGCCGGCGCTGCGGCGGGGCGGGACCGGGGACGGGACGGACCTGCGGCGCCGGTCATGCCCGCGCGGTCCGGCTCGGTTCCCGGGTTGAGGCGCGGCGCGCGGGCAGGCGCAGGCCGCTTCGTCCTCCTCGGACCTGCTGCGCCGGCATGGCCCGCCGCCCACCAAAGCTCCACCCTCCTCCCGCCTCCCAGGGCCGCGGAGCCGCGGGAAGAGGGGACTGGGGGACGCGGCGGCTTGGGGCAGCCGGGCTGCTGCTTTGTGGCTTGCCCCTGCACCTAGGATTCAAAGATTTTGACTACAATTGATGTGATTTTCTTTCAACATTGGACACATACCAGGGAAAGCACTCATAGCAGCACATGCCCTGATTAAGCAGCCACCAATGGAAGAAGAAAAGACTTTACGGAAAGATGTCAAAGTCTATACTGACCTTGTCTTGGCAGCAATTCCAGCATCTGCCAGCCAACTTCAGCAAAACAGAGATGAATAACTAAAGAAAGAGATTTGCCAGAAACTTACTCAATTATTCCAAAGAGGGTAGGGTCAAAGTGTCACCTTCCAGTAGAATTACTACCATCCTAGCAGGACTGAAATGACCTTCACATAGCAGGTAGCCTGCTTTTGAAAGGATGGCACATTCTTATCCCTACAGTACACCTCTACCTCGATATAATGTTGTCCTTGGGAGCCAAAAAATCTTACCGCATTATAGGTGAAGAAACCATGTTATATTGAACTTGCTTTGATCCACCGGAGTGTGCAGCCCTGCCCCCCCCCCGGAGCACTGCTTTACCGCGTTATATACAAATTCGTGTTATATTGGGTGGCATTATATCGAGGTAGCGGTGTACTTCAGAAAAAGATTATCTCCAAACTGCATGAAGGACACCAATGTATCAACAAGTGCAGAGCACAAGCACAGCAATCTGTATGGTGACCTGGTCTGAGTAGGCAACTTAAAATTTTAGTAGAGGGCTGCAAAGCATGAAATGAGAAAAAAAATAGCCAGAATCCTTTCTCTCTACAGAGCTACCTGATAGATCTTGGCAACAGGTAGTAACAGATTTGATTTTCTAGAAAGGACACACATACATCATTATAGTCAATTACTTCTCCAGATATATTTGTTTGGCTATATTTACACAGACTTCATCAACACAGGTATCCAGAAACTAAAGTTAGTATTTCTTAGACATGATGTTCCTGACATCATCATATCAGATAATGGGCCTCTATTTAAATCTGGAACATTCCTAGCATTTGCACAGAACTTTGGTTTTTGATATTGTACTATTAGTCCACATTACTCTGGCGCAAGGGGGAGTTAGAGACAGCAATGCAGACTTTTAACAAACTTCTGCAAAAATTAGTGGACCTGTATAAAACACAGTGCTTGAATCTGGACTATCTCCAACAGAACTTCTGATGGGAAGACAACTAAGGGTGCCTCTGCCTGTGGCACCAATACAGTTTACACCTACGTGGCTCAACCTGAAGGAATTTTGAGCATGGGGTGCTGAAATAAAAATTCTGCAGGAAAAAAAATCATTATTTGGCACAGAATAAAAGTACTATCTGAACTGAGACCAGAGAACAAAGTTTGGGTCAAGAGCTCCCAGACATTTCTGTTCTGAACTTGGCAAAATCTCCCAGATCCTACCTAATTGAGACTTAATTTAAGGAATCGGATTCATCTTCAACATTTCCCAGTACAATAAAGCGAGCATCTGGGACCTGTAAATTCTCCATTATGGAGTGAGCCCCTTCCACAGGAAACTCCACGTGCAAACTCAACAAAAGAGAGAACACAGTCTAGAAGACTGAGACCCGCTCAAAAACTTGACCTTTCAAATGCTGATCAGGACTATTTAAATGGAATTGATAAGGGGACATAGTAAGGTAAATAGTTTTAAGGAATGTAAAGTTTATCATGAGTTGTGTGTGTTTATAATTTAAGTATTAAACTTTTATGATAAAGAAAGAGAGATGTGAAGTAGATATAGAGTTCCTGGTCCTCCATGGTTACCAGAGAGGACCAGGATGGGTTGTGCTGCAGGGGGAGCATGAGAAAGAGAGGGACTTTCCAGTCACAGAGTTCCCTAGTAACTGATTACGGCATGGCTCTTTGTGTTTATATCCTCACACTACAGCAGTCCAGGTATGTAATTGCAGGGAAAGTCATGTCCAGCTATGGGGTGGTGCACACTCAGTGTAGATGGAATCTTTTGGGCAATTTAGCTGTTAAAATCTAAGTCTTTGCTGAGCATGTGCAAACTATGATTTTTCACAGGCCTGTACATTGGCCAGATTTGGGGGTGACCTTTGTGTGAGGGTTGTGTCTTTTGCCATCCCTGTGAAAATCTTCCCAAATGTGGCCAGTTTCCAGGCCTCTGAAAAATCAGCCCAACAGTTACAATTTAATAAAGTTATAAGCAACTGAAAATAGAGTCTTAGAATGGGAAATATCAAGCAACCATAATGTATATTGTGTAATTATACGGGAAGAGATGATGTTTCACACTGTTTTTTAGCGATACGGAATCATATAGCTTTGAATCAATCTCATAGTCTTTATTTTTCTCTATGAAAAACACCTGAAAAACTATAGTAAATGTTTTATTTCCATAGGAGAAAGAAAGAGGATTGAGGAGAGAGAATCTTTGTCTGTAAATTAGCTGATTGTAATTACCTACCAGAATCAGATACATTCCCTACACCTGCATACATTAATGAATTTTATTATACAGACACTTGGAGTGGCACATCTATAGGTACTTTACTTGCACCTAAGACATTAATTATATGGCACTATTCAAACCATCTAAAAACAAAAGGAAAAAACTTATGTCAGTGCTCATGCATTGTTCAGTCCAGTGGATTGTTAACATCTGTGTGTTAAGGTACCTTCTGATAAAGCTCTAAAAGCACTGATAGAACACTGAAAATGCTCTTGAAAGTACAAAAACCATTGCAGACTCAATGAGGTTAAATGGGTATACAAATTAGCTAATAAAACTCATAATTAGGAGGTTCTTCAACCCAAACAACACCTAATAGAAAACAAAATGAAGAAAAGAAACAGCTTTATAACTCTTAGGTAGCAAGAATCAACAATTATGCAAATGGATACAAGAAGAAAACACAAAAGCATTCCAGACAAGCAAGAGACATTGTTGCAATATGTTTAAATCACAGAGTACATCAACTGGGCATTCACAGTTACTTAAATAGCTTAATAAAAGGGAAACAATGCTAATATATTAAGCCTAGAACATCATGTGTATATAACAGAACAAATATTTGAAGTCCAGCAAACATATAATTTCTAAGTAGTTCAAACTCCAAGTGACCTCAGCGCCCCATCATGGTTTATTTTTCAACACATTGCTAGAGGTAAACACCTTTCCAGATTTCTGGTCCACCTTTTTTGGCATTCTTTGCTGAATTCCTTTTTAAATAAATTGGACTTCTTAATATTCTTGTGATTTGTATGTTTAGCACTTTATATTTCTTGTTAATAAATGGTATGTTCTCAAACAGCCTTACTCATTGCTTGGTGGAGCAGGGGAAGTTTTTTGTTCTGTGTTTGTACAGCGCATAGCACACTAGGGTCCTAGTCCATGACTGAGGCTCATAGGTGCTATGGTAATATAAATATATTTATTATTAATTATTATTATTACTGTGGAAGTCCTGCTTGTGATTCCATAGTTAAGGTAAAGTTTTGCACTTAAAGCAGGGATTCAAACACTTTGTTGTGTACAACTAATACACCGTAACCTCCCCAAAATTAAATCACTTACTCTAAAAGTACAAAATGTATTTTCTTATCATTTAAAAGTTCATTGGTTAATTAGTCAGAACTAACTTTACAAGGGATCTCTTATGAAATTTAGCATTCAGTGTCATCCTGGTTTTTTTCTCCCAAATGATCTTGACAATGAAAAAATGCACATGATTCAAACTTCCCTTATAGCTAAAACACACTGAAATCTTATGCACAGGCTACATTTGAATACTTTTTTAGGATTAGTGATACTTTTCCCCATTATTCTTTACAACTGCTACACTACAGAGAATCCCACTCTTTCAAAATGACTGTATGCCTCCATTGTTCTCCATGGGATGAGGCAACAGGCTGCTCTTAGCAAAGACGGCTGCTGGCTTCACTTTCACTGGAAACAATGGGCGGCGATGGCCATTTTGAAATAGTGGGTCCTTCATGAGTTTCTCTAAAGGAGAATATTTTTATGCACTAGCCTCTGCTGACAGAAATGGTAGGAGGGGAAAACTGGTATGTGCATGTAGGGAAATGTGAAGTGGAAGGGGGAGGGGGAAATTGGCATGTGTGCAAGGAAATGTGTGGCACAGGAGGGAGAGGTTTGAGGGGGTGAATGCAGGGAATATAAGGAGATGTAAGAGATGGGGGGAATTCAGAGAATAGGAGGGAAGGGACTACATACATGTACTCTCAACCTTAACTCCATCTTTACATAGTCTTTGGCTTGGATTATATTCATGTAGTGTCACTATTTATTCGTTCTCTTTTGATTTTTCCCTTTTCTTTTCTTTTTTTGTATTACCTTTTTCTCTGTGCGATCTGAATGTCATTAGGTTGGTATTGTTCCTATATGAATTTCATTTATTTGAAATAATAAAAAGCATATTTATGTTTAAAGCAAATTTAGGCCAGAGCTACAGAAAAAGGAATGCTGCTCAATAAGGGCCTGTTCCCACTCAGTTCATTTGGAATTTTGCCATTTACTTCAATGGGAACAGGATCAGGCCTCTTTTGAGACAATTACTGTAAGCAAATAGTTTGAATGTCGTCAGAGGTATCTCTTTCATCCCTCCCCTCTCTGTCCTTCTCTCTCTCACAGACACAAACAAACTTCAGCTAACAAACATTGCCTAAACAAGGTCAGCTGAAAGAAAAAAATTTTTACCTCATCAATAACATGTTTGTGGATTTCAGTAAGTCACTTTATACATAAAACATATAGATTGTAATATATATTTGCCTCTCAGAGGAAAGGAGAAAAGGCTCAAAGGAGTGCTTTGGCCTCAGTCCCAGTTGATATAAAAATATATGATGCTAAGGAAAAGCAAGGCAATTCTAATAGTTTGTAGATGTCCCTTTCATTTACATTTTAAATCCTATTATAAAAGGCTACTGTATATAAAAGCAAATTAACTCATAAGCCTTTTTCTAATATAAACCTTCTACACCTTCGCTTCTAAGTATGCATTCAGCCTTATTACCCACTCAAAATATCCCATATTCTTCCATGTGTTATGCTGTGTTGAGTGAGGAGGAAAAGCAAAAGCTGTGACAAAAGCATGATGCAACATAAAAGAAAACAACCTAGCTAAGTGACATATTGCCATACAGAGATATAGGTTATTCAAACAGTTTCCCAAAAAGGGTCTGATCCAAAGAGCATTGATTCCCATTAGATCAGGCTCAAAATTTTTACCAAAGTTGAAAGGAAAAAAGTGGGGACAGGAAGAGAAGTAGGACCCCAACTGTCTGCAGCATGCACTTCCCCACCACCAAACACTGTATGTAACCATATGGTCAGCAAACACTGCGCATTGTTGCTAGTAGGAGCAGCAGTGATTTTCACTCACCAGGTTTGCACTTCATTCCAGGGAACGTAGCGGTTTGGTCAGCTCTCAAACATGCAAGAAACAGCTCTGCCCTCATCTTTTCATGTAGGATTTTCTCTGACCTGCAAGGTCCTCATAAACAGATTGTGCAAATAACTTGGGTTTGCCAGCTCTCCTCTACATGTCTTCTTGGCACCAAAGGTATATATAGTTTCCAATAGTTTTTAGCCATGCTAATCATCTTCAATACGGCTAATGGATTCCAAGCACAGTCAATGAGATGATATGTTTTGTCTCCTTCTTGCCTTTCCTCGTGCATCTTTTTTTGGATCCATGTTCTCTCTCTGTGCTTTTGCTGTAAGACATAAGCACATGGCTCAAAAATGCTTTCCATTTGTAGGTGACTATTGAGCTATATGCAGGGCCTCCACCTAGGGGTTACATAGTTGTCTCTATGTTAAAGTCATGATGTGGCTTGCAAGATACAGTGCTAATCGGAAATATAAGGAGAACATTACAAGGATCACTTTGGGGTTGGATGTTTAGTTGCAAGGACAATTTGATGAAGCTGTTCCCAAGCTTGAAGTGAACCAGGCATTTCCAAAAAAAAAAAAATACCCTTAGTAGAATCTAACTTACATGTTATACATTCATAGACTGGTCAATCTTCCTGTTACAGAAATACTGATATAGAACTATTTGGGTATTAAAATGCTGCATAATTTTTTTTATATAAATACCCATCATAATAATCATCCATCAGAAAGGAGAATTAAAATAAAGCTGAACCCTATAGCAAAAAGAGAATCAACCACTCTGTCAAAAGAAGGGCAAATATTACAGGATCCTAAAAGGAAGAATATTTTTAAAACATTTAAGATTCCTAAAGTCTTGGACTACCTTAGAGAAGAGAGAAAAAACCAGATGATGCAAATGAGAACAATGTTAAGAAGGAGAATTTAGAGTTCTTTAGGAGATTATGTTCATTTACACCCCAAAGGAGTTTTTTTTATTACAGAGCTATAAAGTAGCAATGATCAGTAGAAAATTAGAAACTGTTTAGAGACTCATTTGATTTAAGTTGAGCTCAGAAGAGGAAAAAATCACTTCAGCTTAGTTGTGATGGGAAAAACTTGAGGAAGAAGAGAAAACTAGAAAACAGAAAAGCACTGTCATTAAAAATGTAAGCTTAACTCACAGCATCTCGATAATGAGATAAAGGAGTATACCAGATATTTATTTCCAAATATAATGTATACATATTTGTGACAGAAATGGCAATTTCCTGCAATATCCTGAGAAGACCATATTGAATTAACTTTAAATATCTTTAGGGTCTGTTCCTTGACCCTTTTTATGGTTGATAATGTTTAGATTAATGACCAATTGATCTGACTACTATAAGGTTCTTCACCCAGAATCAGGCTACACAGAATTCGCCCTATGGAGTTCAATATCTTGTGGGGAGTCTCGGAGTGAATAACAAGGACACTCACACTGAGGGCAAAGCAAAACCTTAGATACGTTTATTAAAATAATAGAGAAAGCTAGAAAAGATCCAAGCCACATAACAAGATAAAGATAATACAGGATCAGGGTAATCTGTGATATCATTGTACGCATAAGCTTTTAGAATTGCATACTTGCACCATTGGCTGAGGACTTTGTGTTCAGAGACAACAGGATCAGCCCTGTCTCTGACATACAGTGTCCGATGGTCCAAGTTTCCCAACGAGTTGAAGGGTCAAGTAGAAAAGAAGCAGACAGCAATGGAAGAGGCCCAGGAAAGAACAGCCCCGGACCACATGGTGACTACCCTGTTATCGAGCCTGAGCATCATCTGCTCATGCTCAGTCCTCCACACCCATTATTATGCCCATATTTAGCCTTTTCACCAATATAATACTGAGGTGTACTTATTCTATAGGTTAACATATTGACATGTATAACTACCATTTCAGCGCATGATCATGCCGTCACCTCTTGCTTAAGCGGATTTGCAGTCATTACTTCCACGTTCTTTGTGGTCGCACTGAATGGAACTTTCTAACCCCTTCCCTTGAGCAAGCTCTTCTTAGTTCTCACAATCTAAAGGTGACCGAAGATCTGTGCCAAAGGTTACAGCCTACTTAACAACACTTATGCTAATTTATGCTCCAGCTAATATCTTACAGGATACAGGCCTGTAGGTTTCTTGCATTACAGCTTAGCTGGGATGTACAGCTGAATATAATAAAAGGCAAGCCAGTGAATATAATGGGGTGAATATAATGGGACAAACTTGCCCTATGGGCTACAGGTCCCTCCTTCAATGGGATGATTGCTAACAAACCCCATCACATAGAATGTCCTGATTAGTTATTTGCAGGGAAGATTTCAGTCAATCTCAGCCTTCTGCTGTGGAATAATGGCAGCATAAGGGTGATACCTGATATATACCTACTGCAGGTATCATAGGTACATACTGGGCCATCTCAGTGTCTGTTACTTGTATGGGTTTAGAAGCTACCTGTTCACTTTCTTTAAATTTGTTGATTTTACAGGGCGTGCACCCCAAAACAATGAAAATAATTCCTATAGCAATTCCTTGGATAGTAATCCATCCCTTTAACCCAATTTCTATCCAAGGGATTGTTAAAACCTCATCACCTCCATCAACTACCCGAACGATAGATTGCTTTGCTTTATCTATATCACTGGTGATCTGTCTGTGGGGCATGTCTTTTTGACTCAATAGTTGTTTCAGCTGTGATGCCAGGGGAGGAATATAAACAAGAAATGTTGGAGTACTCTGAATAGTTAAATCCTGATAGACTGGGTCAGTTGGAATGATGGTGGTGTTTCAAAAGTAGGGACAGGAGAAATCGCTTTTTGTAGGTGACAAATCTGAGGAACTGTCACAGATTGAAGTGTCACTAGAGGAGGTTTTGGAATTAATTGATAAACTCAACATTAACAAGTCACCGGGACCAGATGGCATTCACCCAAGAGTTCTGAAAGAACTCAAATGTGAAGTTGCGGAACTATTAACTAAGGTTTGGTACCTGTCCTTTAAATCGGCTTCGGTACCCAATGACTGGAAGTTAGCTAATGTAACGCCAATATTTAAAAAGGGCTCTAGGGGTGATCCCGGCAATTACAGACTGGTAAGTCTAACGTCGGTACCGGGCAAATTAGTTGAAACAATAGTAAAGAATAAAATTGTCAGACACATAGAAAAACATAAACTCTTGAGCAATAGTCAACATGGTTTCTGTAAAGGGAAATCGTGTCTTACTAATCTATTAGAGTTCTTTGAAGGGGTCAACAAACATGTGGACAAGGGGATCCGTGGACATAGTGTACTTAGATTTCCAGAAAGCCTTTGACAAGGTCCCTCACCAAAGGCTCTTACGTAAATTAAGCTGTCATGGGATAAAAGGAAAGGTCCTTTCATGGATTGAGAACTGGTTAAAGGACAGGGAACAAAGGGTAGGAATTAATGGTAAATTCTCAGAATGGAGAGGGGTAACTAGTGGTGTTCCCCAAGGGTCAGTCCTGGGACCAATCCTATTCAATTTATTCATAAATGATCTGGAGAAAGGGGTAAACAGTGAGGTGGCAAAGTTTGCAGATGATACTAAACTACTCAAGATAGTTAAGACCAAAGCAGACTGTGAAGAACTTCAAAAAGATCTCACAAAACTAAGTGACTGGGCAACAAAATGGCAAATGAAATTTAATGTGGATAAATGTAAAGTAATGCACATTGGAAAAAATAACCCCAACTATACATACAACATGATGGGGGCTAATTTAGCTACAACGAGTCAGGACAAAGATCTTGGAGTTATCGTGGATAGTTCTCTGAAGATGTCACGCAGTGTGCAGAGGCGGTCAAAAAAGCAAACAGGATGTTAGGAATCATTAAAAAGGGGATAGAGAATAAGACTGAGAATATATTATTGCCCTTATATAAATCCATGGTATGCCCACATCTCGAATACTGTGTACAGATGTGGTCTCCTCACCTCAAAAAAGATATTCTAGCACTAGAAAAGGTTCAGAAAAGGGCAACTAAAATGATTAGGGGTTTAGAGAGGGTCCCATATGAGGAAAGATTAAAGAGGCTAGGACTCTTCAGTTTGGAAAAGAGAAGACTAAGGGGGGACATGATAGAGGTATATAAAATCATGAGTGATGTTGAGAAAGTGGATAAGGAAAAGTTATTTACTTATTCCCATAATACAAGAACTAGGGGTCACCAAATGAAATTAATAGGCAGCAGGTTTAAAACAAATAAAAGGAAGTTCTTCTTCACGCAGCGCACAGTCAACTTGTGGAACTCCTTACCTGAGGAAGTTGTGAAGGCTAGGACTATAACAATGTTTAAAAGGGGACTGGATAAATTCATGGTGGCTAAGTCCATAAATGGCTATTAGCCGGGATGGGTAAGAATGGTGTCCCTAGCCTCTGTTCGTCAGAGGATGGAGATGGATGGCAGGAGAGAGATCACTTGATCATTGCCTGTTAGGTTCACTCCCTCAGGGGCACCTGGCATTGGCCACTGTCGGTAGACAGATACTGGGCTAGATGGACCTTTGGTCTGACCCGGTACGGCCTTTCTTATGTTCTTATGTTCATTAGTCCCCCAGGAAGTTTTGAAGGAAAATGACCACCTTAGCAATAATCTGAAAAATGAATTCATGGCAACAGGTAAGCATTCCTCTCAATTGCAAAATGAAGTAAATGAATTTTAAACAAGTGACTTACTTCCTTTCCTAGGGGAGTATAATGAAAACAAACGAGACAACAGGTCTTTAGGAATCTGTCACTCATTGCCATCTTGCCATATCACTGGTATTGCTATCTGACATGTCAGATCTTGCACACATTTGACTTCTTTTAGGACTGTGAGGATTAGATAGTGATGATGATCGGAGACAATTGGGGCCTGATCCAATTTCTATTGAAGGCTATGGGTTGTGTAGTGAATGAGGCTGGTGGCTGTAGGCAGGGGCGGCTCTAGAAATTACGCCGCCCCAAGCAGGGCAGCGCACTCACCGCCCTTCCCCGGTCCCGCGGCCGGGGCAGAAGTGTCTGCGGCGGGTGTGCTGTTTCCGCAGCTCCGGTGGCGGGTGCGCTGGTTCCGCGGCTCCGGTGGAGCATGCCTGCGGGAGCTCCGTCCGAGCTGCGGGACCAGCGCACCCGCCGCAGTCATGCCTGCGGGAGCTCAAGCGGAGCCGTGGGAAGAGAGGACCCTCCGCAGTCATGCCTGCGGCAGGTCCGCTCCTCCCGGGGCTCCGGTGGACCTCCCGCAGGCATAACTGCGGAAGGTCCGCCAGAGCCAAATGCTGCCCTGCCGGGACAATGCCGCCCCACGCACCTGCTTGGCGCGCTGGGGTCTGGAGCCGGCCCTGGCTGTAGGGACTCTGCCTCATTTGTTGCAGAGGTTGGAAAGTATAGTAAAGGTAATGGGGGACTGTAGGAAGAAAAAGGATGGTCTCATGGAAAAGGCAGTTGAATGCCACCCTGGAGAATAGGATTCCATTCCTGCTTCTGCCAGTTTCAGTGTGATGCTGGGCAAGTCACTCAAACCTAACTTTTCACAGGTGGTCATTAATTGTATGTTCTTCATTCTTAGGTTGCCTAAGGTGAGACACATGGGGCCAGATTTGCAGAAATGCTGAGTACTCACAGCTGCAACTGAAGTTGATTGGAGCTGTGCTTTGAACATATAAAGTGCTCTAAAAATATTAAATTCTGGAAAACCAATTCCAGGATGTCTCATGTTGGGCACTGAAAATTGTTGAACACTTTTTACAATGTTCTCTTTAATCTCTCTGTGACTCAGTTCCCCTTCTGTGAAATAAGGAAAACATAGAATCATAGACTATCAGGGTTGGAAGGGACCTCAGGAGGTCATCTAGTCTTTCTATCCACCTTATAGTCCATTCATCCAGCACATACTTCTTTAACTTGCTGGCAAGAATACTGTGGGAGACTGTATCAAAAGCTTTGCTAAAGTCAAGGAATAACATGTCCACTGTTTTCCACTCATCCACAGAGCCAGTTATCTCATCATAAAAGGCAATTAGATGAGTCAGGCATGACTTGCCCTTGGTAAATCCATGCTGACTGTTCCTGATCACTTTTCTCTCCTCTAAGTGCTTCGGAATTGACTCCTTGAGGACCTGCTCCATGATTTTTTCTTGGGACTGAGGTGAGGCTGACTGGCCTGTAGTTCCCCAGATCCTCTTCCTTCCCTTTTTTAAAGATGGGCACTACATTAGCCTTTTTTCCAGTCATCTGGGACCTCCTCCCGATCACCATGAGTTTTCAAGGATAATGGCCAATGGCTCTGCAATCGCATCCTCCAACTCCTTTAGCACCCTTGGATGCAGTGCATCCGGCCCCATGGACTTGTGCTCATCCAGCTTTTCTAAATAGTCCTTAACCACTTCTTTCTTCACAGAGGACTGGTCACCTTCTCCCCATGCTGTGCCACCCAGTGCAATAGTCTGGGAGCTGACCTTGTTCATTAAAAAAAGAGGCAAAAAAAGCATTGAGTACATTAGATTTACAATAACTCTGTCCCTTCCTCGCAGGGGTGTTGTAAAAATTTATTAATTTATGCTGGTGAGATACTCAGATACTATGATGATAACTGCCATAGAAAATCTAGGAAGAAAGTACTAATTCAGAATTTAGTTCAGAGTTTTAATGGTGTGTTGTAAATAAGGCCTTGGCTACACATTGAATGATGAAGCTAGAAAGAAATTGAAGAGCTACCCATTCAGTGGTTTCCAGCCATCCTATTCATTAATGGGGAAAAATAGTATGTGATCACGTGATTAAAGCCTGTATCATAATGTATGTGCACAAGGGTCCAAATTAAGGTTGCACATTTTCTAACTTTTTACTGGTTTAGACTTTGTGACCTTAATATGAAGAACAGCAGCCTGCAAAGGTGAGGCATAACCAGGGCTGGCTCCAGACCCCAGCGTGCCAAGCGCGCACTTGGGGCAGCGTGCCATGGGAGGGCGGCAGGCGGCTCCGGTGGACCTCCCGCAGGCATGCCTGCGGAGGGTCCGCTGGTCCCGCGGCTTCGGTGGAGCATCCGCAGGCGTGCCTGCGGGAGGACCACTGGAGCCATGGGACCAGCGGACCCTCCGCAGGCACGTCTGCAGGAGGTCCACTGGAGCCGCAGGACTGGCGACCGCCAGAATGCCCCCCGCGGCATGCCGCCGTGCTTGGGGCGGCGCAATTCCTAGAGCCACCCCTGGGTACAACAAGTTATTTACTAGTTGAATGAGCAGCAAAGGTAGGTTACTAATCTCTCATGCTTTAGAGCAGTGGTGGGCAACTGCAGGCCGCAAGTGGCCCATCAGGGTAATCCAGTGGCGGGCTGCCAGACAGTTTGTTACATTTGCATGGCTGCCCGCAGCTCCCCATGGCTGCGGATTGCCATTCCTGGCCAATGGGAGCTGCAGAAAGTGGCATGAGCCACAGGGACATTCTGGCCACTGCTTCCCACAGCTCCCATTGGCTGGGAACGGCGAACCGTGGCCACTGGGAGCTGTGCAAATTTAAAACACTGTCTGATGGCCCACCAGCGGATTACCCTAATGGGCCGCAGGTTGCCCACCACTGGTTTAGAGGGTGAGGGAGAAAGCAGACAAAGAGAGATTGAGAAAATGGTGAGGTGTAGTCTGGAGTAAATATTTCTACCAGGAAGTGACCAAAAAAACAGCAACAAATCTAGAAATCAAAGCAGACAGCAACCTTGGAAGAGATCAGAGGGATTAGGAAAATGTCAGCTCTCTGGATTCAGCATAGTAGCAATGAAGATTTTCCTCCATTAGCACTTTAGGCTTTTTACAGTGACGGGAGAATTCTATAACACACTTGAAAAGTGAATGTTATATGAAAACTGCTGTTGCTTTAGGATTTGCCTATTAAAGTAGCTTAAAGAGGGTGTTCATTCATTTTAACAAAATGAACGAATGTAGGGCCAGCTCATTTTCAATATTTGACTATAAATGTTCCTGTGAATTATAGAAAAGTCAGATGATGTTTTATTAAAACTGGCAGACAGAGCTAGAAACTGGCAATTGTGTTTATGGATGGAACCATGCAGTTCAGTTTATGAAGAGTGGCTGTGAACCAGGCCCTTCAGGATTGTGTGGTGTTTGGAGTTCAGCCTTGAGCTTGATAGGAAAGCCTGCTACATTGGATCAATCTTCTATATTTATTTACAGATATTTCTGAGACTTTTGTGTGAGTTAACAAATCGAATCAAGGCACCAATCCTATAATGGGATATTTGCAGATGACCCTTTGTGCTAGTGCCAGTTATCACCAATGGCTCTCTGCAAGGGCATCAGGGGGTCCTACTGTGTGATTCTGGTGCCTGATTACAGCCCTTTGACCCGTTGCTGATCTAAACCCCAATAAATAAATGTGAGTCTTTCCAGTGACTGGAACTGGGTTTGGATCAGACCTCTGCTAAATAGATTTTTCCAGTTGTTGCACGCTTCATTTAGTTGATTAAAAAATCCAGCAAATGCTACCATTAATTCTTCAGTATATGCAGTTTGCAGCAAGCAGTCTCTTAGTTTAGAGCTTCACCTGTCACAAACAAATTTGTCATGCAATACACCATGCAGGCATGGTCTAGATTGACATTTTCTTGACATTTTCTTCAAGTTTGCCAGGTCCTCTGAAAATATTTCCTTTTCTAATTGATTTTATGAGTATAGCTTGTAATATTTTCAATGATTTCTTTTTTGGAGACCTCATCTCTCTCTAAAAATCAATGAATTCCACCACTTGCACTATGTGATGATGATAAATCGGTCAACGCTCGTACCTTATTCTCCTCATTGCAATCCAAAATACTTCACTACATTTTTCCTCAGTTGCAATTTAATGAGCTATGAAATACTGTTTTAAATGATTAATATCAGCATTAAAGCCTTCCCTTTTCATTGAAATAAAGCCCTCCTCTACCTCAAACACAGCGATTTTAAAAATTTTCGGCAGGCCCTAGTATTTTTTTTCTCTTGTGGATCTAATTCACACTGATTTTTCTAGGAACAAATAGGAAATCTTTCAACCAGTCCAAATCAGTCCCAGGTGAATGTCTCATCCTTATTGCCAAATTTTGTATTCCCTGGTGGATGCTGAAGAATTAGAAGCATACACTAGGATTTTTGTAACTAATGCCGGCTCTTTTAACATAGAAGGGTTGGCCAAGGAATGAGAGAAATTGTGCAGCTGTTTCTGTTCAACTCCCAGCCAGCTATTTGTACAGCAGCTCTCTTTTCAGCAGGTAAAACTGTTCTATCGCCAAACTAATGCACAGTAGAACAAGTTGCAGCTTCTACTCCTCCTAAGCTCTCCTAGCCAACAGGCACATGGGAGGTATACATATTATATCTTACACACACACATGCATTTTAAACCAATAAACCCTTTGGCTTATGAGCCAGATTTACCAGAATATTCTGTCTGCTTTGTACTGCTCTGATGACCAGGGGCGGCTCTAGTAATTTCGCCGCCCCAAGCACGGCTGCACGCCACGGGGGGCGTTCTGCTGGTTGCCGGTCCCGCGGCTCCGGTGGACCTCCCGCAGGCGTGCCTGCGGATGCTCCACCGCAGCCACGGGACCAGCGGACCCTCCGCAGGCTTGTCTGCGGGAGGTCCACCGGAGCCGCCTGCCGCCCTCCTGGCGACCAACAGAGCGCCCCCCGCGGCATGCCGCCCCAAGCACGCACTTGGCGTGCTGGGGCCTGGAGCCCCCTCTGCTGGTGACACAAAGCAGCCATAAGCTATCTTAACCGTCCATTTAAACTGGGTTTATGGCTGCCCTGTATCTGAAGCAGTGCATAGCAGCTGAAGCGCACCAGTGAATCTGGCCCCATGCATTTAAAACAGTGGTTTTCAACCTGTGGTCTGTGGACACCTGGAGGGGTTGCAGACCATGTCTAAAGGGTCCACAAAAGGTTGTCGTTACCATGGAGCAGTGGTTTTCAACCTGTGGTCCACAGACTCATGGGGGTCCACAGACTATGTCTGAGATTGCCAAAGGGGTTCACACCTCCATTTGAAATTTTTTTAGGGGTCTGCAAATGAAAAAAGGTAACTCAGAGACCTCCCCATCTAGTGTCTCATCAGCAGCCATTAGAGATATTTGCTGCTAGCATATTGGCTTCATGACAATGTAGGCAGTCTCATCATATGATCCCCTCGATAAACTTATCAAGCTCAGTCTTGAAGCCAGTTAGGTCTTTTGCCCCTACTGCTCCTCTTGGAAGACTGTTCCAGAACTTCAATCATCTGCTGATTAGAAACCTTCATCTAATTTCTAGCCTAAACTTGTGGATGACCAGTTTATATCCATTTGTTCTTGTGTCCACATTGGCATTCAACTTAAATAACTCCTTTCCCTCCTTGATCTTTATCCTTTTGATGTATTTATAGAGAGCAGTCATATCTCCCCTCAGCCTTCTTTTGGTTAGGCTAAACAAGCCAAGCTCTTTGAGTCTCCTCTCATAAGGTAGATTTTCCATTCCTCAGACCATCCTAGTAGCCCTTCACTGCACCTGTTCCACTTTGAATTCATCTTTCTTAAACATGGGAGACCAGAATTGCACACAGTATTTCAGATGAGGTCTCACCAGTGCCTTGTATAGTGGTACTAACACTTCCTTATCTCTACTGGAAATACCTCGCCTGATGCATCCTAGGACTGCATTCACCTTTTTCACAGAGGCATCACATTGGTGGCTTATAATTATCCTGTGATCAACCAATACACCCAGGACTTTCTCCTTCCCTGTCACTTCGAACTCATATGTTCCCAGTTTATAGCAAAAATTCTTGTTGTTAGTCCCTAAATGCATGACCTTGCACTTCTTTCAAAACAGCACAAGACCAGCATGTGTTTCAAAGTCCAGATTTTTTTCCACATTTCATAGGTTGTAAATTTTCACCTGTTTTTATGGGGACAAACTGGAGACCAGCTGTTCAACCTTTACTACCTATTGATTCACTACTTCTGCACTGTTTGATGTCAGAAATAAGCTTCATGTTGCTTCAAATTAAATTTTTTGCTTGACAACCGATATATTAAAAAAAATCCTTCATTTAAAAGATGTTTACAAGAAAAATGAATTTTGGAGAGAGGGAGGAAAAAGTGTTCCATCTAAAGCCATCTTATCAGAAATAAAAATAAAGGACAGATAAAAATGTAGGTGACAGATTCTTTGCTGAAACAGACAAGTGTCCAATTCATTGTTTCCATGCACGCATTGTCCTGTGTTCACTTGTCACATACAATTTGTGAATTCTAGCAGGTCTCCTGCCCTGTCCTACCACACTTGAGCAGATTCTACATATTTGCTATTTTGTGATATCACACATTTTTATTAGTACAGATTGCAGGCTGGCAGGTGAAAACCATCCCCTGTGAGCTGCAAGTTTGTAAACTTTTCTGTGCAAACAGTTTAATTTGTTTTTACCACTTTGAAAGAGACTTTAGCTAACACCTATTCAAGTGAACATCTGTGCTGGAAGGGTGTTTCAATAAACAAGCTGAGAGGAAATAAGAAATCGTTTAATTAAGACAAGGGTCCAACCGGTCACCCTGTACTATCGCTGCTGAGATCCCTATTGCTAATGTAATATTTCTGGAGTTAACGAGACTCTGGGGCCCACCTAGTTCTGCCTCTCTCTTTTGCAAAAGCTGATTGATGCCCTGTGTTTGGTTTTGAATTTAGTCCACGAGCAGTGCTGGATTAGCAAAACTAAATTCCAGTAAACTATAAAGTATTAAAGAGAAACATATTTTCAGCAGGAAGTTAAAGAAAAAAGCTATATAAAACAGGAAATACTTTTTTTTTAGACTGAACTGCAACCACAGAATAAACACAACAAAGCCAGCCAGCCCAATTGTCCCGCCCACCAATCTGCTTCACTCCTGACCTGGAGTAACCACCACTAGAGGTAAGAGGATAGTTAAGGCCCTGCCTACAGGGAACCCGCTAATGACATGGTTGTCCCCCATTTCAGTTACAAACATGGTTCCAATTTGTGCTTTAGGCTGGACTTTAATCACATTTTGTAGCTAGGCTACACTGCAATTCTGTGAATATGTCCCCCAACATATTTATATTAATAGCGTAGGCTTAGTCTACCCACTCAATTCTAGGCCACTCAATGTAGGATGCCAACAGCGTAGCCAACTGGTGCAAATTGTGATGCGGGTAAGGGGGTTCACTAGGAACTCAGCTAGGAACTACCAAACTACTTTCCTGCAGATCACTGAAAATGTGATACAGTGCTCTGGTGATCTTGCTAACTCCTCCTTTTGCAAGGCCGATGGATAGAAAAACTAACAATTGTCATGTTAGAAGGACTGGCTATTTAAAAAAAAAAGTGTTTCCTGTTTTATATAGCTATATAACTTCCTGCTGAAAATATGTTTCCCTTTAATACTTTATATTTTACTTGAATTTAGTTTTCTAAGCTTATACTAGTGTATATTTTTTCCAAGAGTTTCCTGGCATGTAAGCATGTTCACTTTCCCATCTGGCTATAAATTCTATATTCTTTCCCTTGGGCTACATACTGTCTTTTCATGTTTTTGCCTGCCTTTGTTCACACCTGATGTATGGGCTACAAAAATCTGCCATTGCTTTTTCCCTGACTGTGACACTGCAGACAAAGGAAGCTTTTTGCAGCCTGCACACCTGTGCTAGGAGGTGGCAGTGGGAGCTATCTGTAGTCCATCCATAATGAGTGGTATTTCTTTGCTACAATGCCAATAATAAAGAGTTTGTGAAATAGATCTTGTATTTAATCAAAGAACAAGTGTTTCAAAGTTTTGACACTGTACTGCATGGCTAGATGCATTTAATTAAAATACTATTTTCTGTAATGAGTCTGTGTTATGTTAATATTGCCACACAATTTCCAATTGTCTCAGAATGTATCAGTGGAGCTTCACAGAAATCAAGGAAGCTTGGTGCAGAATGCATGGAATCCTACATAGTGCTTTGGGATACCCCGAACATCAAAGATGCTATAGAAAAACTATTCCATATTTTAAAAAAATGAACCCTACAATAATAATCCAAAATAATGCAGTTTCACTATTGTAAATTATAACATAGTAGGTCTGTCAAAGTCAATGGGACGACTCACATGCTTAAAGTTTGGCACATACATAAGTGTATACAGGACTGGGACTTAGATCATAGCTGTAGTATACTGTAAGCCTTTATTAAAATAAAGAATACTCTTTCATAAAACAGAAAAAAAATCATCATAAAATCTTGGCCTCTAGAAGCAATAAAAATGTTATGAAAGAGACTTACTGTAAATTTGCTCTTAACTTTTAAGCAGAAGAAGGAATACTACACACACTAATCTTTAACCTTTTCAAATCCAGCCATGGTCAACAATGATGTGGGCCAGAGACTTCCTTTAGGGATGAAACTTGCCTAACTGTCCCACCAGGGGAGGTGCATTGAGGCTGCAAAAATTGCACTAATTTGAGCCTTTACTCTGCAACCATGCACAGTCTTCCTCTGCAGTCTTCCTTTCTGTCCATAGCAGGAGTAAACTGCCTGGGGTGGGGATGTCTGGGAGAGGAGTACGATTGAAAATGAACTGAAAGCATGGACCATGCCCCTTTAAGCTCCTTGGATGCTAACTTTACAGAGATTGTTTACAAAAAAAGGGTTAAAATGCAACAAAAGGGAGCCACTACAGAATTTCACCCACGCATGCCTAAGGGTGATTGATGAATGTAGGAATATAAGGAAAGCGAGAGGAATGTGATGTGGGGAGGAGAAGTGGGAGACCAGTGATGATGAGGAAGGAGTTTCCCTTGACAGCCAGGCTCTTTGGCAAGGATTTAAAGGTTAAGAAATGTACAAGTCTGAACAAAAATATTTTTGCTCCTAAGGGAAATTAATTTTGCATCTTATCCTGGGCACTCTTTAAATAAGGCTGTACTTCAACCTTTAACAAGTGCAGTCTAGTACAGTACCCTCAGCAGAATCTGGCAGAACACTACTCACTCTCAGGCTGTGATTTTTTTGATTCATTGGATGTGTGGGAAGCTGCAAGTGTGAGCACAAGAGGACTGGAGGCATATATGTGAGGAGATCCTTTTGGCAGCCTGTGCTCTTCTTTGGGAAGGAATCCAAAGCAAATTCTTGATGCACTCTTAGGGGCTAATAAAATAGAGCAGAATGAGAAATTGTTAGATGGAATATAGATATACCAGAATGTTGGGAGTGATGAATTGCTGATTGCCCCTGAAACTTGGCAAGTGTTTGTAGTGTGCTCTAGTAAATAAGTTTACAGGTTACAATCTGCCATAGAATTGCAGAACTCTAACCCCTGCTGCAGAGTTTGCTGAAAACAATAACAGAAGATAATGTAGGTGAGGTTTGAGGATAATATTATCTTGTTTCTTGAGTTTCTGTCTGAGTGAGTTAGTGAGTGACAAATAGTCCATCATGCCAGTGAGCATAGATGCAGAGTGCTTCAGAAATATTGCTGTCAAAGTTCTGTCTTTGCTTCACTGAGGTAGTTCTACAGGCTTTGGAGCTGAGGACATGACACTTGAACTTGATGCCATGGAAAAAGGAGAATCAGTGGAGGAACATGAAAGAGGATGGTGATAGAGTCATACTAATAGGCAAGAAACATTATTTTAGAAGGTGCATTTGGAATGGATTGGTGGGGTTGTGTGTGGGGGGAATGTGGGTATTGGATAGTGTGGTGAACAACAGGCTATGGTAATCAAGACAACAGATGATGAAGACCTAGGTGGGAGTTTGGGCGCATTGGACAAAGAGAAAAAGACAAATCTTAGAAAGGTCATGGTGGAAAAAGCAGCAAGATTTGCACACAATCTGGATATGCTAGGGAAGAGAGAGGAAGGGGCCAAAGATGGCTTCCAGGTTGAGGGCTTGATTGAATGGGAGGATGATGATAAAGTCAACAGAGATGGAGAATGGTTTGAGTGGAGAGATGTGGCAGGATGCTGCAGGGGAAGCCCTAATCAGCTCCTGCCACTCCACCCCAATCAGGGAAATGGGTTGGGGCTGGGCAGCTAGCTAGGATTGGTCTGGAAACTGGCCCCACATGCCAGCCTCATTAACACGGACTAAACACTGGGGAGGCAGTGGTGGGGGGGTGGAGACCAGAAGGGGAGCGTAGGCTCAGAAGGAGCTTGTTGCCACTGAGGCCTGTGCTAGGCCAAACCTGTAAATACTCTGTAAATAGTTGGGAGTTTGTTGGTGTGGACAAGACAGAGGAATAAAGAGCACCAGCTTGGAGTGGTTCTGACTCATTGGGGAGTCAGACCAGGAGGCTGAACCCAGCGGAGCATGGTGAGCACCTTGTCTGGGACCTGAAAGCCACTACCAGGGAGTGGCAACCCAAGAGAATGGAGGGCACAGTGGAATGGCTGATTAAGCAGCAGGAGGAGCTGCAGAAGACCTTGCAGGCTTTCCACCAGGCCAAGAGGCAGGCCTTACTTGCATGGCAGGCTGAATAACAAAAAACCCTCCAGGACTTCATCCAGGAGCAGGCCAATATACAGCAGCAGCTCCTGCACCGAGTGGTGATTACCCCGAGCGGTGATGGAAACTGCATGGCAGGGCTGGGTCTCTGTAAAATGGGCTCCGCCGATAACCCCGATGCCTTCTTATGTACTTTCGAACGGGTAGCCATGGGCGCAGGCTGGGATAAGGCGACATGGGTCCTAAGACTAGCTCCTTATCTGGCTGGTGAGGTGCAGGTGGCCTATATGGCCTTAAGCAATGACCAGGCCAAAGATTATGAGATGGCGAAGGCTGCTTTCCTGGACTGGATGGGCTGTCGGCCGAGAAGTACAGGCAAAAGTTTTGGGCAGCCCAGCAGTGAGGGGATTTGTGGCTCTGAGCTTTTGCCAAAAGTTGACCGTCTGGGCTACATGGTAGCTATGGCCCGACACCCAGGCGGTGGGAGAAATAATGGACCGGGTGGTTCTCAAGAAATTTGTGCAGGGCCTCCTGGAGAACATGCAGGTCTGAGTCCAGAGGCACCAGCCGATGACTGTGGAGGCCACCATCAAAATGATGGAGGAGTATGCTGAGGTGGACTTTGCCCAAAGGGAGGCATGGACAGGCCGCACCCTGGACTGGGCGAAGAAGCACAGAGAACCTCCCCCCAGGAGAGGCCCAGAGAAAAGGAGAGAGGAGGCTAAGGGGGCCCTCAGTCGTCCAGGTCAACTGGTCTGCTGGCGTTGCAGAAGCAGGTACTAGACAACAAAGCCAGAGGGAAGGCAGGCGAGAAGGGGAGAGCGAATGACTGCAGGGGTGCCCCACTGTGGAAACCCCAGGAGAGGAGTTCCAAGGTTTAAAGTGTTACTTAAATTTCACTAGGAACCAACCCACAGTTACATTTATATTGGTTTTATTAAATGCTGCTATTGGATCAAACAGAAAAGGGATGGAGCTTATTCATGCACACACGCATTCAATGCATTCATACCCTCATGCACCCACACACTCACACAGGTGGAGAGTTACCGGAGGCAGCATAGGAAGCCGAGAAGCCGAAGCATAGTAGATCTGGTGTGTCCGCCTGCGGTCACGGAGCTGGGCCGGCGAGCAGGTCAAGAAGAAGAAGAGCTTGTGAGCATGCTTTCTTCCTTTTATTGGAACTGGGCAGCTCCTGTCCCGTACACTGAGTTTTCCTTCTGTGTCCATCACCGAGAAGCATTCCCAGACCTCGTTCCTTTCAGCCATACCAGGTTCTTCTTTCCTTACAACACTCCATGATTGCCTTCTCAGGGCAGATTACATCAGACACACCTGGCTCTTTCCTTGCAGTTCCTCTCCACCCAGTCCCACATATACTGCCTTGTTTACACTCCCTTATCACCCACACACACTCCCCTTGTTCACACTTTCCCTGATTGCGTGATGGAATATTGCAAAGCTTGGAGGTTATACAAACGGTAACTGAAAAGGTTACAGAGCTTGCAAAAGTTACAAAATTTAAAAGGCTATGCTAACAATGACTAAAAGTTACAAAGTTTGCAAAAGGTTACAGAACTTAATGACTCTAGCAATGACTGAAAAGTTACAAATCTTACAATTGCATTCTACTGGATTGGGCGGAGGCTTTACACAATACAAAAGGGGAAAGCCTCAGGGAATGGCTGCAGGAGGATCATCCTGGCAACAAGAGCCAGGCCCCCTTGGGCTTGGTACCTGCACCATAGGCCCAGAATGGCTGGTGCAGGGGCCAGGCCCACCCAGTTCCCCTGCCAGGCAAGAAGGGGGAGCAACCGGGAGGGTAACCACCTGGTTGTTGTGATTGGTGTGCGGATCTCTGGGCAGAAGTAGAGCTATGGGACAGTCCACCCCCCACACACTGTGGCTTTTATGGGTGGGGAACTGACAAACCCCGCGAGGAGGGACCAGGGAACCTCCCAGCAGAGGGCAGTAGGCTGCACCAAAGTCACCTCCCCGAGAGGAGGAGAAGGGGCTGAACCAAGCCCCTCCCCTCCCTGCCTCTGGTTACTTAGGCGGGGAGGTGTGTGACAGGGCATTGTAGGTGAAGCCCTAATCAGCTCCTGCCACTCTAGCCCCAATCAGGGAAATGGGTTGGGGCTGGGCAACTAGGTAGGACTAGCCTGGAAACTGGCCCCACCTGCAGCCTTGTTAACGGGGCTAAAAGCTGGGGAGGCAGTGAGTCCAAGGAGGGGTGGAGACCAGGAGGGGTGAGTTGGCTCAGAAGGAGCCAGGAGCCTGCTACTCTGTTGCCGCTGAGGCCTGTCCAACTTTGGTTCATTAACTTCTGTCTCCACAGCTTCTGTTTTTACTAAATATGATTTTAACATAGTCCTTGAATTACATCAATGTGGCTGTTTTGATTGGACTAATTTAGTCTCTCTGTTCTTTCCTGTCTGCTTCTCTTGCACCTGTTTATAACATTCTTTAGTAAAAATAACGTAACCTACTTTCCATGATAAATTCCTAAGCAGGCAAAAGTTATAAACCAATTGTCACAGTGGGGCAGCCTGCCTGTCATGTGACTCAGCAGGGGATAGAAGAAAAGGGTGTGTCTTCTTACTGGGGCTGACAGAGGCAAGGACAAAGAGCTCTGGGGACTGCAGCCTGTTCTGGGCAGGATATTGCTTTGTTTTGTTACTTCATACATTTTTGTATGATTGAATAATAAGTTGTGCCCTTAGGCAATGGTCTGAAACAGCCTTAGGTGTGACACTAGTTCTTTCCTGGGCTGGTGAGATAGCCCATCCGTTTACACATACCCATGATGAATTATGTTTGCCCATACATAAGGCCCATGTTTGGTAATTAAGAACTGCATACAACCTTTCTTGGTGTGTCCTTTGTATTGCAAACCTGGGGTAATTGTGATATAAACGTTAGTGCATGCCAAATAATGGGGAAATATTCACACACAATAATCTGATGATTGATGGAAAAAATCATCAGATCTATTCATCTCTAATATTATTTCACTAGCTATAAGAGTAACCCACATTTTGCTATGTTTGTTGTCTCCAGTGCACAAAATAGGTCACTTTTTTTCTTTTTCAATCTGTTGGGCTTGCTGTTCCGTTGCTTGTTTAACAAATTGATAAATTAAACAGTAATAAGTCATCATGACCAGATGGTATTCCCCCAAAAGAGTTTTGAAGGAACTCAAATATAAAATTGCAGAACTACTAACTGTACTATGTAACCTATCACTGAAATCAGACTCTTTACCAGATGACTGGAGGATAGCTTATGCAATGCCAATTTTTTAAAAAGGCTCCAGCAGTGATCCTGGCAATTACAGGCCAGTGAGTCTAACTTCACTACCAGACAAATTGGTTGAAACTATCGTCAAGAATAGAATTGTCAGACACATAAATGAACCTGATATGTTGGGGAAAAGTCAACAACGATTTTTGTAAAGGGAAGTCAGACCTCACCAATACATTAGAATTCCTTGAGAGTGTCAACAAGCATGTGGACAATGGTGATTCAGTTGATATAGTGTACTTGGACTTTCAGTGGCAGGAGGATGGTGTGTGATATGATAGATAAGTGTCCAAAATAAAAATTATTCTCTAACCAGGATGACAAAGGCTGCATGGTGAACAAGTTGGCTGGAAAATATGAGAGCTTTAAATAAGATTTAAAAACCACTTTTGATTTAGTTGTAATTAGAGAGATGAGGTAGATGAAGTAGTATCTTTTAATGGACCAACTTCTGTTGGTGAAAGAGACAAGCTTTTGAGTTTCAGCAGGGGTGGCTCTAGGCATTTTGCTGCCCCAAGCACAGCAGGCAGGCTGCCTTCTGCGGCTTGCATGAGGAGGGTCCGCTGGTCCCATGCCTGCGGGAGGTCCGCCGAAGCCACAGGACCAGCGGACCCTCCGCAGGCAAGCCGCCGAAGGCAGCCTGCCTGCTGCCCTCGCGGTGCCGGCAGAGTGCCCCCCCGCGGCTTGCCGCCCCAAGCACATGCCTGGCATGCTGGGGCCTGAAACCGCCCCTGAGTTTCAGAGCTTCTTCAGGTCTGGAAAAGGTAACCAGAGTGTCAGCTAAATACAAGGGGAGATAGCAAGGTGTTGCAAGAAACCACTTAACATTGGCAATCAACACCTTTGTACTCATAGGAGAAAGGAGAATTAGTAGGTTTCAAATTGTTGTAATGAACCATAAAACCAGTCTCTGTTGAGACCATAATTTTTAGTGTCTATCAGAGTTATGAATGTACATTCTCAAACTCATCTTTTGAAGGTATTATATAGGTTTCCTTTCAGGATGAGGACTGATAGGTCAGATATGAAGTGATCACTTTGTGAAAAGTTTTCATTCACGGGTGATAAGGTGTTGGTTTTTTTTTTATCATTTTTCTTTCTGAGTTTATCCAAGAGTGTAGTGATTGTCTGCTTTCACCCACATAGTTGTTGAGGCATTTGATGCACTAGATGAGATACACCATATGTTGTGATAGGCATGTGTATGACCCATGGATCTTGACAGGTGAATCATGGTGGGTATTCATCATGGCAGTGGAGATATGTCTGTAAGGTTTGCATCTATTGTTCTGGCAGGGTTTGGTGACACTTTGATTTGATGGGTCCTGGTCTGTGGGGAGTTTGCTTCTGATCATTGGGTCCAAAAGTTAACCACTGAGAGCCACAGTAGGAATCCATTATTGTGGACAGTTTATATTTATAGAACTAAGAAGCTTGCTTTTGAAAATTAAATGGACACAATGTATATCCACAGAAGTCCTTGTATGTAAGCAAAGTCAAGTAAGTTTTTGTACATAAAATCCAAAACTTGCTTTAAAGTAATCATCTACATCTTCGATGACCTTTCAAGGTCCCTTCCAGTTCTAGGAGATTGGTATATCTCCATTTTTTATTATTATTATTATTTTTACATTTAAAAAAGGCCAGTGTGGATTTATTCTTTAAATATATTTTGATTGGCATAAATGTGTTTACCATTTCTTGATACATAGGATGTAATGGAGGCCCAAGACATTGCATTCATTGCTGCTAATCCAGAGCAAGGCACACTTGGTGCCTACACTTTAGCCACCTGCACACTTAGAAGTGTGCAATGGAATGAGAACTGGGATAGGAGTTGTGAGTTCTAATCCTGGCGGTGCCACTCATTCACTGTGTGGCCATGTGCAATTCACTTAATCTCTCAGTTGGTTTCTCCATCTGTAAAACAGGGATAATCAGAGGTTAAATTAGACTGAAATAGGAGCAGGAACCTTCACTGCACCAATCAAAGAGGAAGGGGAGCTATGAAGGAGCATTGCTTATACAAGGCAGAGAGAGGAAAGGGAGCTACCCATATCTTTTAGCCAAAGAGGCAGAGCTGTGCTTTCCTTCCCTCCCACTCTCCTATACTTTAACCCTTTGGTGTTAATACATCCATATTCACCTCACTTAGGTGTTGTGAGGATTAATTGGCTGATATTTGTACAGCATTTTGAACTTATCAAACACCATATAAGTGTTATCATTATATGAAAAGCTTACTGTAGATATTACCCAGAGCAACAGGACTAGCCAAAAATTCAAGATGGAATGTGACTCATCTGCCTATAATGATAGCCCTGTAGAGTCTGCTGCTTTCAAATATGAGCATCAGATATCAGATCAAGATTAATCATTGTAGTCTTGTTCTGTGGAAGAAAGATATACTGTCTGATTCATGTATGTACAAACAGAAGGGAATTTATGGTCACCGTTATCATAGACCTCTTAGAAATAATCCAAAATAGTCAAGGCTTTGCCATCTCTTTCCACAAGTTTTAACAATACACATAATTAGAACAAACACTCGAGACATATTTTTCAAGGTAGAGTGCAACAATAGGTTGTTAGTAAACATATCACTCGTACAGATCACTGGATGAGAATATACAATATATCCCCTATTTACATATCAGGAGTAGATTTTTGGCTTGATTTTCAAAAGCCCATTGAAGTCAATAAGATGTTCAGCACATTTTAGAACAGGTTAATTTGGGCCTTCCAAAAAAAAGAAACGAAAGTTGGGCTGACAGGAGAGCAAGTGGCAGTCAGTAGGTGTATGAAGTTACAAATAGAGATCCCTCTTGTTCCCTGACTTTTGTTCTAATGTCCTCATTATATATTTCACTTCCCAAAATATTACATGCATGAATAAATATAATCTACAAGCAGTTGATACCAGAGAGAGAAGAATCTGCTAGTTCCTCCTAGTCACTGCAGGGCAGAGTAGTGCATCTGGCTAACACTTGTCATGGTGCAAAATTGCTCCTCCAGGCGTTGGACATCTTTTGCTCATTCTTCTTCATAAGAACTGTAGAGATCAACCGTTAAAAAAAATGGTTGCTTGCTCTATAGCAGTGGTTCCCAAATGGGAGTTCGTGAACCCCTGGGGGTTCATGAAATGTTACAGGGGGTTCTCGGGGGGAAAAAATCCCTAATGGCGGACAGAGCTATCCCTAGGGACCCTGGGCAGCACAGGACCAGCAGCCCAGAGCCCTGGGGACTTCCAAGAGCTAAGCAGATCAAAGCAAACATATCTATCACACTGAGGAGATTTAAACTTCAAGACTCCTTATAAGAAATGGAAAGGGACGTGGATATTTTTTTGCTGTTTTTAAAGTTAAATAGGCAGCTAGTATTGCTTTTAAAATTATGAAGAACAAGTTTAAGCTTTGTTGTAATGTGCGTTGTTTACTTGGACTGCTCAAGCCCTGAATGCTTGTGTAGGAGGAACTCTTTGAGTTGGCTTCTTAAATACCTTCATGCTTTTTCACATCTGATATTCCGTGATGAAACATAGGAGTCTTGTTTTATAACAGGCTTAATTAAAGTGATACAAGCTACAAAAGTGAAATCTTGGAAGAGTGTTGCCGTTTTCATAATGTAAGAAAATTAATACTGTAATGATAAATAAATAATAGTCTGTAATAAGCATGTTATAAAAACAAATGTAATATTTCCAAGATCACTGCTTTTATAATTTATACTCAGGTAAGGGAGAAAATCCCTGGAAATATTCATTTTTAGGAGGGGCTTCGCGAGACTTGACATTTTAGTGAAAGGCGTTCGCGGGTTGTTAAAGATTGGTAACCACTGTTCTATAGTTATAGAATACAAGGGGAAACATCACTAGGGCCAGAGAAGCAAAGCAATATATATCCTAAGCTGATCAATCTGCAAAACATTCCACATACCAATTTCCTTACTTAATATGGGTTAGGGAAGGATCCAGAAGAGAACAAATTCACAGTACTTTATATCAGATACTGATGTATGTGCAGTAAACAGATGACGGGTAGACTATATACACAGATACTTTGCTATACTGCTCTTTACATACTGCCTAAACTTGTTTATCAAGGATCAGCATTGATGATGGCTGAAATATTGAAGATATATATGAGGTTTGCACCAAGTCTTCTGCCCAACGTTGAGGTACTGTAGTTCAAAGTCCCTTTTAAACATAGTTAGATGCAACAGCCCACCAATGCTCCCTACTTTTCTCTCCAGAACAACTATGGAAGGAAAAGTCTTCTCTGCTCTTGTCTCCTTCTGTTTCTATGAAGGATGGGAAGTGGTTCTTCTTCATTCTATGGCACTGTTGATAAGTGCTGATGGTAAAATACTTGGTCTGAACAGAGCTTGCTGTTTTTTCAGATTCAGTAATTTATTTGGCTATAAAACATCCAAGGTACTTTTATGAATATCAAACAGTCCATTTTTACTTAATTCTTTGTGTATAGATGAGAAGTACCCAGGGATATCTGGTCAGATTTACTGCCATTAACAAACTTGAGACATACAGTTATAGCTTCATGACTGGCTTGGATTAAATTTAGGCACTTTTTCTTGTCCAGGAATCTAGTGACTCACTTCCAAAATCTCTGCAATGTGATGGAGTGGAATCCTATGTGAACAGGGTTTGGATTCTGCTTTAATGACAAACTAGAATACATAACCCTTTAATTACCCAGACAAGTAAATGTCATGATGTTCAGGTAGGACTGGATGGAAGCTAGACCTGTGTTTGGGGTGTGGTGTGTCTGAGAATTCTGAGTAGACCTACCCCTTGGTGAAAGTATCAGTTGAGTCTTTATTTAAATATAATGTCTATTACTACACCCAGAATACACTTAAAGACTATTGATTCCTGGTGAGAAGGTAAAAATGGATGAGGTCCTAAAGGATAGTTGCTGATGTGGGTCCCTGGATAAAGAAAACTAAAGTAATTTTTAGGGCAGAGGTAGGCAACCGATGGCATGTGTGCCAAAGGCGGCATGCGAGCTGATTTTCAGTGGCACTCACACTGCCTGGGACCTGGCCACTGGTCCAGGGGGCTCTACATTTTAATTTAATTTTTAAATGAAGCTTCTTAAACATTTTAAAAACCTTATTTACTTTACATACAATAATAGTTTAGTTTACAATATAGACTTATAGAAAGAGACCTTCTAAAAACGTTAAAATGTATTACTGGCATGTGAAACCTTAAATTAGAGTGAATAAATGAAGACTCGGCACACCACTTCTGAGAGGTTGTCAACCCCTGTTTTAGGGCAACAATAATATCTGTAACATTATTCATTGTCTCGGGAGCAAAATCAGGACCTGTACATGGCCTTCATCGATTTGATAAAGGCCTTCGACTACATCAATCGTGAAGCCCTGTGGAAGGTGCTGGCCAGATTTGGCTGCACTCCAAAATGTATTAAGGTCCTAAGGCTTCTTGATCAGATGACTAATACTATTCTCTATAATGGCCTGGAAATGGACTGTTTTGTCATCATAACTGGGGTTAAGCAAGGATGCATTATTGTGCCAACACTGTCATTTTGGTCCGCCATCTCCCCAGTGGAGTTGACATTCAATACAGAATGGATTTGCAGCTTTTCAATCTTTGACGTCTCCGTTCAAAGTCTAAAGTCCTTAGAGCATTCATTACTGATCTTCAGCATGCTGATGACTGTGCCATTCTAACGCAAACTGAGAATGACCTTCAGTCCACACTGGATTTTTTTGCACAAGCTTACTGAAGCCTAGGACTCTCACTCAATATTGAGAAGACTAAAGTGTTCCATCAGCCTGCTTTAGTCCTTGCATATGACCAACCACAAATCACCATCGCAGGACAGACTGGAGAAAGTCAAGCACTTCTGCTACCTCAGTAGCCAACTTTCTCAAAATACAAAAATTGACAGAGAGATCCAGCACAGGATCCAGTGCACAAGTGCTTCCTTTGGGAAATTGCTCCGACACATTTTTCATGGCCCTGACCTATGGCAGGATACCAAGATCAAGGTCCATAAGACAATTATTATTTATACACTCCTTTAAAGATGTGAAACCTGGGTGATCTATTGACAGCACGTCAAGAGTCTGGAGAGGTACCACCAGTGATGCCTCCTGAAGATCCTGTGACGAGTCCCACCTCTCTTCAGGATGCCACCTGGGACTGGGGTACCACTGAGCACGCCTGACCCACCAGCCTGGGCTCCCTTTCACACTGTGTTGCTGTGATAAGTTGCCAAGCTCTCTAATCTCTCTCTTTCACCAACATACACACAGATAGAGACACACCCAGCTGCAGCTTCACACACAGATGCTAAGATCAGCTCTGCACAGGGAATTGTATAGCATAAACTCATAAAATTCACCCCCCACACTCAATGTGGAGAGATATATGCAACAACTTTCTGCCCCAAGTTATAATTTCCACACACTGGTTTTGGACACAACAAAAACAAAACAAGTTTATTAACTACAAAAGATAGATTTTAGGTAATTATAACTGATAGCAAACAGATCAAAGCAGATAACCTTAGTAAATAAACAAAACTGCAAACTGAGCGTAACATATTAGACATGTAGGATATGAATTAACAAATTCTCACCCTGAGTGATAAACAGGCTGGCAGATTCTTAAGGCACAATCTGCCTTGGCTTTCCCAGGTTTTCATACACAGGCTAAAAATCCCTCTAGCCTGAGACCATCACTTTCCACAGTTCAGTCCTTGCCCCTCAGGTGTTTCCAGGTGTGTTGTTGTAGGGAGAGTGAGGTACATAATGTCATTGTCCCTCTTTTATGTTTTCTTCCCACTTGCAGGAAAGCTCTTTTGCTGTGACTGGGGTCAAACAGTTCCCATTGTGTAGTGCTATCTCTGAGACAATTCAATTGTACACAGTTCCTGGGGAAATCCTTGTGCTTGTGAGCATTTCCTCAATAAGCCATTAACATTGTTTGACCTTTTTACTGTTGTACCTGAAAGGCTGCTTGTGGGTGTTTTCAATCTCACAACATGTTTCAGTAACACATACATAGCCAAACTTCATAACTTCACATACAATGGTAGCACATACAATCCAACGAGATATTAATGTCTATCAGATCAAGACTTTTAGAATGATACCTCATAAGGCATACTTTGTACAAAACATATCCTAATTACATGACAATGGTGAATATCGGGGTGCCTGAGTGTCACAGATCCTTCACATCAAGTGGGAAGATAGCTGCACTAATGCCAGCATCCTCATTGAAGCCAATGTCACCAGCACTGAAGCAATGATTCTCATGCACAAACTCCACTGGGCTGGATATTGTGTGTGGGTGCCAGACTCTCATCTCCCAAAACCTGTCCTCTACTCTCAGCTCACCCATGGTCAGAGATCCCATGGTGGTCAAAGGAAACACTACAAAGACACACTGAAAGCATATCTCAAGAAAACTGATGTGGACCTCACAAGCTGGGAGGCATACGTTATTAATCTACCTCAGTGGTCCCACATCTTCCATCAGACATTGGCCCACTTTGAAGAGAAGCGCCTTGCCGTCAAAGTTGAAAAAAAGAGAGAGAAGGAAGGAAAAAGAACTAACTTTCTCCCAGCAGCAGCTGACCCACCAGGAAATGTCTGTACCTACTGCTGGTGGATCTGAGGTTCCAGGATCAGACTCCTGAGTCATCTCAGGACCCATATGTAAATAAGTGTTAGAGATCATCTTCGGATCTAGGGATCACCGATGATGATGATTTCTTTATATTTAGAATTCTGCCATGTGATAACGGTTGATAAATGTTGACTTTTTAAAATAGAGACACTGTATACACATAATTAATTATATAGACAAAACACAGAAATGATCATGTAAGCCCAGTTTTAAACTTGGGCTCCTGAGGTGCTTACCCAAAATACCAGTTTTAGGCACCTAAGTGCTGGTTTGAGCCCCCAAACACAGGATTTGCTCACACAGCTGAGGGACATACATTTGAACTGTGGTCTCTATGTTCTTTTGTCTTAATCTCTCTTTCTTATCAGTAACACAAGCACTGTGCACAGAGCAATACAACACTTACAGTTAGATGGGAACTTAAAAGAAATTGGATACTGCAGTCTAACAATAACAAAATCCAGGTCAACAAATCACAATATTACTCTCTGTGAGTCACTAACAGCACATGATTTAATGTTCTGCACATTATTTTGTTTTGACAAGGAGACATATGTTTCATTTATTGATTCAGTAAATGATATTTTCTTTGCTTTGTTTGTGTAGTGTTTGTGCATTGCCTAAATTTGCAGCTCAGACTCTGCTGATCTAGCAGAACAGTGTAAGTTAGGCTCCCGTTGGCCAGTTCTGAACTCCTGGGCTGTGTCCAACTTGAGTATTTGGGGGAAACAATCATGTATATGTTCACATTAGTTTTCTATTTTTCCACTTAACACATAAATCTGAGGATGATTTAACACTAAATGTTGTTTCATTGATGGGTTTGGATTGGCCCTGGACAGAAAGTGATGTATAGTTCAAACTAAGTTTTAAAAAGCCCTTCTCCAGGCCATTACAGAGAGTGGTGGCAGTCATCTGATCAAGAAACCTTAGGACCTTAATAAATTTTGGAGTGCAAAGATTTGACCATCTTTCACTTTGACAATTTTTAAATTTAAATTGGAGGTTAAATGTAAATTTTAAGAGGGAGATTTTCAAAGGCACAGATAACAGGTGTCCAAATCTCATTGAAAATTCTTGGGAGTTTGGCATCTAACTACTCTTTGTGACTTTGAAAATCTCAGGTAAGCACTCAATATATCTCTTGATCTTTGAAATTCCCCAGACGTCCCAATATTATTGGCACTGTCCCTATATTAGGGGCTTTGTCATATATAGGACCCTATTACCACCCTGCCCCCCATCCCGATTTTTCTCACTTGCTATCTGGTCACCCTAACCAGCAGGGGCGGCTCTATGGATTTTGCTGCCCCAAGCACGGTAGCCTGCCTGCTGCCCTTGCGGCGCCGACAGAGCGCCCCCTGTGGCTTGCCGCCCCAAGCACGCACTTGGCGTGCTGTGGCCTGGAGCCGCCCCTGCTAACCAGTCCCCTTGCCACAGAGCACATCAGCAACCTGAATGTTGACTCATCACACAAAGATTTCACTTCAGCAATTTGTTTCTAGACGAAATACTGGTGAGACTTTCAGCAATATTGTGATCAACAGGGTTTCTCTGCATTTAAGTTGCTCAGGAGCACCACAGCTTCTTCCGCTATTCTTTATATATACTGTGGTGTGCTGTTCCACATACCTATTTCACCCATTTGAATCGGTTCTTTTCTTCAGTGGTTTACTGCAACAGCCTGGCAGTTCAAGTGGTGGCTTGATTTAACTCTCCACTGATGTGGCACTTGGTTTCATTAAAGGAGATGGAGGGATGACATTCTCCAGAGAGACCTGATACTTGAAATTTGATTTTTCTCCTTGGGTGTATGCCATTGTTGGACTCAAGAGACTGTAAGGCTGACAGGGTGTTGGAGACCTACCAGGAGATGTTGTGGCTAGAATATCCATTACAGAAATGAGAATATCTCATATTTTTGTTGCAAAGTCCCAAAGTGTTTTACAACTGCATGCATGCGGAAGGATTGAAATGCAGCCATTGCTGGGGTGGAGAGGAACAACAAACTGGTGTGCAGTACATTACACAGCAATGTGAGGAAGGGGAATCTCAGCTCTTGTTTTGGAATTTAAAATTCATTTATTGACTGCTCCAGGAAGTAGAAGTTTGGGGTCACAGTTCATATTCTTTGCATTTTTTTAATCACCTAGCAATGAGTTTGGATCGATGAGTCCCAGTTGATACAGACTAATCTTTTTTTTAAATCTAGCTCGCATCCCTATTAGAGGTGACTCAGTTGCTATATTTACCTTATCGCTCTCCCTCAACTCTTTCTGGGAATTCAGCAGGCCCTGTGACGGGAAGGAAATTAACACCTAAAAATTAAGCGTGGAGTTCTGAACCTGCAATAACTTTCCACAAAAGGAGGAGGCTGCTTCATCTGGCTCAAAGTGATTTCCACCCTAAAGTAGCATGAAAATTCCTCACAGCAAGAAAGACTATCTACCCTGTAATTAAATGCAGGCAACCCAGCTGTTTGCCACGCAGAGCAGTTCCACCCTGAGAGTTTGTGAAGTTATGAGCAGAATGGTTATGATCAAAAGTTTGTGTAAGCTTGACTACACTGAGTGCTAGCATAACGCCTGCTACCAAATATATGCCTGAACCATACATCAGCTTTAGCAAGTAAAGATTTTAGAGCCTTTTGTTTATAGTATGACATGTGCTGTATGATACAATACATGGTACTAGAAGATGATGACACAAAGGGATTGGTTCTTTTAAGCCCCAGTCCAACCAAGCACTTAAACATGTGCTTAAGAAGTCAACGGGACTACTCTCTTGCTTACAGTTAAGCATGTGTTTCAGTGCTTGGTTGGATCAAGGCCTTAATTTATTCTATCAGTTTCTGTTAATGTCAATGGATGGTACAGTGGTAAATCAAGAGAAGAGTATAGCTTTCAAAATGTAGAAGGAATTTCAGTATCCATACTGCAGTAAAGTGTCCTTAGGTTTGCCCAAATGTACTACTGTACTGAGAAATCAGATAGAAAATATGTAGACTATCAATCACGCAAACATGCTTCAAAAGGAAGTAGGTGATGTAAACTAATGAATACAGATCTTAGTTGTCAGGCATCTATGCAATCATGTTACCCATGCAGCTGGCCTTAAACATAAGCAGTGCAAATGATTGCCTGGAGCCACAAATTTTTATAGATATACACTGTGACTGGACCAGAGAAGGAGAAAACCCACATTCCTGTAAAATCCCTCCCCACTTTGATAACTGGGACTGGAAAGGGGAGAAATTCACTACTTAAACTCTATTGCCCAAAATGTGAAGGCAACTCACAGCCAGACTCTCTTAAACATCACAAATCATAAGACTAGTCCCAGTTTCATGAGTATTTTTTTAAGTATGCCCAAAATATACACAGAGCATCCTAAACTTTTACTTTCATCTTGAGGTTCTAATGACATGCATAACCCTCAATTTTATCATCATGACAAACAACAACAAATATTGATGTATAGCCAACAACTGAACATACATTATCTGTCACACTTGTGTACTAGTGCAGTAAACAAACGTAAGACGTACAGTAGAATCTTACTAATTCACAGTAGTAGCTGGCAGATGAATCGTGAATTTCTATCATTTGCAAATTAATGAATAAGTGAACAAAGACAAGAAATAAGCAAACAATGCATCACATAATATACTTTGTTCATTTATTTTGACAACAGTCATTTAGTTTGCTTATTTATGTTAATTCAGAAGACTGTACTGGTAAATTTAGTGTAATAAATGTTGTAAAAATCACAAAATCTTAATAGTAAGACCACACTACAACATCTTGCCATAACATTTTTTGCTGAGAAGTAGGCAAAGACTGCACATTTATGGGGGTGCAGCATAACATGCAGATTAGCAAGGTTCTACTCCATTTACATTTTTAATACATTGTCTTTTTTCTGTACAAGTTAAATGAAAGCCCTTTGTCCAGAATCCTCTTCTGAATAGGACTTTTCTCTGAAGCCTGACTGGATGAACCCTCCTGGCAAACCTGGCAAAAATATACCCTTTAAAAGCATGTCAAAAACAAACTCCAGCTTTAGATCCTAAAAGGTCAACCAGCTTATGTTAGATGTTGACAAGTATTTATCATGGTGTGTTTTGAAAATAAAGTACAGTATCTCTCTTTTTAAGATCCTGAAATTTCTTTCAATAATATGCTAAAGTGTCATTTGGATTCATCTGACGTTTTCACATTGTCAAACTGCTTCAAATTAGTGGTCTCTCTCTGCTGACTTTCTTAAATATCCAGTTTTAATCTTCCCAAATATTATTCCATAAATAGCTGTGCTCTGCCTCTCGCCAGCCAGGCCTACTCTTCAGCATTATTAAAAATACTAAGGATTTTAATTGAATCCTTGGAAGATACTGGGTTTTGAGCTCACATTCATAAAATGGGTCTTCTACCTTTGACCAAAATACTCAGGCTTTGCAATCTTGTAATTAAAGCAAACCCCAGTCATGTTTTGATATTTTCAGCAGTTATACAGTATTGTAAATGCCTGTGTTTAGACAGCCTGATAAGGGACATAATTAGTTGGAGTACACTAATATGTCACTACCAAGCACATCCTCCAGTTGATAAAAAACTAAATGAAAAATGCTATTAAGGGGACACATGTTATCCCTATTAAAGTTATATTTGATTAAAAGAGTTTTTCTCTCTTGTATTTCATTAGGACAGAGCTTCAGCCCAATGAATTTTTTAGGTTGTTTAACCTGTACTGCTTTTTATTATTAAATTTCTCGTATTCAATATTTATTACAAGAAGACACCAGGAATTATAACAGAGATTATTCTTTTCCGGTCCTCTTTCCCCTTCCACTGACAGTCTCTAAAAGACAGGGGACGCTGGTAACAGGAGCTCATCTAAGAAAGCAGATGGGTTTTACTAACCAACCCATCATTTTAACATTCCTCTTGCCCCTTATAGTACCTGCCTCCTTTCCCTGCACACTTTTATAGGAATTGCAAAGTCATTCCTGAACTCTGCTCCCAAAGGAGAAATCAAATGAAAAGTCCAAGGTCCAGGGTGCCCACTGCTATGCAGAAGATTTCACTTAGGCATTTGCTGTCCATACAGGTTTCTGGAGCATGCCATCCTCTGGGAAATCTGATGTAGTTGGGACATTCTGAGCATGAACCTTCCCTGCTGCCTCTATTGCATCAGTTCTACCTGTACCCAAATCCTAGGTGGGGCACTCTAACTGTGTAGGGATGAGCACATAGGGAGAGGGAGAATTGGGGTAGGTAGGAAGGGGAGGGCAAGGGTGTGCTATGTGCATCTTTCTCCTTGACAGCTAGAAGGGGGCAGTATAGTGCCTTTTTGAACTCTTGAATCACGCACACATTGGCTGTGGGGCCAGGAGGTTCAGAGTGACCTCTAGTGGCCCCTGGCCTCTAGCATATCACATGGGATCCATGGTTTATGGAGGCCAGACCAAGAAGAGGTGGAGGCAAACGCCATTCCCCAACAGAACAATCTGGGGGTGTGGGAGATGACTCCCCTTACACCACACCAATGTTCTCCTTGCGGGAGGCTATCTGTTCCCACGTAATTAGTGGTTCAAGAATTAAAACTACTCTCTCTCTCTACCTATAGGTCAACTGATGATAGCCCCATGTTCTGAGAGAAACAAGTTCAGTTTGAACTGTGCAGTGCTTCTGTAACCACCATTAAAAACTGCACAGTACAGGCACAAATGTATTATTTACAGCAGCTACTGTTTAAAACATATTCTTTGAACCAGCTCTCTACAGTTGCAAGGTGAAAAAACTGGTGCTCTCCACAGTGAATGTTAAACAGATACTGTATTAGTGTTTGAGACACTCATTTATTTAATCCCCTTCGCTCATTCACCGAACAGCTTTCTCTTTGCCTTCTCAGTGTTTCAGCTGATACAAATTGCTGTGATGTATTGTACTTCCCATTGAGTGAACAGTACAGTAGTTCTCAAGACTTTATCATCAGTGTTCCCTCTTCCTGAGACTATCTGTTTAATGTCTTCGCTAAGGCAGTAAAGGTGGTAAATAATAATTAAGGTTGCCTAAATTACCAATTTGTAATAAGCACTTATGGACTGTAGTGAACAGCAGGTGATTCAAAGAAAGAGAAAGCTGAGATTTAAAAAAAAATTAAGATATAAAATCTTCAAGGAGAAATTATGAGATTGAGAAAATGATCATCATTCATAATTCCTAGGGCCACATTTCTTAGGAAATGTTACAGAGAAATCACTTTTATCCCCATGGTTTACTCAGCACCATAGAATTGAAGCACATATGGTCCTCACCTGCAGCTCTGAGGCTGCATATCTTCTCTGTGTGCACCCCTTCTCAGACTCTTCCATGCCTCCCAAGCATCTGTTTTAAGCTCCTTTCCCCTTTTTCTCTGCATCTAGATCCCACTGTTGCTGCCAACATTCTGACTGTGCTTCCAGGGCTCTCTCTCTTTTCTTTCACTCACTTCCGCCAAACTTCCATCTTTTCTTCTGAGATCCTCCCTTCACTATCCACAAACTCACCTATACTACCATTTTGACTGTGCTGCTTTACCACAAACTTGACCATCTTCCATCAGTCAGTGCTTGTGTTACTACTTGTATGCCTCTCCCTATGGAGTCCAAATTGATTCATATTTTCCAGAATCGATTTGGACTACCCTTTTGTAAAAAATATGCAGTACTAGGGATATTTTGGAGCTTTCTGAATTTTAAAAATTTTCAGAGATTACAGTACACCACATAGCAATTTTTGAATAACTAATGTTCATATGTAAATTAGGTGATTTCACTTCCCACTCTAACACTGTTGTGTAATTGTACAAATATAGTATAACTGCAGACTATAAAACAGTAACATCTAACTTCAGACTAAGAAATCTGAGGAAACAAAAATCCTCAGCCCCCAATATTTCTGTTGTTCAAATTCCTACAATCATACCCTACTAGACAAAGTAGTCTGTTTCTTTTTTCAGCCTGTAGGTCAAACTGCAGTCATTTTTAACAGCTCCCCTTAGCCAACCCTGAAACTTATATATTTTCAAAATGTAGTTGTTCCATAAACAACAATATACACTGCGCTTGAAACAAAATGCCCTCTAAAACTGTGCATGGTGAATAAATTGCCTTGCCTTTGGCCTTGGTACATGTGGGCTCCAAATATTTAAATACAAAGCTGTTGAAATCCCTGGTTGGAGGAAACAGGAATCTTTTCATATCAGCTCTGACGTAAATATTAGACTCTCGCTCATACTAATTAGCCTAAACCCTGAATCAGCTATCAAAATTCCACAGCTAGAAAGGGATCAGTCTATGCTTAACATCCGAACATTCATATCTGACTCAACTTATAGATCACATTAAATAGACTTATTAGCCCTGCCCATCAAATTCCATTAAGAGGCACAGAAGAAATCAATAAAACATACCTGAATGGTAACTTAACACGTTTTGTTCATTTCCATGCCTATTTACTGTTGCTAACTTTCTGAAGGATTGACACCTTAACAAAATTTAAAACAAAATGTTTGCCTGCAAAACACAACTCCTGGGGGACTGGATGACTCAGAGTAGTGGTGCTGGGACATAGAATCTTTTGCATGTGGGCCAGCAGTGCTCAGACCAATAGAGACTGAAAGTTGTTACTATTGGTTGGCTATTTGATGGGCTATATAAAATAAATTGACAGTCTCAGTCCAACTGTAAATCAGTCCATCATCAAAATCACCACAATAAATGGAATCAATTAGCAAATTTATTGGGAGTTGCAGCAGAGAGGTGAAGAATTAAGAGGATATAGAAAATGGCATACCATCTCAGCTGTCAAATTGGTGAGAGCTGTCCAGGTGAGAGCTGAGACACATTGGCAGTATAGAAAATCTTGCACTGCCACTCTCCATGTTTTATGTGCCCTGTGAATAAATAAAGGATTTCATTCTCCGTGGCTGGCCATCCAGAAACTTTCACAATCACTAAAGTCCCATGCAAAATTTAAAAAAAAATCTGGTTTCCATTTTAAGTGTTTGTTTCCATGTTTTATTAAGCTTAACAAAAACTGCCTACTAGAATAAGAGGACAGAGAATCTTAGTGTGATTAACATGGCAAAATAATGTATCCTACAGGGAGTCTATAATTTCCAAACAGTTATAAAAAATAACTATCTTCAATTGTCTTGCAGGCAACATATGTACACATAAAAGTTATGTTCCAAGAGCCCATATATATACTTTTTGCAAGGTCAACAATACTAACAGTGATGAAGTCACTTCTAGCAGAATGTATACATACATTTCTCCCTCATATTCCACAGAACATTCTCATTCTAGTCTTCCCTCCTATTTCCTAATTTTCTGATAATTACATAGCCACTGATTCCTTACCCAAATCATCAAATGGCCACTGTGAAGCAGAGAGGACAACAAGCAGAGCACAGACTCAGACAGCTCTGCAGAACCAATCTGTGCAGCTGCTATTTTTCCCTTCTTGCCCCTCAACACATACACCTGGAGCTGAATTTTGTCTGATAAGACTTGAAATTTTAATAATTCAAACAAATACCACCACTTTGGTGATTTTAAAAACAATCACTTCACATACTATGGCCTCTTGCTTCTGAAAAATAACAGTCCTTTTTCCTTTTTTATTTAATACAAATGTTTTTGCTCTCGGTTGTCGACAAGAACAAAGGAAGGAGATCCACCTGTGTGTCAATATCTTACCCATAAGCCACATAAATGCTAACTAAAAAGTGTAAACTGATCTGCACTTTTCCAGTCTCTCCTGGAGGAAATCTGCTTCCCCACTAAAAAAAGAAAGCTGAAATGAATGTTAACAGATATATCATGACTTGCTCTGCCAAATATTTAGAGCTGTTATTTATCACTGCACAAAATCCCCATATACTGAAGGCCTAATTTATAAAACTATGGCTTTTCTATACTTCACATTAGCTTTATAAAAAATGTATATGTGAGCTAGGGATCAACACTATTTCTCTTTTATGGCAGAGGTGTAATTTGTATTGCGAGCTTGAATAAAAAATGAGAGGAGGAACTACAGGCCTTTTCTATAGTACCTGAAGACGTGTGTCTCCCACACTACAAGTTAGCTTATGCAAACATACTTATGCATTACTGGAGAACACTGAGAAAACTTGCTAATGGTTTTGGAGTCTTTAGGTTCACAGATATCTGTGCACATTTATCCCTGTATGTGTTTTTGTTCAGATTAGAGGACTATGTGGAAAATACATACATTTCTCATTTCTTCATCAGATATTTCATCAGAACTATTGCACAAAAGCATAATCTACACCTCCAAGAACTATATGTACATCTCTCTCTCTCTCACACACACACACACACCCCAACTGGAATGTTTCTGGAAAAAAGTTACCTTGATTGAACATGCCAGACAATATGTAATACAAAGTTAGGTATATTTATAATTAACTTGCATACAAGGGCTAGAGCCTACAATGGCAATATGTAATTGAAGGGTGTTTTGCGCATGAAAAGGATGGCAAGATCAGGACATGTACATGTACACACACACACACACACAGTGTTTCAGGCTATAAAATTGTTTTCAGTTCTAAATCTGCCTTATATATATTTTACATGTGGAGAATATTAATTTTGCTCTCTCTCTCTCTCACACACACACACACACTATACAGAAGGATAGCACAGGACAACTAGTAGGCTGAATTTGAAATAATAACTTAGTGGTGAAAGGTTCTGTAGAACATTAGGAATCTTCTGAGCCATGCAGTCCCACAAGTTTGATTTTAACGAAACTAACAAAATTTTGTGGAAACCTAGCTTTTTATAAGGTAGATATTTACTGCCCTGTGGCCCCTGTTGTGTTTTCTTGTTTCTATCAAAGTTTGAGGCAGGGTTTATTTTCTAACTGCCATACAATATTTCCTTGGCTCTTTTTTTATAAAGTGCAATCTGGGTCAGACTTGTTGTCCATTTGAACTCCATCAGATGTGCATTTTCACAAGAGGAACAGCTATATATCAACAAAAAGAATTATTCAGCTTGGTTTTGTTTGTTAACCCAATCCCAAAATTCAGAAATATAAAATTTATGATGTGTTAAAACTTGTATGGTCTCATTCAAAATAGTATTAATCTTCCCTAAAATCTTGACCCCAAAATAGCATAAATCCAACAACTGCTAAAAAGCAAGGTAGCTCATAAGATTTTCATGTTTTCATCAAAGATTTTTCAGTATCAAAGTCAGTTTCTACATACATTTAATGTGACATTCAATATAACTTATGTATTATTGAGTAACACGCTTTTTGTTTCCTAGACAATAACCATATCTGGGGCTAGGCAAATTCCTAGACCAATAGAGGAAGGAGTTTATTAGCCCAGGATAATTATTATAGAATAAAGAGGGCACACCAGTAAATTACTAATGTTATACTAAAATATGCTCTATATGTTCTTCTCCTTGACCCTAACAGGCTACTATAAGTCCCTCTGCTCTAATTAGCTTACAGTTTCATATCATTTGTCCATGACACACATGGTTACTCCTTATACTCCAACTTCCATCGCTCTTCTCCCTCTGCACCACGTAACCCCCGCCATCTTGATTTCTCCTTGCCATTTGAATAATGCAAAGCTCCCAGTTCCCCAATAAAATTAATTCATTTTTTAAAAATTGTATGTTATATCTAGAGTTGTGGGGTGACTGGATGGGAAGAGGATCCACAGTTGAGGCTCCCGTGTGTGGTAGGTATATGGATAAGGTACCCTGATGACAATAGCCCATTATTACTCCACTGAGAATGCTACTGAATATAACCATTGTGCTTTGCTACTTAGAGCTATTATTGGCCAATCAGACTAAATACATTTCCATACTATATGATTATTGAGAAATAACTGCACAGCTGTTATGCATATCAGAACTCCTCCACAATCAGAGTACAGGGAATTGCATAAAAGAGGAATAGATGTATAGGTATCTGTCCATAACTGTCCAGAATCCATGAGCTCTGACTGGCTGATGCTAATCCTTTTAGAAGTATGGATTTCCACACCCTCAACTGGAGCATAATAACAGTATCTGTTTCTTAATAACAAGGATAAAACCTTGTGGGGGCTATTTTAAAATATAAATGTTGAGATGACAAATGTTGAAAACCTACAGTGTACAGCATGAGTATTAGTGTACATTAAAGCTTTGATTACTGAGCAATACAAAACAGAATACAATTTCTTATATTAAATGACTCACCAGCCATATATTATCATGAATGACTATGCTAGTGAAGAGCGTGCCCATTATTGATGCCACTATTTTTCAGGAATTCACATTCATTTTGTAACTCCAGATAGTCTATTCATTTTTCCATTAGCTTCTTGCCCTTTGGGATTTGTGCAGTTGGAGCTCAGATGAAATTGGTGAATACTAGAAACGATCATTTTTTCCACAGGAAAGACCCTTCCTACATGATCTTCAGGAGAAATTTTGAAACAGCAAAGTGGTCTTCAAAATGGGCACATACTTTCTCAGCAAAAACTCACTGTGAAAGAACACACCCCTATATAGATTATTTCAACTAAATCTGCCTGGGGCTATGAGTAAAAAGCCATGGCTGAGTTACAGGGATCAGTACCTGCATAGACATATAGATCTCACATGCTGACTCCTAGGTTCCATCCCAGAGTGCCTATAAGCATATTCTGTAAATACATTAAGAAGAAGAGAAAGGATGAAGGAAAGTGTAGGTCCACTACTTAGTGAGGAAGGAGAGATAATGACAAATGACATCAAGATAGCTGATGTATTTAATGCCTATTTTGCATCAGTGTAGTGAAGCCATGACTCACCTGTGCAGTGCCTCCTGCTGGTCGTCCTGGGAATTAGCTCGATTCCATCCCAAAGCGTCCTCTGCTGGCTGATGTCCTGCTTGCCTCAGGCCCCCCATGTCCTCACCTGGACCCCGGTGCCCCTTTATCTTGGGGTGCTGTCCCCTGGCAGTGTCCCCATACTTTGGGTCTCCCCTCCCTGGGGAACCCCAATCCTCTATCCCAGACCTGGGCAAACTATGGCCCACAGGACCATCCTGCCCGGCCCCTGAGCTCCTGGCCAGGGAGCCTACTACCCGGCCCCTCCCCCGCTATCCCCCCTCCTCCGCAGCCATGCCGCCACGTGGGCCGTGCTCTGGCCTGCCGCTCCTGCTGGGCAGCATGTGGAGCACAGCTGGCTCTGGCTGGGTGTCGCAGCTGTGAGCTCCTGCTGCTGGTAAAGGGGCAGGGAGTGGGGGGGGATTAGGTAAGGGAGTGGGGGCAGTCCAGGAGGAGGGGGAGGTTGGATGGGGTGGAGGTTGGGAGTGGGAGTCCCCCAGGGGGCCTGTCAGGGGGTGGGGATATGGATAGGGGTCGGGAGGGCAGTCAGGGGACAGGGAGCAGGATGGTTGGATAGGGGGTGGGGGTCCCAGGAGGGGGGAGTCAAGGAACAAGGAGCAGGGTGGGTTGGAAGTTCTGAGGGGGGCAGTCAGAGGGCGGGAAGTGGGAGGGGGTGCAGGACAGGCTGTTCGTGGAGGCGCAGCCTTCCCTACCCAGCCCTCCATACAGTTGTGCAACCCCAATATGGCCCTCGGGCCAAAAAGTTTGCCCACTCCTGCTCTATCCCCACTTCACCTCAGTGGCTACTGCCAGTCACCATCTACCCCCCCTCCACTAGGGTGGACTGCAGTCTGTAAACCACTCATCACTAGCAAGGGGCGTTTGGACCTGCTGCATTTGCCTGCCCTGGGTTGCACCTCTGCAACCCCAGTACCCTTCCCATCCTTATCAAGGCCTGCAGCCTGGGGGGTTTCCAGGCTGGAGCTCCCCAGCTCCTCTGGCCTTCCCCCAGCCTTGTTCCACTCTAGGTGCCCTGCCCAGCTCCGAGGCAGCCAGGCCCATCTCTCTCCACAGCTAGAGAGAGACTCTGTATGCGAGCTCCTGGCTCACAGCCCTTTTATAGGGCCAGCTGTGGTCTGATTGGGGTGTGGCCCCAGCTGTGGCTGCTTCCCCCAATCAGCCTAGCTTTTCCCCCACTACAGCCCTCTCCCAGGGCTGTTTTAGGCCCTTCACGGCAGAAGCAGGGTGACCACCCTGCTACAGTCAGTCTTTAATACAAAATTAATAGTGACCAGATGCTTAACACAATTAACATTAACAACAAGGGGAAAGCAACATAACACTGAATAGAGAAAGAACATGTTAAAAATATTCAGATAAGTTAGATATATTCAAGTTAGCAGGGCCTGACAGAATTCATCATAGGGTACTTAAAGAACTAGCTGAAGCAATCTTGGAACCAGGGGCGGCTCTAGACACCAGCGCGCCAAGCAGGCGCTTGGGCCGCCGGGGGGGGCATTTGGCTCCCGTGAATGGACGCGACGCGGTCCTGCCTTCTTCCCGCGCTGCTCTCGCAGGCGCAGCGACGCGCTGCCCCGGCGCCGCCCGGCTCGTCCGACTGCCGGCCCATGCCCGGGCATGAGCCGCGGAGCGCAACCGCGAGAGGAGGAGAGGGGACCAGACGGGAAAGCGGCGCGGCGCTCCTGCTCTCTTAGGGCTTGGGCAGCCCCGCCCTCCCTGCTTGGAACCATTAGTGATTATCTTCAAGAACTCATAAAGAATAGATGAGGTACCAGAGGATTGAAAAAGGGCAATCATAGAATCTATCTTTAAGAAGGGGAACAAAGAGAACTTGAGGAATTATAGGCTAGTGAGCCTAACTTCGGTACCTGAAAAAATACTGGAACAAATTATGAAACAATCCATTTGTATGCACCTAGAGGGGAATAATAGAGTGATAAGTAATAGTGAGGATGGATTTGTCAAGAAGAAATCATTCCAAACCAACCTAATTTCTTTCTTTGATGGGGTTACTGATCTAGTGGATGGAGGAAGCAGTAGATCTGATATATCTTGATTTTAGTAAAGCTTTTGACACAGTTCCACATGACCTTCTCAAAAGCAAACTAGGGAAATGTGCACACTTTATAGTAACTTAATCTAGACTACAACTGGTTGAAAGACCACACTCTAAGAGTAGTTTTTAATGGCTTGCTCTCAAACTGAAAGGATGTATCTAGCAGTGTTCTACAGGGGTCTGTTATGGGTCCAGTACTGTTTAATATTTTCATTAATGATTTGGATAATGGAGTTGAGAGTATGCTTATAAAATTTGCAGATGACACCAAACTGGGAGGGGTTTCAAGCACTTTGCAGAACTGGATTAGAATTCAAAACAACCTTGACAAATTCATTAATTGGCCTGAAATCAATAAGACAATATTTAATAAAGTGCAAAGTATTGCACTTAGAAAAAAAAATCAAATGCACAATTACAAAATGGGGAATGACTGGCTAGGTAGTAATACTGCAGAAAAAGATCAGGTGGGTATAGTGGATCACAAACTGCATATGAGACACCAATGTGATGCAGTTGCAAAAGAGAGAAATGTCATTCAGGGGTGTATTAAGTTATGTATTAAGTATTAGTTATGTCATATGTAAGTCATGGGAGGTAATTGTTCCACTCTATTCAGCTGGTGAAGCCTCCACTAGCATATTTTATCCAGTTTTGAGAGAGTTCAGAAGACAGCAACAAAAATGATAAAAGATTACGAGGAAAGATTAAAAATAGCTGGGCATGTTTAGTCTTGAGAAAAGAAAAACCGATGATCATCCTGATAATAATTTTCAAATATATTAAGGGCTGTTATAAAAGCATGGCGATCAATTGTTCTCTATGTCCACTGAAGGTAGGACAAGAAGTAATTTGCTTAACCTGCAGCAAAGATGATTTAGGTTAGATATTAGGAAATACTTTCTAACTATAAGGGTAGTTAAGTACTGAAATATGTTACCAAGGGAGGCTGTGGAATCCACATCACTGGAGGTTCTTAGAACATGTTAGACAAACATCTGTCAGGGGTGATCCAAGTATTACTTGGTCCTGCCTCAGTGTGGGAAGGAGGTAGGGGGAGGAGATATATGGCATGACCTCTCGAGGCCCCTTCCAGCTCCACACATTTCTATGGTGCAATGCTTCTATTATGACAGGACTACTTGGAGCAGCTTTGCTGTGGGTTTTGTGAGTAGGAAAAATAGAACACTAAATTTAGTCCTATGCGCCTGCAACTTGATAATGGGTTTCCTAGTGGGACCTACATATGACATCTTACAAATTATGGACCATCTAGTGCACCTCTTCTGCAAGCAGTAAGATACTGTACGTTTCACTATACATGCAGTATGAACTGATGCATCAGTACGGATTTTAAAAAATACAGTCATAAGTGATCTTTTTTATTTAATTAACTAAAAAAAAGACAAAGTTAAGAATGCTATCAAGAAGGCTGTCTGCTTTGACCAATCTTTTATGACACCAAAGTACATTTTTCCTACAAGATATATAGATGGTAAAACTCCTAGGTGTATTTTCGTATGCAAAATAAAAAAGTGGTTAGTTTATGTACAAATCTCCACTTAGGATCCATTCAGTAACAAAACTGACTGCGTTTTCATACCACAATTGTATTGCATATAATTCACCCTTGCTGTTTCCTCACCATATGGTGCACTGCTGAAATTTAGCAGATAATAAGCTGTGGATTTGGACTAACTTAAATTGGCTTTCTGCTTGTAGAATGTAATGTACATCTCATTAGTGCATTCTGGACAAAACTCTGAATTGCAAAAGCTGGAAAATCAGCAGAAGGAAATAGCAAATGAGTATTTAGAAAACTATACAAATGAATCATTGCACATCTTGCTATATGCAAACTAACTTCTTTCTGCATGATCAGCTCTCATTGATGCCAGTAGGAGTGGAAGAAATATAAAACACTGCTGATAAAATGTGTGGCTTGTACAAATATTGGCAGAGTGGTAAATAATGATGAAGACAAGACAGACATACAGAGTGACCAGGATTACTTTGTATGCTGGGCCCATTAAAACAAAATGCATTTTAATACAGACAAGTGCAAGGTCATTCATCTAGGAACAAAAACACAGACCATACCTACAGAAGGGGAGAGGGTATACTGGAAGATAGTGACTCTGAAAAGAAGATAGTGATCAGAACGGACAAGCAACTCAACATGAGCACCCAGTTCAGTGCTATTGCAAAAAGGGCTAATGCAGTCCTTGAGAGGAAGCAGAGAGGTGTATTTATGTTACTCGTGATTGTATACAGCATTGGTGAAGCCAGTACTGGAATACTTTGTCCAGTTCTGGTAGCCACATATTTTAAAGGAAGCTGAAAAATTTGAGAGGGTGCAGAGAAGAGCCACAAAAGTATTCAAAGGCTGAAATGCTTTACAATGAGGGACTTCAGGAGCCCTATCTGTTCATCTTATCACACCAAAAAAAAAAAAAAAAGAAAATTGAGGTGACTTGATTACAGTGTGTAAGTACCTGCATGGGGAGAAAATACCAGGTGCTAAAGAGCTCCTTTCATCTAGCTAAGACATAACAAGAACCAATGATGGGAACTTAAGACAAATTTAAATTAGAAATAAGGCCCTATTTTTTAACAGTTAGGGTGAGTAGCCATTGGAACAAACTACTAAGGGAACAGGTGGATTCTCCATCTGTTGATATATTCACATCAAGACCTAGTGCCTTTCTGGAACATGTGCTTTAGTCAGACACAAGTTATTGGTTCAGTAGACGAGAAACTGGGTGAAATTCTATGGCCTGAGTTATAAAGAATTCAGACTAAATGATCTATTGCTCTTTTCTGGCCTTAAAAATCTACAAATCCATGAGATTTTGAGAGAGAGAGAGAGAGAGAGAGAGAGAGAGGGAGACTGACTGAGGGCAGGCATCATCATGCTTATACTGAGACAGAGGTGGTACAACTGAGCAAAATAAATAGCATCTTGTTTTAGCCATGTGTGACATTGTCCAAAACTACAACAAGGGTAACAAATTTCTATCTTCTGTCAAGTTTTCTCTTACGACTTTTAAGACCCATCTCTCAAGGAAAAAAATAACAAAGGCCAAGCCCTACAGTTCTTACTCACATAAATATGCATGATTCACATGAGTACTCCCAATTAAATCAACTAGTTCTTAATTACTACAATTACCAATAACAATTATGACTAGGATTGTCAAAGGAGCATAAGGAAGTTAGGTGCCAGTTTCTACTGATAGCCAATGGGAGTTGGGCACCTAAGTCCATTAGCTCCTTTGACAATCCAAGCCTACACATATAAGGGTTGCAGGATTGAGTTGTTATTCCTTGAGGAAAGAAAATTGTGAAAAGTGATGACTTATCATGCCAAATTTTGATCACAACTAGGCACATGCAGCCCCATTATTATCACTTGAAATAACATTATCTGGGTTTCCTACATGTAAATGAGAGCAGAACCTCAGCCAGTATTTTTAACTCCATCCAGTCCAAGACATACATGTTCCCAGAAGAATGTGTGCTAACTATGAGATCCAAACAAAACTAAATACTGAATTCATGTTGGGGAAAAAACTTTAAAATGTGTCATATATAATGATAAATCCATTTACCTTCCATTTCCTAATTTTCTTTGTCACATATCCTAATTATGAAAAATATTCTTGTCCAAACATGGGCTTTCTCCTTCAAAGTCCAGTCACCTTTCCAATCCTAACCTGCAGAGAAAGTACACTCCTTTGTTACTCTGCCATTATGTCCAAAGTGACTTTAGTGGATTGTGACTTCAGGGGCCACTAAAGCAGATGAGCATGCTGTACTGTGAAGGAGAACACTGCTGACAATAAGTTTCAATATTAGCAACATGGATATAGTTTAGGAAAGGAAGAGGAAATTGCTTTTTTTTTGGATTAATATTCTCTCTTTTACTGGTTTGCAGTGTGAAAATCCCTCTGCCTAAATATTAAGGTTCAAGAAGAATGCAACACAGATAGCATGCACCAGCTCTAATTATAATTTTAAATCCAAACTGGAGCAAGTGATATTATAAAAATATCATTCATAAAGATTTTGACAAAAGCGGAACTGGTAAAATCTCTTTTCCAATGTAAAATCTCTCACTGCAGTATTTCAGCTATTCACAGTACAGAATGCAGAGGCTTTTCAGTACAAGGGGAGCTTGGGGACTACCAGAAAGCTTTGCCCACACGATAAGAGGAATTTAGGACTAGGGAAGGGAAAAAAAGAAAAAAAACATAGTAGCATTGAGCACTGCTTTAATTGCTAGAGCTCTGCTTACATGAAACAGAACACTGTGAGCAATCAGTGCTCAATCGAGCAGATTCATGAGTAGTTCTCAAGTTATATACTGAAGGTAATTAGTAGAAAAAATGGGTTATAGATTAATGCTTTCCATGGATTCAAGATGTTAAAATATCAAGCCAACCACTGAACAGAACTGACAGATTTTATTGTGTCCATGACAATCATTACCCGGAAGAAAAAAAAATGTGAGCAGCCAATTCTGGAAAATTATTCCAATCTTTTACAATGGCTATAATAATGGGTATAATAATACATTACAACAAACAATTGTAAAATGCCTGGAATGGCTGTGATGCTTGGATACACACACATATAAACCCCACAAATATCAGTATATCCCTGCATCTATATACATCTGTGCTTGGATACATACACATATCCACCCTACAAATATCAGTATATCCCTGCATCTATATCTATCTATCTATCTATAGTAGGTGTATACATTCAAATGTATCATTTGAGTCCTGTTTTCATGAAGTCATGGTCTGAACACACAACAGTCACGAAGAATGAACTAAAAATAGTGCTCTAGCTGATTTGTTCCAGAGCTGCTGCCTAATTATTATTAAACTTTGAAAGACCAAAATTCTGCCCTCAGATACGCATGCAGCGCTCTTTCTGAAATCATTAGGAGTTACTGAGAGTAGAATTTGCCCCTAAGTCATTATTAGGAGCTAAAATTCAAAGATGAAATGATTGCAGTGGATAGACCACTCATATTTCTCTCCATGGGTGTTTCATCGGGCTGTGAGAAATCTCTTATTTAATGTCTCTAAAGAAAGATGCTGGATAAGTGACAATTTATTCACAAAAATAATTTGGAATAGCTGCAGCTGGCACAAAAATCCCATAGATTTATGGGACTGTTTGCAAACCTGTCCAGTGAAGGTGAAAAATAATAATTTGGTTTTCATTAACCTTACTGTCAATAGTGAATCACAAACTTTTGCATTTTATAATTTACTCAACTGCCTTATTTCTGAAAATAAAATATAGATACTATGCATGAGAAAAATAGCAGCTTTACCTGAGAACCTCAGCCTTTTACAAATATGAATGAAGTCACACCACGCTGCTGTAAGGGAGGCAAATTTCAGTATACCCAGGTAGTAAAAGATGGCAAACGGAGGCAAAGAAAGTTTATGTGATTTGCTCAAGGTCTCACAGCAAAACAGTGGCAGAGCTGGAAACACAACCAAAGAGTCCTGGCTCCAAGTATCCTATTCTATAATCACTACAGATGGGTACACAAAGGGTGGCCCTGTATATACATGAGGGTAAATTCTGATACCTTTACTCAGGCGGAGAAGTATTTTGCTCTGCAAGTAGTCCTACTCAGAATAAGGTACTACTCAATGTAAGTCAGGGCTTGATTCCGATACGCTAAGCTTGCAACTTTTGTACAGCCTCTTGCATCCAGGTACAACCACCATTCCAGATATTTTATAAGCATTGTTGATTGTGATGGTTGGTTGCTACAACTTCAGTAAGTTTTTCATCTTACAGGCACTGGCACATAGTGATAGTGCTCCAGGATTCCCAGTATGCACTGGTACAGCAATAACTACCATGTGCCGTGAATGGATGTAACAAAATGATTGTCAGAAGCAGTGTTTAGGTGTTATTGCAACAAATCACAGATGTAATAAAACATTGCTGGAGCAAGTGACACAACAAATGATTTCATGCAATCCATGTCCATGCCACAGTTTCCTTGCTTAATGTCATCCGTTGACAAATCATCCAGGGGATCACTCACTCCAGCAGTGTGCTGGACCCAGGATTCATGATTTAGGCAACTTGAACCTATCTCCCTACAGATTCAGAAGGACAGCACTGTGTGTGGCTCCATTCAGCAGGTTTCTCTCCACAACTGTGTGGACTTGAACCTCTTTTTTACTTATTAAATTGAGGTTTCAATTCTATAGAAACTGAAGAGTAAGTCCCCTCACTTACCAGAGCAAGTTTTCTATTCACGGATGGGTAAATATAGGCTAAGGCTAATTGAAAATTTTCCATCAAAACTGTTTTTCAACAGAAATGTTTGGTTTTGACTACATGTATTTTTTTTTCACGAAAAATGTTTGTTTTCCATGGAAAGTTTTGAAAAAGTGGTATCTCAGGGAAATCGTAGTGCAGGTATCTCATGTCCCCATCCTCTTCTATAGAGTAGGCTTCTTACATCTCCCAGGATGCGCCACATCCAGAGACTCCCACGATGCATTCTGTGGGGGAGAGAGTGTCAGCAAAAAGGGAGAGTGTGGTGCATCTGTGGAGTTATAGTCTGGCCAAGGAGCTTGCCCCATCCAGGAGAAGAGGGGTGTGGGGTACTTGAGTACTTCCATAAGGCACTGCAGTGGTTTTTCCAAATCAAAACTTTCTGTTTTAAATCTAAAACAGCTGGGTTTTGGCCAATATTTTTTAGCTGAAAAGAAAATATTTCGTAATAGTTGTAGACAGGCTAGCGAGTGAGTGAGGTGATATAGAAAAGACACATTGTGCATCACCCCCAACCACAAAACAAATGTATTAAGTGAGCGTGCTTAAAGCTGCTTCTAAGAAAAGTCAATAGTCACTAAGGATTTGCTCCAAAGTCCACTCAAGTCAATAGGAGTCTTTCTATTGACATCAGTGGGCTTTGTATTAAGCCCAAAGCAGCAAATTAGATATTTCATTCACTCTACAATATAACGTAAATTATGTGAGTATTGCCAGGAAAAGGATCTTCATGCCATCGTAGTATGGAGGTTTGTGCATATTCTAGTCAAACAGTAATTCTAATTCTAGTGATCCTAGTACTATATGCCTGGCATGCTAACATGTTCTGTGCACTGTACTCTGCTGCACATTAAAGTTATTAAATATTGTGTTAGATATAAGGGAGCACAGAAGCACAGTCAAAGCATTAATTTCTTTATGCCATATATACTTCTAAATGAACTGTTTGCACATCAGTGTTTGAGCTGCAATGAATGGAATGGAATTTAGATCTTGGCAAATCAGGAAGAATCTACCGAGTTACTAACAACTTAAAACCCACTAAGAAAAGGCTTCAGAATGGCTCAGGCCACCAACAACATTGTCACGTGACTGCCAAGCCATTACACGGTCTGACAGCTAGTGTATTATTTTTTTTAAAAGAAATTTATGTGGATTTGGTGTTCAAAGGGGTCAGTCCATTTGACCTCTGGGAAATGGGCTCTGCTGCTGGAACCACAGTGGCCTCACCTTCAGAAGAGGGGCAGGGCCACCAAGACACAGAAGTCAACTAACTGCAGGGGACAACCAAAAAATAAGCAGCGAGAGGAGTGGGTTTAGAGGAACAGTAACTAGGATCCAGAGAGGAACCCAGTGCAAAGAACCTTGGACAGTGCCCATGGCTCTGAGAATGTGCTGAGGGAGTCAGTGGATGCTGCCCAGAGGAATTCTGTTCAAATGTGTGCATGTATGAGTCCCCAGAAAACAGCCCTGCAGGCAAAAATGTTCCTAGCAGTCAAGTTTCCTCCTCTTGGACTGAGAGACAGCCATCTTGACCAGTGCCAGAAAGAGGCTGACAAAGTTTCATAGAACAGGGACTATCCAAGGCAGGCACCAGCAATGCAAGCAGCCCCCATACTACTTCACAAATTTGCCTCAACCCTGCACCAGGGGAGGGGAGGATATTCAGTGTCTATATCCAGACTACAAGGAAGGTTGCCAATGACTAACACATATAGCGATATTTTTATTATGTAAATACATGTCCATTGGATCTAAACTATCAAACCAATTTCACACAGGCTACCAAACAATCAGATAGTAACCACCCTTGATCATTACCAACCTGACCTGGATTTGAACCAGTGATTAGAGGTGAAAAGCTTTAACAGCCCATTATCTATCCCTTAAGCCATTTTTTCCCTCCCACTAACAGCATTGTACATTATGTATTACATTAATGGGGAAGGACATTTAAAAATATCTCGTTGCTTAGTAGTAATAAATAACTACATAAAGCTGGCAAATCCTAGACGCAGACTGTTTATATTTAACAGCAAGAGGGCAACTTCACACTGCCTACTACTGATAATGCAACATTTCTGTAAGCACCTTTTTTTATTTACTGGGCTAGAATTTAGGTGGGAAACCCCATAAAAAAATCTCATGTTGATTTTACTATATGAAATTTGAGCCAATCCTGTCCCAATGTACATTTTAATGTTAGCCCATTTACAGGGCCAGACCAGCTCTAGGGCTTCTTCTGCCCTAAGCAAACCAGCAAGTGTTTATCCTTTATTGGCCCTCAGTCACCTAAACAAAGCCACTTACAGACTCTTTTGCTACCTTAGGTGACCATTTGTTCTACCTGGCTTGCAGAGCTGGCTCTATCTACTGACCTGCCATTTTCAACAGAATTAATTGGAGACATAGGATTTCTCTGTCCATATAATTATCTAGCCTGCATCTGTCTAAACACCTCTTGCAGTACACAGCAAGTGAATGCCCAAAAGATAAGGCAGCGAGCTAAAAGTTAAAAACGTCCAAGTGGATTTTTAGATGCTTACATTCAGCAGTATTAGAGCAGGCTGTAGCAGGCATGTTGCAGCAATGGGTGGGAGGCTGGCTAGCTGGCTGCCTGCCTACCTGCTTTCCTTCCTTCCTTCACACACTGGCTGTACAATTCAACGGTTCTAATGTAAGATACTCGTGCTGAGTGACAGATTGTCACACCCTTCAGGAGACACGCACAGACCTATTGGGCTGGTGGAGCTTGTGTCTGTGGTCATTTGGGCTGCATGTTTATTTACCTCTGTTTATGAGTCTTCTGCCTTTTAATAAGATCTGTGCTCAGGGAAAGAGAAGATGAGCTTTTCAGCTTCAGAAACATCATTACTTAGATGGATATTAAATTATAAATCCTGTTCACCATGAAGGCATGTGGAGAGGTGGAATCTTTCTAGCTTAGGCCCTATAAAGACATATTCATTATGGATGAAACCATTGAAGTCAAAGCAAAACTATCATTGACTTTGATGGAGCCAAGATTTCACCATCTATATGCATGACACAACTGCTTATTAACAGACATCCAAAGGCTACTATTAAGACTGCCCACAATATCACAAAGCTTGTGATAATATAGCAAAGGTTTCTCAATCATTTGAATCTGGCTGTCTGGATGAAATCAGCTGCTCCTTGGCAGAGTATGTGTTTTAATTTAGACATATAGACAATTTAATTTTAAAATTGCACATATTTGAGTGATTAAGTGCCTTTTTAAAGTGTTTTGAGCCCTTTCCGGGATTAAAATCCACTTGAAAAACATGAAAGCAGGAGTGCATTGTTATCTGTTTTATTAAATCACATTAGTTACTGAGCTCTAACTAGCCTTCACAGTAGAAATTAAACCCCACACCATTAATCAGTATGTTTCCATTGTCAGTACTGTGGAAAAGCAAACTGAGTTTGAATGGGGGGGGGGGTTATTCCATTTTGGGTGAGGTGTCTTTCTAGGGGGCAGATGGTTTGTATCTTGTGATTCTGACTTTCCTCTGCGTCTATTGCTAGGGGGAAGTTTCCAGCATGAAAGTTGATGGGTTTTTTCGGTTGTGTATGGCGTGGGTTTTGTATTTTGATTGGCTTTTCCTTTTTTGGTAAAGCAAAAACACCACTTAGCATATATGTTTTGTGATGTACATTTTCCTAACACATCTATTTCCTTATCCAGACATCTCTATGGCACTATGCCCATGGATTCTATTAAATTCAAGTGGCTGTCGCTTTTTGCCTGTGTACAATCTGGCAGGGGCAGGTTCCCAGAAGAAGTAAGCTATCATAGCTCCACTGACATCCACAGAATTACAACAATTTTCACCAGCTGAGAGTCTCATCCGGGGTATATGATATTGCTATTTTTTACATTTGGTGTGTATCCCAGTGGGCAGTAGAGGTTACATCTGAGAAATATAAGCAGAATTAATTCAAGGATAACAATGATATTCCTCAGTTTTAGGCTCTGAACAATAGAATTTTTACCTCTCACTCATCTAGGTTTGTACTTAGAATAAAAATTCTGATATGAATTGTCATAAAAACTCTTCACTGGCCCCACTTGCCTCTCCAGCTACAACACTATCTCCCACCTCCACTTTGACTACAGAATTCTTGTGTGCGCACTCTATTCCCACTGCCTGGAGTTTCCTCTACTTTTCTCATATAACCTGCCATCCAGTTTTGCCCCTTCTACACCACTGAAGCTGCTCTTAACAAGTTTATAATTGACATCCTTCTGGCCCAGTCTAAAAAGGGCCAAATCTACTGTTTTCAACACGCATGATTACTCTGTCATCTTTTGGCTTTCTCGATCCAGTAGCCTCCTGATTTTCTTCCTGCCTCTCCTATTTCTTCCTCACCCACCTCTTCTGTCTGTTCACACTGTCAGTGGCCCTTTGCTTATCATTTTCCCTCCCCTACATATCATCCTGGGGTAGCCTCATCCATTCTCTAGTATTATATTTGGCTGGCATCCAAATATCAGCCAATAGAGTGTTGTCCTCCTGAGTCTACAAAAGGCCTGAGAGTTGTGAAGTGACCCGTTCAGATCAGTGGGATGCTGACTCTATAGCCTACCTACTATAATTTACATGTTGACATTATTCTTATATGTTGTACCAAAGCACCCAGGGGGCATGATCAAGGATGAGCAACCCATTGTTCTAGGCACTGTACAAACATGCAGTAAAGATGCAGTTCTTGTCCCAGACTCCAAGACTTACAGTCTTTGTTTATGACAAGATACAAACAAGTGGCTCCAACAGGCAAACACTGTGATGGGAAGTGGACAAAGTAACAGTAAAGCAAGCCTGGTTTTGCATAATAAACAGTAGTATTAGCTCACCGTCTGCCTAGCTATTAACTATTTGACTTCATGGAGTGGCTCAGCTGCTGCACTCTCAAATAACATTGTACTACTGGGATAGATTCTTCACTGCCTGGCATAGCCATTGACACCTGTGCAAAGTAAGTATAATACACTGCACTGATATAGGGTGGAAAATTCTTTACATCACTTTGCACAGGTGTAAATGACAGTACCCCCCGCCTAAAAATCAGCAGAGAACACACAGAGAGATGGGCGGATCCACCACAGGGAAAGGGAAACTGAGGACAGGGGAGAAAGACCAGCTGCCCCATTACAGACATATCCCTCTTCCATTGGCTCAGTAACCTGCCACACCCAACTCAAGGGACATTCTCCAAGTATCCCTCAATCACATCCTGGAGCATATCAGAAATGCCCTGCATTTAATGGCAGCAGAAGCTCCATTCAAAAGGTTGGTATCACCTAATCTGATATACACACTGCTGGGAGCAGTTTCCTACCATAGAAGCTGAAATGGGGCTATCTTCTCCCCAAGGCTGGTTTTACCTAGAAGGTCTCATGCTCCAGAAGTATACAAGATCCCAGAAGCCCACTGGGAAAAAACAAATCCACCATAAACAGCTTTCTTCACTGACACTCACACAGCTCCAGCAGAGAAGAGATCAGTTCCATCCTTGCCCGCTCCCTCACATAGCACCACATTCTGCACCCCCTCCATTCTGCCTTGTGCCTCCACACCACTACCCCCTACAAGACTGAGGTCCCTGAGATGAAGAGGGAGCTCATGCACCACACACACATCGCTCACTGGTAACACAGACACACAGGAGGAGAATCACAGGAGCCACTCAGCTAATGGCAGCAGCAGTGGTAGCAGAGGCAACCTATGGACAGATCCTATCCCACCAGACAGGCTGAGGAACCCTCAGGGACCTGACTAATGTGCTCCATGAGGGCCACACACAAGAGGAGGTAAATAGAAGTGGGGTGACACATATCTGTACCTGGGTCCTCATTTCCCACCATCACGGGACTCCACAACAGCCATTTATTTGTTTTGAAATGCCTGGACTTCCATCCCTCCCTCTCTCCACTTCCTCTGCCTCATTGGCATAGGTGATACAAACAGCCAGTTGCCAAGCAACCACGCAATGGGCCTAAGCTCAGCTGGGCTTCAGAGAGAGGTGGCAAATTTCAGGGCATGCTGTAATGATGTAGCTGAACACATCACAGTCAGACCCAGGAAATCCAAGATGGGGCTGGATATAGGCATATACCTGGCAGCCAGGCTATGAGCTGAGTTTGGAGCAGGAGCCACAGACAGGCACATGTGTGTCCATGAGGTCACATACAGCTACTCGTTTCAAACTGTTGATAAAAGATGAAGCCCCGGTTCATTTCAGCCAGCACCAAGGCAAATACCAGCTCAGGAAGCAAGGAAGAAGCCAGAAGGCAACTGGGGGAAGGGCAAGTGCAGCATGGGCAGAGAAGGGCCAATTTTACACCTGACAAAACTGAGGCCATTAGCCAGTTCATGATCAGCCATGCTGAGGTACTAATGGGTGCTAGAGTAGTGAAGATGAGCACCTCTACTACGGACAGACTGTGGGAAGAGTTTACGGACTAGATCAACACCCTCGGAGGGCACAGGTGGGAAACCAAGGACACTAAGAAGAAGTGGAGATTCCATCAGGAGCAGAATAAGGCAGACTTGCAGGCAATTGCAAGGAGAGAAAGGAACATATATGACAAGAAAGTGTGGCTGGCCCAACTCCCAGAATATTTGAGGGTGACAGGGGCCACCCTCAACACCCTGGCCATATGAAAGCTGGACCCCATGCGGATACATCACCAGCAATGCCGTAAGTACCACTAAGACAGATGCAGGAGGACAATGCAATGCATGGATTGGACATGTGCACTTTATAGGTTACAGATCACAGTAGTCACATTTCATGGTCACTGACTCCACTGTCACTGGCTCCCCTATCCAGACAGGGACCACAGCCACAAGGTACCTTGATCCACCCCAGGCATTTGCACTGCACATATAACATATCATGTTTTGGCATGCAGCATGGAGTCCGTCTTCCTTTTTTGCTAACATCAGTTTAAAGTCTACAGGTACCTGTTGCTGATCTAGAACCCTTCTTGTAGGAGTCGCTCCCAGATCCTCCTTCATCTGTCAGCCAAGGACTCTCTCCTTTAGTCACATATTCATCTTGGATGCCAGCAGTGCATTTCCTTGGCAACCACAGCCTGGCTCCTCCTCCTCCTCCTCCTCTTTCCCTCCTCTGCATGTGGCCCCTCAGAAACAGGAATCCCCTGCTGCATAGCAATATTACGCAATACACAGCACACCAGAAAGCTCTTGCACACCATTCTGGGGCTGTCCTCTAGCAAAGCACTGGAGGCATGGAGACACATCCACTACAGCTTTAAGATGCTGAAGGTGCTCTCTATCACCAACCTAGTGGTGGCATGAGCATGATTATATCGCTCATCTGCCTGGGTTGCGGGGTTCACAATGGGGGTGAGTTGCCACGGCTGGTGCAGGGTATCCTTTGTTGCCTGTGAAGAAAACATGAGCAACAGGGGCTAGGCACCCACCCCAAAAGTAGAATGGCCATGCCAGGTCCTGAATGGGGAGTGGTGGTTTGGGCAGGGCATGCCTTGGACAGGGATGATGGGGGAACATGTGGAGTGTGGTGATAGGTGGGAGTGAGGGAGGGGAACTAGAGCCAGATCCTCCAAGAGCTCTAGAATTCTCTCATGCTTAGGACCCACCTGGGCGGGGGAGAGAGAAGTGGGGACAGGGCCTTGAGGGAAAGAGGCGGAGCAGGGTGTGGGGCAGGTTCCAGTGCTCAGTGTCCAGTTTCCACAAATTAGAAAGTTGGTTACCCTACCTGACATGCCCTCCCACCTCCAGTGGATTTGGAGGAGGCGGTCATCAGATGGCAGACTTATGGCAGTCACCTTAGTAAGCAAGTCAGGGGAATCCTGCTCCAGCCAGAACCAATTCCTTCAGGGCCTCTTTACAGCACATAAGAGGGCCAGAATCTCACTCTGACTTTTGCTATTAGAAATTCCACTTCACTAATGATGTTCAGAAGCAGATTATTAGATTCTGCCTTTTCACTTTGGCTTTGGAATGGGAATTGGTTCAATCGCCTGTTTCTGTTATTTTGGTGTATTATTTCACCCCTTGTATTGCACAGGGCTAAGTGATAGCTAGTAGCAATAGGGTTATATGCCTTTTTATTACATTAGATTTCTTGTGAGGCAGGCGAGGGAAAAGCAGTACAGCCTGCACATCTCTGATCTTGTATACTGGGTCCAAGAAACTCAGAGGCTAATTTAATTCTTGTACATGCCTGTGCTGAGTTCATTTTATTTTATTTAAAATTTATGAGAAAAAAAATCAAAGTATTTATAATTATAGGAAGAATGCTATCTACATGTAAAGTGTCAGGATTTAGAATTACTAGCACAAAATTATGCAACACTGCTGTATGACTGACACAAAGCAATAAGTTCCTCTTGCATTAGCACAATTTGCCCATTTTTAATTAAACAGAAATGCATTCCTTCTTGTATTCATGTCTTATTGGAGCTATTTGCTTTAATTAAAACTCCTTTTGGAACTCCTCTTGGAGCTTTAGGTAAGATTCTTTACTTCACACATACTGCTGTTGATTTCACCACACTCTATGTCTGTATGTTTACATGTTTAGAGAGGAGTAAGATGCTTATGTCTCCTCTTTTAATATATTCATCAGTCCTTTTAAAAAATTTCTGTGAATCTGGCCGGATGACATCTTTCTTCTCTTTTGCCCATTGGCCAAACCATCACCTACCCAGGTTATTCTTATTTAAGGGACTGGAAAGTGTGTTTTTGTGCTCAGAGGCTTTGTCTGATCATTCTTCTGGGACAGGGCTTGCTCACCTGAGAAATAGCAGGGTGGTCATTCTCCCAAAACCCATACATCTCAGAAGATCAGTCTGCGGCCTATGCCTCCACACTCCCTCCTGGGAGTACACATGGCAGCAAGGTTCTGTCAATCTGTTTTTTCACTTCAGCAGGTGGGTATTGTAGATCTCTATCAAGATCTCTATCAAGCATTCTTAAAACTACAATACCCACCTGCTGAAGTGAAAAAAAACAGATTGACAGAGCCAGAAGAGTACCCAGAAGTCACCTACTAGAGGACAGGCCCAACAAAGAAAATAACAGAATGCCACTAGCCGCCACCTTCAGCCCCCAACTAAAACCTCTCCAGCGCATCATCAAAGATCTACAACCTATCCTGAAAGATGATCCCTCACTCTCACAGATCTTGGGAGACAGACCATTCCTCGCGTACACACAGCCCCCCAACCTGAAGCAAATACTCACCAGTAACCACACACCACACAACAAAAACACTAAGCCAGCAACCTATCCTTGCAACAAAGCCCAATGACAACTCTGTCCACATATCTATTCAAGTGACACCATCATAGGACCTAATCACATCAGCCACACCATCAGGGGCTCATTCACCTGCACATCTACCAATGTAATATATGCATCATGTGCCAGCAATGCCCCTCTGCCATGTACATTGGCCAAACCGCACAGTCTCTACGCAAAAGAATAAATGGATACAAATCTGACATCAGGAATCATAACATTCAAAAACCAGTAGGAGAACACTTCAACCTCTCTGGTCACTCAGTAACAGACTTAAAGGTGGCAATTTTGCAACAGAAAAGCTTCAAAAACAGACTCCAATGAGAAACTGCTGAACTAGAATTAATTTGCAAACTAGATGCCATTAACTTGGGCTTGAATAGAGACTGGGAGTGGCTGGGTCATTACACAAATTGAATCTATTTCCCCATGTTAAGTATCCTTACACCTTCTTGTCAACTGTCTGGAATGGGCCATCTTGATTATCACTACAAAAGTTTGTTTTCCTTCTGCTGATAATAGCTCATCTTAATTAATTAGCCTCTTAGAGTTGGTATGGCAACTTCCACCTTTTCATGTTCTCTGTATGTATATATATCTTTTTACTATATGTTCCATTCTATGCATCTGATGAAGTGGGCTGTACTCTATGAAAGCTTATGCTCAAATAAATGTGTTAGTCTCTAAGTACTCCTGTTCTTTTTAGTTAAAATGAAGTGCTTTTATGGCCCATTACAACAACTTGTGACACACTCCGCTATCTACTAACCCTCCATTGTCCTACAACTGCAGAGATGTTAATTGCCCACTTCATTTTACAGGATCTCCTACAATATACGAACCCCTTATGTTTAACAATATGTCCCACCTGGCATTTAGCTTGAACAGTCTGGTTTCTCTCTCCAGACCTGAAGAAGAGACCCTTGAAGCTCACAAGCTTGCCCCCTCCCCCAACAGAAGTTTGTTCAATAAAAGATATTACCTCACCTACTTAATCTTTCATTTTCATATCAAATAAAAATCTATTCATAGTAATTTATGGGCAGTTTTCTTTTATCTGATATCACGCTGGCTTTAAAACTGTTACACTGGCTTCTTTATTTCTTTCTTCATTCATAGAATTCCTTTTATAGGGTCACATTCTGATATCCTTACCCTCAGTAGTGCCTCACATGAGTTCACTGGAGCTACTTGTCGAGTAAGGTACTATTCAACACAATTAAGGGTATCAGAATCTGGCCCTAACTGAACCTAGGGCCTGTGAAAGGAGCCAGACACACCACACTGGATACCCAAATCCTCCCTCTCCAGAACAGGTACAGCACAGGTAGCGGCAATATAAGCTTCTCATTCCAATCCAACCCAACCCAATCCACCAACGTTCCTCTTAGTGTGAGAGGGTAGTTCACTCCACATGCTGATTCAGCCCAACATACATTCTATTTCAGAAATTTATAATTTTATACAAACAAATGGCTCAAGGTACTTGTTACACATTTGGAGCCTACCAATAAATAAATAAATAAATATTCCAACATTCAAAAGTGTATGTTTTAAGAAACAGTGGTAGGGTGAAAGGTACAATGTATGCACTTTTTATGCATTTTGATTAGTATATAATTTCTGCATTTTAGCTGCTGTTCATAATTGATTTCATTACCTGATGTCTCCTGGCAGTGTTTTACAACCATCTCTTTGTGAACTAAATTGGCCATTTTATACTTATCACTTTGCAAAGCAAGTTTTGCACTCTCCTCCTAATTAACCATGTTTGCTAGGACTTTTTTGGCTTTCAGTTTCAACTCCCTGCATAAGTACATCATCTCGGGAGGAGCATAAAAACCAGCCTTAGCATTGCAATGACAATGCTCTAAAGGTGATTTCCTATCCTGTGTCCATACATAGAACTTCCACTAATGTCAATAGGAGTTGCATGCATACTGATTGGCTGGTTTGCACAATTTTGTACTCATTAGAAATACTGGCCCCCAGTCCTTTTATATGATCTATACAGGAGAATCCTTGCACCTAGTGGAGGTCCACTGATTTCAAAGGAGCTTCACATGGACACAGGAATCCACCCACTGGAACTGATGGCAGAACTAGACTTAATGACACGAAAATCAATTATTTTGATACAACTTTTGTCACCAGAGTGAGGTACAATCTCTTTAATACCTTACATTTCTCTCTGAAATATAACAATAGGATATGCATCCAGTGTTTTTGCCTTTTCACTTACTGGAATTCTGTTTGGCTAGATATTTTCTTTCTCCAATATAGATAAATGAGGCTGTAAATTAGGGAAAACAGGATGAGACACATAATCACATTATCATACATTGTAAAATAGCATAGCACAACAAAGCAGCAGAGTTTCCTGTTGCCTTTAACAGAACAGCAGCCAAATATCAGGAAAACTGGGAGGGGGGGGGGGCTGATTGTATGCAATAAAAGAGAAGCAGTATTGTACTTCTCTGTGATATAAATGAGTGAAACCACAAATCAACCATGAAACCCATCTCCCAGAACAATAACTTACAAGTTGCTAATTAAAATTCACTATTGATTAAGAAATCCAAACCAAACAGCTGAAGGAAGTCACTGGTGATTTAAAAAGAGCTGTCATAATTACACAGAAAAGGAATAGAAGGAGATTCAAATAAAACAAGTCTGGACTAATTAAAGTGGCATGTGGAAATGTTTTTGCATATATGATTAATGCATGTGCTGGAGTTTGAAAAAAAAAAAAAAGAAAGAAAGAAAGAAAAGAAAGCAAAGTCCAGAAAAGATCTGCTGTCCAGATAACAAAGCACAGTAGCAGATGAGAAGGTTGTTAGCAGCTGTATTGGGGACATTTGGAAAAATAAGTAGGGATTTTGCCTCACTTTGTATACAAAAATTGAAGATGTGATGCCGTTTATTGCGGTAGTGCCTAGGGCCTTACAGAGAACAGGGCCGAGCAATGCTAAGCACTGTACAGATATAATGAAACACAGCCTCCTGCCCAAAAAGCTTACAATCTATCTAGACAAGGCAGGCAAAAGGTGAGGGAGAGGGATATAACATAAGAATCCATAGAGAAATCCTGGCAATTGTGAAACATAATTCCAGATCTGTGGTTATCATCTATAATTGAGCTCCAGAAAAAGAGAGAATAATGACTGGAATGAAAGCTTTTGCTACATGAAGCAATCTAAAATATCATGCATATTTCCAGCCAGCTATTCTGGGTTACAAGACCCTACCTTTGCATTCTGGAAAATGCTTCAATCGGAAAAGTTTTCCAATTGAAGCATTGGTGCATTTTTAGTGGCTAATAAAGAAGGAAAAGATGATTTCCCTCTGGTATGATTCAGGCAACAAAACTAATTCAGACAACTTTCAACCAATACTCTCTTTCTCTCTTCTTTCCTCACCTTTGGTTTTCAATGGCTTGATCTGCAAAATTGATCTCCAATTGTTGGGCCCTTTTTGAACCCGCTGTGAAATTTTAAAACTTCCTAATTCAAAGTAAATTGAACAAAACCTAAAAAGACTCCTTTAATTCAGCTTCAAACAGAGATTTAACCACAACCCCCAATACCACAGACCAGTCCAGTGGTGTGCTAAGAAGCTCTTATTGTAGCCTTATGGTCAGGACTCATGCTTCCTGGGCCAGTGGAGATAAAGGCCCTGAGTGAAGTTGAGGGGAATGAGGAAAAGGTAACTTTAAGCTCCAAAGATCCCCAGGGCAGCGGAAACATGGGTTAGCCCCCAGTACAACTTAGCACAACCTCAAGGCTGGCCTAAATTATTTTGGCTTGCAATGGCACTTAAGGGCTATTACAAGGGTCAAGAATCATCAGAGCACAGTGTTGTCTGGTCACACGCCCCCTACACTTGGGAACACCAGGATGGGTAGCACAGAGAGAGTTATTGTCAGCTTTTCACAGGTCAAAAATTCCTCCCACTGGAGTGATGTTCAAATGTCCTCTCAAGACCTCAGTCACAAAGGTACCTTGACTTCCTCAGCCCTACAGTGACATAGGGCTGGTCTACACTATAAGGTAGGGTTCATCCAACTACATTGCTCAGGGCCGTGAAAATTTTCTAATGCCTTGTGCGATGTAATTAAGCCGGCTAAGCCCCAGTGTACACAGCACCAGGTCGATGGAAGAATTCTTCTGTTGTTCTAGCTACCGCCTCTCAGAGATGTAGATTTACTACAGCAACAGAAGAACCTCTCCCATCACTGTGGCAAGTGTCTACACTACAGTGCTGCTGGAGCTATGCCGCTGTAGCATTTTTAGTGTAGACACACCCGGAGACTCACCACATGGAATGCGAATGATCATACCTCTTAGAACCTAGGCCTGGATGATCTCCTTCTCAAATCCAGAAAACTTGCCACACAAAAAAAGTATGTCATGAGAAACATCCTGAGATTATCAACCCAAGAAATACTGGACTTCCCATTTGATGATATTCATAGGAACCAAAACTCTTAGTTTCTTCAAAAGTGTGTAAATCCTAGTGCCTTGAATCATGTCCTTTCCAGTTCTAGCTTGCTGCTTTTTCTGCACAGCTCTAGTTTTCTGAATGTGGAATAACTTCAGAGATTGGGATCTGATGACCAGTGGATCAACGGAGCCTCAATCTAGTATTATAAATAGACCCGGGTGATTTTTTTTTTTTGCTGAATAGTAATTCACCAAAAACATCGGTGCATGGAAACTATTCAAGAAATTGGGTCAAATTCAGCAAATCGTTTCAGATGAAAAAAATAAACGCAAAAATTGTCAACATAGTTGATTTATAAAGGTCAAAATGAATTGATTCAAAATGAAATGTCAATTCAATTTCACATTTTGTAAACGAAATGACACTCAAAAAGTTTCATTCAACCCAAATGATTTTTATTGGTTGTTTTTAATTTCTCAAGGAAAAAAAAAACAAAAAACAAAACATACAGTTTCAGTTCAAAACTAACTGGTTTTTTCCCAGATGTTTTGGTTCAGCCACCAATTTAAGAAAATCAACTATTCACTCAGCTCTAATTATAAACTCTTACTAAATCAGCTTTTGAGCTACTAAGGTAACAATAATAATCATATTTTCTGGCTTTAAAGTTTGACTGCCTTTTGGCCATCATGTTAACTCAGAGGCATTCATGAACTTTGGGCTCTCTATATCAAGCAGCCTCTCCTACAGTTGTTTTTCTCCAGACAAGGTGGTTCTAGACCAGGTCAGACTTCAGTCTACAGAGAAATTTACCTTTCCACTTAAACCAGTGAATTTCTTTCCCCTCTTTTTTCTAAATCCTCTCGTGTCCTAGAAAAATTATTAGACTCTTTAGATATGGTCAGAGCAGTGAAGTTCTACTTGTATAGAACCAAATGGTGGAAGATGTCCAATGCTCTATTGTTATTTATTGGGTACCTAAACAGAGGTGCAAAGCACTGATATTCTTTATTTCTTGGTGGATTAAGTCAACTATCATCCAAGCATTCAAGGCATCTATTCAAAATGCTCCCAAATGTATAGTTGGTCAATCCACCAGTTACTTTGTGGATGGAAAAACACTGAGCCTCTTATGTGGTTTGTTGGTCAGCTACTTGGTCATACATACACTTATTCACAGAACACTCCCAAACCAATGTGCTTTCTTCATCTAGTATTGCCTTTGGATATAGAGTCCTCTAATCTTCCCTGTGAAGATCCAATACGTAAAAAATTAAACTCTCCGTGATGGATCTCACTCACCACTGTGCTGCCTCCTGCTGGCTGTCCCGGGAATTAGCTCTGCTAGCCAGTGCGTCGTCCTCTGGTGGTTCTCACCCACCATCACTTCTGCTCCTGGACCTGTGTCATTCCAAGGACCACAGCATCCTCTTCAGGACACAGCCCTGAACGTGGCTAGGTAAATGTTGATCACAATAATTAATTACAACAAATATACAACAGGATAATTTCTTTATTTAGAAGCACTTCAAGGTTAAAATAACTTCTCTGCATACTTTTTTTAAAAAAATGCAATGTGGCAGCTTTAGACTTTAAAGACTAGACTGGATAAACTTTGTCCACCTGTCATGCACCTAAAAACTAACATTTTATTTAGATTTATGAAAGGAACCTTTCTGACATGTGAGATGCATGTACAATACAGTTTTAAAAATACAAAGTGCAGATTCGTTCAGAGTCTACTTAATAGACCTCTATCAGCCTACCAGAATTCCCCCTCCTACACATCTTAGCCTCATCCACTCAACTCCAGAAAATAGAAATCACTTGTGTGATGCTTTCCAGTTCACCCAGGCCAGTAAGGGATTCAGTCAACACCAGCCTTGCAACTCCGGGTGCCTTAAATGCTATGCTGCTGAGACTCACAGCCTTGACTCCACCACTGAGCATACAAGCAAGAAAGTCTCCCCCTGGCTTCTAATGCCCAGTTACTTTTTGTAGGGGGACTTCAACAACCCTTCCAGACCCAAGCTGTCCGCAAAAGCATTTCTCTGCAGTGTTCAGCCCCTCTCACTGAAACGCTCACACCTTATCAAGTTCGCTACCCCTTTAAAAAGACAATATACAGAAGCCTGTTAGCTTAACTGGGGTTAACACACCTTGCACTTCAATATCCAGCACCGTAAAACAGGTTTACTAACAAAAGAACATTGATTTAAGTGATAACAAGTAGAAGGAATAGGGATAGGAACGGTTACAAACAAAAATAAAAATACGCTTCTAAGACTCTTGTCTAACTTAACAAACTAGAGTCTCTTGTTCAAAGTAGTTTTCTCAGCAGTCATTCTTCCAGCATGGCTGGCCAGCCTTTAGCTAGGATCCAACACAGAACCCAAAGTGCTCGGTTTCTTTGTCTCCTCAGGGGAAAGATACCAAAATGGCTCTGTGTTTCTGTTTATACCTCCCAAAGTTCATTAACCCTTTTACAAGAGGCAGAAAGGCTTCGTATTATCCTTTCCTTCTTGTTGACTTCCCAACCCTTGCTCATTCATATGTAAAGGGGCTTCTGTTGTTTTGATTCCATAATGCTTAATTTACACTGGAGATAGGTAAATAACTTCCTTCCCTTCTGTCTGGGAGAAAACCTGTTTCTCTCTTTGATTGGTCACAGACTTTAAAGCATACTATCAGTGAGTATTCATAATTCCTCATACCGTGTGAACACATACATTGCACAGTGGTATTAATCACCTGTGTGTCACCAGCTTTCATAAAAGACCTTTCTTGGTGCACTTTTATAAGACAGTAATATTGGATGCAATATGTTGATTCAGTTGCTTATTCTTGGGATTCAGACCCTGTGGGATTCCCCAAAGTGTCTGGACCCTGATTTGTTTTGAAGGTAAATGAACACTGGCTCAGGTAAGCAGGCTTTAAACATGCAAAGCTGTTTCCAATGCATTGAATTGCACTTGCAGGGATTTTCTAGAGATTAAGTAAGTCCATATATACCATATTGCATGACTAGTTCATTATATTGCACAGTAGAGTGTAGGTGAAGGGTGGGTGGCACTAAGTACCTAGTGGCCTGACCCTGAAAACACTCACATATATGTGTGAGTAACTTTGTGTATGTAAGAAATCCTCTTGAGATCAGTAAAGTTGCTCATATGCATTTGCGGGATCAGGCTGTGAGAGGGAAGTTCTGGCCTCATTTCCCCCCTGAACTATTAGCTACATCATTTGAAAAATCAAAATTTATTTTGGTTGGCTTCAGCAGTGGGTCTGAATCATTTGGGACCAAATTGCAGAAGGATTGCTCCCTGTTTTTTACAGGAACAACCTGTGCCTACATTTTGCATAAATAAGTGCAATTCTTTTGTGGATGCCTATCTGCATAGTTGGATCTCTAACTACCTGACTGCAGGCACACATCAGGTAGTTATAACTCACCTATATGCCTGAGATTTGTTTTTTGCAGATAAAAAATGTGGGTGCGAATGATGCCTGCAAAAAAGAAACAGGACCTGTAGAAATGTATTCCACATTTTCCCCCATTTGTAAAAATACACTAGTCATACATATGAAAAATCTCAAAACCACATATGTAATTCAATGTACTGACACGTCAACTAATAATAATAAACTTCCCAACCAGAAATAAACCTCAACATTTCCCATAAACCATACCTTCAGGAAAAGCCTGTAGGTCAAGCAAATTCACGGGCTGTAAGCCAAACGGAAAGTGAGTCCCAGAGTTGAGGCTCTTGACTGAGACCACCTGCCCCAACCACTACAAAGTTAGAGACTGCCAGCTCAGATGTCCCATCTCACTTCAACTGCCATGTTGGATTACAAAGGGAGAGCTGCCTCAGCAATATGCTAGTCAAGCACTAGCCTGTGATCTTTAGAATATATAGCCATAAACACTGACTTCCGTGTGTGCTAGCACTAGCATTAACAGGCTCTGCGTGGTTCTCCAGCTAAATTCACATTGCTGGCTTCATAAAATACATGGAGGAGGAAAGTCAAGCTAAGTATAAAATGATTATCTTACACCTGTTGAAGAGCCATTTTAGTTTAGCTGCCTCAAGAGCAGATTGAAAGAACAAAGGACCATTGGCTTTATTGTGGTTCCAAGCTATTTAATACAACCATCCATATGCTGCTGCTCATAAAATATTTAACGATTAATAAACATAAAAGGTCTTCTCATGCAGCACTTTGGGTGTCCAGAATACAGAGTAAGAGGGGATGAGCCCTGACACATTTCTGACACATCCCCTCTAAAATTTGAACCATGTCCACTTTTCCTGCTGTTCTGGTAGATAGAATCATAGAATCATAGGACTGGAAGGGACCTTAAAAGGTCATCTAGTCCATCCCGCTGCACTCCTGGCAGGACTAAGTATTACCTAGACCATCCCTGACAGGTGTTTGTCTAACCTGCTCTTAAAAATCTCCAATGACAGAGATTCCACAACCTTCCTAGGCAATTTATTCCAGTGCTTAACTACTCTGACAGTTAGGAAGTTTTTCCTAATGGCCAACCTAAACCCCCCTTGCTGCAATTTAAGCCCATTGCTTCTTCTCTTTGGCCTGGTCTACACTGTGGGGGCGGGGGGAGAGGTTGATCTAAGTTATTCAGGTAGCTGAAGCTGACATACTTAGATCTACTCACCACGGTGTCTGTAGTGAGTCGACTGCTGCCACTCCCCATCGACTCCGCCTGCGCCTCTTGCGCCGGTGAAGTACAGGAGTCAATGGGAGAGTGCTTGGGGGTCGATTTATCGTGTCTAGACTAGACACAATAAATCAACCTCCACTGGATCGATCGCTGCCTGCCAATCCGGCGGGTAGTATAGACATACCCCTAGCCTCAGATGTTAAGGAGAACAATTTTTCTCCCTCCTCCTTGTAAAAACTTTGAATGTACTTTTTAAATTATAATCCTAACCTCCAAAGTACTTGCAACCCCTCCCACCTTGGTATTGTCCACAAATCTCTATGCCATTATCTACCAGTTGAACCATTATCTGCCATTGAACAGAACCAGAACCAGGACCGATCCCTGCGGGACCCTACTCGATATGCCCTTCCAGCTTGATTGTGAACCACTGATAACTACTCTCTGGGAATGGTTTTCCAATCAGTTATGCACCCACCTTATAGTAGCTCCATCTAGGATGCAAGCATGGGGGATGAGTTAAGGGTCAGCAGTCTGTAGGCAGCCTGGTTCAGCACGTGGAGTAGCTGCCACTCCATTAGATAATCTTCTAGCACACTGGAAGGGATGTGAAAGTGACTGATTACTGAGCTATACAAGGAGTGCTCCCATGAATCTCCTTGTAGGATGAGGCCTTATTTACTACTTTCAACAATCACTGAAGGGTTCCTTTTACAGAAAATTTTTAAGATCCTAGAACATAGTCATTTACATGGCTAGTATGATGTAATACATTTCAACATGAATTCTTGTGAGAAACAAATCTCAGACAGTGCATTAGGAAAATAAAGGTCTGAAGATGAAGGGTGAGGTTAGAGGGGGTTGCAGATGAAGAGACTGAAGAGATTTTACAAAATAAAGTGACTCTGTTTTAAAGGTACCTGTCATTTCAGAAGCATAAAAAGGAAAAGTAATTGCTGATCTACTGTTATTGAGCAGGTGTGAACTCTGGAGCTGATGGCGGGGGCTGAAACTAACCTTACAAGAACACACTAGAAAGAAAACTGATCAGACTTTCAGAAAAAGCAGTCAGCAGCCACAAAAGCCCTTCCTCCTTCTCTTGAATTATTGTATCAGGGATTATTATCTATATTATAGTAGCACCTAGGGGGCCCATACTGCCAGGCAGCCAAGCACTGAACAGAGTAAGAGACAGTCCCTATCCCTGTCTATGTAGACAAGACAAATGAAATCCAACAAGGTGGAACCAACACAATATTTGTCAGTCATAACTCTGACCACTCTGCTTGTATAGTTCATCCTTTCCCCTCTATTTTTCTTTATAGGTAATCTGTTGGTGTTTTTTTCTTTGTATGTAGCATGGGGAAGGATTAGTTTATAGGATTACAGAAACAGGAAAAGAGGGAAAGAGGGCATTACTGAGGAGGAGAGGAGGGGAAGGGGAGATAAGGAGATGAAAAGAAGGGGGAGAAAGAGAGAGGGTGTTAGTAGGTACATGAAAGCCAGGAGAGTGAGGATGCTACGGAGGGACTAAGAGAGCAGGGCTGAGGTGAAGAGAGGGGGAAATGCCAGTCAAAACTGGGGGAACAGACTCTGATGACAAGTGTTGAAAGCCTGATGATGCCACTGCTGGGTCTCACTCCAGCCCCACTTCTGCCACTGCCACTCAGCTCCTAATCTTGTTGAGAGTCAAGGGAGTCCCTCTTAGCTCCCTGGGGCTCATTCCCCAGCCTGCAGGGCTGATGAATGCTATTTCCTCCTTCTTCCTTCCCTTTTTCTATTTTGTGCATTTCCGTTTCCTCGAGCCAAAGCAAAGCAATAAAAATGATCTCTCTCCCTCCCAGCACCACCTCATTCCTTCTCAAGTTCAGCTGCAAATAAGAGAGTCCCAGGCCAGTCCTCCCTGTCCAGGATGAACACTAGTTTCCTTCTCTCCCAATGAGAAATACTGCAGGAAAGGGATCAGGCTGGCTTTGCAAAGCTCTATAGAGATACTAAACTTTCCATTAGTCTCTCTGCTCTGTCAGAAGGTACGAAAGAAAGCAAGCAACCCCTAAAACCCACCCACCTTCTACTCCCGCCTCCTCTGTGCTGCAGCGTTGCTCCAGCAGATGGCACTGCGCATAGTTTTATTTCCTCTGCCTTGTTTGTTATAGCTCTGACTGGAGAACACAGCAGCCACTCGCCTGAAACTGAGTAGAATTCATTGAATCTGCGGATTTCATGACGTTTCCCTGCGTGGTCCAACACTTTTCTCTCTGCCTGTGTTTTTTTATTCCGCCCGGGTCTTTCTCCCCCCTCCCGCACCCCTCCCCCAATCTGGTCTCCTCCAGGTCTCATTTAACTCTGTCCTAGCAACACGGAGCGAATTGGACTTGAATACGGCACCTGGCTGTGTATGTGGGGAAGCCAAGCTGGATCAAGAGGTGGGCGAGCAGCGGGGAGGATGGAGGCGCGAGAGAGCAGCTTAGGGTCGAGGTAAAACTGAGCATCATCTTATTTTTTTTAATCCATCACTGAGTGAAGAATCAGCCAACAACATCCTGCTCCGTTCCAAAAAGAAAATCATGATTGAATGAAAACAACCTGCCACAAACAGGTAAGACGGCGGAGTTGCTAAAGGGAAACAAGCTGTTGTCCATTCCCACAAGAAATCCAATTCTTGCCTTTTTCTTTTGTCCGTGAATTCCCTACTCTGGGAGAAATGTCACCCCCAAGTACAGAAAGACGGGCAGAAGGCAGTTACATAACAGAAGGGAGATCAATTTCATATGCCTTTCATTAGCAACTGGAAACTCGCAGGGAGGGGAAAAAACACTCACTGGATTCAGAAAGATCCAGCAAATTGTGGTTTAAAAGATTGGTTCAGCCTCTCTTTCTAAGGCTGGAGGCACCAGCTGTCAGACGTTGCATGCAATGTTTTCCTTTGGCAGTTAAGGAAATCAATTGTCCTGGTCTTGTGAAGCTCGGGCTTCTGCTTTCGGGAGAGAGAACCCCGCTCATTAGTGGTTTCGGTGAGATGCAGCCCGAGGTGTGGTGTGATATTTAAGCAGTAAACGCCGTGTAACCTGGAAGTTGGTGCCATTTCAGCCAGATCGCTGCTGCTCCGTGAAAAGGAGACTTTTGTGTGTCATTGAGTTCCGTGTTTGCTCTTACTTTGAAGGCTTCCTTCGCTAGATGTGACTAGGACCGTTCTGGGCTGTACGCAGGGACAGCTGAGCTGACAGCACGGAGATGATCGAAGCAGTTATTTAGCGGCCAGGGCTACTTAGTGCCATGTTTCAGAGCCCGCTGGCTGGGTGCAAAGGCACGTCTCTCACTGCCCGTGGGGTGCCCATGGGAGAGCGGTCCCCAGCCGCAGCAACACATGGCGCGCTGGCTGCATGGGGAGAAAGCCCGAGGGGCGCCAGGGCAGCGTGGCATTGGGACGCAGGGTCACACCTGCTCTAGGCAGGGGGCCTGCTGCCTTCCCGAGTCTCCCGGGCGGGCGCTGAGCGCGGCTCCGCAGGGCTGCAGAGGGGCTGGCTGCAGAAGAGGAATAGCTGCTAGCAGGGCTCTGCTAACGAAGCGATGCCCATTTTGTCCTGAGCCGAGAGCGCGGGAGCTCGGTATCACCATGGCGACCTGGGAGGAGGGGGGAAATCAGCTCCAGTCTCTCAGAAATTGCGGGACAAAACTTTCCTGGTCTCAGGGAGACATACTGCAGATGCCTGTCAGCGGTGCCGCAGCCGGCTCGGAACTACACCCCTCGCTCACGGGGAGGGTAGGCAAAGCTCCGAGCTTGCATGCGATTTGCTACCGCTGAAAACACAGCCACAAGAGAGGCTGTTCAGCGGCCCGGAATTAGAGACCCTGGTATCAGGAAACACGTTTCAGAGGTGGGGAGCGGGGACACGACGCTTGAGTTAAGACTAGCTCCATATGTCTGCCCTAGAGAGTTCAGCTGTTGCGATCCCTGCTTCCAAAATCTCCCTCCATCGCAATGTTAACAAACAGATTTCGATGCTCCTGGAACCCTATTATTCGTAGCATTACGTGGGGTTGCACAGCCTGGAAATCATCCATTTCACTCCTGGAGGTGCATCAGAGTAGCTATTGGGAGTCGAGAGCAGAGCTGAACTGAAACTTTCCCAGTAGCTAGAAAACGTCACGGGTCGGGCAGTTAAGAGAGACTTTCCCGGTTTAAATGGAGTCTATGCTTGCAAATCAGTCACTTCATGCGCGTTGGTTTATCACTCCAACTTTTCAGGACCCAGAACAGCAGCTGAGAAGCTGTTTCAGCACCTAGGTCAGGGCTATAAATACAGGGCTCTGTGCTGGATCTAGTGCGCGAGATAAGTGGGAGAGAGACAGTTTTAATGCCGATCACTATCTCAATGACTGCTTGGAAATAAATGTGGAATTCAAATAATCAGAGAGAGGTCAGTCGGTGCACTGGATTCTGGCACATGAAAAGAGGTTGAAAAGCCTGAAATAAAATTACATTGAGCACCAGGAAACTTTCTTACTTACCCATAAAGATGGGAAGAAGGTAACTGGACTCTGACCCCTGTCAGTGCAGACTACCACTGACTTCAATGGCTTTGGATCAGTCCCGTGTATTGTTAGAAACAGACAAACACAAAAGAAAATGATTCACTAAACGCCACCTGTGATTGTTTTCAGGCTAAAATGGCAACGTTTAGATAAACTGCCTATTAAAATTTTGCTGGTCTCTGATGATTGTAGTTTTGCAAAGACAATACTAAAGCGATGTTTTTTAGAAGTTGCATAAGTACTTTGTCGAGTGCTAATAAACACCTATAATGTTCCAGATGAGCGAATGGTGTAAAAATCCTGCAAATACTCATTCAAGGGTCTTAAATGAATTTGACTCAGCTGTGTTCCTATGAGCCTTTTGCAGTCGCCTCCTAGGATTGTTCTAGCAGTGCTAATAAGTTTACTGGAAGGAACAGTCACAGAAACAGCATATTTTAAGTGAACATTGGGGGACAATTCGCAGAAAGGTGAATTTTAAATTTGCTTCCATAAACATTCATTTGGGGAAATTATTTCTAAGAGCTATAACATCCAATAAGGGAGCCGACGTATACCATGTGACCTAGATGACCAATGACACAGTTTGAATATTGAATATCAAATAGTTACAATGAAGTGCTCGCAAATCAGCTCCTGATCAATAGTTATCATCAGTATGTAGCAAATAATTTCAAGTAATAAATAAAAGTCAATTATTCATTATGCTTATTGATAGTTCACCAACAGAAAACTGGATATATTCTTCAAATATACTAATCAGTTGTATATTATTTGCACAGTTCTCCTAGACACGTTATTAAAAAGCTTACCAAACTACTAGCACATATAATTATTACTTATCATTACAAAAGAAATATACTCTAGAAAAAAATACAGCAAAACGAATACTGTTCATTCAGGGACGATATAGTTGGATTAATCACCTTTGTGCTGTTCACTGTGTCCACATATTCTTTTTTCTATTAGGCAAACAAGATTTGTTTAATATTTCCATAGTCCTGAGAGGCAATAAACCATAGATACTATAATTGTATATGTAGAATTACAGATTCGGTGTCCAGATACCTCCACTCTTGAGGGTATAGTTTATCTATGTAATTAAGCAGTTCATTCACACAGCTCACTTTGCAATAAATTACCTGTTTCAAACTGATCATAATCTTACCCTGTTCTTGCAAAGACATCTATATGGAACCCCATTGAAGTCAGTGGGACTCTGTGCCAAGGGCGCACCAATGCAGTTGTTTATGAAGAATCACAGCCTGGAAGTCTAGATATAATCTCTTCAAATGTCTGATTTAAAGTTGCCAAAACACCAGTTCTTGACAGGTGTAGCAAGCTAGTGACCTAAATCTGGAAGAGATGAGTACTTGCAACTCCAATACAGGATAGAGAGTATGTAAATTGAAGAGAGATAAAACAGCTGCAAATATTCTTGGAAGGATTAGATTTTTAACAGTAAATGTTAAGAACATAAGAGTAGCCATACTGGGTCAGACCAATGGTCCCTCTAGCCCATTATCCTATCTTCCAACAGTGGCTAGTGCCAAGTGCCCCAGAGGGAATGAACAGAACAGGTGATCATCAAGTGATCCATCCCCTGTCGCCCATTCCCAGCTTCTGGCAAACAGAGGCTAGGGACACTTCAGAGCATGGTTTTGCATCCCTGCCCATCCTGGCTAATAGAGGATAAGTCCATCAATGGCTATCAACTTATCTAATTCTTTTTAAAACCCTGTTATAGTCTTGGTCTTCACAACATCCTCTGGCAAAGAGTGCCACAGGCTGACTGTGCATCGTGTAAGACATGCTTCCTTTTGTTTGTTTTAAACCTGCTGCCTATTACTTTCATTTGGTGACCACTAGTTCCTGTGTTATGAGAAGGAGTAAATACATTTCCTTATTTACTTTCTCTACACCAATCATGATTTTATAGACCTCTATCATATCCCCCCTTAGTCATCTCTTTTCCAAACTGAAAAGTCTGAGTTTGATTAATCTTTCCTCATACCGAAGCTGTTCCATACCCCTAATCATTTTTGTTACCTTTTTCTCTATCTTTTCCAATTCCAATATATCTTTTTTGAGATGAGGTGACCAGATCTGCAAGCACTATTCAAGAATTGGGTGTATGGATTTATATAGAGGCAATATGATATTTTCTGTCTTATTATCTACCCTTTCCTAATAATTCCCAACATTCTGTTAGCTTTTTTGACTGCCACTGCACATCGAGTGGATGTTTTCAGAGACCTATCCACAATGACTCCAAGATCTCTTTCTAGACCCAATCATTTTATATGTATAGTTGGGATTATGTTTTCCAATGTGATTTACTTTGCATTTATCAACATTGACTTTCATCTGCCATTTTGTTGCCCAGTCACCCAGTTTTGGGAGATCCCTTTGTAACTCTTTGCAGTTTGGTTTGGACTTAACTGTCTTGAGTGTTCTGTATCATCTGCAAATTTTGCCACCTCCCTGTTTACCCCATTTCCCAGATAATTTATGACTATGTTGAACAGTACTAGCCCCAGTACAGACCCCTGGGGGACACCACTGTTTACCTCTCTCCATTCTGAAAACTGACCATTTTTTCCTGTTATTAAACATCTATTTCACTGTATACACAAACCAAAATATTGTAATCAATAATAATAAAAATTTACAGGTAGGCAAAGTAAGAAAAATACTGCTTGAGAGCTTATTAGAGTTTGATTTACGGATATTTACTTTGTATATTTTGATATGAAGTTGACAATTTGTATTTTAACAGTTACAAAGCTTTGTCTTTTTGAAACTCAATATCTACTGTCATTAAATAATTATTGTCTGTACCCCTTTCCCCATTATCTGACTTCCCAAAATTTCCTGCTATTATGAAAACTTTAAAATGGATTAAAAAATTAAAAATACATAGCCTATACTTTTGTGCAACTGTGAAAACTTAAATTGAAAGCAGTCAAAAATGCTTCAAAATAAACACTGAGATTATCCACTGAAATTATAAAAAAATATAAATTTAATTCTGCCAAGCCTGCAAATATTGTTGCACCTTCAGGCAAAAACATGAAAAGCATTTTAAAAAGAAAGGTATTTAGAGTACATCTAATAAGATCACTTACAAGATTTTAGATTCTTAATTTTTTACACAAGCCAACATTCTAACACAGCAGTCTAACAAACTAAGTTTACCATATATAAAGCAATATAAGAAAAGAAAGATCATTGAAATAAATATACCAACGGCAAAGTCCACAATTCTACCTTTTAATCAGGAGAAGAATTCTTTTTATAATTTCTTTGAGCATATTTTCAGTGAAATCAGCATAAACTAACAAAGACATATATACTTTTACTCCAGTAAATATTTAATTGGTAGTCAAATGTATTTTGTTAAATTATTATTTCAGTGTGTTTTATATTCACTTTATGAAACAAAACATTTTGAAGGTAAGACATATTCATTCTCTAAAATTACATAAAAGAAATAGAATACCACATGCATTGTCATAACATGTCCTCCACTAGAGGCTTAGATAAATGCTTCAGAAAGGCAAACTTTATTTAAGGTCCTTGCTTTAAATAAATTAAGGAATTCTTGAGGTTTGTGGGGCAGGGTCATTGGGTCTTCACTATCATTTTTTAAATGTTTAGCATTTCCACATGTGCAATTTTTCTCCATGTATTTGAAATTTTGTAAATATACTTTATAAAAGGAATACAGTAAATGTTTTGCTCCTTCCACATATTAGTAAACTGTTTCTAAAGTAACGTTATTGTTTAAACATGTAGAAAACACACATTTGAACTTTTTTATTTTATTCCCTCTTTTATTTTCATTGTAATTTAAAGTGTCTTTGCTGAATGATGGAAGTGTTTACCTAGAAAAACACATTGGCAAATTAAGAAAGACTAGTACTGAATTAGCACATAAGGTTCATTTTGAAATGTGTGTATTTCAATATATAGGAGTGAGAGGGTGAACCAGTCCAATCGTCTGAAAAAAATGAAATTCCCAATTCTAACATTAAGCATCAATATTTAAATGTTGATCATTTTAAAACAGATGAGGGTTTCTTCAAGAGGAAATACTAATCCCGGTGGCAATTAAACCCAAGGAGAGAGAATAACTCTTGTTCTTCTAGGACAAGGGTAGGCAACCTATGGCATGCGTGCCGAAGGCGGCATGCGAGCTGATTTTCAGTGGCACTCACGCTGCCTGGGTCCTGACCACCAGTCTGGGGGGGGGGGGGGCTCTGCATTTTAATTTAATTTTAAATGAAGTTTCTTAAACATTTTAAAAACCTTATTTACTTTACATACAACAATAGTTTAGTTATATATTATAGACTTATAGAAAGAGACCTTCTAAAAATGTTAAAATGTATTACTGGCACGCGAAACCTTAAATCAGAGTGACTAAATGAAGACTCAGCACATCACTTCTGAAAGGTTGCTGACCCCTATTTTAGGATGATGAAGTCTGGAGCTGTGTTTTTAGAAAGTTTGGGCTGTATGTAATACTAGGATGCTATTGATAATTGAAATCCAATTATATTGTAACTGGTGGAAAGATCAACGGGTGGAATGATCAGCTGAGATGAGGGGTTGAACAACGAGCTATAGGTAACTATTTGCTTGTACTCCAGAACAATTTTCGGTTATAGTCCAATCAGCTATGCAAGAACGGTGAAAGTCTCTGAACTGAGCCTCATGGTAGGCGAGGTGTGAGAAAGAAAGAGAGAAAGGGACAGCCATGCAGGCCACCTTCACACCCCCAGTGCACTGCAGAAGAAGACCTTCATGGTGTCTCAGAACAGCAGTATACAGAAGAAACTGTGGGCAGGGGTCGCTGTGGCTAGGAATCTTGGATGAGCGAGACTGTGGCTATTACAGTCTATATAAGCTAGACTAGCAAGTGTGCTTTGCTATAGCTATCCTTCCTGCAGCTGAGAAGACTTGTGAATTTAATCTCCACCGAAGTCCACTGAACTCCCCCAAACAAAGTCTGTTTATTTGGGTTTTATGTGGTGAGTAGTGACTTTCACAACCAAGGAATTACATTTTGTTTGGGCTTTAAATGCCACAGCAAAATACATTGTTGTTGGCTGGTAATATGCACTTTATTTGTGGGCTTTTAGATTTAGGTTGTTAAGCTGCTGCAACTATTCTGCCCTCAGCTGCATAAGCACTCTCCCACTGAAGTGAATTTCAAGAGTCTTAATGGGCCTATTGCTGTCAGCACTAGTATGCTGTACTGCATCAATTAAAAAACAATCAATCCTGTAGATTCCTAATGTAGGCACAGATCCGACAATCAGATCCAAATAGATGGACCCTGGCAGCCACATTGGGTCTCAATGAAATCAATAGGGCTTCTGCATGAATGCAGCGATCTGCCTACATAAACACAATGCGTCATCAAGGCCTTCGGTGCCAATGGCAAAGAATAAAAGGTTGCTTTGAAGTGTAAAGCAGTAGTTTAGAAGTAATTTGTAACTGGAGTCAACCTGCTAATTAATTCAGTAGTTCTCTTCACTTAATATAACTTTTTTCAGTGATATCTGAATACTGGATACTCTTTCTAGTATCAGCATTAAAAAAAGAACAAAAGTCATACTGTTTATTTAGGCTTAAATGCCCCTAGGATTATAAATTCCTTTAGAAGAAACACTGTTCTATTTCTGAATGATCAACAATGAAATATCTGCTTAGTATATTAGAATCAGTCATTTCATTTTTAGTCTATTAGACATAGGTTTTTGTGTTTAAATGTATGCTCCCTTCTAGTATTCCTTGGTCTTCACCCTCAGATACACACATTCCATTGTCACTTGAGTAGGAGCATAACCAAGATCATGTGTTTGGTGTAGGATCTGAAAGCCTATTATTTACAAGTATAGTAGAACCTCAGAGTTACAAACATCAGCGTATGAACTGACCAGTCAGCTTCATTTGGAACCAGAAAAATGTAATCAGACAGCAGCAGAGACAAAAAGAATACAGTACAGAACTGTGTTAAATATAAGCTACTAAAAAAATAAAGGAAAAGCAGCATTTGTCTTCTGCATAGTAACATTTCAAAGCTGTATTAAGTCAACGTTCAGTTGTAAACTTTTGAAAGAGCAAGCATAACATTTTGTTCAGAGTTATGAATAACCTCCATTCCTGAGGTGTTCATAACTCTGAGGTTCTATCGTATAACCTACAATTTACACTGTTTCTCTCTAGTGCCTGGACTATGGAGGTCTGAGTCAGTAAACCCTTTGAAATAACAGAGCTGGGTCTTTTGGCTCAGGTAGTAAAGGCTAGTGCTTATAGATCCAGAGCTCCTGAACTCAACCCTTACTGCCAACGGTCCATCCACAGGAGCACATGGTGACTCATAAGGGGATTTGAGTTGCTGTGGACCTGAGAAGCTCAGGATCAGCTTCTCCAGACAGGGGAATGTATAACCTATATGCCACAGGGTGGCTGGTCCCAGTAAATGAAGTAGGTCCAGTGCCCCTATGCCAAAACGGGTGCTCCCATTTGTCCATTTAAGAGGGAGGGGCAATATCTGGGGGCTATAAAGGATCAGGGGGAGAGAGCTTGAGGGTGGTGGGGGGCAGGCAGGGGGCCCAGAGAATCAGAGCAGACTAGTTTGGTCAGGAAGGGTGAATGAGCGTTGCCGGAGACAAGGGGACTGGAGCAGTCCTGGAAGGGAGCAGAGGGTGGCTCCTGGGAGAAGGCTGAAGGCCAGAGAGCAGCAAAGGTAGCTCCCTGCTGGCTTTAAGCCAGAGAGCTGGAGCAACAGGCTGGAGAAGGCTAAAGGCAGGGGATCGTGGAGGAGCTAACCTACTGACATCTTCAGGGCTGGAGAGTTGTGAGAGAGCCGAGGAGAATGAGGGACTCTCGCCTGGCAAGGATACTCCCAGCAGAGAGGCTGTGGGGGTTTCTGCTGGGAAGAGTAGGGTTGCACTTCAGCTGGAAGGGGTGGCCTGGCTGCCCAGGACTGAAGTGGACTGGCAGGCAACACAGTTGTGCTTGAAGGCACAGGTACGTGGTATATGGGGCATCAAGGGACGAGATGTCTTGAGTTTTAATGACTGCTTGCACTTTGGTGAGAAGTGGACTATATATTTGGGACTTTTGCTATGGACTATTTTGCATTACTTTTTTTAAATAATCAACCAGCTACCAAAAAGGGTATTATTGAGTCAAGAAAGCCTGAAGTGAAACTAATGAGGACTCTGTAGGAGGGAAACTGAGGCAGCACACCCATTGTGCCATGACCTGCCAAAGGAGGGCACTCCAGGCAGGATGGCCCTATCACACTGTGTTAGTACAAAAAGTGACTCTGTCCCTTTCTAGTGGATGGATCATGTAGAGGTTTATTAGCTGGCACAGTTTTTGCTCTAACAGTGTATTTTAGCTCAATCAGTAGACACTCAGGTTTACATCCAGAAGTCTCAGGTTTGAGCCATTCTGTTGATAGCTCAGCCAGGGCATTACACAGGTATACACTAAGACCCACATTTTGATACCCTTATTCTTACGTCATGATGAGTCCCACTGAATCGAATGTATTCTCTCTTACTATAAGAGTATCAGAATGTGGGCCTAAGAATTAATCTGTGCTCATAGCTCATAGGAACAGAACTCTGGTGCTTGTTTTCCAGTAGATGCCGAGACCCAGTATTTGTGCTGAAATGTCAGAAAAGTTTCTTACTCACTTTCTTGAATAAGAAAACAATAATGTACAGACTGAGAGAATGAAACAGAAAGCTGAAAGGAAGGGCAAGATGACAAGAAAAAGAGCAGTTCATTGAGTGGTCTAATCAACCTTGTTGTGCAGTGCTTATCATAGAGGATCCCTATGTTCAGCTCACCAGCTCAGATCTGTGCTGCAGCATTGCAGGAAAGCCTCTACCTTTTTCTTCCCATTATAAGCACTATACAAAGGAAAACAAACAACTCGTGTCTTGTTAATGTAGATTTTTTGGCAGCACAAGCCAAGGAGAATTTATGCATGTGAATAAATACTGAATTATTAGGAGGACAATCAAAACTAAGGGCAATTGCCAGATTCTTCTTCAAAGTATTAATCTGAAGAATGACAAAATGACATCTCAACACTGCCCGCATTAGTTCCTCCCCTCCCCTACCAGTCTGCAACTTCCATCAGTTTGTCAAACCAATTTCTCCCACTTTAAAACAATTATTAACACCCAAGTAAAATTTTCTTCCTCTTCTCCCAGTTCACTAGTCCTGCTGAGGTGAAGAGTGAAATCCTGGCTTCAGTGAAGTCAATGGCAAAACTCCAATTGACTTCACTGCGACCAGGATTTCACCCTAAATGATCACCCCCAGTCACAAAGGAAAATTTTGGAGAAGACAGTAATTGAACCCAGATATTCTGAATGCCAGGCCAGAATCTTCAGCAAAACATTTCAGCATCTGCCAACTCCCAGTGGATGGAACATAAACACATGCCTAAACTTAAGTGCATGCTTCAGTACTTTGCTGAAGTGGGATGGGCTGGTGAATCAGGGCCCGAAAAATCAGGGATTATTCAGCCTTTACCCTCAGAGCTTGCAAAACCAGGAGCTACTGTTGCCTCAAAATGGGGCATCTCACCGGTTATCCTTGAATTATAGGATAGTACCAATTGTAGGTGTAAGAATTTTAACCCTTTAGATAGGAACTGTGTTAAATAAATTGAATATATACTTATCTCAGCAAACCAACAGGGGGAGACATGAGGAATAATTAGTACATTGTTGCATTTCAGCTGTAGAAAATCTTTTTAAAATTAAAATATGAACAGGACCAGAAATCTGCCAGAATTAAAAATAAAATCATATTAATCTCCCCAGGGCTGATTGTCATTAAAACTAGCCCTTATCAACAGGTCGTACAGCAATATCTGCAGAATGATGGTGATTTCCTATTCAAAGCTGCTGGTAAATGTTCACTTGGTAATGGTGACTGCTGTGCAGTACATGCAAGCATAAGTTTTATATAAATATTATCCAGAGGTTTGTCTCAATGGCTTGTTTATTCTGTGGCACAGTAGACTGAAGCTTTGTAGTAATGACCACAGATTCCTTCTGCATCTGCTAGTGACAAATTCTGTGTCTCCATTAGTGTTAAATGATTGCAAATCTAACCCAAAATGAGAGATAGACTAAGGCTGAAAAATTCAGATCTGGATTTTAAACATCTCAAAGTTCAGAGCATTCAGTTTTCCAGGGTTTGGAGTCGGTCTGTTATAAAGATACGGCTGTTTGCAAAATTTGGATGTAGGCCTCAATGCCCATTCCAGTTTAGTGGTATAATATTTCATCACAAAATTTTCTCCTGGAGAGAATCCTGGCATATGAAATCTCAGCCTAGAAGATGATTTGGGGTCCCTCTCCTTTTTATAAAATTTCCACACAAAATATATCTTAGCTGTGTTGTTTGAGGAAAGCAGACCATTTATTAGGTGAATCAGAGTTTATTTTATGAGGAGAGGAGTTTTTTGGGGGTGCGGGAAATTAATGTGTCTGTAAAAATTAACCTTTGTTTTGCTGAAGTGGTTAAACCCCCATTCTGCTCTCACTCACACATGCAAGTAAATTGACACACTTGAATTCAGTGGGACTACTCAGGTGCATAAAGTTACAGGTGTGAGTATTTGCAGGATTTAGGTCTGAATTTGGTAGGCACTGATGAGCCCTTACTATAAACTGGTTTCTCCTGATATTTCAATGTTTGCTTTTTGATACAGCAAAGATAACATTTAAAAAAAGATAGCTACTGCTTACAGGCAGCAGTTAATCACACAGAAGGCCCTATCCAGTTCCCAACAACGAGAATGGGAGTTTTAACATTAATTTCAGTGGGGGAAGAATCAATCCCTTAATTACATTTTGTCATCTCCACTGATCTCAGCGGAGGAACCTTTGCACAATAACATTTCTCTCCTAGACATTCTGACACGACAACAGTTGAAAATAAGAATCAATTGCATCAGCTGTCATGTAGTGAGGGTTTATTATAGTGCAGTAAAGTTTGATTGACTTACACTGATATGGTAGGGGCTCCAAAGAGGCTATTATCATTTCAATCTAATAATCATCACAGAACAAAGCCCTTGCTAGGGATTCAGCAACTAGTGTGTACCTGCTCTGCTTTGTCTTTGACAAGCCAGTTTTCTACAACTCCCTTCTCAACTTCATTGCCACAAGTGTCTCTGGCCTGTATCCCTCCCTAAGGCGTGTGTCTTTTCCCCCGTCTCTGTATATTGATGAGAAGGCCTTCACCCCTAATGAAATTAAATATTTTGTCTCCAAGGACATCCTAGGGCCAAGAAGAAGTGTTGATATACACTTCATAGCATTACACCAATTATAGTAACATTCAAAACATTTAGAGCGCATTTTCAAATTCTCATGACAAAAAGCAGTTATAATCCTGTTTTAACTAGGAGCACTTTTATAGGCAATGGGACAAAATGAGAGAACACTGCAGTTCTGTGGCTAAAAGATAGAGAAACAAAGTTGAGTTTAGGCTTAGGAATCTTACAATGATGCTATAGTCAGAAATGTGACTGAAAATGACATTGTGAGGTTCCATATTTATTCTCTCTTAATGACCTCTGCAACCCATGTGCTCAGTTTCAGTTTCCCTAACTACCAGCGCTGTGAATTCTAGTGGGTTCTGACAGTCAAGCTGTGTTCTGCCTCTTACAGCATTGCGACTAATAAAGAGCCAATATTTTGGAATTTAGCAGACAATTTTGTTGCTGCTGTATGAGGAAGGCTAGAATTCAGTTTGGTTTTCTGTAACAGTTTTGTCAATGCCCTAAAAGAAGCTTATGATTAAGAGAGATAAAGGGCTACATTCAGCCCTGTGCAATCATATAGATTTATGGGGATTGCACGAGATAGACAGTACACCAGAGAAGAAATGGGCTGAAAGGAAGCAGGTATGGTGAGTAGAAATAGGCACTTTCATAACCACAGCCATATTTTGCAGTAATTATTACCATATAGTATATAGAATTTCAACATGGACAGAGCACAACTGTGTGGAGGGGGCCCAGAAAAGAGACAAGGTGTCTGTCCCCAGTCCTCATGCGAGTTCTATGCTGACTCCATTCATAGCAGGGTTTAGATTAGCCAGGCTGGCCGGCTATTGACCCAAGGGCCTGGTGCACCAGCTGGAGACCACCAGAGCACAACAGCATTCCTACCATACTCCCTGCATAGTGGGATGGTCACACAGGCGTGGTGTCCACCCCCTGGATATTCCTGCATCTCAGGTTAAGCCAACTGTCCATCCCATTTACAACAAAGGGGCTGCAGCAGGGTCAAGAATCTGGCCCCAATAGGCAATTCTAATTTTTTTCTATCAGTTGTAAATGTTGAATTAAATCATTTGTTTATTACATATACAGAGAGATGAATCTTTTCCCCTGTACAATTTTCTTGTAGTGTGAGAGATCACTGGCTCAGAACTTCCCTCTCAGTTGTCACAAGCTGGACTAAAATGATTCACTGTTCAAACCAAGTGCACTGCTCCACTCCACTGCTGCCCTCCCTCTCAAGTAATTCTTGCCTCCCCATGCTGGGCTGCTGCATTATTATATAACTAGTCGTGTGCAAGAGCTGCATGTGCAGGCTTAAAAGCCAAGCTTAACTTGTCACTTCAGTGTGGCAAACACAGGGGAGCAAGCTGTACTTATCCACTTTGACAGGGAGGGTAGGAACCATCAAGTGACCCATTCCTACTCAAAAGTAATGATGTTAATATACTGCGGGCCTGATTCTCTCCTGCCTTGAACATCAGGTGGTCATTTACAAAGGGACTATAAAGCACTACCAAAAGAGTATGGAAGCATTTCGCCTAGGTGTAAGTGACCACACAAGGTGCATGGCAGTGGAGAATTGGCTTTCCCTCTGCACAAGGATGAATTTCACCTGATGTGCTTGAATAAAGATTAAAACAAGAGATAAAGGCAACATGTTTGACTATCAATATTTAGTATTTGCTACACACTAAGAGCACACTTGGCATCGACTAAAATACAGGTAAAAACAAAGTCCCTGCCCTGAGAAGCTTAAATCAAAGTTATTTAATTTTCATTCACTTAAATACAGTATTTATGTTTAATCCTTTCTCAACCAAATAGCCTCTTCTCCTAAGGCCTAAGGAAGGTGCTCAACACTTCATGAACAACCTGATTCAGCAGCTTTTCCAATGAAGGAGCCAGTTCTATGAGGTGTAACAGCCTGGTAGTGTCTGCCAGAAATACCCATCCTCTTAGCAGGTGTTCATCCTACTTGGGAAGGATTAAGTGGATTCTGCTGACTGACTGAGGCAAGTGGCTCATTACCCAGCCCCGATAAGGAAGAGAGGGGAGTAGCTCTTTAGAGCAACAGAGGATCTGTGGTGTGAGCTGAGCAGTCCTGAGGTAGGAACCCTAGAAGCAGTCATGCCTGGAGCGGAAGCTTGAGCTAAACTTTATGTTGTAGTGTGAATAAAAATCAAATGCCAAATTTGTGTAGGATGTGTATGAAAGCAGGTTGGAAACAGCACCTGTACACAAGGTTATTTCAATGCTCAAAAAATGTGAGATCCTTTCACTCATGCATATTAGAACAACTCATTGTCCCTTCCTCATTTTTGGTGGAAAACAACAATAACCAGATGTTAAGGCTTTTTTTTTTTTTTTTTTTTTTTTTGCGCCAGTGGCATCTGCTCCCTTGGCAAGATCCAAAAAACTATGTTGGCATCTCTAGCTGGAGTCAGTTGGACTACAGAATTGCTTCCTTTATTTATACAATACCACTTTCCTTTGAATAATCTTGCTGCTTTATAATCCATCTTTTGGCAAGTCCCTCAGTTCTAATGTGGTATTCCCCTATTGTGTGTGTGCTTATTCGTGTTGAAATCTGTCAGTTTGCCTTAGAGCCTGCCAGAGTCTAGTATGTATCTCCGTCAGACAATAAGTTTTCATGATGAATAGGTCATAAAATGCACAGCTTCTCTGCTACCCACTAAAAATGTACTTTCATGTGCAGGTGGACAGAGCTTTACTTCTACTGTAAAAATATCAGCAAATATTAAAATTTTCAGGGTTATTTTTCCAGTTTATGATGTTACATTAAAACAGGAGAAAGACTGATATCATATTATACATTCCACTTTGATGTCTAACACAAATATGTAATTTTAGCTAAAATACAGAAAACACCTGCAACTTAGATGTGTGATTTTAAAGTCAAAATGTTAGTAGTCTGACAAGAAGTCTTTTGAAAGATAAGTGAGATGATTTTCAGCATTGAAAACTGGAATTTCAAAAATAATTTCCAATAGATCACATTCATTCTGATAGGATTTAAATGTGGTCTTTTTTTTTTTTAAGCGTCAAATCAAAGACCCAAAGGTCTAAACTGAAAAACATGCAGTTAATCAGATATAAGGACGCTGATCCTGCAAAGCAATATTCTTGGCAGGACAGCAGAAAGAACTCGCATTATATTAACCAAACCAATCATAATCTTCACTTACCCTTTACAGTTTCAAAGCTCTGTACAGACATTTACTCATTAACTCTTACATAACTCCTGTGATACTAGGTAAGTGTTTTACAAATGGGGAAGCAGATAGCAGAACAAAATCAGCCTGGTATAAGTGGATACAATTCTGTTGAGATAAAAAGTATGCAGCCCAGGGAAGGGGTGTATGGTATAGCCAAAGGGCACATAGCAAATTGTTTTCAGAAGTCTGACATTCTTAGATTGTAGCTATGTGTTCAGTACAATAGACCACATCAATAGAGGCTAAAAGTGCATTTTTCATGGGTGAATGGTATAGTAAAAGAAAAAAATGGAGAATTCATCCTTTATATCTTCTTTAATTATCTGTGAAATATCTAAATGTGGTATTTCTACCTATTTCAATACAAGTTTACAGAACGTTAGAAATAGGATGCATCGATTTGGGAATGCATTGTAACTGAACTCAGACACAGTAGTACTGTTAAAGGATCTGGGGGTTATAGAGGATCACAAATTGAATGAAAGTCAACAATGTCATACAGTTGCAAAAAAGGCTAATGTCATTCTGGGGTGCATTAACAGGAGTGTTGTATGTAAGACACTGGAGGTAACTGTCCCATTCTACTCAGCACTGGTGAGATCTCAGCTGGAGTACTGTGTCCAGTTCTGGGCACCAAACTCCAAGAATGATATGGATAAATTCAAGAGAGTCCAGAGGAGAGCAACAAAAATGATTTAAAGGTTTTAGAAAACCTGACATCTGAGGAAAGGTTAAAAAACCCTATGCATATTTAGTCTTGAGAAAAGAAGATTGAGAGTGGACCTGATCATCTTCAAAATACATTAAAGGCTGTTATAAAGAGGATGGTGATCAATTGTTCTCCATGTCCACTGAAGGTAGGATATGGTGTGATCAGCTTAACCTTCAGGAAGGGGCATTTGTTAAATATTCAGAAAAACTTTCCAACTACAAGGATAGCTATGCACTGGAAGAGACTTCCTAGGAGGCTGTGGAATCTCCATCATTGGAGGTTTTTAAAACAGTTTGGGCGGCATGGTTAGGGATGGTCTAAGTTTACTTGGTCCTGCCTCAGTGCAGAAGGCTGTTCTTAATAACCTCTCAAGGTCCCTCCCAACCCTAAGTTTCAATGATTTTCAGATTACATTAGGCATAAGAAGGATGAAGGATGGAAGATAACTGCAAAACAGAGACCAAAACTAATCCTTTCTGTGAACCTTTCTGCAATAATAAATTTGTTGTGCAGTATATCAGTGTATACAGCGTATGCTTCTTTGTGAATCATGAGTGGAACTCTAGTAGTCATTTATACATGGCTGCATATTTTCATATGACATGAATCTAAATTTAATACAAAACAGAAAGGGATACAAACTTTAAATTGATCTTAGAACTCCAAGAGTTTGAACCACTGCAATAGGTGGCTCAATTCTAAAAATAAAGAACCAATACTTGAGGGGTAGAAATGTAAAAATATATCTTGACTTAACAAAAAGAGGTGATTAACTAGTTGAACAATAGAATGTGTCATACAGGGACAACAGAAAGGTCTGCTCTCTAATAAAGACAGAGTTGTCATTGTATTAAATGTTCATTATACTTGCACATTGCAGAACTCATCATTAATGGCATGTGATTCAAAATCAACTGAAATAATTCATTTAGATTTTTCCCCCTAAGCTGAATGTAGTTTTAGTGAAATACGGTTAACCAAAAGCACTAGAAACTGAAGTCCACAATACAGGTACAGCAGGACAGTCCCATGCTGTCCCACCAACCTGCCTCAACCCTAATTTGGAGGGATTGCTCTTAGGAGACAATGGTTTATTCCTGGGTCCATTCATCCCTCAGCTACTACTATTTTATTCTGCTCTATTGAGCCTGCCAACAAGGGAGCCAATTCATTCGTAGATTTTAAAGCCAGGAAGGAACATTAGATCACCTGGTCTGACCACCTATACCACACAGGCCATATAATTTCTCATTTGAATTTGTCTAGTTTTAACTTCCTGCTATTGGTTCTTGTTATGCTTTTTCCACTAGATTAAAGAGACATTTGTGATGTGAATCCAGTTATGATGCAGCCAGGAACTGGAATGAGATGGCCAGATAATTTCATATAGACCTTAGATGATAGGGACTTTCAGGACATGCTGACCCAAGCTAGATATAAACCAAGGACCTAAAGGTAAAAAGTTTTGTAACATATTCCACATCCTCTGATCTATCAACCCAGATCCATGCTCCAGTATCCTTAGTCAAAAGTCTTCTTTTCCCCCTACTGTTTTGTAGTATGCTGTATACCACTTGCTGCCTTCCTGCCTAGAGATGGCTGCATGTATAAGGTTTTAGAGTCGTGACAAATTTTAGTATTAAATATACTGTCACATATAATAGTATGCCAAAGTGAACTATTTAAATGTCTATGATTTTAGGTCACTTGTGAAAATCTGGAAAGCTGTGCAGTTCCATTATAGTTTAAATAATACCATACATCTTTTCAAGTATCATTTAAGCCCAGGAATAACATTTGTGAGCATTTTTTTTTCTTGTATCGGAGATTACTGGAAACATAGCCAGAAATCTATGAAGGGCCTAGTTCATCTACAAGAACTGAATTCTCCCCTCCAGTCTTCTCTGTGGATCACTCTTGCACATTCCCCAGTGGCTCTGAGATCAGAATGCCCATTGACAGTATGGAAGGTGCCATATTCTTGAATAAGCCCACAGTTTACAAGAGGTACATGCTGTGGTCTGCAGAGGAGAACTTTTCTCATGCCCTAGTCCCTTATGCTAACTTCTCTGTTCATTTGCCTATGATATTAGCAGCAATACTAAAAAAAAAAAAGAATTAGGAATCAATGAGGAAAAAAGACAACTAAAGTCATATAGGAAATAGCAAGGAAAACAGAAATGCAATGTAATTGGGGTTAAAATTAAACAGTGCATGGTAAATGAAGGTGTGTATGTGCACACAACTCTAAAGTGACAGCCAATGAAACTGAGTTTGTAACACTTCTCTTTCCTGTGATTGGCAATTGCTAGATATTTATAAGATCCACTTCACTGAGTGCCTTGCAAATATCAATGAATGTGTCATCACACAGCTGTGAGGGAGGGCAGTATTATTCAGATGGAAACAAACACCAAGAATAAAGTGATTTGCCCAAGGTCACACAGGAGACCTATGGCAGAGCTGGCAACAGACCCAGATGTCCTGCATCCCAGTCTAGTGCCTTAGCAACCACACCATCCTTCATGATAATTACAGTGAAGAGCAGGGGAAAACAAACAGGGAAGGGAAAATAAACCTGGTTACCACCCACCACCACCTGCCCCCAAAGAAATTTTTCCTTTTACTGACAAATTTAAAAAGCAGCCTATGCATTTTTGATATACAGGTGTCACAAACCCCTTGTATTATCAGCTAGCTATTTTGACTAAACCACATTAAACAAGTCCAATTGATAACCAAGAAGTTCTCTTTATTGAAAGCATATGGGACTGTTACTTTCTGATGTGTTTGGTAAGCACTTTGCACAACTTGAGAACTACTGCAATAGTCACATGGGTAAAATCTCTTGTACCACACTGGAAATGCAGAAATTATTACAAACATACCAAAATGCAAACAAGACAGTCTTTGGAGGCACCGGTACTGGCCCTTAGGTATGCGGCCTTGCTTGGGAGTTTCAGGGACAACACTGGTCCTTCTGTGAATGAATTCTGTCTGGGGGATCTTTGATGCAGTGAGAGACCTTCTGGGGCCAAGGTCTCATTGGGTGGTCTTGGAGGCCATGCTGGTCTGTCTAGGAACGAGGTCCCATTGTGTGGGTCTCGAGGGGCAACCTGTGAGGTAGTGCTAGCCCTTCCGATGACTGGATCCCGTGAAGTTACCTGCTGGGGAGGAGGTGCTGATCCTTCTGATGATGGCGTTGTGCTGGACATTCTCTGAGGAAGCACTATGCTATCTGGAGATGGAGTTGCCTTGCATAAGCTACAAGGGGGAGCCAATTGGTGCCTATTGGTGGGGTCCAGTTTAGGGATCTTTGAAGCAGCACCTATTCTTTTATTTGTAGCGTCCTGTTTGGTGATCCAAAGGGACAGGGGTAGTCCTTCCATCAATAGTAAATTATTGGACCACTTTTTCTTGTTGTGGCTCTGGGGGAGTTGGCTGGGATGCAGTAGCCAGGGTATTTGGGGAGTCCGAAGCCAGAGCTCGCAGTGTTTCTGCATTTGAAGCAGAGATAGGGTGGGGGCAACATAGTCTGCTAGCATTGGCCACTTCTGGTGCTAGAGGTCCTTTGCAAGTGACTTGATGTGACTTACATTTTTCTGCGTCTCCAAGGCAGGTCGCAGAGGCACATTGGAAAGCAATCCGCTTGCTATGGATTCTTCTCAGGTGTCTGCTAAGACCACAAAGGTTTGTTTAGGATTCTTCCATGTGAGCTGGTTAATTCAGCTGATTATCAGGGCTCAAGTTCTCCCTAATGAAATGTCTTACTTTGCAAGTAGTTACATTTTTTTCAGTGAAGCAAGGTTTCACACCACATGAATAAAGGCAGCAGACCTGGGCTATATATTGTTAAGGTTTAACACATAATATAGAGAGGAATTATTCCTTCCTAACAGAATCTTGACTGGGAGGCTTATGTGAGAGGGTGAAAGCCAAGAAACTAACTTTTCATGAAGTAGTGTCAATTGTTATCTGGAAATTAATAATGTATTGTTCAGTGAAGGCTAGTGATGGATATCAAACCACAGTGAAGACAGCTGATGTAAAAAGTGGTAAATACAGCACCAAATCATTCGTGCACCATGAAAATACACCAGAAATAATGAAAATTAGTACCTCTATCCATAAAAGTGTGTTTGTGTATTTTGTTGTGTATATCATATGTATAAGATAGTTTTCTGTACGAGTATTATTTTCAATTATAAACAACTCAAATTAGACAGCACTTATCTTTTAAGGACCTTTAGATACCAAAAGGATCATTCACCCACCCCTAAAATGAAACCACCTCCAGGGTGACATCGAGAAGTCATTTTACACCTGCAACACTACAGAACAGTTTTACAGAGGAGGAAAATTAGGAGTCACTTCTGCAGTTGAAACTACAGAGGGAATGTGAAGAATACAGAATGAAATTACAAACATTGGGATTTTGCCAGGACAGAAGTGTTATCATCACTCTTATAAAAAGTGACATTAGAAATGCAATTACCCCAACTGACAAATCAGATGGTTTTGTTTCTGATCTGAAAAGCTGCAACTCAAGTAGCACAATGCCTGTGGATTTGGTAGAGGAGACAGTATCTCCCCTCCCATGCCTAAAGACATATCCCTAGGCCTCCTGAAAATCCTGCAGCTTTTTATGTATTCAATTCCCAAGGAGGAAAAAAACCTAGGAGTTTTCCAGTCATAAAGATAGCACAATTTTCTCTTTAATGAAGAAAACTATTTGTAATTTCACCCCTTCTCTTTATGTTCATCATGGCCCAGAAGGAGATACCCTTATTTGCACTGAATAGTAACTTCAGCATGAGCAGTCTTACTAAAGCCAATGGGAATATTTGTGGAACAAGATACTACTCTGTGTAAGTAAGGATATCACAATCTGACCCCAAGTGACTAGTTGGGAATCTCAGAAATCACAAGAAAGCATTCTTAAGTTTCAATAAAATTAAATGAGTGTCTATAGTTACCAGGATATATTTATTTTCTTTTTCAATAGCTATTGCATACATTGGTAAACTGAGCTATGTGGGTATAATTTTAAAAGGCACCTAAGGCCCAGATTTTTAAGATATTTAGACATTGCTTTGATCAGTGTTGCAACACCTAACTGACTTAGGAGCCTGTTCTCTCATTTTTTTTAAAAATTGACTTAGGGACTGGTGCCACAAAGGAAGTTATACACCTAAGCTCCATTTTAGGAACATTGGTACAAAAATTAGGTCCTCAAAAATGCTGCTCAACTGCTGTTTAACCCTGCAGGCACTTAAACTTCCTAGGTGTCTAAATTTCTGCAGGTGGGCATGTGAAGAACCATCTAAGTTCCGATGCTGCCAAGCACCTACATCCTCAAACTAGGCGTCCCTACCATAGAATCTTAGAGTTGGAAGGGACCTCAGGAGGTCATCTAGTCAACTCCCTGCTCAAAGCAGGACCAATCCCCAGGCAGATTTTTACTCCAGTTCCCTAAATGGCCCCCTCAAGGATTGAACTTACAACCCTGGATTTAGCAGGCCAATGCTGAAACAACTGAGCTTGCTCGCTCGCTCGCTCTCTCTCCCCCCCCCTCCCCCCCCGAAGTGTCTCCTTTCAGGGCCTTATTCAGGAGGCATTCTCAGAGGCCACCTAAGAGCAGGCCTGCCAAATTGAGCCCTGCATGAAACCTACCATACACTGTAGCTAGGCTTCATGATTAGATTTTTTTTTTAATCTGTAAATGTTGGTGATCATCAATTTCACAGTACACACTACCCAATGAAAAAACACTTCCATCAATCATAACTGAAATTTACAGATAGGCAAAGAAAAAAAATGCTCCTGGAGAACGTAGAGTTTTGACATATGATGTTGGCAATTTGTGTTTTAACTGTTATAAAACTTAGCTTTTTGAATCTCAACATCTACTGTCACTAAATAACTATTGTCTGACTCTTCCCATTGTCTAACCCCCTCGTAGTTTCCCACAATGGTGAAAATTTAAAATGATGAAAATAAAAAAATGCTTTAAAATAAACATCAGTATTACCTGTTGAACTTATAAAGACAAAATTATATTCTGCCAAGATTAACTATACCCCTATTACTTAATATTTCTTCACTGCTCAAGAGGTATTACCCAAATGGTTTAATCCTACAATATGGTTTGAATCACAGAGGTTATTACTGCTAATGCTGTTTTCACAGCTCCCTTAACCCTTCCAGTCTGGAAAAACTAAGGGCTAGATTTTTAGGTGTCTAAAGAGGCAGATTTCATCAAGTAGAGATTTTCAGAAGTGCCTAGGTGCCTATCTCCTTAGGTGCTTTTGAAAAGCCCACTAGGTGCCATCTGCATCTTTAGGCACCTAAATACTGTTAAATACTGTTTAAAATCTGGACCCTAGTTATTTTTAACATAGAAATGCACCTACAGCCCTACCACTAAGTCTTGTCACCGGAGGGATGTGTTCTATACAGAATGGAACTATTCTGTAACTCTGTTATCCTTTTTAGGAAACGAAAAAAAGGGTGCAAAGACTGCACTACTGTTCCTATTAATGCTGCATCACCAATTCTTTGAAAATTGGTTTCTAATCTATGCTGCAAACACCACCAAACTTTTTTTGCAAATGCTAGCAAACTGCTTTGAAAATGTATGTAGCAAGATTCCTAATTTTTCTAGAATATTGCTGGAATTCACCAATTGGGGTATCCTTTTTTCAATAAAAGATATGGTATATTGTTGTCTATCATTCTCACCTCAGGGCCAAACCAATGTGTTTTGTCATCCAGGGCAGAAAGTGTTTTCAGCATCTCCCAAACAGTGAAGCAAAAAACAAAAACAAAATACCACACCCAACCCTATTTTGTACCCCACCCTAGATGCTGATTTGACACCCTTGGAAGTTGGTGCCCAGCGTAACTGTTCTGATTCCCCACACCTAAGGCCGGCCCTGTCTAGTCTTATCACGGTCTGTAGCTTCTGTGTCCCACCCCCAGCCAAGTCACCTTTCAAACTTAGTTCACTTCTGAGATAAAAGAACAGTCCAAACATGCCAAGTCCCAAAATCTCTGGGCCTTCTCAACAAGCCCTCAGTCCCCTTTAATACCTTCTCAGTCATGATCTCCTTCTTTGAGAAAGTAACAGATTTTTTAGACAAGGGAAATGCGGTGGATCTAATATATCTTGATTTCAGTAAGGCGTTTGATACGGTACCGCATGAAGAATTACTGGTTAAATTGGAAAAGATGGGGATTGAAATGAAAATCCAGAGGTGGATAAGGAACTGGTTAAAGGGGAGACTGCAGCGGGTCGTATTCAAAGGTGATCTGTCGGGTTGGAGGGAGGTTACCAGTGGAGTTCCTCAAGGTTCAGTTTTGGGTCCGATCTTATTCAATCTATTTATCACTGACCTCGGAACCAAAAGTAGGAGTGGGCTGATAAAGTTTGAGGATGACACGAAGTTGGGAGGTATTGCCAATTCGGAGAAGGATCGGGATATCCTCCAGGGAGATTTGGATGACTTTGTAAACTGAAGTATTAGTAATAGGATGAAATTCAATAGTGAGAAGTGTAAGGTTATGCATTTAGGGATGACTAACAGGAATTTTAGTTATAAGCTGGGGACGCATCAGTTGGAAGTAACGGAAGAGGAGAAGGACCTCGGAGTCCTGGTTGATCGCAGGATGACTATGAGTCAGCAATGTGATGTGGCCGTTAAAAAAGCTAATGCGGTCTTGGGATGCATTAGGCAAGGTATTTCTAGTAGAGATAAGGAGGTGCTAGTCCCGTTATACAAGGCGTTGGTGAGACCTCATTTGGAGTACTGTGTGCAGTTTTGGTCTCCCATGTTTAAGAAGGATGAATTCAAACTGGAACGGGTACAAAGAAGGGCCACTAGAATGATCCGAGGAATGGAAAGCCTGTCATATGAAAAGAGACTTGAGGAGCTCGGTTTGTTTTCCTTAACCAAAAGAAGGTTGAGAGGAGATATGATTGCTCTCTTTAAATATATCAGAGGGATAAATACCAGGGAGGGAGAGGAATTATTTCAGCTCAGTACTAATGTGGACACGAGAACAAATGGATATAAATTGGCAGTCGGGAAGTTTAGGCTTGAAATTAGATGAAGGTTTCTAACCATCAGGGGAGTGAAATTCTGGAACAGCCTACCGAGGGAAACAGTGGGGGCGAAGGACCTCTCTGGCTTTAAGTTTAAGCTTGATAAGTTTATGGAGGGGATGGTTTGATAGGATAACACTATTTAGTCAATAGGTCAATAACGTGCTGCCACTGGTAATTAGTACCGAGGGTCAATGTTGGGATATTGAAAGTCTTTTTCCCGAGTGTCTGGCTGGAGAGTCTTGCCCGCATGCTCGGGGTTCAGCTGATCGCCATATTAGGGGTTGGGAAGGAATTTTCCTCCAGGGTAGATTGGCAGTGGCCCTGGAGGTTTTCCGCCTTCCTCCGCAGCATGGGGCAGGGGTCGCTTGCTGGACGATTACCTGCTACTTGAAGTCTTTAAACCAGGATTTGGGGACTGCAACAGCTGAGTCAAGGGAGAGAATTATTTCAAGAGTGGGTGGGTCAGCTTTTGTGGCCTGCATTTTGTGGGAGGTCAGACTAGATGATCATAATGGTCCCTTCTGATCTTAAGTTCTATGATTCTATGTCTTTCCCCACCCTGAGGCTCACACCATCTCCTTTGCTGAGGAAGAGATAGGGAAACCCTGGCTCGTCCTCTCCTCTGAGTCCCAGGCCTGGACCCACGTTGGGCACCTACAGATTGCTCCTTACAATTTCTCGCCACTTCCCTGGGCTGCTCCTACCTTTTCACTGTTTGTCAGTATCCCTCCGAGGGTCACAGCTTCCACTACTGCCACTCTGGACTGCTGTGTCTTCACTCATCTTCTTTGCAGCCAGTTACTGATGAGCATCCTCAATGCCACACTTAGGGCTGGTCTACACTACAGCTGTAAGTTATGCTACTTAAGTTACGTAACTGAAGTCGATGTAATTTAGGTCGACTTGCAACGGTGTCTCCACCACGCTGTGTCAATGGGAGACACTCTCCCACCAACTTACCTTATGCTTCTCAGGGAGCTGGAGTACAGAAGTTAATGGGAGAGCACTCTGCCATTCACTTACTGGGTCTTCACCAGACCCGCTAAATCAATACCACTGCATTGATTACAGCAGTGTTAATTTAGCCGTAAGTATAGACAGAGCCTCAGCCTCTCTGGTAATACCTGGGTTGTATTTCAGGCAGAAGCCCCTGAGCACTCCTCTTGAAGTTGGAGTTGTGGTTAAGGCAGTCAGTATCTCCCTCTTGAAACACGAGTCCAGACAGCTCTGCTCTGGTGTAACACCCCAGCTGTAGGGCCTTAGACATCTTAGAGCCATAGACTAGTGTGACCTCCTGCACAACACAGGCCACAGAATCTCACCCACCCACTCCTGTAATAAACCCTAACCTATATCTGAGCTATTAAAGTTATCAAATCATGGTTTAAAGACTTCAAGGTGCAGAGAATCCTCCAGCAAGTGACCTGTGCCCCACCCCAAAGTTAGTCATCTAGCCTGGACAGTTCAACAGACAAGCCTTCTTCTTGCATCTCCACTGCTATGCGGGAAGAGGCATCAGATATCTGGTCCACTTCCCAATGCGGGAAAGAGGGGAACCTTGCCCCACCAACTCTGCAGAGTTCCTGGTCCCTCTAATCACACAGTAACAGGATTTCCTTCCAAACAATGCTTACTTCCAGGATCCTTCCTTTCTTCCAATATCTCCTTTTTCTTTAGTCCCTGTATATATCAGACCTCCTAAAATTTTAGAGAGCTCTGCTATGTGATGGAGATACAGGGGCGGCTCCAGGCCCCAGCACGCCAAGCACATGCGCTTGGGGCGACAAGCCGCGGGGGGCGCTCTGCTGGCACCGCGAGGGCGGCAGGCAGGCTGCCTTCGGCGGCTTGCCTGCGGAGGGTCTGCTGGTCCCGCAGCTTCGGAGGACCTCCCACAGGCACAGGTACAGGCACAGGCGTGCCTGTGGGAGGTCCGCCAAAGCCACGGGACCAGCGGACCCTCTGCAGGCAAGCCACCAAAGGCAGCCTGCCTGCCGTGCTTGGGGTGGCAAAATGCCTAGAGCTGCCCCTGTGGAGATAGGCCGATCCTTAGACTCCACTACCATTAAGTGGACCGGCTACCCCATCACAACTGCCTTCAGAATATTATTTGCTTGTATGCTTTGGTATATATCAGTGAAATTATTTCCTTAACTGTAAATTTCAATTATCAATTGCACATGTTGGTATTACCCATACTTTTTTTTTTAACTTAGTGAGAAATGATTGAGCTAATAACTTTGTTCTCAGGGTAGACAAATTAAAGTTTAATAGTAGAAAATGTCAGCAATGACTATCATTAACCACAGATTTCAGGGGCAAAATGGATTTCTAAACTGTCCTTTTTATTTCTAGTCCATAATTAATCTGTGTAGGCTCTGGACCAAATATCTAAACTGGCAAAGACACAAACCAATCTATAAAGCAGGGATAGTCAATCAGAGCCCCTAGATATTCAATTGTGGCTAAAAATAAATGGACTTATTAGAATTAGAGACCAATTATTTAATCTGGATAAAATAAGAAGCTTCCACTCTCCAAACCTTTTATTTATAGCACCACACTCAAAGGGTTTGTCTACATTTAGAAAAAAAATTAAAGTTAAACTGCATTAAATTCCTGTTGTGGACACTCTCATTCAGAATTAAAGTGGCCTTAATTAGGTTTAGTTTAATTCACTTTGGAAGCAAATTAAGCTAAACCGAATTAAGGCCACTTTAATTCTGAATGAGAGTGTCCACCACAGGAATTTAATGCAGTTTAACTAGTTTACTTTAAATTCACACCTTTAGTTAATTCAGATTAATTTTCTTAAGTGCCTCCATGTAGACAAGCCCTAAGTGAATTTGATAGAACCAGAAGCAGCAGAGCTGAAAATCGCTCCAGAGAGAGAGTCAGTCCAGTTTTTATAGATGGTTTGGATAAGCATCTGAACTGAACCCTGACAACTACTCATGTGTAGTTCTCATCTCCAATTGTGGATGGGAAAACTAAACTTTTCACAAAAAACAATTAAACTATTTGCAACTCTTTAAAAGAGTTAATAAAAATACTTTCACAAGAACCTTGCTTGTCCAAGGAAGAGAATCCAGTTGATTTAAAAACTACTTATTCTGAATGTTGTATATACACCTCTACCCTGATATAACGCTGTCCTCGGGAGCCAAAAAATCTTACTGCATTATAGGTGAAACAGCGTTATATTGAACTTGCTTTGATCCGCCAGAGTGCTCAGCCCCGCCTGCTCCCTGGAGTGCTGCTTTACCGCATTATATCTGAATTTATGTTATATCAGGCTGCATTATGTCGGGGTAGAGGTGTATCTAAATTCACATTCTGTGGCACAAAAGTTTCAATAATCCAGTCATCTGAATTCTCTCCTGTTGGGAATCTCTAGATTTGCCCTGATACTGAAGTGATCAAAATTATTGTCTCTTTTCCTCCTTTAAAGGTCCTCTCTCTGTCACTGGTTTTATGTTTTTTTTTCTAAGAGTGATGTCCTGAATTGACCTTGGAGTTTGAATAGATCTATCTATCCACAGCACAGATGTGTGTCTGTAATGCCTACACCAGCATTTCCCAAACTGTGGATCTCAACCCCCAGTGAGGGAGGGTAGCAAAAGGGTACTGTGAAGGGGGAATAGTGAGACGTTGGGGGGGAGATGTATGTTTTTGCCCCCCTCCTCATAATGTTTTCCAGTCCCACACATCTCGCAAAAGTAAGAATGACAGCCAGAGGAGGGGCTGGAGCCACCACTGTGGCGGACACGATCAGGCCAGCCACCAGAGAGCAGGTAGCAAACACGTGGTAGAGACACCACGCTCAGGGGAAGGGCAGAACTCGGAGCGGGTGCACCAAACCACCACGTTGGGGTTGGCTAGGGGAAAAGGCACCAGCATCTTGGCAGGGGCACGGGGTCATTGATGGACAGGGCACACACACCACCAAATCTCAGTAGCTTCCCTTGCTCCCTCTCCTATACCTCTGGTGGTCAAAAACAGTTTTCATGCTTTTTATTTTCAACCCTCCCTCTACATCTCAGACCCTGTGGGGGTCACTAACAGAGGTGAACAAAACATTTCGAATGTCATTTCCAAATGACTTCTCAATTCAAAATGAAATGTCAATTAGAAAAATGATTTAGCTTAACAAAGAGAAGGTTAAGTGGTGATTTGATCACAGTCTATATGGAGAATAAATATTTGATAATGGACTCTTCAAGCTAGACAACAAAAGTATAACATGGTCCAATGGTTGGAAGTTGAAGCTAGACAAATTCAGACTGGAAATAAGGTGTTAAAAGTTAAAAGTGCAGGTAATGAAACATTAGAATAATTTACCAAGTGTTGAGCAGTTTCAGCTGGGAAAAAAAAAGGAAAATGCTCACTGAATTTTACCTGAATTCACAAATTCTCTCAGATGTGAAAAACACATTTTTGATGAATTCACTGTTCATTGAAACAATTTCACCCAACTAAATAACTATTAAACATGTTTTCTAATCCTTTAATCATTGTTGTGGCTTTTATCTGAACCCTCTCCAATTTATCAACCTCCTCCTTGAATTGTGAACACCAGAACTGAACACAGTATTCCAGCAGAAGTTACACCAGTGCCAAATACAGAGGTAAAATAACTGTTCTACTCCTACTTAATATTCCCCTGTTTAAGCACCCCAGGATTTCATTATTCCTTTTGGCTGCTGCATTGCACTGGAAGCGCATGTTCAGCTGATTATCCAGCATGACCCCCAAATATTTTTCTGAGTCATTGCTTCCTAAGAGGGAGTCCCCCATCTTGTAAGTAATGCCAACATTATTTTTTCCTAGATGTATACATTTATCTATATTAAAACACATACTGTTTGTTTGCTCCCAGCTTACCAAGTGATCCATCTCTCTCTATATTTGTGACCTGTCCTCTTCATTATTTACCACTCCCCCAAGCTGTGTGTTATCTGCCACCTTTATCAGTGAGGAATTTGGTTCTTTCCAAGTCATTGCTAAAAATGTTAAATGGCAGAGAACCAAGAATTGATCTTGTGAGACGCACCCATTGAATCAGTCCCCCTCCCCCTTTACAATTACATTTGGTGACCTATCAGTTAGCCAGTTTTAAATCCATTTAATGTGTGCCATGTTAATTTTGTATTATTCTAGGGTTTTTTTTAATCAAAATGTCATGCAGTACTAGTCAAATACTTTACTGAAGTTTAAGTGTATTACATCAGTGCTATTACTTTTATCAACCAAATTTGTAATCTCATCAAAAAAAGACATCTAGGGTCTATTTTTCTGAAACCTATGTGTGACATTACCCAGGGTACAATCTGGTCTGCTGAACAGCTATAGCCCCTCAATCCTCCAACCTGGGGTGTCTTTTACACTGTTTCACTATGAGAGCCACCACTCCTGGTCTGCTCTCACACAGCCTCCAGCATGTAAATCACTCCAAGCTGGACTGTATGAGTGCTAAAGCCAGCCACTCTTGAATTACACTGCAGAACAACACCAGCAAATTCTCAGTCCCAGACTCTCCCTGGAAATGGTCATCTTGTACTGCCCATCACCCTCCTGGATGATACATGCTCATATAAAGTCCATCATTTCATTAACAGAAATGAAGTTTCCCAAACACTTCAGTCCAAACACACTGCTTTAAATGAAAACAATAAATGTATTAACTACAGAAATATAGATTTCAAGCGATTACAAGTAATGAGGCGTACAAGTCAGAATTGGCTACAAAGAAAAAAGGTAAAATGCAACTAATACCTATCTCAACAAGCTGAGTACAAAGCAAAAGTATCTCTCACCGCACGTTCCAGCAGTCTTACTGGCTGAACCTCTTTCTGTCAGAATCTCAGACTGGTGAGAATCAGAATTAGCAGACTGGTGAATTTAAAAGAGAGAGAGAGAGACTGACTCAAGCCCTTCCCCACCTTTCTTTTGCAACAGTTACTTTTTCCAGATGAACACAATAGCAGTCTTCATATTTTCTACTTACTCTGCACACCCGTGCTGCATTGTCAGTGTTATTTTGGAACTGGAGGCTGGGATGTGCTTTTATTTTAATTATGGCTAGAATGTGGGTACAATATTTCACCTAGTTTGGTACCTAGAGTATGGCTATGCTTGGAGCTGGAGGCGCGATTCCCAGCTCAAGGAGACACTCTCACACTGCCCAAGCTTGCATGCTAGAAATAGAGTGTAGTATGAGGGAATGGCCACCCCGCATAAGTACCTAGCATCTGCAACAGGCAAACACTCAGAGCGGCTAGCTCCTCCCACAGTGCTGTGTTTACTTTCTATTTTTAGCATGCTAGCTCCATGAGAGGTAGCACAAGTATGTCTCCTCAAGTTGGGAATCATACTCCCAGCTCCAAGTATAGACATATCCCTAGAGTACCAGCGTTATTTGGATTGTAAGCTCTTTGTGACAGGAACTGTTTTTTTCTTCTGTATTTGTACTGCACCTAGCACAATGTAGTCCTGCTCCATGATTAGGGCTCCTAGGCACTACGATAAGTAATAATTACAGATGCTTTATATATTTGCACTGCTCTCAACTCTACCAAGTTAACTTTCTCCTTCTTGATAAAACTTGGCAGAGTCCACACCTTGGGGTTGGTTTATTGAATAACTGTACTGGCTTGATAAATTATTTTGACAAGTTCTTGTACTGTACCTATCAATCTTAGCATTGTGAGGAAAATACACATTTTCCAGCTTAGGACAAATATGACAAAGGAAATAAGAAAAGTATTTTCAGTCTGAATATTTTCACAGGGCCCCAGCATGCGGCACTGAAGTCAGTTGAATTCTGCTGCTGTTGGTGTAAAGATAACCAAGTTAATTTTTATTAGGTGTTAATATACTACATCATGTTCCTTCTGAAAATCATTACTCAAAATACCCAGTAAATAGATAAATAAAAGGCTATACATCTATTGATGTTCTGAGGTAAGGAAATTATCCTCTATTTTTACATTACACTTTTTACAAGATATAAAAACACAGGAGTAACACAATACAGAGCACTGGAAATCAAAGATATGTTTTTTTGAGTTCCTGTTTGGACTGCAAATCTCAGCTATAGGAACCACATGTGTCTGTGTGATACACTAAGTCAATCTTTATAGTCCCTTATGCCACAACCTTTGGAGGTGAATGTAGGCCCAGCAATAAGGCAGCTGTTGTAGGGGAGCTCCTATTGAGATTTATTAGAACACTCTGTATCCATTAGTAATTAAGTGGTCATACTATTGATGATCAAGGTAGTAGAAGGGGAAAATTGAGAAACATAATGCAATTAAAGAATTTCCAACCTTTAGATTTCTTTTTACCAAAACTGATATGGGCCTTAAGTTGAAAGAATTGACTAAATTGGTACCATTCTCTTATGGAATCAGTGGCTTCCAATTCTAGCACACCGGCCCATCCGATCCAGCTGGCCAAGGAAAGTCTTACCAGTGACAATATGTTCTCTATGGTTAATTCCCCACCCCACCCCACCAGTGTTTGTGAGCCTGGGCTCCACCCCAAGTCCAAATGTCTGTTCTACAATTTCTAGCCCTGCAGCCCAACCCCTTACAAACCCAACTCAACTGACCCGGGCCAATCATGGCTGGGCCACAGCTTTTATTGCAATGTAGACACACCCATAAAGTCTGATCCAGTGCCTGTTGAACTCCAGGGGAGCCTCTCTATGGACTTCAATGGACTCTGGAGCAGGTTCTTAATTAGCTGTATCTTCATTATTGCTCATGTGTGAAGGCACGCCCCTTATCAACTGTACATCTGGTATTATCTTCCTGTCTTTATCTTTAGAACGTTTCTTTTATTGAAAAAGTTATGATGAACCTCCCTAAGGCTACAATGAAAAGGGTTTTTTGCATGGTTACACACTGCTCATTTCCCTTCTCATTTTTTTCCCACATAGTGCAGCCTTTCCACATGCAAACATCATACTAATTTCAGCAGGAGAGACTAGAGAAGCCACTATAGGATCTAGTCTTAAAGTACATAGGTGCTTTTGAAAATTATACCCCAAGTGGCTTTGGAGCCTAAATTCCATTTTCAAGCGACTTAGCTACCTAAATCCCATGAATTCCCATTGAAAATCAATAGGAATTAGGCACCTAACTCACTTAGGTGCCTAGTGGGATTTTCAGAAGTCCCTATATGCATCTTTACGCACCTAAATAACTTTGTAAATCAGGCCCCAGAAGCCCAAGTGCCTAAGTCACTTTTGAAAATGGAACCTAAGCCCCAAGTCACTTAGGCCCTGATTTGTATAAGGTATTTAGGCAATGTTCTGCTCAGCACTGGAAAGCTTAATTGACTGAGGAGCCTAAGTCCAATTTCCAAAAGTGATGTAGCCATCTAGGCACCAACTCTTACTAAAAGTCAGTAGGACTTAGGCTCTTAGGCTACATCTACACTACCCACCAGATCGGTGGGTAGCAATCAATCTATTGGGCATCGATTTATCACGTGTAGTGTAGACGCGATAAATCGATCTCCGATCGCTCTCCCATCAACTGCTGAACTCCAGCAGTGCGAGAGGCAGAAGCAAAGTCAACGGGGGAGCTGCGGCCGTCGATCCAGCACCGCGAGGATGCGAAGTAAGTAGTTTTAATTTGATCTAAGATATGTTGACTTCAGCTACGCTATTCTCATAGCTGATGTTGCGTATCTTAGATCGATCCCCCCTCCCCCCCAGTGTAGACCAGGCCTTAGGCTCAGCATTGTAATGCCTAATTTTAGGCACCGTGCTGCCCAATGGAATCCTCATTCCTGAGTTAGGAAAGCAGGCTCTCTATCCAACGCATGGGGAAAGTTAGGGAAAGTGAGCCTAAGAAAGATATTCACTATAGCCAGCATACTCAGTGGGGAGCTGTCTAAACTAGCCAATAAGAAATGCCAAGGAGAAGGGTGGTGCCTAAGCTCCACCCCTCAAGAACAGTTATGCCTATCTCCACTCGTAAGTCACAGCTGTGATCCCTCTCCTGCGGTTAAGCCAGGTCAGCCCTTTCACTCAAAAACCCCCCAAAACACAGCAGTGGTGGTGCTGTTTTCTCTTACACGGTTAGATTAATTACTTGGGCCAAATTAGTATCTGGTGTAAGTGCATCCAAAGTCAGAGTTACTCTAGGGATAAAATTGTGCCTTTGTTGGGCTGAACATCAAATGAGATGCCTTATAAAAAAGTTACACCTTCGCTGAGGTCACACCAGGGATGGCTTTGACCCTTTGTTGGTATGAATTCTCAATGAGAATTTCTTAAAATCCCTTTATGTACCAAGTGTTGATCATAACACCGTCATTTATAATATCTGGAGCATACAAGCCTTATCCAATTTTGGCATAATAGTTAAGACATTAATATTATGTAATGGGGTGTGCCTTTGCCTCCTGTCTTCTTGCCCTGCAGAAACTGCACAGACTCCATTAGTTGTGCATTCAAAGTGCCTTTTATTTTGAGTTCACTCCACCAATACCACTACAGTCCCTGTGCAACAAATCTATTTACAATATCCTCTGTGCTTTTGGCCATCCCATCAGGACCTGAGGGAACAGAGGTCTCTCTTCCCTGAGGCCTGTGTGATTGGGCTCAGCTGGTCCTGGTGTTGGCCCTCTTCCCCTTCCCCCACTTACCCTGGGGCTTTCTTCCTTTGTGTCTTTATCAGAGTTGGGCTGATGGGCTAGTTGGCATTTTATCCACTCAGCCCGCCAGCCTGCTTCTGTAATTATCTCAGTCAACTTTCTCTGGGGAACTAATTGGCCTTTAAGTGATCAGAGCACAAGCTGATCTGTTCACTCCCTGCACTCTGTCACACGTCAACTGGCTGCAAACAAGAATTTAGTCAATTTTTTTAGTTACAAATACCTTTTCTAAAGCAGTTTCTGTTAAAGTGTGAAGGAGATGTCACCATTTTAAGTTCATTAACTGAGCCTTGCCAGACAAGGCCCATGATTCATCCATTCAACTACCATTGTTTTGACTGGGAAAAAACGTTTTTTAACCCAAATATCAATGGTATTTATTTGAACCTGAATGTCATCTCCTCCTTAGAGTATTTGGAAAAAATATTCTATTCAGGGCTTTCGTATTCTAGTATTAAGGCAATGGAAATATATTGGGCCAGAGAACCTGAGGTTAACTTCTGAGGGCCCAAAACCATCCCCTTTACTCAGATTGACTAGTATCTGATTTCAATGGGATTAATCACAGAGGGACAAATTCTGATTACTCTTACTCTCAAGAGTAAGGTACCACTTTATCTGAATAAATTTGGTAGAATCAGGTCCTGAATTGAGGACTTCAAGATTGGATCCAAAAAGAATACATATATGTGAGAGAGAGAGAAAAAATATAATGGAATAAAGGCTTTATAATTCAAATAGAATATATTCCTTAGGTCAAAATTAGATCGACATATATGGAAGATATAATGAAAATCAGATTTAAGTTACAGTGAATTTTACGTATTAACAATGTATAGAGAAAACAAGCATGTTCCTATATTTTGGCTATACATCTATCCAGAAATAGAACTCCCAGTATCATTATTATTATTCTAGATTGTAATGATAGAGCTCATTATCTAACTTGGCTCAAATTACCATTGTGATTTTCCACATGCACTGAAGATATATTCCACTATCTGTATCATCCAGGGAATGTCTTATACAGTGCTAAGCACATTGTCTGTGCTGAACAAATAATTTAAAATAGTAAAAATTCTGCTGAAGATTAGCCCAGGAGTAAGGAGTATTTGGGTGTCATTTTTTTAAAAAGAATAATAAAAAAAAAGTGTATAGGTTGGATAGCAGGTAGTACATTTTTATGGAGGCAGTGCTTTGACATGATAAATCCACTACTTTCTAACTACTACTAATTTGTATTCTAGAACACCAAAATGATTTTGAGAACCAATTTAATAATATTTTAATAGTGCCTTTCTCTTTATGCACAACAAGTGATTTTGGAAGTCTCCACCATTTTGGGAATAAAGTTAAATAAAGCCCATAAATATAAAAAACAGCAGCTAAGCAAGGAACTAAAAACATTTCCAAGGTGCTAGATGTCTCAAAGGACTGATACTGAGACAGAAAGACTTCTCCTTTGGAGACCAAGGCAGAACTGAACAAAATGTAATTACCATCTGACAGCATACTGTATATTTAAGGAGTTGGTAGCTCCTAATGGGCAGGTGTCCACATTAGAAAAGCCATTAGATTGCCACTAATTGGTACCCTTGTTGGCAGTCTCAAGCAGAGTGACATATGACTAAATGAGCATGGAGACCACAATGCCTTCTGTGGTGATAATTACACATACCCACATTTATTGCTATTTACGGATGTGATTTGCCATTTAGGTCTCTATCCTTGAAGGGATTCCACTATTCTGACAAAACACAAGAATAATGGCTGTAAGCCTATTGAAACTTTTATGGCCTGATTTTCAGAGGTACTGAGCACCCATAACTTTAATAGAAGCTGTAAATACCCAGCATCTTTGGGAGACTTACCAATAACTTCAGTGTAACTAAGAGTCACATCTCAAGAAGTAACTATAGTTGTGTCACTAAATAATAGAGATCACAAAATAATTAAGTTCAACATCCTCTGGGAGGAATCCTGGGAATAACTAGCCTAGATACACTAAACTTCAGAAAGGATTTCATAACAAATGAGGAAGCTAGGCCGTGGACTAGAGGTAGCAAATGTTGTACCTATCTTTAAAAAAAAAAGGGTTAAGTATTGATCCTGGGAATTACAGATCAGTGTTACTTCAATACCAGAAAAACTGGTTGAAATGATGCTTTTATAATTCTGTTTTCAAGTATCTAGAGAATGTAAGGGAAAATTGTGCTTCTTTTATCTACAAGAACAATTTGTGAATAAAATAATGAGCTGATATGGTTTATTTGGACTGTTAAAAATATTTGTCAAGGTCCTTCACAAGAGGCTGTTAAGAAACTAAGCAGTCATGTAGTAAAAGGTAAAGTATTAGAATAGGACAAAACAAAAATCAGGAATAAATGGTAATTTTTCATTAATGGCAAACTTATTCAAATCACTGTATTAATTTATTTTATGACAAAAGGCTTACAGTGAGTTCCCCATGGTTCTACACTTACCAGTGTTATTTACTCAAGATTTGGAAAGAGAGATGACCAATGAGATGGCAAAACCTGCAGATGACACAAAATTATTTGTGTTAGCCAAGACTTGAGAAGATGAGCGAATTTCAAAGGGGCCTAACAAAGCTAAATGAATAGGCACAAGCTAAAATGAAGTTCAGTGTTGGCAAATGTAAGGCTAAGACATTAGAAAGTATAATCTGAACACAGTTCTTAATTTACTGTACACTGCTCAGGAAAAAGACTAGATTCCCTGGTACACTCCATCTGCTTTCCACCACTCTTGTGATATGCAATAAACTTATCTGCTCAGTTACAGTAACAATATCCTATTGTCCTAAAACACAAAAATTAATAGGTTTTTCTTTAGGCAATTGTTAGAAGACTTATTTTCTAATTTAGATTTTCCAATTATTATTATTATTGTATCATGTCCCTTTTAAGTGTTTTGTATGAAACCTCTGTGGCAATGACTTAACAACTCATATATAATTAGTAATTAGAAAGCAATCATTTAATTTACCAAAATGAAAAACATCCTGATAAGAGAAGCCACATTACTATCAGGGTTGCTTTCAGATAACTAACAGAAAAATAGATATTTCAGTCCAATAAATGAAGGATGAATCTCCTAGTTTGGATCTTGGCCTTTTCAACTACTAAGGCAGAGCTCCTTGGCAGATTAGACCCTACACCCTGAGCATGAACTGAGGGCTGTTCAGGTAGATCCCTGAGCCCACATGGAGTCCCAAGGTATTCAGCATAGCTCCATGCAAGTAGAAGGGCATGACTGTGTGCATCTAATTGCAGGATTGGGGCCTCAATTTTGCACTGAGTAACGTTTTCCAGACTTCCACAGATAAATCTGCTCTTGAAAAAGGAAAAAATCATTCATGAAGTTCCACATCATTCTGTCCCGCAAGGCAGAAACAGCTGGCTGACTGTGCAGGCAAGAATGCCTGCAGCAGATTCATTTTGCCTTCCTGGCAAGTAATGCTGCAGAATGAATTACAAAAATCCAGACATTAGAAAAGCTGGAACGTCACCTCAAAGGTTTAAAGAAAAGAAAAAAAATAGATAAAAACAAAACATGTTTAGCCTAAATCTTTCTCTCCCTTTCTATAAAACAGGCAAGAGTTAGCACTAAGTTATCTGAAGTGCTGTTATGTGGCAAGCAAGTCAAACTAAGCTGAAAAATGCAGTGTGGTACTATATTTCCTCAGGTTTCAGAGTAGCAGCCGTATTAGTCTGTATCCGCAAAAAAAACAGGAGTACTTGTGGCACCTTAAAGACTAACAAATTTATTTTAGCATGAGCTTTCGTGAGCTGCAGCTCACGAAAGCTCATGCTAAAATAAATTTGTTAATCTTTAAGGTGCCACAAGTACTCCTGGTTTTTTTATATCTCCTCAGTTCAGCACAATGCTAGAATTCTTATGTTAATACGACAGCACCAGAACTGTCATTTGCTTATCCTATGTAACATGCGATTGGCTAGATCTGACCATAATTGAACAAATATTAGACTTACTCTAGAATCTTGTCTGGGGGAGGGGAAAAAAATCAGGAGAACAGACAATACACAGCCTGAGAAACAAGTCTTACAAAAGGAAATAGCAAACTGTAGTCAAATGCTCTTTATGACCGCAAATTGTTCTTGGTGACTATTTCAAAAGCAAGCTAAAATAATATATTCTTAAATGTTGGTAATAATATAACTTAAAACTCAATTTAAATACAGGAAATGCTGTTTGATCAAAAAAGAGAGAGACAGACAGACAAACCCAAACATCTTGGCCCACATCTACAAAGGGATTGAGGTGCCTAAATCCAGGATTTAGGTACCACTGAGATCCACTAGCCTCCCACTCAGCTGCTGTCTAATCCTGTAAATACCTAATTCAGCTCCTAAATTTTTGCTGTAAAAGTTCCCTAGGCACCTACATTTTTGCCCCTGGGCACATGCACAATCCCTCACTCTAAGTGCCTATATGCTTATCTCAGCACCTAGGCCCCACAGCAATCTTCAAACCAAGTGAAGAGAGACATTCCCCAGTTTATTTCACCTAATCTCAGAGCACACCTATCAGATCGGGGCCTATTCAAAATCCTGCCATAAGGAGAAACTGACTCTCTTATAACTTTCAGCCCAGTGACTAGAGCACTCAACTGGGATATGGGTAGGGTGATCAGACAGCAAGTCTGAAAAATCGAGACAGCAGTTGGAGAGTAATAGGTACCTATATAAGACAAAGACCCAAATATCAGGACTGTCCCTATAAAATCAGGACATCTGGTCACCCTAGATATGGGAGACCTGGGATCACATTCCCCCTCTCCCTGATGGAGAGACAGGATTTGAACAGGGGTCTCCTACCTCCCTAACAACAGGGCTATTCTGGTATGGGTCTCTCACCTATTGAAGCTGTTCCACATTAGATAAATTAAATTAGTCATGAGAGCAGGGGGCTGGACCTCCTACCTTGCAAGTGAATGCTCTACCCACCAGACTACAAAGTAATTCTCACACTCACTCTCTGGGCCAAAGTATTTAGCCAAAGTGAAACAGAAGACATTGAGGGAGCCACACCTCAGGATATCCCATGACTCAATGGTTAGGGTACTCTCCTAAGAGGTAGGATTTGAACAGGGGTCTCCTTTCTGCCCCTCTGGCAGGAGGAGGAATTGGACTCAGGGCTCCCACATCCAAGGCAAAGTGTATTATTCCCTATGTAGCCCACAAGAAAAATCCCTTATGTTTGAAAGTTCAAAAAAAAAAAAGTCAATATTGGGAATAAGGAGGTGGAGGAAGAAGAGAAATCTTGGTATGGGGAGATAAGTAGGATTGCCCTGCAAATAGACAAAGAAAAGCAGTCTAACCTAGGGATATCACAGAGCCCACAAGGGAGAGCCACACTGGAGGGAATAGGGAAACCTGTAGCTAAGAAGTCCCTAAGGACTGAAGAGATGTTGAAGGACATGGAGCAGCTTAGGAAACTCAATTACTGGTGCCTTTGTAGCAGAAGTCTGATAGGCAATAAAATACTAAATATCTCAGTTCCACTGTAGCATGTAATTTTTTCCCCTTTATGAGCCAATAACTATTAACATTTTATTACCGTTAACACTTAATTAGATTAGAAGAGACAGAAATGGATGGCTTTATGAACTGACCTTTTATTTCTGGCACCTAGTGTATTATTTCAGGAAAGACTAAAGTTTGAAACATCAACATGATAAATCTGGAAGGCTCCACAATATGTTGGGAGCAGCCTTGGCTGTGTTTATGAAGTATAGCCATGGGAACTGTCTCAGGGAAGCACAAAACTTGGTACGTTCTTTGCAGGGGCATCATGTACATCTTTTGTTGTGGTTTGCACCCTGTTCAGTTTCTCTTTGACACTCCAGTTCCAACACACCCAAAATCCAAAGAAAACTGCCTTTTGCCTTACCGTAGATCAGGGGTCGGCAACCTCTGGCATGCGGCTCGCCAGGGTAAGCACCCTGGCGGGCCGGGCCAGTTTGTTTATCTGCCGCATCGGCAGGTTCGTCCAATCGCGGCTCCCACTGGCTGTGGTTCGCTATCACAGGCCAATGGGGGCGTCGGGAAGCGGCGGCCAGCACACCATCGGCCCGCGGAGCTGAATGCTAATTGTCTCCAGTTTTAATCTGAAAGCATAAATCCCTCTCCAACACTAAACACAGGTTTAGTAGCAGGCTCAAAAAACTTTTGTTAACTTGGCTACAATATCATGATAATAAAACCAAAGCCAGTTGAGATTCACCTGCTTTGGAGGTTTGCTAATAAATGTTTTGCATAGCTTTGGGCTTTACATCTGCATGTTCTGTACATATTATTAAACATGATTATTATGGTTGTGCCTAAGGACTCACCATTGTGCTAGGCCCTGTACAGACTCAGATGTAGATAGTCTCTGTCCCAAAGAGCTTAAAATCTAAATAGACAAGATTGACCCAGGATGGGGGAAGAGAAGGAGGGTGAAGGGAACAGAGCAGGGGAGAAGAGGGTAGGTGTGGAGTGAAGCTGAAATGAAGAGGTGGGGGTGCAGTTTGGAGCAAACGGCCAATCAGCACAGGGCAGAGAACACCCAGTTTAAAGTACAGAAAGTTCTCCATGTCAAACCGTCCTAGCTTTGGCTCCTTCTGACTGGTTCTTCTCTGCAGTTTTTCCCCCAAGGCCACGTGTTTGGGGGAGGCACCACCTGAGTCCTGATTCCTCCCAGAATAATGTGGGGGGAGTCTTCTCTCAACAGTACTGGATCAAGAGGGGTGGCACTGACTGGGCTCATTTTTATCCCCTTCCCCAAATTACACCAATCCCTACTCTGGCTATTCCTTTCAGCTTATGCCTTATCTCTGAAAAGCTGAATACTGTGGCACATAAAAGTCCAAATTGATTATTTAATTTTGAGCAGACTTGTTTCACACTGACATTATTAGAAGGTTGATAATGTCAGGCTTGGGTATTAGTTTTCAATAAATATAAACAAAAAACAAGTTTTGTTTGATTAAAAAAGTCGCTTTCTTTCCTGCATGGAGACACTAAAGCAATTAAGAAACAGCAATTGTTGTTAAGAAGGATGTTATTGTGAGCCTGTGGACTGAAGAAAGAAAATGTTTTTACCAAATTGTTTTGTACCTCAGTGGATGCAGCAATGCTGCAGGTATGCTAACTCCATAGGGAAGCCAAACTTAACCAAATCTGGATTTTTAAAATCAAACAGCCTGATTTACCTCAGCATTACTCTAGTTTGACACTGGTGTAACTCCACTGAGACACAACTGGGTAAAACTGGAGTGATACAGTGATAAATCAGGCCCAAGGACCAAAATCAATAACTGGAATTTAAATTTTGGCTCTGAGAGTAAACAGTATTTAGAGAAATATTTTCATTGTCACAGTTTCCATGCTGCCTGTCACAAATTGTGTGCCTTATTTGTTTTCACATACATCCATTTTTAAAATAACATGTTTGTAATGCTTAAAAAAAAGCACATGGCTGCTAAATTCTGTGATTATCTGAGCTACATTGGCATTACAAGGCTAAAACTGAAAAACGCAGAACAAGGGAGATTACCATTTCCCATTAAAATAAAGTAGTTATACTTAAATACATATAATTAGAGGACAAAAGGGAAGGTTGGTTCCTCTTGTAACATGCTCAGCATTTAGGCCCTGTCAGATTGTCACTATTAACTGTCAGCTCTGGGTATGAAATGGTTTGGGATCTGGAATGCTTGATCGGTTAATTTGGCTACACGAGTGATTAACAAAACATATTTTTATTAGGCCCTTATTCTCTTAGATAATTAACAAGCTGTTTTTCAGAATAGTTCAAATGTGCTTATCTTAATTTTCCATTTCAAATTCCCAGTCTGTGAATATAGTTTAGATGTATATTACAGAAGGGATATAAAAATCCTGGATTGTGATTGGCTAAACTAATTGTGTGACCATACAATAGAACTATCAATCAGTTTGGGAATTCCCTCTATACAGATGACTTCATGATAAAACAAAAATTTGGATCACCATCAATTAAAATTAGGGTAAGGATTTACAAGACCCATTTTATAATACTGTAGGTCTTGGTCTTATTTATTTTTTAAATTAATGAGAATTTTACATTATATAGCATCTGTCATCCCCAAGCACTTCAGTCTTTATACAGAGTATTTATGGGGATCACCATAGAAATATAGTTACCTCAGCACAGGATGAAAGTTTTAGTGGCTTGATCCAAAGCCCTTTGAAGTCAGTGAGAACACTGACTATGATGAGTTTTAGATTATGCCCTAATAGCACACAGCAACATATCAGAACAGTGGTTTGCGCACTGGCCTGCTAAACCCAGGGTTGTGAGTTCAATCCTTGAGAGGACCATTTAGGGATCTGGGGCAAAAATCTGTCCAGGGAGTGGTCCTGCTTTGAGCAAGGGGTTGGACTAGATGACCTCCTAAGGTCCCTTCCCACCCTGGTATTCTATTAAGATATAGATGGAAAAGGTTTATTAGCTCATTGTCTGAAGCATGTTCCCTGAGATACAGGATTATTCCCTGAGACAGTATTTCTAGTGTTTTGTCCAAACTAACTTCAAAATTGCAAATAATAGGGCGTCCACCACTTTTCTTCACATGCTATTCCACAGTCTGATTCATCTCATTGTCAGGAAGGTCTTCCTGATTTTCAACACCAAGTTTTCCTGTCTTAATTTTCCCCTCGTAGTATCCTTGGTACGACAAATACTCAACAATTCCTCTCCCACCCTGCTGCTTACAACATTCAAGTACCTGTAGACTGTTACTGTATCCATCCTTGATCATGAGTCAGGGAAGCTATGCATATTTAGCTTTTCCAATCTTCTCAATTCAATCCCTCCAATCCCCTACTCGTTCTTGTTGCTATGCTGTGAACTTGCCTCAATTTTTCAATCTCTTTCTGGAAATCTGATGCCCCAAAATTGAATGAAATATTGCAAGTGCAATTGCGGCAGAGTCATCTAAAAGGGGGAACATTATATCCCTGCTGCATATTCTGATATTTCGGCACTGACAGCCCATAATTACTTTAACCTTTTTTTGCTGCCATATCGCCTTTCATACTCTCATCTAATTTGATGCCTTAGTATCACCCTGAGGTTTCTTCCAGTATTTTAGCTTTCCAGGTTCTCCTTCCCATTGAGTATGTGTGCTTCAGTTTACTTCCCTCCCAGATAAATTAGCTCACAGTTTTCTATATGGGAGTTCATTTTGTTACTTTCTGCCCTGTTTCTAATGCTGTGGGTCCCTTTATATTATACCTCTATCTTCAGTGGCATTTATAACAGCAGTTTAGGAGAGAAAGTGAGAAATACCTTACCCTATTCTAAACCAGAGGTGGAATTTGGCTTTCCAGAATGTAATTGCCCAGACTGGAACTTTTTCTAGAACTCCCATGGACCTGTAGAAATATAGGGAAAGGGAATGGCCCTGGTGAAGTCTCTCTTAGAGGTTTACATGCAAATCTCAGAGCGTTCCAAATTCACAGCTAATTCTGAAACCCAAAAATTGTTGAGTTAAAATCGTCACACAGCTTTACTGAAGGATTCACAGCTTTAGCCGCTTCATCTGAAGTGTACATTGTACGATATCATTTACAAAATGGTATCTACATAACTATACTCCACTTTCCTTATAGGGCTCTCCTGCAACACTAACTCTGTAGACTTCATTATTAGGATACTTTACCTTGGCGCCGAACTACCTTAAATCCCTATTGCAGTGACTCTCTGTGATGGCTTATCCCCCACTGCGGGGTGCCACCTGGTGTACTGGGGTTCCACTGAGCCCACCCATTCCACCAGCCTGGGCTCGCTCATCCTGTACTGCAGCGTGTGCACGCACATGGACACACACATAGGGACACACCCAGTTGCAGACTGACACCGATACTGAAATCAGCGCTGCATGGGAAGGCTTTCAGCTAGGCAATTGCCCCGCACTCAGGTGCACACCTCCTTTGGGGTGCAACCCCCAAATTATATTGTCTTGCACTGTACAGAGATCTATACTACATAAGCTCATGAAGTTTTCTCCATCCCTCAGTGTGGAGGAAGATATGCACAGCGTTTTGGCCTCAGTTATGAATTACACAAACTGGTTGCAGAACAAACAAAAAACAAGTTTATTAACTTCAAAAGGTAAATTAAGTGATTATAAGGAATAGCAAACAGATCAAAGCAGATTACTGAGCAAATAAAACAAAATACACAACCTAAACTTAATACATTAAATTAACTGGTTAATAGTAGCAAATTCTCATCCTAAATGTTGTTTTATGCAGGTTGCAGAGTTTCTTGAAGGTAAACTGCACTGCTTGCAGATTAAATTTCTAGTTATTCCTTTCACAAGCCAGACCTTTCTTGCCTGGACTCAGCATCTGCCCCCTTCCCCAGCTTAATTTCTTTGTTTCTTCAGGTGTTTTTAGCAGTCTTCCTTCTTGGGTGGGGAGGCAGTGGCGAAGAGCCAAGATTAACTCACTCCCCAGCCTTAAACAGGATTTGCATATGGTGAGAATCCTTTGTTTCCCAGTTTGACATCCCCCTCTTCTTAATGGAAAAACACTAGAAATCCAAGATGGTATCCAGTACCAGGTGACATGATCACCTGACTTGTAGCGTCAATGCAGCATCCCAGGAAACTTCTCAGGACGGAGGGAAATTAGTATCTTCAAAGTCTTATTGTTCTCCCTAATGGCCCATTCCAGGTTGATTGCGTACTGTCTGATGGGTGTTACTCAGGTAAAAAACACAGTTGTAATTGTTACATAATCAATATTCCTAACTTCAGATACAGAAATGATACATGTATACAAATTAGATAATCACAATCAGTAAATCATAACCTTTCCAATGATACCTCACATGACCCATCTTGCATAAACCATATCTTTATTATGCCATATTTATATCATAAGCATATCTTTACAAAGAATATGGAGTGTAGCGTCACACTTTCATTATTACCTTTTTCTAGATTCATAGATTCCCAGGACAGAAGGGACCATTGTGATCATCTAGTCTGACGACCTGCCTAACAGAGGCCACAGAACTTCCCAAAAATATTTCCTAGAGCACATCTTTTAGAAAAAACATCTGATCTTTATTTAAAATGGTCAGTGATGGAGAATGTACCATGAACCTTGGCAAAGTGTTCCAATGATTAATTACTCTCACTGTTAAAAATGTATGCCTTATTTCCAGTCTGAAATATTACTGGTAATTCTCCTAGTTCCTTTTAGTAATGGACAAATACCATTGTGAGGATTCTTTTTGTTCCCAATATACTTATTGTCACTCTTATTGTCCTTAACTCAGCTGGCCATAGATGTCTCCTTGTGTCCCTTTGCTTTCCTTTTCAATTTTCCACAATTCCTAGCTTCTGATTTATATTTATTATTGACAACTTCCCCTTTCTTCCATTTGTTTTATTTACAATAACTGTCTTCACTTCCCCCCAAACCAAGTCCTTTTTTTAAAAAAAGGAATCAATATGGCTTTCTTCCTCAGCTGTGAGATTGTGGCTTTTGGGGCATCTAGTACAGTGATCTTCAAAAACTCCCAATTATCATTCCTATTTTTTCCTGATTAAATTCTTCTTCCGAGCTGATCTGGCTCATAATTGTTTTAATCTTTGTGCAATTGGCCCTTTTAAAGTGCTAGGTATATATATTATTGGTCTACACTTTATAATATTTACAATGTGCAAACACAATAAAGTCACAATCACTTGTATCTAAGCTACTATTAATTTTTAGTTCTGTGATCAGTTCCTCTTTATTGGTGAAGATGAGGTCTAACGCATCTAATGTGGGGGAATTCTGTAACACTTATTGAGTTAGGAAATTGTCATCTATAATATTTAGTACTGGCAGCATGATACCTCTAGTATTTGTCACTCAAATTGAAGTCTCTCCTGATCAAACAGTTTTTATTCCTGCATATTAGAGATGGGAACAGGATGACCAGTGGCTTATGCACCTTACCGTGATTTGGTGGCCTGTAGCTGACATCAACTAATACCATATATCTTGTGCTTTACTGTTAGGACATTTATCCACAAGCATTCAAGATTGTTTTTGTCGGAGTGATCAGTGACTTTGAAATGGGTAATGCCACATTTGACACTGAATGCCACTCTCCTTCCTCTTTTGCCCATTTGAGCCTTCCTAAATGAGTTATAATCATCAGTTTTAATATTCCAGTCACGTGAATTGTCCCACCAGGTTTCAGTAATACCAACTAGATTAAATTTATGCTCATAAAATGAACAATTCCAGTTCCTCTTGTTTGTTACCCAGACTCCAAGCATTGGTGGATAGGTAATTAAAGAATTTCTTCTCATCATATCCTTTGGTTCCCTAATACAAAATTTTCCTTAACATCTTGATTTTGTGCTAAATGAGTGTTCATTTCTTCCCTATTTTTATCTTCCCTTTTTGTTATTATTTTAACACCCTCTTGACTACTCTAGCCAGCCTGTACCACCGTGATTGGTTCCCTATCTATTGAGGTGGAGGCCATCCAAACTATACAGCCTCCTCTCCTCACAGAAGGTGGACCAATATTCCACAAAACCCTAAACCCTCCACCCTGAAACACTTACCTAGTCAGCACTTCACTTCCAGAACCTTCTGCGCCTTTTATCTTCCTTCCCTCATGGGACAGGAAGGATCTCAAAGAAGATCACTTGGACATTCTTCTTTTTCAGCACCCTTCTGAGTTCCCTGAATCATCTATTATCTGTGAGATATCCTGCGACAGTGTCATTAGTGCCAATATGAATCATCAGCAATGGAGCCTTGCCTGTCAACTTCAGAAGCCTTTCCAGTCTTAGAGTGATGTCTCATGTCTCGGCTCCAGGAAGACAGCACACTGTCCATCCTGCTGTCTGCCTGTCCTTTGCAGAATTTCTTTATTATTCTGAGTATTGAACACCCCACTAGGAGCATCTGTCTTCCTTGGGTGGCTGGAGATTTCAGTGGGTGAGCTTCATTTTCTTACAGGGTGGGCCGAGCTGCCATCCATGGGTGTGTCCCTTACATTTCTCCTAGCTGCTCCAAGGGAATGACCTCAAAAGATTTCTTTCACGGATTCCACACTAGGGACTTGGTATCGATTGGTAACTTCTAGTTATGTGGAATTCCTCCTGGTCCTCAAAAGGGCTAGATCCACAATGCTGACTTAGGCATAGCAACGTTGAGCCTCACTCTGGTGGGATCCACAGCCCTGAATTAGTTGCCCAGGCTCCCTATACAATGCACCGAGAGAGTTATGCACCTAAAGAATAGGATCTACAGGCGCCAGCATGCTGAGCATGGAGCCACTTAAACTACCCAATAGGAAATGCTGAGGATGGGGGTTGGGCCTACTCCTCCACCTCTCAAAATGACTTAGGTTCCTAAATTGAGGCTGGAGGGCGGCACCGATCTTCATTTGGGATTCACAGCAGCCATGAACATTGTCCTGGAGTTAGGCACCTAAGCCCAGCCAGTCTTTTCTCACATATGAAGGAGGAGGAGGAGGAACCCTCCTGATTCCCTGCTGGTTAGAGTACTCACATGGGATTCCAGCTGAGACAAGCAGAGACTTGAACCTGGGGTTCCTACCTGTCAGTTGTGTGGCCTAACCATGGAGCTATGGGGTACTCGGGGTAGGTCTCACTCAGTCTCTCCTCTTGAAGCTCCACTTTGCATTAAATATTTAAATATTCATTGGAGGAAGGGCATGATTCTGACTAACCCACATCCCAAGAGAGTGCTCTAACCACTAGGCTACCAAGTCATTCTTACTTTCTGTCTAGCCCAACAAATATATAAGTGGCCTCAGAGCATGCCAACCAGCTCAGACCCCACTGGCAAGATAGGCAGGGAAATGCCTAGCTGGTGAATCCTCATAGACTCAGACTTTAAGGTCAGAAGGGACCATTATGACCATCTAGTCTGACCTCCTGCGCAATGCAGGCCACAGAATCTCATCCACCCACTCCTGTAACAAACCCCTAACCTATGTCTGAGTTATTGAAGTCCTCAAATCGTGGTTTAAAGACCTCAAGCGGCAGAGAATCCTCCAGCAAGTGACCTGTGCCCCACGCTGCAGAGGAAGGCAAAAAACCTCCACGGTCTCTGCCAATCTTCCCTGGAGGAAAATTCCTTCCTGACCCCAAATATGGTGATCAGTTAAACCCTGAGCATGTAGGCAAGACTCACCAGCCAGCACCCAGGAAAATTCTCTGTAGTAACTCAGATCCCACCCCATCTAACATCCCATTACAGACCATTGGGCATATTTACCTGCTAATAATCAAAGATGAATTAATTGCCAAAATTAGGCTATCCCATCATACCATCCCCTCCATAAACTTATCAAGCTTAGTCTTGAAGCCAGATATGTCTTTTGCCCCCACTACTCCCCTTGGAAGGCTGTTCCAGAACTTCACTCCCCTAATGGTTAGAAACCTTCATCCTGTTGGAGTTTAGGTATGAGCTAGGCACTGGACATGAATTTAAGCAGCTGTGCACATGCTGAGAGAAGTTCAGGTTCTATGGGGACTTTATCGACAGAAACTTAGGTGCCAACGGGGTAAAATTTGGACTTAGGAATCTAAAGTGGATCTAAACCAAAAAGTCTAACTTCTCAAGGGACAGAAGTACATATACATGCCGCATTGGCTAAGCAAAATAAATAAGTGCTCTGTGTTTTTAAACTAGCACAACGGTGTTGGTAGAGATATTTTACAAGGGCTTGAGGGCTTCAAGTTAAACCTCCAGGTGTGCTGTAGGACTTTTGTAATGACAGATAAAAATAAGATATGTATTGTCTTTCATAGCAAAGATACTAAGAAGCTAAATCTGCCTTTAATTAAATGACAATATCACCACTTTTTTACCCTTTACTTTTGCTTCCACCCCCCCCTCAATATTTCATCATTATTCTACAAACTGTAAGTGTTCCCATTATTTCCTTACCAGTGCCTTCAAATGCTATTTAAATAGCTCTTCTACACCTGACAGCAGAAGCTGCAAGTATTTAGCTGCATAAAAGGGTAAAAGAGAAATGTTCATAAAATAACCTGCGTATCTTGGCAGCATTAGCACAATAAATTAAGTAGATTTTTGAAATCAGCAGTGCTGAGACTCACTGCCAAAGGTAGCATCTTAAAAATATTTTTCAGATTTGTGTTCTCTGCAGTGGATTTTTTTTAATTCAAAGATATGAGAAAATCTTAAGGTTATTTGATCAAAAATGATAAATTGTGATTTACTGTAGCTCAGTCCTTACTTAAAATGCCAAACATGACTTTCTCTCTCATGAATATAAGTACACTGTACTCTCTCCTGCTCATAAATACACATCTTAGAATATTTTGAACAGGAGAAAATACCTTTCATTTATTCTTATTCAGGGAGACTAATGAACAGTCTTACATACTGAGCAGAACTAGGAACAACAACATTTACCTGCTATTCCTGCTCTTAGAAAGCATTCCTACCCCCAAACCTATCCCACACCACCACAGTGCATGGAAAGATTATTCAAATGCTCCTAAGATGTTAATGCTTACATTATGCAGCTAATCAATTCCTTTTTTTCTACAATAGATTTCACATACTATTCTCCATGCTATGTACCATAGCTCTAATAGGGGCTGAAAAACTTGCCCAAAGTGAGAGCTTGATTTTTGTGACCAGGAAAAAGTAAGGTTTTCAAATGTGAATCTCATGGACCAATGTGAATGAAGGGAAACGTGCTTATACAGCACAGTACTAGTGTGTGCTGCATTATTTGAGGTACTACGGATGAGATGTTAAACATGATCTTTTCTTCTTTGTTTGGTATGGGCCCAGGTGGAAATGAAAGATCCGGTGACACTTTTTTTGAAAAGAGTAACTCCAACATCCTAGCCAGAGAGGATTTTGACTAAATTAGGCTCTACTTTCTAAGGCTGTATGTAGGCTATTGCTGAGCAAATAACGCATAATGACTGCTGCATTTGCCTACACACCATCACTGAACAAGAAGTGTCTAATTCATTTCTGTAAAGCATTTGGGGATGTCTTGAGTATGAAAGGCTCTATATCAAATGAAATTCTATTATTCTCTTTTAATAGTGTATCAAACAGAACACCATTTCTGTGCAGTTTTGAAAAGTCATTTAAGATATCCCAAGATAGATTACACCATCCTACAAGCTCATTGAGGTAAAAGTTGCATTTAGTGGTTGATTAGCTATTACCAAAAATGAGATATCAATGAAATTACTAGGGACTTGTCATTGAATTTCTTTTGAAAATGACAAAATGCCACAAAAAGATAGTATAATAAAACCCACATATTTGCGTTCTGGTCCATAGCTTGAAATTTATGGCTAATAATAAAGTAAGGAAATATTAATAAGAGGTTTTATTTAGAGATGTGCTAAACTTCCTCCAATTTATTAGTGCATATCTGCATATATAGCACAGTCACTCGTCACCACCTTGTTATCAAACCAAACTAAAGGACAATGATCTAAACAGCTTAATCCAAATCAAAAGAAACACTATGGTTGAGAAAAACATTACAATAGGTTTTACTATCCTTCCATTAGATTCACAGAAGAATTGCAAAAAGAGAAGGTCTCATCCAGTGCTTATTCACTACAACTCAAGTGGCCTGGATACGCCACATTTTGATTACTCTTGGGCTTCATTTGGGATACAGGTGATTTTCCCCTTCCACTCATATGTGATTCACATATTGTGATGTGCAACACTAGGACCTAAGGAATTTCAGGGCTCTGCTATCTTTCCAGACAGTCCTGATGTACATACTGTGACAGAATGCCAAGTACTCAGGAACAGGCAACCAGACAGGTTTTTACACAAGGGTCATCATTTTTCTTTAGAACACAGTGCATGATATGAAGCCGAACATGCTATACTGGCCAAGAGGGCATAATAATGCAGATGCAACTGTCTCAGTACTGAGTGTGACACTAATCTCGACTAAAGTCACAGCAGGTTGTGCAGTGCCACAGTCTCATGACAATGCAATATCAGGCTGTTCTATGTTTGCCTTAAGACAGCATATAGAAAGCATGTATCCCCAGGTTTCTCTACGTGCACTGGAATGGGTTAACAACAGGGAACAACAATGGTGTTTGAAGTGTACTGCAGCCTCCAACAAACCCATCAAAAAGAACCATGGCTGAATGTGTAGCTCAGAGAAAGACAAGAAATACAGATTCTCTGGAGGCAAAGAGAATCCACAATCCCTTGAGTGAACTGATGGCTGCTAATAACTAGCCCACTTCAATTGAGGAGTGTGCTTTGATCACCTGATCAAACTGCAGGAGCCTTGTTACCAGCTCCTCCCCTACACAGTGATCCTGGGTTTGAATGAAAGAGGCCATCTGCAAGTACTAATGCTGGTGGGTGGGATTTAAAGTAGTTATTTTTATGAGTCCAAGCTATTGTGCTTTATGTAGCAATATATATTCCATACACCAGTTTACTAATAACACAAGGTATAATCTGCCTCCTGCACTTTGCAATCATATTGTGCTTACCTGTTAAGGGCAGGATTGTGTGCTTTCCTTGCTGAGATGCACGTGGGCATGCAGGAAGCCCCTTATCCACATTACGCATTTGTTCAAGAGCAGGACATAGCAGCAGCCAAAACACTTAGGGCAGGTCTACACTACTGCCTAAGTCAATATAACTTACATCACTCAAGAGTGTGAAAGCCCCTCCCCAAGCAACACAAGGTTTGCGCTGTCCACACCGGCACTATGTCAGCGGGAGACACAAGCTTCTGCTTCTCACCGAGGGGGAATTATTATGCTGACGGGAGAACAATCTCTTGTCGATATGGCGTGTCTTCACCAGACATGCTACAGTGGTGCAGCTGCACCAATGTAGTGTCGTAGTGTAGACTCAGAGGAGCACAAGGACTGCTTGCTCTTGCTGCCCCCTTCCTAGTCTGGGCACAATCCTTTCCCCTAGTACAGCCCTTGTTCCAGCTCAGGTGGTAGCTAGGGGATTCCTCATGATGGCCCCACTTTTCTCTGTTCCACCCACATATCTTTTGCATAAGGCAGGACTCCTTTGTCCCTCTGGGTTCCCAACCCCACTTCTCAATGGAAAAGCACCAGGTTAAAGATGGATTCTAGTTCAGGTGGCATGATCACATGTCACTGTAAGACTTCATTACTCACTTGCCAGCACACACGTATACAGGAAGACTTACAGGTAAAACAGAGCCATCTACAGTCAATTGTCCTGGTTATGGGAGTCATCAAAATTCCAAACTACCATTAATGGCCCACAATTTGCATAATTACAATAGGCCCTCAGAGTTATATTTCATATTTCTAGTTTCAGATATAAGAGTGATACATTTATACAAATAGAATGATCACACTCAATGGATTATAAACTTTGTAATGATACCTTACAAGAGATCTTTTGCATGAAGCATGTTCCAGTTACATTAGCATATTTTCATAAAATCATATAGAGTGCAACGTCACAGGATCATTCTGTGCTAGTCTAATACTGGTGCAAACAATGCACCTCCCTGTATTTGAACAGACTGAGTGAGAGTTAATCTCCCTGGTGCTCCACCTGAGGTGGCAGATCTGCACCACCTCCTACCTAAGGGAGCCTGGGAGCTTAAATTCATAACTTTGCTAGACACTAAAAATCATGGTCTTAATAAAGACACTGATTTATGGCTTATTACAGCCATCTGTAACCCACTAATCCCCACCCCCTTTTCATCATATAACTGCAGAGGTGTTAATGGCCCACTTCACCTTGAACTGTCCCCTAGAGATGTGGTAACTATTTACACTGTCCTATCTGTTTGATCATGTATTTAGCTGTGGCACTCTGATGACTTTCCCAGACCCGAAGAAGAGCTCTGTGTAGCTTAAAAGCTTGTCTCTCTCACCAACAGAAGTTGGTCCAATAAAATTTATTGACACCTTGTCTCTAATATTCTGGGACTGACATGGCTACAACAACACTGGCTACAACAACCTTTACATAAAGTTCAGTTCTACTGTGAAAAGTGACAATGGTAAAAATAGCAACTTCTTGGTCCCGGTGTGTATTCAGAGTCAAATTACTTTTTTAAAAAAAAAAAATTCTGTCAGAGTTCATCTAGCTAGAGGAGTGAAAGCTAGATTCCTTCCTTTTCATTAGAGCAGGTTGCAAATTCACACTTGCAATTTTGACAACAGTTTGTCAGAATTTTTTTTAGAACAAAATGGGCTGAAATTTCTGACTAGAATATAATTCTGCTTTTGAAGCTATATGAAAAGTTTCAAATCTTCACAGAGATTTTGATTTTCAACAGTACAAAAAATAAATGAAAAATTTTGGATAAACTATGTCCCTTTTTTCAAACCAGCTCTATTGTTAACTAAGTTCCAAAAGCAGGTTCTTTACTGTCTGAAGAAGAGATGCCAGAGTTTAAGACAATTTAGTAGTTTCCAACGGACAAAAAAAACTTTAAATATTCTAAAACTGCTGCAACAAGGTGAATCTTGGTTGTCACCTTGGGTTCTTCTCTGTGAGAGGCGATCCAGGATGGTAATGTTTTTAGGAAGCTTGAATCGTTCAGATTTCTTTTTAAGTCTGGTACAATACAATGGCAAGACTGCTAACTGAAATTTAAGTGTTTGCTCCAATAAGGGTCTGTTACTGATTCACAGATAATTGTCTCTGTTTCATGTAAGCATTTATCTGTGCTTCGTGTAAGCATTTATCTGTGAATGTTTCAGGTCATTATTGTAGGAAAGTGCACATTCTGTTAGGACTTCAGTGTGCTAGATTCCCCTAAACAGATACTTGGTCATTATCAGAGCTCAAAATGACAAAACTGTCTAGCCCTATCCTCCTTTACTACACTAAATATTTTATTTTAACAAGTAGAATGACATTCTAGTCTCCTCTTCCCTCATTATGAGGCCTTATCATTAGCAGGGCTGTTCAATAATATCCAAGACTAAAAACTTAATTGTTATTATAATAACTTGTTTCTGTCTGATAGTCTAGCCCTTTGTCTTCAGAGCCAAAAGTTTGTCTTCAACTTACTATTTGTTCATCTGTCAACTATAAATTGGGTAACAGAAGTGTTTTTAAGATCAAATTCTAAAATAATTTAAAAACACAGACACATGATACTGATAAGGATTTCCAAAGGGATAAGTGTTTTGCCTTGATGCTGGATATTATAGAAGTCACTGACCTACAGTATTCTGAATATTTCTCTATTATTAGCACTGCTGCATTGGTTCTAATTAGTGCTCTCTCTCATTCTTCCTTTTCACAACAATGCAAAAACCTGGCTCCATGTTGCTACCTTATGAGCATGGCTCGGGCCATTAACCTCACTCACCTTCACTGACTCGGTGTGTGACCTTAACTCTGTCACATAGTTAGAAATATATTGTGCAATAGACACTGCAATGCAACATTTAGTATCCTTCTGTTAACATCACAAATTCTAATTCTAAGAAATTCTAGGTTTGTGGGATTTTTGTTAATAAAACTCTTGGGTTTTGAGGCAAACACAGAAACAAATTAGTTCAGATACAATTTTTCAGATACTTGTTCTGAGTAGCAACGAGTGCTGGATTGAGACATGGGGACTATAGGTCCAGTGCCTAGAGCCTTGGCTCCCAGAGTCATGTGACATCAGAATTTCAGCTTTCATTTGAAAAAAAATAATAATAATAGGTGTGAGGGTTAGCTCTCATTTGTGAGCAGCATGAAAACACGACCCAAGGTAATTCATGCAGTGATGTCTGTAGACATCTTCTAGCGGACAGAGCTGCCTGGCCCCCAAACCACCACCTCCTACTCTGGGTGAGGCCCCCACAACAGATGCTCAAGGGAAAAGGGAGCCTTACCACTACACCCACCACTGCAATGGAGGGAGTAAGGCAGAGTAGAGAAGTGGTCCCCACCTCCTGTGCACAGCCAAGGGATGGGCCCCAGACACTGAAGAAGGAGGCGTCCCACCTTCTAGCTCAGGTGTCATCTGGGTACCTGGGAGGAAGGGGATCACAGACACTACCTCATCTCCTAGAAGATGGGAGAGGTCCAACTACTGCTACCCCACACAGGGGTGAGGCTGTGGGGTCTGAAGGAATTTGGGGGACACACATCAGGGCAAGGTCCCAACCTGGGACATGCCTAGAGCCCCAGGATTATTTGAATCCTGCCTTGTTAGCTACCTGAGAGTCTGCATACATCTTGCAGCAGAGAGCGCCACCAAACCCCATACTACCAGCAGAACACACCAGGCCCTCACTGCTCTGACCAGGACAAGTCTGCATAACAAACCATGCTGTGCTAGGGCACAAACTACAGCCCGCTGTCATCAGTCAGTGGGAGTCTATTGAATTCAATTGGCTTTGGATCAGACCTTAGCAATGAGAGGCTTAGCAGCAGTAGGACCCAACAAACATGATGACTAGAACAAGGACACAGATTTTAGGAAGTTTTTTATTTTTAAGTTTGTACAGTATTTTTGATGCAAACAAACAGCACAAGAGAACAAGCGCATGGTTAGGTGGAGCATATGCATCCTGGTGTACCATAGTTATAAATGAACTGACTTGACTCGTTCCATTCAGTGTCTATTTCCAATGGTTTGACATTCACTCAAACTACCTAACTTCTCTTTGAGAGTCACTGATCCCTACACTTGCATTTCTTTATCTAAGGGGGTTCACTAGAACTGAGATGTCTTAAAGCACTGTAGTGTGCAGTGTGGAAAAGAAAGAGCAATTTCCTCCTCCATCTCTTTGATTGAAGAAGTTCAATGGCTCTATCTACACACACATGCATCTCATACTTCACAAACGTAATTCAAGCACTATAAGAGCTCCCTAAGGTAGTGCCCATTTAACAGAAAGATTAGAACAAAAACACTGTAGAAGTATCTGGAGGATTTTCCTGTTCAAAAAATGTGATCACTGATCATTCCAACATTATTTAGGAAACAACAATATATACAAAGAAGTGATTCAGATGACAATATCCCATATAGCACCACTTCCAGTCAAGTGTATTTTATATACATGTATGTTTGTTTTTATTTTGTCTCTAGGAGAAGCACAAAAGAGAAAGAGATGGCCAAATTGACAGAGTCGATGAGTGAGTACAAATAGGAAGTTCAACTATTCCCCCTCCCCTCACACTCATTTTGTTTTTTCAAACAATAGCACTAAAAAAATAGGAAATACTCCCTGGGAACAAAGATCTGTTCCAAGCCCACTAATCACTCCCACCTCCATGCCTGACTCATTCTTTTCTTCAACCCATCTTGAAGAAAAGACAAATTTCTCCTTCCTCACACCTATTCTTTCATTAAAGTAGATTTGGGTCTTTGTGGATTTAGGTCCTTATCCAGCTAAGTACCTAACTACATGTTTGACTTCAATGGAATTACTTTTAGTTCTAAAGTTGATAAGACTACTAAAGTCAAGCACATGCTTTAAGCACTACACTGGATCCAGGCCATAGCGTAAACTCGTACGTGCAGTACAGCCCCACTGAATTCAATAGGATTGCACAGGATGCACGTCTGCAGAATGTGCCCCATATGAATTATGCCCTCAGAGGTATGTGAGAGGTCTTTCAATGATTTCTTAGGGCTCTGGTACATGTACATTGTTTTGAATATGTAACCACTAACTGTAAGTTTGGGGCTTGTTCTATAATTTGAGGTATGGTTGATGAAGAATTGTCTATATTTTTTGTGAGCCTGGAAGGGTAAGACCCAAGTTCATAAGCTGACAAAGTTATTTCCCAATAGAACTGGGGGAAATTAAAGGAAGATCCTGGAAACTGACTATTTTTTCCCGGAAAGCTTAAATAAGGTGAATTTTAAAAGAGAGAAAAGAAAATATTTTACTCTGTCAGGCTAATGCTAAGATACAGTTTTACAAAAAAATGAAACTTGGGATTTGTCTGCACTTGAAAGTTGATCCAAGATTACAATTTTCCAGGTTAAGTGATCTGAAACTACTGTTCTAAAAGAAGTGCTGTGATGAAGTGGGAGTTTTTTGTAATATTTTTATGAGCCTATGTGTGCGCCTCAGTTTCCCTCTATACTTTGCACGGCTACCCCGTGAGGGGGGAAAAGATTATGTTTGGTCTCAGAGAAGACTAAGGGACTTAGGTAGCTGGGCAACACACTCCCCTGAGTGGACTGAATGGGTCATTAAAAAGAATGGTCAAAGGCTGATGTGTCTGCTCTGTCTCACCAGGACCACAGCCTCCTCCCTGCACCTTGTGCCTGCAGGAATCAGGTGTCACTGGCCCTACTGCAGTACAGGGAGCCTTCTGCAGCCCTGCTGTCATGGGAGTGAGCAAGCAAGGCAGCACAGAGAGGCGTGGTCAGGACTGCAAGGAGGAGGTTGAGCCCTCAACTGTGGGAGGAGGCCACCTTGCTGCTGAATGGCAGAATGGCTGCTGCCTTCTTGATTACCTGAACTCCCAATTATATGAAAAAAAAATCCATGTACTCCATGCTATTCAGATCAGGGCCAGCTGTAGGTTTTTTGCCACCCCAAGCAAAAAAATTTTGGCTGCCCCCCCCGTCCCAGCCCTGGCTCCTCCCCACACCCCCCTGCTGCCCCAGCCCTGGGCTTTCCACACACACACATACACACACACACCCCCTGCCGCCCCTGCACAGGGCTTCCCCCTTTCCCCCCACCAATGCCCTCCCCCCCACCCCGCTGCCGCTCCAGTCCTGGGCTCCCCCCTTCTCCCCCCACCTGTGCCCCCCCACACACACCTCCTGCCACCCCAGCCCTGGGCTCTCCCCCCTGCACCTGCACCCTCCTTCCACCGCAGCCCTGGGTCACTGGTAACTCACTCCCAGGGCAAGTCATTCAGCAGGAATTTTGGATGTGCACAAAACACTGACAGGATTGGTTCCCATATGGTTACAGAGCTGCAGTAAAGTGGAACAATTTTCAGCTTGTGTGATTGGAGGATATCTGGATGCATATTATAAGACTGTCCTCCATAAATGAGGAAAAGTTGAGGTGCCTTTATTATTCTTTTGTTCCACTCTTTCTTTCTATGGGAATTTGCCAGTGCAATATCACTGTCTTCCTTTTAAACAAACAAAAACAAAAAAGGCAATGGCTGTTGAAAATAGCAATTCCAGTCCTAATAACCACTGGGAAGCATTTCTTGCTCAATTTTATCCCACTTTTTCTACAGCAAGTTACAGTGGATCAGTATATTTGATTTTGGGAGAAATGAAGTAGCAGCTGCCCAAACTGAGCTTGAGCACTCCTGAATTTTGAGGTGTTCAAATCTGGAAGGCAGGTGCCGGGTGTGTGTGGGGGGGGCGCTGTGGGCTCCACGGGGGAGCACGGCAGCATGTATGCAGCAGCGTGTCTGGCGCTCAAAATCACTTGTGTAAATAATTTGCATGTACACAAGGAGAAGCCCTTTGAAGAACTGGTCCTAAGTATCTATTCATATTCTACAGGACTAGTAGATCTCCCCAACAAAAAAACGAGTTAAGAGAATCATGGGTCTCAAAAAGTATTCCTAAGCATTATGATGAACTGTACAAAGTACGACTTCTCGTGTGACATTTGAATACTGATGTGTCACATTATTTAGTCAGAAACTGAGATTGTATAACTTAACACAGATTTTTACTTTGCAAAATGAAATTGCAGAAACTCTAAGGAAGTTTTTGGGGAAAATTCTATGGCTTGTGTTATACAGGAGCTCAGACTAGATGATCACAGTGGTCCCGTTGGGCCTTGAAATCTACAAATAAGACATTTAGAAGGCTAATTCAACTGAGCTATTAGTCTGTGCCTAAAGAGGTTTAGCTCCATTTCTTTCCAACATATCCAGTTCCAAGGTACATTGTTCACCTTATCATGGTTTATTAACAGTAGAATAATTAGAGAAGTCTGTGTCATTCAGGTGACAGAATATTAATCTTTGTTTCCCATAAAATGTGTTTGCAGGCTCTCTTCTTATTCCAGCAAGGGAAAGGCCCTGTTATAACAGCTAATTACAAAAAGGTAGTTTCACAGTGGATACCAAGCCACTGCGGTGAATAGGGTGTTCTATTAAATTATATTAAATGGAACATGAATCACTGTTGATTTGATCCTGCACATACAGTTTGATAGAGTTCATTTCGAGATTTAAATTTCTCTGGGCAAATTTAAACTTAAAAACAAATAAAAGCCTGTGTTTCAATATATATATATTTTTTCTTCCAGATGAGATTAGCCTGATGCATGTAATGAATAGAAAAGAACAGAGAGGACAATACAATTGTAATAAAATGAAAATACAATCTCTTCTTTATGACAAAGGTTGAGTTTTGTGAGGAGAATGAAATTCTAAACTAGAACTTCATTATGCAGTAAAGCAAAGAGCTCTCTTGCCTCAATACAAATATGAACAGCATTAACAAAAGGATAGCAGGACTGTGAGTTTATAACTGTAATGAGAAATAACACTGAGGAAACAAAGACTTGCCTTAATCAGGAAACTGTTATTAACACAGTATTGCTGATCCCTACCATGCAAAAAAAATCTTGATCCAGCCCACCATCGTATTATATTTTAAAATAGTTGGAGTTTGTTTGTTTCCCTTATGGTTTTAAGCCTTTCAGGTTCACAATTTCAAGCTTTTCTCCACAACTGTGAGGGACAGAAACTTACTGGTTAAATGAATGTTGACCATCCCACATAATCATATGACTCCATGAGCTGGGCCTTACGAAACTCATCAGGTATCGTCAGAGTGGAAACACTTCTACCTTGCCAAGATGAGAAAACATTGGAAAAAAATAAACTCTAAAGAACTAAAGGCAGGCTGGCCAAGAACTGAATTCTAAGTAAAAGCAGTCATTTCCATTTGCCTAGGAAGCAACACACACATTATATTAAAAGAACACATTATATTAAAAGCTGAAAACTGGCAAGAACTCAAAAGTTAGGAAATACCCAAATTAAGGTTGCCCATGTCACTTTAAATCAGATCCCTTGTGCTTATATATTATGACACAATCTTTAATTACATCATCATATAGTACCATTCCCCTCCTCCAAGAGACCTACCTCATTCACTGCACAGGATGGACCTATTCTGGGGATGAATCAGCGTAGTGTAGTGACAGAAGCTGTTGTATGTAGGACCCTTGTTTCATTTGTTCTAGAAGCTGCAATGTGCGTGAAAAGCAAGGTAGGAGATTACAGGAAGAGAAAGATTGGTCTCATGGTTAAGGCAGCTGAATTCTGACCTGAAGAACTGGATTCTATCCTTGCCTTGGCGTCAGGTTCCTGTGTGATGCTGGGCGAGACACTTAAGCCAAACTTTTCACCGGTGATCACTAATTGTACATCCTTCATTTTTTCAGTTGCCAACTTGAGACCCTTGGGTCTGATTTGCAGAAGTGCTGAGCACTCACTATTGCAACTGAAGTCAATGGCTCTTTGGCTCTTTATTAAGTTCTATAGAATACTAAGTGGTCTGAAAAAAAATCAGGTCCCCTGGGTACCCAAAATGAGTGGGTACTTTTTACCTTAATCCCTGTGCTTTTTCAAAAGCTTATAACTTTAAAAATCCACAGAAATTTGGCCAGGGATGGCAAAGGGGACAACCCTTCTATTCATTTAACAGGTTGTTGTGAAAATAAACTAATATTTGTGAAGCTATAGTGATGAGCACCAGAGAAGCCCATGAAGAAATTATTAATTCTGTCTTCAGAGCAGGGTTTGGATAGCGTGCAGTAAATAAGGCCTGGGACCACACATTGAACAATGAGGAGAAAACAAAATACTGAATAGCTGCCCATTAAGTGAGCACTGTCCATCCTGTGCACTGAATGAGTGAAAAAAAATTGTATGTGATCATGTAATTAAAGATTGTATCATAATGCATACACACAGGGGGGACAAATTAAGGTTGCACCGGCTTCCTTAATTCTGGTATTTTATAACTGTTCAACATTTGATTTTGCAGTCTTAATAATGTTCTGTTAATGTGTTGGGAGGGCAGTTGGTTGGTTTTATTTTGGTTTTTGTATGTAATATTTATTTCTTATCAGCTTAAATTTTGCCAGAGATACTGAGCCCCTGGCCCTCCCTCCACATATACTTCTGTTGGAGTTGTGAGTGCTCTGCAATTCTGAAAAAGATCCGCTACACAGAAAAAAAACAGTAAGCTGGTGTTCGCTCAGGAGAAGAAAGGAATTTAAAAAATGACTCAAGCACTGATCAATTGTCTTCACACTGAGCAGATGACAACAGTGAAATGGTGCAGGAAAAGATCAGTGTTTCTGAAAGCTATACAAACCTGTCTGACCTGTTAGCAGGTTTATTGATCCATCAAACAGATAAGCAACTAATGGATTTCAGTTCTAGGATGTAACCATGGCATGATGAACACACAAAGCTGGTGAACATTTAAGGGAAGAGTGATCCTGAAATAATTGTATTTGAGATAGAAAAGAACAGCTATTCATAAGGTATTGCCATAAAACTATTGGATTTTAAAAACCCTAGACTTTGAGTGAAGGTAAGTTGCAAAACCCTGTAGAATCAATGACTGGCAAATCTTCTCATAGAAAAGTAAGAGCTAAAGGATTTGATGTGAAGGATAAATATCCCACTCTATCAGAACAGGGTCAAGTCTGAATTATTTTACACTCCTACCAAGGGGAGGTGGGTTTTGCCAGGCTACATTTAGTGGCTAATTTTTAAAAATCCTGTAACCTGTTATCAATTTAGTCATTAGGTTAGACTGTATCCTCCCATCACAATCTTCTATCTGGCTGCTCTGCTGCCCCTCTGACTAACATTAGGCATTCAGCACAAGATAGGAGGCACTGTACACTACAGCAATACTCACAAGTTACAATATCTCATGGGGCTTAAACACCTTTTATTCACTCAAGCTATGCTAGTTATAGACAGCCAGCTATCCCCACTCAAAATGCTGGATCTTCCAACTTTTTTAAAGACGTCTTTCCTTTTACCTTTATTTTAAAATGTTATATATTATAAAGAAGAGAAATAGAAAAAACACCAAAAGTTTAAAAAGAGCTATAAAAAAATCATAAAAAGTTAGAGATGGAAAAGACCTATTAGAACACACAGTCCATCTCCTTTGCCAATGCTTTGCTTCCTTTAGCCTGAATAAAACACTAAAAAGTGGAGAATTTAAAAAATCTCTAGCTATGAAGATACTGCCAGTTCCACAGAGAGGCTCTTCAACAGCCCAATATCACATTTTATGTAACTTTTTCCTGATATATAGCCTAAGTTTTCCCTTTCTTAGTTTCTGCCTCTTACTACTAATTATACCTTCCCCACACCCATGTCACACTAAATAATTCCTCTTCTTCATGATTACACCCTTCAGATATATGCAGGTATTTGGCCCCTTTAATAACCACACATTAAACTCTTTTAATCTTGCCTTATCATTCGGTCCCTTCAATCTCCTCGTCATTTTTGTGGCTCTTCTCTGAACTCACTCCAGTTTTTCATATAATCAAATTCACAATTATTTCTCTTAATTAAACATCCACATACACAGATTTGAGAGCTGGTGAAAAACATCAAGGCCCTCTCGTGCAGCTGTAAAAACAAGCACAGAGGGCTTACTTCCCTAATTGGCAATTTACCACCACCAACAAAATCCACATATATGAAGTGTTTAGAAATGCTGCTTTTCTCTCCCTCCCAACACAGGAGCAGCTGCAGAACTTGAGCATGCATCCCTGCCACAACCAGGAGCTGCTTTTGGGGGGCCTATGCCTTTAACTAGCAAGCTCTGGGCACTGGGGCAGCACTGCTGGCTTTCTCTTTGAGTTCTTGTTGTCAGTCTGTCGAATGAGGCCCAAAACCAACACAGACTTTCTACTTCTCTATGCACCCCCAAAAACTGATGTTTTCATTCAAGGAAATGACAGATGTTGCTGGGGACAGAAGACTTTAGCATCCACATTGACAAGAAACAAAAAACCACATTCCCTCTCCCCACACTTTAGGACTCTCACAGGTCATTTCAGTCCAGCCCAGATAACTACACCTGAGACCTGGGCACTTCTAGTCACCCTTCCTGACAATGTGAGTACAAGGGGCACATGCAATGTAACTGAGGCCTTGTCTACACTACAAGACTATTTCGAATCAACTTAGTTCGAATTTGTGGATTCGACCTTATGAAGTCGAATTTGTGTATCCATACTAAATACACTAATTCGAATTTCTGAGTCCACATTCACGGGGCCAGCGTCGACTTTGGAAGCAGTGCACTGTGGGAAGCTATCCCACAGTTCCCGCACTCCCCGCTGCCCATTGGAATGCTGGGTAGAGCCCCCAATGCCTGCTGGGGGAAAAAATGTGTCGAGGGTGGTTTTGGGTAACTGTCATCATTGAACCGTCAATCACGCCCTCCCTCCCTCCCTCCCTCCCTGAAAGCGCCTGCGGGCAATCTGTTCGTGCACTTTTCTGCTCAGTGACAGCGCGGGCGCCACAGCACTGCAAGCATGGAGCCCGCTGCGATCATCGCCGTTTTCTCCTCCTCGCACTTTATTGTCCACCTCTTCCACAGTCAGCTGATGAGAAATCGGGCTACTTTTCAATGGTGCTGCAAGCACTGGGGGACCATAGGGGACGTTTTGCAAACATCAACGTTGGGTGGCTGGGCAAGGTTCATGATGCGTGTGTTTTCAGGAACTGTGGGCTGTTCAGACGCCTGCAGGAAGGTAGTTTCTTCCCGGACCACGAAATAACTGTTGTGGATGAGCAGATTCCTAAAGTCATCCTCGGGGACCCAGCCTGCCCGCTAATGCACTTGCTCATGAAGCCCTATACAGGCGCCTGGGACAGCGACAAGGAACTCTTCAAATACCAGCGAGCAGTGTGACCTGTGACTGTTCAGTTTCTTTACAGAGAAGCTGAACCTGCCCCTGTTTCTTTACCCACTGACTGTTGACTCTCCTCTTCGGTTACATACCCCGTTCACCCCGTTTCCCCCACTTCCAACACACGTGTAAACATAAAATACATGTCCCATTGTTACTGAAGAAAGGTTTCTTTATTCATGACTTTGCGTTAAAGGGTTGAAACTGGGAGGCAGACTGTGCTGGGTAGGGTGTGCCCAGTGATGTAAAGACCGCCTCTAAACTCAAGGAATGACAGGCTCCTGCTCCTAGAGCAGTCCGCAGTGCCGGAATGCTTCTTTCAACGGAGCCTGCCATCCCTCTTTATGGAATTCTGTGTGCGGGCGGATATGTGACCTTGTGGTGGAGGAGGACGGATACAGATTCCTCAGCTGCGTGACTCAGCGGTCCAGGACAAGGACCGCTGTATAAGATCTGTAACCGCCCTCCCCCGCTACAAAGTCACATCCCCCCCGCCCACACAGAACCTGGAAACCACCTCCCATACCGACCATGGTGCCTACTGACTGCACTGTGTGTGTGACCCGCTGCTGATCCTGCCCCCGTGTCTGTACCCTGGGAAAGGTGACAGTCCTATGCAATTAACAACCCCCTTCCCCACGCCCCCCATTCAAACACAGTCTTCTTTGAAAAAACATGACGGAAACAGTAATTAACAGCAAAGTATTTTTATTACTTAAGTAGACACTCAGGGGATGGAACTGGGATTGGGACTTGTGTGAGTCCGGAAGGGAACGACTTCTGCAAATGTAGGGTATGAGAGCTTTTTGGTACTTGAGCACTCTGCTGGGGTGCAGTGACAGTTTACACGGCCTCTGGCGCCCCTCCTTCTGGTTATTTTGGGTGAGGGGGGTATGGGACTTTGTGGCGGGGGAGGGCGGTTGCAGATACACTGCAGGGGGGCTCTGTGCTCCTGCCTGCAGTCCTGCAGAACATCCACAAGGCGCCTGAGCGTGTCCGTTTGCTCCCTCACTAGTCCAAACATTGTTTGAGTCGCCTGCTTGTCTTCCTCACTCCACCTCTCCTCCCGTTCGCTGTGTGAGCGCTGGTACAGAGAGACGGTCTCCCTCCACTGGCTCTGCTGGTCCGCCTTGGCTAGGTAGCAGCCCATACGTTCATCGAACATCTTGTCCCTTGTCTTTTTCTTTCTCCGCCTAATCTTTGCCAGCCTCTGCGAGGGGGATGCTGTGGCAGGTCTGGAGACAGTGGAAGCTGTGAGATGGGAAACAGGGAGTGAATTCCTTGCAAAGATACATTTTTGCGAACAATTAACTGAGTCTAGGCTGTCTCTGTGAATTCTGGGTTGAGACCCCTGTGCCTGCTGGGGCACAAATAATTTTCGTGGTGGATTCTGGGTAAATGTCACCAGTCATTCCTTCCTCCGGGAAAGCAATGGCAAACAATCATTTCAAGCCCGTTTTCCCAGAATTGCCCTGGCATACGCCATAGCGTGGCAACCATGGACACTGTTTTGCCTTTTGTGTATGTCATCGTATGTGTACTAGATGCCGCTGACAGAGGCGGTCCAGCAGCGCTACACAGCAGCATGCTTTTGCTTTTGCATGACAGCAGAGATGGTTACCAGCCATATTGTACCATCTACCATACCATAAATTGGTAATAAGATGGTAATAAGATGGGCATGGTTACCTGTCCTTTTGCACTGCACCATTTGGTGCTGTCATAAGTGCCCCTGGCCGAGCAGCCAGGGGCGCAAAAGCAAAAATTGGGAATGCCTCCCTGAGTCAATCCCTCCTTTTTGGTATCTAACAATAGAATCAGTCCTGCCTAGAATATGGGCAAGTGTACTAGAGAACCACTGTATCAGAGAACCAGAGAGCACAGCTGCTCTGTGTCAGATCCTGCATAGATTATGAGCTGTATGCTATTCACAGGCGGTGCTCCTGCAACAACCCCACCTGTTGATTCCATTCTTCCCCCAGCCTTCCTGGGCTACCATAGCATTATCCCCCAACTTGTGTGATGAAGTAATAAAGAATGCAGGAATAAGAGACAGTGACTTGTTAGTGAGAAATGAGTGGAAGGCAGCCTCCAGTTGCTATGATAGTCCACATAGGACATTAAGGAGTGTGGAGGAGAGGAGCCCAGCATCCTGCTGCTAGTCCAGGGGCAATTGAATCTTTTCTTTACACATGAAGGGTGGGGGCTGATGAAGCTCAGCCCCCTGTTGCTATGATGACGATGGTTACCAGCCATATTGTACCATCTACCAGGAAAAATTAGGTTCACCTGACACTGGGGAACCTGACAGATAGTAGTCGGCATGGTTACCAGTCCTTTTGCACTGCCCCATGTGGCAATAGGCTGATGATGAGGACAGGTACCATTCATTTTGTACCATCAGCCATCCATAGCGTGGGGGAAGCAAGGATGTTGGTGTTGATTGCTGCACCATCGCGTCTATCTGCAGCATTCAGTAAAGATACGGTGACATGTAAAAGAGTCAAGAGAGGATTGTTTTCCCTTTCACTTCTGGGGGTGGGTGGGGGGGTGCGTAAATTGCCGAGCTATGCCCTGACCCACCGCGGACACTGTTTTTGTCCCTAGAAGCATTTGGAGCTCAGCCAAGAATGCAAATCATTTTCGGAGACAGCAGGAACTGTGGGATACCTTGCGTCCTCAGTCCCCCCTCCCTCCATGAGCGTCCATTTGATTCTTTGGCTTTCCGTTACGCTCGTGTCGCAGCAGCGTGCTGAGTCTCTGCTATGCCGTCTGTCCGGAGATTTTTTAAAAATACTTTGGACCAGGCGTAACATTACAGTAATTCCCCTAATTAGATGCATGAGTCTCCTAGCGAGATCACCATGAGGACGGGCACTGAAGGAGATAGAGAGCGCATGCTGCGTGAAATCTATCACGAACCACGGACCGATGCAGCCGTGGTCGGGGAGGCAATGCTCCCTGAATACCGCATGAAAGCTTCGCGCGGAAAAGGGTGCTATCACGGAGCACCCAATAAGGCAGCTCTCCCCAGGAACCTCCTGCTGATGCTTATCGATTAACGGAAGGAGAGCTTCGTGGAGATCTCCCAGGAGGATTTCTGTTCTATCACCATATATAGAGAGACCTCCTTCTCACACACTTCAGATTCCTGTTATATTAAGAATAAAAGTTAACATGGTTAAAGCACTTACCGACTGCTCCTTCCCCTGATTCAGGATCCGGGTTCATGGCCGTGGAGGGTTGGTAGGGGATCTCCGTGACGGTGATGAAGAGATCCTGGCTGTCGGGGAAACCAGCGTTGTAAGCGCTCTCGCCTGCCTCGTCCTCCACAAACACTTCCTCATCTTCCCCGTCTGTGAACATCGCCGAGGAACTGTCCGTCGACACTGTCCCATCATCAGAGTCCATGGTCACTGGTGGGGCACTGGTGGCAGGCTCCGTAGCGTCCGTTTGCCGCTTTGATTTTTTGGTAGCCTTGTCTGGGGTCCTTGGTTTTCACGTGGCGATGCGTTGCATGACGGCTGTATCCTCTGTCTGGATCATGGCTTTGGAGACCTTCTCGTAGGTCTTTGCATTCTGTTTGTTGGAGCGCAGCTCCGAAAGCACAGACTCCTCGCCCCACACACCGATTAGATCCAAGAGTTCCCGGTCAGTCTAAGCCGGGTCCCTCTTTCTATTCAGAGATTACATGAACTCCTCTGCTGGAGAGCTCTGCATTGCTGCCGGTGCTGCTGAGCTCGCCCCGATGTCCAACCACAAAATGAGATTCTAACTGTCCAGAAAGGAAAAGGAATTCAAATTTTCCTGGGTCGTTTCCTGTGTGGCTGCTCAGAGCATCGAAGCTCGGACTGCTGTCCAGAGCGTCAACAGAGTGGTGCACTGTGGGATAGCTCCCAGAGCTACTAAGTTCGATTTGCATCCACACCTAGCCTAATTCGAGCTAGCCATGTCGAATTTAGCGTTACTCCACCTGTCGGGGTGGAGTACCAAATTCGAACTAAAGAGCCCTCTAGTTCGAATTAAATGGCTTCCTGGTGTGGACGGTTGAGCGGTTAGTTCGAATTAACGCTGCTAAATTTGAATTAAAGTCCTAGTGTAGACCAGACCTGAAAGGCAGTGAATTTAAAACAGATAAGAGGAAATGCTATTTCTCACAACACACAGTTAGCCTATGGAACTCATTGCTGAGAGAGAGAGAGGAGAATTATAGCGTTTAACAGAAGTCTAATAAGGAATGGATGGTATATATGAATATCCAGTTTCATAATAATACAGATTTTATAAGAGAGGTTTTGGAAGGGATATAAAGTTTCACATTTAAGAGGATAAAACCTCCTGCTGATGATAGCTCATCCCAATTGATTAGACTCTTCCTGTTGGTATGCATACTTCCACCTTTTCATGTTCTCTGTATGTATAAATATCTCCTGTCTGTGTGTTCCATTCTATGCATCCAAAGAAGTGAGCTGTAGCTCACGAAAGCTTATGCTGAAATAAATTTGTTAGTCTCTAAGGTGCCACAAGTACTCCTGTTCTTTTTAGTCAGATCCAGTATGGCTCTTCCCATCTTTCTACATCTTCAGACTACAGAATGTCATAATCCAGCCTCTGTGTTGGACACAGTATCAATTTAAGCCAGCACTGGTCAGAGCTTCCCCATGTCTAAAGCAATGTGACTGCCAGGCAATTACATTTAAACCCCAAAGGCTTATGGACCTGACCAAATTCCAAAGGATGCTCAAGGCAATAGATTCTCAGTCTGTTGTTCAGCTATGGCACCCATGAAACATTATAAAACATACACTAGCCACCACCACAGTGGCTCTCACATAGCCCCTTTCTCCCAGTTGCCAACACAGGCGTCTATGGTTCTCAGATGCCTTGATTAAGGTGGACTATGGTGGACACATGATTGACCAATAGCAAAACAATTCTTGTCCTGAAGCAGACAGTTTGAAACAAAGTTTCTATAGACTTATACCTAGGCTATATTACATGCCAAATGATCCCTCTTCTCTGCCTCCCTAGCGACCACCAAAATATATTTAAGGGAGTTATTTAGGGTAGCAAATCACTTCATCAACTAGAGTGTCTGAAGCCCACAGCAGAATCTAGTACTACTCACTGCAAGGGGCTTTCATCCTTCTTTGAAGAAGGCTACACACATGAGAAAAAGAGGTAAAACCATACACAAATGCACAAAACCTTACCACCTTCCTCCCCAGATTCCTCATTCAAAAAAGGAATTCTACTTCCCACCTAAACTCATTCTTTATTCTAACTCTCTCTGAAGAAACCCCCTCCTAGATGCAGTGGACCTTGCCAGTGTCAAAATCTAACTTTCCTGATCAAGCTTATTAAGGACACAGCCAATATCTGTCACCAAGCACATCTGTCCACAACCAAAATCCCAGATCAGGTTTCAGGCCAGGATGGACTATTTCTGTTTCCCATGCATAAATAAGAGTCTCCTGCTCTTCAACCTTGCCACAGCATACATAAGATCAGTCATAAGATACGGTTATCCTGCCTGAGAGAGGTTGTTTGAATCCTTCCTCAGGAGCTGTATTTAGAGTAGTGATCACTAACTACACCATGGCTCTGACCTATTGGGTACCACAGAATTCTGTTCTCTCCCTGTCCTGTGCTATACTGACATGCATTCACTAAGAGAAATAATGAGATTTCAGGGGCACCAACACCAAAAATATGTCTGTCTCCTAGAGACAGAGAGAAAAGCTGTTTTTCTGCAGGAAAATTTCCATTTGCCAAAAATATTCAATTTTCCATGAGGAATATTGAAATGGCAGCTCCCTGACTGGCTGTCTGGAAGGCTCGTCTCAGTTTCTCTTTCTACCGTCTATGTCTGCTCTTCTAAAATGGATTTTTTTTTAAATCCCTTCCTGTGACAAATGTTGCATTTTTTATTTTTCGGTCCAATTCAGCACAGAATTTTTTTCAAAACTACCACATTTTTGTGGGAATGGATTTCCATTTTCTTGCCAGCTCTCTCTCTAAACAAGAATGCAAGACAAGGAACAATTTTCTGTATGTATGTACGTTCACTGAGGTCACCTTAAGATATTTGCATTTAGCAGAACCCCTCCGCATATTTGGCCTGTATAATCACACGCTTCCAACTCACCTACCATAATCATAGAGCTCACAGATAATACATAAAGCTGTATGAAGCCATATCCTACTACAGTTATTGTAGATGATTGATACAGAGAAGATTATGCACCCAAATCATGACATTTAAAAAACTCACATCTTCATTTCATTCATAAGAAAGAGAATGATTGTCACAGCCTGACATGTTTATCATTGTCAAGCTGAGCCAGCTATTATATACAGTAGATTTCCTCTATCACTCCTAGGAACTAATATAATGGGATCATGTCTTATGTCAAGCAGGGTTTTCTAATCTAACTACATCAAAAGGACAAAAAAAAATAGCACAATTACTTGTCCTTAGAAACAGCACATTTCAGTTTAGTTCAGAGAACAGATACCACAGTTTGGAACATTTGGGATGCTGTTTTATTGATCTGTTTGCCTCTTTATTTGGCTAGCTGGGTAAAGGTTGGTCCCACCAAATCTACAAAAACATAAAATGGTATTTGGAGTTCACATTTCCCCTATAGTTGCTCTTTTGTAGGTCAGGAAAGGACTAGCTAGAGTATTCCTGATCAAGTCAACTGGTTCCTAGGGGCTATTGCTTCAAATGTTAAGAGTTGGGGGGGGGGCTTGTGTGTGTGCCAATTATCTATTTAGGGGTGTATTACCAGCCAGTATGTAAGACCCAAATAATTCTAGCTGTTGTATTAATCTGTGGCTGAATATTTCTTATTTGTAGGACCCATACCACTAGATTTGCTTGACTGAAATGTCCGTTATCCACACAAAAATTCTTTAAAGATTTGTTTATATGGTGAGCTGGCTACTGATGTGCAAAGGGGACAAATGGCCTTGTGCAGTAGCCTGAATGTGTTTCTGTTATCCTTGAGTAGGCTTATAGGTTCCAATTCTGCATGTAACTCTGTATAGGCAGACACCTGTGCTTCCGTGTAGTGTCACTGATTTTACTGTGGACACGGGGGTCCACTTGCATGGAGCCAGTTGCAGTATTAGGGCCTTAATTACCATGTTCTGCTAAATTACCTTCTTTGGGGAGGATGGGCATGCAAATGCACAACAGCTATGCAAGGCTTGATGTCTTCTCTGCTCATTAGTTTTATGCCTCTACTGTAATATACTCTGGTTTGCATTTTGCCATTTGAATATGCAATGGTTTGATATCTTAACATATCTGCAGATGAAAATGAAGCCTCAGCTAGGGATCTTTTAACACAAAATTGTGATGCAACTTGAATTTATAAACTGCTACATTTGATTTCTTCTCATTTGAAGAAAGTAAATTGATTGTTGAATAGAGCTGGTTGAATAGTATAAAAACCTGTTTGCAAACAGTTTATTAAATTAGGAAGCAGGTTTTGAGTCACACTATTTGCACCACCTCTATTATTCACTGTTCATGAACATTTGCACAGCTCCATACAAATGCTCATGAAGTACGAGTACGGAGTCCATAATTGATGATCATTTAATTTTCAAAAATGTATTTGGAGTGTAAGTAACTTATAAAGTTTAAGGTAATTCAGTCAGAATAGGAATGTAACCATGTGCCTTATGTTACCAATTACAAAGCTTTAATAGAAAATTACAAATAATCAACTGAATGAAAATTGTGGACAGACTATGCCTGACCCAAAGTCTATAGAAATCAATGGAAGGATGCTCATTGACTGCAATGGGATTTTCATCAGATACCACCAAACAGTCCAAAGCATAAACATGGTCAGAAAAACTATTTGACAAAATTTTTCAAATATGCACCATTTGCAATGGATTACAACTTCCACCCTGAACATCCCAGTGACTTTGCAGGCAAGTGGTTGGCCCCTTCCCTCTTGCTAGGAAACTCATGTGCCAACCAGTTGCCTCACTCCCTCAGCTCCCATTTTGGCAGTTGGAAAGTAAGCTGCCTTCTCCCCAGTCCCACACCACCAAATCCCTGGAAAAAAAATTCAGTGTAGATCTCCCATTCAGCAGTTCAGAAATGCTCCTGTCCTGCTGCTGGCTCTTTAAAGGCACTACATAAATAGGGAATCTCCATTCCAGGACTGAATGGAAATTTTCGTAGAGCTTCAGTAGAAACAAAAGCTGAACAGTGCAGTCTAATTTCTTTGCCAAGCTAAGTGAAATGCAAACCTTAAACAAACAGCATGAGAGGTGAAAAGTCAATTAGATTTTAAAAATGCATTCTACTTCAATCATCTCAATAGTCAACTGTAACCTTTGTAAGTTTTGTTTCTTTTGAATACACAATTATCTTTTCTGAACATTCTGAAATAGACAGTAGTAGTGATAATTAAAATTATTTAAGCACAAGATGAGGCCCAAACCTGATGAATTATACAGAATTCATGATGCTCATGTATAAGGAAAATGATTGCTTGAAAATGTCTATTTTTAATTTCAATAGTGCCATTAGATGCAGCTTCTTTTTAAAATGAGGAACTATTTTCAAACATGCCACTAGAACAGAAGAGAGGTGTACCTCTGTGGCAAAGTCACAGAGTTTAAAACGAAACCTCACTGAGGGTGGGGGGGGGGGATGAAGGAAATACCCTCATCTTTATTGAGAGATTATAATTTCAAATTAAGTCTGCATCATGTGTTACTATAGAAACTTCCATTTTGTGGCATGTTTGTGGAGAAAATAGTCAAAAGTTGCATTTTAATGAAGGCAAATAGCACATTTTCTTCTTCAGGGTAACAAAATAAAATAGAACTTTTATTAGAAATTAGAAAATGGCAAGCTAATTAAGGTCATGAGGAAGGGACATTAAATCCTGAAGTGACATATGTCATGTTAATTTTCAGCTGCATCTCCACCTCACAGATTATGTATTAGCTACTGCAGAAGACTGATGGATTGAGAGGCTTGTTGCCATGGTGATATTTGCTGCTTTGCTGGTATTCCCTACAGAAAGTAAAGGATTTTTTTTCCTCCTCAGTTAGACAAATTGGCTATATATAGCAAGAGATGTTAGCGAACCGAAACAGCAGAGTCTGGTAGGGGGAGGCTGAGAGAGAGACTGGCATTTATAAATCTAAGGAACCACAATAGATCAGAAAGCTATGGAGGGGGGGAGGTTTGAAACAGCATTTCTATTATTTCTCCCTCTTCAGGATGAGTGAGGAGAGCAGAAGATAAAAAGGCAGTGTTGCCTAAAAGAAGGCTACAGCTCCCATTGGTTTAGTCTGCTTGAGATGGGTTATAGCCTGAGGCAAAGCTAAGAGCTAAAAGCCTCTCAAGTGGGCACTGAAACAATGGAATTGCTTACCACTGAAACTGTTAGTGTAAATTGCAGTTTAAGTTACAAATATACATTTTTTTTTTTAAATCTTTGCTTACAAGGTTTTTAAGGCAAGGTGTTGATACCATTTCCACCCATTTCTTGGCATCGTGAAAGTGCTGTAGTCAGATACTAAACACTGTATCTTATGGTTAAAATCTGTTGCTCCGAGGTGTGGGAAGTGTGTGACAGTGTGGTTTAATTTTTAATATTAGCCCATCTCAGCCAAATTTCTAAAGACTATTGTGGAAGAAAAGGCAAGGTATATTTTGCTTTGATTTCCCACTCCCTCAGCCCCCTTCACACACACAGATGCACTAAGGAATTTACAGCATTTGCTCTGTGGTTTAGCAAGCTACAATCCCATAAAGACATACTGGGCAGTTTTCACTGCACCCAGTGATGAGTTAGAATATAGCATTTAAATGTTTCCTATTCCTTGTCATGCCTATATTACAATTATATACATCACCATCAGCTTACAGTGGGCTGTACAACAGGCAACATATAGCAAATAATTAAAGTCCCTGCCCTGAAGGGTTCACAGTCCTAAGGCAGGAGAAAGAAAAATGCAATAAGGAATAAGCACAGGATGACTAGTGATCATTAAGGTTGGAATACTGAGAAGAGGGATGACTCTTAGTGGACAGCCCATTGACTGATGGGCTGTTTCACATATAAGGGGCATCACGACAGAAGGTGTCTTAAGGTAACAAGATGAAGGAAAGCACAGAGTATACTCAGAGTCAAAGTTATGGGGTACTTTTGAAAGCAAAGAGAAGCTTGAATTTAATGGAGAGAGGAATCCAGTGCAGAGACAGAAGGGGGGCACAGGCAGAATGGGGAATGCGGGGGAAAGAATGAGCTTGACACCAGCTTTTCTCAAATTGTTAATTATGTTATTAGACGGAAGAAATAACCAGATCATGGGATAGTGTCTTAGCAAATAGAGAAACTCAAAGGAACAGATGAGGGGAGAAGGAATGAGAACTCAAAAGGATTACACTAAAATTATAAGCTTTGGGGACAGCCATCATGGAACTTGTGCTCACAGTGATACAGAACTGGGGGTAAGGAGAAGGCTTGGGAGGAAAATAAACTCACTTGTAGCCATGTTGAGTTTGAGGTGTCAGACACATCCAGGAAGAGAAAAATGGCTCTAGAACTGAACAGAGATCATTATTTAGGCGTTATAACTGAAAAGCAGTAATAGAACCTACAGGATTTAATGAGATCCTGCAGGAAGATAACATAGGTTGAGAAGTCCAGGAGATCTGAGGGATTCAAATTCAAATACAGAGAACAGCTGGTATCCCCAAAAGGGAGAAGACAGACAGAAAGGAAAGGAGATAGCAAAGATTGTACAGCACCATGAGTGTGTGGAAAGAAAGGGACAGATCAGCTCTATTAAAGTAAACAGATCAAGGAAACTATTAATAACTTGAATGGGAGCTGTTTCAAAGAAGTTAAATGAGTGAACGCAGGATTGCACAGTAGCAAATCATAGACCTGGAGGAAAAGAATGCAAGGCTTCAAGATGGACTATTTTCTCCTTGGCAAAGCATCTCATAATTTTTACCTCCCCAGGAAAGACACTTGATACTTTACAAAACATTAACTAGTTAATCCTCACAACTCTGCTGAGACATACCATTGCGGAAACCACAGTGTCACATTCTTCCTACTCCCAACTGTATGCCATGAATTCAATGGGGGCAGCTTGCCTACATAAGGACTTGTAAAGCTTGTTTTCATGGGTTACAAACTCTGAGGATCTAACATAGAGATGGTTGGGAATTTTTTGATGAAACACTGTCAGAAAAATGCCGATTTGTTGAAACTGAAAGTTTTCACAGAATTGTATAAGTTTGAACAAAGCTCTCAAGTTCAGAATGGCAGGCTGACCAAGAAAGAGACTAGAGTAGCTAATCACCTGGTGGCTAAGGCACTCAATTGGGATGTAAGACCCAGATTCTAGTCCATGCTCTGCCTGTTACAGAGTGCCCTAACCACCACACTACAGTCAGTTTCTCTCTCAATCTCTCCTGTTACAGCTGTTCCATGTCAAATAATTAAATATTCATAGGGTCAGTGAGAAGCTGATTCTATAGCCTGGTGGCAGCGGCATTCATCTGGGATATGAGACCAGGGTTCAAGTTACTGCTCCAAATCAGAGCCTTGAACCTAGGTCTCCTACAGTCCAGGCAAGTGCCCTGACGGGGGGGGAGAAAGGAGGTTCTAGCCTCACACAATTTTTAAAATGTCACGTTGTTCTGATGCAGAACAAAAACAAATTTCAAAACATCAAAAAAAAATTGGAAAAGAAAAAAAACTTCTGGTTTTCCTGCCAGCTCTAAACCATGTTCCTATACAAGTCTATACAATAATGTGACAAGAGTTTCAATGGCAAACTTTGAGAGTCTTGTCACACCAATTCCAAAGATCTACATGGGGTATACAGTAGCAATCATCCCTTGTCAGGAAAGTGAGAACAGAACACCACATGTGATGCCTTAGTTCTGATCTACCACCAATACTAGGGAAGCTACCAGGAGTATCTATTATTGATTCACATCGCTTAGAATCCATTTATAGTGGTTACCTGTTTGGAGATAGAATAATTTACACTGTCATGTAAATTATTCTTCGTCTGTGAACTACTGACCCAATATATAGAGGTACTGTGCATGCACATGAAACTCATCTACTGAAAATCCTTGGGGATTCTTTTTTGTTATTGACAACAAGTTATTGCCCATGTGCATTAACCACTTTAACAAACAGTTTAGTTATTCTGTGGTTTATTTTCTCCCTAAAACACCCCAAGGCAATAATCCATACAGTAAGGATTAAAGGCCTAAAAACTTTCAGTTTAAAATAAAGTTGTTTCTGAGCTACAGAAAGCATCTCTTTTAAAAACATGCTTTCATTATTTAAAATTATTCATTATTTATTGAACTACTGATTTATTACAGCGGTGCAGTGGAGGAATAGTAAATTTACCCTGGCCTGAGACTTTCTGTCTCAGATTTCAGAACAGAGCAAAATTTACACTGACAAAAGGGATGTATGATATCAATATGGAAACACATTCACAGGAATGTATTGTCAAAGTTAGTCTCAGGACTCACAGTTTGTCAGACCACTCTGTTTTATTAGCACAGTGCTCTGCTAACAACACCCAGATAATGTGAGCCCCCATGCAAGACCCAAACAGTCTTATTTATACAGATAAAAGGGCACAAACTAAACAAAGGGATAAAGAGCAAAATTGTAAAATTTACCTGGGGCACAGCATGCATATCCTACTTCCTACCTAACTCTGATCGATCTAAGGCTAATACTTCACCAATCGCCCTTAAGTGCAGCAATTGTTCTACCTTAATGTCTGCTTTCCTGACACCTGGATTGCAGCATTCTTTTCATTTCTACTTAAAGCCACATACAGCATTCTTTAATTCATTCTATTTCTTTAATATAATTCATTTCACTTTCACACTGTATTACACACACAAAATTATGTGAAAGACTTAATAAGGTTCAGAAGTCAACCACTTGAAAGTTAGGAAATACCAGAATTAAGGTTTCCCTTGCAAACTTAATATAGCCTCTTGTGCTTATTAAGTTTCCTCCTGGGGGGGTTCTCCTAATAGTCTCTAAGTGCTTCACAAACACTAATGAATTTGACAAACTCCATTTCAAGACAGGAGACTATTATCCCTGTTTTACAGAGAGGGAAACTGAGACAAGAGGACAAAGGGTTAGATTCACAAAAGAATTTAGGTGCCTAACTGCCACTTTAGGTACCTAATCCCAGAATCAGGCCTGACTGGGATTCACAAAACCTCCATACAGGGTTCAGGGCAGTTGAAGCCACCTAAATTTGCTCAGCCCCAAAATTTTTGCTGTGAAATTTCCCTAGGTGCCTATGTTTCTGCCTCAGAGCACATGCACTGCTACCCCCCACCAGGCATCCAGATGCCTTAGCCCCAGTGTGATGAACAAGTCAGGGAGAAGTAGATTTCCTCTGCCTAACTTGTCTGTGAGGCCTAATCCAGTAAGCATGCTCAGACCTCACCTACCAGATGGGGCCCCAGTAGGCAGACTTACACAAAACATAGAGGGAGAGAGAAAGTGGAGGCAGTGCCATCATCCACCTTATAACTTCTAGGCTGGTGGTTTGAGCCCCCACTTCAAGTCCCCCTTCCACCTGAGGGGGAGATGGGATTTTAACTGGGGTCTGCCACCTCTCAGTTGCATGCCCTAGCCATTGGGCTACAGGATATAAATAAATTTGGGGCTCCAAGCATAGAACTTTGCACTTGTCTTTATTGAATTTCATCTTGTTGATTTCAGACCAATTCTCCAAAATACTTGCAACCCCTCCCAGTTTGGTGGTGTCTGTAAATTTTATACACATATTCTCCACTCCATTATCCAAGTTGTTAATGAAAATATTGAATAGTGCTGGACTCAGGACAGACCCTGTGGGACCCCACTAGATACAAGTGGTTCACTGACAAACTGGGAGGATGTAACTACTCTAGGAGTTCGGTCCTTCAACCAGTTGTGCACCCACCTCATAGTAATTTAATCAAGACCACATTTCCCTAGTTTGCTTTGAGAATGTCATGTGGAACTGGGTCAAAAGCTCTACTAAAATCAAGATACAGCACATCTAGTGCTTCCCCCCTATCTCTGGTGAGCAGATGTCCTGATTTTATAAGGACAGTCCTGATATTCAGGGCTTAGATGCCTATATAAGACATTTCCCCCCCACACACACAGCCTGTCCTGATTTTTCACCCTTGCTGTCTGGTCAACCTACCCCACCCACTAAGTCAGTAACCCTGTCAAAGAAGGAAATTAGTTTGGTTTAGCATTAATTTGTTCTTGACAAATCCGGCTTAGCTGTTACTTATCACTCTATTATCCTCTATTATCCTCTTACAAACTGATTGTTTCATAATTTGTTCTAGTATCTTTCCAGGTATTGAAGTTGGGCTGACAGTCTATAATTTCCTGGGTCCTCCTTGTTCCCCATTTTAAACACAGGTACTATGTTTGTCAGCTTCCAGTCCTCTGGGACCTCACTCATCCTCCCTGAGTTCTCAAAGACAATCACTAATAGTTTCGAGACTGCCTCAGTTAGTTCCTTAGGTACCATAGGGCTCAATATCTCCATGCCTAAGTTTCTTTGTGAATTTAGCCCAAAGTTATTTGTCTAAGGCCACCAGGGGAATCTGCTGCAGTGTCAAGATTAGAATTCAAGACCTCCTGACTCTCATCTGCCAAAGGTGCTGAGGGCCACAGCTCCCATTTGTATGAGCTGCAGGCGTGAGTGCTTACTGCTTCTGAAAATAGGTCCCCAGGTGTCTCAAGTTGAGCACTGAGAAAACAAAGCACACATAATTAGTGGTCACCTAGCAAACTTTTGGTTTAAGTGACTTTCCCAGCATCACACAGGAAGACTATGACAGGGATAGAATTCAGTCACAAAACCAGCCCTTTCTCCACATACTTTCCATCTTATAGGGCAAAAGAAACAGGAGCCTTACAACCAACAATCTTATTCACTACAAAACAGTGGTTCACTCACTGATTATCATCCATCCTGAGCACAGAATGAGGCAGGGGTTCTCTGGGGGAAAAGTATGTGATCATGTAATTAAAAACTGTATCATAATGCATATGCACAGGGTAGCCAAATTAAGGTTACACAGGCAACCTAAGTGATGGCATTTGCTAACTTTTGAGTGCCTGGCTTTGCAACCTAAATAGCTTTCTTTTAATATAGTTTCTTGTATGTCATTTAGTAGTTGTTTTAAAGGGAAAAAAACAATAAATTAAGTTATGTGTGACTGTAGCAACTCTCCATCATACATCAGCAGCAGGATTTGATTCCTGAATCTTCAGTATTGCAGCAAAGACATCTACCATTTGAGCTATAAAACTAACTACACTAGCAGATGCCCGAAGAAGACTGTTATCCTGCTTGAGCCAACTACTAAGGAAGGACAGCACACTGAAACAGTGTTTTACCTGTTTATGAGAAGCCCCACTTCACCAGGGCAAAAAACCAGCGGGTTCTTTCTGAGAAGAAGTGTAGCTAAGTGGATGAGTAATCATGCCTCTCGCCTTCAGAGCATGATCAGGTGCAGTGTTGCAAGGGGGTTTGCAGTTTAGCACTCTCTTTACCTGTTCCAGTTACGCAGTGATCTGCCATTTTCCATGGCTTAGCTCTCCAGACAGGTCACTACTCAGTCCATTCCCCTTCCAGGGCAAACAGAAAAGTCCAAAAATAGGAAATTCAAAATCTAATGGCCTTCAAACCTGTCTCCCAACATCTATCTGAAACTTGAATTTCTTGGCCTCTTAACATCCATGCATCCCCTCTCAGTCTGGGGGACCTTTCCTGGGGTCCTTTGATCCTTCTTCAGTTTCTCTGAGTTGCTCCTATCTTCACCCCCCCCCCCCGTTGACATCTTCACCAGGTCTCTGGACTCTGCTGTCCCAGCCTGGACCTGTGATTCCTCACAGCTTCTCCTTAGCCAGCTATGAAAACCATTCCCAGCAGCAGCTTGACCATATTACAAGCACTCCCTCTGCCTGTCACCTTTCAAGCACTCATTATCTTCCTCCTCCAAACAGAAGTTCCCTCTCAGCCCTCTTGTTGGAGCTGGGCTTGTGTCTCAGGCCTCTTGCCTTAGGATAGCCTGTCCTTCCCTCATTCAAGCAGGAGCTCCCCTGCAGCCCTCTCTCTGAGGTGGGGTTTGTGTCTCAGGCCTCTTGCCTTGGTATAGTCTCAACTGCAAGGCTTTTGCCAACTGGCCACAGCCGAACACCCTCTCCAGTTAGCCTTCCAATCTGGAGGGTTCAGCAGGCCAGCCTTCTCCCATCAGCATCCATCTATTGTGAGGGAAGAGGCAACTTTTATGCTGGCTCCCTTCTCCCATTTCTTCTTAGTTGATTGGGTGAGTGAGGAAACCCTGCCCTCTCTGCAAGGTTTTGGGCCCTTAAAGGTAGTGTCAGGATACCTTTCCCCTCCAAGCACCAGTCATCCAAGGACCCTTAGGTCTCTCTATACATCTACTGGACCATTTCAAATCCTGAAAGGATCATGTCAGGTGGTGGGGTGGGCTGAGCACTACACTCTACTGCCTGCCAGGCATTTTATCACAGGATGAGGTTAGAGTCTGATGTATTAGAGAGCTAGGTTCTATTTCCAGCTAGTGTAACTTCTCAGTGGATTATGAGGCCTAAGTTATTAATAATTCTGTACCCTTCATCGCCCTTATTAACGTCAGTCTCTACAAGAAATGAGTCTAGAACTCATGGTTTCCTGGCTCTCTATGCAAAGTACATTCCTTTCATAAGGGAAATCCTCCATCATCATCATCTTATCTGTGTCCCATCTGGAGTTTGAGCTCTGTATGAAATGCTGAAGAGACACTAGGGCAGTGCATGCATAGTGGTATAAGACATTAGGGTGGGAGAAAGTGGGGTAGGCATGCTCCCTAAAACAAGCTGCACTACACAAACAATAGATGGAAAATGGTAACTTTCAGCAGTTTAAAACTCAGCCAAATCTAGGCAGATCTTCACAAGCCCAGGAAAAGGCATGTCCCAGGGCTAGGCCCTACCCTCCTGTCAAATTTCAAAGTCCTGCTGCAAACAGTGCAAACCACAAGCTTTTCAAAGAGGTTACTAGAAATTTTATAATGGAAAGCCTTAGGAAATCTTAACATAGGGATTGTTCATCTACAATTGTAGATGGGAAGGAGGCTACCAGGTTCCATGCATGTTTTCCATGGTGACCCAAGGCCGCCCAGAGAGGGGAGCAAGTGAGGCAATTTGCCCCAGACCCCACAGGGGCCCCGTGAGCCCTGGCCGAGATCCCTTCCCTAGCTAGAGGGGGCAGCGGTCTGGGTCTTCGGCGCACTTCGGCAGCAGGTCCCTCAGTGCTGCCAAAGACACGGAGCAAATGAAGGACCCACCACCGCCGAAGACTTGGAGCGCCACCCGGTGAGTACAAGCGCCGCAGCAGGTGGCACCTTTTTTATGTCCACTCCCCCGCTTTGCCCCAGGTCCCCTGAATCCTCTGGGCGGCCCTGCCATGGTGATGAAAGTTCTCTGTGGGAGAGCAACATTTAGAGAAGATTCTAGATCTGCTCTATGAAGTGTATTCAAACCTCTGGGCCAAGTCTGCACATGGATCGTGGCACAGAGGAGCATCTAGCCTTCGAAATTCTGATTAGCCAATCAAATTTACCAAATGTTTGCTTAAAATTATCTTGTTTCTTTTAACATCAGTGAAGGGTCATCGTTTAGTTGGTGCAACATATCTGGCTTTGCACAGAAAATAAAGTAGTCTGAGATTATCTTGAGTATATTTGCAAAAATAAAATAGAGAAACTGTTTTCTCATCTGTCACTTGTTATGTTGCCTGTCATACATCATTCAGCATACAGTAACAGTAAGCCAATATGGGTAGAGGAAATGTTAACCATGTATGGAGATGTCCATTAATGCAGTAAATGAGACACAACATATCAGTATGTTGTGATTAATCCAGCAGTTCCTTTTTAAAAAGAAAAAGTAAAACAGTTTAATTAACATGTCATGGGGTCCACACACCACAGCAGCACCTCCTGCTGGCCATCCTGGGGACTAGGTCTGTCACTTGGTTCACCCTCTTCTGGTGGTGCCCCTCCCATCCTCCTCTCACCCTGCAGACCTGCCAGGAACCATCCATGTTTCCCATTTCTGGGGTTACCTAAGTCCTTCTATGCAAACAGTCTCAGGCAGTCTTCTCCTGTGCTGTCCTGGTGGTGCCACTTCCCCAGTGGCCAGTAGGGGAATCTGGCCTGCCCTCTACTCCGGGTTCCAGTCCAGGGACCCTCAGCTCAGCAATTCTGGACTCTACCATCTCAGCCCTTGCTGCTTCTTCCCTGAACTGCTTCCTACTCTTCCTGCCCCCACCCCTTCTCTGAGAGTACCAGCTCCAAATCAATTCCTTCCTCCCTCTTCCCAGAGACTGACTGCAGACTATCTCCCTGCAGCCTCCAAACACTGCTCCCTCTTCTCAGGGAGTATCTATTGGGTTTCCGGGAAACGGGGCGGGCAAAGCCCACCCCATGCTAACGGATCCCCCCCCCCAGCCTAAGGGGAGGTCCCACAGGGCCTCAGAAACCCACTAATTGCGGGGGACAACTAATAAAAGAACAGGGACAGGAGTGCGGTCAAAGGGTCATAAGAAGGGAGCCTGACGGGGACACCGAGCAGAGAACCCCGGACAGCGCCCACTGCTCCTCGAAGGCATCAAGGGAGCCAGTGGACGCCGCTCAGAGGAACTCCGCTCGGAGACGTGAACGGACTAAGCCCCACAGTCGCAGGAGTCTCCATTGGCCAACCACCTCTCCCTGGTCACGTAGATGGCCATCTTAGCCAGGGCGAGGAGGAGGTTAACTGCTTTTTCCCCACCACCCTGTCTGTTCTCAACTCCTGGGCATTATAGGCCCTGCCTATTCCTGCCCAGCTGAGCCTCCTTTAATCAACTCTCTGTTCCCTGACTACTCTTCCAGGTGCAGCCTGGTCAGTTAGATGGCCTACCTGGCCACCTTAACCCTTTCTAACCCTGTGTGGTGTGAACACCCGATAATTTAAAACAGCTCAGGGATAGATCCTCAGCATATGGAAATCAACATAGCTCCATTGAAGTTAATGCAATTATGCCAATTTCCACTATGTGAGGATCTGACCTCTGTATGGAATCTCCCAATTACTGGAATCATTGCTATGGCCACCATTAACAAGTCGGCACTTACCAGCAGCTGTCATACAGTGGTATCTGAGATCACCTGTGTTTTCCCTTATCTTTCTGAGATCACTATATTCCTAATTCTTGTATTAGTCAACTCTGACAAATATTAACAATTTATGGATTCTACCATGCTTTGTTTCCATCTGAAAATCCAGCATGCTGCTGATGTGTTTTTCTTATTGCCCAATCCTGCAGTCTCAGCTAAAGTTACACTGAGATCACTATCTATGAGCACTGCAGGATCCTAAGAAAGTGCTGTATAAAACTATGAGAGAAAATAGTCTGTGGAAAAGAGTATATGGGCTTGGCTACACTTACAAATTTGCAGCACTGCAGCAGGGTGTGAAAACACACCCTCTGCAGTGCTGCAAATTGCGGCGCTACAAAGCGCCAGTGTAGTCAAAGCCCCAGCGCTGGGAGCCGCGCTCCCAGCGCTGTCCGTTATTCCCCACAGGGAGGTGGAGTACGGACAGCGCTGGGAGAGTTTTCTCCCAGCGCTGGCGCTTTGACTACACTTAGCGCTTCAAAGCGCTGCCGCGGCAGCGCTTTGAAATGCAAATGTAGCCACAGCCTAAATTTTACAAAACCATTACAATGTGGGCTCACTCCAGTATATTCAGACACATACATCTTAAAATAGGATTCAGAAGAAAATTATTTCTATCAAAATTTCAACTCTGTGATGTGATAGGTTCTCCCCCCCACCCCAGGAAATATTTAAACAGATTGCAGTCTTTTAGCACCATCTTCAGAATAATATGATAAAGTAACATAATACTCCCTTAATGCAGCAGTCAGTTCTCCTGCAGCAGTGCAGAAGAATAATGTGGTGTAAGGTGACCAGATAGCAAGTGTCAAAAATTAGAACAGGGTGTACGGGGGTATAGTTGAATGTATGAGACAAAGTCCCTAATATCGTAGAATCGTAGGACTGGAAGGTACCTTAACAGGTCAAGTAGTCGAGTCCCCTGCACTCATGGCAGGACTAAGTATTATTTAGTCCATACCTACAGGTGTTTGTCCAACCTGCTCTTAAAAATCTACAATTATGGAGATTTCGCAACCTCCCTGGACAATTTATTCCCATACTTAACCACTCGGACAGTTAGGAAATTTTCCTAATGTCCAACCTAAACTGCCCTAGCTGCAATTTAAGCCCATTGCTTCTTCTCCTATTCTCAGAGGTTAAGGAGAACAGTTTTAATCCCTCCTCCTTGTAACAACCTTTTATGTACTTGAAAATCGTTATGTCCCCTCTCAGTTTTCTCTTCTCCAGATGAAACAAACCCACAGGGGGGCTGCGTAGGGCCCCAGAATGCCTAGGGATGGCCCTGTTCCCTCACAAGTCATGTTTTATAGACCTTTAATAATTTTTGCTGCTCTTCTCTGGACTTTCTCCAATTTTCCTCATCTTTCCTGAAATGTGGCACCCAGAACTAGACAATACTCCAGTTGAGGCCTAATCAACACAGAGTAGAGTGGAAGAATGACTTCACGTGTCTTGCTTACAACACTTCTGCTAATACATCCCAGAATAATGTTTGCTTTTTTTTGCAACAGTTTTACAAAGTTGACTCATACTTGTGATCCACTAGGACCCCCAGATCCCTTACTGCTGTACTCCTTCCTAGCCAGTCATTTCCCATTTTGTATATGTCCCATTTTGTTCCTTCCTAAGTGGAGTACTTAAGCTGACTGGTCTGTAATTCCCCAGGTTGTCTTTATTTCCCTTTTTATAGATTGGCACTATATTTGCCCTTTTCCAATCCTCTGGAACCTCTCCCGTCTTCCGTGACTTTTCAAAGATAATTGCTAATGGCTCAGATATCTCCTCAGTCAGATCCTTGAGTATTCCAGGATGTATTTCATCAGGCCCTGGTGACATGAAGACATCTAACTTGTCTAAGTATTCTTTAACTTGTTCTTTCCTTATTTTAGCCTATGAGCCAACGTCATTTTCATTATTGTTCACTATGTTAAACGTCCAATTGCTACTAACCTTTTTGGTGAAAACTGAAACAAAAAAGTCATTTAGTACTTCTGCCAGTTCCACATTTTCTATTATTGTTCCCCCTTCCCCACTCAATAATGGGTCTACCATGTCCTTGGTCGTCTTCTTGCTTCTAATGTTTTTGTAGAATGTTTTCTTGTTACACTTTATGTCTCTAGCTTGTTTAATCTCATTTTGTGCCTTGGTCTTTCTAATTTTACATACTTGTGTTATTTTTTTATATTCATCCTTTGTAATTTGACCTAGTTTCCACTTTTTGTAGGACTCTTTCTTGAGTTTCAGATCACTGAAGATCTCCTGGTTAAGCCAGAATGGTCTCTTGCCATACTTCCTATCTTTCCTACGTAGTGGGATAGTTGCTCTTGTGCCCTTAATAAAGTCTCTTTGAAAAACTGCCAACTCTCTTGAACTGTTTTTCCCCATAGACTTGCTTCCCATAGTATCTTACCTACTAACTCTCTGAGTTTGGTAAAGTCTACCGTCTTGAAATACATTATCTTTATTGTACTGTTTTCCCTCCTACCATTCCTTAGAATCATGAACTCTACCTTTTCATGATACCTTTCACCTAAGCTGCCTTCCACTTTCCGATTCTCAACCAGTTCCTCCCTATTTGTCGAAATCAGATCTAGGACAGCCTCTCCCTATAGTTTTTGCCACCTGCTGAAGTTATCTGGTCATCCTAATGTGGTGACACTGTGTTCTCTCATTCTTCATCATTCAATATTCCCTCTACCAAATCCATCCCTAGAGCACAAAGCTATGCCACCAAGGATGGTTATTACTTGCTGGTAGCTTCAATGTATACACAGTATGGTTCAGAATATAATAGGAAGTTCTATAACTACATTGGTAACATCCTTAATGAATAAAGTCATTTTCAAGTATATTATAGTTTGATTAGTTGTGATAGAAGGCAGTACATTAAAGTTATGAGACAAAGTTTAAAAATAAATACTCTGAAGGCTGTAAAAAGCATGACAGTATTTCATGTAACTATTTACTTTGGCTTTAATATGAAAATAAAAAGCTCCTTGGAAAATCCCCATTAAATATTATTTAAAAACCCCTTTCTACAAATGAATGGCGAAAGCTTTCATTTCAGTTCCCTTCTGCATTATCGCAGGAGCTTAACGATTAAAAAAGGAAATATTGATCAAAATCTTATCTCAAATAAATATCAAGTTTGAATAGTAGCCAATACATTTCAATGCATGTATGCATTTTATGATTTATATGCACAGAGAAAAGTTATAGAAATATATTATATTGTGCACACTATTTCTAAGCATTAATATTTATTACTCAATGTATTTGAGGTTCCTAGAAGAGTTCTGACATTACCAAAATTAATAATTTATTAGTTGAATTTCATTTCATGTATATTTTAACAAATTTGCATAGGCAATATTTCAAATAACTGTGGTCTGAGAAATTTAAAACTTCCATTTTGAAAGATACGTTTTAGGGCTTATGCAAATGAGAGACTGACAATAGATAAAGCTCAGAGCAGTTCAGGCAGATGCTTTGCAAGCTTCCCTAAACAGTGTCCCATTAACTTGATTCATATCACTGCTGCTACTCCAAATCCAAGTTATGTCTTAAGCAACCATAACTACAGTAAGCTTGCATGTGTTTGCCTATGCCATTCCACTTCCAAATTCCCCTGCAAGATTCATTTCAGCACACTGGTATGGGGTGTAATATTTCCAAACACTGTAAATATCAGATCACAAGAAAAGCATCAATGATGACAGAAGTCTACTTGGTGTCTGGGATCCCTAGTGAAACAATGGCTTGTAGCTTTAACAGGAATAGAGGGGTCCTCTTCTCTCCATGTGCATGCATAAGAAGTTATTTGCACACATTGAGCCTTTTATTCATCTCAGCATAAAACCATGCAGAAAAAGAACAATGGGTTTTGTTTCCTCATCATTCCTACATGTCCCCCCTGCTCCCAGAGGCAGGGCTGCTGATAGAGCAGGGTGGTGAGAAGGCATGCCACCAGTACTCAAACAGCTTAGATCCCTGAGAAAAACAGATCTGTTTCCCATTGCTTTCAGTCTGTCTGCTCTCCCACACAGGCTCCTCTGCAAATACAGAAGTCTGCACAGTCACGCCACCCTGCCCACACACGCACACACACCCACACACCCGGCACAGTTCTCAAAGAACAGAGCAGGAGTTACTATGACTCTGGAGAGTGGTGGCTTATGATGCATTTTGCACCAAAACATAGGCTACCCCAAGGTGGGTATGTACAAATTGGGCAGTTCCTTCTCTCCCCAGCCCAACTACTCCTTTTCTCTGTGGCTGGAGATGTGACCACCCAGAGAGCTCGGAACCAGTGTATCATCCTAGAAGGATGGGGATGAGCATACTGCATAGCTACCTCTCCCTTCCATGCTGTGTCCTCAGTCCACTTCTTACAGGTTTATGCATGTTTTGGCTCCCCTCCATACCACACACCAGAGGAGACGATCAGGGCTCAAGAGAAGAATATATTCCCTAAACTTCCTGATGACGCGAGGTTTCCCAAAACATAGACAGGCCTGAGTGGACAATTCAGACTGCAGAAACAAAACAGAAACAAGCCAAAACCTAAATCATTCCAAAGCACACTTGAGAAATAAACACCAGACGAGACTGAAAATGAGTGTTTACTACTGATTAACATGCATTTGTGTTAAAAGGTATTTCATAGAGTTGGCAGGGATTGCTTCAAAGCCTGCAATTAAGGAGCTGTTGGACCAGCACTGTCCCTTTTTGTCCCACTATTCCTGTAGACCCTGCTTTTTTTTGAACTTCCCGCTATAAAGGAATGAGCAGTTTCTGGTGCCAGCGAGGATGGTTGTTGGTCTTGCATTTACTGTAATCGCAAACTAGAATGAATCACATGTTATATTTCATGACTGGAGCCTTAGCCTGCAAATGAATGAACGAGCACAAAACAAAATGTGGCAGTATTAGAGCTGGGTGAATAACTGATTTTTTGGTTCGCTGGGAGTTCCTAAATAGTAATAATAATCTGGGGGAAAGGGTTTGGTTCAACCTGAATCAAATCCAAAATTTTTGTCATATTACACAAGTCCATTTCAGGTTGAATGACACATTTAATTTGACCCAAACCATTTGTTTCTGGGCTAGAGTCACAAAACAGCTGGATGAGGAGGAGGAAGAGTTGGTGGTGCCCTCCTTATAATCATTAGCCCAGTGCTTAGGGTGCTCATCGGGGATGGGGGTGACCTAGGTTCAAATCCTTGCTCTAGGATAAGGATTTGAACCCACATCTCCCCACTTCCCAGGTAAGGACCCCTCACCACCAAGGTACTGGATATTCTGGCATAAGGGTCTCTCAATCTCTCCAGTCAAAACCGCTCCACTTTATATAAAATACTTAAATAGTCATTAGGCCAGAGAGAGAAAGTGAGAATGACTCTCTAGCTCAAAGGTTAGGGCACCCAGCTGTGAGGGGGGATCCAAATTCAAGTCCCTGCTCCAATGACTAATTAAGTATTCATACAAAGTGGAGCAGTTTCAACAGGCGAGACTAGGGTCTGATCTACACTACAGACTGTGGTTAGATATTGATAGATGTTTGGCTGCGTGTGTGTGTTCTCTCTGTGTGCTACCCAAGCCCTGCGCACACAGCTGGCATGGCAGACCTCAAGTGAACCACCCAATGACCACAAGATCTGTTAAGGTGCGAAGGCACCCAGCCACGTTTATTGTCGACAAAGCATGGTACTAGTATCCCACCGACTCTACCACTAATACTTCTATGCCAGTAACAGTGGACCAGCTCAGTGAACAGTGGGACTTTCCGTTCCTCCCTATGGCCAGACAAAGATATTCCCTCTGAGATACATCTTTATACCCTGATACGAACAAGTTAATACTACCCCTCTGACATAGTTACTGCCCCCAACATGGCTAGTTATCACCCATCATCTTATACATGTTGGTTCGATCAAAACATCTCTATTACGTACTGTTATCCTGCCCTTATCTTTTAGGCAGGGTCAGTGTGTTCCTGTTATCCTTGGGGAATGTTTTTGTATCATCTTTGATATTGAGCTGTTCTGATACCACCTGATATCAGGATGTGTTTGTGTGAGCACTCTGTGACTAGCACTTCATAAAAATGCGTATTTCTGCAATATCAGCCCTATTCTTGCCAATTCTGTACACAGGTCCTGCCTCATAGCAGGCCTCTAATACAAGGGCTTGTGTCTCAGGCTCTCTTATATTGGTATAACTACGTCAGTTAAGGGTGTGAGAAATCCACATCCCTGAGTGACACAGTTATACCGACCTAACCCCCTCAGGTAGAGGAGCTCTCTCCCATTGGCTTAGAGCATCTACATTAAAGCACTACAGCTGCACCAATGCAGTGTTTTAAGTGTAGACTTGCCTTAAGAGACCTATCCCAGGATAGCCTGGAAATAAGAGAACTTAGCTAGGAGAAGGGAGAGCTGGGTTCAAATCCCAGTTCCAGAGTGGGGATTTGAACTTGGGTCTCCTACATCCCAGATAAGGGCCCTAACTACTGAGCTAAAGGTTACAAGTAGGCTTGGCAGAATTTGATTTTTAATTTATCGTTTTGATAGATAATATTGATGTTTAGTTTTAAGCATTTTATGGTTTTGATCTATTTACATTTTCACAGTTGTGCAAAATTATGCTTTTGAAGCTTTTTTTATTTTTATCACCAAGTTTTTACAGCTGCAGGAAATCCTAGGGAGAATCAGACAATAATTTAATTACTTAATAACAGTAGACATAGAGATTCATAAAGTTAAAGCTTTATAACCGTTAATACAAATTATCAACGTCATGTCAAAATATACAAAGTAAACAGCTTTGGTCAAACTCTAATAAGTTCTCAAGCAGCATTTTTCTTACTTTGCCTATCTGTAAACTTCAGTTATTAATGATGGAAATGTTTTTGTTTATTTGTGTGTATGTGGTAAAATTGACATTTTCTGACATTTACCAATAACATTCTAATCCTTCTAACCCTAGTTATGGGTGGAGAGGCAGAGAGGGAGGGCTCTTTCTCCTGTGTTGTGATAAGGATTCTAAGTCCCATTGAGAATCTAGCCCAAAAACGTTTTGGCTGAAACTATTCCACAAATTCATGTCAAATTCACAGGTAGTTTTGGATCCACAAAATCTGCATTTTTCATGTAATAAAATATTCTTCCAAAAATTTGCACCCAACTATAGCAGTAATACAATTAAGCATAACAAGCAATTAGAATGATCTCATTTGAAGGCCATTTCTCTCTGCATACCTACATCCATTATTTCCCAACACAGCAACACTACATGCTTCATGCATGTGTCTATCTGGCTGTAATTGCCCATGAAAAGAACATATACTGTGCATTCCATGCTGACATATCTACAACACTAATTGCTTTTTGCAGCAGTAACACTTCCTTGATGAAACAGAGCGTGATTTGTGCAGACATCTTTGCCTTTTGAACCTACCCAGTGATCCATTCAGGATTACATCAAATGATTCTGATTTATAGGTTGAGAACTTCATGCAGCAGTTTTCCTTCTCATACCAATGACTAACACATGCCTGCCAACATGAGTGAGATCCAGAGAGCTGTCAATCAATAACACAGGGACCTCAAGAGCAAAGATTTGAACAAACATAATAGACTGCTCCTGATTTACCTCTTCACCACTTAAATAGGCTGAAGTGAGATGTAAGCGACTGAGAGGTCTTGTGTGGGCTCTCTGTACAGGAGGGACTTTCACCATATATGTTTAAGGGCTTAAAATAAAGATTAAGATAAAAACATCCTTTCAATGATCATTCTCATTTAGTAATAATATAGAGGGTTGCCAACTCTCTAATCGCACAAACCCAAACCTTGCCCCACCCCTGCCCTGAAACCAATCCCGTCCAACCCTTCCCTGATGCCCCACCCCCTGCTCACTCCATCCACTCCCCCCCGCCTCACTTTCTCCACACACACACTCACTTTCACCGGGCCTAGGCAGGGGGTTGGGATGCAGGAGGGGGTGCAGGTTGAACCTAGGACATGGGCTTGGGGTGTGGGAGGGGGTTTGGGGTGTAGGCTCTGGGAAGGAGTTTGGGTGCAGGAGGGGGCTCAGGGCTGGGGCTGGCAGTTGGGGCATAGGAGGGGGTTCAGGGTGCGGGATCCGGCCAGGCAGCGCTTACCTCAGGCAGTTCCCGGAAGCAACCAGCATGTCCAGCACCTACACTCAGGGGCAGCCAAGTGGCTCTGCGCTCTGCCCCTGCCTCCAGGCCTGCCCCCACAGCTCCCATTGACCGCGGTTCCTGGCCAATGGGAGCTGTGGAGTCAACGTTTGAGGCAGGGGCAGCGCACAGAGACCCCCACTGGCCACCCCTGCGTCTAGGAGCCAGAGGGATGCGCTGGTCACTTTGGGAGCCTTGCGGAGCCGAGACAGGTAAGGAGCTTGCATCAGCCCCGCTGCAGCACTGACTAGACTTTTAGTGGCCTATTAAAATCTCCCGGATTGGTTTCAGTAGCCACTTGGAGATTGATTCTGGGAGACTCACGGCCAATCTAGGAGGGTTGGCAACCCTAATAATATAAAACTAATGTTGCAATATTTAAAAGTGGGATCTTGAGGACAGTATCAATTTTGAAGCACTTCCAGCTAATATCTAGTAATAATAATGCTTTGCATATATATAGTAACTTCCAGCTGAAGATCTTAACACACTTTGGAAACATCAATCAATTAAGCTTTGCAATATTCCTATGAGGTAGATATTAGTATCTCCATCTTACAGACAGGGGCGGCTCTAGAAATCGGGCTGCCCCAAGCAGCCGCGCCGCGCGCGCCCCCTTCCCCCCCCCGGGTCCCCTCTCTCCCCGCTCCTCGGTTGAGCTCCTGCCAGCATGCTCGCGGCAGGTCCACGAGGGGGGGGGGACGCGAGCAGCCGCCGCGTCATGCGAGCTCGGGCCTCCTGCCGCCGGCGGAGCCGCGACGGGACGCAGCTCCATCCATGCCCCGGTCCCGTCCGTCCGGGGCTGCATGCCGGCGCACGCCGAGGCCGGGAGCGAGACGGGAGCCAAGGCCCCCCCCCGCCCCGCCGCCCGCCCTGCCCCGCTGGGCCGGCGCCGCCTGCCCCTTACAGATCAGAAACTGAGTCACAGGGAGATGAAATAACTGGCACAAGATCATACAGGATTCAGGAAGTCTATGATTGACATGTATTCTATTCCTGGCTCTGCTACTAACTTGCTGTGTCACTTTGCACTAGTCCCAGTAATCATTCAATGCTTCAATTTCCCCATCTATAAGAAAGGTATACCAATGGATTACCTCCCTTTGGAAAGTGCTTTAAGATCTATAAATGAAAAGCTAAACACACACACACACACACCCCTAAACCCAGGGTTGTGTGTTGAATCCTTGAGGGGGCCGCTTAGGGATCTGGGGGAAAATCAGTACTTGGTCCTGCTAGTGAAGGCAGGGGGCTGGACTCAATGACCTTTTGGGGTCCCTTCCAGTTCTATGACATAGGTATATCTCCATATATTGTACACACATATATTGCATAATTCTATCTCAACACTTTTCAACAGAGGCATCACTAGCTATGGGAAAAGGGGTCAGTTGCCCCTCTTCCCCAAGATTTTTCATAGCTCTATATTCTCTTTTATGTCTTCCACTTCCTCCTCCCCACCCCCGCAACTTTAGACACGGTCATTAGAAATGCAATGATTGCCTAGTTTTTCCTCATTCATGATGCTCTTTGGAACAGAGAACGTTCTATATGCTGACACAACTTTGTCACTGCTGCCCTTGAATTTTTCTGTAATGAGGCTCCTGTTTTTCCAAGGTTGAGATTTTCAAAGTTCTAAAGGTTGTCCTTTCTGCCTTTGAAAATCTCTCCCTAAAACTATATCAATAACCTACATACATACATACACGAAATAACTAGGAACTTTAACGTAATGGTCAAAGTTAACACTACAGTTGAAACCGATTTGTGCCAAAGAATACTACAATCAGAAAACAAAACTAATCAGTTAAAATATGGAAGTTAACGGTTACAGGAATGTAGTTAGCATTTTACAGTATCCTCACCATTCATACGATCGCTTAAATGAATGTATGTGTAAAATACCATATTGCTCATTCTAAAAAGAATCTGCTCTTGCATACCTAGCCACGCAACAAGGAAATACCTATATCAAAGTAATTACAACTTTAGACAGTCTTTTAATCATTAACTATAAATGAAAAATACATCCTGAAGTGAAACTGTGCCCTGGCTGGCTTGTTCTGCTGTTCATTGCCATTCATGCCAGACTTTTGAAAATGTAAGCAGAGTATTAGACTTCCAGCATGACAAGCTATGTTACCACAGGGCACAGCAAGATTGGATTAAGGACAGAATTACTTGCAGCTTTAACTCTGAGTCTGAGTCAAACTCTTCATAGAATCATAGAAGTGTAGGACTGGAAGGGACCTCGAGAGGTCATCTAGTCCAGTCTTTTGCACTCATGGCAGGACTACATAAAATAACTAGACCATTTCTGACAGGTGTTTGTCTAACCTATTCTTAAAAACCTCCAACAACGGAAATTCCACAGCCTCCCTAGGCAATTTGTTCCAGTGCTTAACTACCCTGACAGTTAGAAACTTTTTCCCACTGTCCAACCTAAACTTCCCTTGCTGCAATTTAAGCCGATTGCTCTTGTCCTCACCTCAGAGGTTAACAAGAACAACTGTTCACCCTCTTCCTTGTACAACCTTTTATGTACTTGAAAACTGATATGTTTCTCTTCAGTCTTCTCTTCTCCAGGCTAAACAAAAACATTTTTTTCCAATCTTTCCTCATAGGTCATGTTTTCTTGACCATTATCCTTTTTGTTGCTCTCTCTGGACTTTCTCCAATTTGTCCACATCTTTCCTGAAATGTGACACCCAGAACTGGACACAATACTCCAGCTGAGGTTGTATCAGCACAGAGTAAAGCAGAAGAATTACTTCTCGTGTCTTACTTACGACACTCCTGCTAATACATCCCAGAATGCTGTTCGCTTTTTTTGCAACAGTTCTACACTGTTGACTCAAATTTAGCTTGATCCACTATGACCCCCAGATCCCTTTCCACAGTACTCCTTCCTAGGCAGTCATTTCGCATTTTGTATGTGTGCAACTGATTGTTCCTTCCTAAGCAGAGTACCTTGCATTTGTGCTTATTGAATTTCATCCTATTTACTTCAGAACATTTCTCCAGTTTGTCCAGATCATTTGGAATTTTAATCCAATCCTCCAAAGCAGTCATTCTCAAACGTATTTGATAGGAGCCCCCCTTCTTTCTGTCTAATAGTTTATGCCCCACCCCCCAGTACATATACTGCCACCCAGCTCTGAAGGCAGAGCGGAGGCAGCGGCCGCTGGACGGGTGCCCAGCTCTGAAGGCAGCATGCGCCAGCAGCAACACAGGAGTAAGGGTGGCAATGTGAAAAGTGATATTATTCAATATCACTTCTCACAGCAGACAGCACCCCATTGCCACCCATACTTGTGTGCTGCTACTGCCACCCCAGGACTGACAGCTGGAGCCCCGCTGCCTCATGATGAGGGATTAGAGGCGGGGGAAGGAAAGTCCAAGCCAGGGAGGTGGGACTTTGGCTGTCCCTGTCCCCGGAGTGCAGAGCCCTTCTGCAAGAGCCCTAGCCACCCAGGGATGACAGCCAGAGCTCTTATTTAAAAAACAAAACGCAGAGCTCATGCATCCCCTGGGAAGCCCAGCCTATAGCTTGAGAACTGCTACTCCAAAGTACTTGCAACCCCTCTCAGCTTGGTATCATCCACAAACTTTGTAAGTGTACTCTCTATGCCATTATCTAAATCACTGATGAATATATTGAACAGAACCAGACCCAGAACTGATTCCTGCAGGACCCCACTCGTTATGCCCTTCCAAGCTTGACTGTGAACCACTGATAACTACTCTCTGGGAACGGTTTTCCAACCAGTTATGCGCCCACCTTACAGTAGCTCTATTTGTATTTCCCTAGTTTGTTTATGAGAAAGTCATGTGAGACAGTATCAAAAGCCTTACTAAAGCCAATTTATAAAGAAAATTCAAGCAATGGCAAGGTAGTTTATTTTATTTGTATAATCTATTGGCAGGGCCGGCTCTAGGTGTTTTGCTGCCCCAAGCAAAAAAAATTTTGGCTGCCCCCACCCCAGCCCTGGTCCCCCCCCCTCACCCCGCTGCTGCCCCAGTCCTGGGCTCTCCTCCCACCCCACCCACACCCCCTTCCACCCCAGCTGTGGGCTCTACCCCCCACCCACATCCCCTGCCACCCCAGCCCTGGGCTCGCCCCCCCACCCACACACACCCCGTGCTGCCCCAGCTCTGGGCTCCCCTACCCCCCCCCTGTGCCCCCTCCACCCACACATCCCCTGCCGCCCCAGCCATGGGCTCCCCCCGCCCTCACCTGCACCCTCCTTCCGCCCCAGCCCTGGGTCACTGGTAACTTGCTCCCAGGGCAGATCATTCAGCAGGAATTTTGGATGTGCACAAAACACTGACAGGATTGGTTCCCATATGGTTACAGAGCTGCAGTAAAGTGGAACAATTTTCAGCTTGTGTGATTGGAGGATATCTGGATGCATATTATAAGACTGTCCTCCATAAATGAGGAAAAGTTGAGGTGCCTTTATTATTCTTTTGTTCCACTCTTTGTTTCTATGGGGAATTTGCCAATGCAATATCACTGTCTTTTTTTTCTTTCTATTTTTTTTTTTTGTTAAAAGGAAAAGGCAATGGCTGTTGAAAATAGCAATTCCAGTCCTAAAAACCACTGGGAAGCATTTCTTGCTCAATTTTATCCTACTTTTTCTACAGCAAATTACAGTGGATCAGTATATTTAATTTGGGAGAAATGAAGTAACAGCTGCCCAAATTGAGCTTGAGCACACCTGAATTTTGAGGGTGTTCAAATCTGGAAGGCAGGTGCTAGATTCCCTTTCTGAATATTAGCTAAATCTGGAAAGGAAAAATCAATTTCTGCTTCCATGGCTCAGAAGTGGAAATCCTCCTACATGCCTGGTACTGTATCTAAAGCTGCCGAAGTCCTCTAGCAGAGCCTCCCCTCCCTTACTTTTCATTTTAAATTCTAGTGGGAGCCACATACCTCCCTTGCTAGGCTTCAGATAGAGAGGGGCACTGTCCATTTAGTCCACCCAATTCCTTCTTTGGGGGTTGCAAGGTGAGGTCACACCAATATCCCTAATCCAGTCTGGGGATGTCTTCTGAAGGGGACATCTGGGCCAAAGCCTTCTACTCCTTGGGCACACTTGTTGCCCATTCACAGTGCCACCCCACTCTAGCAGTGAGCTCTCCATTTACAGCAAGCTGCAGCATGAGATTTCAGCTACCATACTCCCTCCCCCTCCCTTTCCTGTTGACAGCGGCCAAGGGAATGCTGGGAAATGTAGTTCTTTCCCTGCTCCAGGGCTGGCTCTATAGGCAGGGAGCTAACCAAGGAACTACAGCTCCCAGGGCCCCCTGTTGGTTCTCAGCTCCCAGGCTGGATCCCTGTGGACTGCCACCCCTGCAAATGGGCTGCCCCAAGCACCTGCTTGCTTTGCTGGTGCCTAGAGCTGCCCCTGTCTATTGGCATTACTGTAGTATTTGAGCACCTCTCAATCATTAACTTAGTCTCACAATACCCAAGTTAGATAAGTAACTATTATTCCCTCAGGCACAGAGAGGTTGAGGCCTACACATTTTCTAAGATCTCAGCTGAGTTTGAGTGGTAAACTGGAGACACTTAGACACCCTAAATCAGTGGCCAGTTTTCAAAAACTTTGCCTACAAGACTTGCCCAAGGACACATAGGAGATCTGCAGAAGTACAGGGACTAGAATTCAGATGTCCCAGGTACCTGCTACTGTGTCTTGGGCACAAGATCATTCATCCTCTGTAAGATATTACTTTATTGGTATGTCCAGGAAGAGTGCTGATGGAAATACACCTAGGTACATAGCCCACTGCTGTCCCATAAAAGGAGTAAAAATGCCCCTGAGAGACTGATTTTAAATCTAGCAACATATGTACACACACACACACGGCACACGGAAACAGCACCAGGCTTACTCAGTCTTCCTCCTCTCATTCTGTTCATAAGGAATGGCCCATTCCACAGAACCACATTGTAGCTTATTATGGGGGTGGGAAGGCATCTCCGCAGACAGCCAAGAGGGTAGATTTTTCCCTCTTAAAATGATACCTTTCCCCTAATTATTTAAATAGTGTTAGAAGTGTGTTTACAGGCGCAACAGCCTTCCTCCAAAACACAAGCTCTGATTCACTGGATGCAACAACTCACCGTCTGCAGCTTTGTTCTGCTCTTTGCTGACTAGCAATATTGTATCCATTTAACTTTCAAATTGGGGGTGGCAAATTCGGATAATCTCATAAATAATAATTGAGACTCCTGCCCTGATTTCTCACAACTGGAGCAATCACGCAGTCCCTTTGTTGCTTGCATCTGTGCTTCATTAGGAGTGGGCAAATTTCCATGTATATTGGTGAGGGGCCTATGTTTTCCTCTTTTCCAGCAGCCCAAGTTGAAGGAGGGGAGGATAAAGTCAAAGAGGAATCAGAACTTTCTGACATGAAAAGGTGTTAGCTTGGCTCCTGACACAGAATAAGACTCTAAGGCAGCTGCTCACAGGCCTGCTGATTCCCTGAGGCCAAAACTGCAGAACTCCATATTTTTGCTGAATAGGTCTGAGAGGGATGTGCCAAACTGCCCTTAACTAATAATCCAATAGAAAATACAGAGAAGGTGCTCTGACTGCCTTCAGTGGGAAATACCCTGAAGCGAGTCTTTATATTGTGTTATCAAAGACCGTTCAGGTGTAGGTAAGATTTTTCTGCGTACTGCGAGTTGCATTGCAGAGGGGATTATTTTAAATGAAAATTCAGAAACTGAATTGTACGGCAGTTCAGGAAGCAGAAATTACAACTGTGTGTTGGCTGGCAATCACATTGACAGGCGTATGATTTGTCCTTCAGATCCAGAGTTTCGCACACACGTGCGCTCTCTCTCTCTCTCGCACACACACACACAGCCTAGCCTCAATCTACAACACTAGAAGAACAGTACATATTTTTAGGGGCAGACAATAGTCTAGGTAACTGCCAGCTCATAGTAAGAAACATTTATGAAGGAAAGCAGATCTTTTTCTTTGAGCTATCATTGCCTACTTAGGAGGCAGGTGAGATGTGTCATTCATATAAGCAGACATATCAAACTCTTACAGGGACTGCTTCAGCTACAAAGCAATAAAGAGAATAGATCAATACCAAAATTTGCTCCAAGGCACCTTATGGTTTTCATTTATGACCTCAGTAATGTAAGTATTGAACCTGAAATTCAAAGAAAATTTAACCCCTTCTATCCTACAACTCTGTCTATGTCAAGGGACCGATTAATCTACTGATTCCAATAGGGAAAGAGAACCTAAATACACACTACATGACCTACCCCTCCCCCCGCCTTTTTTTTTTTTTTTTTTTTTTTAGAGGCACGTTCTAGTCTCCATCAGTATTTCAATTTACTGGACCAAAAGCATTTTAGAACAGATTGTACCTGACAAAAACATATGAACTCACATGTTGCAACATTTAGCAGGCACATGAAAGACAATATAAAATTATTTTCAGTGTTGTTGTAGCAGTGTTGGTACATTAGACAGACTAGACACACAGAGTTGTGTCCCCAAAATTGCATGAAAAATAATAATAATAGCTTTTATGTAGTTCTATTCATCCATAGATCATCAAGCATTTTACAAAGGAAGGCAAGTATCATTATTCACATTTTACATATGGGGAAACTGAGGCCCAGAGAGGAGAAGTGACTTCCCCAATTTACCCAGTAGATTAGCAGCACAATGAGGACTGAACCCCCCATCTCCTAATTCTAAATCCAGCTCCCTGTCCACTGGACCAACTGCCTCCCAAAGGTTCACCAAAAAATCCCATCCCATTGTAGAAAATTCTCCAAGTGAGATGGGTCAAGACAACATATCTCTGTGAGGCTGACCACCACCAGGATGAAAAATGGAAATAAGTCATTTCCAAAGGATTAGTGATGCATTTATCTTAGGAAAAAATTCATATCCTTAATTTACATATCATTCTGTGGTTTCTTCTCCACTTCTTTCATGGTGCTTCTCAGTTCCATATCTGAACTGTTTTGATCATTTTTACAGCCTTGTTTCATATCTTTGTAACTGAAATGCTATATTTTCCTTTCAAAAACATTACTCCACTTGGGAAGCAGGTTAGCTTTATTTACGTTGGTGGCATGAGTTCTCCATATGGAGATCAGCAATTTACATTTTCTTCTCAGTGTCTTGTTTTACTAACATCAATATAATCATTCCCTAACCTTCTATATCAAAATATACATTTCATCATGTTTTTGTTACATTTCATTTGAATGGTGACCCTAAGGAGGAGTTTTTATTAGTGTGTGTGACAGATGTGAGACCTGGGGAGTACAACCAGTTCAAATGACTATATTGAAAAGTGCCAGACAAGCATGGACTTCTGGGGCAATAAAGGGGCTAAATGGGTTTCCTGGGGAATCCTCTGGAGTGTTTTATGGGGGAAAAAACAGCCTTTTGAAGCTACACCCTGAAGAGAGGGCCATTAGCTGGTGATTACCTCTTCCCAGAGACTGGAGTTCAAAGGCTCAAGCCACAAAGAAATGGCTGATCTGCCCAGCCATAGTTCTGGTTCCTTATGTAAAAACAGATATGAACTTGAAACCTCAGGGAAAACGCAGCTGGGGAGGGTGGTTGAAAGACTGACTCCTACCAGAGCCCTATGTTGGAGCGGAGAGTGACCTCTAGTAAGCTTTTTGGCATGCACACTGGTTCATGTATTAAGAATAAATGTGCTTGCATAGCAGGAGCTGCGTGCTAACTTATAACTGCTGAAAATACACTGGTCATTGCTTTCTCTCTGAAGGCTAACACAGGCACTGGTCATGTAGGCTTGCTGGGGATAGCAGAGTGTAGATCAGGGAGCTGTGCAAACTTCAAAATCCTAGTTGGAAGGGAGTGACAACATGGGGTTCTGCCCACGAGAGGTGATGGCTGGGAGCTGGAAACCTTTTAGTGGGGGCCCTGATGGGACCATGGAGGGGAAACTACAGGTTCAGTTACTCTGAAACTGTGACACTGTATATTTTAGATCTAAAAGCAGACTGTGTGCTCTGTAATAAACCTATACATGGATAATCTCTCTTCCCTTTATTATGACATTTACTGACTGTGCTTGAGTCTGAGACCAGATAGGTTCTCATAGATTCTAAACTTGTGCTTCAGCTGGACCATTTGAGCACAGGCTCTAGATCAGAGACCAGGAACTATTTAAGAAAATGAGCCAAATCTAATAAAGTTTGATATACAGAAAGTAAAGTGGAATGGCAACGCTTTTCCCTCTGTCCCTTCACCCTTCTTCAGGAACCAACTTTCCCCCTTTCCTACGCTCCACAGAACACAGACAAATAGGAAACTTTAACACAACAGTATCAGCCACTACTGGGTTGGAAAATCTACTAGTTTTTCTTACTCAGTTTACCTAACCCTTCCCTACAAAAAGGCAAGACACATTTTCCTTTACCATGATACAATCCAGAAGTCATTTTACAAAATGTCAGTGGCACTGTTCCTAGAAGTAGCAAGTGACATCATATATCTCTTTAAATTATGCCTCTCAATTTCCATATTCAAATTAAGGGCCCAATCCCACAACCTTTACCTATGCATGCAGTTCTTACAAAGACATGATTCAGTGGAATCATTCAGAAGTTAAAGAATCAGGCCTTAGGCCTATGGAAATAAAGCAGTAGTCAATTACATACTGTGAAATTCAGAACATCAGTCATCCCACTTAAGTAGGCTGAGATTTTGAAGGATACTCTTCTATGCCTAAATCATTGTATAGACTTCCTACAGTTTTGTTTTTAATGGCATCATCCTTATGGGATAAAAAAAGTTTTCTAAACTCAATATAGTTTTGTAAACTCAAAATTGTGAATTTTGAGAGGTTTTGAAAAAATTAAAAACTCTACATAGTTCACCCTTTCCTAGCTATAATATTTAGACACTTGTTCATGTCATTTTACTGTCTGACCATTGATTTGATGTGACTTGAAGGAACCTGAGCAGAGTACAGAGGAGAGAAGGAATTAAAGTAGCTACATTCTATAGACTGCAACCACTTTGCTAGATTATTTCTGAACTGACTTCAAAAATGTTTTTTGTTCTGAGCGCCTAAAAAGGCTTCAAGTTTGAATTTTTTTGGCATCAATAATGGCAAAGCTGAGATTTATATGTTGAGTTTTGGGCATTTTAAAAAACGCAGTAGGCAGCAGTAAAAAAAATATAGTTGCTGGAGTATGTCTGGCTGACTAATGGGTACTGTAGAGTGCAGAATCAATTGCTGGCATAAAATTCATCAAGACTCACAGCAGTGGATGCATACACTATCTTTTATAGGAGATTATTTGCATCCCTATTTCTCACGTGTACTAGCATTGTGTTATGCTAATAATTCAAGACAGAGAAAGAAAATTATGCTATTCTAGATACCTTTCAGTACCATAGTTTGAGATACTGGAATGGAGCAGAACCCACCTGTCACGGAGTGTGGGAGGAGTCAAGGCCCTGCACCCCCGGCTTCCTATGATTCACCATGACTCTCAGCCAGCCAGTAAAACAGAAGGTTTATTTAGATGACAGGAACACAGTCCAAGACAGGCCTTGCAGGTACAGACAACAGGACCCCCTCAGTTAGGTCCATCTGGGGGGCCAGGGAGGTCAGAGCTGCATTGGGAGACCAGAGCCCCATCTGGGCTCCCCTCCATTCTCCCAGCCAGCTCCAAAATGAAACTCCCTCCAGCCGTCTCACTCAGCCTCCCCCACCCTTTGTCCAGTTTCCTGGGCAGAGATGTCACCTGGCCTCCAACCCCCTTCCTGGGTTCTCATGTTATGTGCTCAGGTATCCTCCCTCAAGGAAAGTCTCCCAGCCCCAATGCAGACAGTCCCAGCAAAACTCCTCTGCAACCTTCCCAGGCCAACACTCCCCACTCAGCATTCAAAGAACACATTAAGAACATTCCCAATTTGTCACACCAACTACATAACATTCTCGGCCATTTGTGGGGAGTATTATTTTTGCAATTTGTGTGTTTATTTTTATTAAGATCTCTTAGTTGGCCCAACAAAGCAAGGCCTTACACTCAACTGAAGAACATTCTTTGTCTATAACACAATAACCTTGGAATGCCACATCCAATGAATTCCAACATTTCAGGGAAAGTTCTAGGCATTAATTGGCAGAACCCTATTGATTTTAGTGAAAATCTGAAAAAGGAAATGGGGGGCACAAAGAGCCCCCAGCATCTGATTAGCAGAGCCAGCAGCTTCAATCACCTCTGTAATTGTCTATAGACCAAAGAACCAGTGGATAACAACATCCAGCATAACAATACTCACCATCTCAGCTCTCCTCATCCTCCTAATACAGCATTAAAATGTTGACCCCATGGAAGGAAAAGAAAAGAAAAGAAAAGAAAAGAAAAAGGAGAAAGAAAAAAATAAGAATGGTGGGAATAGAAGTGTAGACAGAGACCCTGGAATGGGAAGGAGAGAGGGAAGCTCCCAAAACCCCTGACAGTTGGAGAATGGAGACCAGGGTATAGGAGTAAAGGGGAGAAAGGGAGCCATACTTTGTGATATTCACGAACTCTTCTGCCTGATATTCAAGATGTGAGAATGGCATGTATATAATTTTCCATATATTCTTTTTAAAGAACAGCTTAAAATTACTTTAAGAATTTTGCAATTTACTGCCTTGGTCCTCCATTAGTCATTAGGCTTGGCTGCTTACTTGTGAAAATATTTGTCACAGCATCTTTGTGACTCTAACCACTCTAGAAAGAAGAATGTAACCCGACATTCCTTGGGTAACATTGCCTACATTGCTGTCATGATACGTATAACAAGGAACTCAGTTTTAATAAAAACAGGCTGTGATGTGTGTTGAAAAGCAGATCAGAGGATGAAGGATTAGGATGCAGATCTGAGAGGCAACATCTAATAAGTAAACTATCTTCCAGTTTGACATGTGAAAGCCCCAGCCTTCTACGTAGGGAATCTGGACAAAGTAGCCCTTTTCTAGTTTTTGGCATAGCTATTTCATTCGAAGGCCATTGCTTCCATGAAACGCATTTTTCAAAGTATTTTAATCCTGTCCAATAAGGGTTAAATATCTCACAGCATAGGTACATAAATTAAACTACAGTCCATGTGAATAGCTGTGTTTGTGCTTCAGAACATTAAAGGTGATAACACTGTTGCAACTAACGTCCAAGCCCAAAGGAGCGTTTAATTAGGCAAGTGAAAGAGCGAAGCATGAGAGATGGGTGATGTTTTCTGCGCCGGCTAGAGTGTCGTTCTGATCTTTTGCTCTTTGGAATCAATTTTCTCATTTAAATGAAAGTGAGGCATTTTGTTTAGAACAATCCAAGGTCCTGATCCTTCCTTGTGAGCCACACAGGCAGACCGGCATACCTGCCACAGCGTCCCAATAAACACAGCAAATTGCCCACACACAGATTGCCGTGTTGCTCAGCAGCCAAAGCGTCCGCTTTGTGACCCTTCATTACTAAACAGGATTTATTATCAGACAAGTCATGGCTTCTTCACCCTGTTCTCTTCCTATTTGACTTGGCATATTCAGTGCTGTTCATTCTTTTTACTAGATATATTCAGCTAAACTACAATAAATGATGAGTTATCACCATTTTTATTTGGCTTTCATAAAAACCCAAAAAGCTTCTTGTTATTGCTAGGAGCAAATAATCAGGTTTGTGAACCAAAGAAAAGATAAGTACCAAGGGGTAGCCATGTTAGTCTGTATCCACAAAACCAACAAGGAGTCCGGTGGCACCTTAAAGACTAACAGATTTATTTGGGCATAAACTTTCCTTGTTGGTTTCTAAAGAAAAGATAAGGGATTGTTTGTCAGGTAACACCAGGCAAACCTCACAGGTTGCTGTTTGTCTTATCAGAGTAATGAAAGCATGTGCTGTCCCTTTAGATTAGTATCCTTGGATATCAGGGAAGAGCTACGGGCTGCCACAGAGGCCTTTGTGATCCGTAGAATCAATGAGGATTTCAGCCAGACACGTCACCATCAGCTCATCTTGAATTTTATTTAACGGTTTACAGGTTTTTTATGGGGGGGGGGGAATCAGCAACTGTCTTCCCTACCCTGCACTCCACTCCCGCTTTTACATTCACATGCGCACACACACACACACAAACACACACGGAAGAGCGACCTTACGATTTGCATGTTTCCAAGCATGAGGGAATGCTTAGCTGCTGGAATGGGTCGGTCAGACCATAGGTTGAACCCCTGACCCTAAACCTCAGTCCTGCTGCTGGAGGTTTGGTGGAGAGAGCCGCTCCTACAGAATTGTTTCCTCCCTTCACAGGCCCACTGCTAGAGAGGAAGAAAAGTCTGGCCCACAAGTCTGAGCTTGAATGTGGCACTGGGCCCAAGCTGGTGCTTGCTTTGATTGTGCTCAGACATTGTGTGATCACTAAGAATTCTTTTCCCTCCCTAAAATGCCCTAAAATATTTATTACAATGAAAGGTCTTCCAATTCTTGCATTTTGGGATTACTGGTAAATTGAGGTTTTAAATCATTTACAAGCATAATCTACAGAAAACATTTAACCCTGCGACTGCTAAGTACTGGTCTGGGAGAAAACTAATCAGTTAGCTCTGGCATGTTGTCATGCTGGATGTTCATCTCTGGTCAACAGTCAGAAAGCTTAGTTTAGTTTCCTTTGAAATTAAACATCTATATCAAATTTAGTGGTTTGGAAACCCAACAAGGCATAAGTGGAATGGCTTTAATTATTCAAGTTCCACCTCTTGCTCCCTTCTCCTTCCCCTCATTATTTTTCTCCATTTAATCAAAAGCCCTGCTATCATCTTGTGCCATGGAATAACAAGCACATTTTCTTATGCTCTGTGGATATCAGGTATTATCTTGGATGTCTGTTCTGCATGAAATGACTCTCACAATGCGATCCAAGCTGCACCGCATACATGATCAATTGATAAATAAACCCATTTAGTGTTCCTGTTGCAACAACACACGATTCCGACAATGTCTTTCAATAGACGTGAGAGTCTCTTTCCATTCTCTTCCACACCCAGGGCCAGTTCTCTGTCAGGTCTCTGATTTCTACCTGTAAGGAGCAGAGTTCTTTTTTCTTTTTTCATTTGGAGTTCAGCACACTGCAGATTGAGACCTTCCCTTCCATACATGCATGTATCTCCCATCAGCATCAATAAGAGTTACACATGTGTATGAAAGGGAAATAATAGGCCTGCCAAGGTTCACATCATACATTCAGCTCCTTTCACCTGAAAGACTAGGGAAATAAGTCACATGTACTGTACATGCAGGTAAGCTACACTCACCACATTCATTGTAAGTTTGATAGATCAGAATCTGCTTATTGTGCTAATGTCTATTCTACTCTATTCATAAAATATTTATTATAAAAAATGAAAACAGCTTCTTGCTTGAAAACCATATTTCAACAACAATTGTTACTGCAGATGGTAAACTGATACAGGTAGCCACAGGGTTTGGCTTTCAGTAAACCTTAATCCCTTCTTTTAGGTCTTGTCCTAGCAAAATAAATTTAAATTACGGATGTTTGAGTCTTCCTCTATTCATTGCTATTTTAGACTGAGCACTCACATAATCTCATTTGCATTGTACTGAATTGGAGTGTTTTTTTCAGTGAAACTGTATGTCTGCTGCCCCCTGGGATTATCACAAAAAAGGAATCCAATTCTCAGATCACATCCAGGTGTATCAGGAGCATCTCCACTGACTTCAGCGCAAACCTGGTATGATTGAGAGGGGAATCAGTACCAAGGTTTATTCCAGAGTGCCTTGAGTTTATTCCAGAGAACAACATTTTAAAAACCAAACAAAATAGATGTTCAAGCTCCTGGGTCTCACATTCCTAAAAGAATCTGAACTATAAAAAAAAATCTTAATAATCAGGAGCAGTCAAGGTTTATTATTCACAGATAGCGGAAGACAAAGGAGCAGATTGATAACTAAGGCTAAGATTTAGTCATGGGTATTTTTAGTAAAAAAGTCGTGGACAGGTCATGGGCAATAAACAAAAATTCACAGCCCGTGACCTGTGACTTTTACTATATAAATACCCCTGACTAAAACTTAGCAGCTCCTGGAGCCCCAGGCGCCTCTGCTGTGGGCACCCAGTGGCTGACGGCTAGCCCCTGCACTGGCTGCGGGGGCTGACTGCCCCTAGCCACACCTGCTCTGAGGCCCTGCAGACTTCTGCTCGGGCACTCCCCAGGGCCAGACGCCCAGGGACCACTGCTCTGGCCGTCCCTGGTACCAGCCTCCCAGGGACCGCGGTTCCAGTGCTCCTCAGGGCTGCTCCCAGGACCAGCTGCCCCGGGACTGCCTGAGCAATAGCCAGTGCAGCTGGCCCCGGGGCCACTCCAAAGCCACAGAGGTCATGGAAACCATAACTTCCGTGACCTCCATGACAGAATAGCAGCCTTACTGATAACATTTCCACAAATGTCAGGATAGAACAGGGGTCAGGAAGCTTTTTAAGCAAGCAATCTGATCCAGCTTGACACAGAAGACAATATTTTGAGCCACATCACAATGCCACCTCCCATGTATCTCTCCCCCCTTCCCCCCAGGCACATGCCCTCAGACAGAGACACAACCCTAACCAAAAACATGGGGGCTCACTAAACCCGTGTAAGAGGTAAGAAGCTGACAGAGCTGAGTAGAACAGAATCCCACTCTACCACTAGTAGTTTGTTCCTTTTCTTATACCCCTCCAGATTTTTCTTTCCTTCTATACTTACTTGTCACTGTTATTGCAGTGTTTTACCCTCCATTTAAAGTCTTCCCACCACCACTTTCCTCTCTAACTCTTTCCCTTCATTCCTCTTCTGTCCTCTGATTCTCAGCTCCTCAGGCAGTTCCCTCTTCTGGCCAGCTAGGACCACACACAGCAGAAGAGATGCTTTGCTCATTTTTACTCCCTCTTGGGCAACTGCAGGTTCTTGCAGCAGGTTCACACCCTGAGCAGGGAGCAGAGGTCACATCAGCTCCTTCAACAGTTTATTGTAGAAAGAACAGGAGTACTTGTGGCACCTTAGAGACTAACAAATTTATTTCAGCATGAGCTTTCATGAGCTACAGCTCACTTCTTCGGATGCATAGAATGGAACACACAGACAGGAGATATTTATACATACAGAGAACATGAAAAGGTGGAAGTATGCATACCAACAGGAAGAGTCTAATCAATTGAGATGAGCTATCATCAGCAGGAGAAAAAAAAACTTTTGAAGTGATAATTAAGATGACCCATAGAAGGTGTGAGGAGAACTTAACATAGGGAAATAGATTCAATTAGTGTAATGACCCAACCATTCCCAGTCCCTGTTTAAGCCTGAGTTAATTGTATCTAATTTGCATATTAATTCGAGTTCAGCAGTTTCTCTTTGGAGTCTGTTTTTGAAGGTTTTTTTTGTTGCAAAATTGCCACCTTCAAGTCTGTCACTGAGTGGTTAGAGAGGTTGAAGTGTTCTCCCACTGCTTTTTGAATGTTATGATTCCTGATGTCAGATTTGTGTCCATTTATTCTTTTGCATAGAGACTGTCCGGTTTGGCCAATGTACATTGCAGAGGGGCATTGCTGGCACATGATGGCATATATCACGTTGGTAGATGTGCAGGTGAACGAGCCCCTGATGGCGTGGCTGATGTGATTAGGTCCTATGATGGTGTCACTTGAATAGATATGTGGACAGAGCTGGCATCGGTCTTTGTTGCAAGGATAGGTTCCTGGGTTAGTGTTTATGTTGTATGGTGTGCGGTTGCTGGTGAGTATTTGCTTCAGGTTGGGAGGCTGTCTATAAGCGAGGACTGGCCTGTCTTCCAAGATCTGTGAGAGTGAGGGATCATCTTTAAGGATAGGTTGTAGATCTTTGATGATGCACTGGAGAGGTTTTAGTTGGGGGCTGTAGGTGATGGCTAGTGGCGTTCTGTTATTTTCTTTGTTGGGCCTGTCCTGTAGTAGGTGGCTTCTGGGTACTCTTCTGGCTCTGTCAATCTGTTTTTTCACTTCAGCAGGTGGGTATTGTAGTTTTAAGAATGCTTGATAGAGACCTTGTAGGTGTTTATCTCTCTCTGAGGGATTGGAGCAAATACGGTTGTATCTTAGAGCTTGGCTGTAGACAATGGATCGTGTGGTGTGTCCTGGATGGAAGCTGGAGGCATGTAGGTAAGTATAGCGGTCAGTGGGTTTCTGGTATAGGGTGGTGTTTATGTGACCATTGCTTATTAGCACAGTAGTGTCTAGGAAATGGACCACTTGTGTGGATTGGTCTAGGCTGAGGTTGATGGTGGGATGGAAATTGTTAAAATCACGGTGGAATTCCTCGAGGGCTTCTTTTCCACGAGTCCAGATGATGAAGATGTCATCAATGTAGCGCAAGTAGAGTAGGGGCGTTAGGGAACGAGAGCTAAGGAAGCATTGTTCTAAGTCAGTCATAAAGATGTTTATTGTAGGAGGCTTTGGGGCAGGGAGAAGCTGAGCTGCTGAAGGGGGAAGCTATGCTGTCTTCTTCACAGTACACATCTGATACTTAGTATTTGCGTTGGGTCTCCGTGAGTGTGGGGAATTTACCAGGAATAAGTGCCAGAATGCCTCACCACTATCAACAGCAGCAGGTCTAAATCTACACAGTGGCAGAGGACAACATTAATCACAGAACTACATGTCACTGCTATGCCACAAGTTTCCTAATAGCAGTATAGGGCATGTGTCCACCCGTTTTCCTTTGTTAAAAAAGTTTCCTGATTAAGGGGTAGTTAATTTTACTTATTAGGGTTTATAATTTGTCATGTTAGCTATCTGGAAATATAGTTCAACGTGTTTTAACTTTTCCCCATGTTGTTACATTTTCTTTAACCTGCTGTAAATCCCTAAAAGCAAACCGTGCACATGCAGAGATTTCAACCGCATCTTGTCTTGATGAATAAGATCACGCTGCTCCCAGAATAAGAAGTTTGAAAGTGTGACACAAAAGAGGTCTAAACCCATATAGATTTTGAAAAAGTGTTGCAATCCAAAGTCAATTCATTACAAAAGGGTAAGACATCAGGAGAGCAATACCGCACTGATTAAGTGTTTGGCATTACTTCGCATCTTTAATGTCTCAAGAGTGGCTGAAAAGGGGCAGCAGGGGCACTCAGAGGAGCAAAACAAGGGAAGTCAGGAAGCCAAATAAATCTACAAAGGATTCTCTCACAGGTATAAAAAGACACTCAAATAGGGCAATGACAATGAGCAGAATGCAAAACTATTAGTGATTTTCTAGAAGCTTTCCAAGCATTATCATTAAAACATATTAAATCCAGAGTATTTAATTGTACTTTATTACTTGAATCTTCAATTTCAGTAACAGCAAAGGGAAGATCAAATCTGAAGGTAATTTCCAACAGCCATAATAAAGTCTCAGATCACACAAAGCACTTTCTCCCTATACTATCCTCCCATAAATTGGCCACATTTGCATAGTAAATGCACCCTGTATATCAAAAAATCATTTTAATCCTTTAAAAGAATTTGAAGACTAAAATAAATTCTAAATTAAAAAAGGTAAAATGCAAAGCTAATGGCAAATTTACCTATTAAAGTGTAAGCTTTGTTTTCAGTAAGTATCCTTTGGGATAACCACAGTATGAAAACTGCATTGAATACTCATTTTGAAGATCTGTTTGTGTTTTGATATGTTGTCTAGATTGGAACCAATTATTATTCAGAATGACAGTTTTCAGACTATTAATCCTGCTTTGAATAAATTGCATAATAATATACTTAATAGAGTTCTTTAAAGACTTACCTGTACCTATATAGTATCTTGTTTATAATTTTTTAATAAAACATAACTACTTTAAAAGTCTTGGCTGTAGAATCCAGTTCCAGCTGCTTTCTGTCCACTGCACAGAACCTGGGATTGTTTGACTAAATCCCAGAGCAGAGAAAGGGATATTTAATTGGGAAACAGTGCAGATCCTAGGATCTGGGTTTTCCAATCTGACACTGGGATTTACTCATATTCAGAAACAGCAGGATTTTTTTAGGATAATCAAGTAGTGTGGGTGCTTTAATTAATATTGGATGATAGGTGAAGTCAGGTTTCTCTGGTTGAATCCATATGAGTGGAGCACACTTCAGGACACCCCACCCTTCTTTAGGGTTGCCAGGCGTCCAGTTTTTAACCGGAACGCCCGTCGAAAAGGAACCCTGGCGGCTCCGGTCAGCATTGCTAACCAGGCTGCTAAAAGACTGATCAGCAGCACAACAAGGCTAAGGCAGGCTCCCTGCCTGCCCTGGCTCCACTTAACTCCCAGAATCAGCCAGTATACTTGGCTCCTAGGTGCAGGGGTGGGTTCTGCAGCTCCCATTCGCCAGGAACCGCGGTCAATGGGACCTGCGAGGGCAGCACCTGTGGGACCAGGCAGCACGCAGAATCCCCTAACCCCTCCCTCTAGGAGCCAGACATGCTGGCCACTTCTGGGAGCCGTCTGAGGTAAATGCCTCCTGGAGCTCACACCCTGAACTCCCGCCTACACCCAAACCCCAACTCTCTGCCCCAGTCCTGAGACCCCTCCCGCACCCAAACTCCCTCCCAAAACCCACACCCCCTCCCGCACCGCAGGCCTGAGCCCCCCCACATGCCGAATCCCTCAGCCCCAGCCTCACCCCAGAGCCAGCACCCCCAGACAGAGCCCTCATCCTCTCCCACACCCCAACCCCCTGCTCCAGCCCAGTGAAAGTGAGTGATGGTGAGGGAGAGTGAGCGATGGAGGGAGGGGAGATGGAATGAGTGGGAGGCGGGCCTCAGAATGGGCGGGGCAAGGGTATTCAGTTTTGTGCGATTAGAAAATGGGCAAGCCTACCCTTCTTATAGTTACCAACACCCTACAAGCAAACCGTCGTGTGATCTATTTTGTTTTGTTATTTTCTCCCTCTTCAGCTCTCAGCAGCTGATCAAGGCTAGCACCTTGACAGGCAGCTAAAAATGTGATGACATTTACAATCTCTAAGCCCTAAACTAGCAGCATAATGCAGTTTGTTAGATCTTTTCAACAGCGAGTAAATTAAATTAAAGTGGATTTTTACTGCCACAAAATTAGTTTTATTTGAAGTGTATATTATAGGTCGGGCTGGTAACACTACCTATGACTAACATTGCCAGACACTTTCTATTATAAGACCTTGCTTACATTTGTGCCGAACTTTAATAGTTCTGCCGGAAATTTTCCATGCCGGCTCTGCCTCAGGCTGAATTTTTTTTTTTAAATTTCAGCCAAAACAGTTCAGTCATTTCTGAGTATGAAGCTAGGAAAAAAATACATTGCTTTGCCCATATTAAAATGTTTTAAGACTTTTTCTTTAAAATGCTTTAACTCTCCCATGCTTTGGAGCGGAGACTTGAAACTCGGCAGGAGGGGTGGCATGTGTGTCAGGGACATGCTTTTTGCCAATCCCATGAAAATTGGCCCAAATCTGGCCAAGTTATAAGCCTTGGACAAATCGCAGTTCACACCCATTCAGTAGACACGTCCATTTTATCCTCTAAAATCTCTGAAGATTCTGCCCTCACTGAGGAAGCTTAAACCTCTCACAGATCCTAGATGTGATCAAACAGCACATGTGCCATCCCTATAGAGCGACTGAGCATGTGCCAACCCCTCACAGTTCCTACCTGTGACAGGACTGCACATGCACCACCCCCACAGAATAACTGAGCACATTCCTGCCCAGAACTATGCGGGGTCAGAAGGACTTTCCATGTAAATGCTATTCTGGGGTGGGACTGGGCACCGGAATTGAAAGCAGTCATGCTGTCAGTGATCCCCAGCTGGCACCTAGGCAGCATAGAGGAGGAAGCCATCTGATTCAAATGCAGAGGGGACAAAAGCCAGATCAGGGGAGGCAAAAGAGTAGATTGGGACAATAACTCTGGTGAGACTGGGACTGGAGGGGGAGGGAGAGAAACTGACTGGGATTTGGAGTGAGGACTGGGAGATTGGAATTGGCTGGGCAAGGAGCTCTTGGAGGGGAGACTGAGATTGGATGATGAGTCCAGGGATGGAGACTGGGAGCCATTGGGGTGGTTGGGGGAAGACACAGATAAATGAGGAGCTAGGTGTGGGGAAAAGGAGTTGAGGCAGGAGAAAGGGAACTTGCTGGGCATGGAGACTGGGAGCAGGGAGGGGAGATGCAACTCAGCCAGCAAGCCCAAAGGTGCAGATGAAACTGGCGGGGCAAGGAGAATGGACTGGGATGAAAAATTTGACGAGTGGAGAACTGGACTGGGTAGGTAAGGGCATTGGGACTAGAACAAGAAGCCAGGTATGGGGAAGAGAGAGGACTGGGATCGAGCAGAAGGGGTCAAACCTGGGGAAACAGGCAGAGAGACTGTGTCCACTAGAGTATATCCCCGACCCTCCCACCCCACAGAGTCTGGAATGGACCTCAAAATTCCAGAGTCTCACCATTCCTCTCCTGTCAGCATATATCTGCAAAACACACTGGCAAAATGTATGTCTCACCTCCCTCTATGCGAATCCATTTAGAGGATAAAAACCTACTACTGCTATCAGTTACTTCTTTAGCTCAAGTGTCAGATGTCTGTGCACTGGACATAAAGGTTCAAACCCTTCTGATGAACTATAGGGGTGTCAATATGATGCTACATTACAGAATTTCTGTCTTTTCCATTTCCTTTTTTAAAACCTAGGAAATTCCACACCCAAACACAGGCACACACACGTACCTGTGTTAGAAGAACATTAAGGTTACAAAATGAACCATGCCCAGGATGGTCAGTGCTGACTTAACGAGCAGCTATTCAGGGTTTTGCTTTATCCTTTTTGTTCAATATGTGGGCTTTTGTATGGCACCACAATAATGAAAAGGGAAAGAGACAGAAAGTTACATTGTGTTTACAGAGTCTAAAGCATTAGTGACTGGCTCTATGTGGAGTAAGGGAAAATTGAACTAGTCTTGAAAGAACAGCTGCAAGAAGAGAAATTGCAGCGGATAATTGCTTTCTATTATTAATGAACACCTCTCTCTGTTAGCACCCTTGCCCTGTCTAAAAAAACTGGTTTTATTCCACAGAAATTATGTATTCTTTTCATCCCCTAATTTGGGTCATGATTCTTCAAGCTGCTCTGTTCAGGCTGATCCCTCTACCCATGCCATTGATTTCAAAGAGAAGCAAGGGAAGTCAGCCCATCCAGAGCAGCTTGTAGAATCAGGGGGTTACGTTTGTGAGGTCTTTGGGACAAAGAGTCATGTCTTCTTTCTGTTTCCAGGGCTGTCCAGTCTTTGGATGTTCATATCAATAATTCGATATAAAACATTCAAAATAAGTTTTAAATTTGTTTTGTGATGTAAGCTTTATACTAGACCCCTATACTTCTCGGTCATTATTTGTCTGATATGTAGGTTTTTTTTAAAATAAAATAAAATAAATGCATTCTAAAAAAACCTAAAAATCTTATCTGCAGCACTGAGATAATATATAGGCCACTGGACCTTCAATAAAATCTATATGGACATAGGGGTCTGTCTCCCCTGATCCAACTGCAGGATCAGGACCTCACAGTATTTCTAACCCTCATGGTTTCATGATGGCCATGAAATACCAAATTAGTGAAGAAGGGCTGTCATCTATATCCATGCCGACGTCCACAAAGATACTCAGTCTGGCTGCTGACAGTACCAGGCCCTTAGGTGCTGGAACTAGGGGTGCTGCCGCACCCCTGGCTTGAAGTGATTTCCATTATATACCAGGTTTATAGTTTGGTTCAATGGCTCTCAGCACCCCCACTATACAAATTGCTCCAGCCCCCCTGACCAGGCCTATCCCCCATCAGATAATCTCTGCCCATTGCAACATTCATATTCACTAGAATCCTCTGGTAACTAATATTTCTGCACCTGAGACAATTAGAGTCTGGAACCATGTTCCAGACCATTAATATTTAACTATTCATGATTCCTATTTGTGCACGTCCCATATTTTCAGTAATCTTTAATTATCTTAAAGAATGGCATCAAGGTTCTCTCATGTGAAGCAGAAAGATATTTGCCATCTAATGGACTGTGATTCATAAAAATAGGAAAAAAAGATTAATTACAAACTTGTTCCCAAATGTAGGTAGTCATTCTTAATCAAATATAACAACACTGAAAATCAGGGGTTCTCAGAGCTTTCCATAGAGTATGGCTACATTGCAATCACAGGATGTGATTGCAGCTCGAGTAGATAGATATAAGCAAGCTAGCCTGAATCTAGTTAGATCAGGTATCACAGCAGTGAAGCTGCAGCACCATGGGCTTCAGCACAGACTATGCAAGCCCACCTGGAACAATAAGTTTAATAATAATTATTCAAACAGCCCACACTGAAGCTCCCACCGGCACAACTTCACTGCTCCAGTACTTGAGCTAGCTAGATTAAAGCTAGATCAGACATGTCTACATGAGCTGCAAATTAATCGCACTTTGCGGTTGCAGAGCAGACATACCCATACCACAGACAGAAATCTTTGCCTCCCTTTCCCAGTTGTACAGACCATCTACTTATGAAAGCAATCCCAGGACATCCCTTGGATAAAGTACAGCAGTTGTTTAAGCAGAAGAGTAAGATTAGCAAGTGAAGTATTTTAGAAGTCTTTTCATATAATTTAGCAACAGGAAACAAAGAGAAGACAGCAGAGTATGACCAGTCAGTTCTCTGCAGAAAGTGCTCTTTAGCCAGCAGTGGTCTACAGACTACAGTTTGAAGGCTGCTGCTCTAGTCAATCGACTACACATCTTTCAGAAGTCAGAGCAGCAGCAATTTAGGGCCTATGTAGTTTTCTTTTAAGCAAATACGGACAAATAGCAGGTCCAATTCTGCAGACTGCTGAGTGCCCTCAGCACACTGGATGATCGGGCCCAGAGCAAGTTGGTTCCTAAATAACCAGCAATGCTCTTAATGCATGCAAGAGCAAGAATACATCAAGTACTGTATAAGATTTTCACACAGCTGAAGAATTTTCACAGGTACGTGACTTCTCCTGTCATATTGACCTGTGTGGGGTCTTATTTGTATCAAAGTGTATTAAACAAGCTATAGCAGAAAGATAATGAGGCCAACATATGAAAGAACAGAATCAGAAGACTTCGTGACTCATCCTACATAACTAAAAAAAACAAAACAATTTCATAGACACCCACCCATTTCAATTAAAAGAATTTCCCAAGTCTCCTGAAGAAAAAAAAAAAGGCTCTACAGAAAAAAAAATAATTATAAAGCTCTAAAATCCTGTAGTAACTGGGGGAGGGTTGTGCCTAAGGAAGGAATACAGACTTTTCATTGCTGGGTTTTTTATTCCATTTTTTTGTGCGGCTTTTCACAGATTCATAGATTGTAAGGCCCGAAGCAATGATTAGATCCTCTAGTCTGATGTCCTGTATAATATAAGCCATAGAATTCTATCCAGTTACCCCTGTAGTGTGTCCAATAGCCTGTGCTTGGCTAAAACATTCAGTCTTGAACTGAAGCCTTCAAGAGATTGTGAATACACCACTTCCCTTGGTAGTTTGTTCCAGTGGCTAAATCACCTTCTCTGTTAAAAAATGGTGCCTGATTTCTAATTTGAACTTGTCTTAGGGCTCCCAGCCTCCACCAACTACCGCACTTATCAAAGACAATCCCACCAACTCTTCTCAGTCAGCGATCCACGTCTCACTCCCAGCACAGAACAAAACTGCCACTAATTGGAAGAGTACTCTATGTACACAGAGAAAATATAGGATATTGAAATTCCTATCTTGGTTTCTTTCCGAGTCAAAGAAATGAATATAACTCCAGAATAAAATAACATCAATTCCTGATCAGTATGTCTCTGCCCATATATATGAGCACTACAGCTTCAGGGTTGCATTCCACCTGCCCACACCTCCAGACCCAGTGCTTCATGCCAAACATGAGTGTAAGGGTAGATCTACACAGCAAGCAGACACCCACGGCTGGCTGTGCCAGCTGACTTGAGCTCAGGGGCTCTTTAATTGCAGTGTAGATGTTCAGGCTCAGGCTGCACCCCGAGCTCTGGGATCCTCTCACCTCACAAGGTCCTAGAGTCTGGTCTGTAGCCTGAGCCTGAATGTCTAGACTGCAATTAAACAGCCTCTTAGCCAGAGTCCCACGAGCCTGAGTCAGCTGGCACGAGCCTGCTCTGGGTGTCTAATTGCAGTGTAGACATACTCAAAGAGCGCATTTTTAACTAAGCGGTAAGGGAAAAGCTGGCTGTGATGTCAGTCTTGATGCTCTTTGTCTACAGAATGCACCATCCCTAGTGCAAGCTTTCCACTACTTGGCATGCGCAACATGCACTGTGTCCCCCATGAACCTCCCTGCAAAGCAGTTCAGAAAAAGGGCAATGTGCCATTTCCAATGGGGGAAGAGAGTGTATGATATCTATCTATGGAGCAAATTGGGCAGGGCAACATTAGAGTCAGTGGAACCCAAGAGAATTCTAATAATGTTTGCATCTAACACAGACTTGGGCAAACTACAGCCCGCGGACCACATCCAGCCCGCGGGACTGTCCCGCCTGGCCCCTGAGCTCCCGGCCAGGGAGCCTAGTCCAGCCCCTCCCCAGCTGTCCACTCTCCCCCGCAGCCACGCTGCCATGCGAGCCGTGCTCTGGCCCACTCGGCAGTGTGGGAAGCACAGCCGGAAGCTCCGGCTGCTGGTAAGGGGGCGGGGGGGAGGGTTGGGTAAGAGAGCAGGGGGTCTTGGGGAGCAGTCAGGGAGGAGGGGGCAGAGGTTCTGGGGGTGGTGGTCAGGGGATGGGGAACAGGGAGGATTGGGAATGGGAGTCCCAGAGGGCCAGTCGGGAGGCCTGTCAGCAGGCGGGGATGTGGATAGGGGTCAGGAGGGAAGTCAGGGGACAGGGAGTGGGGAGGCTGGATAAAGGGGTGGGATCCCAGGGGGCAGTTAGGGGCAGGGAGTCCTGGGAGAAGGGATCAGGGGACGAGGAGCAGAGGGCAGTTGGATAGGGAATGGGAGTCCCGTGGGGGCTGTCAGGGGGCGGGGGTGTGGATAAGGGTCAGGACAGTCAGGGGACAGGGAGCAGGGGGGTTGTGGTATGGGTATGTCTGCTCTGCAACCGCAAAGTGCGATTAATTTGCAGCTCATGTAGACATGCCTGATCTAGCTTTAATCTAGCTAGCTCAGGTACTGGAGCAGTGAAGTTCTGCCGGTGTGAGCTTCAGTGTGGGCTAACTGAATAATTATTATTAAAATTATTGTTCCAGGTGGGAAGTCAGGAGGCAGGAAGTGGGAGGGGGCAGATAGGGGGCAGGGGCCAGGCTGTTTGGGGAGGCACAGCCTTCCCTACCTGGCCCTCCATACAGTTGTTCAGCCAAAAAGTTTGCCCACCCCTGATCTAACAAACTCTCCAAATGCTGAAGGAACATAACACTGAAGTCTATTGGAAGTTAGTGTAATGCTGACAGACCCAGGTCATCAGGATTGAACCGGGGACCTCTGAAGATGAATACATGAGCCTCTACTGCATGAGCTAAAAGCAATATGGCTGTTAGCTAAGGCTGTAAAGCAGATCGATCGATCGATCTCTCTCTCAGTGCCACTAGATGGGACAGAATACACCCAGGAGGTGTGTGGGTTACATTAGCAGCAGTACAGTACTTTATTTTAAATGTATAATAAATAATGATAATGCAGTCTTGGTTTGCAGTGGTGGGGGGTTCTGAGGAGTTGAAACATTCAAGCTACTTATTAAAAATTAAAACAAAAAAGAAATTGTTCACATTTTTCCATTTCAAATATTTATATTTCACTATTAAGTAGAACAGATGGAAGGAAGATGGTGAGGGAAGGAACACTAGGATCAACACATACATGCATTTAAACAATGTGGGGCCTGATCAAACCATCAAATGCAGACACATTTGGGAGTAAAACAAAAAACACATACAGAACTGGGCATAGAAGGAGTTCATCTTTCACCAGAAAGGAGAAAAATGGCAGGCAAGCCAGCCAGCAAAGGATGGAGCCATGTTGCTCAAACCATGTCCCTATAAATGAGGTAGAAAGGAATAGAAACATCAGAAAAGCAGCTCACGCCAAGACAGGCCTCACCTTCCCCTCCCAAGGAAACCCTGTTTGTCAGGTAAGTCAGTGAGTAAAAGGAAAAACCCAATTCTGGTAGGTCAGTCAAAAGGAGGCAAACAGCTCTTGGTCTTAGCTACGGTCATTCACCAAAGACAGACTGAGCAATGGAAAACAAAGCACAGGGAGAAGTTGGAAGCACATTGTGCAAACCGAAGTATTAATGCACGGTTGTAAGGATGTGACTGACCGTGTGAACTTGATTCAATACCTGTCATCGGTGTAGAAGGTCTAGCACAGAACAGGGTGAGAAAGAGTCATTCACTACCAAAATCCACAAGCTTATCTCATGACAATAAGCCAACAATGTAGCAGCCACACGCTGGGAAGATGCCCAACAAGCAATAGCCTTCACCATAATTTTAATATAGATGGCCTTTTCTATTGTGTCTTTGCAACTGCTTTTGTTGAACTTAAAGTGAGTTAAAGAAGGTATTAGTTTGTTGGTGTTGTTGAGTTTTGTGATGGCTTGGAGAGTGTTGTGTGGGGTGTGAATGTTACCTTACCTTTTATGGTTGGCACTGTTGTGAAGAAATACATTTGAGCAATGTTAATGCTAAATTAATAGAGATTTTGTGGGGGTTATGTTATGTAGACAGATGTTGGACCGGATTGTTGATTGATGTAAATAATTATTTACACCATCAAAGGATCTGGCCTGTTGTGGTAAGAAAATTTCTCTCTCTATCATAGCACTACCTCTCATCCAGCTCCAAAACCAGATTCTAAAGAAACCCATCTTCTTTTTCAAACAATTTGAAATTCTCTCCATATTTACCAGAGTGTATATTCCATTATGCCATCCAGATATATTTAATTCAGATGCAGAATTACAATTTCCTATTATATCACACCCTGCTATAAAAGTTGTTCTTACCATGAGATGAATTGTTTCTGCAGTTTATTTGGAGACGGTCATTTTCACATCCTGGAGCTCTTAGGTCACTCAAAATATCATCTTTGCAGAGAAATCCTGTTTTATCATCTTCAGTTTAGAAGTGGGGGAAAGGGAACAACAATTTATCTGTTTATAACCTGGATAAAATCATAATGGATGTAAGCAGGTTCTGAACAGAAACTAATACAGGAATTCTTATTGCAGAAGTACTGCCTCATATAATTTTTGTGTAACTCTAAAAGATAGCACTAAAAAAATATCCTTCTCAGAGATAACACAAATTCTTGTTTTTATGAAAACAGTAGTCCCCTTCTTATTGCACATTTTACCACCCAGTAATTTATTGGGATGCTACTTATTAAAATACCCTGGCTGAAGGTAAAGGTGCACAATGCTTTCCAACCATAGCTTGGTAAAACCCACCATTAAAATGGACAAATTCTTATTAGATTGCTATTTTAAAAAATAGTAATAAAAGGGCACTTTGCGACCTGTAACCTAGAGCTACCTACACATGTGTTTGTGGGAAAGATGGGAACATTCCAGTAGGTTCTGGTTCCAACATGAGTCAGTGTTCAGTGGAAATGTCTTCTGATTGCTTACAGCCTACGCCAGCCATTCTATTATCTGTTTTAGTACCCATTGGATGTTATGGCCCAAGGCTCTTTTTCAGCTTTACCTCATAAGGTGATTGTGCTGACAAGCCACTCGGACTGACAGATGGCCACTATAAACTTTTAACCAGCCAGCTGCACAAATCGGAAAGAAACACTGGGGCTACTAAATGCATATGCAATTGATTAATTAAATTACCTACAATCACAGAACTCCCTCCTCACTGAAATCTGTCTTGTTTACTCCCACCACACTTAAAAAAAAAAAACACAGCACAACACCTTGGAAAAAATCCTCAGCTGGTATAAACAAGTGTAGCTTCAATAAAGTCAGTCAGTGAATCTATACTGATTTACACCAGCTAAGGATCTGTCCCAAAAAATATTTTCTTTTTACGGGTGTTTTAGAATGACTATTCTTGGCCCCTGCTTACCTTCCCTTCAACACTCACTATCTCTCTCTCTCTCTCTCTGTTTCTGCATTGGACCCCAGCATTAGTTTCTCTCTGATTTTTTAAAGGGTTGGTGTTTTATGATTATATTGTTATTGAAACATACTTGTTTTTATTCTGGTGCTCAGTGCCCTGAGTATTGTCGGTAGAGGGACATAATCACTGAACTAGAGATCTCAGAGCTGAAGATCAACATGCTTCACAATTCCCTAGCACAGGAGGAATCCTCAGCTGCATAGGTCTCCTATGCCAAATCCCGTCCTAGCTATTCTCTGCTGGCAGACAGCCTCCCAGGGATCACTACCAGCTAGCGTAGTTTAGAGCAGCACCAAGTCTTCTCTAAACTATACCAGGCCAATCCTGAAAATAAAGGCACTCCAATTATTGTCTACCCACCCTTGCTGCACCCAGAGGAGACTAGGCACTGCAGTGAATCTGGGCCTCTTTTCTATTGCTTTTCCTCATTCTATAGTAGGCTGCTTCTTCTGCCCAAGCGGTGATGCAATAATTAGCAATACAACCGTGAACTGAAGCAAAGAGAGCAGTTGTATTGTACAGTACAGAGACACAAGGAAACTGAGGACACAATTTCAGTAGCATTATTTGACTGCTTTCATCTTACAGATATCCTTTACCAGCTGCGGAACTGTGTATGAAAGTGCAAGAAAGATTTTTCCTCTAAAAGCACCCTGTCTAAAATTTTATTTTAAACATTCACCTATCCTTGGAACATGGTACAGTTTAACTCTCATTTTTAGAGGCTCTGGGTCTTGCAGAGCAGGCTCTCAGGAAGCTTTGAGATTTTCTGGCCATTCTTTTATTTGTATTTCTTTTAGGGAGCCCTAGAGTGGAGTTCCAGGAAGAGAGAAGGTGGGTACTTCATTTCTTTCCTCCCAAAGCCCTCACCACATTTTCCTTTAATTGTTATCGTTTCTCTCCTGCTCTGGGCAGGAATGCCTTGTGTGAATTCCTTTTACTTAGAATCTAAATCACTGCAGGACTCTAGGTACCCAGGCTATGTAAAAGGTTTGGCTGGAACCTGAATCTGTCAGAAATCAATATGGGTTTGGATTCAACCCAAACCTGTGAACAATAAAGCCAGAAGTTTTTGAGACTTGGGCTGATGTAATTTAAATTCAGCTAGCCCCTCTGACTTCCCCCCTTCATCTTTCACCACCTCTCTCCACCTGTTCCAGAATCCACATGGAACCCATACATGCAGTCCCCAGGGGTTGCTAAGGTGTTTCAAAACAGACCAATACCTTCTTCCCCACCAAGCAGCAGAAGAGTGAGAAGTTTTCACCTCCTACGTTACCGGCAGGGTGGATAATACCTTCTAAAGTTTAGCATATAGCTGTACATGATCTTGAGCAGAAGGCAGGGCACTTTCTCTGCCTCGCTGGGCTCAGCATTTCCCTCCTCTGATGAGAGGGTGCCTTAGTAAATCACTCCCACTCTGAAGAGTTTTTATTCCTCACTCAGGTTTTATTTTTCAATATTTTTACAAGAGCCCTCTTCCATCAAACCAAACCCACAAATTCACAATGCAGAAAGGAAATACCTTTCCCTCACTCCTCTCTGGGGTATTGCCTTGTTATGCCAGCTTCTGGGTGCCATATCTTTCCCCAAACAGTCACTTCCCCTATAGGGAGGAGACCAGCCTTCCAACCAGGAGAAGCCTCTCTTCCTGCTGCAGCTTGTCTCTCCTTCCTCTCTCTCATCCAGGGCTGGCTCCAGGCACCAGCTTATCAAGCAAGTGCTTGGGGCGGCACTTTCAGATATTTGGCGGCAATTCGGCGGAGGGTCCCTCACTCCCGCTCAGAGCGAAGGACCTCCCGCTGAATTGCCACAGATCACAATCATGGCTTTGGGGGGGGGGGCTGCTTGGGGCCGCAAAACCCCTGGAGCTGGCCCTGCTCTCATCACAAGAAGTCACAGGCAGCCCTTAATTAGACTCAGGTGTCCTTAGTTGACCTGAGGTAACCTCTTTTCATCTCCTGGGGAAAAGCGCCTTTACCATTCTAGGGCTGATATACCTGCCTTCCGCCCTATCTTACAGCTGGCCAGTCTGACTTTGTCACAGTGGTTAGAAAATCAGACTAATACTCAAGTGATACTACTATTCCCCAGTGAACCCATCCCAGCCTCATATGACCACCATCTTATTTTTTGGCTTCTTTCTATGGCTTGCCTCAAAATATAATCCTATTCCTAAGCAATGCAAGGACTGAATCCCCACATGAAAACAAATTGCATTACCTATAGACCAATCTTTTCTATAGACTTCCTCTGGACTCTTTTGCCTATGGCAGATCTTCACTTGCATAAGCATAAAATGTTTTTAACCATATGATCCCAGTGAAGCCTGGTTGAAGAGAAGCCTTTTGCCAAATGATGCCCAAATACTATTGAGAGAGAGAGAGAGAGAGCGCGAGCGCACACTAAACTTAGATGAGTTGAGATAGGTTGGGTCCAGTTCTGACCTTGGATACCCCTCAGGATATCTAGAATTGGAATCAGGCCAAAAGTTTAACAGGAGCCCTCTGGTTTAATTGTTCATTCCTGTTTGACTAGGAAATGTCTGGTTAAGGCATGGGAAGACTTCAAGATTTGTTGTTCTCTCTAAGCTCTGCTGAGTGGAGACAGGATCACAGTCATATTACCACATGTTAATGCATTTCCTGAGTATTATATATTAATGATTTTCTGTTGCAGAGAGTGAAAATCTCATTTGGCTTTGATTTGTAGTGTGCCAGTATTAGATATTATTCTGTGTTAACGCAAAAATCAATGCTGTCACTGAACTATCCATTCCTTTCATTACTCTAAACAGCATTTTGTCCTAATAATCTACATTGAGTCATTGCAGTACAAGCAGTAACAAACAACAAATACTGGTGTTTCATGTCAGAATCTAAAACAACCCTCAAAATAATCAATTTATTAATAGAAAAGTTCAACAAAACAGAAAACATTTGGCTGGGCTTCCTTTAGAGCAGCTCATTTATTTTTCTCTGGAGTGAGTGTTTTTTGTTTTTATTGTGTTTTGTTTTGGAGGGACTGCGGCAGGAAGCAATGAGGGATGGGGGAGACATTGATACAATGCGATCATGTTCCTCTGGACAACCTAAACAACAATCAGAGAGCAGGAATCAGCTACCTCTAATGATATCATTAGAGACTAGATGCCAGTGCCAACTGGTCCCTGATCAAATTAAATGATTTAATGCATCTCTGAAACCGATGTCCTTGTAAACAATGTCAGACGAAATGCATACATGGGTGGGAGAGTATAGCAGATGTGATTAAGGGGAAATCTTGGTGTCACATATTATTTAACACTGGAATCCCCAATATAGAAGAGTTCACTTATTGGCAAAATGTAAGTTAGCCTCTTAATACATGAGCATAAACTTCCCATTTTATACCATGTTTATGATTCTATACACTATGGCTAGTGAAACAAATACAATGTTAATTAGAATCACTAGCTATTTATCAGCCAGTAAACTTCCAGGATTCTACAAAGTATTGAAGCTTTCCTAAGATCCATGTGACAGATCAGAGGGGATGCCTGCCTGTAGGGAGAGCAGATTATTGGAGTCAAAATCCTCTAAGGGTATGTCTACACTACAAGAGTAGTTCGATTCAACTTAATTCGAATTTGTGGAATCGACCTTACGAAGTCGAATTTGTGTATCCACACTAACGACACTAATTCGACTTTGTGATTCCACACTAACGGGGCCAGCGTCGACTTTGGAAGCAGTGCACGGTGGGAAGCTATCCCACAGTTCCCGAACTCCCCGCTGCCCATTGGAATTCTGGGATTTCCCCCCAATGCATGCTGGGGGGAAAACTGTGTCGAGGGTGGTCTTGGGTAACTATCAGCATTCAACCGTCACTCCCGCCGGCGGGAAATCAGTTCGCGCACTTTTCCTGTTAGTGACAGCGCGGACGCCACAGCACTCCACTGCGATCATGGAGCCCGCTGCGATCATCGCTGCACTTATGGCCGTTGTCAACTCCTCGCACCTTATCGTCCACCTCTTCAACAGTCAGATGCTGAGAAATCGGGCGAGGAGGCTCCGGCAGCGCGGTGAGGACATGAAGTCTCAGAGTGGCACAGACCTCTCAGAAAGCACGGTACGCCGTGCCATGGAGATCATGGTGGCAATGGGTCATGTTCATGCTATGGGACGGCGATTCTGGGCCCGGGAAACAAGCACGGACTGGTGGGACCGCATAGTGCTGCAGGTCTGGGATGATTCACAGTGGCTGCGAAACTTCAGGATGCGTAAGGGCACTTTCCTTGAACTGTGTGACTTGCTGTCCCCTGCCCTGAAGCGCAAGGACACCCGCATGCAAGCAGCCCTGAGTGTGCAGAAGCGAGTGGCCATAGCCCTCTGGAAACTTGCCACGCCAGACAGCTACCGGTCAGTAGCGAACCACTTTGGCGTGGGCAAATCTACCGTGGGGGTTGCTGTGATGCAAGTAGCCAACGCAATCGTTGAGCTACTGCTCTCAAAGGTAGTGACCCTGGGAAACGTCCAGGTCATCATAGATGGCTTCGCCGCGATGGGATTCCCAAACTGCGGTGGGGCTATAGATGGGACTCACATCCCTATCCTGGGACCGGCCCACCAGGCCAGCCAGTATATTAACCAAAAGGGCTACTTTTCAATGGTGCTGCAAGCAGTGGTGGACCATAGGGGACGTTTTACTAACATCAACGTCGGAAGGGGGAGGAGGTGTAGGGGGATGAGGGCTCTGGCTGGGGCTGAGGGTTTGGGGCATTGGAGAGGCTCAGGGCTATGGTGGAAGGTCAGGGTAAGGGCAGCCTGCCTTGCCATTTTTGTATGGCAGGCGCTAGGACCCTGGGGCACCAGACAGCATTTCTGCGGGGAGCCGCTCTACTGTCAGGCAGGTATGGAGCGCGGCGGGGCGGGGGGGAGACCCATGGGGGCCAGGGCCCGATCCAGGCAGGAGTGGGGGAGAGACCCAGCTCCAAATATAGCTGGAGCAGGGCACCTTCCGCCTATGCACAGAACATGAAAAACACCTTCCAGACTGACCAGGGTGCCTAGTGACTGCACTATGTGTGTGTGACCTGCTGTAGATCCTGCCCCCGTGTATGTATCCAGGTAATGGTGACCGTCCTATGCAATTACCAAACCCCTCCCCCCACTTCACACAAAGTCTTCTGTAAAGAAACATGACGGAAACAGTAATGAACAGCAAACTATTTTTAATAATCAACTACACAGTGAGGGAACAAAACTGGGATTTGGGCTTGGGTGATCCAGGAAGGGAAGGACTTCTCAAAATTTAGCGAATGAGAGCTTTTTGGTACTTGAGCACTCTGCTGGGGTGGAGTGAAAGTTTTCACAGCCCCTGGCGCACCTCCTTCTTGTTATTTTGGGTGAGGGGGTATGGGACTTTGTGGCGGGGGAGGGCGGTTGCAGATACACTGCAGGGGGGCTCTGTCCTCCTGCCTGCGGTCCTGCAGAACATCCACAAGGCGCCTGAGCGTGTCCGTTTGCTCCCTCATTAGTCCAAGCAGCGTTTGAGTCGCCTGCTGGTCCTCCAGACACCATCTGTCCTCCCGTTCGCTGTGTGAGCGCTGCTGCTGGGAGAGGTTCTCCCTCCACTGGCTCTGCCGGGCCGCCTCGGCTCTGGAGCAGGCCATCAGTTCAGCGAACATCTCGTCCCATGTCTTTTTCTTGCGCCGCCTAATCTGCGCCAGCCTCTCTGAGGGGCATGCTGGAGCAGGTTGGGATACAGGTGCAGCTGTGGGATGGGAAAAAGGGATTGACTTCCTTATAAAGATACATTTCCGCAAAGAGGAAACATAGTCTAGTCAGTCTCTGTGAATAAGACCATGCACAGCACTCACTCAGGGAAAGTTCGAATTTTCGGAATTCGCTTTCATTGCCTGGGGGATTGCACTGCAGACCAGACAAGCGGGGCGGGACAGCAGAATCCGTGGAGCAGCCAGGCATGGTAAGCCAAAAACTTTTGGCTGCTTAAAAGTCAATGTATACCACTGTCCTCTTGCTACAGGCAATCCTGAAAGCATAAACTCTGCCCCTGTTGCACCCCCTCGCATCTGTTCCCTGTGAAAGATCCCTGTATAATGCCACTCTGCAGCCTCCACCACATGGCTGTAAAGTGACACTCATTGTTATGCAAAGGAACAGTGAAGCACTCCCAATACTAATAGTACACAAATTACTGTAATTAAATGCAGGAGTCTCCGAGCGAGATCACCCTGAGGAGGGTCACTGAGGCAGATAGAGAGTGCATGCTGCATGAAAGCCAGCACAAACCAGGGGCCTATGCGGCCATGCTCGTGGAGGCAATGCTCCCGGAGTACCTGATGATAGCCTGGCGTGGAAAAGTGTGCTACCACAGAGCACCCAATAAGGCAGCTCTCCCCAGTAACCTCATGCGGAGGCTTTTCGATTACCTGCAGGAGAGCTTCTCGGAAATCTACCAAGAGGATTTCTGTTCCATCCCCATATATATTGACCTTCTTTTCGCATAGTTAATATTCCTGTTCTGTTAGAAAAAATGTTTGCATGTTTAAAGCACTTACTAACTGATCCTTCCCCTGATTCAGGGTCCGGGGTAACGGCTGGGGAGGGTTGGTAGGGGATCTCAGTGAGGGTGATGAAGAGATCCTGGCTGTCAGGGAAATCAGCATTGTAAGCGCTGTCGACTGCCTCGTCGTCCTCATCTTCCCCGACCACGAACATCTCCGAGGAACAGTCCGTCGACAGTATCCCATCCTCAGAGTCCACGCACACTGGTGGGGCAGTGGTGGCAGACCCACTGAGAATGACATGCAGTGCCTCGTAGAACCGGCATGTCTGGGGCTGGGCTCTGAAGCGTCCGTTTGCCGCTCGGATTTTTTGGTAGCCTTGTCTCATCTCCTTGACTTTCACACGGCACTGCGTTGTATCCCAGCTGTATCCTCTGAGTGCCATGGCTTTGGAGAACTTCTCATAGGTCTTTGCATTCCGTTTGTTGGAGCACAGCTCCGAAAGCACAGACTCATCGCCCCACACAGCAATGAGATCCAAGACTTCCTGGTCAGTCCATGCTGGGGCCCTCTTTCTAGTCTGAGATTGCATGGACACCTCTGCTGGAGAGCTCTGCATCGCTGCCAGTGCTGCTGAGCTCGCCACAACGTCCACACAGGAAATGAGATTCAAACTGGCCAGACAGGAAAAGGAATTCAAATTTTCACGGGGCTTTTCCTGTGTGGCTGGTCAGAGCATCCAAGCTCGGACTGCTGTCAAGAGCGTCAACAGAGTGGTGCACTGTGGGATAGCTCCCGGAGCTACTAAGGTCGATTTGCATCCACACCTAGCCTAATTCGACATGGCCATGTCGAATTTAGCGCTACTCCCCTCGTCGGGGAGGAGTACAGAATTCGAACTAAAGAGCCCTCTATGTCGAATTAAATGGCTTCCTGGTGTGGACGGGTGCACGGTTAATTCGAATTAACGCTGCTAAATTTGAATTAAAGTCCTAGTGTGGACCAGGCCTAAGTGAATGAGAGGACAATTGTGTCCTTATTGGACCAATAATATTAAGTAATCCTGAATGGTTGATGAAGAGCCACTCCCCATAACACTTTTATTACAATATGTTTATATCCAAGGTAATCAGGAAGTGTATTCAGTTACAGATTAGATTGCATGTCTCTAGAGGCAATTTCCCTCAGTCACTTGTTCCCAAATTGTAAGCATACTATTGATGTAAGTGAGAATTTCTCTTGTCATTCTTGGACTAATAAGCTGTCCTAAATACCACCCCATCTTTTGTAAACCATTTATTTATCAAAAATATTCCACAAGAATTAAAAGGCCAAATGTCTTGAGATTAGCAACAGTTTGATTAAATATAAACTCAAATAAGAAATAGGAACTTTAAAGTAGGGAAAACCTTTTGTACTTTGCCATTGCCAAGCACAAAACGATCTCATTGAAGACACCAGCACTCCCAAAGTTTTAACATAACTCACAGATTTTAGATCTACATAGCACACTTGTGTGAAACTAAGTGGTTTCAATTCAATGTGTGCAAACTTTTTCTTCAGATTTCTTAGGTTTCATGTTCCAAGTTCAGATAAAGCCAAATCAGCAAAGTCCACACATTTTGCATGGTTTCTGCAGAAATTTTTGAGAGCATAAGTTCTCCCAGAACTGAACCTATGCTCCCTCAAAATATTCCATTTAGTCAAAACTGAAATGTTTCGCAGAGATGTACCGACTAAGTTTTCAACGGGAAGATTTCTGAGGTCCAGAGGGGACTCTCTCTCTCTCTCAGACCAGAGAGACCAAGTCAAAAACCTAACCTTTGCAATCCAAAACCAGATATTTTGCTAAAATTCTGTCTCACAAAAACCTTTTGAAAGGTTTTGTTTTGCTCCAATGTGGAACAAAAACAAAATTTCCCAACTTCAAAAGCTGTCACAAAATGGAATAACCATTCTCTGGCCACCTCTACTTGTAAATTTTTGACAAAGGTGGTCTGAGTTACAGATTTGTAAATGTGCTGAAAAGCTGGCAAGTTTTCCTGAGATTTCATACCAGAAATTAATGCACAATTCTACCTCATTCTGTTATGAAATATTTAGGAGATGGAAGAGCCTTCTGGGTGCAAATTTGTCTCCTAGTTAGTTTTAGAATCACTGTGCCCGGTGCTGCTACAGTGCATTGCTTGTACTGATTTAGAGCCTGGTTTTACAAGCCTTGGGGTGCATGACTCCCAGTGAAGTCCATGGAAGTTCCATGCCCATTGATTGCTTGAAGGGTTGAGCCCTACAGTCAGTAATAGCAAATTTAGTTTGCAATTCAGCAGCTGCTATCCCTTGCGTGTTAGCAGGCATCAGATGAGAAGCTCTAGGACTGTTAATGCTAGAGTAATGATCAGGAAATCTTTTTAGGTTTAGAGAAGGACAGAGATGAGACAGGGAAAGACTTAACCATTTTTCAATGCTAGTGAAAACATTTGTTTTAAAGATTCCATCTCCTGGGCTCAGGCTTTTTTAAAGCTTGCCAACTGTATCTCATTACAGGTCCCCACAGACTGCAGGTATATCCCTAATTCCCCAGCAGATTGCTTCGAATGGTCTATTCAAAAGGAAGAAATATGAATATGACCCTAGATCTGCATTGATTCAGGTGCTTTTGGTTTCCATGGAATCTGTGTTTTTCTAGCTCGATTAAGTTTGTTAATTTACAGTTTTGATAGCAACTGGCTTGTTTTAGTGTGTACGTTGATAGCAGTCCAAAGTGAATTACCACTTGCCTGCCAAGTCCCAGTGTAAGATAAAATATACAAAACAGGTTTTCTGGGAGGATTTAAGATGATTTGGTAGCAAAATCAAAGATGTGATTACAAGTGTTTGATCTCACTGCTGTAGATTACTGATTTTTAAGTGCTGTTGAAATCTTTTTTTCCTAGGCTCATGCTAAAGTACACATTTTGCTGGTGATTAGATACCTAATATTATCCTTTCACCTCAATCCAGTATGAACCATGACCAGGAATAAATACTCAGGAAGTGCCTTTATTAGCTTTTACAATTGTCATAATTAACATGTTACAAAATGAATGAAAAGCAAGTCTAGACAAGGTCCTAGGACAGTACAAGATTCAGGATTCAGTAACGCAACCAAATATGGAACCTAGAAGGCAGTGGACAAAGTGCTCCCAAAAAGTTTTATTTCCAAAGTTGTCAACTCTCACCATTTTATCCAAGACTCTCAGTATTGGTGTTTTTATTCAAATCCCAGCTTCTGGAATCAAGAGATTGCATGAGACTCTCAGCCTTCATTAAAAAAAGAAAAAGTTTCTAGCCCTCATGGTTGTGAACTAGTGAGTTGCACCCTAAAGGCTCAAAAGCTGGACGGTAAAGAAAAAATATCCCCAAAGTTGTTTTTTTTAATAAATCTCATTATTTTTAAGTCAGACTCATGGTTTTGGGGGTGTTGATTCCAAATTTTTGAATGCTTGACCTCAGCAAAACTGTATTTATTTTTTGACAATTTAGACAGACTTGGTCTCATGATCTGTTAAATCATCAATGGCAAAAAGTTGCGTTTTTGACCTTTTCCAAAACTGGCATAATCAGTGGCTGTGTTGTGGGGCGGGGGGGTGTTTTGTTTTTTTAAAAACTTAGCTCTTTCTACATCCTTGTATTTTAAAATTTTAAAGACAACTCCGTTATGAAAATGCTATGATTAAATTCAGCAATTCATAGAAGAATCATAGAAGATTAGGGTTGGAAGAGACCTCAGGAGGTCATCTAGTCCAACCCCCTGTTCAAAGCAGGACCAATCCCCAACTAAATCATCCCAGCCAGGGCTTTGTCAAGCCTGACCTTAAAAATCTCTAAGGAAGGAGATTCCACCACCTCCCTAGGTAACCTATTCCAGTGCTTCACCACCCTCCTAGTGAAAAAGTTTTTCCTAATATCCAATCTAGACCTCCACTGCAACTTGATACCATTGCTTCTTGTTCTGTCATCTGCCATCACTGAGAACAGCCAAGCTCCATCCTTTTTGGAACTCCCCTTCAGGTAGTTGAAAGCAGCTATCAAATCCCCCCTCATTCTTCCCTTCTGCAGACTAAATAATCCCAGTTCCCTCAGCCTCTCCTCATAAATCCTGTGCTCCAGCCCCCTAATCATTTTTGTTGCCCTCCGCTGGACTCTTTCCAATTTTTCCACATCCTTCTTGTAGTGTGGGGCCCAAAACTGGACACAGTACTCCAGATGAGGCCTCACCAGTGCTGAATAGAGAGGAATGATCACATCCCTTGATCTGCTGGCAATGCTCCTACTTATACAGCCAAAAATGCCGTTAGCCTTCTTGGCAACAAGAGCACACTGTTGACTCATATCCAGCTTTTCGTCCACTGTAACCCCTAGGTCCTTTTCTGCAGAACTGCTGCCTAGCCGCTCGGTCCCTAGTCTGTAGCAGTGCATGGGATTCTTCCCTCCTAAGTGCAGGACTCTGCACTTGTCCTTGTTGAACCTCACCAGATTTCTTTTGGCACAATCCTCTAATTTGTCTAGGTCCCTCTGTATCGTATCCCTACTCTCCAGTGTATCTACCGCTCTTCCCAGTTTAGTGTCATCTGCAAACTTGCTGATGGTGCAATCCACGCCATCCTCCAGATGTTAATGAAGATATTGAACAAAACCAGCCCCAGGAATGACCCTTGGGGCACTCTGCTTCATACTGGCTGCCAACTAGACATGGAGCCATTGATCACTACTCGCTGAGCCTGATGATCTAGGCAGCTTTCTATCCATTTTATAGTCCATTCATCCAGCCCATATTTCTTTAACTTGCTGGAAAGAAGTGAATTAAACCTGACAATCATTCTCAGTTAGATTTTACCTACAGTACATCCACCCAATCTGTAGCTTCCATAGGTAGGGGACAGTGTGTATGCTGAGGCACTAATATCCTTTTTAAAGCTTGCATACTGCATCCTTTATTCAGTTCTGAAGAACTTCTAAATAACTGATGGAAAAATATCTTTAACATAAGCTACTCTTCATGCTTTACATTAATATCAGAAAGAATGAAAATGCAATAAAGCCATTGACTGGAGCTGATCACAGAATAATCCAAATAATACACTTTAAATTGAATTATGTAATTTCCTGTTAATCATTGGTTACCTCCTGTTAATTACTGGTTTGTTGCTCCACTTAATAGTTTAAACTAGTCATTAACTACTGGTATCAATAGATGTCAGAGTTTTCTTCTTAAAAGTATCACTTGGCAGAATATAAAGTAGTAAATTGTGTCAAAGCAAATGGAATATTTTCATTTTAATAAAAAGTCACCCTACCAGCATTTGCCATGGACACTTCCATTGTATGCCATAAACTACCAGAAGTGACAAAAACATTTAGCTTCCAGTATTGTGAATGGCAAGAATTAAATAGGAGGAGAGGTATATTGGTTCAGTTCAACACAGCATTTGTTGGTTGCATTTTCAAAAAAAAAAAAAAAAAAAAATATTACCTTATATTAGAGCTCAGAGATTAGCGCAAAAATGTTGCAATTGTGTTTTGAATTTAACAATGAACCTGCGTCAGCTTTGCTCCTGCCATTGGTGCAAAAATGTAAGCGGTCTAGTTTTACTCAGAGACAGCTCAGATGAAGCTTACACTCTTGAATATTTATGCCAAAAATTGCATATTTTATGTGGTCTTATACACAGTTTGACCCAGAAGTGGGACATTATTCCCAAATTTCTTGTCAGAGGCGCTAACTGCATCTTTCACAGCTAGGACCACAGATGCAAATAAAATTACTGAGAGTGAATGCAAGGAAACAACATTCCTTTTTAACTCTGTAGTAGCCTTAAAGTATTGCAGTAGCTTAATTTTTCTAGGAACTATGCCTTGGCCACGGCTTGTGTGGCTCTGAAAAGAAAAGGGTTTAATATTTTCCAAAAATCCCTTCATCCTGCATCTCTCCACAAACTGAGGCCTTACAGTGTCAAAGCAGCTTCATTCATCTAATCACAGAACAGGAACAATACCATGTACTTTATGCAACCAGTCACAACCAGCTAACAGTTCAAATTTCAAATACAGTGTATTTCAGACAGTAGCTGACTCTCGGGATCAATCCATCAAGGGGGGGAAATTTAAACAAAAAAAATCAAGTAGTTTCCAACAACAAAAATATATCCCAGGAAATTATTAACAGCTCACAACTTGAAAATGAGACAAAAATCAATTGATTACTTTGTTTTCTACAGCTTATCCAATTATTTTTAAAGGAAGTGCAAGAATTGCTTGTTTCACCAGTCCATCTCATGGCCAAACCAGGAGATCACCGATGTTCTCTCCTCTCCCTCTGACTGACTTACTGTTTTAGTAAGAAAAAAAATTACTTCACTGCTGCATGCCTAGCCCATTTAGGGTGACCAGATAGCAAGTATGAAAAATCAGGACAGAGTGTGGGGGGGTAATAGGCACCTATATAAGAAAAAACCCCAAATATCAGGACTGTCCCTATAAAATCAGGACATCTGGTTACCCTAAGCCCATTGCTTTGAACGAGGGGAGCACCACGTCCACTGCATGATTTGCAATTCCTTGAGACTTGCTCTGTCTCAGCTTTGACTTCAGGGTCTCCTTACTAGCCAGAGAGTGGAGAAAGCATAAGTCGAGATCCTGCATGTGGCTCTGCAGGGTTTGATCTGAAGCTAGAAAAGCAGCACTAAAAACCACAGATAAAACTTTTCATGTTGTGAGTCATGGAAGCTTTATAGGATTACAAACATAATAACCTCATGACTGGGTCTTCAGTAGGGCCTAAACCCCAGACCTCTAGCTCTAATGCACAGCTCTCTACACCCTGGGCCAACATCTGGACACAGTAGCAGACTTTACTTCTTTTACATGATCCAGTCAACGGAGCGGGGACAAAGACACACTTAGCCAGAGCATTTCACACATAAATAAACTAAGGAAAGTACAATAATCAAATATAGCTAATAAAACCATTCATATCAGAGCTCTTAGAGCAGTGGTTCCCTGCACAAGCGGCGGAACAAGATTGGGAAAGCCCCTGGCGGGCCAGTTTGTTTATCTGCTGCATCCACAGGTTCGGCCAATCGCAGCTCCCAGTGGCCAACGGTTCACTGCTCCAGGCCAATGGGAGCTGCTGGAAGTGGCGCGGGCTGAGGGACATACTGGCTGTTGCTTCCAGCAGCTCCCATTGGCCTGGAGCAGCGAACCACGGCCACTGGGACCCACGATCGGCCGAACCTGTGGACGCGGCAGGTAAACAAACCGGCCCGGCCCGACCCACCAGGGGCTTTCCCTGCACAAGCAGTGGAACAAGTTTGGGAACCACTGCTCTTAGAGGCATAGACTGGAAAATGAAGAGTCAATTTAAAATATTCTCTGTGGACAGGAAACACTCCCTCTCCTCACCCACTCCTAGGGTGACCAGATGTCCCAATTTTATAGGGACAGTCCCAATTTTGGGATCTTTTTCTTATATAGGCTCCTATTACCCCCCACCCCCATCCCGATTTTTCACACTTGCTGTCGGGTCACCCTACCCACTTCCACCCAAAAAACATGCTGTTATTTTAACTTTCGAATGTGTAACAGGAGAATAAAGTGAATCTTGGTTTTAAAAAAGAAATGTCATACAGTTCTCAGGCAGAATACTTCTGGGAGTTGAATGCAGTAATTAGATTCAGACCAAATTTCAGTCTTCATGGAGGAGGCTCTAAATTTTCCTCAGACTACAGGAACTGTAAATGTAGCCTTCTCCTGAGCCCTTCCCTCCAATTCAGGCAGTAGAACAAATAAAAAGTGAGGGGAAGCTGAGCATAAGTTATGGATGTTAGTTTAACACTGAAACTTGTATTTAATCCATGAGCAATTTCTGTAGCTACTTAAATTAAAATTTGATTCTAATACTACAGTCTTATCACTATTTTGAAAACATCAGATCAAAGTTTGTGGTCTACAGTGAATGCGGTTTTAGGTCCACAAAGTGCTACCAAATCCTTGTTTGCTAATTATACATTGTTTGTAGCACAGAAGATGTACAGGCATCAAATGTGTCCAAGAACATTGAACTGAAAGGCCTGACTCCAAAACAAAAACAAATGATGTAAAATTACACTTGCAGGTGTAAAGGTTGATGCTCTCAATAAGGCTGAAGTGATACTGTGAGACATAAGTGCTTGATTCTATATGTAGAAAAAGATAACAACTCTGATCTTTTCGTCACCAGAGACTAAGAGATAGAGTATCCAGTATTAGAGACAACTCCAGTACTGCAGTGGGATCCGAGCAGGCAGGTCCCTGCAGAGAGCCCTGAGGAAGTCAACAGGTCTCCACTCAGATGCAAGGAACCCCCAGCACAGAGCTGATGGCAGGATTGGGGCCTTATTTACCAGATGGCATTATTCCTTTTGTTTACCCTAGGAACAAAGTAACGCATAGAGAGGAACTAAGTAGTACACCATCCAACTTTTGCCACATTCTTGAACCAATGCCAAATGGGATTTCAAAGGTGCTAAGATTTTCAGCTAACTATTCCCTCCCCCCACCCCCATTTTGTTTCCAAATTTTACAGAATCAAGAAACTCTCCTTAACCTTTAGGAGTGAGATTCCCACACCTTATCCAGCCTCTTTATGCTGCACAAGAGGGCAGAGTGGCATAAAGAGGTCCTTAAAAGCCCCAGTTCTGGGCAGAGGAGGATTCCCCCAGAACATACACTGCAGACTACAGCCATCAGGCTACTTCCCCGAGACTCCTTTACAAGCCTTGACACATGACTCTCCTGCCCCAGGTTCCCCTCATGTCAGCAGGGAGGCCACATTGCTTCAGAAATTCCAAACAGTGCCAAAACCCAAAGGGCAACAAAAGGGGATGACATAACTTAGGGTATCTACACTGGAGCTGGACGTGTAATTTCTGGCTTGGTTAGACACATCTGCACTTGCTGTGAGAGAGCTAGTGCACCAAAAGTAGAAGTGTGACTATGATGATACAAGCAGCTAGCCACCCGAGGACATAACTAGGGCCTTGGACGGGGTCATACTCGGAGTGGCTAGCCCCTCTCACTGCTTGTACCTCCATGGCTCCATGTCTATATTTAGCACACTGGATCAGAGCTAGCACAGGCATGTCTGTCTGTGCTGGAAATCATACCTCCACCTCCATTGTAGACATACCCTTAGACAGGCCCCCACTGAAGGTCTTGGTACAGGCCAGGGTTGGGGGGCACAAAGATGGCTTAAAATCACCATAGTCCCCTCCATCTTTCTGGGCTGCGAGTTCGGCGCTCCTCTGTTAAAGGCGCAGCAGAGAATCTCACTCTAGCTATTTGTTCAAACCAAACTCCTGAGCTCGTTAGCTTTCCTCTGTCGCTCATTTTTCTTTATAATTATAGTGTTCATAACAATTAGTGTCTGATTATTAGCAGATATGATTTAAACCAAAACTTTGTAGCAAAATGCATTTGACAAAACCAGAACAGTATTTCAGTTGTGACTTGGTTGACTTTTCCATTTTTGTATTGCTCATATTCTCCTGCAAGCTGTTCTCCTGTCTCGGTCGGTGATTAATGGCATGTATAACACAGAGATTTCCAAGTTTTACAGATCTATCCATGTGCAAAGCTGGTTATCATTGGTAGCTGGGTTGCTCAGCAGAGGGGGGGAGCACACATTAACCCTTTAACAGCAGAAATACCAGAATATTCAGGAAGCTTGCACTAATAAATGAAAGTCCCTCAGGCTTTCTGATATGTGAAAATAGTACTCATGCAGACTTGGCACTCATAATTCAATAGAAAACAGAAAACTATAGGATATTAAGGTAGCATCACTTTCTCATCCTATTCAGTCACATACATGCATGTTACAAAAGCTCTAAAAACCAGAAGGTTGTAAAAATGCACCCAAAAATAACAAGGGATTAGAAAAACAAAACACCAGCATTGGATTTAATATTTAGAGGACAGCAGCCATCCCAATGTAATTTAGAAATAAATAATACTTCTCTTTCATTATAGATAGAGATTCTACTGGAAACTAAAAACCTAATTAAAAACCCTAGCGGCAACCTGTTCGAGATTTCTTTGCTGCTTTAGTCCATTGCAACTAGCATATCATTATCCCCCTCTCTAGAAAACCCTACTTACATTTCTCTGGGAAGCCTTTAACGTATTACAACAGAAACTTTTCACATTCAGAGCACTTCACTCTTCCCTCCAAATGCCCTAGTCACGGACCAAGATCACACTGTGCTACGCACTATACGAACAGAATGAAAAGACAGCCCTGCCTCACAGAACTTACAATCTAAGTATAAGTCAAGAGACAACAGATGGAGCGAGACTGTTTGATGGGGGGGTACAAGGATGTTGGTCAGCCTGATAGACAGTGGTATCAGCACAACAGCTGCCTAACCATCATCTAGTGTTTGGTAGACATCACGGCAAAGGAGAGTTTTCAGGATAGACTTGAAGGGATTTTAATGAGATAGTTTTGTGAATGTTTATGGAGAGCTCCCACAAGCGTGAGGGGAGCATGGGAGAAAACACAAAAGTGCTTGTTAGCAAATAAACAAATGAGCAATAGAGGCTGGTACTATGGTCCATTCATAGTTGGGAATCAACATCTCAATAGTGAAAGAGAGAGGATGGGTTGAGTGCGGATAGCCCATGAAGGACGCTGAAAGTAAGTACAAGCTGCTTATATTTGATGTGACAGAGAAGAGGGAGGGATGCAAAGAGAGGTGACATGGGCAAAATGACAGGCTGGGAAAATGATGTTTGCAACACATTCTGAATGGCTATACGTGAGGCAAGACTGCATTTGTCAAGGCCAGAGAAATGGATGTTGCAGTATCTGAGACATGCAATGATGAAAGCCTGGGTGAGAGTTCTAGCTGTGTGGATGGACAAGAAAAGCTGTATCTCAGAGCTGTTATGCAAAGAGAAACTGCAGTTTCTCATAGCCTGGATGTTATGACCTAGGAAGAAGTCTGAGTAGGGTGACCAGATGTCCCGTTTTTAAAGGGACAGTCCTGTATTTAAGCCCTCCTGCAGGTGTCTCCACTTTTTCTTAAAAAGGGGCAAATTGTCCCATATTTTCTGTCTCTCCCCCATCCCCAATCAGTACTGGTGGGTCCTTGCTGCTGGTCAGATCCCTGCTTGCCACCCACCCACCAGCAGTGAGGCACCCTCTTCTGCTGAGCTACCTCTCTGGCGAGATTTGCTGAAGCCCCTGCAGTCAGGTTCCCTGGGCCCTGGTGCACAATGCATCCTTAGGGCTTAACCCCTTCCTGCCCGCACTGTAGCTGGGGGACAAGAGGCATGTAGGTTATGTTGATGGTCAGCAGCAGCCTGGAGGTGTTAGCTGCCTTTCGACAATGTGAGGCTAGGAAGAGGCAAGCTGCTTTGAGCCAGAGGGGAGGAGATGGGGAGAAGAAGAGATGAGTTCTGCAAGGACACCGGCCAGTCTTCATCATAAAATATTTGCATTATGAAAATAAAATATGTACATTAAGAACAGTGGATCAAACCTTCTTACTTTTGTATTATTTAAGCATTTAATGAACTCAGTACTGTACAGTTTATGAGTGCAGAGATGGTCCCTGCCACAAGAAATTTAACATCCAATGACCTAATCCTGCAAATTCTTATACATATTAGTAGCTTTTACTCATTTAAGTCAGTCAATGGCACTACTCAAGTGAGTAAGGCCCAGATCCTTAAAGGTATTTAGGCACCTAGCTACCATTTAAATCACTAAGAGTCAGGTGCCTAATATCTTTGAAGATCTGGGCCTAAAGATTTACAGGATCAGGCCCTTAGACACAGATTTAGGCCCCAATCCTGCAATGAGTTTCATCTGGGCAAACCCCCTGCACAGCAATGTGGCAGGATTGGGGCCACAGAGAAGCCAGGACACAATGAAGGACCAGAGGTGCGTGAAAGTACAGACAGGGCAGGGTAGTTTTTTGGGGAAGTATCTCATTTCCTGTTATTTATTCCTCTTAAAGAGTTATATATATATTTATACTACCAAGTAGATACACTTATTCATATGAGTTTTGCTTTGCTTTTGCATCAGTATTTGAAGAAGGAGCATAAAGAGGTGACTAGAGTACTATAAGGTAGTGAAAGCTATGCAACAGGAACAAAAATAAGTTACAAATAGCACTGAACACAAAACTTTGCATCTGATTTTGAGAACACTTTGAGCTGGAACCTGGATCCAGATCTCGATCTGAACATTACGCCTGGCTACACTGAGACCAAGAATCCATAAATCAGTGATCATTGCAGACAGGGCTGAAATCTAGATCTCAGCTATCTGGTTCAGGCCCATCTTCAAAAACTAAACCAGCCCTCATGAGAGATCAAAACAGTAACAAATCCAAATGATGCTGAGTCCCTCACACTCAAACACAAAGGTAATTACAAAAACCCCACACACCCTGAGAAAGACACATAAGCAGGTAAAAATGTGATTATAAGGGGGATGATTAAATATAATTGCATTACAGCCAAAGGGCCTGTGACAAGGAAGTCTCAAACACTCCTTGCCCTGGTGAATTCCAGGGAATAAATCTTTAATTTCCTTTCTCCCTTTTTCTCTCCTTACGTCTTAATTTGAGAGCAGGTGGGCTGGACAGAAAGGATATGCTCCCAGCATTTTACATCCCTCTTGCATTTTATTTCTTCCCAATACCCTTCTTTTGCTTGAAGCAGACCTACTTGCAGGTGCTCTTTATACAAGAACTATGTTTGTTTGGCGAAGAATCCAAAATGGTGGGCAAGCCATTTGTAGGGTGAGCCACAGATTAAGTTAATGAGGCTTCACGCACCATCCCTGCCTTTATGTACTTTGTTCTGAGTCAGAACTGACTCTCTGGAGGAGGTGGAGAAACTCAGGCTGCTTCCATTAGGATGGTCATTTTTCCTCTTTGTCTATATTCCTTGCATACAGACAGCACATTCTCTGCTGATTCACATGGCACAAATGGAATACATAAACCTCCTCTAAATTCCCTGCTGAGTATATCCAAAGTGTGTGGGATTTCCCTGTAGACAAACAGCTGCCAAAGCCAGCTTCTATGCCTCCTTTCCTGCAGCCACCACTACTCCAACTTTTGCTGGGTACTACAGGCTGTTTTAACTTGTGCTGGAGCAGAGAATCAGGGAGCCAATTTTCCAAAAGCCATACCCGGGTAAGCTCAGCAGGAGCTGGACTCCACAGAGAATCTGCCTCATTGTCTACAGGATTGTGCAGTTTGTTTTATTTATTCAATCACAGCTTATACGGAAAAAAAAAAATCACACAAGCACTAAGTGAATTGTTGCAGCTAAAATCTGGATATTGGTCCATTCTTTACCTCCTCTCGTGTTGCACCAGACAAGTATTTCTGTAAATGTTATTTACAGCAAATATAATACTTCAACCTCCCTACAAGGGATTTCAAAGGGCTTCACAAACACCAAGTGTTAGAACATCCCTGTAAGGTAAACAACATGCCCTATATACAGATAGGTAAACTAAGGCACAGATAAAGTAAGTGACCTCTCTTGAGTGACTATTAAGGGTTGTACATCAACTCATTGGTAGAGTCTATCTAAGGTACTTATGTAGCCTTCATTATCATAGAATCAGAGCATTCATAGTCTTCAATGTATTTATTTTCACTCCTGTGAGGTAGGGAAGTACATCTGAGAAATGCAGAACTTAGGCACAGAGAGAAGAGGGTATGTCTACACTACAATTGGAAGGTGTGATTGTAACACAGGTAGACCTACTCGAGCCAGCTTCAACCTCGCTAGCTTGGATACTAACAGTAGTGAAGCCATAGCAGCAGGAGCAGGTGGCACAAGCTAGCTGCTAGAGTGTGTACCCTGGTTCCCAGGCAGGCAGAATTAGCCCATGACACCACCAATGCTGCTGCACCTTCACTGCTACTGTTACTCAAGCTAACTTTGATCTAGCTAAATTAAAGCTAATTTGAGTGTGTCTGCATGTGCTGTAATGACATTGCAGGGTATATCTATACCCTAAGTGACTTGCCCAAATTCGCTCAGGAAGTCTATGCGAACTGCACCCGGATTCCCAAGCCCCAGGCTAGTTCCCCAACCTCTGGAGAGAGTTTCAGTCAACCAGATGATGAGAGTTAGGCTACCTCTCTCAGAAAGAGAACTCAGGTGCTCTCCCTCTAAATACCCTGCTGCAACCACTAGATAATCTGATAGATGAGGCAGAACACATGGATTAATGTGATTATACCATTCACTAAAGTTAGAGAGACACCTGTGTTGTACACATCTTCCAAAACAGGTGGCAATAAAATCTTTATACCACCATCCTGTAGTTTATGCCACATACATCTTTTATTTTGATAGAGCCTGGGGCTGTTTTTTTCCTGCCTACCTACCTATATGGCCCCCCATCACATTAGCGTCCAAGTGCCTGTTTCAATCTCAGTTTTTTCCCCATTTGAAGCCCTTGAATCGGTAGGAAAACAATGGCATCATGGTGGAACTTAGTGCCAAGTACAGAATCCATCTCTAGTGTTGCACATTTGGTGGAATCTCACAGTTAATATGAAGGCCTCCCGACCCACATTCAACACATGTATTCTCTTCAGTTCACCTTCAACCAACAAGAGGCTTATGAATCACTGAAAACAGAGAAATGGCAACACATAACAGTGCAGTTCAGCTATTCCTGAAATCCAGGAAATTTAATGGGGTTGGCTGGCAGTATTACATGGGAAGGAAAACTAGGGATGTCACTGCCTTGCTACTACAAAGCCTTCATGTCTGTCACTCATTCCAAGCTGACACTTCAGGAGACTCGAATAGCCATTCCACAGAACCTGTTGTTTTGAGCTCTGAAAACATATTCATAGGGTTTAGCTGCACTGGAACAAATTACCCATAGAAAGTCAGAATAAGCCTCTCCACCTAGTGGAGTGATTCATCAACTAGTACTAAATGATAATACTTGGCTGTTATATAGCGATCCATAGGTTAAAGGTGCTTTACAAAAGATAGTGGGTATCGCTATCCTCATTTATGCAGATGGGGAAACTGAGGCTAGGCGATATTAAGGATTTAATTGGGCCATTTAGGCATCACCTTATATGGGCGCAGCACAAAGACCCTATTCCCTTGGGTAAAGCACAGGGAGCAACTATGCCTCACATATGCAGAGAGAAAGTGCCTGTTGCAACATTCCATCAGGGTGCATTCTAGTCCCTCTCTGCCTTGGTCTCATCACTCATAGTAGTGCAAAGAGAGACTGGGGCCACGATCCAATTTCTCCCCTGCCTTTTGGTACACTTGCACGCCCAAGTGAAGAAAGAGGGATTGGTCCCTGTATTCCTCTGAGAGCAGAGACTGCAATTATGCTTGGCCTTCTCACATGGGATCTGCAAAGGGGAATGAGATGTTGGACCGTCTCCCATGCTGTGTAAGCCCCAGACATAACTGAGTCCTCAGAATACATCTGCACTGGAATAAAAGACCCACAGCATGGCCGCAGCTGGCCTGGGTCAGCTGACTGGTTTGCGGGGCTAAAAATTGCCATGTAGATGTTCACACTTGAACTGGAGCCTGAGCTCCTCCTCTCAGCATCCCAGAGCTCAGGCTCCAGCCTAAGCCTGAATGTCTACACATCAATTTTACAGCCCCACAGCCCGAGCCTTGAAAGCCCAAGTCAGCTGACCTGTGTTGTATTGTGGGTGTTTAATTGCTGTGTAGACATACCCTAAGTGACTTGTCTAGTCACAGAGCAAATCACTGACACGGCTAGGAATAGACCCCACATTGCCTGCCTTATCCACTGGACTACACACTTTACATATTGAAAGCACCTCGTGTTACCGCTCAGGAGACAGGCACTGGTTAAATGACTTGACCGGAGCCAAACAGTTTTGTAAATAGGAAGAGAACAGAAGGGGTGAAAACAATGACAGCTTCATGAGCAGGAGGATGAGTAGCAGGAGTTTCATGTATTTTAAGAGCAGAAAGGTCCATTATGGTAATCTAGTCTGACATGCTATATAACACAGGACATATAATTTCACCCTGCAATTCCTGCATCAAGCCCATATCCTGTGGTTGAGCTAGAAAATATTTTCCCCTTGGTTTTTCAGGCAGGAGGCGAAAAGGGAGTTTGAACACCATCCACTTCAAGGCAAGTCTTGCTCCTCCTCTAAAACAATAGCTCTCAACCTTTCCAGACTACCGTACCGCTTTAAGGAGGCTGATTTGAATTGCATACCCCAAGTTTCACCTCACTTAAAAACTACTTGCTTACAAAATCAGATATAAAAATACAAAAGTGTCACAGCACACGATTACCGAAAAATTGCTTACTTTCTCCTTTTTACCATATAATTATAAAATAAATCAATTGGAATATAAATATTGTACTTACTTTTCAGTGTATAGTATATACTGCAGTATAAACAAGTCATTGTCTGTATAAAATTATAGTTTGTACAGACATTGCTAGTGCTTTTTACGTAGCCTGTTGTAAAACTAGACAAATATCTAGATGAGTGGATGTACCCCCTCGAAGACCTCTGTGTATCCCTGGTTGAGAACCACTACTCTAAAACATACATTTGCCTGGCACTGTAAGGGAGGGCTTGTGGTAGCACCTCCATTTCAGCTGAATGAGAGACTCATCACAAACACTCCTACTACATTATTACAATATGGTTAAGGGGCTCATTCTGCCAATTAGGAGAGTCATTGTGTGAACCATGCAGAAATCAGAACTGCTCAGTTTAGCTTTGCACCTCCATCATCCTGGAGACAACACACATCTGTTCCAATACACCCCTGCCAGCCACAGACTGACATATTGTATATTGAACTGGGGCTTTTCTCAGCAGGATCCAATAATCCAGTGTGGTTAATCTGTACTGAGGGGAGGGGAAGGGAAGGGTGGAGTCAGGGAAGAACCGTGTTCCTTAACTTTTTGACAGGGAAACATGACTTAACATGATACACTAATGCCAGATGTAGAAACAAATAAGGAAATTGCAAGAGAGAAAAGAGAGGGAAGGCAAAAGCAAGGAAACAGGGCAATTTGTTAAAATTGCTCACACATGAAAAGAGATTGTCCATTTAACCACAGCACTACTCCAGTAAGGACTTGTACCTAATTTGCATGTGAAGGCTATTAAGGTCTGGTTCCCTAAACTCAGGTCAGCTCTGTAATGCTAAAGTCCGTTGCAGCGAAGAGACATTTATCATAGTCAGCTGTTATTGATGGTTTGTCAGATGATGTTAGCTGAGGTTGGAGAGGGGCCTGTGAGCAGCAGACAATGAGAGTAAATATATTAATGTGGCCAAGGTTCAGTAATTGTCATGCTTGTAGAAAAAAATCCATCTCCTTCCTTGCGAAGACACAACCTGTCAGCAGGTTGCATGTGTTAGGTGTTTCATCACTAGGTATAGAAAATTCCCATAGCAACTGACATCAGCTTTCTGTACAGACCAGAGATCAAGCTAAAGATTAACAAAGAGAATCATTATTAGCACGCTTGGTACTAGTACCTGTGTCGTTAACATCCCACAGAAACCAGCACATCTATCAGAAAATATGAATGCTCTTTATAAAGGTAAGTATCGTTCTCTCCATTGTACAGATGATGAAACTGAGTCACTGAAAGGTTTAAGTGACTTAGCCAAGATCACACAGCAGTAGGCTTCAAACCCAGGTTCCCTTGCATCCCTCGTTTACTGGGCCACACTGTCTCCTACAAAGAAGTTTTTCTAGAAACCTCTTAATATGCTGTATGTGCCAGTAAAATTATCCTGAGGGGCTGTCCAACTGCATGAGGAAGGGAAATGTGAGGAAATCAAGAGTTCCTATTACATAACAACCCATTTTCTATGCCACTGATTTTTTCTACTGTAGACATTTGCTGAGGTGTCAGGAGAGTGACATGTCACTTTGTATTATTATTACATTTTTCTCCCTGCCCCACTGCCAGTATTGTGTAGGTAAGCAGGTAAGTCCCACTTGCCATCCCTCCCAAAGATTCTCCAACAGATCACAGATTGTGATCAGTGGCTAAAAAGAGCAGTGTTTCTTCTGCTTTACCTTAATGATGCTTTGTTGATGGGAGAGAGACTCCCTCAGAAGATGAACCAACTTACTCCTTTTTTTTCTTTGAATCAAATAGTGGGTGTTAGGGGTAGAATAACTTGAATGCAATAGTAGCTATGGAACTCTCCCCAGGCTGGGGACAGTCAGGCACATCACAGAGAGGATGACATTCCACTGTGAATATAAGAACACAAGAGTGGCCGTACTGGGTCAGACCAATGGTCCATCTAGCCCAGTATTCTGTCCTCCAACAGTGTCCATGCCACATGCTTCAGAGGGAATGGACAGAACAAGGCAACTATCGAGTGATCAATCCCCTGTTGTCCAGTCCCAGCTTTTGGCAGTCAGCACTCCCTGTTGCCTGCTTCATAAAGCAGCAGAAAATCAGTCCCTGAGGTAGCTGCCTGTTTGTACTGTCCTTCCACAATGTGTCAGTCACATGAATTGGAGGGGAACGCAGAGAGGGAAGTAACAGCCCCAGAATAAAGGAATTGGGTTTGGCCTAGACCAGGGGTAGGCAACCTATGGCACATGTGCCGAAGGCAGCACGTGAGCTGATTTTCAGTGGCACTCACACTGCCCAGGTTCTGGCCACCAGTCTGGAAGGGTTCTGCATTTTAATTTAATTTTAAATGAAGCTTCTTAAACATTTAAAAAACCTTATTTACTTTATGTACAAGAATAATTTAGTTATATATTATAGACTTATAGAAAGAGACCTTCTAAAAACGTTAAAATGTATTACTGGCACGCGAAACCTTAAATTAGAGTGAATAAATGAAGACAGCACTTCTGAAAGGTGCTGACCCCTGGCCTAGACCAGTGGCTTTCAAACTCTTCAGACAACTGTACCCCTCTTTCCAGAGTCTGATTTGTCTTGCGTACCCCCAAGTTTCACTTCATTTAAAAACTATTTGCTTACAAAATCAGACATAAAAATACAAAAGTGGCACAGCACACTGTTACTGAAAAACTGCTCACTTTCTCATTTTTACCATATAATTATAAAATAAACCAATTGGGATATACATTTTGTACTTATGTTTCAGTGTATAGTTATATAGAACAGTATAAACAAGTCATTTTAATTGGCACTGACTTGGCTAGTGCATTTTATGTAGCCTGTTGTAAAACTAGGCAAATATCTAGATGAGTTGATGTACCCTCTGGAAGACTTCCGTGTACCCCCAGGGGTACATGTACCCTTGGTTGACAACCACTGGGCTAGACAAGTCACCATTTCAGGACCAAGGATCTGATGAAAGAATTCATGTTATGAACTACCTGGGATGGGGTTGGCACCCACCAACACAAAAATATGTATACATTGTTTTATATTCGATAGCCACCATTCCACAGACTCCATTTAGCTCATACTCAGGACACATTGCTAATAAAATGTCTATCACATCTCCTGGGTATAGAGGGTCAATGTCAAGCTCATAACATTAATCTGAGTCCTGTGAAACTCATTGTACTCATGCAACAATTCCTCAAAAGTAACAATTACCACTTGGGCCGTACTGTATATATTCAATACCTAAGATAAAACTGAATGGTTCAGGACAGGTTTGGTTCTGAATAAATGGTTTATTTATTCCTTTAAATATTCCCAACAGATTGCATTTGGTTTGTTACAGAAAGGCCCTAGCTTTTCCAAAATTAAGACTGCAAACAGCTTCCATTTTAAATCCCTATTTTAGCACCCTCATACATTTGGCTTGGAAAAAACTGGTTTAGGCTGAAAATTATGAGATTTACTCTGAATGCAAAGAAGAATGTTTCTGCCAAGTCTAAAGGAAATAAAAAACAATTTGATGTGAGTTGTAGGTCATTACAAAAATTGAAATTTTGACTTTTGCTCGTTTGTCATTAGTTCACCAGTGGCTTGTTATTGCCCCTTCAGGCTTTCTATATTATTAAATGTCCTTGGAAACCTAGCTACCTTTGAAGAAAACAGGTTGTAATTAAGCTTATTAGTGATTTTTGTCCTGGATAGATTAGGGCCCAATTCTCTTCTCTTTGATTTCAGTCTTGCAAAGTACTTCCATGGCCCACAAGGCTATAGTATCTGAGTGTTACCTAAATACCTAAAAATAGAAACAATCTTCTCCCTTGCCACCCAGCTTTTGTAGGCCCGATGCTGCTCCCACTGATCTCAGCAGGAGTTGTTTTGGGCCACTGACTTCAGAGGGACTAGGATCAGCCTTTCTGTGTTTGTGAGAGTATGTTGCCCTCCTTTGCTTAGAGAGATCATTGGGGTCTTCCAAGAGCTCAGTCTCTTCCAAACAACGGGACACAGGAAGGTTCTAGATGGGCTGTGGGGCCTGGAGTGAGAGGGGAGACATGGAAAGTGAAGTCAGGAGCTGCCACTGCGGGCTGAGTGCAGGGCTGTCCTAGGGACTGGGCCCAGCACCCCACTCTGAGTATTGCAACATGGCGCATGGGGTAGCAGCTTCATTCAGATTTGGCTTAACCAGCCCTCTGTTATCATGGAAGGGCAGCCAGGCTCAATCCTTGGGGCACTGCGAACCTGGGCAAAGCCACTCACTCAAATTTGGCCCAGCCACCTGTCCATCATAACAGAGAGACACCTGAGCCAAACCTGAGTGGCACTGGGAACCCATGTCCCTGTCACAATGCCTGGAGCAGGGAGGTGGGCTCAGGCCCTTGGGACAGGAGCCTCTGCTGAAGGGAGAATGTGGGGTATTGCACTCCAATATGGCCCCCTCCCAGGGGCCTCCCGTCTCCACCAGGCCAGGATTAAGGTTGCAGTGCTGGGGCAGAGGGTGGTGCTGCAGTTGGTCAGTGCCCCCATAGCAGGGCAAGAAGAAAGCAGCAGCGGAGGAGAAGACGACGTACAATATATATGTAATGGTGGGTTGCAAAAAAGAGACAAAATGCAGGTGGTGGGTCCCCTTAGTAAAAAGTTACAGAACTAGTGCAACAGTGGAGTAATTTTGCCCAAAAAGCTGGGGGGAAGGAGATACAGACATTCATCTGTAGCACCACAGCATCACTCTGACTGCACAAACCCACTGAAGTTTTAACACAAGAAACCACTTTTCTCCCAACCTTCCAAAACCACTTACTTTTGCTGCCTCCTGCTTCTCCTGCTCTATAGCGATCCCCCTCCAGAATCTGTACCCCAGTGTCCTTTGTCCCGAATCTCCCTCCTGCTCCCCCACATTCCCCTGAACACACATCCCACTCAGTCTGCCTCCCGTTCGCTACACACACACATACACACACACACACTTCCCTGACTCTCCATAGTTTCCTCACCTGTTTCCATTCCCTGATGCCACCATCTCAGTATCATTCCCAGAACCTCCAGATTCTTCCCAGGCCCTCACCCATGAGTAAGAGGACATCATCCTCTCCAAGTGCAGCCTGGCTTCAGCCCCACTGGAAACAATGGGGCAGCCTCACATTCACATGTAAATGTCAAAAAATACACTGGCCATCTTGCTGAGGACAGCTTGTAGCTCCAGTGCCGTTGAGGTGACAGGAGACGGCAGTCATTTTAGATTGGGCAAAAGTTCACATGAGTGAAGCCGTAAGTCAGAAACTGATGAGATCCAACTCCCATCCCCAAGATATCAAAGATTTGTTATAAAAATTGCCAAGAGTTGGCAACCAAAGCTAAGGTTCTAACCCTGGCTCTGCAAGTCTCAGTGGTTTTCTTCATAGGGATGTGGTAGTTTCTTCATAATCACGGGCTAATTTTGATCCCCCTAAAACCTCGAAGAAGAAAAAGAAAATCCTCATGCTTGCAAAGTTTTACAGGTAAGTCTCATTGACTGCTACATCAAGTTCTGAAAACTTGGAATGCACTGAGTAAGCACCTCTTGAATTTAAGACTACTTGCCAAGCCCAGGTGGCAGAAAGGTGACCACAGCTGCTATATGAACATCCAGCAGCAGCTGGGGAACTGGCATTGCAAACCTGAATAGCAATTGCTAAGCGCTCCCTCAGTTAAGGGAGCCTATATAAACACCACCACCCTTGCAGAGCCTGTGTACACCTTATGAAGGGACCAAAATGAAGAGGGGAAAAAATAGGGAGACAGGGAGGGCGAGGTAATATCTTTTATTGGGCTGACTTCTGTTGGTGAGAGAGACAAGGTTTCCAGCTTATACAGAACCTGAAGAAGAGCTCTGTGTAAGCTTGAAAGCTTGTCTCTTTCACCAACAGAAGTTGGTTCAATAGAACATATTACCTCACCCACCTTGTCCCTCTGATATCCTGGAACCAACATGGCTACAACACTGCATACCAGGGGAAAATAAGCATTTGATTATTGATAATATTATAATTTATATTAACCAAAAATACCAAACTGGCCATTGTAAATGTATCTGACTAATCCCAGAGATAATGTAGGCACATTAGCCAGGTCACTCCTTTTAACTTCCAAGGGATCATTACTTAGAATTTGACCCATATTTACAAGTTGTTCTTTTTCATTGAGGAAGGAATTGTAGTAATCAATTAAATTTAACTGGACGGTAGAAACCCTCAGGGTATTGTGGCTATTCAGAGGCATTCATCTGTTTAAAACACTAATATCAAAGTAAGCCAGAATGCTAGTTCAGTGCAAATTATATACAGCCCACAGATATGTGTTCTACCCCTTTAAGGGACAGTCTGGAGCTCCCAGCCAAGACAGCCTGGATATAGTCAAGGAGCAGCCCACCCTTAGGGCTGGGATATAGAAACAGGAAAAGGAAGCTTAAAAAAGGGAGAGAAGGGACTGTTCACTGCTATGAGTTGTAGGCCCCAAGACATTAACCTGATTTGGGTCTTAGAGACTTTATTTTCTGAATATAAGTTTGTCTGATGTGACTCAAGGCTCTGAGATAAGAGCCTTATAAATTTGGCTCAATTGCTCCTTCCCTAATTTGCTGCCTAAGGGAAAGAGAAAAGGCCTGCCTGCCTCTTAGAACAATAAGAGAACTAGGAACTCTGCTGACTGGGGTCTGTTTGGAGAGGACTTCTTTTTTTTTTTTCTCTTCAGTTTTGGCCTCCCCCCACTTGGATAACATACAGTGTGCAACTCAGTGGGAGCTGTGCATGTGCACACACACATACACACACTCCAGCAGGCAGAATTTGGCCTTAAGGTATTTTATTTTCCCAAGAGGGTCCTCTAAGTTTTTGTCATTGCACTAAGAATCAATCCACCCTCACTCTGCCCACCACTTCCATTGAACACTTCTACCTTCAGAGCTATCCTAACCCCTGCTGGCCTAGGAAGTCAGAGACCACAACCAGTAACTGAATGTCTGTGTCACTCCAGGCAAAGTGCTACCCCTCTGTCATAGGCCTCGTCTTCTCTAATGAGCTTCAAATGCATTTTAATAAAGGAACAATAAAAACTTGTTAAGCACATAGTGAGCTATATTTTTATCATCTCAATTTTCCATTTTTTATTTATTTATATTTGGATGCACAAGTCTGTTCTTAGAACAAGTCTATTCCTTTATCAGGAACTCACTTCAAAGGGCTGTACATTCTCATTTACTTCACAGGAAATCTTTCCAACCAGCAGGTCATTTCCTTTATTAGGCACTCATTTAAATGGGTACCACTCCATATACCTGCCTACAAAAGACACAGAATTCCTCTTCTATCTCCGTGTACTCCTTCATCTAGTGTCTCTAACAAAAGCAACCTGTTTCTCTGATCCCTGTGAACAAATCCCTAAAATACAGCACACACACATATTGGAGGTACATCTTTCCCCTATACAAGTCAAGGGATTTATGTTAAATAGTAGAACTACTCTTTTCGCTCAAGAGTTCTAAAGCCTGTGAAAGCTTTGAATTATTTGTGCTCATGCTGAGCTTTGCTAGCTCCATGAAGGTGTATGGGTTATGCTGGCTGAAGGCTCATGTGCCATCTAAAATGTGAATTACTTAAAAAGCATGACATCAGTTCCGCCTGTTCTGGTAACATCCACATAACGGAGAGAAAAATTGAAAACCATAGTAGGATTTTATGTTTATACTAGGCTTTAAATTCAGCAGTCCAGAATCAAATGCCATGAGATTACTTGACAGATTTGTGAGAACGGAATGTTACAATTATACCAGCTGGGATGAAATAAACTCAGCACGATCAAGTCTTTTTGCCCATTCTGGAAAATTCCGTTATCTCTTCGTGCATGTTTTGTTTTAAAGACGAAAACCATGGTCTAGTGATTTGAGCTCAGGGTTGATTAAATGCTAGTTTAGACACACCAGAGTGTTTGTTCTAGGACAGAGAGATTAGTAGTTTGTGTCTCCACCAGCGTTTTCAATCTCTGCATGAGAAATTTGTACTATTTTAAAACTGTTTTTAAACCAGTTTAGACAGTCAAGTACAAACTCTTTTGTGGAGACTCTTATTTCAGTAACAGTGGTTTAGTTTAAATTGATTTCTAATCCTTTTTAAACTTAAAAAAAAAAGCCTGGATTTTATAGCCTTTTGGACTAGTTTAACTTAATCAGTTTAAAAAACTCATACCTTTAGAGTGCAACTGTCTTATGTAGACAAGACCACAAACTGTAGTCTAAACAAACTCTAAAGTCCTGATGCAAGGCCTGCAGAAGGCATGTCTACACCCACCGCTGGCCTGTGCCAGCCCCGTGAGTCCGCATTGGCTAGCACAGGCCAACCATGGGTTTTTCTTTGCTGTGTAGACATGCCCTCCCTCTGCTGGGCTGATGCTGTGTAGACTGTGTAGTCCATTTCTGTGTAGACTTTCGGAGTTCATCTTAGGCCTGGGCTCTAGGATCCTGCGAGGTGGGAGGGTCCCAGAGCATAGTCAGTCAGCACAGGCCAGCCATGGGTTTTTCTTTATTGGGTACACATACCCTTAGAGCGTAAGCCAGAATGTTGCTTGATGCCAGGAATTAAGAGTGCACAGAAGAGGCACCGACTTTGGGATTTCCCCAGGGGTTGCTTGACCCCCGCTCAGCCCCAGGCCCTGCCCCCACTCCATCCCTTCCCCCAAGCCCCTACCCCAGCTCTGCCTCTTCCCGCCCTTCCATCACCCCTGCCCCACCTCTTCTTGCCCCTGCTCTTCCCCCTCCCCACAGTGCCTCCTGCATGCCGCTGAACAGCTGATCATGGCAGGCAGGAGGCGCTGGCAGGGAGGAGGGGGAGCTGATAGGCAGGGCCCACTGGCAGGTGGCAGGGGCGGCTCTAAGAATCCCGCCACCCCAAGCAGGGCGGCACGCCGCAGGGCGCGCTCTGGCAGTGCCGGTCCCACGGCTCCGGGGGACCTCTGGCAGACGTGCCTGCGGAGGTTCCGCTGGTCCCGTGGCTCCGGTGGAGCTTCCGCAGGCATGTCTGCGGGAGGTCCACCCGAGCCGCGGGACCAGCGAACCCTCTGCTGTCATGCCTGCGGCAGGTCCCCCGAAGCCGCGGCTCCGGTGGACCTCCCGCAGGCATGACTGTGGGAGGTCCGCCGGAGCCGGCTGCCGCCCTGCCGGCAAAATCCCGCCCCAAGCGCGTGCTTGGCGTGCTGGGGTCTGGAGCCGGCCCTGGCAGGTGGGAGGTGCTGGGGGTGGAGCTGATCGGCAAGGCTGCCAGTGGGTGCTGAGCACCCACTATTTTCTTCCCCATGGATGCTCCAGGACTGGAGCACCCATGGAGTCGGCATCTATGGTGCACAGCATTGTGTTGGAATAGGCCCTCACTTTCTGCCTCCACTTCCCTAGATATAATGTGGGGATAATAATCATCACAGTAACTTATCTACCTACCTCACAGGGACAGTAGGGTGAATAGTTAATGTCTGAAAAGCTCTTGGATAATGAAACATGCTATGTAAGAGCTAAGTCATATTTTTTAATGTTGAGCATTTCTGCACTTCCTGGCATCAGGACACCAAAATACCACAGTTCAAAACAAAATAGTAACCCAGCCGAAATGATGAGGTGCTTAAAACCCTGTGACCCTCATTTCAAGCATCATTTTCATTTATGTTTTCTATGCAACCTGTAAATTGCTGGGAATGGAAAAGGGAGGTTGGGAGCTCGGAGCTGGTCTTTGTGATTAAATGTTTTTCGGGAGAGGAAAGGAGATGGGGTTAGCCTAAAAAAGAGCAAACACAGCCCCAATTACAAACAGGATTTTGTTCAAAATTCTCTTTCATCCCTCTCTTTCTGAGAGATTAGTCTGTCCGAACAGCTTCTGTAAGGGGCAGAAGCCAACAGAAGTGAAAAACATCACAGTGGCTCCCCAAGACAACCAGTGTTATTTGTGCTGTAATGTTCTGAGGCAGGTGGTTGACAATTTTGGTGTCAGTGAGTGTTAAACAAGCTGTCACTTATGGTCTCACACAGATATGGTGCAACTGCCTTTATTCCCTTCCCAGCTAGCCAGCAAAATGCACTTGCCTTTTTTGTATTTCTATTAGGGAACCAGAGAAATCCAACAGCTGCAGTGTTGAAAGTCACACAGAGCTGCTGCTCACTTTCAGAGCAGTGCAAATAATTGATTTTTTGGTTTCTTCAGGGTCAACCCAGAATGAAAATTAATTTTTTAATTAACCAAAAAAGTTGAAAAAAATTGGTTTTGTGTCAAATAAAACATTCATTCCACCCAAAACAAAACATTTTGTTTTAGAGGAATGTTTTTTTTTAAAATGACATTGAGGTAAAATTCTCACTGAAAAGTTATTTCACTTTGAAAAACCTGAAATGTTGTGTTTCAAAAATGTCAAAAAAAATTCATTTTTCCAGCATTTTAGAGGGAGCTTTTCTATTGAAGCTATTCTGCAAATTCAAAAAATATTTTGGTCAACTCACATCTGCATTTTTCAGGGAAAAAAAAAGTGCAGTCTGAAAAATTTCACCCAGTTCTCCTGGGGGCATGCATACTGCCAGGTGCACACAGAGGATCTTATAAGATATAACTAAAAACATGAAACACCCCTGGTCATGCTGTCCTGGGTGGCTCATGAATGTGGTTGCCAACCTGAGGGCAGCCTGTCAGGAAACAGGGGACAAACCCCAAATTGGTTATATATTCTATAATTAGATTTCACTAACCAAGTAACAAATCCCCTTGGGTACTCCAGTCCATCTTACCAGTCCAGGTAAGCCTACCTCTGTGATGTATGGTCCTTTGCATCAGTAATCACAAAATATTCAGGTTACTCCCAGTCCCAAAGGACCCATCACTTACCTCAGATCAATTGTACTCAGATTTGAAACCAAAGGCAACAATTGTAGCCAATCCTGTAACACAGTGGGTTTCAACCAGGGGTATGCATACCCCTGGGGGTACGCAGAGGTCTTCTGGAGGCACATCAATTCATCTAGATATTTGCCTAGTTTTACAACAGGCTACATGAAAAACACTAAAGAAGTCAGTACAAACTCAAATTTCATACAGGCAATGGCTTGTTTATACTGCTCTATATACTATACACTGAAAGGTAAGTACAGCATTTATAGTCCAATTGGTTTATTTTATAATTATATGGCAAAAAGGAGAAAGTAAGCAATTTGTCAGTAATCGTGTGCTGTGACACTTTTGTATGTTGTGTCTGATTTTGTAAGCAAGTAGTTTTTAAGTGAGGTGAAACTTGGGGGTATGCAAGGCAAATCAGCCTCCCGAAAGAGCTACAGTAGTCTGGAAAGCTTGAGATCCACTGCTGTAACAAACTACCTGAAGTTTTATTAAGTAGGAATAAGAAATAAGAGTTATTTATAAGATTAAAGCAGATAAACACACACAAATGGGTGACACTCTTAGGTTCCAAAAGAGGATAGAAATTTCTGTAATAAGCAAACTCCATATGTCTTTAGGGCTGACCCAGGCAAAACAGCTGGTGGGGGTGGTTGCTTATGCTTGGTGATTCTTGCCCCCTTCAGAGTCCAAGCAGCAAAAAGAATCAAGTTTCTCCTTGTCAGGGATTTTTATCCCCTTCTCCCTCAGAGCCCAAGCTGAAGGAATGAGTTTATGCGCAGGTTTCCTCTTCCTGGAAGGGATGAAGAGTGCAATTAACAAAGTCTTTGTTCTTCTGGGCTATGCCTACACTGCAACATAAGCCCGGACTGAAGCCTAACCCCCGCTTGCATCTACACTGCAATTGTCCCAGGACCCTGCTGGTCTGGAAAGTCTGAGCTCGAGTTACACTAGGACCCAGGGTCCAAGTCCTATTGCTCTGCAATGTAGACAGAGCTCTGCTTGACTCAGGTCCCGGAAGTCAGCCAGAAGTATCCCACAATTCCATGGGACAATTTCCTTTGTCCTCTCTATCCCAACAATCTGTAATCCACTCTATTGAAAACGGAAGCCCCCCCCACACACACACACACCCTGCCCCGCTTTTGCAAATGGCAGCAGCTCAGGTCAGCATTAACCCATTAACTGCTGATCACTGAATTGCAAGCACACTATCAGAGAGCCCGGGTTTGCAATGGAGATCAAGCCTTTTGCAAAGTGAGCTGCTTCCTGGTAACATGCAGGATGGGCAGTAAAATTTTCCCACAGAGCACCATGGTCCTAAGGCTAGAGTGGCCATATTTTAGGGGGGCACCAGGAACTCTGAGATATGGTTACTTTGACTAGGGTCTGCAATAGATACCGGAGCCCTAGGTTCGAGCAAGGGCTAGAAAAGTCTTAACATAGGGTTAAAATACAACATAGATGCTCGAGCCCAGGGTTCCTTAACACAGGTCAGCTGATTCATGTTCCACTAACCCTGGGCTTACATTGCAGTGTATGTATACCCTTGATGTCTCACAGTGGCTTATTTGATTTCAAAGGCCTTCTCTTTGGGCAGGACCTAACGTTTTCCGTAGGAAGCCAGCATTTGCATTATAGCAAGCTTCTTTCCTGTTTGATGAGTTACATAGTAACAATTAAATGAAAACATCTGTTATTGTTTTATAACATGGGCTGCTGATAAGTGAGACTAATACATGCAGCATCCTACAAGCTACTCCTAAGGTCTAAACACCAAACACATTCTTACAACTCTAATGTCTATTTTAGCAATACTAACATACAGGTGAGACAGACTTTGTTTCCAGCTGTGCATTTGTCAGAGTTCAGTGAGGCCGGGGCCTTGGCATGAACTGGCACCGGGTCTGCCAGCATCAAACCCCCTTTACCCCCCTCCCAAATGTAACTAGCATGACATTTACTAACCGCCCCCCATTCTGGTCATTCTGCTTATCCGTTGCAGTCCTGTCCCTCACACTTTTCCTGTCCTGTCTATTTGGATCAGTCTTTGTCTGCACCATATACAGTCATTTACACTAGTGCAAGATGAATGCAAAATGGATGTAAAACACTACTCAATCCGAGCGGTAACATTTTGCAACCACTTTTCATTGATGTGACTGCACAAAGTGCAGGGCAACCATCAGTTGGACCCTAAGTTCTTACATAGGTTTGTAGCTCCTAGCACAAGCAGGCTCTAATCCTGATTGAGGCCCCTTGGTTCTTCTACTATAATAATAATAATAACAAACTATAAATCACAGCTCATTGTGGCTTGTTAGTTTTATTTTTCTGAGCAAAGCCAGTGAACTTTGAGGCAAATCAAAGGAAAGACTCTCACATAAGCTAAGCTAGTTAGATAATATTGGTAAATACATCTGCACTGGTAAATCATCATCACGTGATTCAACAGCAGAATTCACAAACTCTTATTCCTCCCAGTCTAGGAAGATGTCACTGTCAGATTCTAGTGATTTTCAATCTCAAGAGAACAAGAACACTAAATGAAAATCTCCCTTGGTCTCCACTGAGGATAGTGGAAGACAGAAGTTTCTTGCCACCTGTAAAACCTGCAGTCTAGGAGCATAAACCATTGCAATCTGTAGCAGATTGGGAAGAAGTTATCAGACAAGAAAGCAACAGGATCTATTAAAAACAAAAGCTCTGGCTGTGTTACGCCTTTTTTTTTCCTTCTCTCACCCCCTAACTCAGAGAGTAGTGGATCCTTCTGCAATTTCACATATATTCTGCAGCAGTATAGGCAAAAGAAAAAGCCCAACAAACTTAAGCTTGGTCTACATGTGAAAGTTAGTCGACATCGCTACATTGGTCAGGTGTTTGAAAATAACACACCCCGACTGAGATGGCTGTGCTGACACCAGTGTAGATGCAGCTGTGTCAATGGAAGCATTTTTTTGTTGATGCAGCTAACTTCATTCTCAGAAGTGGTGTTCCTACACTGACAGGAAAGCCCCTCCTGTTAGTGTATGCTACATCTATACTATGGGGTTATGCTGGTATCACTTGCTAAACGGTATAGTCTCCGTAGTGTAGCCATACCATTAGTGATGAAGAGGAAGAAGAGACTAGTGTGAGACACCCCCTGGACAATGAGGATGCGGTATTGCCAAACATAAGCATTAAAAAATCATTAGCCCTCCAAAAGAAATCAAGAGATTTTTAAAAAACAACATTGGGCTTCTTTTTATTTGTCTTCTTTTTGAACCTATAAGGTTCACATTTTCAAGGTTTTCTCTGCAACCATGAGCGCTAGAAACTTACTTTAAAAAACTGAAATCTGAGATTCCCATGTAATTCACTGACTCCAGGAGCTGGGGCTTCAAGAAAAACAGCAAAACCACAAAACTCGCACTAAATCATAAAAGTTGCCAATACTGAGGATGAGGATTGTAGGAATATGCCTAAGTCAGCACATCCCTGATCAAAAGGAAAAGGCAACAACTACAACAGTGATGCAAAATATCTGACTCCAAAAACTCCTTCAACTTGTACAACCATCTTGCGCTTGCCTTAAATTCTCTCTATATCAACAAGACCATCATCTGTGTTCTCAGAATCAAAACCTGCATCTCTGTCCTCACCTCAAATGAAACACTCGACATAGAACTAGTCAAAAAATGGTAGCAATGTCTCAATTTTGAAAAAGCAAACATTTACATTTTTCTTTAAACCTTTGAAAATTTGAAAAATGTTTTGTCCAGTTATACTTTAAGGCACTTTAATCAGCCTTGTTCATTGTCGTCTTCATTCCCTTAAAAGGCATACAAGTTCAGAATTAAAAACTGACAGTTTTGGCACCACAGAGAAAATGAACAGTCTTCACCATTGACATCCAAATTATCCTCACAAAGCTCTGCTTCTTTAGAAGGTATATGCTGCACTATACCTATTGATGAATAGCAGCACTGCATAGTTTGTACTGAAAAGGAGGCGTGTAGGCAGGAAGGCATTCTGTTTGCTTTGCACCATACTCCTCATAGATCCACAGCAGCTGCTCCTCCTCACATGCCACTGACATGAAATCCAGAGTGTTGTTATGATTAGGTCACAGACACCTGCCATTCTGTTGAGGAGAAGCTTGAATAGACTAGGGCAGGGGTTGGCAGCCTTTCAGACATGGTGTGCCGAGTCTTCATTTATTCACTCTAATTTAAGGGGTTTTGTGCCAGTAATACATTTTAACATTTTTAGAAGGTCTTTTTCTATACGTCTATAATATATAACTGAACTATTGTTGTATGTAAAGTAAATAAGGTTTTTAAAATGTTTAAGAAGCTTCATTTAAAACTAAATTAAAATGCAGAGCCCCCCCGGACTGGTGGCCAGGACCTGGCCAGTGTGAGTGCCACTGAAAATCAGTTTGTGTGTCGTGTTTGGCACACATGCTGTAGGTTGCCTACCCCTGGACTAGGGTAAGTCTATTCTGCATAGATCATAGCTATGTACTTTTCAGAAGAAAGTTAAGCGTTCACAAAGTCTTCCCAAATTCATCATCCCACAACTGAAGAGCTCAAATCTATATTTTATATCTCCAGCCCATCTCTGTTGGAAAGTAATAGAAATTATTGTCCATCTGCATGTACATTCCATTGTATAAGATATTAGCTTCAAAGGGCTGGTATAGCATATGGCTTGAGCCAAGCTATTCCTTCCTTAGGTGAATATTCTTCTCCCCCATTTCTATGCCTTATATTTATTGATCAAAACAGCACATTTCCAGAAGTAAAGGGAAAACTCATACATTTTACCACTGATCTATGTACATGCCTCCAAATAATTGTTTTAATCCGAGAGAGAAGTTCTTACATACAATCCTCTTTCAGAACCTGATAGCAGCACTCTGTGGTCATTACCAATGCTACTAAGCAGAGGCACTAGAAGTAGCACATGCAATAGTAGAGCCGGGTAAAACTTTTTTGGACAAACATTTTCTCACCCAAAAATGCAAATTTGTGTCAACCAAAACATTCAATGATTTCATGTCCATTTTGCCGAATTGCATTGGTTAAAAAAAAAAAATCTTAAAAAAATCAAAATGTTTCATTTTGACATTTTCTAAATGAAACATTTTGATTTTTTGCTTTAAAACAACTTATGTTTCAAAATGTTCTTCAATTTTATTTAATTTAAAACAAAAATTAAGGAAAAGCTCAAAATGAAACATTTCATTTTGGGTGAAAAAATGTTTTGTTCAACCCAAAACTTTTTTTTTTATTTGCTGAACATTTTGAAAAAATTTCAGGTTGATATGAAATTAATTTTATTTTTCAGAACTTCTAGTGAACCAAAAAATAAGTTATTGGCACAGCTCTGGGCAATACTAAGTAAAATGGTTGTTCAACATTACTTTCAATACCTTTCAAAAGCATCTGAAATAGCTGGATTACTGAATAGTGTCTTATATGCAGATCTTTATTACAGAAAATTGTAATAACTAGAGTTGGCAAATACTGAAAAAAGTTATTCACTGATTTTCATTTTCATTTTAAACAAATTCACTTCAACTGCATCCATGTGCCTTTGGCATTCATTTTCCATGAATGTTCTAGTGTATGATTTTATGGGCAGAAAGCTTCACCAAAACAGCCAATGCTGCAGAATATCCAAGTTTCAAATTCATTGTTGTCAGTATTCACATCAGACTTCCGATTCCAATCAGGGAACAGACACATACTGGGTGATTTGCGTCCAATCCAAATACCTCAAATTGCAAAAATCAACTATTTTCAAAACCTACACCAAATTCTTCCTATTCCATGACGTTCATTCTTGCATCATTGATCAGAAAATAGCAATCATTCTACCCCTCTTGCACAGTGACATCAGGCCAATAACATACACTGTTCTCCATTGCCGCAGTAGTTCTTATGGAGCTTCAAGCCCTTTATGGCCGGGACCAGAGAACTCAGAAAGCATTCCTATGCCAAGTTTTTCCATTCCTCCGTCTGTTGAAAACTAAATGAGTGGAAAATCCAGAACTCAGCCAGGCCCTGCCGTATGTCAGAACCCTGCTTGGCCATTTGACCACGGATAGAAAACTAGCAGCTGCTGAGAAACTCAAGCCAGCTACACTGTTAGTCTGTCACTTCAGGAACTATCGTTTCTGGGCTAATCGTAAACAGAGCCACAAAATGAGGCATATAACCATAAGAAGTCTTTAATTGATGACGTTCAGGCATGGGTATTTCTTGTATGCTGACTTTCTCCTTTTCCAACTACACCCCACAGCAAGTCAGCAGAGCCCAGCACATCGCCTACTAGTACATCTTATGCAATATTAAATGACCCTTATCGACAGGCCAGTGGAAACTGAGAATAAACAAAGATCCTCTGAGAAAAATATCAGGCGTCAGAGAACTACAAAGGAAATCGCACAGGGCATATGAGCAATGCTGCCGCTCTTCATCTGTGCTGGGAGACAGATCCTTGACGTTAAAGTATTAGAAGTAAAGCATTTGGCCAACATTTGCAGCTATTGCTACTAAGGCATTGTCTGCATTGTGAAACATTACAGCAATTGCCAGCAATGGTGCAGCTTCACAAGGGGGAAAGAAAGCACGAGCTCTGGTATAAAGAGGGACTCTGAGGTGTTTTTTGTGGTAGACACCTGAGCTGTCTCTACACTAGTGACTTAGCACCGGTATAGCTGCACCATTGCTGGGAGCTGCTGCAATATAGGGACTCATTTCTCTAGTCTAAAAATGCATCCTCTGTATCTTGGCTGCCTTCTCAGAAAGACTGCTAGATCTGGAGAGGATATGATGGAAGGTTACAACAGAATTGGACTGATGACAGAAAACATAGGACAAATTTTCTGAAAATTAATCTGTCTCATCAGTATGGACGTCAGCCTCTCTGCCCCAGAGCAGGAAGAGCTATATAACTTCCCCTAGAACTGTACTTGGGTTTAACAAGCACCCATACAAATGGGCCTCTCTGCACAGAAATAGCACGTACTTGTCCCAGACTTACCCCTACCCAGGTACCCACAGATCAGACTGTATATTACCTGTTTGTAAGCAACCACAGTGTTGCAAGGTTTGTTTCTCATTAGGGTGTAGAGAAATCAAATCAATGAATTTGTATTTATTGAGCCAAACTCAGACCTGGGATACATGGGTACAGGTCCCGTAAAGTCAAAGGAGCCTATGCCCACTCATTCTGCGTCTGAGGTTGGCCCACTGCTTCTCAGAACAGCTGGGTGGAAGGAGATTGTTTTCTCCTTAAAAGGTTCTCTCTCTTTTTCTGTACAGTGGTACTTAGAATGAATGTGTAGCTGGTCTGATCTGATGCTGTTCCGACCCGCCCTGCTGCTGATCCCTGCCTCCTTCTGTGTTAAACTTGCCACCTATATCTTCCAGCGGGAAGAGGGATGGCTGGAACCCTTCCTTTTCATGCACAAAGGATTTAATTCTCTTGTAGATGGTCGGGCATTGCTCTTGCATCTCTGTGTACTTCTGTGAACAGCCATGCACTTCCCTGTCCCTCTGATTTTAATGCCAGCCTGGAATGCTGGCCAACAGTCTTGATCGCACACCTCTTTTGTAGATTTTCACTAGGGACCACCATTTGTAAACTATCAGCTGCAGAGCTGCAGTCCACTTCCGTGCATCATCAGTAACCCGTTACTCATTCTTCATTGTCAGCCACTATGAAACAACATAAGCCAGATGTGTCTATTGTCTGCCTTTTCTAGCTGTAGGGACTTGTCATTCTCAAGCGAGAAGTTCTGCCCTTGCTCTTTCCTCTCTGACCATAGCAAGGAACTAAGACCCACATCCTGCTTCGTGAACAAGTTGGAACAGGATGCAGGAAGGTTTTGCGTTTGATATGAGGGAAATGAATGTCCTACCATGGATGACCCAGTAGAAGGTACTGGCAGCAGAATGGGTAAAATGTGACAGGGAATGCATGTGCGCTTGTCTAGGAAGAGTCTATTGTACAGGGAATGAGGATACCCTGCAAGCCAGGGAGCATGTGCACTGCAAGCAATAGCCAGTGCTAGGTAGTTGGAGATAGGTGTGCCTATTGATCTTGCTCAGAGGAACAATAACAATCAACCCCGTCCACCAAGAGCCATCCTGCCCTGGTCTCCAATTCAACATGGTATTTATGTACATGACTATCTTTAAGCATGCGAGTAGTGCCATGGATTTCAATGGGACTACTCATGTGCTTAAAGTTAGGCATGTGCTTAGCTACCCAGCTGAATTGAGGCACTAATCCTTAGCTAAGATGTTAGAATAATGTATGTGAACATACAAATTTGAGGGAAGGGTTTTCTTATCTGAACTGACTCTTTAGAGGTTTGCCCATCACAAATAGAACCGGTTATAATATTTTTCCAAAAGTCTTGCAAATGGTGCAGACGGTGATGTGTAATAACTAATGGTGGGGAGCAAAGAAGACCGTTAAGTACTGAATTTTGGGAGGCTCTGATAGCAGGACCATACACTGTTCTCTTCAGCTCTGTTCTGTTTCCTTTCGACATCCTGTACATATTCCTCAGCCCTGTTTTCACCGCTGTACATTTGTACTAAAGCTGGATCTGAATCGACGCCATGGCTCAAAACACCCCAAGCTTTAGTGGAGGTGGAATAAGGGAGTTTAAGAATCTGATCCAAGATTCAGAACTCAATTTTGTAGATGGTCTTTATTTCTGTAATGCACTGAAGCTAAACCTCAGCTCCAAACATCTCTAAACTTTGGCAGGTTCAAAATCTGCAATTCAGTTGAGTACCAGAAAATCAGTTTGTGTTCTTTCTAATCCATACCTAATCGTCATTCGCCAGCCTCAAGAATAAAATACCAAATTTAGTGACAGGTTTTTCTAGAACTTAAAGGCAGAACCCTGCCCTTCTGCAGCTATATTGATTTTAAACTAGTGAAAACAGTACAAAGTTATTTTTGCCAGCTAAGGCCCAGGAAATGGAGCAGCTAATGTGGAAAACAAGATGTCACTTTTCTGATTATAAGCACACTTTAATTTACAATTTTTTTCTGTGCTACTAATTTCCAATACAAGTCACACACACAAATGCCCCCTGGATCTATGGTTAGCACTCTAAAGAAGCCAGTAAGAAACCTGATACATGAGTAAGAAATTTGATAAACTAATGTTTGTTAAGCATTTTGAAGATGAAAGTCCCAGATCCTGCTCTCATTAAAGTGAATGGCAAAGCTCCCAATGACATCAATGGTGCAGCATCAGACCTGAAAAGCACTTTGCAGAGAAAAATGTGGCTTTAATAATGATTGATTAGTTGGTTATATAAAGATCAATTCCAGGAAGCCGAAACCCACATACGTGGCTTTGGTTGTAATACACATCCTTCTTTTATAAAGATTACCTGGCCTCACAGTCAGAGAGTGATAAAAGTCTAGTTCACCATGCAAGCAAATCTCTCTCCATTCTGAAAATATCTGCTAGTGCTCAGCAAAGCTGAGATTTTACAGAGCTGAAACAGCGCCTAAAGCAAGCCAGGGAAATCTGGCAAGGCATTTCAAATCCGCTGTGACTATCCTCATCAAAACCAAAGAACATGCTTTGCGGGAGTCGCTGTCCATGCTGGGTCTGGATCACAGGCAGAGAAGGAATGGCAAAGACTCAGTGGAGCAGTAACTTTGACGCGGCAGGCATTTGTTTGTACTGTGCAGTTGAACAGTCCCCTCCTGAGCTAGATGGCCAACAGTCTTATCACAGCATTGGGGAAGAGAGGTTTCACACACGCCTACCTGAGCTGAATTCCTGGAAATCCAGATATAACATTTGCTTAAACAAATTCACAGGGAGAAGGCATCAGAAACAATTTAATAAACTATGTTATTGGAAACAAATTGGAGTGTCACATTAAGTAACTGATGTCCACCTCATTCACTAGTTTGGCTCTAGCAGTGGTCCAGAAACTGTGGGGCACGCCCCCTTAGGGGGGCATGAAGGAGCATTTGGGGTGCGCGCAGCAGGTCCCAGGCCAGCCCTCAGGGGGGCGGGGAGAAAGCACCACCCAGCCCTGCTCTGCCTGCAGGCCAGCTCTGACCCCAGCCTCAGCTCCACACCGCCCCCAGCCCAGCTCCGCCCCATGCTCCGCTCCCAGCCCAGCTCCACCTTTAGCCCCAGCTCCTCCCCCATCCCCAGTTCTGCCCACAGCTCTGCCTTCATCCCAAGCTCCTCTGCTGAGCTAACGGTGCAGCAAGGGAGAAGGGGCACAGACAGATTACATAACTGGTCGGGGAGAGCACAACAGGAAAAGTTTGGGCACCATTGGGCTATAGTGATTATTAAGGTAGAAGGCTTAAATATCATATTGCCCAAATCTGTCCTTATGAATAGGTATGACTGAATACTCCCCCCACCAAAAAAAAAAAAAAAAAAAGTTTCCGGGAAATCCCAGAGCGCTCAAATCAAAAAGTTATTTTGTTTTCATATCACTTTTGTGTTCCGCTTCCACAAATATTATAGTAAATGAGTTTATTGGCAGGAACAATGATGAAAACAGCAAAGTTAAAGTGAATAATAGAGAATATTAACAGAAAGCAAGATTGCAATGTATAATGCAAGCATCTGCACCGTAAACTTAATTCTAAAGATTACACACATCCAACCAGGAAAGGAGAAGAATACCACATAAACTAAGTCAAACTATAATCAAAACTATCTAATGCTGCATGAATTTTAAATACCTGCAATGAACTACTTGAGGATAATCTTCTTTGAAACTAGGTGAATAACTTTCAATTACTAATAAATTGGAGAAGATAGTTAACTGTACACAAACAATTCACAGACCCATAAAGAGGCTTAATTCATCTCATAAGTTATTCACTAGGGAACATTCATGTGGCTCTATTTATACCAGAATTCTGTTGCAAATGGTAAAGGTTGTAATTAAGGCTAAGATTTTGTCATGGATATTGCTACTAAAAGTCACAAACAGGTCACAGGCAACAAATTAAAATTCACAGAACCCAGTGACCTGTCCGTGACTTTTGCTAAAAATATCCATGACAAAGTGGGGAGCTGAGCTGAGCTGCGGGGTCCCCACACCGCCCACAGTGGCTGGGCAGCTGCAGAGTCCCTGCTCAGAGCTCCGGGGTCCCCCACCACCCGCAGCTTGGAGTTGTGAGGGACCCCGGCTGCCCACGGCTCAGAGCTCCGTGGGACCCTGCCACCCATGGCAGACAGGAGCTGCAGGTTACCCCCATCACCTGCCATGGCTTGGAGTTCTCCGTAGCTCCCGGCCACCATGAGGGGACCCTGCAGCTCCTGGCCACCATGGGCTGAAGTCACAAAGGTCACTGGAAGTCACAGATTTCATGACCTCCGTGATAAAGTCATAGCCTTCGTTATAATTCATACTGACCTTAGCAAAACCACTTAATAATTTTGTATATTGTCACCTCCAATGTAATGTACATTCACACTGAGCTACAGTCACATTGATATGAGCATTTCATTTAGAGAGATGTAAGCCCCTAGGGAGCAAAGACCGTCTTTTTCTTCTGTTTGGACAGCTCCCTAGCAATGGAGTTCTGGTCCATGACTGGGGCTCCCAGGCGCTGCCACAATACAAATAAGTACTATTGCCACCACTAACAACAAAACTTTAGGTATTGTTATTAATTTTTTTCACCTGCAGCCCTGAAGCTAATGATATAGCTATATTTTTGGTTTCCTATACAACAGGGGTCTCAAACTCAATGTACTTTAGGGCCAGTGCCAGTCCTCACATCCTCCCAGTGGGCCAATAGTGTCACTGAAGATGGTGTTCAGAAAAGAAAACATTTATATTGTATTTTTTATTTCAAATTTCTTAGAAATAATAAAACTGTCATACAACTTTATACAATTCTTCACCTGCCAGAGAGTTCTTAGTGTTTGCCAGACACCTGGCAACGCTTCCGTTCTGTCAGTTTGTTGATGTTTGGCCTCAGTGACTGAGCAGTTGAAATCTTCAGGATTGCAGCAAGGTGTGCATCAGACAGTTGTCAAAATACTGAACACTTGTTAATATTCATTGTGTAAAAAAGGGACGCTGCTTCCATGGCTGACTCTGCCCAGCGACTAGTTATAGTATCTCTGGCCTTCTCCCCCAGCCAATGAGAGCTGCGGGGGGTGGCGCCTGCAGCAGACATTGCCAGCAGCGTGTCTGCGTGCCGCTCTCCTCCACAGGCCGCAGCGGGGAGGTTCTCGGGCCGCAGATGGCCTGTGGGCCGGGACTTTGAGACCTCTGCTATACAACTAATAGTTCATCAGTAGTATCATATTCCTGTTATCCAGGAGTATACAGACCACTTTGTTTGTGTAGACATTAGATGATTCCTTTTTGAGTTCACAGTAATATAGGCAAGAACAAATGAGCATTGCTAGGTACTGCTATGATTAAATATGACTGAACCAGTAAGGGGACTTATTTATGTTTCACAATCATGTAATTGGACAGAATGTGAAATGAGCATCCTGCAGGCACTTAGGCATAATATTGAACTGTCTACTGGATGCCCCACTGAGTATTACATTGAACAGAATATGCTAAATAGCCAGGGTATTGCTACCTGTGCCATCGTGTTCACACAAGTTTAATATAGACTGATCCATAAACAGTGCACGGTAGAAAATACTTATTCAGCATGTGGGTTAATTATTTGTATATATTTGCCATGAAGAAAACCACTAAGAATAAAAATAGCTTTCAAGATAGCAGCCATTCACTCCTGTGTCCCTGGAATTATGACAACCATTATATAACTGCAGAGAGAATGAAATGAGATAAACAACATAAGCTAATTGGCTTGATACCAAGTAAAAATATCATTAGACTAAATGTCTTGTGGCTACAGTGCCATCCATGTGCGACTTTTCACTGGCCATGGGGATGTGCAAGGGATCCTGCCAGGTGCTTAAAAGATGTTTGCCTGGCATCTCTGTCAACACACAGGCATGTATTCCAGGCACCATTTATTTAGGGACTTGCTGCTCTTGTGTTTCCCTTTGGAGCTAGAATCCAGACTGAGAGCATGTCTAGTTGCTAAGACTCTTACTGGTGGAATTCAGAGCTGACAGCCACAAGGAGGGGATGTTTGGTTATAAATTGCTTGGGTGGTGGAATGAGTAATAGGATTAATTGGTTATCTTGAATAACTGGGAAAAGGTTGGAGTATTGAGTTTAACTTTTTTCGGAGACTGCCTGACAGTCTAGAGAGATTGGCATTGGAAACTGGCTGAAGATCCATGCAGATGTCTCCAGTGTAATCTAAGTGTCTGTGAGCACCTATCTGTAAGATGTTCTATTGAAACCATTTTATATTAAAGTTCGTGATTGTCTTTGGTTAATAAAAGTGAGTTTGTAGTGTTTGGTTTTATGTATGCAAAAACCCAGAATGTGAGCAGCCCTTGCATAGCCTTATGGGTGAGAAAGAGGCTTCCCTGCACCCTGTGGAGAGAGGTCCCTGAGGGCCACTTGCTCTAGCAATCTCTGCACTCCCTGAGCTCTGGGGTGCATAAGGACTGCTCATTTCTACTACAGAATTAGTGGCAACCTTGGAAATTCTGGACCTAAACCTTCTTTGTGCTTCAGATCACTCAGTGTGGAGGGTCTTACTTAACATAAAGCACTTTGTGAGCCTGAAATTAAATATACTAAATAAATACAAAGGAGTAGTAATAAGTGCTTTAAAAGCAAAAATAAACTTACAAAGTAGGCTAGAAAGTGCAGTACCTGGTTGCTGGGAAGGTCCACCTCTGGAGATGTCATTTCAAATTAATTCTTAAATCACAAGTGAAATTAGTGTGTTTGTCTCCTCCTACTTCAGGGGTGGGCAAACTTTTTGGCCCGAGGGCTGCATCTGGGTATGAAAACTGTATGGCGGGCCATGAATGCTCACGAAATTGGGGGTTGGGGTGCGGGAGGGGGTGAGGGCTCTGACTGGGGGTGCAGGCTCTGTGGTGGGTCCAGAAATGAGTTCAGTGTGCGGGAAGGGGCTCCGGGCTGGGGCAGGGGTGTCAGGTGGGGAGGGCTCTGGCTGGGGGTGCAGGCTCTGGGGTGGAGCTGGGGATGAGGGTTTGGGGTGCAGGAGGGTGCTCCAGGCTGAAACCAGGGGGTTCAGAGGGCAGGAGGGGGATCAGGGCTGCGGCAGGGGGTTGGGGGGTGGGATGGGGTCAGGAGTGCAGGCTCTGCACGGAGCCACAGTACGCGCAGAGCAGGGCAAGCCCCTGACCCCGCTCCCCAACTGGAGCACCGGAGCGGGGCAAGCCCTGGATCCTGCCCCCTGGCAGGAGCTCGAGGGCCAGATTAAAATGTCTGAAGGGCCCAGTGCAGCCCCCGGGCCATAGTATGCCCACCCCTGTCCTAGTTCCACTATGTTATTTGGTGCCATTTGCAGTCTCTGCCCAAGAAAGTCTCAGAACTGGAGCTGTGCAACAATGTTTGCTTGAATAACAAAACTCAGCAGAGACCATCTTCAAAGACTGAAATGCACAGTCAAAGCTTACACGGTGTCTCTTTGCATCTGACAGTGTCTAATTGTGATGGGAAAGCAAAATATTTCAAGCATTTTAAATATAATAAGCCATTACACGGACATTAAAGTCTAACTAACATTACTTTAAAACTCTAAGCCAGAAGCTTCATAACCCATTCCTGGCTATTGCAAGGGGCTGCTACTGCAGTGATTTTATTGATTCCAGGGACTGAAATTCCTTAGACACAATTGTGAGTTAAGCATAGAGTATAAAGCCTTAATGCCAAATTTCCTGGCTTTAGTTTAAGTCATCCCCAAAAGGTTACTTGAATGCGCTTTTTGTGTGTTTATTTCATTATATTGCATTAGTGGTAATCCAAGAAGGCAGCACTGTCACCAACTGGGATAAGTTCATCCAGAACTGACTGGCTGGAACATTGCTGTAAATGCTGCCCCTGAAATCAGCTGGAATAAAATTCTTTTAAAGAAATAGAAACAAGATTAGAAAATGACACAGAAGTCATTGGAGTCCATAACATGAACACACACACAAATGCTAGCAGGTTTCAATGCTATTGCCAACCTTCATGGCTATTGGGTAGACAGCGGTGTGGCTGACAGCTGGATGGGGGTAGAGAGACAGTTGTATTTTTACAACACCTTCTTTTCATGGGTATTTTACCTACACCTAGAATTTACAGAGAGCCTTTGACTCTGCTCCAGGGGGATGAAGCCCCACACACCCCAAAAAGCTCCAAGTGATTCAAAACTCAGCAAACCATCTGCTGAGCAACATAGGTTGCTAAAAACAAATCACCTAAGTGTTCTGCAGTCTGCACCGTCCCCACTGAATAGAGAGCCTAGTTCACAGATTCACAGATTTCCAACTCCCCAAATAATTCCTTTTGAACTAGAGCAGGGGTTCTCACACTGGGAGTCAGGACCCCTCAGGGGGTCACGAGGTTATTACATGGGGGGTCGTGGGCTGTCAACCTCCACCCCAAGCCCCGCTTTGCCTCCAGCATTTATAATGGTGTTAAATATATAAACAAGTGTTTTTAATTTATAAGGGGGGGGGGTGGCACTCAGAGGCTTGCTGTGTGAAAGGGGTCACCAGTACAACAGTTTGAGAACCACTGAACTAGAGCATCTCTCATAGTTCAAGGCCTCTATTTTGATATTCAAAGCCTTCTATGGCATTGCTCCTAGCTACTTAAGAGACTGATTCTCCCTCCACAACCATGGCCACTACATTCTATTCTATTGGAACAACAAAACTCGGCCAATAGGGTGAAGCTTGGGAGAGCAGGAGCTGTAACTCACACACGTTCCTACAAGAGATAAGAATAACCACAGGTCTCCCTGTGCTCTGAATGAAGTGCAAAACTCATTAATTTGACTTAGCTTTCCCACAGTAAGTTTTTCACACACAACACCCACACATTCTCACACACAAACAAAAACCCTATAAACTAATCAAGCTATTTCTCTCAAAAGGGTGGGAAGGAAGTGGGGAGAAAGAAAGCAGCAAAGAATCCTGTGGCACCTTATAGACTAACAGATGTTTTGCAGCATGAGCTTTCGTGGGTGAATACCCACTTCTTCGGATGCAAGTAGTGGAAATTTCCAGGGGCAGGTATATATAAGCAAGCAAGAAGCAAGCTAGAGATAATGAGGTTAGATCAATCAGGGAGGATGAGGCCCTGTTCTAGCAGTTGAGGTGTGAAAACCAAGGGAGGAGAAACTGGTTCTGTAATTGGCAAGCCATTCACAGTCTTTGTTTAATCCTGAGCTGATGGTGTCAAATTTGCAGATGAACTGGAGCTCAGCAGTTTCTCTTTGAAGTCTGGTCCTAAAGTTTTTTTGCTGCAGGATGGCCACCTTAAGATCTGCTATAGTGTGGCCAGGGAGGTTGAAGTGTTCTCCTACAGGTTTTTGTATATTGCCATTCCTAATGTCTGATTTGTGTCCATTTATCCTTTTCCTTAGAGACTGTCCAGTTTGGCCGATGTACATAGCAGAGGGGCATTGCTGGCATATGATGGCATATATTACATTGGTGGATGTGCAGGTGAATGAACCAGTGATGGTGTGGCTGATCTGGTTAGGTCCTGTGATGGTGTTGCTGGTGTAGATATGTGGGCAGAGTTGGCATCGAGGTTTGTTGCATGGATTGGTTCCTGAGCTAGAGTTACCATGGTGCGGTGTGCAGTTGCTAGTGAGAATATGCTTCAGGTTGGCAGGTTGTCTGTGGGTGAGGACTGGCCTGCCACCCAAGGCCTGTGAAAGTGTGGGATCATTGTCCAGGATGGGTTGTAGATCCCTGATGATGCGTTGGAGGGGTTTTAGCTGGGGACTGTATGTGATGGCCAGTGGAGTCCTGTTGGTTTCCTTCTTGGGTTTGTCTTGCAGTAGGAGGCTTCTGGGTACACGTCTGGCTCTGTTGATCTGTTTCCTTATTTCCTCGTGTGGGTACTGTAGTCTTGAGAATGCTTGGTGGAGATTTTCTAGGTGTTGGTCTCTGTCTGCGGGGTTAGAGCAGATACGGTTGTACCTCAGTGCTTGGCTGTAGACAATGGATCTTGTGGTATGGAAGCTGGAGGCATGAAGGTAGGCATAGCGGTCGGTAGATTTTTGGTATAGGGTGGTGTTAATGTGACCATCACTTATTTGCACCGTGGTGTCTAGGAAGTGGACCTCCCGTGTAGATTGGTCCAAAGAAAGAGAAAGAAAGAGATTGTTACCGTTGTTAAATATTGGGAGGCACTCAGATACCAGGGTGGTATCCATAGAAAGGAAGGTGCAGTACGATTAATAGTCTCATTCTTGGGTGCTCACTCAAGTGAACTACCATGGCACCAACTTCTGAAGTACTGTGTGTCTTACATTAGTGATAGGAGGACACAGACTGCCCAGGCTCAGTATAAACACATCTATTTTGTATAGAAATTTGGTTAGAATTGCTGTTGGTGTATATTATGCTAAGACCCAATATTTCTTCTATTGAGGTCAATGAGAGCAGAATTGGCTCCTTTGAAAATAAAGTGTTTTTTAAAACCACTTACATGTATTTAATTCTTTTTCCCCTTAGTAATGGCATCAATGTTAAAAAAAATAGTCTAACAATTGCTCATTTTCTCTGCTCATATTGGTGATTTAAGCCCCAAAGCAGATCTGTTTCTTCATTTATATAAGTGCTATCTCCCAGAAGATCATTCTTGGCTTACAAGCAGTACCACTGTATTACATTTTAAAAGTGGGTACAACATTTGTCTGAATATGTGTTGCAGAATTTAAACACTGGTTTAGACAGGATCAAACCTCTGAAATAATAGCTAGGAAGCCCATGACCTAAGAAAAAGTTTTCTTTCAAAATTATTTCTATTAGGTAATGAATTAATTCTTGTTTCCTACTGCTAATACAGAAGGAAGTTGTGTGTTTATTCAATTGTCTGCATACACATAAATATTAATGTCTTTTTTTTAATGGCAGCTAATGTACTTGAAGAAGACTCAATGGAGCAGGACGTGGAGAGCCCTGTCACGATTCAGCAGCCAAAGTTGCCCAAACAAGCTAGAGAGGATCTTCCAAAACACATAAGCAAAGTATGTACCAAGAGAAAAATTCAGAGGTATGTTAGGAAAGATGGGAAATGCAACGTACACCATGGGAACGTGAGAGAGACTTATCGTTATCTGAGTGATATCTTCACTACCTTAGTCGACCTCAAATGGAGGTTCAACCTTTTGATTTTTGTCATGGTTTACACTGTGACGTGGCTCTTCTTTGGAATGATCTGGTGGCTAATTGCTTACATCCGAGGTGATATGGAACATATAGGAGACAATACGTGGACCCCATGTGTCAGTAACCTCAATGGGTTTGTCTCGGCCTTTTTATTCTCAATAGAGACAGAAACCACCATCGGGTATGGTTACCGGGTCATCACGGACAAATGTCCCGAGGGAATTATTCTGCTTTTAGTTCAGTCTGTTTTAGGTTCTATTGTCAATGCTTTTATGGTTGGTTGCATGTTTGTGAAAATATCCCAGCCCAAGAAGAGGGCAGAAACCCTGGTTTTTTCTACCAACGCAGTCATTTCCATGCGGGATGGGAAGCTGTGCCTGATGTTCCGAGTAGGGGACCTTAGGAATTCACACATTGTGGAGGCATCAATACGAGCCAAGTTGATCAAATCTAAACAGACAAAGGAGGGGGAATTTATACCACTCAACCAGACAGATCTCAACGTAGGTTATTACACAGGGGATGATCGTCTCTTTTTGGTTTCACCACTGATCATCAGCCATGAAATTAACCAGCAGAGTCCTTTCTGGGAGATTTCCAAAGACCAATTGCCCAAAGAGGAACTAGAAATTGTTGTAATTCTAGAAGGCATGGTGGAGGCAACAGGTAATGTTTCTTATAATTTGTGTAAAGTATACATTTTAATTTTAAATAAATTGATTTCAGATACAAACTATATTCAGCAGGGAAAATACAGTAAATCTGAATTGGACTGGTCGTTATACTCCATTTGGTGCTCCTTGTGCCACAGAAAACCTTTGTTTTCACCTCACTTTAAAAGAATTACTTCAACAATGGAAGCAGACATTACATTTGCAAAAGGCATCGGCAGAACAGTTGGGTTTAAAATTAAAAGCATGCTCTGTTTAATTGTGTGCTCAACCCTGCCCAATGAAATTACATTTGTTTCTGATCTGGTTTGAAAATGATATAACATTTACCAGTATTACTGTCTAAATTTTCCAGAGCACGTCATCCCATTATTTATCATTCTATCACAAGTGTAAATCAAGCCTGTAGAACCTAGTGTGATAAACTGCTTTACAATGCTTTGTAAAAATCTAATCTGAATCCCTGATTAGACATAATGTGCAAATACCATAGAACCTGCTGTTCCCAATTATTCATGGGTAATGCAAAAAGAACTGCCTGCTATGTGCAAACTTCTACCATGGAATTCCCAAAAGATGTTTGCATCGAATATGAAATGATAATATGTTCAACTAAACACTTTATTTTTTAACATTTGTTTTGTTTTAACTTTTAGGCTGGTTTTACTTTAGATTCAAAATATCAAGGACTTGATTCTCATTTACACTAAGGCCCCTTTCTGGCTGTGTACAGGAGCCTTAAAATAGGTGTGTACAGCCAAAGCTAAACTATCTGTTCAATCTTGTATTTAGCCGTGACATTTTTAATACCTTTCCCAGACTTGAAGAAGAGCTCCGTGTAGCTTGACGGCTTGTCTCTCTCACCCACAGAAGTTAGTCCAATAAAAGTTATTACCTCACCTGTCTTGCCTCTGGAACCAACATGGCTACAACAACATGGCATATAAACAATGGAAAGGCATACAGGATGAGGGGAGCAGTGTCACATATGCAATAAAAGCAATAGATTCAAATGAGATTTAAAGACTCGAAGGCCAAAAGGGGCCACTATTGTTATCCTGTATACACAGGCCATGGAATTGTTACCAGAAACTCGATAAAGGCATATCTTTTAGGAAGATATCTAAACTTGTTTTAAAGATCCCAAGAGACTGAGAGTCCACTGCCTCCCCTGGTAAGCTATTCCAATGTTTAATTACTCTCACTGCTAGGAATTCCATCTTATTTCAAGGTTGAATTAATCTAAATTCAACTTACAGCCACTGGATCTTGTTATGCCTTTGTCTGAAAGACTGAAAAGCCCCTCACTGTCAGATATCTGTTGCATGTGTAAATAACCATGAGCAGTGATCAAGGCACCTCTCATCCTTCTCTGTCACAAACTGAATAGACCGAGCTCCTTAAGCCTCTCATCAAAAGGCTTGTTTTCCAGCCCCTGGGTCATTTTTGTGGACCTCCTTTGAACTCTCTCGAGTATTTCCACATCCTTCTTGGAGTGTGGGCACTGTATTCTGGAACTGGACACAGTCTCCCATCCTGTAGGTATAGCCTGATTTCTTTCTTCCCATATGTATTACCTTGCATTCATCTGTATTGAAACACATTTTGTAGGACTGTGATCATTTAAGCAGGCAATTCATATCACTATGTAACAGTAGCCTGTCCTCCTCCTTATTTACTACTCCATCAATCTTCACGTCACCTGCAAATTTAACCAGCAAAAGATTTAATCTCATCATCTATATCGTTGAAAAAAATATTGAATAGTATTGGACCAAGAACTGAACCCTGAGAGCCCCTGCTAGTAATGGCTTTATTCACTTACGTTGCTCAGCACATATTGCAAAGAAATATAAAAATAAAATACATTATGGATAAACAAGTGGGGCTCAAATCTCTGATAATGACAACACAAAGAATTATTTGTTGGGTCTCTTAATACATTTGCAAAGCAAGGTCCTACAGCAAACTGGTCTGTGAGACTGGAAATAAATGAACAGAAAGCAAATCTCAAAATAGATAGCGGAGCTAAATGCAATGTAATCACAGCGAGCTTACACAAAATGATTAGTGACTGATGCATGTTCAAACTGCAAATAAAACTTTTTTCATTTAATAGGAACAAAGTGAGCCCATATGGCAATGCCACACAGGCATGTATAGAGAAGACCAAATACTTCTCGGTAGAATTTGAAATGATGAAACAGAAAGATCCATATATGCTTGAGCTGAAGATGAGTCTGTAAACATAGATGCTCAAATGAGTGCATAACTTGTCTACTGAGCAGGATGCAAAAAAGGTATTCTTAAATAATTTGATGACTTGATAAATGGACTGGGATCCTTTAATACATCCGATTGATATAGATCCCCTTGTGCTGTCAAAAATATACGCATCAAGCAAAATCACACTAGACTGACAGAAAGTAATAGCTGAACTCAAGCAGGTGGTAAAATTAGATGTTATTGAGCAAATGCAAATACCACTGACTAAGGCCATGTCTATGTGTCACATTGCTACTAAGCACCATAAGTGTGTCGCCCTAACTTTTAAGGCCTAGATTAGCAGTATAGTCATTGTAATAGAATCAAACTAGTTAAGGATTCGTATAGAACCAAAGGATTTGAATACAGCCACCAAACAGCAGCACTGCCTCAGGAGAACAGCTGAGAGGGCCATGTCTAGATTTCATAATGCAAAAGTGCGTTCAGTTTTGCATGCAAGGACCTGGGCCAATCCAAAGTACAGAAAGCGCTGCAATTTCCATTTCCCTTTTAGTAGATCTACGTTAAAGTGACTGGTCTCCTGCTGTGTCTCAGTACCAAAGTATTACATAAGAACAACCATACTGGGTCTTTGAGAATCCCAGATCTTTCAGAATTTATACTTGAAGGAAATGACTGTTCATTATCTGCTGATTTGGGGCAAAATGAAGCACACCACAATGAGAAACTGTTATAGTCTACAGCGAGAGAAAAAAAAATGAACAGGAAAAATGCTGATCAGGGAGAATGAGATTAGTTACACATGACACAGCCTGAGTAACAAAGGATTTTGATCAGAGCGTAGAAAGATGGCAATTGTACAAACAGATCCCAAAACAAGGAGGCCTTTCAGAGATTCACGAGTATGTCAGCATATCTAAGCAAATTCATCCCTAGTTTGTCATAATTAAGTGTTCCACTCGAAATGCAGACAGAGGACAGGACAGAATGGCAGTGGAACAACTAGCAAAAGAAATGCTTTTGGGAGTTTAAAACAAACATTTTACAGGAGCCCTAGTATTTTGAGATTAGCAAATACCCTAAAATCTCAATCAATGCAAACACACATGATATGGAGGGCTATCTTTCTGCAAAAGTGTCACTCATTGGTATGTGTTTCCAAGCACTGAGTAAAACACAACAGAAATATGCTCAGTCTAAAAAAGAAATGCTCAGTATATTCTACCATACCCAGAAGGGTATTCAGAAATGCCTAAAATGTCCCATTCTAGCCAGGCACGGCTACTGCAGTTGAGGGTATGGGCCGGATCCCCGGCTACAGCTGAAGTGGATGGAGCCCTATCCAGGGGAGTGGTGTGTAAAGCTAGTTTAAAGTTCAACTCTGCACTCTCCTGATGCAGTGCTCTCCTGATGTAGTGCTGGTCCCTTTGTGCCTTTTTGAAGCAGTCTGAGGCTTGCTTTAACTTGTGATGAGCTGCAGCGGTTACAGGGAACCAAGAACTGGCATACTTCACCCAAGAACTGGCATACTTCACCCAAGAACTGGCATACTTGAGTGACATCCAAGCCATGACCTGTGCACAGGTCATGTTCTATTTTCACTCCAGTGCTGAGAGCAGGTGGGGATGGATGAGGCATAAGAAAGCCTAGGTCAATTCCATATCACTACAAGATTAGGGAGGTGATCCTTCCTGGGCCAGTGAAGCCACTTTTAGGATCCCAGATTACACTGGTGGCATAGTACACAGTGGCTACTCCACTACGGAAGATCTGGCCCATGATTGTACATACCTGGGAAGCAGGATGTAATGTTCCCATGTGCCTTAAAGGAGAGTTCCACTTTGAAGGGGGAATACACACTCTATTTTCCTTCCTATCTCTGGCATAGATAAGCCATCTGGTAGGAACACAACTTGCATGATACAGACAATTTGGGTTATCACTGATTAATATTAGCCAACAGGTCATGATTCTGGTTTATATTAAAATGTCACCATTGGCTGTATATTATTTTACAGAAGAATTAGAGGTTTTTTTTTTACACTATTAACATTTTTACTGTGACTGAATATGAACCAGAATTCTTATTTGGAGCGTCTGTTTTCCATGTGGGACTTGGGTAGATTTTTTAGATCCAAAGAGCCTCAAATCTATCTGCTAGAGGAGCACGTCTAAAAGGTAACACTAGGCTGTTTAATTGGGTTGGTGGGGACAGGGATTATAAGTTTGAAAACTTCACTGTGGCTGCTGTTCTTTGTACAAGCCCCAAAAATGCTTTTGAAGGTTTCTGGAGAAGGCAACTATTTAGTGAGACACAAAACATGGGCATCAACACTAATAAGCTACATGCATTATTATGTGACCATGGGGGGGTGCACTAGAAAACACAATGGCAATTCCCCCCTTGTGAAAATGAAAAGTGAGACAGTAGCTATTATAAACTTTTTTTTACGTGTTAAAAATAAAAGGCAACACAGGAAATTGCATGGCAAAGTTATATAAACACCTTCGGGTTCATATGGAGAATGATACAAATATATTTGTAATAGAACTCATTTATATTTCTGACACATGGACAGCTTGAGACCAATATTTGCAGAAGGGTTTATAGATACATAAACAAACATGCTCACTAGCTGTAGAAAATGTGTGTGAAAAGCAGTCAAATGTACACACAAAATGTTCTTTATATAGCAAATGAGGCTATTGGCTAGGCGCACATGGTAGAAAGCTGTGTCTGCTCTTAACTACAGCCCTGTTGATTGAATGATTTATTGTCTTTTTGCTTCCACGCTGATCAGTTGCCATACTTCCCCCCTTATGATTGCCCTATCCTAACAAATGCCTCTGTTTGATATGGATATTAGCAATTCCAGGCCTCACAGCATCTCTCAGACTCTTCTCTTTTCAAATAAGTCTTGCTTGGTTTACAGGTTTTTGGCCTAATCTTCCTATTGCTCTTAAAAGAAGTGGTGTTTATGTTCTTAAATTACTTCTTAAGGGGATGGAGGCGACAGAGGGGAAAGGAATCAGAATTGCTTACAGCCAAGCCTCTCCAAAGGAAATAGAAATAGATTATGGAAATAGGTGGAAATAGATTATACTGTAGTGCCCCCAGGGCGTGACCATAGTTTATTTGCTTGAATTACATTCCAAATAGAATTAGGACTGAACTAGTTTCAATTCTGGGTTGGCTCACCAGCCTCTCAGGAAGGGATGGAATACAAAAGATGTACAGTCTTTGGTATTTCTTCCGTTTCAATTCTAAGCTATCATTTTTATGTTCTCTCCTGCTGTTTGTGTTCTATCACCCTTATACCCCCTTCACTACAGTAGCTGAGCCCCTGCCAAGAGTACAAATGACAACAGTGTCTTTAACTTTCCTTGCTGGCATTTTTGTTTGTTTGGGGCAATTATTAAATACAGAGAATGGGGAATGGTGGTGTGTGGTGGAGTGGGTCAGCCTGTGTTTGGGGAGTTGCATTGAATTCTGAATGCTGCAAGGTTCACAGTCAGTCATTCTCATTTCAAGTGATGTTTCTTTTAAGGAGCTTCCTTAGCAGGTAGAAAGAACTAGTCTGTTTGGCCTAGGAGACTATTAGATTTAAATGGACACTTAAATGAACACACTACCAGAGTAACCAACGTTTTCAAATCAAAGTAACATCCAAAATGGCTAGAAAAGAAGACAAAAGGTTCATATGGAACTTAGATGCTCGTTATGAAAATATCGGCCAAAATTTTGCAGAGTAAGTCTAAATTACCCTCACTGGAGTAAACTAGGAACTGCATTTTGTTTAATAGCTGCATCCTCTAAATAATATTTGTACTATTCAAACATTTCCCTTCTCTTATTCAATTCTGGGCTATTAGCCATTTCTTTAATTGGTAACACCTGTCTCACCAGTTAGCCACCCAATTCTAACAACTGCAGCTATAGCAACAACTCCTCTCTCCCAGTAATCCAGCAAGCCAGGGAAGGCTCTCATCAAGCTATCAGTGCAATTATAATGTTCCGACTTAAACAGCTACTCATGTGTCAAAGACAGCCAGGCAGAAGAACTAGACTTCTGCTGACTAGCTTTGCAGAAAACCAACTTTCTACTTCAAATGATCTAGTACTTTCTTTATAGTAGATCGGATTGTCACAGTTCAGGCAACTACACCTGTATGTCCTCTCAGTGGTCCAGTCAGGGCAACCACTCTCAGGCTTCTAGCTCCCCAACTGTTGCCTCTCTTGGGTGGAGACCCACGTCTCACTCTCTTCAGACCAGGATATGTCCAGGCTGCACAGTTCCCACCCTTCCCTGGTATTTCCCAGCAAAGACAGTCTGCCTGCCCTAAACAGACCCACTTGCTTTCTCCTCAGAGACTGATAGCAGAGTGATTGCTATAGATACAAGTTACCCACCCAGCTATTTCTAGGCAAGCATGCGTTCTTCTTAAGGTAAAAAGCATTACAAAGAAAATGTTAGAAACAATAAAAGAATGTACATGCAGGCTAATGAGTTTACCTGGCATCAGTCCAGGCTACGGGGTTCTTTGTGGTTACAGGTTCATCAGAGCTTCAGCTCAGAACAATCTCTTTGTTTTATGAGGCCTTAGTAGGCCCAGTCCTTCCCAATCCTCCCCTAAGGACAACGGCCCTCCGTGGACCAGGGGTCCTGTCCATTTGTTGGATTAGGAAGGACATGAGTCACCTTAAAATCCAGGCTTTCATCCAAAAGTATTTTCTTTGTATCTTGGCCTCTGGAGAATCCAGTTTGAACTAGCGACCCTTGTGCCTGGGTGGGCCACACTGAGAATGCCACAGTCAGGGCAGGCTGCGAGAAATGGAGCAGATATTCCCCAAACTGGCAGATTACACTATAATTAGATTCAGCAACCAGTATCAAAACTGCCTTACCATGCTGGTTAACAAGAAGCCAAAACCACAGCCCCCTTTAGGCAGCCCAGCCTTTGGTTCCCATCTGGACAACTGATCATGTATAGTAAGAGGTTATTAAAAACCCTATTCACCATAAACCAAGTTCTTCCAATCCCAAAGGATCAGACACATTACTCCACAGGTCAATGAATATTTCAGATCTTACTCAAATACATGTTTACAGCCAATCCTTGATAACTAAATTTAAGCTTTATTAATAAAAGGAAAAAGAAAGAAGAGAGTTATAAATGGTTACAAGATCAATATACATACAAATGACGCTCAATGTTCATAGATCAGGATCATAGCAATGATGTTATAGCAGCTGGCTTGTAAAAGTCTCTCTGTAATCAATTTGATAGGTTATAGTCCAACAGGCATTTCAGCTGTAGAGTCTGTTAGTTTTTTTCCATGAGAGTTCCAGGATAATCCAGGCAACTGCCTAGAGACCTCGGTCCTATGGCTTAGACCTTCCCTATTAAAATTAAGCAGACGTGAGATGAAAAGGATCAGGCCTGAGGTGATGCCAAGCAACTCCACCACATGGGCTTTGATGAAAGCGAGCCAACAATTTGTGATCTCTATTCAATGAGTTCTTTCTCAGACAATACCTTTAGCAATAGACGTTCAAACTATCAGGATAGTTCACAGGTGGTTTACTATGTGGAATTACAAGCTTTGAGGAGAGATTAGGACAACAATATTATGCCACCCATCCAGGGGCGGCTCTACAAAGTAGGGGCCCCCGCAGCGCGCGCGCGCGCCGCCGCTCTTCCCCCCCCCCGCCGGCGGGGTCCCCTCCCCGCCCGCGCATCCATCCTGGGGCGCGGCTTTGGCTCGCCTGGCCGGCCGCCGGGCGGCACGGGCACCGAGCCGAGCCGGGGACGACCGGACCTGCCGCAGCCGCGGAGCTCAGCCGAGCCGGCCGGGAGCCGCGGGTCGTCAGCTGCGTCCCGTCCCCGGCCCGGGGCCCCTGGCCCCCCAGACCCCGCCCCCCCCCCCCCAGGATGCCGCCGCTGCGGCGGCTGTCTGGTGCCCACCCATCCCATCTAAATGATAATATCCACTTTTGATCTCCCAGTCAATAGAATACAATAATGAAGTATTATATGATAGAAACAGGATTTAGCATCTACAAGCTAATTAGATCACATTGTTAGAGTTCTAGGCAAGTAAGCAGAGACACATTTAGCACTTATTCTTTGATTCTCTAAAAATACCAGCAAATGGGTTAGAGTCTAGTCTATTTAACAAAAAGAACAGAAGTACTTGTGGCACTCTATTTAACAAGGCTTTGATAACTATCTACAAGGAATGGCCCTGTTTGCCATTTTAATACCCTTTTGATATATCCTTAAGAGTTGCTTACAGGTCATTGTTTAACCTTCCCTGGCCCTACATAACACTAGTATACATATCTCCCCAGGGGGTGGCTTCAAAGGCTGATAGCATCCTCCCTTCCTACTAGAGAAGGTACATACAATGCAACAACACATACACAACTGCATTTTTAATACAATGCACCCTAAAGGTATTAACCCTAATTCAATAAAGTTTCTCTTAATTCCATAAGGTTTGTTCAGGATATTACATGATATGGCCAGTCTGTCACATGGCTGTTATTTAATGATATTCAGAACAAAGCAACAACTAAGGCTTTCAAGCAATTAAAAAAATTAATCACAATTAATCACGCAATTAAAAAAGGAATGCCATTTATTTAAATATTTTGGATGTTTCCTGCATTTTCAAATATATCAATTTTAATTACAACACAGAATACAAAGTGTACAGTGCTCACTTTATATTTATTTTTATTACAAATATTTGCATTGTAAAAAACAAAGAAATAGTATTTCAATTCCCCCATTACAAGTACTGTAGTGCAATCTCTTTATCATAAAAGTTGAACTTACAGTCGTATAATTATATATAAACAATATCTTCACTCAAAAATAAAACAATGTAAAACTTTAGCTCCTGCAAGTCCACTCAGTCCAACTTCTTGTTCAACTAATCGCTCAGACAATCAAGTTTGTTTGTATTTGCAGGAGATAATGCTGCCTGTTTCTTGTTGACAATGTCACCTGAAAGTGAGAATGGGCATTCGCATGGCAATGTTGTAGCCGGCATCACAAGATATTTACGTGCCAGATGCAATAAAGATTCATATGCCCCTTCATGCTTCAATCACCATTCCAGAGGACATGTGTCCATGCTGATGACAGGTTCTTCTCGATAACAATCCAAAGCAATGCAGACCAACACATGTTCATTTTCAACATCTGAGTCAGATGCCACCTGCTGAAGGTTCATTTTCTCTTTTGGTAATTCGGGTTCTGTAGTTGCCACATCAGAGTGTTGCTCTTTTAAGACTTCTGAAAGTATGTTCCACACCTCATCCCTCTCAGATTTTGGAAGGCACTTCAGATTCTTAAACTTTGGGTCAATTGCTATAGCTATCTTTAGAAATCGCACATTGGTACCTTCTTTGCGTTTTGTCAAATCTGCAGTGAAAGTGTTTTTAAAATGAACAACATGTGCTGGGTCATCATCCGAGACTGCTATAACATGAAATATATGGCAGAATGTGGGTAAAACACAAAGCAGGAGACATACAATTCTCCCCCAAGGAGTTCAGTCACAAATTTAATTAACGCATTTTTTTTTAACAAGCGTCGTCAGCATAGAAGCATGTCCTGTTCTCACATTCAGGTGACATTATAAATAAGAATCAGACAGCATTATGTCCCGTAATTGTAAACAAATTTGTTTGTCTGAGCGATTAGCTGAACAAGAAGTAGGACTGAGTGGACTTGTAGGCGCTAAAGTTTTAAATTGCTTTCTTTTTTAGTGCAATTATGTAACAAAAAATCTACAGTTGTAAATTGCACTTTCACGATAAAGAGATTGTTCTACAGTCCTTGTATGATGGGAATTGAAAAATACCATTTCTTTTATCATTTTTACAGTGCAAATGTGTAATAAAAATAATATAAAGTAAGCACTGTACACTTTGTATTCTGTGTTGTAATTGAAATATATTTGAAAATGTAGAAAAAATCCAAAAATATTTAATACATTTCAATTGGTATTCTACTGTTGTTTAACAGTGTGATAAAAACTGTGATTAATCCAGATTAATTTTTTTAATTGCGATTTATTTTTTTGAGTTAATTGCATGAGTTAACCGTGATTAATTGACAGCCCTAGCAACATTTTCAGTAGAGGAGCTTCTCTTTTTGTTCCATTTGCAGAGACACCTTTAGTGGTAGATTTGAGCTTATAACTAAAACAATACTGGGATTTCAAAACCTGTCCAAAAGCAACAAGGACTGCTTTCCACTGAACCTAATCTGCTGTCAATGCTGCTCCATAGCTGGCACTTTAGAGCACATAGCATAAAGCAGAGTAACTCAAACATTCTGCTCTTCTATGCCCTATCACTCTGAGGCCAAATATGTCACCTCCATGATTCACAGGATACCCACAAGCAAAGTAAATGAGGATCATAACCTTGTTCTAAAACCTGGGTCTCTCTGGCTGATTTTGCTTCTGTCTCCATGTCACTAGGCCAGGCCCACAATCATGCTTCATGTTAATGGCAGCATCACAGGTGCACAGTGCATCGCTACAGTCTGTTTAGGGAACCCAAAATTCCAGTTTGCAATTTACCTTTAACTGTCACAGTTAAAAAAGTGTTACCTAACAAGGGGCTACATCACCTTCTCTCCTGGAGAAACACATGGGAAAGGGCCATAGGGGACTGAAAGTACTTCACAGTTTTCAAGAAACTGACCCTACCCCTTCTCAGCTGGAAGAGCTTTGGAGAGTTGCAGAATGGGCAGCTCCACATCCACAGATGCAAGGAAAGTAGCTGAGCCCTCTGCATGGCTCTGCTGGCTCCTTCACCCTGGATATCATTGGTCAATGCCACCACTGGCTGGGTTCTCCTACCACTGCTCAGTATCAGACACTGAGTGGACCCAGCAGGAGTTCATCTCACCTAAGCAGCAACATTTCCATTTCTTAATGGAAATCCAAGGGGTCCACTGAGGATGATGTTCCAGAGAGATCTTGGATCCTCAGATTCACCTCCAGCCCCATCTCAACACACCATGGAACTTCAACAGAGGGACTTCTGCAGGGGCCAGGGAAGGATAAGATGATGGCACTGAGCTGCTTTCCCTGTCCCTCAGAAGAGATTCACTAGATCTCAGTCATCTCCACTTTCAAAAGCAGAAGGGCTGACCTGTGCCAAAGCGTATACATGCATCACACAGGTCAAGGGTTTCTTTACTCCTAACTCCCTGGGAATAAGTTAATCAGTGAACATTTTCACCTGCAGATCAGAGAGAGCAGTTCTGAGTCCTCCTGAGAAGTAGTGCTGAAGAATCAAGTCCCTTTTGAATTCCAAGGACCTTTATAGTTATCTACTAGTATATACATGTATTATCCTTGCGTCTTTGATCTTTGACCAATTAAAATGGAGAGTCTGAATTGGAACAGCTGATTTTGGAAATGATAGTTTTGTTCATTCAGTCTCATTTTGATCTTTTGCTTTCTGTTACTTTAAGTTTTTCCCTTTGGAGAATGTGGCTCTTATGAACAACTGGGATGAAATCATGGCCCTATTGACTTCAATTGGGGCCAGATTTCACCTCCCACACTTTTTATTTAAATGATCTTGATCTTTTAGATTAATTAGCTCATTCAATAGTTTGGTGTTCAGATGTCAAACATATTTAAATACTGTGCTATGCAAGTCTCTGAGAAATCTTGCCGGCAAAGGCAGCTCTGGTGGACAGATGAGGTTCTTTTACTTTTCCCTTTGGTCCTCTGTTTTCAGTTTTAATATTTCTTTTCGGATATACCATCTTATTAAACTGTATTGAAGGATAGCCACGCTACTGTCGCGCTGTCTGGAGAGGCTCACAACTGTGAGTGCCTGTTGTTGGAAAACAAGGCAGACATCCCAAGCTGGTGGAGTGTTGTATAATTAGATTTCACCACACCAGTGACAAATGTGAACTCCTGGATTACTGTTCCAGTCTTACCATGGAGTCACAGACAGTCCGCTTAGACTCTCCAGTCTATCTTGCCATCCAGATAGCTGGAATTTGTGATACAAGGTCACTTAAAACTAAAAATCACACCACATCAGGTTGCTCCCAATCCCAGAGACCAGTCACTTACCCCAGATCAATTGGTACTCTAGATCTTACACCAAAGACAATGCTGGTTGCCAATTCGATAGTAAACTAACTAAAGGTTTATTGACTAAGAAAAGGAAATGAGAGTTATTGAGAGGGTAAAGCAGGTAAAACATATGCACAGGTGAGTCACAGTTTGTAATTACAAATGGTGGCAGTGACGTAATAAACTGCCAGTTTCCCAGAAGTCTTTTTAGGGTACCCAGATTCTCTGTGGGAATCTCGGCTTTGCATCTGGTACACTTCCCTGTAGGAGTCCAAACAGTCCAGAGATCCAGGATCTTTCCCTGATTCCACACTTATAGCTTCTTCTCAGAGAAAACAAGCTGACAGGGTCACTAGCCACGTGGGCTTTTCCTTTGATGACAGAGTGAGGAATGCATTCTGAGTCTTTGACCTCCGATCATCGCACACAATGACCACTTGCTCAGAAATTAGCACTTTTCTGTTAAAGTTCTTCATCTGGAGTGGGTGGGTGAGATTCTGTGGCCTGCATTGTGCAGGAGGTCAGACTAGATGATCATAATGGTCCCTTCTGACCTTAAAGTCTATGATAATCTGCATTTCACAAGGTTTCTTTCTCCTTTGATGGGTTCTTTAGTTACAGGAAAGAATGGTGTCCCTAGCCTCTGTTCGTCAGAGGATGGAGATGGCTGGCAGGAGAGAGATCACTTGATCATTGCCTGTTAGGTTCACTCCCTCTGGGGCACCTGGCATTGGCCACTGTCGGTAGACAAATACTGGGCTAGATGGACCTTTGGTCTGACCCAGTACGTCCATTCTTATGTTCTTATGTAGGATATACACAATGTAAATGTTTGCTACTACACTGTAACAGGATACAGATAAGTGAAAACAATGCAAGTAATATCCCACTAGTTTTCATGAAGTTTAAACACCAAGTACACTTGTATACATTTAAGAATCACTTTGATCTATACCAAGGGTAGGCAACCTATGGCACGCGTGCCGAAGGCAGCACACGAGCTGATTTTTAGTGGCACTCACACTGCCCAGGTCCTGGCCACTGGTCCGGGGGGCTCTGCATTTTAATTTAATTTGAAATGAAGCTTCTTAAACATTTTAAAAACCTTATTTATTTTACATACAACAATAATTTAGTTATATATTGTAGACTTATAGAAAGATACCTTCTAAAAACATTAAAATGTATTACTGGCACGTGAAACCTTAAATTAGAGTGAATAAATGAAGACTCGGCACAACACTTCTGAAAGGTTGCCAACCCCTGATCTATACTAATACACAAGAGAATTGGCCTGGGGCTCTGGCATGAGCTGGCCCCTGGTCTGTCAGCATCACAGTTACAACAAACTTTTCTGATAGAGTTAGGTTCTCTCAGCAAAAAGTTTTCATTCAAAAATTTAACAGAACAGTTACTATGAGGGCAGAAGTGACAGAAAATATAAAAGAAGCAGCAAATACAGCTGTCAGGCATACTGTAAATTCAGGGTAAGAATATGGCAGACTAAAAAGGACAAGGCTATGGACTGCAGTTAATCCCACAGGGCATTTGAAATATGTTAAAAGGGCCCAGCTTTTTGATGTGCCCTTTTCATATCCAAAGGGGCAGTTACCAGCACTAGAAACTCCCTTTATGGCATTGCTTCTGGGTTTCCTGAGGCCACCACACAAGAGTTCTCCGGAGGTTAGAGCAAAGAAAAACTGCAGAATTACAATTAACCTCATAGACTCAAAAATTATACTATGGCATTTAAAACACACAGAAGCAAACGGCTGCTTTGCGCCACTCTGATAACACAAAGCAGCCATAAACTCAGCTTAACGGGCTGGTCACAATGCATTTACAGCTGCTTTGCATCACCAGAAAGGTGCAAAACAGCAAGAAAGAGCCGGTACATGAATGGAGTTGTTTACATTCTGTGAGTTATATACTGCTCGGGATCCAGGCCTGCAATTTCTACCAACATGAATAGGAGTTCGCTCACATGGCTTGTGATTTGCGGTAAATTTATAGACATCTTCCAAACTGTAGGTCTACAAAATAGTTAAACAAGTTCTTTCTTTCTAAATGAAGAGGGCTATCAAGAGCGTCAGTGTAAGAATATTTTGGGGTATAGCCATAATCCAAATTAGGGTTTCCCAAATCATCATGGAACAATCAGGCTAATTAAGTAGGTCATTTACTGTTTGATGTTAAAGCCCAAGTAAATTAACCTGAGCATCTTCAGAAAAGTCTATGGCTTAGTTTAAGAGGGCCATTTTTCAGCTGGAAAAGCCATTTCCTGAGTGGTCAGGCTGTCTTGCTGCAAAGCAACACAAATCTCATTTTTCCTCAGGAACAAAGACCATCGCTTTTAAACAACTGGTTTTTTTCCCCCTGTGTTTTTTTGTTCTTGTTGTGGGCAAGGGGGGGGGGGCCCAGAGAGGATTCAGGGGCCTGGGGCAAAGCAGGGCCCCTTCATAAAAAAAAAAAAAAAAAAAAAAAAACTATAGATACTAATACTTACTGGGGGCTCTTGGGGGGCCAGTGGGCCCCTTGCCCCCCTTCCCCGCCCTGAGAGAGAGGGTCTGTCTCTTCCGGGACAGACCAGGAAATGTATCTTCCACTTTGACATTGGGTATGGCGGCAACCTCGCCTTAGGCCCACAGTCAGGGTCAGGTCTAGGTCTAGTCTAGGTGCTATCTTGTTCTATTTGCTTATAAATTAAATTGTCGCTTCTCCTGCTCTTTCTTCCATTTTTTAGCAGAGAATCTGCACCTTAGCCCTCAGTGCATGCTGCAGTTTTAGAACATCCCAGAGCAAGGCCTTGTCTATATAGCTGCACCAGTTTAACTAACATGTAATGCTGAACAGATTTGGTTAAACTAAACTGGTGCAAAACAAAACAATGGTATTTCATTTTTTAAATTTATTTTATTTTATTTTAGTTTTTAGACCAACAGATTTATAAATAATAAATATACAGATTAATTTCATACTTTTTAATTATCATTTTTTTTTTGTTTTTTTTAAAAAAAAATTAAAAAAAAAAAAAAAAATTTTTAAACTTAAAATGATGCAATTCTATATACAGACAAGGCCTAAGAAAACTTTCTCCCCTCATTTTCCAAGTGATTCATCAATCTCTAAAGCTGATATAAAAAAATTTGTTTTTAAAAAATCTCAAAATTTTCCCAGGGTATTCATTGAATTATGGAAAATGTTGAGAAAAATCAAGTTGCTTTTGTGGAAATGTTTATTCATGAAAAATGACCACATTTTACCCAAAAATATGGTTCAAATAAAAAAAAGTCTAATTGAATTTGTGAATCAGAAGGTAGAAGTCAGCTTTTAATATTTCAATACCCCATCCATTTAATGCCCGAATTTGGCAAAGCACTGAAGCACATCTAAATGATCACACATTCAAATTAAATTGCCATCGCAATGTAAAGCCACTGAGACTCAGGCTCCAGTTGTGTATCCTGGGAGGATTGTGACAGTACACATTTTTTTTTTTTTTTTCTTCTCTCTCTGTGCTGCCCTCACTCACCCTCACTCTTTCCTCCATCTGCTTAAAAAGCAGAGAGCAGAGAGCAGGAGGGCCCACCAGCCAGGCATTTGCCCCAGACCCCCCCCCCCCAGCCCCCCCCCCAGCCCGGGCCCCCCCGGGGGGGGGGGCTCGGGGCCGGGGGGGGGGGGGGGGGGGGCCAGGCAGGCCAGGGGCTCTTTCTTCTCCTCCCTTCGGGCCGGGCCACGGGGGGGGGTCCTTCCACGGACCCCCGGCGCCGCGCCCCGCCCGCCACCGCCCGCGCGCCCGTTCAGTTCGGTCTTCAGTGGCGGGCCGGTGGCGGGCGGGGCCGCCGCCCGGACCCCCACCCGGCGCGCCCCCTGCCCCGGCCCCGCCCCCGCCGCCGCGGGCTGCCGCCGGGCGGGCGGGGGCCCGGCGGGCGTCGGGGGCCGGGGCGGGGGCCGGGGCCGGGGCCGGGGCCGGGGGCGCCGCGGCGGGGCCCCCCCCCCCCCCGGCCCCGCCCCTGAACCCCTGCCCTGCCCCTCTCTGCCTCCCCTCTAGCCTCTCTTACAGTCCATAACCCACATGAGGTTGTCACCTCTGTCTTCTACTTATATCTTCTGAGCTATATACTAACTACACATTTTTTTTATGGGGGGGGCATACAGCCACTATAGGAGAGTACTAGTGAGTGAGTACAAGGTATAGGTATGTTTACTAGTTTGATGTTAAGTTTTGGCCCCCCTGTTTCCCCTAAAAACCCCAAAAAATCTGGATTATGTGAGTCTACCTCATTGTGAGTACTACCTTTTTGTTTTTTGTGTTTGTTTTTTTTTTTTTTTTTTTTTGTGTAATCATTTAAAAAAAAAAAAGGATAAAAAAGAAAAGGAAAAGGATCAAAGAATCAAAAAAAAAAAAAATAAAAAAAAAAAAAAAAAATAAAAAAAAAAAAAATTTTTACAGAGAAAGGTAAACTAAGGAGAAGAAGGACTAAGGAAGTGAACCAAGCTCACAAGTGCAGAGCAGCCCTGTGGCAGAATAGAGCCCACTCCTCTCCTCTCACTTCCTTTGTCCTTGCACAAAGCACACACAACCACACATCCACACTAACATACTTGCTGAATAGCTAATACAAAGTAAGTAAAAAAAAAAAAAATATTTTAAATCAAAAAAAAAAAAAAAATAAAAAAAAAAATTTTTTTTTTTTATTTTTTTTTTTTTCTGTCTGATCTTTTATTTAACAACTAACAGTTGTCAAAATGCACAGTATACACTATTGTCTAATACAATATTTATAATGCTGTCTGTCTGTCTGTCTGTCTAGATATTTATAATGTGGGCTTCATAGGTGCAGAAAAAACTTAATTCTCTGTTTAAGATTTAGAAGAAAGAAAAAAAAAACAGACAAACATACACAACAACAAACAACAAAAAATTAAAACAAATAATTCAATCTAGATCTTAAAGTTATATTCAGATAGATATTTGGGACTGAACTGATAACATTCTAGCTCACTAATGTGCAAAACAATCATTCAAATTGTAAACATCAAATCTGAAACTGTGAAATTTAAACAAACTCTTTACCTTCTTGTTGTTGTTGTGTTGTTGTCAATGTGTGCATTAAAAGATGCATGCATGCAGCCAGCAGCCAGCAGCAGCATTCCACACTGTCACTTAACTGTGTAAAACTGCACTTGGAGACTATTCTGTTGCAAACGGTTTTTACGTTGTGTTTTGAAAAAATTGGTTTCAAAAAAACTCCATTAAGTCATTTAAAACCTTGTGATGGAGTAGGCTTAAGCCCAATTCAGCCTTGCTGCTTGTTTTGTCTTTTACACCTGTGCAAAATGGGTGTAAAATGCGGGAAGCATATCACTCCTGGCTTTCACAGATAATAAATGACTCCCCACCCAGGGTGAGGCAATGGAAAATCAGGCCCCGAATGTCTGCTTTAATATTTCATCACATGAACATGTGTTCATGGTATATACAAATACTGCTATGTAATTACTTGATCAGACTGCAGAAATAATCCTCACCCTAGTCCTCTTCTTTATATACTGTCATCCCCCATGATTTACCAAGCTTTCCATCTATTGCATGTTGTTGTTTAGTGTTTAATCTGTTAGAACAAAGAAACAGAGACAAATTCATACCAGGTATAACTCCCCTGAACAGAACTATGGTGGGTTCATTACAATTTTTTGTTAATGAAATCATTAAAAAGATGAAAAAACTGTGGAAGAGACCTATGGACTCCTGTAAACACACACAGCTCTCAAGTAACACACAGCTCTTGGTAACTAAGGCCAAGATCAACCTATCTAGGTTTTTCTAAGGTCACCCGTCATCACAGTATTTGAGTAACTTTAAGCCAATCAGGAAAATTTGCAGGAAAAATTAACAGCAGTATAGGAGTTCAGTAGGAGAATCTCAAGGCGTTTCCTTGAAATATTTCCATCAGAGCTGAGGTTTTCCACCTTGCTTCTTCCAGAGTGGGGAGATGAAAGAGGTTGGTCCACCAACACCTGTGGATATCCTGAGATGCACACGGTTCTGGGAATAGGACACAGGCCAGTGCTGCTCTGTCAAGGGCGAGCTCTTCTCTTTCATTCCCACTCTTCCTTGCCCTGCCTTTTCCCCCGGAGGAATGAATGGGCCAATTAACCTGAAAATTTCAATACAAATATGTTGATTTTAAGCATTCTGAGGAATGGTGCCATTCCTGGACTACACCAGCCCAATCAGTGCACTGCTAAAAAGACAGCTGTTTCAGAGAGATGTGTATTACGTGGACATAAAAGAATACATAGCAAGTCATAAATACTAATTCGTACTATCTTGCACTCAGGTTGCATCTTCCACCCAAATATTTCAATGTCAGAGTCAGAGGGTGATTTATGTGTGGGCCCAATTTCTTGGGCCAGTCCCAATTTTTGGCTGCATATGATGCAATGCTCTGATATATCATGATGTATGGAGGTCAGACTAGAGAATCACAGTGGTCCCTTCTGGCCTTAAAATCTATTAAAAGAGGTCATGATGCAATATCAGGATGTCATGTTTTGGCCCTAGGAGTACCAGTTGCAAAGCTGTATGTAGATGTGAAAATAGATTTGTGTGGCTGAAGTGAAATTGGTGTGAGGTTAGAGGGGTTTTGACAGACTGGAGGGGTATTGCATAGTGTGCTGATGGGAGATTTAGCATCAGTGCCATCAGTTATTTACTATTCAGTAGCAACATATATCCCAGTAATATGGGTAAAGGTACACCCACTGTATATTTTATTAAAAATTAAAACAAACCTGAACGGAAGTAGTTAAAAAGTTGTAGTGTGTACCTTTAAATTTCACAAATTAGGTAAGTGTAAGAGCTCATTTGGTTTGTAGTATGTGCTGTTGCTTCCACAGAACTCAATACTTTAACTTAGGATAAGTGTCCCTCAGAACCACTCCAGGTAAGCTTCAGAAATCTGGAGACAAGGGAAAAGATAATGCTAAAAAGACCATAAATAAATAGCCAATGCACCTTGGGCTAGATACATCCTGTGGCTTAAAGAAAGAATGTGTATGAAAAATATGTCCACCATAGAAATGACACAGGGCACCCGTCCATTGACTTCAGTGACTCTGTGGTGTGAGAGTTCCACTCGCTTGACACAATCTAGGTTCAAAAAGGTGAAGAACTTGGGAGTTGGGGGAGAGAGAGTTTTGAAAGTAGAATGAGGCAGAAACACAGCTATCTTGGTACAAGACTAAAGGCAAAAACAATATTGGCAGCCACCAGTTCCCTCAAGCCCAGTCTTGCTGTTTAGGCTCGTCTCAGTCATAAATTCAATACAAATGGAGATTGGCCAGATTCGCCATGATGCTCTCTGTGTGTCATTTTGCTGGTTCAGAGGAGCCATAAAGCCAGTGGAACTGGTCACCTGGGCATTTCTCTAGTGCAGGGGACTTCCTGGGTGGTGAATAGCCAGCACAGTGTCTCTAAACTACCTGCTCCCGCAAACAGCAGCAGCAGGGCATGGCAGAGGGAAGGGAGCATAGTTACAATGCTGCAGCACTCTGACTATTCCAGGCTGGTATAGGGTGACCAGATGTCCTGATTTTATAGGGACAGTCCCAATTGTGGGGTCTTTTTCTTATATAGGCTCCTATTACCCCCCACCCCCATCCTGATTTTTCACACTTGCTGTCTGGTCGCCCTAGGCTGGTATGGCTCTTTGGGACCATTGGCAGATGGGCATAGGTCATGATGCAGCCCTCAAGTGGCTTTATTTTAGGCCCCCGAATTAGGAAGCTGCCACCTTTCCCCACTGGTTCCTGTGCTAAGCACAGCTCTGCCAAATCCGAGAGTTAGGGACATTATCAATAACTATAAATGTGGTAAGTGTGAGCCAAATTTTCAGCTGGAGTAAATGGGCACAGGACCATTGACCTCAATGGAGCTTTACCCATTTACACCAGTTTAGAATCTGGCCCTCTAGATCTAACAGTGTTAAAAATAGAGGGAGCCAAAGGGCCATTATTAAAATATTTGACGTTTTTCAAAAATGGGTCACATTTTAGTGGTTCTAATTTTTAACTTATTTGATGGCACCTCTTAAAATATTCACAAAAATTCAAACTGTGAGACAGAGTATGGGAAAGGAATACTCCACTGACTTTAGAAGAAAAATGAAATACGTCCCCAGTTTAGCTGAATTTTCAACACAAACTTCAGAATGAGTCGCAACTAGAACCACCATACTATGGAATATGTGTGGTATGTTAGAAAGATTTCATTGGCATTCATTTTTACACAGCTACATTATTACTTATAAGTTGCGATGCCATAGGCGTGTTCTGGAGCTAAATCCAAATTCATGCTGATGAAACCTTTATGCCACACGATGCGGTCATATAATCTGCATATGCCACATATTTCACAAATAGATATTTTAGAAAGGTTGGAGAGCTTTGAAAAGTTTTATTTTTAATATTTTTCCTATCCTTCTGCTTAGAAAGCAGAGTGACATACTAACATGTCTTCAACTCTACAGGGAGTGGAGAAGAAGAAAACTAATCATCAAATGTTAGAAACATTATACAAAATTCTCACTTTTTATAAATCAATGTAAAAATGTCCAATGTCTCTCCGTCTAGTACCTGGATTAGAAACAAGTGCTTTCTCCCATTGGAAATGCAACACTCTCCTTTTCCCAATAGCATAAGACAACCATTTCTCACCCAACTTGTTCACAAGATATTAGCCCACTGTCAAGGACCAATTTCCATTAACCCAGTACCTCAGATCAATGTATTTTATGAAGGCAATTACTTATTTGGTGGGAAAGAAGAAAATATTTTTGCAGGTTTAAAAAAAATTGGAAGAAAAAATGGCTCAGTGGTTTTCCGAATGTTAGAAGATGTCCCTGGTGGGCAAAGTACAGGTGAGACAGCCAAAGGTGCAGCAAAAAATGCAATTATTACATAGATCCCAATGAATACCACCACCATATACATAGTATATACTGAATACATGACAATGTGGTAAAAAGGATTTATCACATGAGTTTGAAAGGGCCCATTACTAATCAATGGTGAAGTCATGGATGAGTTAGGCATGATATCCCAAACAAGTGCTGATAAAATCTTTGTACCATGCAGCAGCACTATGTATTTTCTATACGCTACGTGTAACTACACTGAAGTCATTTTAGGAATGTTTTATAAAGTAAAATAATGTTACTGGGACAGTTTTTTATATTCTTTTACCTGTAAAATCAGGTACCTTAGTTATCATGAATCCAAATGTACAGGGTTAGAGGGAACCTTAAAAACAACCAGTACTTAAAATAAATCTTCTCTACCTACAAATGGCGCCACAGGTCCAGGAGTGAGTGCTGTCCCCCATTGGGAAGCGGAGAATTTCCCCTTCCCTGTGGTTTAAAGCTTCTGTTTCTAGTCCTGGAGGAGTGCAAAATACTTTAAATGATTTTTATTTGTGGAAAGTTGTCACAGGTGTAGGATTGAATCTTGCCTGTCCTGTGCTGTAGCCAAAAGTAATATACCGGTATTTATGTGTGAGCATGTGCAGAGAACACCTCACATGCAGAGAGAAATGGAAGAATCTTTCTCCATCAGGATGATTTTCTTTTCTAATTTGTAATAGTGGCTATCTGAAGCCAGTGAGCAGTTGAGAATGTTACCATCAATCCCAGGGGAAGGGATTAGCAGGCAGCGGGCAGTTAAAGTGCTTGATAAATTTAGTTCAGAGCAATGTAATACAGTTATCACATGGTTCTCTAGATGATGGCACAGATTTCATTTTCACATATGTGGAAGTGGGAGGAGAGAGAGAGAGAAATAGATGTGGATCAGAATAGTTATCATACACCTATGCATATACATATCTGTGCTTAGAAACTTTGTGAACTACAGACATGACAAATTACAGCAGCTAACGTGGCCTAATCATTAAAAGTCCTTCTCTTAAAAGCTCATGGAAATGTTAGTCTAGAGTATTTTAAAGGGGAAAAAACCCACAACTTTATTCTGGTACAACAGCCACCTTTCTACAGATAATAAAATCACTCAGCTATTTAAAATAATTAAATGTACTGTTTTAAATTGTAATTGTAATATTTTCATTTAAAAAATTCAAGGCCTTCTTGCAGCAATTTGATCCATACAGGTGGACCCTGGCATTCATGTATAGCCCCATTTTCTTCAGTGAGACTCGTCACAGGACTAAGGGTTCATCCATGTGCATCAAGTAGCAGGATTGGGTCTAGCATCATAAATTCCTTGGGGCATTGATTGTATGTGTCTTATGTTCTGTACAATGCTGAGCATACATCGGTGCCCAGCAAGTAATCGTAAGTACTAGTACAGTTCACTGGGTCCAATCCCATATGTGCCCTGCATGTGGAACCCCCACTAATTTTGATAAAGTTCCAGACATGAAGCACTTCTGCACTGAGCAAATTATTTCTGGTCAAACGGGAACTCAAAAGCAACAATTCACAGGTAGGGTTTTGTATTTTCAGGCCTTAAAAGAGATCATACTGTTTATTTCAACATTTGATGAAGAGTAATTCCTTTTCTGGTCTCTGGAACCGGGCATGATAAATTTCATCCCACTTCAAACCATCTACATTTAACTAGCAAAAGCATACATCTCTGTGGAGATTGTCATTTACTTCAACGTGAAATCCATCTGTGGATGAAAGAAATCCAGTGTGGCCCAGATTATTCAAGCTGCCAGACTCTTGTGTCTTTGCAAATGGCTCCTCACGTGCCCCAGCAGCCCGCTCATGCAGAACATGTTGCAGGACCTGGGTCTAAGATATATAGTAGTAACTTATGATCATAGTGCTCTTGTTTGCCATTGCAAAGTCAGAAATAGAGAACACTGCTGTAAAAAGTGTCTGCATCCCAATATGTGGAAAAAGGTATTTCCATGAGGGGATCAAACTTAAACCTATTTTAAAGAAATAAAATAATCTACTGAAATGTTGTCTAAGTTCAGCCATAGGGAGGAAGGAGTTCTGTAAAAAATACAAGAAAATAGCTGTACAACAAAACAGAGACATCCTGAAGATGAAATGTGAAATTTTCAAGGGCACTGATTCACACTGTAGGCTACTTCCCAGTGGGCACTTGGTTAAATGAAAATGGATTTCTGAGATTTAAGAAGTAGCTACCAAGAATGTGCAATAAGGGATTGAACCAGAGCCCACTGAAGTCAGTGGAAAGTTTCCTACTGATTTCAAAGAGTTTTGGATCAGGTCATAACTACATTTTCCACAAGAACTCCACTTCCCTACCCATAATTATGTGAGATCTCACTCAATGCAAAGGAGGCAACAAACACTGTCTCCGTTTCAGTATCCATTTCATTTTGACTATGTTTTTTTCCTGAAAAAGTCATTAAATGCAAAGCATTAAATTAGAAAAACCAATAATGGCCACACTAGGAAAAGTGCCTCAAACCCAACTGCTAAATTTGAACCTGCAATTTTGCACACACAGTCATTTGCAATGACAATTTTGCGTGAGGCATAAATAAAATGGAAGGGCCCAATCCAAAGCCCTTTGACTTCCATAGGCTTTGGATCAGGCCCTTGATGTCCAGCTCCCTGACTTGCAGAGGTAAATGTTATTTACCCCCACAAATCAGATATTCTCTTTTGTACCCAAAAGCAGTTTTCATGAAAGCTTATGGATGCAAATTTAGGCCCTGATAGAGCAAAATACTTAAGCACACACCAAACAGAGCCCAGGAGTAACCCCACTGAAGTCAATACATGGAACTGAGGGTACGTCTATATTGCAATCCAAGGTGGGATTGCAGTTCAGGTAGACGTACCCATGCTAGCTTTACACATGCTAACGTTGCTAAAAATAGCAGGGTAGGTGCAGCAGTGCAGGCTTCAGCAACATGAGTAAGTATCCAGGGTTCCTGGTGAGCTTCTACAGCCTGCGCTAAAGCCTGCCCAGCCGCATGTACACTGCTATTTTTAGCAATGCTAGCACAGGTATATCTACCTGAGCTGCAATCACATCTTGAATTGCAGTATACGCATACTCCGATAAATGGGACTACTCACACGCTTAACATGAGACATATTCTTAATTGCTTTGCTGGATTGGGGCTTTAGTGGCCAATTTTAAAAATCTGGCTCTCAAAGTTAGTTTTAAAACCTAGAAATTCTAAAAGGAGAAAAAGCACTTTCTGATGGGGATAAAGAAATACTCCAAGGGGGAGAAAATAAAGCAGTGGAGTCTGGGTCTGGATGATACAGTTTTGCTCAAATCAAACTAAGCAAGGTGACTTTTTTTAAAAAATTGAGGTGAAATTTACAAATGGTCAAGAAAATAAACCTCTATGTCATTTCAAAAAAGACAGACATAGCTTGATCTGGAAGAGAAGGGTATAACATCTGCCTATTTCATTCAGTGATGTGACTGAGACTGTCTACACTACAGCAGTGCAGCTGCACCAATGCAGCTGTACCGCTGTAGCGCTTCTGGCGAAGATGCTCTAAGTTGATGGGAGAGAGCTCTGCCATCGGCTTAACTTCTGCCTCTGTGAGATGGCTATGACAATGGGAGAAGCAATTCCTCTGACAAAGTGCTGTCCACACCAGCGCTTAGGGAGGTTTAATTTATGTCGCTCAGGGGTGTGGATTATTCACACCCGTTAGTAACCTAAATTATATTGAAGTAATTTGTAGTGTAGACATAACTGCTAATACAGTACTCAGGCTAACAGAAGATATACTTACACATGCACTTAATTTCATAATCCTCCAGATATTATGGGCCTGATCTTCCACTGCCTCACATTGTGTACTCATTTATATCTATGCAAACTGTGTGTAAAAATTGGTGTAAACTGCTGCTCTTCTGATTTAGTAGCATTTTATATCCATTTTGCAATCACTTTGCACAGGTCAATAAGTACAGAGAGAACAAGGCAACAGAAAATCAGGCTCTAAATCTATTGTTGATGGTGACTTTAATAACATCAGCCCAGCATTTCTGGAAGAGAACATATTGGAAATATATTTTTAAAAGTGATAGCATTTTTCCCTCTTACATCATATCTATCTTAATAATCCCAGACCCCTGTAACTGGCTTGACTTCAATGACGCAGTCTCCTCTACTTACATAAAAGGAATATTTCCACTATAACTGAAAATACATGTTTTTCAAATAAAGTTACTAATTTCCAAATACATAGAACAGTGTGCGGGTGTTACTGAGATAGGCGCATGGTAGTGAAACAAGATCTCTCCTTTCCTCCACATCAGGGCCAGCTGCTTGTTCACTCATGGACCTGCATACATCAAGACAAGCCTTAGCTAAAGAAATATGCACACAAACCTGTGTCCCACTGATCTAATCCTGATCCTAGCTGGAAATAAACAAAAACTCATTTTTCTGAACACTCCTCAGCTATATTTTGTGCTGTCAGATGAAGTGGGACCCAGATCTGAACCACCCTTGCTTTTGATTTAAAAAAAATAAAATAAAATCTCAAACCTTGAGACTTTTGCAGAATCAAAACTATCCTTTAATTTTGTCTATGTGCAAAGATTTCTGACCCAAGCCACACAGGCCATGAGCAAACCCATTGCTACCATGAAGGTTCTATCAGGCCACTCCATGGTCTGAATGGAAGCTGTCCAAACCAATGACACTAATGCATGTGAATCTGCTCAGTGAGATACTGTTACAGAAGTAACCCACAACAAGCCTGGTGCCAGTCACCTACAGAGATTCTTACATGTGACACAGAAAAGAAAATTTGAAATAATTTTTTAAAAAGGGCTTCTGTGAATAATTTCTTCAATTCTGATTTACATAATTTCACCTTGAGCTTTGAATCTGAAGACACCCTTAGGTTCAAATTGAAACTCAAGTTTGACTTGCTTTTATGCTCAACCCCATATGAAATCACTGATTTCACAGGACCACCAATCAGCCCAGATTTACAAACTACTTGCTGGTGCTGTTCTACCTTCAGAATTTGAAATTAAACCCCAAACCAGGAGGCTTTTGTGAGAATTTCAGGTTTTGTCCCATAGCTCTTGTAATAACTGGCAAATCAGTGCAACCCTATATGTGCCAAATCTGACCTCACTGAAGTTCAGCTTCATAGAGGCTCCTGTTCAGCAAGGTACTTCAGCACATATACAGTCCCATTGGCTTCAACCGGACTCCCCACGTGCTTTTATGGAAAGGTGGAGTGGGAATAAAGTTTAGGAAAAATCTGTTTAAATGGGGCATACATTAATGAATGAAGCCCTCCAACTATAGTTATTTTAAAATGCTGTTGCTGTTTCTAAACCTGTCAGAATCCCTTAATCAAATTACAATCTTGTATTCAACTCCAGATAATGCATGATGGTGTGTCAGTTTGACTTGTAAGCATCTGTCATCATCTAATACTGAGAGAGAAAGAAAAAAAAATAAACAGTGCTCATAGCTCTCCTCCATCTCTCCTAAAAACAGGTTGGCTAATCCATATTTTTCCCCAGATTTACATCCAGCCCACATAGGCTTAGTGTTATTTTCATAGCTTGATCACCTAAAAAAATGCTGAATCATGCAATAGATTAAAGGTAATAATTGGAGATATACCAATCTCCTAGAACTGGAAGGGACCTTGGAAGGTCATCAAGTCCACTCCCTGCCTTCACTAGCAATTTTTGCCCCAGATCCCTAAGTGGCCCCCTCAAGGATTGAACTCACAACCCTGGGTTTAGCAGGCCAATGCTCAAACCACTGAGCTATCCCTCCCCCCTATATGTTATAGAACATGTTGTCTATGCTGGGAAGAGAATGGCTCAGGACATTGATAATGGATATCCATCTTGATGGGGTTTGCACTATTGCTCTGTTCCCATAGCTGATGTGATAGTGCATCATTCAAATAGCCTCAGAGCTTATATTCATTTTTTGAGGTTGTGCTCTGTTGCTGACAGGCCTACGTGCATGCTGAAAGTTATGTCTTCAATTGTCCTTCAGTAGTGCTGCATTTTAATATCAACATTTGGGGAATAAAAATGGCACTGAGTTGCCAATGAAACTCTGCAACCAAGCAATAAATATATTTACAAAACCTCAAGAAAGTAAGTATAATGAAGCCTCAGCCATGTAAGTAGGGGCTTATCTACTCCAGTGCTGGGCCCATCCACCATTTCAGTTTCCCCTCACATAACATCTCTGTCCCACATTGGTTCACCTCCATGGTGCTCTTACGCAGGAGTCTTCAGTGCAATGCAGTGCATTGACTTAGCCCCCAACTAGCCCATTGAGTTCACCCCTTCCAGCATATCAAATAAAGTCTTAAACCAACACAAACAGTCTTCAACTCCAGCCTCTTGGCAGGGCATGACCCTTCTTCTGAGGGTCTGTCCTCTTCAGCCTATGGGAGAATTGCATGTTCTGATAGGGTGTCTGTAAATAAAGGCACACAACGCTAGGCAACCCTTCATGGCCAGGTGTGGCATAGCAGCTCTCTTGCTTCTCTAGCACTCCTTACCGACAGCTGTTCCAGTGCTGTGATGTCATCTCTTCCAATAACTTGGCACTACACCCAGTCACCATCTTTCCACCTCTTCCCAGCTCTAGCCAGGGTCTAGGTCTCCCCCCTGCCTCTGAGTCTGAGTCCTCACTGTGTGTTGTTCCTGCCCTGCCTCTCTCTCCCTCCAACTGTGTCATCATGCTTTTTCTCTCTCTCTCTCTCTCTACTATAGCCACCTTTAATAGGGGGCCCCCCTATCCCCCCCCCCATTCTGGAATCAGGTTGGCTTAGCTCCAAGCTCTCTAGCCCACAGAGCAAGCTACCTACAATGACAGTTTTGTTTATTTAAATGTACACACTGCTCTGTGTTTATGTAGAGAAGATCAGGTCAGAGGTGTGCACCTTGCACTTGTCACAGAAAGTCAACAAAATGATGGTCCTGTGGGGGTTTGTTCCACAGTCCTGGATTGGCCCGTCCTGACTGGGGTCTCCTGCAAGAGATGAAGAACCTTTTTGGTAGAAAGGTCCATTGTGCCAGAAAGTGCCTTTCATCTCAGAACTGTCGGTGATCTTTTAGATATGCTGGTCCCAGGCCAAAAGCACCAAGACTTGAATATGACTCTATATTCGAAGCCAGTGCCAGTGGTAGGGGAGGGGCAGTTTTTGATGTTCAGTGTAGCCCTAGTCTGTACTAGTTACCTAGTAAGGAGTTCTTGAGGGCTTCATGGTTTCATTAAGGTACATTGACAGGAGGCATCCAGACAGGAGGCAATGAAGGTTGTATAACCAATGCCAGATCATCATCCATCCACCAGGAAGAAATGCAGTCTCCTAGCAAAAATAAAAAAAATCACAACAATATGCATCATGGGACATTCACCATTCACCATGCATGAACTCGTGTGTTAGTAGTGTGTGTACGATTTATTAACTAAGAAAAGAAATAACGAGTTATTTACAACAGTGGTTCTCAAAGCTGGTTCACCCCTTGTTCAGGGAAAGCCCATGGTGGACTGGGCCGGTTTGTTTACCTGCTGCGTTCTCAGGTTCGCACATCCCTAGGCCCGCGCCGCTTCCGGCCGCCCACATTGGCCTGGAGCAGCAAACCATGGCCAATGGGAGCCATAATTGTCCAAACCTGTGGACGTGGCAGGTAAACAAACCGGCCTGGCCCACCAGGGGCTTTCCCTGAACAACCGGTGGACCGGCTTTGAGAACCACTGATTTATAAGGTTAAAGCAGATAAACATATACACACAAATGAGTTACAATCTTAGGTTCCAAAAGGTGATAGCAGCTGCTATATATGCAAGCACTCTGTGTCCTTTAGGGCCAACCCAAACTAAGCAGCTTGGGGATCCCTTGCTTATGCCTAGAAATATTGCCCTCTCCAAACTCCAAGCAGCATAGTGATACAGTTCCTCCTTGTCAGACACTTTTATTCCTTTCCCCCAGAGTTCAAGCTAATGGGATGAGTTCATATTCAGGTCTCATCTTCATAGGGGTGGGAGGGAGCAGTCAACAAAGTCTTTGTCCTTTGATGTTTCACAATGGCTTATTGGGTTTCAAGGGGCTTTCTTGTGTGCAGGACCAGCACTTTACACTAATGAATGCTCCTTTCCTGTTTGGCTTGTTACACAATTACAAAGGTTTATAATGCAAACACTCAATATAACTTTATATAGCATGGACCACAGATGTTATAAGTGAGATCAATACATGCATTTCATCAAGTCTAAACATTAAACATATTCTTATCAACTTAACATATATTTTAACAATGCTAACACACAGGTGAGCCAGACTGGTTTCCAGCTGTGCATTTTCCAGTGATGCCTAGGGACTTTGGCAGGAGCTGCAACCTGGTCTGCCAGCATCACAAGATGGACGAAAATTTTACCCAATATATTTTAGGCAACCTCTTTATTGTGTCTTTTGATCTTTACACACCAAACATAAAATGAAAGAACCACATGGGCACAGTGGGATCCACACAACCATGTTCACTAACTATACACAACACACAAAACCTCACTAAACATACACTATGCTCCTTCACTAAATAGAGAACACAGAGTGCACCACTAAAGGGCTGACAACTATTTAAAGGGATACTACCCTATTCCTGTACACCATACTGCAGCCTGGGGGTTACCTAACTAGGGCATTCTCTTATACAGGTGTCACTGTATCTGATCCTAGCCAATTCCACACCTTTCTAAAAGAGGGAAGAATTGTAAGTTACTGTTATTGACTCAGCCAGAATAAACTGTTTAAGATTCTAGTTATGGATTCATTTCAATTGAATAATTAGGTCCCTCCCGTTAAAAATCCATGAAATCAGTAATTTCTCTCATGGAAACAGTTGGGTTGGAATGGATCAATACGGAATCAGTCTGCTACTGTGTATTGTGACACAATTGGCTGCATTAAGCTGAAGCTACCCCAATAGATGGGTATCTAGCACTGACAGGGATTCACGTGTACACCAGTGCTTAATTTGTGCCAGGGCTTGCTAGGGCTGAGCCCCACGGGGCACCTCTGGGCTCAGCAGTTCATAGCCCCACGGGGCACCTCTGGGCTTGCCACCTCAGTTATGAAAGTAAAAAAAAATTGCTTGAGCCCAGCACCTCTTTCATTACAACTTAAGCACTAGTGTATACATACTGTCTGGAACTCAGCTGCCTAGCAACCCGGTAGCAACAGCAACACCGTGGCTGCTCAATGCATTCCACACCTGCAAGTGCACCAGACCTGCTTCCTGCCCATCCCTTGCTCCACCCTTTGCCTACTCCACTCCAGCCTTAGTCCCTGCCTGCCCCTGAAATGCTGACATTTGATTCCTGGCTCTGATCACTTGCTTCTCTTCGGACAGGACTCTGGCTGTGCCCTTTGGTTCTGATCATTGGCTTGTTTCCCTCCATGACTCTGGCTCTGTTCTGACTCCTGGCTCCCACCACTGGTTTGTCTGCTCACCACAATTTCAGATCTGCCTTTTGGCTTTGTTCAGGCTCCCAACTCCTGGCTGCACCCTTCCGCTTGTCTCCTGACCACAGCTGATTCTGCTCTGACCACTAGGTCGCACTGCCTACACCTCAGTATGTCTGTCTGTCTGTCTCTCTCTCTCTCTCTCACACACACACACACACACACACACAGAGCCTGACTCCGAGAGCCTCCCTGAGAGATTCAGTAGCCAAGTGAGGCCGATGTGGAGATTTTCAAATGCACTTAAATCAAGGATTTAGGAGCACAAGTCCCTTTCCCTTAGGAGCTTTTGAAAATCTCTCCCTTAAAGCCTGATCCAAAAGCCACCGAAGTCAATAGGAGACTCCCCATGACTTCAGTGGACTTCTGATCAGGCCTTTACATTTCAATTGGCTTTGGACACCTCATTTGTGGCTGTGTGACAGTTTGTGGAGCATGGTCTAGCTCTTGCCCAGAAGGTGTGTGACATGACGAGAGAAGTAGATTTGCTAGGGGAAATAATAAATGTCTCATTCATTGTTGGTTAGAAGCATAAAGAAGAATTTAAAAACACAAAACAAAACCAACCAAGCTGGCCAAAATTTCTCTCATAAAGGGTTTTTGCATGAAATGTACAGTATTTATCAAAACTTTTTGAGGAAGGCTTGTAGCACTACTTGGCTTTGAGCCAATATTTAGTCATGGGAGCAGCATACAATTAGTTGCGCAATTATCCCTGTATTTGCATTCAAGTGGATCACATTTATTTCACCTTGCTGAGCAGGGCAAAATCCTTCATGTATGATTAATAGGTGGTTAAACTATACCTCCAAAATTATTTAACTTCTCAATACCTATGGGAACATTTGCAATGACTGAAGAGGTTGGACTCTATAACCTCAAGATCCATCATTTATTAAGGCTTTTCTCACAGCCAAAATTTCACAGATTACCACTACATTTCACTGAACTACTGAAAATTTTACTGCAACTTTTTGCAAAATTAGAAATTTCTCTAATTTTCTGTATTGCAAGGACTTCAGACATTTTGCAGTTACAATGCAAATATTTCCAAGATATGAAACCTAAACATTTCCCTTCTGTTTGGGTGCTAAACAATTTTAACTGTTGGCTGATTTCATCTCAGCGCATCACATTTCACTATCTTGTGGTAATTTGTTGTTCAATTTCACCATATGCTTATAATAGCCTGATCTATCCATCATTTCCCACTTATTTTCTTGTAACAATGTCTTAACTGTCCTAGTGCCTCTCTGAAGTCTGCTAATTGTCTTCTCACTGCTGACAGTTAAATTCCCTTCTCCTCCCCACATATGACAGAGGTAATTTTCATTTGATGATGATCAACCAACCTTTTAAACTATTTGAAGGGACTGAGGGATCTCCCTGACATACTTTAAAGACTGTCGGAGTTGTTATTTTTGGAACACCTGAATCACAAAATCAAAATTACGACTGTCTTTGTGTATACGACTGGCCTTACAGCATCTGATGCTGCAGTCCTTACACAGGGAAGACTCCCATTAAGTCAATGGTGGTAGTATTAAAATAATGATTAGAATAAGAGGACATTCGAAAATACAGACAGAGAGAAACCTGCAGTGATACACCACTATCACAGCAAAAATATCTATTTCACCACTCGGAAGCACCACTAGCCAGGGGAGAAATGATAGTTCAAAATTATGTTATGTAAGCCTGGCCATTAATGGAAGTCTAGCCAACACCATTTCCAAATATTGACAATCCATGAAAATGGCATCAGTGCTATTATCAAAAAAGTTCAGCTGGCAGGCTGCAAAGGGTTAAATGTAACCTTCACTCTCCCAAATGAATGCCACAGTTATATATCGATAACCTAGGAGCATTTTTTCTTGGCTCTGCAACGAACCTACTGAGAGACCTTGGGCAAGTCACCTCACTGAGCCTCAGTTTCTCTTTCATATGAGAATACCACCGCTTCCCTTGGTTTGTAAAGCATTTTGAGAGCTACAGATAAAGAGTACTAAATCAGAGGTCATTATTACTACTATCTACCCTGGGCCCCAGTAATTTCCTCCCACCTGGGTTTCTGGATTCTATGAGATACAAACTGTGACTCTAGACACTGACCTAACATATTATTCTCCCATGTTATTACATTTGCATTGACTTCCATTTCCAGTAAAACCAAAATAAATGCAATTAAAAAATGAAATATCAGAAACAAATAGAGATAGATCCTAAGGAATGAGCTCTGTAGCTGCTTTTAAAATAATGCATAACACCCAGTAAAGATCTAAGCCCTCTACAGCTCAGACTTTCTGCATTTCACACATTACCTTCCAGTGCTTACGTGCACACTGGGAATTAGCAAATACATTTTGCTCTTTTTGCTCTTAAAAAAAAAAGGCAATTAAAACCCCCTTACTTCTTTCTTAGATGTACTGACGCCAGAGCGGATCATGGATTAGCCACTCAGAAATTTCACCGCAGGAAGTTAACCAACATCCTCCTACACCACAGCCCAGATCCTCAGCTAGTCTAAAGCTCCCCTTGACACAGCTGAGGCGGAAGCAAAGCAGCTCTATCTGCCACCCATCATGTAATATCTGAGAACATCCCAGGTTTAATTAGACTGGCAAAGCAAGGTCTCTAGTGGCCTGCATGGAGCCTTTTACTCTTATTATGCCTTCTCTCATTACAGAAAGCTGTGCTTGGAATAGGGTTTTCTTGGGGCCTTTATGTTTTACATTGTAATAAAATTTTCAAAGCCTCATGACACACGCACACCCCTGAGGGGTTATGACTCACCAGCTGAGAAATACTGCTCTAGTGACATCTAGACTGGGCTGTTATAATTGTCTTGATGTAGCACTTTTATATTACAAACTTCACAAGCTCCAGCTAAGTCCAGGCTGTGGGCCTGATTCTGATCTTGCCAGTTTTATACCTCAGTGGAGTTACTGTGTAAATCCTGAGCAATTCAACAAAAGTGAAAAGAGTTAGTCCAGATTTGCATTGCTGTTAACTGACAGCAGTATTTGGCCTCGCATGTTGCTTTTATATCAACAGTTTAGTCCCATATCACTTAAAACCCTGCTTAAATAACTTATGTGCAACATTCAAGGCAGATCTCAGTCATTAGAGACTGTTTTTATTTTTTTCCCCATTTTACCTCTGAGATTTGGGACTTGTTCTAGTTTATACACCAAGTGACAGGATATCAGCATTGTGAAGGATGGGCAACCTCACCCAAAGTACATGTCAACAAACTGCTGCAAATTAGCAATGGTCTGGCAGCTGTCATAAAAGCTCAAAGAAAGAAACCATGTAATTGTTGTTTCTCTCCTTAAGGAGAATGTGGTCTGGAGCTAGGTTGCTGAAGTGCTTCATGTCTATAGGGGAGCTGGAAAAAAAAATCAAAGGAAGCTGCCGTAATCACTAACTCAACCAAAAAAAGGTTTTTTCCCCCCCTTCCGGCAAGACTTCTTAATTAAATACTACATTCAAATGTGATCCACCACAAAAATTCCATCATCCTTGTGGCCAGCTTTCTGTGTAGACATTTCTAAAGTATCCTTCACACTAGTGCATGAGCAACAGATTCAAGGTGTAATTTGCTTGTTGGGTTAATTCATTTCAGAGTGGTAGCCGTGTTAGTCAGTATCCGCAAAAAGAACAGGAGTACTTGTGGCACCTTAGAGACTAACAAATGTATTTGGGCATAAGCTTAAAACCCACTTAGTTTATGCCCAAATAAATTTGTTAGTCTCTAAGGTGCCACAAGTACTCCTGTTCTTTTTGTATATACACTGTTAAGTCATCTCATGACTGGTATGAGGGAGTGAACTGACCCATAGAAGTAAAGCTAAGGGTTCCATAACAAATGGATAATTAATAGCATATCCGTAGATCCAGGCCCCACATGCCAAAGGGAACCTAAGAGCACAGAATTTCCATCATGTATCATGACATTCTGATGCAACAGGCTGTTTGAAATGCCACTCCTTTGTGGCATGCCACACAACCTCATCATTGCCAGTGCAATTGTCTTCTCTTCTTGTCCCCTAAAACCGCTTTCCCATGCCTGTCCACCTCCTATCAAGACTCATCATTTTTCCCCATACCAATGCCTCTTTCATTTCTCCCGCCCTCTGAAATTCTTTATTAGTAAAACTGTGAAGTATTTAGGGATGCAGTTGGTAGGAAAAACGCTATGCAAGTTGTACCAAACCTTTGTTATTGCGATATATGAAGCATGTGTTAGAGAATTCCATACATGCTTTTCTAGATGGGGAGCTAGGGGCATATATGCAAAAGTTTGTCAGTATTCTGAGTTGTATTAAGTCTGGTATTTACTTAATTGCTTGTTTGCTTAAACTCTCAAAATGATACCAAATGCACTAATAGTTTTGGTTTTTTTTAAATACATAGCTGGAATTTAAAGTCAAAAATATGAGAGGGCACTTTTTATGGCAGATCGATTTTTAAGATAAACAAGTTTGACAACATCCTTTAAATAAAAAATCAGTTTTGTTCAGTCACGTTAGAGAACGGCACAAACAAGTGTTTAGTGATCTAAACCTCCTCAGGTTTGAAATGTTTAGGATCTAAAGTCAACTACCCAGAACCACAGTTTCAAATCCTAACAAGATTAATTCAGACATTTCTCCTTCCAGAGTAGATAATTTAGTTCTGTGCAATAAGTCTTTCAGATAAGAACTTAAAACTGTGGCCCTGTGTGCTCTGCACAGACATTGAAGAGTTTCTGTAAAATCAGGTATTTGTGCCAATGTCTTTTGCCGGAATTTTCCCTCTACTTCTGTTTTGCAAGGTGCTATGTGCCAGTTGGGTGCCACCCTCCACTTTAAGAGGTGGCAGCATTTCCGTGCTGCTGTATAAATTTAGGGCATGTTCCTTGGAGGTGCTGAGCCTCTAAACTCCCATGAAAGTCAGTCTGTTATGCCCTTTGGGCCTCTTCAGAATGTAAAGCACCATGTAAATATAACATTTAACCTCCGGCAATATAGGGGAAAAAAAGACTACTTCCTACACATTACCATCATTTCCAAAAGCAAACTCACCTATCTAGATTTTTTTCCTACCCACTGGAAAAGATGCACTGTTAACATCAAATTGCTTGACTGACCACACTAAATGACAGATTTTGCTCCTTGCCAACTACTTAGATGATCTTGGGGGAAAACTGCACATCTTCACTTTACACTAATTTCCAGACATCGTGTCTTGTTAACACCTGCCTGGGTGAGCCGAGTGCTTTGCCACACAGATTTCACTGAAGCCAAGCAGGACTACAGCAGTGCCATTAACCATGTACACAGAAACAGTAACTAGAGGACTTTGGATGTGATTCATGGATTGTGATGTCAAAAGCTATTGATCTATAGCAGCTGCTTGGATTTTAAGACATGCCGAGATGGGTTCACACAGGCTCGTTTTTAATCCCTGTTTCAGCCACATCGTTGATGTAGTAAAATGTGACATTTTATTAAAAACTCTATATCAGTGAGGCTTAGGGTGCTCCAGATGTAAGGGGTTTTTTGGAGGGGGGGGGAAGAGAGCTAAATAAAATTTTAGATTATGTTGGATCAGAAGCCGCCTAAAGTGTAAATTCAAACTTTACATTTGATTAGTCCAAATAAGGAGATGTGATATAGCTTCAGAGAGTTATATTTAATTAAATGTTCAACTTACTGTTCTGACAACTATGGAGCACTTAAACTAGGAAAATATAAAAGCCAGTATGACCTATACCCCTTACCCAGCAAGCATCATTCTAACTGAAGATTTTTTCTTTCCCCTGAATCCCTGAAATGCACGATTATAGTAACTCCCCAAACATGTTACCTTTTATTTACACTCCCTCACTATAACTGCATTTTAGATATATCCTCCCCATTATATACAAACTCCCTCCCTGAGGTTTGTATATGCTGTGTATTATGTCACATGTACAGATCAAAGGTCAGCCCTTCTGCAAATTCCACCCATCGGACACACAGTAGAATCCCTGTTACCACCATTTGAACTATGGCCCCCAATGTACATTGCATACACAAAAATCTCCTTCTTATCCAAAGTGGCTCTTCTGTAATATCATGAAAGTGAAACCTTTGTACACACACACACACACACACACATTCCTGCTCATACCTCTCAGTCGAGAAACCTCTCAGTGGGTGACAGCTCCCATCAACATGTGTGACATTCATTTTAAGGCTGTTTCCACACTATGTCAATAAAATAAATCTACTTTGTAATCGCTGACAGATTGGTGGAAGAGGACTCTGCCCAATCAGATTCAGCTTGGAGGGGGTTGGAGAGAGCATCAGACCCCCCAAAATCATGGTGGGTTTTTTGGGTGTTTTTTTTTTTGTTTTTTTTTTTTAAAGATTAGATTGGTGGGGTTTGGTCTTTATTTTTTTTTAACTCCCCCTGCTCGCCCCCTGTGTGGGTGTGACAGATAATGTCACCCACACACCCAAAGGTCCTGGGTAAGGGGATTTTGGCCTCTGCTGCACGAGCTCTCACCCCCATCTGCCCGTCCCCTGCCCAGCAATTACTCCTGTCCCCACCCAGCCCCCATTCAGTTCAATGCCCCACCCCAGCTTCCGCTCTGCTCCTCCTGGAGTTCTTCACCCCCTGCTCCCAGGCCTGGGGGGCCTGCAGCAGGGTCCCCTCTGCCCCTTACACCTGAGGGAGCAGCTCTAGCGGCTCTTCACCTTCATCTGTCCCTTCCCAGGCCGGTGCTGTCAGGGGGAGGAGTGACAGTCCTGTCCCCACTGGTCACAGGAGGGGTAGGGGCAGGCTGGAGGGGAGCCGCCCTGAGATTCTGGGCTCTTTAACTCCCTCCTCCCCACCTGTGAGCTGCTGAGAGCAAGGGAGGAGGAGGAGGAGGAGGAGGTCTGCCAGCAGCACCTCTGATAGGCTGCTCAGCCCCAGAACGGGCAGGGCAGTGGGACAAGCAGCTGGCCAAGCAAAGGACGTTTTCCCTCAGGGCAGATCTTAAATTGGTAGCGAGACAGAGCTTTGCGCCTCACGGCAGGCTGGGTCCAGCCCAGGTCCCGTCACTCCTGGGAAAATCAGGAGAGCTGGCAACACTGACAGCACAAATCATTTAGCCACTGCCCAGCCCCAATAGTTAATTCAGGCCCATCCCTACCTCTCTGCAAGGCTCCACTGCAGCCACTGATGCTCTGGGCTCTGCTCCACTCCCCTGCCCCCACCTAAGGAACACAGAGAGGGAGCCCAGCTGCCCAGGACCTGACCTGGTTTTCTCTAGGATGGAGGGGAGCTCAGAGTGAGCAGGCTGGGCCACAAGAGGATGGGAGTACAGCCTGCCAGCCTGTACAGAGCCCAGCAGCTCGGGGCGTGCTCTAGTTCCTCCTCCCCACTTTCCCCTGTTTGGATAATGTAGCAGCCCAAGCGGGCCCATCATCACCCCTCCCCTACCCAAGTAAACACCCCTGTTGTCTCTAGAATCTCCTCCCTGGGAGACTCTTTTCCTCTTTCTCCAAAGAGCAGAAAGGTCCAGGGGGCTGCTGCTGGAGAACAAGGTTCCCCCATTCCTACCAGCCAATGGTTGCTGCTCCCTGTCCTGAGAGGACACCACCTGAAAATGTGACGCAGCAGGACAGGGAGACAGAATCAGCTGTAATGCAGGATGTCCTGTGAAGCAGGATAAACTGGAGAGGACTGTTCTCCCATTCCCCTCCTCCCTCCCCCCGTTGACATTTATAAGGATCTTTTTCAGCAATGGAGAAACCAACTACTAGAGGGGCAATAAAGTTGACTCTGCACAAAGAGTTCTCAAAGGCTCAAATAAGCAAGCTGGAAAGCATGAGGTTTGCTAACATTTGCAGTTATAGGGATTTTAGGTGTCACATAGAAAGAAAAGAAGAAACTCAAGCACAAAATGTGATTTTCTAGTTGACCAGTCCCTTTAATTTGGAAACAACCTAGCCAAAAAGAAAGCTTGACAGATCTAAAAATGTAAGACACACTGTAAATCTTGATACACTTGCAGTTTTCCTCTCCCACACTCAGCCCAAAGCCATAATTGAACCCTCTGGCCCAGCCTCTACCAGTAGCCTTCCCCTGGTGACATGGTTGCAGCAGCAACAGCAGCAAAATATCTTGCAGAGACTTAATTCAAGTGAAGCGGCAGCAGGAGGCTCAGCTGGAACACTGTCCTTTTGCTGCCTGTTCCCTACTGCTACTCAGGAAGCTGCAAGCAGATCTAGCAGTGACACTGCAGCATCGCTGGAGAAAGACCCATCTGCAGGCCAGAATTAAAGGAGGAATTCCACTGATCAACAGGATGTATTTTCTAAAGGATTTTAAAAGGTCAGGATGAGTCTTTTATTTCATCCGAGCCTCATATTTTAAAAGTGGAGTCACTGAAGATAGCCACATTATTCCAGCTTTTTAAATCAAGCGTTATGCTTCTGTCTTCTCGGAGCAGTTCTGGAGTAGAAATACAGCAATAAACTCCATCTCCTGCTTGGTGTTGGTTTAATATCCAAACCACCAATGAAACTGTAAATATTCCAGACTAGTCAAACACAGAGGAGGATACAACATTCTAGTACTGTACTTCATGTTCCCACTCTTCAGAATTGAGCTGACTGCTTCCAAGGACTCAGAGTACCAGCCATGGAACACACACTTCTCTCTGGTCAGGACTTCGTTATTTGATCTGATTAGATGTCACAGATTAGCCGGCAGAAAAAATGCAACCGTCATTCATTTTATCCCATTTAGTCTTGAAAATGGCACAATTCACAAAATGATCAAAATTCATACATCAGGTTATTTGGTTTGCTGGGCATGTACCAGATCTGTGGCTTCAATGAAGATTAAATATTGTTAGCTGGGTAGTGGTCTCAAATATTCAGTGAAAAAAGGTCATTGCTTTTCATTTTCACACGACACAGTCAGGAGGTAGAATCAATGTTATAAAACCAGCCATTCTTACAGGGGTAAGTAATCCTGCCCCTTTTTCCCCTCCCAATACAAAACACACACACACACACACGTCGGGTATGGTGAGTCCTTAGTGCAACTAAACAGTTTGGTTTCACCATGCAAAATAGCCATGATACAGGGAGGATGCACATACCCCCTGAATGCAAAGAATTCTGTGCTTAGTGTTTCAGATCAGACTGAAAGCAGGGTGTATTAGAAACTGCACTTTGGAGTAATAAGGTGATGCAACAACAACAAAAAGCCCCTAAACACTAGCTCTAATATGAGTGTAGCAGGCAGAGCAGTCATGTGTGTGGGGAAGTCTCAGCACATGGTCAGGGACTCTGAACCAAATCCTGTATTGCTATAAATGAGTGAAACTTCTGAATTCCCTGGAGCTGAACCCATTACACTGACAGAGAATCCGGCCCCACATTATTAAGTGAAAGTCTCACACTACAGATGGAGCCAACTTAAATTGGAAAGCCACCTTTCTAGTGGACAGTTTAAATGGGGCTATTCTCATGAAATGTCCTGGCAATTTTGTACACCCAAGAAGGTGGTTTCATTCAGACGCAGGGTATCTCAATCAAAGACTTTGTGACCACCGCCAACCAAAAAGATGCAGTAAGAAACTGGCAGCCCCTGTATGTGGCATTCATAATATCATAAAATCAGGACTCAAAATCAGGGCATCCTGATTTCATTTTGAAACAGCCACCTAGTGGAATATGCTTTATCACAGACACTAAATATGAAATGAAAAAGACAGAGACCAGTCCCCAGTAAAAAGGCCATGAAAACAAAGATTGAACTGGTGCTGAAGTTCGTGGCTCCTTGGCCACGAAGTTTGTGTTCCAGGATTCCACAGTAACAATTTTTTTCTAGCCTTTTCTACCCCTTATGGTTTTGCGTTTGCCGTGTCCCATCACATAAAGTGCACTCACATACAGTGGGGGCAGCGTGACACAACACATTATGGTGTGCGTGGGTGTGAAATCTTCCATTAGGCCTGCTGTGAGGAAATGTGTCAAGTCACAGTAGGTCACCACACTGAAATCTGCAGCCTTGTAAACCAGTGCTGAGAGACAAGCCTAAATACCAATAGACGGTACAAACAAAATGTAATCCCAAATTAACTGCGCATGTGCCACTTTTCAAATCTGACGAATCTGGACCCGATGTCAGCTTTGTTATTGATCCTAATCAGTCAAGGGGCTGGTTTGTAACTTCGCCCACATTGTGAAAAATGGCCCTAGGGAACTATTATATCCCATGTTGTCATTTTCTGTAGACTGCACTGTGTACATGCTAAGCTTAAGCAAACCTTGAATGCTGGCTATGAGACAAAGTGCTAACAATCTACTGAAACACTGTCCTTGTCTAATGTTCTGACAGACGGCGCAAAGTCAGTCACACTTTCATTTAATCTTTCAGACAGTTTCTAAAACACATTTATATATATTGAGAGGCAGGTGGATAAGGTGCTAACCCTGGACCTTGGGAGAGGTGGTTTTCAATTCCTGGCTCTGCCACAGACTTCCCATGTGATCATAGGCAAGTCACTTAGTATCTGTTGCTTATCCTCTCTGTCAGAGGACAAATACATTAAAGATTGTTTTAGAGTAGCAGCCGTGTTAGTCTGTATCCGTAAAAAGAACAGGAGTACTTGTGGCACCTTAAAGACTAACAAATTTATTTTAGCATGAGCTTTCGTGAGCTACAGCTCACTTCTTTGGATGCATAGAATGGAACACAGAGACAGGAGATATTTATACATACAGAGAACATGAAAAGGTGGAAGTATGCATAACAACAGGAAAAGTCTAATCAATTGAGATGAGCTATCATCAGCAGGAGGAAAAAAAACTTTTTGAAGTGATAATTAAGATGGCCCATAGAAGGTGTGAGGAGAACTTAACATAGGGAAATAGATTCAATTAGTGTAATGACCCAACCATTCCCAGTCCCTGTTTAGGCCAGAGTTAATTGTATCTAATTTGCATATTAATTCGAGTTCAGCAGTTTCTCTTTGGAGTCTGTTTTTGAAGTTTTTTTGTTGCAAAATTGCCACCTTCATCTCAATTGATTAGACTTTTCCTGTTGTTATGCATACTTCCACCTTTTCATGTTCTCTGTACGTATAAATATCTCCTGTCTCTGTGTTCCATTCTATGCATCCGAAGAAGTGAGCTGTAGCTCACGAAAGCTCATGCTAAAATAAATTTGTTAGTCTTTAAGGTGCCACAAGTACTCCTGTTCTTATTAAAGATTGTGAGGCCCTCTGATTGTATGGCATTGGAGGTCATATACGTGCAATAACTGAATAATATTGGTTTTAGATACACACATAGTGTTCCCAGTGACTTCAAAGCGAGCTCTGTGTGCCTATCTGAACCAAAAAAACAACCACCTTTGCATATCATCTTGGCTGGCTCACGCAAACCTGGTCCCCTTGCACAAGAATTGACTGGGGTACTCACAGTAACCAAGGCCAAGATTCGAAGCATCAACTCTCTCCACAATGTTTTGATTTATGAGTCGGGAAAGGGAAGGCAATAGAGAATGCATCTAAAACAGCGTGTTTCTCTCAGAGAACTTTTATTACTGGCAACTTTTATTACTCTGCTTACACAACATAAAGCTATAACTGAACTATAAAGACCGTTTTAAAACTGCAAAGACGTAACACAGCAATTAATTTTACTTTACAGGTAGTTGGCCCAGCAATCTACTTCTTATTTAATGTTTGGCTGTGGTTCCATGGTCTCCATGTGCATATAAAATAAAGAGACCAAAACTATCTTATTAACTTTAAGCTAAGGTTGCTCCCTAAAATTAAAACATATACAAAGGAGCATCACCATTAATTAAAAATGCTCACCATGTAAATGAATGAAACAAACATGAAGGGAAATCTTCAGCAATAAATAAATGTATTACGTTGCACTCTAAAAACAACGTTCTATCCATGTCTTTTTAGGTTCTTACACTGGTGCACATCGCCATAGTATTGGAGGGCCTCCCACTATATAATAATTACAACAATGGTGTCTCTCTCCCTCTTCCTTCCCTGCCAGCCAGAGGCATTGGGGCAGATCCTCAACTGATGTACATTGGCTAGGGCCTTGCAAAAGGGTGTTCAAAAGGTTCCGGTGGAACCGGGCCCATAAAGGGCCCCATTTTTTGTTGTTTACTTCCTTGTCATGCTTTTACTTTGTCATGGGGTCCTAGCCTTCTCTGTAACTGCTCCCTTCACTTGACCACAATTGACCTTATTCTCATTCCTGAGCTCTGGCTCATTAGCTTCACCTGGTATAGCTCTGAGTTTCACAGAAATGTTATGACTTTTCAACTGGATTTCTCTCAGAGTTTCACAGCGATATTAATAAGATCTTTCACCCACCCTGCAGTCACTCCAAGCCTAACAATTCATTCGTGACAAGCTTGGTGGGTGAATTCTTCCAGTCAACCTTGATTTCCACCAGAATACCTATAAACACAAGAGTGGGGCTCAACAGCACAATCTGCAGGAGGCCCATGAAAAAGATCAGAAAAGTATGAGTAGGCTACAGAGTTTCTCAAAACTTGCAAAGTTCAGCCATGGTCCTGGTGAACAACCCACAGTTGTTTCTGCTACTTGCGCTACTGGGTCTTCCTTAGCTAATGAGGATTTTGATTTGGATTTGTCAGGCTTGTTGGGTGCTGGAGTCTCTGATTCCAACACAGACCTTGGAATTGAATTTTTGAGTCTCTGATTCCAGGGCAGAAAGTTGGCCATTGGTTGCTACGGCAACTGTTATGAATATGGATACTGAATACAGTTTGATTCCTGAAAACAGGGGCAGAATTTTGACACTGACAAGGCAGATCCGGCTACTTGGCCACAAGTGATGGATTCTATTTGCTGTTTTTTGGTAGAAAACAGTCCCATTGTTAATTTAAAACAAGATTTTTCACCTAGCGAATACAAAAGAAGGCAACTATTAAAATCATGGTTCTTTGTCAAAATTCCTAATGGAGAAATACACTAGTGATCTTGGTTGATGTACAGTTCAACTCTTTTCTCCTTCTGTTCCATTTGTTTGCTTTTCCAGCTAAATTCCTCATCTTCCTTTCCAAACCGTAAAACTGGGTTCACTAACTTTTTCAACTATAGTGATCAAGTATGCCAAACATGAATGTTCGGCGGAACACACAAAGACAATTGCTCTCTGGATGGAACTTGCAGGACAGTAGGAAGAAAATTGCACAATTGACAAAAGCATACAATACAAGAAACAATATTTTGCATCATCTCTTGGATGTTTTTCTGGGCTTAGGTGAGAGATGTATAGCTTTGAGAGACTCAGACGAGAAATTAGACAGGCCTCATAATGGTAATTTTTTTGATTTACTTGAAGTGTTTGCAAGGTATGATAGTGTATTGGGAGATCACATGGAAGCTATTAAGGTTGGTGTCACAATGGTGACACTTATCAAATCAAATTCAAAATGTTCAGTAGGATCGCAAGAAAAGTATGGCAGACTATTTTTGACAAAGTTAGGAAAGCTAAATACTTCTCTATTATGTTTGGGACAGGTGTGGAGTGCAAGCAAATGTGACAAATGTGTCAGGTGTTAAGGTACGTCAAAAACTAGAGCAAAAGTTGTGCAGAGCTTCATAGGTTTCATTGCTATCCACACCAAAATAGGAGGTTATTTTAGAGAAGCTGAAAAAAGACGGTATAAATATGGCTGATTGAAGGGGACAAAGTTATGACAATAGAGCTAACATGGCTGCAGCATACAAAGGTGTTCAAAATTGAATTCAGCACGTAAATCAGTATGCATCTTTTGTCCCAGGTGCTGCCCACTCACTGAAACTTTTCGGAGAAGCAGCCACCACAGCTGTTCCCCAAGTTGTTCTATTTTTTGGAATTGTTCAAATATTGTCTAGCCTCTCTTCCACTTCTATCGGTTGTTGGAATGTGCTGAAAAAGCATATTAGCCTTACATTAAAATGCCACAACACGACAACATGGTCAGCAGAGGTAGAGGCAATCCATCCACTACAAAAATCAGATTAAGGGTGTTCTTGATGCTTTAGACAAGATCAAGATTTCACACAATCTTACGCCAAAACTTAAGTCGGAAGCTGGTAGCTTGCAAGTGAACATTTCAGAGTTTTCATTTGTAGTTTTGGCGGAGATGTAGTATCCTATCAAACCTTAACATTATGAGCCAAAAAATTGCAGAGCCTGGATCTTGGCATTCAAATGGCTCGCAGTTCACTTGGTGGTCTTTGAGATGCTTATGGTCTCTTCTGGATTCGTTGCATGTAAGGAAGCTGCTGCATCACAGTCTGAAACATTAGGAATATCCATGCAGTTCAAAGGCAAATGATCTCAAAGGATAAAATTAATGCCAGGCAAACTTGCAAAGGACAAAAATTCATCAGATCCTGAAAGGTTGCCAACGCCATCTTAGACACAATATTGGATGACAGGATGCATAAGTACAATGGAGCTGAAGGAAACTTTGTTTTTCTGGCAAGCAAGAAACTGAAAAGTCTCAGCAGTGAAGACCTAACGAGAGAGGGGCAAAATTTAGCAACCAGCTATCCTGAGGATTTAAACTCTGAGAATTTTGATAATGAGATTGAGCCCTTCACCAATTTTTGCAAGCAAATCTTCAAGGATGAAGGTGTTCACTGATCTGCTTACCTACATTCACAAAAGGTCTTTAGATGCAAACTTCCCTAACACAGAAACAGCACTGCATATTTTTTGCTGTCTGCCTGTAACCATGGCTGCTAATGAAAGGAGTTTCAGCAAGCTAAAATTAATCAAGACCTATCTAAGAATGTCCATAGGGCAGAAAAGGTTAAGAGATATGGCAGTTATTTCTACAGCCAAGGGAGTCAGTCAGTTTTTTGGTCAAGGTCCAGAATTTTTGATCAAAGTATAGTCAAGGTCCAGACGCCAGAGAAAATAATAATAAAATAAATAATCATAGTAACTAAATAAAAATATTTTGGGGTCCATTCAAAAGCATCTGGCTGTCCAGATTTGGCCCATGGTCTGCCTATTGACTACCCCTGTTCTATAGAGAACTTGGAAGCAAGGCAGATAGTGAGGGTTGATATAATTAATGAGATTGCTCCAAAGAAGGCTAGGAAAGTCCCTTTGTAAAAGAACTTTGTGGTGATAATGCTGGCATTTCTGGTTTTGGTTTGGTTTTTTTGTAGCACTGGAGGCCAGGGGGAGGGCCTGGATCAAAGTCTTTGAACCATGCCTGGAACACCCTTGGCACAGTAATGACATTGACCTAGCTCCATTGAAGCCAACAGAGCTACAAGAATTTATGCTAGCTTAAGATCTGCCGCAATTAACTCATCTAACAGGGATAATCTTATATCATAAGCACTACAGCTTCTAAAGGCCATGAGGCAGATTCTCCTGTTTCTGATCAGAGCTCAGACTCACTAAATTGGGGGAGATGTCGGGGAGTGGTTGCAACTCCTTGGTCTGAAGTCACCTGGCCCCAGTATAAGTGAGAGCTGCAGGGAAGTAGTTCTAATTTAGACCATTGGAGAACTGGGCGAAGTAAAGCTCTCCTCCATTACCACACTCTGGTACATCCCGTCTCCTCTTGCTATACCAGGAGATAGAGGGTGGTAGAGAGGGACAGCTGGTGCAGGAGGCTACAGAGCTGCCTCCACCAGATTTGTGCTGGCAGAAAGTTCCCCTGCATAGGAGGAATTCTCTGTTGGACATGTCCAGCCATTTTAAACCCAGGAATTTTATGGACTCTAAACATTCCTTTTACATTTTAGCTACCCATTTTAATTTCAATTAACTTAAAGTTAATTATTTTGGTCTCTTGATTTCCTCATTAAAAAAAATCTGACTAATATTGAGCAAAAAAGATTCCCCCAGGACCCCTGTTCTCACCCACCGAGGAGAGACCCCATTAAAATTGGACAGTCGTCAAAATTTCAAACCACAATAATTTTTAATGCCATCATGCAACAACTCCATTACTACCAACAAATTACACCACTGCTGAATAAACCATACAATTCCTAGGACTAGAATCCTGCTCCTTATGTCTCAAAATGCCTCTCCCACCTGAACTAAAATAGAACTACCAACTGCTGCCAGCAGTAGAAGTAACTTTTTGTTTAGGTCTCTTAAAGCTCTAACCAGTGACTAGAGAGCACTCAGAAGTCTCTCTCTCTCTCTCTCTCTCTCACACACACACACACACACACACACAATTGTTAATAACTTTGCTTTATTTCAACTTATTTGCTTCAAAAATAGCCTGCATTCTAGTTCTGAAGATGTTTTAACTAGATAGGGAAAGGGAAGAGACATTAACATTTCATATTTGAGCTGGGAAGAGGACTTTGATATTTCTTCATTTGGTTTCATTCCTATTTGTAGCGAACACAACAACTTTGAAATTTGCCCTAAAAATGGGGGAGAGCCCTGGCTCTGGGACAGTCAGCATGGTGGGGCCGTGACAGAGCCATGGACACTGGAAGCCCCAACTCCAAGGTAGTGTTCCTAGCATACTCCATAAGAGCTGCAGACCTGGAAGCTCTGGTGTTCCCAGCCCTGCAGCAATGGACCCTGGATGTGGGCATGCAAGCTGCCAGGAAACCAGGCAGGGTCCTCTAGCACTTTGTCAGCACATCTCCATAGAATGTTTTGATGTCAACAAATTAGCAGATTCTGACCAAAAAAAATACATGTTTCATTGGAATTGTTCTGACCAGTTCTACTAAATAGATCATAATGCATCCCGGCTCATAAACTTAACTGGGGAGCCACGACCATAGAATAATTGTATCTGTATATGAAGGGATACAGATATAGATACAGGGCCTGATTGCTGAACAGTCACAATTCCATTTGAAGTCAATAGGAGCTACAGATGCTCAGCCTCTGAAAAGTCAGACCCACAGATTTTATACATAGCATGATTTTTACTTTACAGTTTACATTATAAACATATCCACATACTTACAGATATATGGATATGCCAAAAGGTGCTAGTGGCTTGTCCATTGGGGGTCATTAACATATAAATACTCACCCACGTATTATCGAAACAATGTGGGTTAGAGCACGTTCCTTTGTCTGGCAGTTAAAGGTCTCAGGGTTATTTTTATATTGCAAAGTAGCTACTTTCAAAAGGTGGGTTGATACCCAGACTCATTTTTAACCATGTGGTCCCAGATGAGAGGCTTTGAGGTAGAGGAGCTTCCCAGATGTAAACTTAGGGTGAAAGAGAAAATGAAGTAATTTAGAGTTGTGAGACCCTAGAGAAACACAGAGTCCCAAGGCAGCAATATCTCTATAGAGGGGTCTGTAAAAAGGGAGTTGTCTCCCTTCAAGGACACAGGACCCATGCACATTTCATAAATAAATAAATTACATTAAGAAAGTACCCAGATTCCATGTCACCAATTTCTGCTTCCAAGAAGCCAACCCAGAGAACCCCAAAATCTGTTCTTGCTTGATAAAGGGGTAACAATATTAAACACACATGCTATATAGTAGCACCGCAGTGTGACAGAGTAAAACTTGATTCATAATATATAGTTACTTTGCTGAATGGAGGACATGATTTATAAGCCATGTTGCTTTGATGAATTTTACAAATAATAAAAAATTGTAAAGTGCTAACCATATGTCTATCATGTTTAAGTATGTACAAGATACTCCAACTGGGCACAAAATAATGTCTCATTTGTTAATAAGACTGATGTTTATCGAAAAGCTTTATAAAAACATTTTCACTTGGCTTGGTTTGGGAGGTAGCACATTCTCAAACTATTATAGTTCAGCAACTGGGAACACTTTCTAAGCCCTCAATCCACATGCATAAATCCCCTTGGTGTTTGCGAAGCAAAAGTAGCATATGGCCCACAAAAATGTAGATTATACAATCACAGCAGCCTGTCTCAGACAACTTTTCAAAATAATTTCCTAACAGCTTACACCAGCTCTTCTGTATTGTGATTGTTAGTTTGCTGATGAACGTCATGCTTCTGTGAATGTCACATTCGTTTTAGCTAGTTCAGATCTTGGCATCTGGGGCAAAAGATCGCACTTGCATTAAGAATGACCATAAAGAAAGAGCAGGGGGAAAAGGAGAGTACTTAAAATGCAATAGTATTTCTTCAGTGTATTTTAGAGGGCATATTACTTACTTTATATGAGCTGTAGCAGAGCTCCAGCTTTGCCTCGGGAGGTCCTGCGCTTCGAGGCAGTTAGGGCTTGCCTCAGAGGTTTGCTGTGACGCTCAGTGTAGCCTCTCTCCCCTCCTAGAGGCAAGGGTTGCAGCTTACTGATCCTCCATCATCAGCCAATCAATGGGTTTGGTGTAAGAGCCCTCTTTAGTCCCCGTCTTCCTACTCAGGGAGCGTTTCTGCAGAGATGTGGGGAGGGTTGTGGGAAACCCGGGCCAGCCCTCTTCTCTGGGTTCCAGAGGGACCCTAATGGCACCAGCAACAGGTAGTTTTCCTATACAACCGGAGCTATAGCCCTTCCCTGGGCTACTTCCCCAAACGGATCCTCCTAGCCCCACCTTGGTACCTGACCATGCTTGTCCTCCCGGATCTTTCACTGAGCACCTTCTTTCTCCCAGTCTTCCCACAACACATCTTCTTACTCCCAGCTCCTACCAGCCGGCCTCTCTGAGGAGCTTCTTTTTAAACTAGTCCCAGCCGGTTCTAAATGGGCTTCAGGTGATCTGATTAGCCTGTTTCCCTTGATTGCTTCTAATCAGTTCTTAATTGGTTCCAGGTGTCTTATGGAGTCTGCCTGACTTCACTGCTTCTAGCACCTTCCTGACTGCTCTCGGGCAGCCCCTGCCCTGGTCACTCAGGGAACAGAAAACTATTCATCCAGTGTCCAGTATGTTTTCCTTCTACCAAACTCCTGCACCCAACCGGTCTGGGTCTGTCACAGATAGGGTGACCAGATGTCCTGATTTCATAGGGACAGTCCCAATTTTGGGGTCTTTTTCTTATATAGGTTCCTATTACTGCCCATCCCCTGTCCCGATTTTTCCCTTTGCTTCTGGTCACCCTAGTCACGGAGCATACAGGGGTTTTCTATTGAACAAATGTCAATGAAGAATGCAAATGGGATGCTGAAGGAGCAGATGAGCACAATACAAAAAGGAAAGCAAATTAACCCAAGGAGTGATGACATTAATCTCCCTAACAGGTAAACACAACACAGGCCTGCTCTACACTTGGGGGAGGGGGTGAAGATGTGGAGTTTATCACAGGCTGTAGGACAGTGCTGTGGGGGCATTAAGGTATGGTTCAAAGGTCTGCCATTCCCTGATTCTAAGAGTCTGTGTAGTGAGGGATTTTAACCAACTTTATTAACAAAACCTCTTTTGAGAGGTATGTAATTTCCTGGATTCTTAACATGGCAAGTGTAGGAGGATATCAGAGGAGAGGGAGTCAGAGAGGAGTACTGTCCCTATGCCACATATGTGCCACTGAGCCAGCCACAGCTCTTCAGACCAAAGGAGCCTTTGTTCATGGTGCTGCCCCTCTAAAATAAATGGGACCACCATAGAGCATTACAAACATTAATTAACAGTCTCAGGACCCCGGTGGGGTGGATCAGGATTCTCTCCATTTTAGGCACAGAGAGGTGAAGTGACCTGTCCAAGACAGCAATATTTACATGTGTTTCGTAAATTGCAACTAATGGATAACAAAAGTGAGTGTGTGTGTAGCTGACACGGCAAGTGTTTCCTCGCTGCTGTTCTGGGATACTTCTTCAAGAATAGGTCTGTGTGCAAAATTGCATTCATAAATGTTGTCTTGTATTTTTGGCTGAGTACAAACAGGCCTTTACCCTTTGAAAATTTGCCCTCAAATGGCCACACGTGGGCCTCCATATTATTCCAGACATATCATTGGATGGCCGAGACTACAGCACTATGCAGCCAAAGGAGAATAATGCTACGAGCTGAGGAGGATGAATACATCAGCTGCAGATTCTACAACAGCTCCACCCCCATCCTTATGATGGACAAAATGCAAAAATCCTCCAAACATCACAACTATTTTCCCTTGGCTGCTTCCCCACAGAAGAAAATTCTCTCCCCTTGTAGAAAATGGTCATCTCACCCAAGGGAGAAGGAGAAGCAGAAAAAAAATCCAGATGTGGACAGAGCACTAGAGAAGGGGAAGAACTGTACGGATTGAGGGTACAGGGGTAGAGCCAGGGGCTGTAGGGGACCTGGATTTCTCATTCACCCTTGTTGCCACCGGGGAGATAGGTGAAGCAGCATCTCGCTAAACCTGAAAAGTCAGGTCCCACATGAAGTTCTGTTGGAGCACCCAAGGCCTGCAGTTAGCTGATTGGCTTATACCTGCTACTTAAGCATGGAAATTACCCAGGTGGACTGTCCGAGCAATTGCGCAGACTTCCTGCTGCTGCCGCCGCCACATCAGACCATACTCTTGGCTGCCTCCTGCAATCCTGATCCAGCCCTGTTCCTGATTCCGGCTCCTCACTCCTAGCTTGTACCTTGCTCCTTCTCCATGCCGACTCCTTGCCTCTCTCCGGTTCCTGCTCTTTCACCTTGCTCCTGACCATCGGCTACCAATCCTGACTCCAAACCTCTGGCTCGACCCTTGACCCTGGCACTTGGTATCTGACCCCAGCTCTGACTTCTGATTCTGGCTCAACCCTGGGCTCTGGCATTCGTATTTATTCCCAACTCCAGTCCTCAGCATCGATTCCTGGTCCTGAGTCTGACAACCCCTTGGTTCCGGTATTTGGCAGTTGACTCTGGCTCTGACTTCATCTTCCATTCCCCAACCTGTATGCCTGTTCTGCCCACTAGACCTGACACCTTCTCTGCCCATTAGGCCAGACTGCCTATGTTCCAGTTCCTACCAAGAATACACAGATGATCTCCAACTCCTGATGGAGGTTTTTGCTGCAATTTAAGCCCATTGCTTCTTCTCCTATCCTCAGAGGTTAAGGAAAACAATTTTTCACCTCCCTCCTTGTAACAACCTTTTATGTACTTGAAAATTGGTATCATGTCCCCCCTCAGTCTTCTCTTCTCCAGACTAAACAAACTCAATTTTTTCAATCTTCCCTCATAGGTCATGTTTTCTAGACCTTTCATTATTTTCGTTGCTCTTCTATGGACTTTCTCCCATTTGTCCATATCTTTCCTGAAATGTGGCACCCCGAACTGAACACAATACTCCAGCTGAGGCTTTATCGGTGAGGAGTAGAGGGGGAAAATTATTTCTTGTGTCTTGCTTACAACACTCCTGCTAATACATTCCAGAATGACATTTGCTGTACATGAGAAGATTGCTATGCTTTGAACCCATATCCATAGACACCTAATGTGAGTGGACACATCAGGCCAACTACAGGCAGGTCTACACTACCGCTTAAGTTGATCTAACTTACATTGCTTAAAGGTGTGAAAGTGTGCACACACACACACACACACCCCCAAGTCACGCAAGTTTCACCCTTTCCACACCAGCACTTCTCACCGAGGTGGAGTAAATCATTCCATTGGGAGAACTCTCTCCCGTCGGCGTAGCACATCTTCACCAGACACATTACAGTGACGCAGCGGCACCGGAGCAGTTATGCTAATGTAGCACTGTAGTGTAGACTTGCCCTAAGATGAAAACATGGGAAAGAGGGGGGATTCAAGAGCAAGTCTGAGAATGATACTGTAGCTCATTAAGCAGTGGTCTAAGATAGACGATGACACCAGGAAAATTATCATCGAACAGATCAGTTAAATACATTGTATACCGAGGAAAGCAAGAGTAACTCTCCTCCTATGGCCATCCCCCAATCAGCTCCACCTTTGTTCCACATGCTTTTATGAGCAGAACACTTTAAATCATTCAACTCTATCTTTGCCCACTAGTGTTTTCTGTAGATAGCTGCAGATTTTGGTTCTTCAGTTATGCAACTGTATTTGTTTATTTTATTTCATTTCCTTATATTAGGTCTTTGTTACCTTTCCAATTCGGCGGTCACTCCACAATGTGTAAACAGAACAACAGAATTACTCATCACAGTCAGCCTGGTTCATCTGATCTGCATAGCTGATGAAGCCAAGTACACATGCTTTCCCCCTCTTGTTTCTGTATCCTATCACGAATAGAGAGTCTGCTAGTCACCACACATTTTACTATTAATAACTTGCACTCTTCACACCAAAGGGCCCTTAAACGTTTTGCAAACCATATACAAGAATTGCCTACCACTGAAAAGCACAGCTGTCATTGGGGCAGACCCTGGTAGCCAGATACACTAAAAGCAGTTTAGGGTCGGAAAGTGCAGAGCAGCATTTCCAGCTGAAACTTGTGTTGCTATCAGTGTAAAACCCAAGGCTTAACCCATTCAGAGCCTAATGGAAGTCAGTGAGGCTCTATGTAGGCATTGGGGATCTGCCAGTGCAGAGCTCATTGCAGGGTCAGGGCCCAAGATGGTAATGTTGTGAAGCAGAAGTAGTAGTGGCATAATCTTGCTGCCTCACTTGCTAGCTCATGATTTGAAACTAATGTCAGTAAACAGTCAAATATCATAGTTTAAACACCAATAGAGATCAGTTTAGATACATTAAATGCTACAGCGTAGGGTGGTCATATGTCCCATTTTGGTTGAGACAGTCCCTTTTTTAAACCCTGTCCCAGCCGTCCCTTTCCCCCCCCCCAAAATGGGCATTTGTCCCATTTGCTCTTGCCAGTTGTCAAAAAAGTGGGGTGTGGTGCTGAGGAACATGGGGGGAGAGAGTGGTGATGCCAGCCCAGCACAGGAAGGGGAGGCAGGGTTGGAGCGACCAGAAACAGCCTGGGGGTCAGGGGCAGGGCTGGAGCAACCAGCAACAGCCTTGTGGGGGGCGGGAGGCAGGACTTGGGTGAGTGTCTCAGACCAGCCACATGTGGTGTCCCATTTTCCCTTTGGAAAATATGGTCACCCTACTACAGGGCCACATATTCAAAGTTGTGTAGACCACAAAAATGCATGTTTGCCTGAAAAAACTCAAGATTTGCATATATAAAGGGGGTATCTGCACGTATAACTTCTCCATTTCTTTTTTTCATAAAAATTGGCCATTTTCATTTAAGCAGGTTCTTTTGTTTGCAGACATTTTTGTGGATTAATTTTTACCCTGCTTTCAAAATTTGACCCAGAATCTCCGAGAGCTCATACTTCTGAAGGACCAGAAACACAGTTCAGAAACTCAAGAGATTGAGTGAAAAGTAGCAGATAAACCCTAAAGAATATCAGTTTATCAGTTTCCCTGCTCATTCACCCTGTCTCTGGTTTTCAGGTCTTCACTTCTCTATGAAGGTCCTAGGCAACCTAGATGAAGCAACCTCATTTTCATTCATAAGAACATCCCACACCATGACCAAAAAAAAAAACCTTCCTTCTTTTTTTCCCCTCACTTGGCTGAACAGGGGAGGTCTATGTTTCACTCACTGGATAATAGACAAATTGAAAAATACATATCTCCACACTTTGCCCTTCATTTCACAGAGAAGTCTTAATGACGTTTGAGCGGATGAATGACAGTGATTCTTCAAATACCTGGAGGTTCAGTTCAAATGAGCAAATGGTTTGATGCTTACCGCAAAACTATCAAAAAGTAGTAGACCCTCTTTAGACTGAAATTGCAATAGAAATCTCTCTAGAACAGAATCTCTTGTAAGATTTCTAGGATCCCTCTTCTTCTTGTTGGGTAGCAAACACTGAAACCAACCTCTCGTGATATTTCGGCACCTCTGTTGCTGCTCCTGACAAAAAGGGAAGGGTACCACAGGTTTGGCAATCATGATGAGAAAGCCTTCACCAACAGTTACCACCATGCTGTAGCAGCAGAGATGCTGCAACTACTTGCAATTCTAAGTACGGGGAATGCTGCAGAAGTACCACTGTGGCAAGTGTCGGTAAATGTCTTTTTACTGGCAACCAATATAAGCGACAATAAAAAGTAATGATAAAGTACAGAGGTCAGCTAAATGTTTTCAGACCTCAGCAACGATTCTGCTTGAGCTTGGAGAAAAGGCTCAAACGGGGTAGGGGCAATATTATTTCATCTAAGGCAATTTGTATATCCCTGGAAATAATCAAAATACCCAGCCACTAGCTTATGTACTTCCTGAAACTCCCTGAGTGATTTGACTGGCAGGAGCAGCTGCAGAGTTGCAATGCGAGATCCTAATGATTGCATTTTATTATCTCCAAACTGAACATTCTTTTTTTTTGTTATTGCCTTTGATTATCTCCTAAATAGTTTCACTTTTTGTTCTTCAGTTACATGATCTTGCTATTTATTATAATATGTTTTCTTGCCATATTATATTAGTTGTTTGACCATTGTTATTCAAAAACTGTGCAAACAATGTGGAAATAATTTAAGGGAAACTGCTACATCATCACCTCATAATCCCACTTGGGGGAAAATGTTTTTGTAACCTTCAATCTCCCATTCCTTACACTTTTTCCTGTCCCTTCCCACAACCGGTATGTTCCTTACCCTTAATCCTTTATTACAGTGCCTTCCTCAGGTCAGTTTGATTTGAGGTAGGTTCTTCTGAGCAAATCTCTACACTGTGGCCAGACATTTCCTCTTCTAGAGGACATGCTGGACTATAGTTTGAACTTGGTTTGGCTTTCCCCAAGCTTCCTTAACAAGATCCATAGGATTCCTCAGGGTTGATGCCCCTTCCAGCATTCCAAAGGGCAAAAGTCCCAGTGGAAGCCATCTTGTGAAGAAAAGTTAAGGCAGAAGTTTATACCAGTCTTTTCCATCCAATGCCACAAATTTTCACAATGTATGCTTGAGAGATTTGCTACAGTTTTGGAGTAGACTGTCAGTTTGAGGTTCAGAGTGACTTAACTTTAAGGGTGTCCCAAACCTTTGGGAAAGACAAAGTCAGTCCCTGGGTGAGACTCTCAGTGGGAAGCTCAACCAGAGTAAAGGTTTTTATATTAGTTCTTCAGCTAATCTAGGCAGAGTTAGTTACAAAAGTCCTCCATCAAGGAACAAAATAAATACGATTACTAGTCTCAGCAAACTGACTGTGACTCATCTGCAGACTGAGAATTATTTGCTGATGCAATTCAAGACTACGTCCAACTAAAAAATAAATGTGAGAATTTTGTGGACCATACCCACAAAAAATAAAGGTAAAGTTTGGCAAATGACACATGGTGAATTTTTGCTTAGATTTAATTGTTGAGGGGCAGTGAACTTGTGATTTGTCTGGCATATCACTCCTATCATACAGTGCTACGTACAACCAAGAGGCTATGTAAAACTACAACAAGAAGAATCATTCTGAGGCACTCAGTCCATATTACAATTTTTTTTCCCTCTCTCTTTACAGGAATGACATGCCAAGCGCGAAGTTCTTATGTAACCAGTGAGATCCTGTGGGGTCATCGTTTTACACCTGTCCTCACGCTGGAGGATGGATTTTATGAAGTTGACTACAACAGCTTTCATGAAACATATGAGACCAACACACCGTCTTACAGTGCCAAAGAACTGGCAGAGATGGCCAGCCGAGCAGAACTGCCCCTGACTTGGTCTGTGTCCAGCAAACTAAACCAGCATGCTGACCTGGAAACTGAAGAGAGGGGAAAGAACCACGAAGACCAAACCGAAAGGAATGGTGACGTGGCAAACTTAGAGAATGAATCCAAAGTTTGAACCAGCAGAGGTTCACCACACAACCTCTTTTTTCTTTTTGATCCTTCCCTTTTTTTATGATGATGACAAGAAAAGAAATATTTAAGGTTTGAAATGTCTACCTGCCCAAACAAATCAAGAGATTCATAAAATAAGCAAAGACATGGGTTAAAGCTGCAATATCCCTTATATACAATGAAATCTCTCATCACTGCCCTTTCAATACTTGCATATTTCCTCTGGACAAATACAAGTTTATGACCACAGGTGTGTTTAAAAAGGAACCAAAAAAAAGTGGGAGGGCAAAACTCAGTATCTGGGATAATAAAAGGAAAGACTGTGATTAATGTTTGTTAATACCATGGGCCTTGGCTCTAATTTTTATATATTTCAAGACAGTTTCATAAACAGGATGTGATGCCTCCAATGAAAATGGGCATTGCAGCTTTAAGACCAAGGTGAGCAGAAAGAGCTGCAGTTCAACAGGATACTGTATATATGCCTTATGTAATTACTTTCTCTTTACATTTAGTAATAAACCCAGCATGTACAAAAGTACTGTAGTAAAGAACTTCTAAATAATGTACATAGATGTGTAATTAATGTAGGTTTAGATACATAATTCTAGAAATATTGGGATGCAAAAAATTGAATAGGCATTTCTGTTTTAATATTTGGAGTATATTAGTTTCTCCCCTATATATCTGGCCCTTTTAGTGCACAACATTTTCTTCAGTGTACCAGACTGGCAGCTATTTAGAAGACCTCACTGTCTCCCTACCAAATCATTTTACTGATTCTAAAAAGCCATAAGTCTAGGGGGGAGGGCAGGGGGGAGAAATTGAAACATTACTGATATACTGTGAAACTGTTTACAAAAATGATTCTATCTTTTGTAATATTATAGGGTAAACCAGTCCTGGCTATTTTTGGCAGTTCAGCCTGAATTAGACTGTGGCAGATTCTTGGAAAACACAAGAATCTCCGGTATACTGTTAATATAAAAAGCATGTTCATGTTGGGCTAGGACCCTGTCAGTGCACTACCGTGGGAAGCTATTCTTTTTTCCCTAAACCGTTGGATTTAAACTATGTAGTTTTCTATATAGACAGGATAAGCCATTAAAAATTCTGAATGTTATTCATAGGTAAGTAGAGAACACTTAACTACTCGGTCTGGGAAGAAATAATTGAATTTCATCTGAAGTTGTAGTCAATGAGATTCATCATTAACATCATTAGCACTTTGTTGGTCCTGAAAATTCCCAAAAGGCTTTATGGCCCCAGGTAATTTTCATCAGGGTTTCTCATATAAAAGCCCACTCCTGACATCTCTATTCAGGTGAGTGGACCCTCCCACCCTTACTCATATAGGGCCAAAACCTCAGCTGATTTAAATAATTTTGATTTGATGCAACAGAACTATGATGATTTGCCTATTTACACCAGCTGAGCATCTGGCCCATAGAGTAGTACCTAAGTTCTCAAATACACTCTGTGTGGGGTGACTCACAGCGTATGGTATTACTCAATGCAAGGATTGTTGCATCAGACCATGTGTGCATAAAATAGTATTAATTCCAATAAAAGACTCCCCTTGACTTCAGTGGGCTTTGGCTCTGGCCCATATAGAGTACCATTTCCCTCAGTCAAGAGAAAAACAAACTGCAGCCTTAATTTTCTTTTTGTACCTGCCTAGTCTGGAAAGGAAAAATACACTGAAAAGAATTTAAAGTTATTTTGGGTTTTGTTTGTACAGAAGCTTTTAAATTCAAATAGAAGAAAAAAACCTCAGGAGAAACCTAGTGGGCAGGTGGAAATTTTGCACTGTGATATATCCTTCACATTAATTTCACATCTATACACTGTTTTTACTGCAACGCAATTGCCCATCCTTTATTTTCATTGAGTGGTTAAGAGTTGATTTGGCTCCTACAGCTATGATTGCCTACAGGCGGAGGCTTTGCACACCTGGATCACACCAATCAAAACAGCTAAGCCTCGTGTCTGCTTTATTTCTGAAAATTTTCCCTAACAGGTTTTCACAAAGCAGCTACTCATACAATTCCACAATTTAAGCAATTGTTCAAAAGATGTATTTTCATCCCCTCCACCAGGATGACACCAGGTAGTTACAGATTGTTGCTTATTTTCATTTAGTTTGGCGAAATAAAACTGGTTTTGCTACAGACACTTTTAAAATACAATGGTATCCTTTGTTTACTGACACAGTGTCAGAACCTGCTCAGTACTATGGTTTATACAGCACACCCTGTCTTTAAGGCTGCCCTTGAGAGCCAAGGAATTCACACAGTAGAGCAGGGTGTATGCGTGCTTCTCAAGGTGTTTTAAGGGAAGAGTCACTCTGAAATTTCATTGGGGAACAGCAGTCGCATATCAGAGGTAGTCTGATAAGGGAGAACCCCGCAGCAAAGGTACTTGCTAAGAGTACTGAAGCACAGCCTGCAGGGGGTGGGGGCTCAGCCTGTCTGTGTCAGCCTGTAGTCCTAGAGCAGAGTACATGAGTTTAAAGCAAACTTCGGATGAATCTGCTTTTTGCTCTTGTACTTTACTGGGCCCTTCTATAATCCACCGCTGCAGTTTAAGAAGAGCTTGTCATGTTCAATAAAAGAGCGGCTTTCAAACCTTTTTGTGCCCTTTAGTACAAAAAATAGACTTTATGTCAGTGGGGCATGTGCATGGGTAAGTTATATTTTTGTGGCTAGGGCACTTAAAGTTTGAAGGTCTCTCTCTCTCTCTCATGGTCTTTGCTATTCATGTGGTATGAAATGTAAAGTTTACAAAAAATCTCATTTTTGTAACGTAAGCTTAAAAATGAAAAGTCTCCAAGGCTTTCAACTGGGAAGCTTCACAGAAACTTTGTACTAGAATGTCCCTATCAAACACCTCTATTTTTCTACAATGATTGATTAAGCCGTTTAACGATGTATTTTGTGTCAACAATTTCAACTGAACTGTTAAAAACAATTAAGAATTGAATGCTGTTAATTAACAATGGATTTTCAAAGCTGACTGTACTGAGTGGTGTTTTTCATTACTACAGTATATACACTTACCTGATAACTGACTCATGCTCTTATTAAAACAATATATTTGGAAATGTCAATACCCAGTAATATTGTTGGCAAATCAAATTTAAGGAGCATAAATATTTCACTGATATACTGAGGTATCTTTTTCTTAAAATCTATTGTGAAATTGATCAGCAAGTGACAATATTCAAATATATATACAATCTTTCCGCGTTTTCATACTCCTGGATTCTGCCTACTTAGGTAGCAAGAGTATGGTAGGGTACTCTAGCTTAGGTAAACTAGAGCAGTTTCTTTGTATAGACCCCTTCCAGATGACTATAGTGCAACTCTCAGTCTTTTTACTGTATAGCAGGGGTTTCCGGTTCATGTTCATTTTTCCCCACCCACATTTTCTGGGTCTGATCATCAGCTGGTGTAAATTGGCACAGATGTACTGACTTTAATGGAGCTACATGAATTTATACCACCTGAGGACCTGACCCTCCATGTTTATTTTAAGGCAAGTTCTGGTTTATTATTTTAGGAATAAAAATGGTATTCCTTAAATTACATCAAAGCTGGCCACTCTGGGAGTTGAACTTCTAGGCCCTGATCCTGCAAATACTTAAACATGTGAGTAAGGTTATGCACATGAGCAATCCCACTGAAGTCAATTTGTGTGAGCAAAGTTGCATACAGGTGTAAGAGTTTGCAGGTTCAAAGGCATAGTGGGAATGGTAAATCTGTAAGGATCACAGATTCCCTCTGCAAACAATTTTCAACAATGCACAAATTTAAGATTTGGGATATTTTTGGTGTATGTTTCATCAAAATCTAGTCTGAAATTTTTGCTGAGTGGTATTTAAATTTGAAAGTGGAAACCCTATTTATAACTTTAAAAAGAAATTTCTGTATGTATGAAGTGACTTTCTGATCACATGGCAATGATTTTAGTCACCCTTTCTATTTCTCACTAGGAGAAAGTATACCATTTTCTTTTAATAATACCGGAAAGGCAGAAACAGGAGGTGGCACTAAATCATAGAGTCTTAATTCAGACTTGCTCCAAATATCCTTGCTGTATTCAAGAGGCTGAGATGTAACAACCTTTATTTTGTCTCTAGTGGGGACTTCTAAATGAGATACAATGGAAAAATGTATTTCAGTATTTTCTGTTCTCAGTACATCTTTGCTTTCAGGCAGTTTTGAAGATGGTTTGCCTTCTGAAATTCTGATACTATGTGACATTGTGATAACATGATGCAAATCATATACAACAAAAAAAAATACAGCTGGACTCTCACTATGAGCAGGGGTGGATTAGGGTTTTGTGGGGCGCCTAGGAGTCCCTCCCCACCCCTTCCCCCTGCAGTCCCCCCCTCCTCTCACAGTGCTCCTGCCAGGGAAATGGGGTCAGGGCACAGGGGCTTGCCCCATTCCACACGCTTGGCGCTCCTGCTGGGGAGTGGGATTGGGGGCTTGCCACATTCTGCCCAGCATTCCAGCTGGGGAGCGGAGTCAGCGAATGGGGGCTTGCCCTGTTCTGCCCACCCACCTGCCCTCTGTGCTTCGATCCCACTCCCCGGCTGGATCGCTAGGCAGGCGAAGCGGGTTGGGGCGTGGGGACACCCATTTTTCTGGGGCTCCAAAGGGAATGACATTAATGACAATTGGGGGAACTGTTTGACACAGATTTGGACTTTGTGAGCTAAATTATTCTTAATGAGAAAGCCTAAGGATCAATCTTGTTTAGTTTAAAGGATAATGTTTCATGCCCCTGAACAAAAATTTAAACTAAACATTAAAAATGTAGACACTAACAATATATCCATCTTCCCTCTCTCTCACCCCCTACTTCAAACTCCACTGGATTTCCAGAATCACTTGTATGGGTGACTATAGTGTAACCGAGTCCTGCTTCACCATTAGCAGAAGTGTTGTAAGCACGACATGAGAAATCATTCTTCCGCTCTACTCCGCGCTGATTAGGCCTCAACTGGAGTATTGTGTCCAGTTCTGGGTGCCACATTTCAGGAAAGATGTGGACAAATTGGAGAAAGTCCATAGAAGAGCAACAAAAATTATTAAAAGGTCTAGAAAACATGACCTCTGAGGGAAGATTGAAAAAACTGGGTTTGTTTAGTCTGGAAAAGAGAAGACAGAGAGGGGACATGATAACAGTTTTCAAGTACATAAAAGTTACAAGGAGGAGGGAGAAAAATTGTTGTTCTTAACTTCTGAGGATAGGACAAGAAGCAATGGGCTTAAATTGCAGCAAGGAAGGGTTAGGTCGGACATTAGGAAAAACTTCCTAACTGTCAGGGTGGTTAAGCACTGGAATAAATTGCCTAGGGAGGTTGTGGAATCTCCATCATTGGGGATTTTTAAGAGCAGGTTGGACAAACACCTGTCAAGGATGGTCTAGATAATACTTAGTCCTGCTATGAGTGCAGGGGACTGGACTAGCTGACCTCTCAATATCCCTTCCAGTCCTACACTTCTATGATGATTCTCTCAGAGATTTACTGTATGTTGATTCCCCAGATGGCATGTAGCAGCATGTAGATGTAACACTGTTATCATAGCATAAGACAAACTGTGTTCTAAAACCAGGAAAAGTATGTATTTCATCTCACAGGTGTGAAATTAGTTTTCTATTTTAAGCAAATTGACAAATACACACCACACTTCTGGCCTATTCCCCCCTAATGTGAGAATAACCCACACAGCAGAGTCAAAATTCAGAGTTTCAGCTTGTGTAATCTGCTTTGAATTCTGTCAGATGGGCACAATTGCCAGCTCCTTCCCTTGCCTCCCAGTGATTCCAGCCCCAAACCTGCAGTTCTCATAGGATCTGCTGGAGAAAAGGGTATCTCCCTTCCCCTAGTCTCTCTTGAAATCCACCTCAGCTGTGTTCCCAAGCCATAAAAAGGAAGCCTCTCAAGTGACTGTGGCCTCTGTTTGAGGTTATTTGTGGTGGCATCATTTGCAGATTTGAATGGGAGGAACTGATGGGGAGCTACTGGTCCCATCCACCTCTTCCCCACCCAATCCAGCCTGTCAAAACGGAACCAATCTGGACTTCCGCAGGGCCTGGTAAAACAAGGGTGAGTGGTATTGAGGTAAGTGTCCTCACTTCCACATCCCTTGCCTCCCGCTGTAGCAGGGATCTGCTGAAACATGAGGGCCTGAGGTCCTCACTGACAGATCTATGTTAAATGACTTGTGATGCAGGGATTGGGATTGCCATTTTCCAAGCACCACCAGTGATGAAAGGATTATAGCATATTATGCTGATTGATGCATTTGACATGTACAGTACATAAAGCTCTTAGGTGGGGAAAAAACTTATACATTATCAAAACTTACATTTTATACTTATACATAGTTCTGTTGAATGATAAGTGATCTCTCTAAGAATATGACTACAATCAAATTTGATTCCAAGGTAAACTTATGTCAAAGTAAAAACCACTAGTATCTCACTTGAAATTTTGAATCAGAAGGGCCTGGTTGGGTCAGGGAAATACAAATATTTTACCCCTAAGCCATTAGAATGAATCTGGCTCAGGCCATAATGAAAATTGTTACCATCTGCCAGCAACATTGCAGGCTCATGTGAAAATTTTCAGAAGTAGAGCCAAAAGTTAAGATCCTGAATCCACAGCTAGGCACCTGCCTAATTTTCAGAAGTGCTGAAGATCCAACAACTCCTCGTGATTTCAGTGGGAACCACTGGGTGCTGAACCCTTTTGAAAAATCAGGCCACTTAGTTGGGTGCCAAAGTAAGGATCTTGGCACTTCTGTTTGCTCCTACTTTTTAAAATCCAGACCCTGGTGGTCTCAGGAGAGGCATCCACATCAATGAAACACTACCAGAATTAATGCCTCCATTCAGCAAATCACTTAAGCATGTGGTTAACTACAACCATGTGCTTATAGTCCCATGGGAGTATTCAGATGCTTACAGTTAACCACATGCATAAGTGCTTTGCTGATGGAAGGCCTATGCACCCTTCTTTGCACACTTGTTAAAGAGGCCAAGGATCGAATGAGCATGGAAGTTGAGCTATGCTCTCCCTCTTAGGCTATGTCTACACTACTGCAGGAAGTCAACCTATGCTACGCAACTCCAGCAACATGAATAACGTATCTGGAGTCAACATACCTTAGGTTGAGTTACCGCAGGGTCTACACTGTGGGGGGTCCAGGGGCGAAAAATCTCCCATTGACTTACCTTACTCTTCTTGTTGGGGGTAGAGTACAGGGGTTGACTGGAGAGCAATCTGCAGTTGATTTGGTGGGTCTTTACTAGACCCACTAAATTGACCGCCGGTGGATTGATCTCAGAGCGTCGATCCCCGCTATAGTGTAGACCTGCCCTTAGGGATGGTCTCTCTGAATCAGGATGCAGGGGAGAGAACCTGTACTCCTGTTGCTTGTGCTGTACTGTTTCTGGGGATAAATGAAAGACTTCAGTCTCTCGAACTGTCAACCCAGCTCATTTCACCAACACAACGTTTTGGATTAAAAAATAGGAAAATGAAGAAACAAAATTTTCTACTTAAGAGGTGAAGTGGCTCTTACTAGATACAAAAGATCCCTGACAAATATAGGAAGAATTAAACTGAATTTAAATGTATATACAGTCATATAGGCCCAGATGCACCAAAGCACTTTAGCAAGTAAGTAGTCCCATTAAAGTCAAGTGCTTAAAGTTATGCATGAGCTTAAATACTTTGCTGGATCAGGGCCATTTAAAAAAATGTTATCGAAGTAAATTAAGACATTTATAAACTATAGAAAATTGTTATAAATAAATAGAGCAACAAAAATATACTAGATCAGTGATGTTCAAAACAATGTTTAAAAATACTGAATAGTGCCATCGATCTGAACTCTGTACTGCGGAGGAATCAGGGAAGAAGATTTATAATTCAAATGTGCTTTTGCCTTTTCATTCCTGAGACAGCAATTAAAAAAAGATACAATAGATAGCTACTCTTTAAAACTCATGGCATTTGAAAGAAAAAAATCTCATGTTACAAATCATTATGTATCTGCTATTACTGGCTTTTGCTACCATCTAGATGGCAAGGACTGAAACATATTTTTGTCCTGTATCTGACACTAAGTGGCTAGTAATATCTATGGTATTGATTATATACAAGCTTATTGTGCCTTGAAATGCATGGAACAGCTTTACAATAAACTGAAGAAAAATCTCAGAGATCGATCATGTTGATTCTAATAAATGTAAAAGGAGTCAAACTTTTACTTAGCTCATTGCCCAGGTAAGAAACAACCTTAGCCACACAAATTAAAAAAGGAAAAATCTTGAGAGGAAAAAAAAACCATGAGAGATTTTCTTGTGAAATTTATAGGGCTCTGTTTCATAAGACTAAGTAAATGAAGATCTTAACCTTTTAACCTTTTTTAAAAATATATATATATAGTGTTGGGGCTCTTTTTTATACAGTCATCAGTCTGATTTGCCAGATAATTGTGTGACCATGAAAATATTGAACTTTTCAAAGGAATTCTAATTTTTAAAGAAAAAGTTTAGCATGATGCTTTATTAACTATTCTAGTTAATTAGCACTGTTAATGAGCACTATTACATTACTATATTAATCAGTCCATATACCGTAAAAACTCTCGGAGCTAGATATCTGTAGCAATGCAAGCTAATCTGCTCCCATCCTTGCCATTATGGTATCTATTAGTTAGTCATTACTATAACTCTAATGACAATTAACATTTAATAATGTGCGTAATAGAAGCTGAATAGCTCACAAGCAGAGCTGTTAGGAGGACACCAAATCCATTTTGCAACAAAACAAATCTTTTTGAACATTAGCACAAAACAGAATTGTGTTTAAAAGTACATGTTTGTATCAAAACCTGAGTTTTCCTGTGTCTATGTGGCCTGGGATGTGGGAAACCTGGATCTCCCAAATCTCACAGCAGTGATCTAACTACCATGCTAGAGAGACTCAGTCTCTCTCTCACTCATGCACACACTCCCTTCAGAACAAAAACTTAATCAAAATCAAAACATTCCAGCCAGCTCTCCTCATGAGATTGATAGTGAGATCCAAGGGCTTTCACTAGTCACCAGTTTGAATCTGAGCCCAGCTGGTAGAGACTGAAAGTCACTATCATAGGCCCTCGTGGCCTACCTGGAATGAGCTGGTGAGTGACACTTCCTCCAGTTCCTAATAGACTAACATTCACATCACAAAAACACCATCACAACTGACAGACTTGTCAGCAGTAACACAGAGGCCAAGGTTTAAAAGAGTATGAGTGATCATTCCTCCAGGTCATGGCTGAGGCACACTGGATAAGAAGCTAGGGGATACTTATATTGCTGTCTTCTATGTTGTACTTGTTCTGTGGAGAAACATAGAATTTCAGACTCCACTGTTACTAATCTGAGCCAGGATGTTTCCCTCTCACAAGATCTGATACTATTTCCTCAGGATAAACAATTGTCAGTGTCAATTCTAAGTAGCCCTGAAATGAGAATGCCTTAAAAACAACCACACCACTTTCTTCCCCCTCTTCTCCAGATGAACATCTCCACTCTCCACAAAAAAAATATTGTGGCTTCATACCTCGTTTTTTCACCACCTCAGCCTGGTAAGAGAGTGATTTATTGTCCTTCATGATAAAAGGTACAAACGATATGAGATGACTCCAACGGCAGGCATGGTCTTCTAGAGCCAGTCCCATTTGTGCAGCACCCGAAGATTGTTGAACCCTCTATAAACCTCAGCTGAACAGAGGCTTCCTGTCAATAATTCATTTTGTTGTTAGGCATGTCACCTGTCATCGCAGTAGCTTCACATAATCAGTACTCTTCTTGGAAGCGCAGGAAAGTTCTTTCAACACAGTAAAAAGTACAGTTGTGGGTTCACCTGGCAGCTCTGTTCAAGTGTGTTCTCTCAGCCTGCTTGCTCTTCAGTGACACAGACTGTTGGCAGCCATCTTGCTAAACAAGTTTCCAAATAGCTTTTCTATTCTATTCTACACATGATCAGCATAACAATCAAGGAACAAACTTGCATGTTTAATATTAAAATAAAGGCCAACAATTTCAAGTATAGGTGCTCAAAAATCTTCAAAGTGCCAATCTACTGTCTGTAGACAAATACAACTATGTCTGTCTAGGTCAGAAAACAGCCTGAAACAATAGCTCTGAAAGATATGGACTGTTACCCATGATCTGAGTAAGGTGTTAACTCGGAAGCCCAATATAAAATATATACATTATTAACTACTTAACTGGTGATCAAATCACACAATAAAGACAATATTATGAAGATCTGCACAGTTTGCTGTGAGTGACATCTCATTTTGGTATCACAAGTGCATGGAGCTTGGCTGGCAGGCAAAGCTTGAGAGAACATCACTATTTTTTTCCCCAAACCAAGTCTGGATTTCCATTGAATTCAATAGATGGACAAATATAGATTTAGGTAACTAGTTTTAGATAACCAAGTTTGAACATTTGAGCCCTGGTTTAGAAGTTCCCATCCACCAGAGTCACAAACGGAAAGATGGCCTCCATTTAGAGTAGATTCCGAAATGTCAAATATAATTAAAACCTCTATTTTCCATGAAGCTTATAAGAGATTTCCTCGGTTAAAGACTGCTGAATTTGGCCCACAGTCTACTAATTCTGAGAAGTGCTTTTTACATTTGGAACTTTTTCACTAATGGGCAGCATAAAGTAAGGGTGATGCTAATTCGAGTCCCCTGCTATTAAAAGGTCTAAAGTTTTACTGAATTACAAAATAAATCATGCATAAATTTCAACATAGATCGCAGCTTCTAAACAATACCACCATTTGGCTAGCAAATTTGGAAGCAAGTTTAATCTACCCAAGATTTATGAACGTTCAATAATAATAACTAAAAACTGCAAACAATTCATAGGACTATCAATAAGAAAACATATTAGAAATAAGCTCTCTGAAATCAAGCCAACGTTTTTACCCTTTCTTCATTTCTCTGTTTATGTGTAGACCACAATTAACTATCTATGCTCAGGTTGCTACCTATACAATTGTTCTATCATATTAGAAGAGAAGATAACCGCTGGGAATGGCTAAAATGCTGGTTTGGCTCCTGAACTATCTTTGCGTCCTTTTGTAACTCCCTTGAATCAGTTTCAATGCACCTTGCATGGGCACGGAAATGAAAGCGTGCTTATTATGAAAGCACAAGACAAACATGTATTTAGAAAATTTACAGTGCCAAATTTTTAAAATATAAACATCTTTATGAAATTACTGTTCCAAAAACAGTTTACGCATTGGGGGAAGTTTTCCTCTTTTGGCTGGAACAATAAATAACTGTGGACATGGTCTTGGTTTAATTTGTCTTTATTTTAACCACTAAACTCTACCACCATTGTGCGGAATGGACCATGATTAGTACTAATTTAGAACCAAGTTTTGCCACTTTAGCATCCATCTATGTGATTCTAGCATTCCAGTGGATTTCTGTGCAGCTTCCAGGGCAGAAAAAGTACTTGTTTTGTTGCTTTACAAAATATATTTATTGGCAGCTCTGGTTGTACCTGGAGATCGGTTTTCTTCCCATTTCCACCACAGATCACACAGGGTCATTTCCTCAAACCTACATATGCCTTTCTATGGCATCCCTCCAATGTTCTTGACTTTGAAAAAGTAAGTAGCAGGTATGAGCAACCACATTTTGCTTTAATTTCAGCTTCATGGTTTTGAAATTGCATTTGGAAACTTTACTGGACTCACATTCTACCTCGCCTGAGCAAAAAACAAGTTAACTTCACAGATAGTAACTGCCACTGAACTTCCTAGTTCACTTGGGAATTATTTTCCTGCAATAGCAACAAATGTCTAAAGAAGTTTGACTTTCATTAGTCAGTGATTAATCTATGATGGCCTGAAACTGAAGGTCCCAACAACTAACTATTGTGATGGGGCAAGGCCAGATGGCTACAGTAAAGTACTGAGGAACAGGTATGTTAGCCCCAGGCTAAACAAATCCCTAGCACCGTGGTAACCAAATGGCAGTTGCTCCAGGTTAATCAAGGCACCTGGGGCCAATTAAGATCTTTCTAGAAGGCAGTGGAGATAGCTAAATTGATTAGAACACCTGCAGCCAATCAAGGCAGGCTAATCAGGGCACCTGGTTTAAAAAGGAGCTCACTCCAGTCAGGAGAAGAGGAGCCAGAGGAGAGAAGTGTGTGTGAGGAGCTGGGAGCAAGAGGCACAAGGAGCTGAGACTGAGAGGGTGTGCTGCTGGAGGATTGAGGAATTATCATACAATCAAGCATTATCAGACACCAGCAGGATGGTCCTGTGGTGAGGATAAAGAAGGTGTTTGGAGGAGGCCATGGGGAAGTAGCCCAGGGAGTTGTAGCTGTCATGCAGCTGTTACAGGAGGCACTATAGGCAGCTGCAATCCACAGGGCCCTGGGCTGGAACCCGGAGTAGAGGGCGGGCCCGGGATCCCCCCAAACCTCCCAACTCCTGATCAGACACAGGAGGAATTGACGCAGACTGTGGGTTCCACCAGAGGGGAAGATCACTGAGGTGAGCAAATCCGCCAATAAGCACAGGACCCACCAAGGTAGAGGAGGAACTTTGTCACACTATATAGAACATTAGACAAAGAATCATCACAGCCAAGATTTACATGTGATTTTCCACGTTCCCAAAACCTTACATTCAATCAAAATCCTGTTCATGTTTCTTCACTGACTTATGTTCTTTATTATTTGCTATTGGGGTCCTAGAGTTTCAGCCAAACACTGCTTATCTGATCCTTTAAAAAAATCATTACACTTTTCTAGGAGTTAAAAATGTGGCAGCCATCCAGTAATCCCCCCCACTTCACCGCCACCCCAAAAAAAACCACCTCTGAAAAGACCTGTGGACATTAATCAACAGTATTGCAACTCTGAGTGTTCAAAAATCATGAGTCAGGCCCCCAAAAGTCATGACAGTGGCTTATAAATCATGAGATTACGGATTGTGAGGCGCTCAGATACTATGGTAATAGAAGCTTATGCTCCTGGGACTTGTGCTCTTAACTCGTTTAGGGTTTACACAGCCCCCAGGAGCGAGCCTCCCAGCCCAGCTTGACAGACTCAGGCTGCTGGGGCTTGTGCTGTATAGACAACACTTCAAAAGTTATGGCTCGGGCTGGAGCGTACAGCTCTGTTTAGAATGCTAGCATGAGCCTGAGATTGTTAACCCAGTCTGGGACGCTCACTGCCACAGGCTGCACTGACACTCCCTTAGGCACTCTTGAAACTCTCTCCCTAATCACTTTCTAATGTGGTTGCTTTTATAGCTAGCTATCACCCCTTTCTATGGCTGCGCCAGTCTCTGTTTTGGGTCAGACCACGTAGTACACATCTAACTATGAGGGACTATAGTGTAACCAGAGCAATTAACTTCATACCAAACCATCTATGTTACCTCTGTTCTCTGGCAACATGCCGCTATTCTGTTTGTTTCAGTCGAATATCACTGAAGTTGGTTCCAAAGGGCACAGAATAAAATGTCACGTTTATGAACATAGAATACATCCAAAAATATACAGCATGATACAATGAGGTTTACAGCCATCAAATGATGAGATGTCAAGAGCAATACCGAGTTCCCAGGCTCCACAACAAAAGTCTCATCCTCCAAATGTCCCCTTTTGAGTGGGATGAGGTGAGAGAGTCTTCCCAGTTCTGCAACTGCACATACGTGGGCAGGTCCCTGCCCCCATGCAGAGCGTCATTGAAGTCTCACATGCAGTTGCAGGATTATGACTTGAAACATGGAGCAAGGGAGCTATGGGGAACGCATATACCAAAACTCCAAAGCACAGAGTATCTTCTCTACAGCCAGCAGTAATTTACACCTCTGATACTGCAGCTATGGAAAGATGGTAGGAAAGACAAATATAAGCAGTTTATTAATTCCTCCCTTTTCCCACAAAGTTTTTCACCTGTTTAGAAGAGCCACTGCGGTGAAGGCCCCTCTTGCTGGAAGTGGCTTTCAAACTCCCACCCCTTAACTTGGAGCAGAGACCCATCCTACAGCCTAGGGGGAAGGCAGAAACTAACCCAGAAATCATTCCCACACCTTTATCGGCAAACAAACAGTCCCAGTGCCCCTCCAGCATCAACACCTCAGTCACTGATCCAGTGCATCCTTTCCTTTGGGCTCTGGCCAATTCATACATGTGGTTACAAGCTCCTAGTGGCCACTCAGGCCTGGTCTACACTACACGTTTAAACTGGTTTTAGGAGCGTTAAACCGATTTAACGCCACACCCGTCCACACTAAGAGGCCCTTTATATCGATATAAAGGGCTCTTTAAACCGGTTTCTGTACTCCTCCCTAACGAGAGGAGTAGCGCTAATATCGGAATTACCATATCGGATTAGGGTTAGTGTGGCCGCAAATTGACGGTATTGGCCTCCGGGTGGTATCCCACAGTGCACCACTGACCACTCTGGACAGCAATCTGAACTCGGATGCAGTGGCCAGGTAGACAGGAAAAGCCCCGCGAACTTTTGAATATCATTTCCTGTTTGGCCAGCGTGGAGCTCCGATCAGCACGTGTGGCGATGCAGTCCAAAATCAAAATCCAAAAAGAGCTCCAGCATGGACCGTACGGATGTGATCGCTGTATGGGCAGGCAAATCTGTTCAAAGCTCCATTACAGAAGACGAAATTCCAAAGCATTTTTAAAAAATCTCCAGACAGACGCCATAGCAGGGACTCAGCTCACTGCTGCATGACAAGCGTAACGGAAAGCCAAAGAATCAAATGGACGCTCATGGAGGGAGGGAGCGGGGACTGAGGACTCAAGCTATCCCACAGTTCCTGCAGTCTCTGAAAAGCATTTGCATTCTTGGCTGAGCTCCAAATGCCTGTAGGGTCAAACACAGTGTCCGCGGTGGTTCAGGGCATAGCTCGTCAATTTACCTGCCCCACCCACCCCCAGAAGTAAAAGGGAAAAAAATCCTCTCTTGACTCTTTTAAATGTCACCCTATGTCTACTGAATGCTGCTGGTAGACGCAATGCTGCGGCACTCAATTGCAGTATCCTCTTTCCCCCTCACTGGTGGCAGATGGTGCAATATGACTGGTAACCATCCCCATCATCAGCCTTGTGGCAGATGCTGCAGCATAATAGGACTGGTATCCATCCTCATCATCAGCCTGTGAGTGCTCCTGGCTGGCCTCAGGTGAGGTCGGCCGGGGGTGCTGGGGTAAAAAACTCCTGGTCATTCCCAGTAGATGGTACAGAACGGCTGGTAACCATCTTCATTGTAGCAATAGGGGGCTGAGCTCCATCAGCCCCCACCCTTCATGTGTAAAGAAAAGATTCTGTACTGCCTGGACTATCATAGCAGCGGGAGGCTGGACTCCTCTCCCCCACACTGCTTAATGTCCTCTCTGGACTAGCATAGCAGCTGGAGGCTGCCTTCCCCTCATTATCTCACTAACAAGTCACTGTTTCTTATTCCTGCATTCTTTATTACTTCATCACACAAATGGGGGACACTGCAACGGTAGCCCAGGAAGGCTGGGGGAGGAGGGAATCAACAGGTGGGGTTGTTGCAGGGGCACCCCCTGTGAATGGCATGCAGCTCATCATTTCTGCGGGATCTGACACGGAGTGGCTGTGCTTTCTGGTTCTCTGATACACTGGTTCTCTAGTACACTTGCCCCATATTCTAGGCAGGACTGATTCTATTTTTAGATACCATAAAGGAGGGATTGACTCGGGGAGTCATTCCCATTTTTGTCTTTTGCGTCCCCGGCCGATCTCAGCCAGGGGCACCCATGATAGCAGCAGATGGTGCAATATGACTGGTAACCGTCTCTGCTTGTCTTTTGCGCCCCCGGCTGATCTCAGCCAGGGGCACCTATGACAGCAGCAGAGGGTACAGCACAAAAGGACTGGTAACCGTCATCTCATTGCCAATTTACAAGGCTGATAACTATCTCTGCTGTCATGCAAAAGCAAATGAATGCTGCTGTGTAGCGCTGCTGAATCGCCTCTGTCAGCGGCATCTAGTACACATACGGTGACAGTCACAAAAGGCAAAACAGGCTCCATGTTTGCCATGCTATGGCATCTGCCAGGGCAATCCAGGGAAAAAGGGCGCGAAATGATTGTCTGCCATTGCTTTCCCGGAGGAAAGAATGACTGACGACATTTACCCAGAACCACCCGCGACAATGATTTTTGCCCCATCAGGCACTGGGATCTCAACCCAGAATTCCCAGGGGCGGGGGAGACTGCGGGAACTATGGGATAGCTGCAGAATAGCTACCCACAGTGCAACACTCCAGAAATCGACGCTAGCCTCGGACCGTGGACGCACACCACCGAATTAATGTGCTTAGTGTGGCCACGCGCACTCGATTTTATACAATCTGTTTTACTAAACCGGTTTATGTAAATTCGGAATAATCCCGTAGTGTAGACGTACCCTCAGACAGGCTGCTTTCTAGGCATCTCCTGCAGCCCCAGCTCAAAACTCCCACAGGTCTGTCCTCCGGCCTGCCTAGTCCCTTCTTGAATGGCATCCCCATCTTCCAATGCGAGGGCAGCTGGCAACAGGGATGGCTGCCAATAGAGGATTTTAAAGAATGGTCATTGGCTCTTATCAAGTATTGAACTGGGAAATCCTGAAACTGCCTTTCAACATCTTCTGACTCATATACCTGGATTTCTTCTTATATCAAAGTACATCATCTTACTTTATGTCACAGTGTACCCACAGCCATGGATTACACTTATGACTTTCTTTCACACTGATGTGCTTTTTTAAAAAATCAAGTTTTGTGTTTAAGATCAAACAAGAGTTCAGTTCCTACTATAATAGCTCAGATTTCTACTGTGCCTTCTACTGCAAAGGACCCCAAATCATCGTACTCGTTTGCAAGCACTGGGGTAAATCCCAAACTCCTGAGACAGGCTGAATACACTACATTATATCTGCAGTCACTGGGAGTTGTAAGTATTCAGGGTCTGACCACTTTGAGAGTTTTTGCCTGGCAAAGGGCTTCAGGATTTGGTGACAAAATAGGTGTCAGAGTCCCTGGGGAGCTGCTCCTTCTGTGACCCTGTCACAGCCTCCCCCCCGCCAAGTGCATCCCTTTCAAGCGGCAGGCCCATGCATCCACTTCTCTTTGGAGTGGGATCCTGCAATCCAACCACTTTTTGACTGCCTTCAGCTTACATCTCCCTGGCTGCCACCTGTGTCTCCTAGAAGATCCAGCTGGATTTGGACCCTGCTTGAAATCTCCTTCGTGACCCTATGGTCAGGAATACTATTCAGTGACACATAAGCAGTTTCTCCAAAAAACAGTGTGATTTATTTGCCCAAACAGTACACAGAGCTGAGAGAGAAAATTTAAAAACAACAGAGGCGTATGTGCATATTGTCTTACCTAAGCTTAGTATTCCCACTCAAGCCCCTGGGTAGATATGACTTAGCCTTGGCGTCCCCTGTTCTCTCTGAGCACCAAGTTACAGCTTGCCAGCTGCTGACCCTGAGTCTTGCGTCAGTCTGTCTGCATGACAGCTTCCCTGCATGCTAACACTCTGTCCTTGGTGGCTTCCAGTGGAGCGGATCGCTCCCCACCTCCCTTTCTGCTAAGGCACCTTTTAATCCCTGAGGATCTTTTGATCTCAGCCCCAGGCTTGGAAAGAGAAAAACATCTTGATAAGTTCTTCCCCTACCACTGCCGGCTTCATTCCTTTGAAGCTGGTACCTGAGAGGTTGTCTTATCTGTGTCCAGAGGTGAAAGTAAGCCAGTACAGTCCAGTACAGCATACCGGCAAGAGCCAGTATGCCATGCCGGACCGCACCGGCTTCCGCGGCGGGGATTCGCAGTGGGGAGCCCAGAGCCCTTTGAATCCCGCCCGCGGCTCCAGCGGCCAGGCTGGGGCCGGGATTTAAAGGACTCAAAGCTCCTGCAACTGCAGGGAGCCCAGAGCCCTTTAAATCCCGCCCGCGGCTCCGGCAGCCGGAGCTGCGGTAGGGATTTAAAGGGCCCCAGGCCCTTTAATTTTCCCCTGAGCCCTGGGGGCTCCTAGCCACCTCTGCAGCTGGGAGCCCCGGGTTGATTTAAAGGCCCTGGGGCTCCCAGCCACAGCGCCTTTAAATCTTGAGAGGCCCCGCCTCTTCCGGTTGAGGCCACGCCCCCCTCAGGACTCAGGCAGTACCAGTAAGTCCTGTAAGTTACTTTCACCCCTGCCTGTGTCATTGTTTTACCATTCCTGGTTTCCATAACAACCCCCCCTTTACAGCTTTATTTGAATTAACTCTGTAGATTCAGACAGGCAGTGATATAAAATTGAGCCGGGAAGCCAAGTATTCCTAAGAAATACAGACATTTTCCTCATTTGTCATAATAGGAGTCACCTCCTCCCACAGTGAAATGATGCCCTTTTGTGGCTAAATGCAATAGTTGTTTGATAGCTCACTGCAGCACTGTACAACACTTTAGGAGCAGCAGTGAAAAAGAATATATCCAGCTGGAACAGTCTGCACAATGAATTTTAAATAAGCAGAACAGATTACAATATGGCAAGGACATCAGGGGGTCTTCAATGACCACATGTGTTCAGGATCTCAGTTCTCTCTCTCTGGCAGGAAAAACAGCGCCTCCGGCAGTACATTGCTCCACAGAACTATGCTCAGGCACTGAGCCCAGAGTGACGGGGCGGGCGGGGGGGGGAGAAGAGTGCTACATACTAAGGCCACAGTCTTGCACTGCAATCTGTTCAGGTAGATTGCAATGCTCACACAGAACCCTCTGACTTTAATGGGGGTTCCAGTACTCTGCCCATGGGCACCACAGAGCGGGATTTGTGCCTAACTCGTCAGTACCACTTCCTGCAGCAAGCTGGGATTTCCAGTACGGTCACCTAGCCAGATACTAACCTGGCCCAAGTTCGCAAGCTCTGGTTAGATTGGACAATCTGAAGTGACATGGCTGCACTTGTAATGCACAGAAAATGCATTTAGTAGCAGTGGGCAGACAGCCTTTCTGAGCTGAACACCAAAAAAATACAAACATTTTATTCTGATAATTGTCAGGCGCAACCTTTCGCTTGGCTTCCATAGCTGCTTTGCTTGCCCCCTCTGTTCCACTCCTTTCCTTTTATCCTCTCTCCTTGCAGGGCTACCTTGTAACTTTTAGCCACAAGCCCTGAGTTGGAGGCAGTGCAGAGCAGCACCACCACCTGAGGACAACTGGAGAAAACTTATCTGAGGCAGGGCCCCATCACGCTCAGTACTGCTCCCTGTAAACAGGGCATGTGCATTTTGTGCCAGCCTTTATGGACAGAATACTCCACCGAGCGTGCTGGGCCCATGTGACAGGCTTGGTGCAGTCTGGGGCCAAGGCTATGGCCCTGCCTCCTCCCTCCTGAGGAGGGACAAGACCAAGCAGTGGAGAGAGTGCCTCCTGTGACCAAGCCATCTCTCATACTGAGTCCTGTGACGTTCTTCTCCGCTTCTCTCTTTAGTCTATCTACCTGTCACATTGCTGTGATCACAGCCCCGTTCTGAAACCCCTTCACTGCCTTCCTGTTTGTTTATGCATCAGATTAAATCTCCTTGCCTTCATCTACAAGATCCTACATAATGTCCCCCCATGCCACTACATCTCTCCTCTCATTCTTTCATTATCTATGTCCACTAGGGTCTTTGTCTCCTTCACCCAGGCTGCCCCCTGTGCTTGGGTAACACTCCTCTTCCTGTCCACCAATCACCCTCTCTTCCTTCAACTTCCTCTTTAAGACCCACTTGTTCCAGGACTTTGCTCTCGTACAGGATGAGACATCCCCAAATCATATTGTCATTGCTCTGCCAGTGATACCACCCACACTACTACCTTCATTTCCTTTACCCATTCCCATCCTATCTGCTTCCTCCATGCCTGGAACTACCTCCCTATCCCAACCAGACTAGTATCCCTCCCTCCTATCATTTATATCCTTCCCGAAAACCAACTTGTCCCCAGAGGACCACAAATACCGATCCACCTCAGCATTGTGCCATCACTGTCTCAGAGTTTATGGTTTCATCCAATCACTATGTAAGCAAATGCTCACTCAAGTTACAGCCACTCCCTAAGCCTTCTCCTGAATATTACTGTTTAATCTACATAGTCTTTTAAACTATGAGCTCCTCAGGGCACAGACTATGCCTGCTACAGCACCAAGCACACAGCTAACACTTAACAATAATGTGCGAACTGAACCCTGATCCCGGTCACAGTTTTGCAGATAGCCACTTCTTATAAATGAGCCCAACACACATACTCAGTCTTTGAGAAATTGGAAGCCAGAATCTGAATTTGTAACTTGAGTCTACCTCTGATCAGTAGTGCCCCAATGGTTGCAATGCAATGCATAATGCATTCGACCTATTCCTGTGTGTCTGCTCCTGGATTCAATTCTCACAGCTACCTTTGTCCTCTGCTATGCAAATTAGTACTTCCAAACTAACAAGAGGCACATTTACACAGCAGGGCCCTTACCTAGCAGCAGGGAGACCTTTCAATCCCCAGAACTGGCCTATCCACAGCTACCCATGTACAAGGGCCTAGCTAGAGCAGGCCATGTTTCGTCAGTGGCTGCATGGGTGAGTTGGGTAGCTATGTACAGTGCATTTAGAGAACTGACATCAGAATGCACAGACCAGGTGTCAGCATCAACTTTCTACAATTTAGGTTTGAAAATATAAACAGCCTGAGGTGAGAGGGAGCAGAGAAAGAATTAGTGCTTGGAGGGCAGAGAAAAGGTATCTCCCCTCTTCCTTTCCCCAGCACAGAGCTCAAAAAGCACAGGGGAATCCCACACCCGGACTCAGAGGGTAAGAAACTGCATCAGGAGCTGCCCAAGCCTCAGACTTCAAGAGACTCACAGCGTTCTTACTCTCCCCTGGACTCTGTATAATAATAATAATGCCTATGTATGTATGTATGTACAGAGCACCTTATGGGCTAGACTCTCCTGTGGCCAGCTTGCACTAGATGCAGCAGAGCAGGATTGGCGGGCGGGCCTGATCATGGCTTCCTGCTTGTCTCTAGTCCCAGCTCTAAGCACAGCAGCTGGTTTAACCTGCACCAGCAGGCTACAGCCCCCAGTACTGCACTCTGGACACCCCACACACCCCCGTTCACTCCAACACATCCCCTGCGCTGGGGGCTGTGGGGAGAGAAGCATAGAAGCTGGCTATGTCTGCTCTACACCTGCTAGGGGCTCCCTAAAGCTAGGAGACTCCCTACCAGGGAGACTTGCAGCCAATCTCCTCTATCTTTGCACTGTCTGAGGGCAGGTCTACACTTAAAATGGTGCACCGGTGCAGCTGCAGTGCTGTGGCACTTCAGTGAAAACGTGACTACACCAATGGGAGAGCTTTTCCCATCGGCAGATGGTAGCTATGGTGACTGGAGAAGTTCTCTCATCGATGTAGTGCTGACTACACCAGGAGTTAGGTTGGCATAACTGCATCTCTCAGGGGTATGGTTATAGCAATGTCAGTTTATAGTGTAAACCTGGCCTCAGTGACCCAAAGGGAATGGAGCTATATCATCAAACACTACACAAATATTAACTAGTTAATCCACACAACCACCCTATGATATAGGTGAGTGCTGTTATTCCAGTTTTATAGGAAGGGAAGAAGACCAGGAATCAAATTCAACTCTGCCGTCATTCAGTGGGAGTTGTGCTTGCTCAGTGCATGGCTGAATTTGGTTTAGAGAGGTTAAGGCTAATTTTGGTTGCCTCCATTTTTTGGTGCCCAACTTCAGATGCCTGGTCTCTGATTTTTAGAGGCAATGAGTACCAACAGCTCTCACTGAGCTTCCACTGAAGTTTACGATCCTCAGCACTTTGGAAAATCAGACCATGTTGAGCTTGAGTTGAGGGTTAGAAATCCACAAGGAGATGTCAGAGACAGACAGAGATTTTAGTCTGGACAGAAAATGACAGGTCTGGAGTAGAGAGGCAGATATGAGAATCTTCAGCTCAGAGATGGCAGTTGAATTTGTGTTTAGGATGAGATTACTTAGAGATAAGATAGAGGGAGAAGACAAGGGGACCAAGGACAGAATCCTGTGGAACGCACTCAGAAAACTAGAGGCTGAAAAGGAGGATCCTCCGAAGGACATCCAGAAGAAGAGAATAGAGATGAGGGGGAACCAGGAGAGGACAGATTCACAAAAAGACAAGGGAAGAGAAGATTTCAAGATGAGAAGCACAGCCAACTGTGTCAAAGGCAGCTGACAGGTCAAGGAGGATGAGGATGGAGTGCTGGTTCTGAGCTTTGGCTAGGAAGAAGTCCTTAGAAACTTTGGAAAGAGCAGTTTCAGTGGAGCGCAAGGGGTGGAAGCCAGATTGGAGAGAGTCTAGGGTGGAACTGGAGCAGAGGAACTCCAGACAGTGATTATAGACACTGTGTTTAATATGCTTTGAGATGAAAGGGAGAAAAGCAATAGGGTGGTAGTTGGAAAGGCAAGTGAGGACAAGGGTGAGTTTTTTTTTTAAATGGTGGAGAGTAAAGCAGATTTGCATTGTGGGGGTGCAGAGCAAGAGGTTAAGGAAAAGGGTAAGGGGGATGTGAGTGGGCATAAGGGAGATCAGAAGATGGAATGTGGTCACTGGGGCAAGTGGAGGTGTTAAAGGAGGAAGGCAGATGAGAAACTCCTTCCAATAGTCTGTCTAGAAGCTTTTTTTTACTTACTTACTTGTATCTACAATACCTCTTAGCAAATATTCAGTCCATACTTGCTAGGCTGCCAAGTATTTTAAAAAATTATTTGGAGTGAAAAGCAATAGGGACAAAGGATGGCAATATGGAAAGATTCATATATATACAGTATCAAACTACCACAGTAGATATCTGAAAAAACAGCTTCTACATTTTTAGTTTAGTTATGGAAACAAAGAGGAGGTACAGCAGCAGTACCCATGATTCAGTCCCATGCTGGTAATAAAGAACTGAACATATTTGGACATAGTCTTATAGTACTGTGACAGTACATTTTGAACATGTGCTACCTTTGAATGAAAGGAACTATATTAAATTACATCTATTTAATGATTATTATTAAATATTGTAGGGTGGGAAAAACATTTTCTTAATTCCTCTCTTGGGTCTTGTAGGCCAGGTTGTTTGCATTCCAATATGACTGGAGAGGGGTTTTGCAGTTAGACCTTGGCCTTTCATTTCACCTGCACATGGTGAAATCTACAGAAGTTTTGCCATTGACTTAAGTGGAATTGGGCCCTTCATTTTCTGTTCAGTCTGATACTTCAAGCTATTTCTATATTGTTCCTAACAAAGGGGGGAAAAGTCCCTGCTCAGTGAAAAAGATGAATATGTCAGAGAAGCAGACTGATGTCATGTGGGCTTTTTGCCAACCCAAATGCTTTTCCTTCTTGTAAGCTTTTTCCACTCTGCTCTTCTTCCTCTCACATTCCATTCCTGATTGATGTGTACAAGTGTTTTTGATTTCCGTGTTATATCAAATGTAATCTTCTTGTGGTCATGTGATATGGCAGCTCAGCTATTTCTGTGATGCCTTTATTCTGGCATGGTTTTTGGTTGATTCCAGACCTCCTCTAACTCAGAGATTTCTGAGACTTCAATTCAAGAAATTATCATTTTATGTTTCCATTGCTCTAAAGACATGACTCTGAAACATCCCCTTCAATCATACCTTCCTATTTTTACAAGCCATTCTAATAGCATTACATTCCCATCTACCCGTGTGGGATTTTTTTTTCAAATGTACCATTTTTAATAGCCATTCACCCTTCATATTTCTTAGCTGTACTCACTGAGAGTATTTCTGTGCTGATAGTTGCAACCTCTGCATTTTATCTAATCTACAGAATCTCTCTCTCCTTTTTTGAATTATGTCAGGATTACAGTCTGTAAGGCCTGGTCTACACTACACGTTTAAACCGAATTTAGCAGCGTTAAACTGATTTAACCCTGCACCCGTCCACACAATGAGGCCCTTTATATCGATATAAAGGGCTCTTTAAACCGATTTCTGTACTCCTCCCTGATGAGAGGAGTAGCACTGAAATCGGTATTGCCATGTCGGATTAGGGTTAGTGTGGCCGCAAATCAACGGTATTGGCCTCGAGGCGGTATCGGCCTCGAGGCGGTATCCCACAGTGCACCACTGTGACCACTCTGGACAGCAATCTGAACTCGGATGCACTGGCCAGGTAGACAGGAAAAGCCCCGCGAACTTTTGAATTTCATTTCCTGTTTGCCCAGCGTGGAGCTCTGATCAGCATGGGTGGCGATGCAGTCCCAAATCCAAAAAGAGCTCCAGCATGGACCGTACGGGAGATACTGGATCTGATCGCTGTATGGGGAGAGAAATCTGTTCTATCAGAGCTCCGTTACAGAAGATGAAATGACAAAGCATTTGAAAAAATCTCCAGGCTATGATAGACAGAGGCCACAGCAGGGACTCAGCACAGTGCTGCGTGAGAAGCGTAACGGAAAGCCAAAGAATCAAATGGACGCTCATGGAGGGAGGGAGGGAGGGAGGGGGTACTGAGGAGTCCAGCTATCCCACAGTCCCCGCAGTCTCCGGAAAGCATTTGCATTCTTGGCTGGGCTCCAAATGCCTGAAGGATTAAAAACATTTTCCTGGGTGTTTCAGGGTGTATGTTGTCAATTTACACTCTTCCCCCCCCCGCCCCAAAAGGGAAAAAAATCATTTCTCACCTTTTTTCAATGTCACCCTATGTCTACTGCATGCTGCTGGTAGACGGGGTGCTGCAGCACTAAACCGCAGCATCCTCTCCTCTTCCCTCCCCAGTGGCAGACAGTACAGTACAAAAGGACTGATAGCCGTCCTCGTCATCATCCTGTGAGTGCTCCTGGCTGGCCTCGGTGAGGTCAGCCGGGGGCGCCTGGGTAAAAATAGGAATGACTCCTGGTCATTCCCAGCAGATGGTACAGAACGGCTGGTAACCATCCTCATCATAGCAACTGGGGCCTAAGCTCCATCAGCTCCCCCTTTCATGTCTAAAGAAAAGATTCTGTACTGCCTGGACTATCATAGCAGCGGGAGGCTGGGCTCCTCTCCCCCTCACTCTTTAATGTCATGCCTGGACTATCATAGCAGCTGGAGGCTTCCTCCCTCTCATTTTATCTCACTAAAAAGTCAGGGTTTCTTATTCCTGCATTCTTTATTACTTCATCACACAAATGGGGGGACACTGCCACGGTAGCTGAGGAGGGTTGGGGGAGGAGGGAAGCAACGGGTGGGGTTGTTGCAGGGGCACCCCCTAGAATGGCATGCAGCTCATCATTTCTGCAGGATCTCTGGGGCTCTGACCCGGAGCGGCTGTGCTCTCTGGTTCTCTAGTACACTTGCCCCATATTCTAGGCAGGACTGACTCTATTTTTAGACAAAACATAAGAAGGGAATGACCCGGGGAGTCATTCCCATTTTTGCCTATGCGCCCCCAGCCGACCTCAGCGAGGCCAGCCAGGAGCACCCATGATAGCAGCAGACTGTACAGAATGACTGATAACCGTCATCTCATCGCCAATTTACAATGGCATGGCAGACGGTGCAATAGGGTTGGTAACCGTCTCTGCTACCTTGCAAAGGCAAATGAATACTGCTGTGTAGCACTGCAGTACCGCATCTGTCAGCAGCATCCAGTACACATACGGTGACAGTGACAAAAGGCAAAATGGGCTCCATGATTGCTATGCTATGGCGTCTGCCAGGGCAATCCAGGGAAAAAGGGCGCGAAATGATTGTCTGCCATTGCTTTCACGGAGGAAGGATTGAGTGACGACATTTACCCAGAATCACCCGCGACACTGTTTTTGCATTGGGATCTCAACCCAGAATTCCAATGGGCAGGGGAGACTGCGGGAACTATGGGATAGCTACCCACAGTGCAACGCTCTGGAAATCGACGCTAGCCTCGGTACATGGACGCACACTGCCGAATTAATGTGCTTAGTGTGGCCGCATGCACTCAACTTTATACAATCTGTTTTACAAAACCGGTTTATGTAAAATTGGAATAATCCTGTAGTGTAGACATACCCTAAGTATCTACATGGGGAACAAATATTTAATAATGAGCTCCTCAGTCTAGCAGAGAAAGGTATAACACAATCCAATGACTGGAAACTGAACGCAGACAAATTCAGACTGGAAATGAACTGTAAATTTTTAACAGTGAAAGTGATTAACCATTGGAACAATTTACCAAGGGTCATGGTGGATTCTCCATCAAGTCTGGCAATTTTTAAATCAAGACTGGATGTTTTTCTAGGAATTATTTTGGAGAAGTTCTATAGCCTGTTTTATACAGGAGATCAGACTAGATCAGGGGTGGGCAAACTTTTTGGCCCGAGGGCCGCATCTGGGTATGGAAATTGTATGGCAGGCCATGAACGCTCACAAAATTGGGGGTTGGGGTGCGGGAGGGGGTGAGGGCTCCGACTGGGGGTGCAGGCTGTGTAGTGGGTCCAGAAATGAGTTCAGTGTGTGGGAAGGGGCTCCGGGCTGGGGCAGGGGTGTGGGGTGGGGAGGGCTCTGGCTGGGGGTGCAGGCTCTGGGGTGGAGCTGGGGATGAGGGTTTGGGGTGCAGGAGGGTGCTCCAGGCTGGGACCAGGGGGTTCAGAGGGCAGGAGGGGGATCAGGGCTGGGGCAGGAGATTGGGGGGTGGGATGGGGTCAGGAGTGCAGGCTCTGCACGGAGCCACAGTACGCGCAGAGCAGGGCAAGCCACTGACCCCGCTCCCCAACTGGAGCACCGGAGTGGGGCAAGCCCTGGATCCTGCCCCCTGGCGGGAGCTTGAGGGCCAAATTAAAATGTCTGAAGGGCCCAATGCAGCCCCCGGGCCATAGTTTGCCCACCCCTGGACTAGATAATCACAATGGCCCTTTCTGGCTTTGGAATCTATTAATTTATGAATCTTATAATGAGTTAAAACTTTTTTCTTTTTCCTAGTATTTTGGCATAGAGCTTTATATTCATTGCTTTCTAGATAATAGCTTTGAAGATTTTTCAATTAATTCAGTTTTGCATTTAGCAATTACTTCAATGAATTTAGCCTCGTTGTGTGCTCATGGAGAACCTGTGAACAAATCATGATTTTCTTAGCTGTAGTCCTGATTTAAATGCCTTTTTGAATTTTTTTTTCACTCTTTGGATTGATGAATAATTTTCCAAACTTGAGCTGTGTTGATTACTTATGATTGGCTAGACAAGTCGCGTGATTTTTTCCTATTCCTTGACTGGATGAGCATAAAACCACTTTCACCAGGACAAATACTGAATTTTTGCTTTGATATTTACTTTCCAGGAGTGTTTGTACCTGCAAATGGAATCACGCAGATCCTTGCAGAAAGTGAAAACAAAAAGGTATGAATCTGAAGCAATTTAATGCATCAAAGAAATATTAATGGAGAATTTTACAAGACGAGGAACTGAGGCACAAAATACACTAAGTAACCTCTCCAAGGTTACACTGGAAATCTGTATCAGAGCCAGGAATTCAGGCCAGATTTCCTAAGTCTCAGTCCAGTAGACTTAGATCTAAGACCATCCTTCCTTTCGTTAAAGGATAGCTGGAAAAAAATCATTTAAAAATGCCTCCATTACATCAAAGATTTAAATCGAATAAAAATATATATAGGATAAATTAAGAGATCTTTTTAATAAATGTATTTTTCAGTGTACCCCACCAAAATGTATTGTATTAAAAAGAGCTCTCCTTAAATGAATGTCTTAAAACAAACAGGAAATTAAAAAGAATGAAATGTTAATGCACTAAGGTATTGGTTTAACTGACTTTTAACTTTACCAGTCTAAATGTGAGGTCTGAGATTGCTTCAAATGTGAATACTTAGTCTTCTAAAGATGTCAGACTGTTAAAATTCAAAGACTGAAGAGAAGGAATATAAGCCAACAAATATGTACTGGCATGCAGAGTAGTTACACCATCCTCCCTTCAAAATCACAGAGACAAAAGCTGAGTTAAAAATAGGTATGAATAAAATAGTACAGCTACATTAAGAACCAGCATCAAATCAAATGTTTCTTCAGATTCAGAAGTGAAACTTTTTAATAAGTAGGCCCAAAATCCTAGAGATATAAACTCTGCCCTGGCATTATGCAGCTCTCCTTTCCTGTCCTAATTCTTTGGTTCTTAAAACCTGCTTCTCTGGGCCATAGGTGTTCAGCTAGTACTCAAAAGGGACAAGAGGCCATTTTTGGAATAAGAGAGCAGACAGTCTGTGCTTAGTGATAGAGGAAAGGGCTGCAGTAGAGAGCCAGGCTATTTGTCAAAGCAATTTACCTCTCTAGGAATCAGGGCCGGCTCAATCTTTTTTGCTGCCTCAAGCGGCGAAGAAAAAAAAAGAAAAAAAAACAAACCTGATTGAGCTGCCCTCAAAGTGCTGCCGCAGAGGAATAGACAGAGTGAAGGGTCTGCCGCCGAAGTGCCGCTGAAGACTAAAGCGGAGCACTTTGAGCTGCCGCCGAAGTGCCGCTGAAGACTAAAGCGGAGCACTTTGAGCTGCCGCCGAAGTGCCGCTGAAGACCAGGACGTGCCACCCCTTTCTATTGGCCGCCCCAGGCACCTGCTTCCTTCGCTGGTGCCTGGAGCCAGCCCTGCTAGGAACGAAAGAACTGCCATATTGGATCAGATCAATGAGTCTTCTAGTCCGGTGTCCTGTCTATAACAGTGATGAGCACCAGATTTTCAGAGGAAGAAACACTCCCAGTAGGCAGTTTTGAGATAACTTGCCCTGTAGGCAGGTATTCACCCAACACCTAATAGTTAGAAGTTGACTTATGCCTCTAAGGTTATATGGCTTATATTACCTCCAACTTTTGTTTTTTTAATATTCACTATAATAATGCTGATTATAATAATGGCTATTCTAGTTATCCAGATAAATACATAATCCTTTTTTGAACCCTGCTCAACTCAGCTTCAGTGCCAGCCAGGAGCAGCTCTAGCTTTTTTGCCGCCCCAAGCATGACAGGCAGGCTGCCTTCGGCAGCACACCTGCGGGAGGTCCGCCAGTCCTGCAGCTTCGGCGTACCCGCCGCCGAATTGCCACCAAATCCACGGGACTGGCGGACCTCCCGCATGCAAGCCGCCGAAGGCAGCCTGACTGCTGCTCACACAGCGACCGACAGGGCACCCCCCACAGCTTGCCACCCCAGACACATGCTTGGAGCACTGGTGCCTGGAGCCGCCGCTGGTGCCAACTTACAGCAATGAGTTTTATGGACTAATTGTGCCATGTGTGAAACAGCACTCCTGTTTTCAGGCTTGAATTTACTATCTTTAAACTTCATTGACTGTAACAATTTCATCTTTTTCTTCTATTATGAAAATATTTGAACAGAAGGGTCTACTCTCCTTTCTCCATATCATTCATTACTGCATACTTATATTATGGCCCATCTCATATGTCTCCTTTCTATGATAAATGGTCCCAATCTTTTTAGTCTCTCTTCTTGAGAGGTTTTCCACAACCCTAATCATTTCACATTATCTTCTCTGAACCTCCCCCTTCTATCTGTCCTGTATCCTTTTTGAGATGGGGTGACCAGAACTGCACACTGTATTCTGGATGAATTCCCTAGCTTGGTTAGTTCCCTCTGAAGTTCCTCCAGGTTTTCTCCAGTGTTGTTTCTCTGCACATTTTGCCTCTTCATTTCTTACCCCCTTTTCCAGATAATTTATAAATATTCCAAATAATACAAGTGCTAGTCTGGAACTTTATGTATATTGTTCCATTTGTTGTTTCCCCTCTCACGTGCCCTCTGTGATTACCTTTTTACCATAAACATCACACAAGCAGTGTGTGTATTGCGCGCGCACACAAAATTCTGGAAGAACTTTATTTACCAGCCTCCTCCTCTCTCTATCACACAAGGCTTTGTGACAGTTTCCTTTAATAATGGATCATTTTAGCGACAGCAGATTTTTCTCTAACACCACATGGGCTGAGCTGAGCCTGAGCTAATAGGGAGGTTGGTATTTGTAGCACAGGATCTTGGTCAGGCACAAATACTTCCACCACTGTCTCCATTGCAAATAAACAGACACACGAGCACCAGGAGAGTAGCTATCCCAGCTCCCACTTCAGTGGCCATTTTCCCAAAAGCAGCAGCAAGGCACCAAGGGGATATCACCTCATTCCCTTGTTTCAGCACAGATAAAAACACTGCCAAAGGCTCTCAGCACATCCTTATTTCATATGTGGTTGCTTTCCACAACCATTTAATTGATTGACTCATCTGTCAAACTCGCTTTACCAATTTGTCGGCTTTCATCCTTCATTGATTTGATCCTTCACTACTATTTTCTGCCACAGTGCTGATCCTTTGATGTTTAATTGCAGTTACCACTTAGTTCATTCCACCCTCTCTTCTCCCACTTAAATTATCCTTGTTATAACCACTTAATTACCTGCTTTATATTTTGCATTTCAAAATCCCACTCAGTTCATGTAATACTGTTTCTTGTCCATGTCTTCTGGAGCCTCTCCTTCCCATATTTAATCATATATTTAAGCACCTACTCCTGCTATCCCTGAGCATGACTGTTTCAGCTGAAGACTTTCTATACAAGAAAGTTGCACAAGTTCAATTTAAATCATCTTTATATCCATTTAGTTAAACTGATGCAGACCCCATGTGGAGATTCGTATATTAGTTTGAGACTGGCTTATTTCTCTTTAGCATAAACTAATGGTTAATCTACTTAAACTAAACTGAAATAAGTCTAATTTAAATGAAAATAGGAGTATCCACACAGCCTTTTGCACTGATTGGTCACTTTTTTAGTTAAAATGATTTAATAATGTAGTGTAGATAAGTCTCTACTTCCCTATTCTCACAAATCATCTTCTCTCTTCAGGTCTATCTCTGTCTCCTCTCTTCCTTACTGCCAGTAATCTGGGTCCCACCCCCCTTCCCACCTTTATATCCATGCCATTGCATATTGCAAACTCATAGCTTTTTGCAATCCATTACCACACCAACCTCTCTGTTAGCATTACAGGTTTTCCCACCTCCCGTTCAATTCATAGTATTTTTCCCAAGCTAAATCTCATTTTATTTCCTACTCAAAGTGTTGGGATATTAGTAATTAATGTATTTTTATTTCTTTGCCTGGCCAGATTGAAGGAAAGAGTAATGATTGTTACCACTCCTTTCAAGGATTTGTCTATACTGGTGGTATTTTGGGAACTTTTTGGATCAAGTCACTTTGTGTGTCTTTTTGATGCACACATGATCTCTTACAGCTTTTTTAAAAAACTATGTTTTATACTGATAATACACAATTACATAGTTTGTCATTTTTCCAAATGGTTAAGTGAAATGGAAAAAACCCCAAAGTGTTGTGGGATCTTTTAGAGGAAATTCTAATTATGGAGGCCCAAGGTCTACGTTGGCACCTCTGATCAAGACAGCATATACACCAGTTGGAAAGAAAGTCTGCACCCAAGTAGCACCAGCAGCACTAGATCGTATTTTTCCGATCTCTTTTTGGCAAAGAAAAAGTGATCTTTCCTTTCAAAGGCACATTATATCATAACTGCATATTGTGAACTAGCTACTAACATTTCCAGGGGAAGTTCAGTGTATTGGTTTCAACTTCTAAAGCCCTAAAAGGCTTTAAAAACTCCCATCTTTTCACATGCTGTATATATATATATCGCTTACTGCAGTGGTCCCCAACGTGGTGTCCGCGTAGTGCCCAGAAGGGGAGAGAAGCCGCGGCCCCGCACCTGCCGGGGACAGTGAACACCGGCGCCCACAGCCCCGGAGTTCTTTGTCCCTGGCAGGCGTGGGGCCGCTGCTTCTCTCCGGCTGGAGCTGCTGGAAGAGGTGCGGGCGGAGGGACTTACTGGCCGCCGCTTCCAGGAGCGCCCATTGGCCTGCAGCAGCGAACTGAGGCCAGTGGGAGCTGCGATCAGCCGGACCTGCGGACGGGGCAAGTAAACAAACTGGCCTGGCTTGCCAGGGGCTTTCCCTACACAAGCGGTGACCCCTGTTTGAGAAACACTGCTGTAAAATAATACACCTACCTCAGAGCAATACGGTGATATAAAATAATCAATGTTTACAAAGCACATTGTGTTCTGCAGGGGGAAGGCACTACAAAACTACAAGTATAATTTTTTTATGGTTAGCCTCACAGAAAAAAACATACACTAGAAATAGTAATTATGGCATCTAGTTAATGAGACAAGATCTAATACTTCTCACTGAGCCAGACAATGGTAAACAATCACCGAGAGCCACTTTCTTCTAACACTTAACATGGAACTTTTATTACAGTAAGGAAAACAGTATTATCCTTTAAGCTATTCTGTCTCTCTCTGCTTCATTGTACAGCCACTGCCACAAATCTTTCCCAGTCCTTGCCTGGCTTCCTACTACAGATGCAAAGAAACTGAACATCTATCCTTGCACACACCAGTCCTCTTCAAAAACAATTGATAAAACAGAAATAGACCAAAGAAAGGGGGACTTCACAACCAGATACTCCTGCAGTACTTTTAGGGCTTGTCTACGTGGTGAGTTAGTACATGGCAATGTAGGGTGTGAATCTACAGCACACTAGCCTGCTGCATAGTAACTTGCTGCATGGATCCCGCTACAGCTCACTAATGGTTCCATAGTGTGCGTTGACGTACTCCCATTTCAAACAGCAGTAGGTCAAAGCGTACTATGGAACCTTTAGTGCACAGTGGCAGGGTCCACATGAGGAGATGGTGCATAGCAAGCTAGTGTTCTGTGTGTCTGAAAGTGGAAAGACATGGCTAAAGAAAATAGCTACCAATATGATTTAGATTTTACTTAGAAGAAATAAGATATTTCCATAAATAAAATACCACATCATCAGAAAAAGAAAAATAAGGCTAGAATGTCATCTGGAGTTTCATGTCTTACCAAAGTTTTAAACTGATTATATAAGATACACCTTTTCCCCTACAGAAAGCCATTCTCCTCTCCTTAGGTCTCCTCCTTCCCTCTTTAAAATAAGTTTCCAAGCACAGAAACAATCACTTAACCATCCTCCAAGGGTAAATTTAAAAGGAAACCATCTGTTTTGCTTGACAATACAACTTTCTGAATGATCATCTGGTGGAAAGCACTTTGTACCATTTATAAACTGTGAAATTTATTCCAGAAAAAAAAAAACATTTTTGATTACAGTTGCTGGCAACCATTTTGCTGAAAAGCAATATTGTTTGTGACACTAGCAGTAAGAAAGCTCAGTTTACTCTTCAAGACTAATGATGTTTTTAAAAATAGAGTAGTTCTGATGATGACATTTATTTTACACCAAGATAAAACCGATTTGATTAGTTCTTACTTTGGACTCCTTTCCAAAAGCAGAGTCTCAGATAATGCCATTTCATAGCAAGTTGGGCCCCCAAGAGCTGTAAGCCCAACAATGCCCGTTTCCATACACAAACTTCAGTTTGAAATGCATGTAACCCTTTACAGGGCTTCCCAACATGGGAACTTTCTGAACACTGCACTGAGAAAAATTGGCAAAATTCCAAAGTGGCTAACTACGTTAATCTAGAACGTTCATCTAGAAACGGCAGTTAATGACTTACTTATATCAGGGTTTTGCACGGTCCCTATCAGTATAATAAATGTATTTCCTCATACTTCAGAAACATTTTTAATAGGCTACTAAGAGTGCTTGGCGCTGTACAAAGCAAGGAAAACGTTTCAGAGTAAGAACCTCATCCCCACTCTGGTGCCTTTTATGAAAGGTTAAAGACCAGAGCAGAACAAAGGGCCTTGTTTCCTCCAGGGCAGGCACTGAGGAAGATAGCCCTAGGCTCTCCTCTGAGGACTCTCAAACAAGCCCTAGTGCTGAAGGTGGGGTTGTGGGCAGAAGGAGGTCAGACTCACAGTGTACAGTGCTACAGAATCTCGCTCCCCACCCCAAGTTTCTACCTCAAGAAGCTTACAATCTAAATTAGACACTGATACCACAGCACTAACATAATATTAAAGATAGATCACAATAATGTAAGTGCATAAAGTATAAGCAGGTAAGTGGTGAAGCTTTCATGCAGTTGGTGATTACTGGTTTATTTAATTTCTCTCTCCCCCTCCCCCCTTCCTTTCTCCTTAGAATTTACATTCCAGGGTGATGGGCCCTACAGAATATTCTATGATAAACAGATTCATTACCCCTCCAGTGTTTGGGGGTCCGGCAGAACTGAGATGCTGTGAAGAGACAATTTGAATGTGGAAAAGGACGTTGCTTATGGGGAAAAGAGAGGGAAGGCATTCCAAGCATGTAGATAGCATGAAAGAAAACATGAAGATGTGAATATAAATGTGATCAAAATAATGTCTAGTATCCCCGTGATGATAATGGTCCATTTCATCAAGTTTTTTGCTTTTTTATCTTCTATACTATCAGTTCTGCATTACCCCTTTTTGTATGAATACTAATCCTTGAGTAGCTTTGTCATACTGAGGATTTTGAACAGCTGTCCAGGGACTTGGTTTTACAGCATAATTTAGGTGAACAGATCAGATTTATTTTCATGTTACCCAAACCTTTATTATACAATGCAAAGAAAAGCAAACAAAATGTGGGTAAAGTTCTGGGCCTGATCTGCTAATGAAAATAAAACTATTGCTGTACAAAGTATCCTCATGCAATCTCATGGAAGCTGCCTCTAGATGGCATACTGGATAAGACTAGAACTATTGTTAAAATAAGAAAACAAGAGAAAATCTTGTATTGATAAAAATCTCTCTTTAAGGACTATGAGTAAACCATGAACAGAAAAATCATTTCTGCGGTCAAATTTTATCAGTGGGCACTACTAAAATCATTCCTGCTGCTCTAAAAACATTAATCTTCTGTGTAAAGCAACAGTCAAAACATTTTAGTTTTTTGAAACTACTTGTAAATGTTGAACAAAAACTCACAGACAGGTTCATGTTGTATTGGGATGGGCAATGGTCACTTTAGTTAAGGTTGCATAAATCTTGCCATTCTGGTTTTCTGTCTTCAGTCGCTCATAACTATCTAACACTTTCCCTCTATGGGCTAAAATTCCAGACTTGACTTGGTCTAAAAGTGATGGTTTTTTAATGTTGAGGGTAAAATGGATTATTTTTTTTTAGTATTAAGAGAATGAAAAAAAACACATTTCCCTGCTTAGTAAACAAAAATCTTTTATGGCTTTTTTAAAAAAAGATCTCTGCAGTCAAAGGGGCTGTGAATAAAAAAAGGCATTTTTTGGGGGGCTTGTTTGTTGAAAATTTTTTTGACCAAGGTCCTTACTGTTATTGACAAACAGGAGGTCATCTAGTCCAACCCCCTGCTTGAAGCAGGACCAATCAATCCTCAGACAGATTTATTGGTTAATTTTGGTTCAGGCTCACTCTTGTCCTGAATCATCTTTTGTACCCAGTTCCATAAATTCTTGCCATCTAATAGATCAGTGTTTCTCAAACTGGGGTTGCCGCTTCTGTAGGGAAAGCCCCTAGCGGGCCGGGCCGGTTTGTTTACCTGCCGCGTCCGCAGGTTTGGCCGATCGTGGCTCCCACTGGCTGCGGTTCACCGCTACAGGCCAATGGGAGCTGCGGGACGCGGCAGCCAGTACGTCCCTTGGCCTGTGCCACTTCCCGCAGCTCCCATGGGCCTGGAGCAGCGAACTGCAGCCAGTGTGAGCCGCGATCGGCCAAACCTGCGGACACGGCAGATAAACAAACCAGCCCGGCCCAGCTGGGGCTTTCCCTACACAAGCAGTGTCCCAAGTTTGAGAAACACTGCACTAATCTACAAGTATTACCCCATTATTGCCCAGCCCACCACCTTTCATTAGCTGAAACCGGAAATGACGGAAGAGGACTGAGAAGCTTATAAAAGTTGAAATAAAACACTGTCTTCCCTTTCCTATCTCCTCCCTTTTGAAGAGTGGTGTCAGGCTGGCCTTTGAGAATCCTGTTAGAAACTGGAACCTCCTGGAGCCCTTAGCAAGTGCGCTCCTTTCCCTCTCTGCTTTTTTCCTACCCTCTTTTAGAAATCATTGCTATCATCTCAACTGGTCCCCTTCTTCTTTTCCCCTGTCATGTCTCAATTGTTTTAATTTTTAAAGAAGTGGCTTTAACAGGAGAGTCTCTTTATTCACCTTTCTTCATTTCATGTTGCTCTTTTACTTAATATTCCCTTCAGTTTTCCTTTAATATTTCATCTCTCATCTTTTCCTTTAATTTTACACTTTACATTCTATATTATTTATTGTCTAACTGCAGCTAACATTAATCTAAATCTAAAAGGTGTTGCTGCAATTAGCAATGACCATTCTGCTCGTGGACAGAAAAATATAGAAACAAAAATATTTGTGATAGGAAGACTGTTTCATTGTTTTGTTTTTGCAATTTATGGCAAGGGTACGTATAACCTTGGTCCCCTTTCTTACTTTCGTACAAATCTAAATAAATCATACTTTCCTACCTCACCGAGACATTGTCAAGATCAATGCATCCAAGATTGTCAGATGTCTCAGCTATTATGGTAGCAGCATCCATATAAGTAACCAAGCTAAATAGATACTACTACTCATACCAGGAGAACTTCACAGAAAAAATAGTCAGTTAGTCTGAGAAGATGTTTTTGTTGCATCCAAGATTGGTTTGCCACTAAACTATTCAACTGGGAATTTGCATGCTGTAATTACAGAAATAACAGTTGAGATGGCTAGCCCTCTAAGCACTATACCATCCTCTCTCTCCACTATAACACCAACAAATGTGATTGCCACAAAAGGTTGTATTAGACAGATGTTATTGACATTATAAGCACTCGCACTGTGCTATATCAGTAAACTATCATTGCATTCTGATACTCATTCAAATTGTAAAATCAATCCCTTATTTCAATGAAGTGATACTTGACGGAAGTAAGAGGAGGAAACAAATATCTGCGAGGTGTCAAACTGATGCCTATATACTCTAAACGAAGGATGATAAATTATCTTTATTATTGACAGTTCATTTGTCTCTCATTCGCTTTCATTCCTTTCTGTTGGGTGTATTTTATCCCAGCTAGAAAGGTTAATTACTTGATTGCTAAAAATCTATTTATGAATGAGTGAAAAAATGGCCAATAAATAAGCTTCTTCCTTGTAAAGAAACGTACTGTGTTGTCAGGATGAATGGTACAAAGAGGGCATTTCTTGACAAGATCACTGTAAATGTACTCTGGATGTAAGTTAAAACAGATCTAAAGAAAGTCTAACAACAGCTGGGGGTTATTTATTCAATGGATTCTCTTCCCATATTTTTCGCACTTTAGTGTAGATGCTTGTGACAACAGTAAAACTGAAAAATACTAGGTTTTTTTGAGAAAGGAAGTGGAGAGGTTTTCAACTGTCAATATCCCTCTTTTTGAAGAGCCTTTGAAGAATGTGATTTATATTGGCCTTTACACTTGTTTTGCTTGCCATAAATTATTGTCATAGACCAGCAAAAACACTTAACTGCCTGGCACATTATTCAGTGTTAGCTATAAATTTCCTGCCTCATTGCCCTGTAGTGAATCCTTCTGGAAGATTTTCCTACTAGAGTAGTTAAGGAAGCTACTACATGATCAATAGCACTCTGGGGTCAATATGCATCATCCATTTTAAACAGTGTATAGCAAAGCTGATCCAGGTCTGGCAATTTTAAGTACATGGATTGGTATTGCACGGAAACATTTTCTCTTCTAAAACTAGTGCCAATCTCTTTGTAACTACAAAAACCAACCCTGAGGGTTTGTACTAAGGGCTTGATCTGACACTCACTGACTTCCATGGAAGCTGGATTGTTATTTGTATTACCATAGTGCCTAGAAGACCTAGTGATGGACCAGGACTCCCACGTACTAGAGCAAAAAAAGACAGTCCTCTGCAATAATGGCTTACAATCTAACATGCAGGGGTGATTGAAACCAAATTTCAAACACCTATATGCATACATTTTCACAGGATTTAGAGTCAGAGTTAAAGGCCAGAATGGACTGCCAGATCATCTAGTCTGACTTCCTGTATACCACAAGCCCCCACCCAACCACACTCACACCAAGCCAACAACCTGAATTAGACCAAAGTATTTACAGCCCTCAGGAGGAGGCTGAACAGTTGTGTGCCCCAGGCAAAGAACAGGAGGGACCAAGGTACACATGTCCAGAGGCCCTTAAATGGCAGGGAATTGATTTGGTGAGATATGCCAACAGGGCCAGCTCTGGGCACCAGCAAACCAAGCACGTGCTTGGGGTGGCACATTTTCAGGGGCGGCATCCTGGCCTTTTTTTTTTTTTTTTTTTGCGCTTCGGGCAGCAAAAGCCTAGAGCTGGCCCTGGCAGCAGCAATGTGTCATGCGCGGGGGGGCACCCTGGGGCCGCTGCGGTTCATGCAATGGGGGAGCAGCACCTGCACCTTGTGGCTGGACCAGGCAGGCTCCGAGCCAGGGATACACAGGCTGGGGACCGCCCCGCGGGGGCACATGGAGCTGCCTGCAGGTGCCACAGGGCAGCCCCCCCCCCCAGCGCCACAGCTGGGGCTGGGCAAAGCTGCCCAGGGACTGCAGCAGGGCAGCCAGAAGCAGCAGTGGAGCCATAGAGTGTGGGGTGCTGCTGTGCGGGGCTCCTGCCCCGGCTCTTCAGCCCCCTGCCGAGGCGGCCCCCCGGCTCTGCCCTCCCAGTTCCTGACTGGTCCTGGAGGCGGGAGCCCCACTGCTTACCCCGACCATGCCAGCGCCGGACCAGCTGGAGGCGAGAGGGGAACGGGCAGAGTCAGCACTGTTGGGGGGGGCGGGAGCCCAGGACTGGGGCGGCAGGGGCTGTGGGTGGAGGGGCAACCAAAACATTTTTTGCTTGGGGCAGCAAAAATCCTAGAGCCAGCCCTGTACCAAGATGATCCTAGCAAGTGACCAACACCACCAGGCTGCAGAGGAAAGCAAAAAACTCTTCAGGTCCCTCCCAACATGACCTGCGGGGGGGGGATTATTTTCTGACCCCAACTATGGTAATCGGTTAGACCCTGAGCCTGTGAACAAGGCCCACCAGAGCCAAGCACCTGAGAAAGAAAATTTTTAGTACTACCTCAGAGTACCGGTCCATTCCATCCAATGTCCCATCTCCAGCTGTAGAAATCTCTGATGTTTCAGAGGAAGGAGACAGACAAATGAAATCGAACACAAATTCCCTTCCTGCTGAAGGATCTATTGAAGCCCTGGAGCATGAGATTTTAGGAACGTAAGACATGAACTGGAATAGACTCCCAGGGCTGCTGAGCCCTGTCCCCACAATATCATGTATAATCCTACCCAGGTTTATCAAGCTCTATCTTAAAACTAGTTAGATTATTTGCCCTCACACTTCCTATTGGGAGGCTGTTCCAGAACCTCACTCCTCTGATGGTTAGAAACCATCTTCTAATTTCCAGCCTAAATTTATTCACGGACAATTTAGATTCATTTGTTCTTGTAACAATATCATCTTTAGCTTAAATAGCTCTTCTTTCATTGTGATCAGCTGAATCAAAATGGTGAAACCACTCATGAAATTTGGATCCAAGGATGTATTCAATCCTTCTCCTCAAGGTCCAGGATTGTTCAGGCCCATGTCTAGCAGATATAAGCAGTGACATCATCATAAAAATCCTTCCACTGGGGGAAAAATAAAAGAAAAAAAGAAAAAGAAATCCATCTAAAGCTGTATATCCTACAAAATCTATGGTGACCAAAGTGGAAGTTGAGGGAGGCTAAGAATATTTGGTATTAATTATCTGAACTATTTATGGTATGCACAAGGTACAGAGGATAACCAACAAGGTGCTGCCAAAGAGGGCAAATGTCATCTAACATGGCTGAGAACATTATTATTAGAATGGTATCAGAGGGGCAGCCGTGTTAGTCTGGTTCTGTAGAAGCAGCAAAGAATCCTGTGGCACCTTATAGACTAACAGACGTTTTGCAGCATGAGCTTTCGTGGGTGAATACCCACTTCTTCGGATGCAAGTATTCACCCACGAAAGCTCATGCTGCAAAACGTCTGTTAGTCTATAAGGTGCCACAGGATTCTTTGCTGCTATTATTAGAATGGAGAGGGAAAGAACTGATAAAACAAGAACTATAGTGGAATCCAGAAGAGGAAACTACAAAAGCTTAGAAGGGCTTTTACTACCTAGAAATCTACTAGCACCTTGGTATGATTGAAATTAGTGCTCTGTAAGTATCTTATTATTAGACAGATACCTTGAGAGGCTGGTCTCTCTTGGGATGGAGTAAATGTGCTAATACAGCAAGATGGTCATATGCACCAGGCACCACTATAGCAGCATAGAGATGAAAGAGTTGTGTGTGTAATGCAATATGATTTACAAAGGATTCAAAGCGATTCTTTCAAACTCCCCTAAAGAATTAATATATTTTCAACTATTATTAGAATGAAAGGCTCAAAATTCATGATTCCTAAAACAAAAATTAATTCACTAGATACTTAATCAGGACAAAAATCAAAATCTTCACTAAATAAGACTATAACCAACATATACAATAGCTACCAAATATCATGTTACCCGCTATAAAGATTGATAAATAAAATTTAAATCCTAACTTCTCCAATCCCCACCCAAGTATGGAGAGCCAGGGGGCACTGACAAAACTGTTGTTTCCCTTTGATTCTAGCTGAAAAGAAGCTAATGGTAGGTTCTCCCGCTCTTCCCCTGAAAGGGAGGGAGAGATGGAAGTGGCAGACCTCTACCTCTTTCTCAATCTGTTCCCCTAGATGGGAAGGGAACCAGCAGGAGGACCTATCTTCCAGTTGAAGAAAAAAAGGCAGATTGTGGTTTCTCAGCTTGGACAATTCTTCTCCTACCAGGTGCTGCACCAATCCACCCACTGGTAGGAAGGCCTGGAGCTCCATAAACTCCCCAGCCAGAAAGGGCTCCTCCTGCTACTGGCATTACAGCCATTCCTACCTGGTATCTCCTCATTTCACCAGTAGTGGCTGAAGGATGGGAGCTGAGCTCCCCTAAAGCCAGGAGAGGAACAAGTCTTCCACTCCCACACACTTTCCCTTACATAACTTCAGCAGTTGTAGCTTGTTGGGCTGATGTCAAGGGACAGGAGTCTGTGAGGTGATTAGCTCAGGAGCATTAGAATACTGGACTGAAACCAAGGCTCAAGGTATTTGTGAGGTTATTGGATTAACACATCCCTAGTTTCCTAGGACTTCGTGAGCTCACTGTCTCAGTAAAATTCCTGCTCTCCCCTCCATTTCCCCACCACCACCACTGGAAAAATAGGGGAAGAGACAAAACACTGAAAATGGGAACAAAACACACTCGCTTATGTATTTATTTCCCACTGGGAATAAGCGAGACCCATGTGGCCATGGAACTTGCTGCTGTTTCTCAAACGTTGAGAGCAGCCTGGAGAGTAGTGTGCCCCACAAGCTGACTTTCAGAGACAACAGACTTAAATTCCTCTCTACTGGCATGGGGGAGTTTGTCCATGAATTTGGAGGCACTGTCCTAATTTAAATAATCATATTTTGCCCATAAAGCCTGATAACTGGCAATCATCATTTGCAAACTGGCTGAAGAGTAGTTTTGGCAGCCAAATAGTCTCTTCAGCTGCTGAGTCTTAGTGGTCCCTGTTGCCTGGTCCTTTCATGTACTGCAGCTGCAACTAAAGGCCAGGGAACAAGATGGCTATGAAATTGCTCAAAACCTGGTGAGAGGGCCAATCTCCTCATTTGGATGTAGGCACTAGGGATGAGGTGTTTAGTTGGTTCTAACACCCTCATTTATCGGTGTCAACAACTGTCCAGGCAGAAAGGTATGTACATCTCCAAGAATTTATGGATTTTTCCTGAACAACTTCCCCAGGTATTTCAAAAGTGTCCGCCATAGAGTGTAACAGCTCCTGGAAGGTCTTGTAATCATTAGTCTGCGCACTTGAAATAAATACTTCCATGTCAAGTGAAGAGAAGGAAATAGGTGCTGGTACAATCTGTTCATCACCCTGCAGATCTTTTCCTCAGAGCCCTGTTCCCGCAGTTATTCGGGAGGAGAATAGCCATTTGAGCTCCCTGCAGTTCTCTTTGATGTCTCAAGGGAGATCTGACCCTAGATGGAACTGCAAAAGCTGGATGTGAGCCCCACAGAGTATGTCTACACTGCAACTAAACACCCATGGCTGGCCTGTGTCAGCTGACTTGGGCTCATGGGGCTTGGGCCAAGGGGCTGTTTAATTGTGGTGTAGACATTTGGGCTTGGGCAGAGCCTGAGTGCTGGAACCCTCCCTCCTCATGGGGTCCCAGAACCTGGGCTCCAGCCTCAGCCCCAATGTCTACATCACAATTAAACAGCCCCTTACCCCCAGCCCCATGAGCCCAAGCCAGCTGACGTGGGCCAACTGCGGGTTTTCAACTGCAGTGTAGACATACCGCATAGGGATCAAATGATAGGAACCTTAGAGAGTGAATCAATGATGCTTCTTTGCTATGCTCAAAGGCTGAAGAGGAAAAAGAGTATTCCTCTTCCAGAGGTGGAGCAACCTCAACTGGGGTCCCAGGTCAAACTTCAGTGTTCACCCTGGTTCTTCAAAGGTGCTTGGCACTATATTAGGAGTAGTGGTGTCTACTGAAGAGGACATCTTCACCACAGATGAGAAGTGGTAAGTCAATTAGTGCTGAGACAGTAAGATCACTTGGCACTGTAAAGGCTTATAATAATGAGAATGGTAGTACCAAGGGCAGGCAAATGGAGACCATGGGTGCTGAAGTTGTGAGTACTGACATCAGGGCCCAAGAACCTTGGAAAGACAAAACAAAGCCTGAGATGGGACCAATGCACAGTGACCAGAGCCTGAAGGCCAGTGGGACCCATCTTGGGCTTTCAGCTACCTTCAGAGAAGCAGGATGAGGAGATCGCTGCCTTTTCTTGCTACAACCCAGTGAGGGTGACCTAGACCTGTTTCTTTTAGTGGAGCGGCATCCTCCCTCCCCAGACCGCTGTTGCTTTACTGGTCTCAGAGGATGGTTTCTTTAAGACATAAGTGAAAGGGTCCACGGGGTCTAGAACCCATATCTGCAGACTCACTGGCAGCTGCCCACATCCACACTGCCATTCAACAACTCCTGCGCAGCAGGGAACAGCAGATTAGCAGTGCCTACTGAGGCCCCAATTTCCCCAGGCCTTATATGGTGTGTCTGGGCCAAATCCATGGAGGCTGTCTGTGCAACTAGACAGACCCTGGCTCACTGCTTACAGTCAGACCCAGCTGTCTTCCTGATATCTCGACTCGCTCCTAGCATTGCCAGGTGTCTGGAACGCCCAGTCAAAAAGGGGCTGTTAAAAGTCCGGTCAGTGGCACAGCGGGACTAAGGCAGGCTTCCTGCCGCCCATGGCTCCCAGAAGCACCCGCCCTTTCCCCAACCTCTTGCCCCAGCCCTGATCCCCCTCCTACCCTCCAAACCCCTTGGTCCCAGCCCAGAGCCCCCTCCAAACCCCTAATCCCTCATCCCCAGCCCCACACAAGAGCCTGCACCCCCAGCCAAAGCCCTCCTCACACCCCCATTCCTCACCTCATCCTGGAGCCCCCTCCCACACCCTGAACCCCTCATTTCTGGCCCCACCCAAGAACCCGCACTCCTAGCCCCTCCCACATCCCAACCCTCTGCCTCAGCCTAGAGCTGCCTCCCATACTACAAATCCCTCAGCTTCACCCCCTATCCCTCCCGCACCCCAAACCCTTTGTCCCTAGCCCCACTCCAGATCCCACACCCCTAGCCAGAGCTCCCACCACCTCCTGCATCCCAACCCACTGCCTCAGGCTGGAGCCCCCTCCCACACCCCGAAGTCCTCATTTCTGGCCCCACCCCAGAGCCCACATCCCCAGCTACAGCCCTCACCCCCTCCCACACCCCAACCCCCTGAGCGAGCCTGGTGAAAATGAGCAAGTGAGTAAGGGTGGGGAGAGCAAACGACAGAGGGAGCAGGGATGCAGTGAGCAGGGGGTGCGGCAGGGGACAGAGCAATAGTGTTCAGTTTTGTGTGAGTAGAAAGTTGGCATCCCTACTCCTGCTTCCTGGGTCCAGAGCCCCCTGACCTCTCAACTCTGCCCTTGCTCCACTAGTCCAACCTCAATGCAGCCACTGGGCTTCTGACTTGGCACAGCTCACCGACTCTAACTACAGCCTGACCCTTCAGTATGACACCAGTGCAGGCTAGAGCTTTAAGCCTTGACATGTGGCCTGCAGCAAGGATCCTGACAATAAATCCCTGAGTTGTGAGTTGTCCCTGAACTCGAGCACTTCTTGAAGAGGTTTATTTGTATCCAGGAGTGGCTGAGACTAAGAGGGGCACATAGATGTCTCCAACAAAAAGAGTTTCAAGCAAGCGGTTCTCGCTTTTTGCATTCTCAAAGAAAGACTGGCAAATGATGTATTTCTCAGAAATGTCCTCCTCACACAGGCACCTCATGTATCCATCATTAAGCAATGCCACTGCATAGCAAGAGAGCCAGTTTTCAAACCTAGGAGAGTTTAGCTCCACCATAAAGACTGAACCCAATACAAGGGAAGTCTCACAAGAAAAAATGCTTTCAAAACAGGTTAAGGGTTTGTTTTGTTTTTTTAAGGAGGTAAAAAGACTAACTACAACTATCTAACTAGTACTAAAACCTCCCTTAGGAACTATTTACACTAAAAAGGTTAGTCACACAGTGAGCAAGAGACACAGACGTTGCTAGAATTCAGATTCATAACCATGGGCAGTAAGAAGGAACGGAGGGACAATTGAGGTCCCCCTGCCCTTTGTGCACTCCCAAGGCCAAGGGCATGAGAAAAACAAGGGCATGGGAAGATCCCCAACAGGCAGTGCTATCCAAAAGAATCTGATCTTGAACACAAAGTGCACATATTCCAAGAGTAGAATATATATGAACAATCAAAGTAGTAAGACTTTTCCTCAACTTTTTTTCAAATAGAAAGAAGTAAAAAGAGAATGTGTGTGAGGGAAACAATTTCCTTTAGATTTTTTACTCTCTCACTAACTCTTTTCCAGTGGTGGGAAAAACAAAAAAGAAGTTTTAAAAGCAAGAGGAACCCCCCCTTTTTCCAAACTTTTTTGCTTCCCTCCTCCACCCATCTTTTCCAGTTTAAAAATATGGGGAAATAACTGCAAACCAAATTTGTATTGTTCTCAGCATGGTAAACCTCAGAGATATGAACACCTCAGGAATGGAGGTTGTTCATAACTCTGAAATGTTCATAACTCTGAACAAAACATTATGGTTGTTCTTTCAAAAGTTTGCAACTGCACATTGATTTAATTCAGCTTTGAAACTCTACTATGCAGAAGAAAAATGCTGCTTTTAACCATCTTAATTTAAATGAAACAAGCACAGAAACTTTTCTTACCTTGTCAATTTTTTTTTAAACTTTCTCTTAATTTTTTTCAGAGTTTACATTTAACACAGTACTGTATTTGCTTACCTCCCCGCTTCCCCCATGTCCGCTGCTGCCTGATTGCATACTTCTGGTTCCAAATTAGGTGGTGTGTGGTTGACTGGTCAGTTCATAACCCTGGTGTTCATAACTCTGAATTTTTTCATTTTACAGTAGAACGTCATTTTGTTTTGAAGTTTATCAAAAAATTTCAAATTAAGATGTTTCACTCAAAAAAAATTGTGGGGGAAAAAAAAAAATCCAGTTTTTCCCTACCAGGTATACTCAAGCACTTTATTTGCTCAGAGTAATTTGTGAACAGTATTTTTATAGACAAAAAATAAAAATTTAGGTAAATGTAATAATTCCTCATATAAATCCGAAAATTTATTTATTCATGTTCAAAAGACCAAATTGGAGGAAAAATAACAGCAATGAATACTTTATCTGGTTGTGGTAAGGGGAAATGGCAAACAGTGCAACAGGTTGTATTAGTGGAGGGAAAGAACCCCAAAGCAAGAGATGGTACAGAGAACCTTTTGAAAACTAGGTAATTCTCTGACAGATAATTGACATAAGGCAGTTGATTAATTTCTAGGGTGTGGCAGTAGGTAGTGGCAGGGTTTTCTGCTACTGTGAAACAGAAGAGCTCAGGACTGACACCACTCCAGAGGCCCAACCAGTCCTCCTTCCCTGCTTCCGGCAACTCTTCTTCAGCCGCTTGCATCCACTCCCACTTTGATCATGTTGTTCCATTAATACTTGGAATGTAATGCTGGAAAAGAATTGTGAAGGAAGCCAGAAGCAAGGAGGTAGCTGGGAAGAATTAGTGAATGAGCTGGAGGACTACAGGGAGGAGGACCGTTTGGTACTTTTGAGGGGCTGAGGAAGATACTATGGGAGGGGCCTCATTTTGTTGCTAAAAGGGAGCAGGTGGTCTGAGGGAGGCAACATCTTTTTATTTATATAGCTCTTAAAACAACACATGAATCAAAAACAGATTTGTATTCTATTCGGGTTCTTATATTGACCTCCTCACTATAGTATCTCTGCACTGCATTGCAAGATTTGACTAATACCTACCACATGGAACACATTTTCTCTCAATCTCCTCCCCAGGCCCAGGGGGAGAACTGTGAGAGAGGGTTGCTGCTGTTGTTTTAATAATGTTTGTATATACACCTGTGAAACTTGGGGTTCAGACCAGACCAGTAAGGGGTTGCATTACCACTTGCCCTGCAGTTCTGGGTAACTTAAACATTATGCTGCTATGGTTTACAGCCTGACACCATCAGCCAGCCTACAGGCATGCAGGTCACACCCTGCTTTCCACTGCCCAGTTACTTTTTGTAGAATGACCCCAACAGACTCTCAGTTCCAAATTTCCATAGAACCATCTGCCCTGCAATGTCCAGCCCTCATACTGACCATTCACAGAAGTTCTGCTCTTTTAAAGAGAGTCAGTACACTACAGATTATTATCTTGACCTGGATAAAACACATCCTTCCCTTCAAACCCAGCACTGAGTTGGGTTATAATAAAAATAAAACAAGTTTATTAACAAAAGATACCAAGTAGAAGGAATAGATAGAAATGGTTACAAACAAATACAAGTAAAAACCATTTCTAAAACTCAACTTAATCTGCTACAGTTCTTGTTCAAGATGGCTTCCCTACTGTCAGCAACTTCCCCAGCGTGACCAGCTATTCCAGCCAGGATCCATCCTTACAGCATCAAAATGCTGGTGTCTTTCATCACTCAAGAGATGGATACTCCAAAGTCATTCAGCAATTCCTTATATTCCCAAAGTTTATCTTTGACTTAAAAGTCAGGAAGCCCTGCTGGGGACTCAGCTTGGCTCTGTTTTCTGTGTCTTCCAAGGAGCCAAATGCCATGTTCATTTTACAGTCACTGATTTTACAATACAAATGGTTTCCTGTAGTCTCCAATGCAAATGAATAGTCAATTCTCCATGTTCCTGGTAACGCCTAGCTCAATTTGCCACTAAGCCAGAGCTGTTTGCCTTCCTGGGTGTCTGGAAAAAAATTGTTTGCCTCCTTTGTCTGTTTACAGTCTCCAAAACATAATATTGGAGAGTATCCATAATTTCACCTACAGCACTGTTACAAACATTTCACAGTGATATTAATAACCAGTGTGGTGTTAGTTTTCAAATGATATATACTACCTGACACCTTTTAAATAAATATCAGGACAACAGTGCGTGAGTTGTATCGAGCTGGTCAGGCCAGCTGAGTTTTACTGTTACAAGCAGGGGGCCCTTTGCTATCTGGCATTGGGGTGCTCTCAGGTCACACTACCATGTTATACATTTTAATTACTGAAGGCCAGGTCAAAAAATGTGGACCTTGGACTAAGAGGTAGGAGGGTTCAACCTGTTCTTAGATCCTGTCAAATTTTGGTGCAGAGTCTTGGACTAGTCCCCACGAAAGCACCATCTCTTACACAGACCAGTTTTACCCTTACAATAGATAGTTCCTTTGTGTATGAGATGCAGTGTTGTCAACTGTGGTCCTCATCCTGAAGCTATAAGTGATTTTTTAAGATACCGTGGGCCCAGGTTATGGAATGTCCTGAAGACAAGGACCAAGACCTTGAATTTGACTCTATATTCTTTAGGGAGCCATTATAATAAGGCTTAACAAAAATAAAACCCTCTTTTACCCACTTCCCCCCCCAAAAAGGAGACACTGGATCAGATCCTAAGCAGGTATAAACTGGCACAGCTCCAATGACTTCAAAGAGAAGTTCCAACCACCTTTCTGGCAGCCTATAAAAACTTATACTTACGGTTAGGTAAGGATGGCTAGGCATCAGGTTTCTTCCCAGATGCTGTGATTAACTCTTCAACATCTATATGAAGCGGAAAGCATACATCAGGCTTCTGGCTGAATTTAAGACATGTTTCTTGCCTCAGACAAGCATCTGATAGATTACACCGGGGTCGACACCTTTCAGAAGCGATGTGCCGAGTCTTCATTTATTCACTCTGATTTAAGGTTTCGCGTGCCAGTAATACATTTTAATGTTTTTAGAAGGTCTCTTTTTATAAGTCTATAATATATAACTAAACTATTGTGGTATGTAAAGTAAATAAGGTTTTTAAAATGTTTAAGAAGCTTCATTTAAAATTAAATTAAAATGCAGAGCCCCCTGGACTGATGGCCAGGACCCGGACAGTGTGAGTGCCACTGAAAATCAGCTCATGTGCGGCCTTTGGCGCACGTGCCATAGGTTGCCTACCCCTGGATTACGCTGTCTTTCCTAGTGCCTTAATATTCTCCAAGGGAAATTGTTTGGCATATTCCTCAGCCAGGACTCCAGGTTTTTACTAACAATTTCAGAATCAAAGTCCCTGTCCAGAAAGTGAGTCCCTTCCTCTAAGCTACAAAGGGCACAGGGCCTACAAGAGGGGTGAGCCTGCGCTGCCCCTTTGGATATGCCTGCGCTGCCTCCCAATAATAACTGCAATGAGGGCAGAAAAGAACTTGGAGCCAGCTATGGAATATGATCCAAGCAACTTCCAGGCTCCCCAATCTCGCCCTGCCTTGATGGAGAAGGGGGAAAAGAGAATAGGGTAGAGAGTTGCTGGGAAGAGCACTGGGCTGATGCTGAGTAAACGAGGAGGAGGAGAGATCCCTCTTGCAGCCTTGACTTCTTGGAAGACTTAAGTTCTGCTGGGGATGGGAATCCTCACCCCCCACCATATTTCTCAAAGTAACAGGCCTGACAAGAAGCCCAACAGGTGATCACTTTTGGGGGTGCAGAACATTGGAAATGTTGCTCCCCTAAGGCAGAGGAAAGCATATATTGCCCAAGGAAGAAAATCTGGCACAAAGATAGAAGGGGCCAAGCTCCAGAGCCCTTTGGAATGGTTTGAATCGCCTTTGGAGTTAGCAGGAAATGAGATACAGCCTAAGTGTCTCAGACTGAAGAAGAGACTAGGAGCTAGAAAATGACAGTAAAAATGATATTGTGGGGCTTCATGTTTATTTTATCTCAAGTATTTTCATTTCAAATTTGCTTATTTAACAAGTGAGATGATGGGATTTCTAAATGCCAGTTCTGCAGACTTGGGATCTGAAAGTCAAGCTATGCTCTTTTTGACTGACATCACCATCAGTAGTAAAGATTGAACATGCCAAGTTGCAGCTGTACAGCCCCATTATATTCTGTGGGCATGCACAGGTGTAACTAATGGCAGAAATTTCTTTTGCAATTGGAATTTAGTTAATTTGTTTGATGATGCACAAAGCAGAGTGGGAGAGCGGTTTAAGCAACTGAGCACTGGGCTGTCAGCCAGCTTCCCCGGGCGCTAACTTTGGCACTGGAACTAATTTGTTGCATGGCATTGGGCAAATCATTTAACTACTCTATCTCAGTTTCCCATTCTGTAAAATGCATCTTTCCTGGGGAGCTCCAAGTGTTACATTTTCAAAATGGTGTACTAATAGCTAAAGTGCTAAGCAGTAGTGTTCTTATTGCCTTAAATACTAATCAAATATTGGTAAATGTTAACATTTCAGAAGTGATACTATCAACAATAGTCAAAAAAATTTGAAAACCTTAATTGGAAATGTATTTCTTAATTCACCGGTTCTACTATTCTTTATCATCGTCTATCAGTAATGCCTAAATGTTATAATGGGCCTGTAAGATGATGTGTTCAAGGAGAATACTAAGCCTTTCACATTGCAGTAGGACAAACCACAAAAAAGGAAGGAAACTGAGTTGTCTGCTGGGAGACTTCTTGTGGTTTTAGAGCCTTTTAATGTGATAAATAAAAAATCCTTGCCTCAAGTGAATCTGTAGCAATTCATTATTACAAATACTACTAAATGATGTAAGCTTAAGTTCAAGCAACAGAAAATGACCAAGCTCTACTTTAAACTAAGCAGAATTCTCAAACACTATTGAATAATGGAGATCAGCAGTTTTTTTCCTTAACCTTTTTTTTTTTTTTTTAGTACTCACTAAAAAGTTAGATATTGGTAACAGATATTCTAAACTCTCACAGCACCTTACAGACTTTTGCATAAGATGTGTGAGATCTCTTCACCCACAAAATCACAGCTATCTTCAGAACACACAGTAATGATAGGGGTTTACATGAGACTTTGAATGCCTCTGCTATACACTCCTTTATTCCTCAGTAGGCTCTGTTCACATCCAATTTATACATTTCTACATTATCAAGAGACTGTTTCTATTCGCACCACAAAGAATCTTATGTTCTTTTGAAAATAACTGTCTCCAAAGAACTGGGTGGAGGATATGGACTACTGCACCTTCATATTCCGATGGTACACAGGGTCTTGTGGATAGCATTTCTTTATTTTAATTTACTTTGGGCAAAGGATAAACTTGTCCCAGGTACAGTAATTGAGTTCTATTGAATATCTTTCCCTGACTATCTCAACTACTCATTTTCTGAGGTGGTTCAATCACAGGTAAGGGTCAACCCTGAAAAGCATCCTGTGGCAGGAGAAGGGCTATAATTTGCCCAGACTTGTGAAATGTAAAATCAAGAGATGCTTTGGGGGTGGGATATTTTCCCAAAGAATCCCAGCCTTAGCCTTCCAACTCTCAGGAAAGGGAGCAATGGCCTCCTCATAACATGTAAACTCTGTGCTGGAATCTGGAGAAGCAGCAGCTTCACAAGGAATGCCTGCTGAGATAATGTAGTTTGAAGATTCTTTCACTGGATGGAGGGAGGACTTTTGCCCTTGTCTGAAGTCTCAGTGGCTGCTTTGTCTCTATGCTCCCCAAAGTGCTTACCAACAGAATATTTGGAAGGATATATGATGCTAGCCTGCAATTCCAATTTCTTCAGATGGAGCCATAGTTGCCCCTTCAACATATCTTTGGACGTTTTCAACATACAACAAATCAGAGCCAGGGGAAGCATCAGTCCTGAAAAAGCTGTTGGAGAAATCTTTAAAGTAAATTTTATACAGGGTAGGTATGGGGTGGTTTGGGGTTTTGGTTTTTTTTTGTATGTGCTCACAATGGCCTCCCATGTAAGACTTCACAGTTAGACACTACAGCTAATACTCTTAGTGCTGAGGCTGTGGTGTCTAAATTTAGTCTGAGTGATGTCGTATTCTCCGGTTTGTGAGTTGGCAGGAATACTATCTCCACTGGCATAACTATGACCTTTTTACTAAGGAGTCTGGAGTAAGCTTAACATTAAGCAGAGTAATGAAGACATTTGAGTCCTTAGGAATACATAGGTCTTGATAGGGAATTCCCACTCCATCTTAATCCCATCCTTATAAACCAAGAAAGAAGGAATTACACAGCCCTTCAACCTTGCAAGGTTCTTTATTTCATTTTAATTTGGAGGGAGGAAGAATTGATGTTTCATTTTCTAAAACTAAAAGCACCTGAGAAGTTAGTGCTTTATTTGTGCTTAATTCTGGGAAAACTTAATTCAGAGTCCAGAGTATTTCACTGTAAATCACAGATTTAGAGATTTCTCTGCATCAGAGGAACTGCATAGGAGACTCAGGAGAGATTTTAAGAATGTGTTAAAGAGCTGATTGTCAGCAATATCCTACACCAGTCCATGGGCGAAACCCCCGAGAAGTGGGAAAGGAGCCCTGTGAGGGGAGAGTATGTTACCAGGGAGACTGAAAGTGCAAGCTGCAGACACCTATCCTGCATGTCTCCCTAAGGAAAACAGTGCCCACTTTATGACCTCCTGCAGCTGGCACAGAGTCTCCCAGCTCAGACAGACTCACGCTACCATGCTGAAAATACCCATGTGGGCATTCCAACGCAGGCTCTCAAGCCCATCCAACCCCATACACTTGCGAGTCTAAGCTCCAGCCTTATAGCCAGAACATCCACTGGTATTTTTAACACACTAGCTCAAGCCCTGCTAGCACAAGTGGGCACCCATGCTGGGAGGCTTGCTCTCAGCTACAATGTAGGACAAGCCTCTAGAGCCTTGAAGGCAGGTCCATCTCTCAGAGAAGGGAGATCTGAATCACTTCATCCCCATGCTTCCTGCTGCTGGGTCTGTGCTGAGTGGAGACTGCACTGAATGAGGCATGAGCCAGAGACATTGGTGACAAAGGACTCAATGGTATCAGAAAGATTGCAGGCAGCTCAGGCTTTTCAGGTAAAACAACTAGTGGGAAAGGGGTGATGCTTTGCGACCTTCTCAACCTTGTGGGCGAAGATGTTGCCTACATTCTGGCTGGGAACAGGAATTACTTCCCTCCAAGTTGCTTGGGGGTGTGGGAAAAAGAAATTGCCTTCCCCCAGGATTCAAGCTGTGGGAATAGGGGTCCTATGCCTGAGGGAGAGGCAGTGTGTGTGAGGGAGTGCTTAGAAAAATTTACCCCAGCTCTAGTAGTAGTGTCCATCTTTAAAAAAGGGATGGAGGAGAACCCGGGGAACTACAGATCAGTCAGACTCACCTCAGTCCCTGGAAAAATCATGGAGCAGGTCCTCAAGGAATCCATTTGAAGCACTTGGAGGAGAGGAAGGTAATCAGGAACAGTCAACATGGATTCACCAAGGGCAAGTCATGCCTGACCAAACTGACTGCCTTCTATGGTGAGACAACTGGCTCTGTGGACATGAGGAAAGCGGTGGACATGATATATCCTGACTTTACGCAAAGCTTTTGATAGGGTGTCCCACAGTATTTGTGCCAGCAAGTGCATTGGATGAATGGACTATAAGGTGGATAGAAAGCTGGCTAGATTGTCGGGCTCAATGGGTAGTGACCAATGGCTCCATGTCTAGTTGGCAGCCGGTATCAAGTGGAGTGCCCCAGGGGTTAGTCCTGGGGCCAGTTTTAACATCTTTATTAATGATCTGAACAATGGGATAGATTGCACCCTCAGCAAGTTCATGGACAACACCAAGCTGGGGGGAGAGGTAGATACGCTGGAGGTAGGGATAGGGTCCAGAGTGACCTAGACAAATTGGAGGATTGGGCCAAAATAAATCTGATGAGGTTCAACAAGGACAAGTGCAGAGTCCTGCACTTAGGACGGAAGAATCCCATGCATGGCTACAGACTGAGGAGTGACTGGCTAAGCAGCAGTTCTGCAGAAGAGGACCTGGGGATTACAGTGGATGAGAAGTTGGATATCAGTCAGCAGTGTGCCCTTGTTGCCAAGAAGGCTAACGGCCTATTGGGCTGCATTAGTAGGAGCACTGCCAGCAGATTGAGGGAAGTGATTATTCCCCTCTATTCAGCATTGGTGAGGCCACATCTGGAGCATAGCATCCAGTTTTGAAACCCCCCACTACAGAAAGGATGTGGACAAATTGGAGAGTGTCCAACAGAGGGCAATGAAAATGATCAGGGGTCTGGGGCATATGACTTATGAGGAGAGGCTGAGGGAACTGGGCTTGTTTAGTCTGCAGAAGAGTGACGGTGGATTTGATAGCAGCCTTCAACTACCTGAAGGGGGATTTCAAAGAGGATGGAGTTTGGCTGTTCTCAGTGATGGCAGATGACAGAACAAGGAGCAATGGTCTCAAGTTGCAGAGGGGAGGTCTAGGTTGGATATTAGGAAACACTATTTCATTATAAGGGTGGTGAAGCACTGGAATGTGTTACCTAGGGAGGTGGTGGAATCGTCATCCTTAGAGGTTTTTAAGGCCTGGCTTGACAAAGACCTGGGTGGGATCATTTAGTTGGGGATTGGTCCTGCGTTGAGCAGCGGGTTGGACTAGATGACCTCCTGAGGTCTCTTCCAACCCTAATCTTCGCTGACTCTATGCCAATGATTCTTGCCTGTTCTCAATGAAGGGAGATTCCATGCAGCCTGCTCAACTGTCTCAGAGTGGACTTCACCACACACTAGTTGCCAGTCAAGTTCCTGTGGAGAGGAGAGGTGAGGTACTATGCATTGCACCCTCCCCAAAAAGCCAAAGTCATTTCTAACTTATGCATTTATTTACTGAGGTTAGCAGTTTTGAGGAAGAAAACCTCAAAGCTAATGAAAAAACAGACATTTAGTTAAAAATCTTTTTAAAATCCTCTGAAAGTTCTATTACAAGGTGTTTGCTGTGTGCACTGCTTGGAGCTGGGGAGCGCCTCCTGAGGTGCAGAGCTAAAATCTGGTCTGCCCCCAGATATCATGGGAGATAGGGAATGGCCCAATGAGAAGGGTGTCAGATATAGAGAGGAGCAAGAATAGAAGAAACCTCCAAGGTACTGTACTGAGGTATCTCACAGTGTTGTCCTAGTTAAACTGGACCAATATTGTCTGTCAATTTGAGGCATATGGAAAAATTTCTAGTGGCTACTCTGAGATTCACAAATGACTGACTGGCCCATCATACAATTGGCTGTTTTGGATTCCCAGATTTTTGTTTAAAGAGCTGATTTTCTTTGTTCACTTCAATACAAATACCACTTCCTTTGGAAAAGATTTGTTGTACTGTGCAAGTAACATACTTCTGATTGTCTGATAAGCAAGAAGTTATTAGCTCATATTTTCCAACAATAACTTTGACTGTTTTTTTCTTGTTGCTCAGACTGGAACACAGTAATCTTCAAGCTGCTCTTAGATGTGTGTGTCAGGCAGATTTGTTTCCTATTTGAGCTCAGCAGCCTTACATTCTGATAGCCATTGTAATTACTTAGCCAGGATGACTTGCAAAAGTGTGTTAATGTTTCCTGAATTTTCATCAGGAAGGGAATTACTTGTGATGACCCAGAAGTCCAGTATCATATAGGATGCCCTACACTGGATCCACAAACTGTCACAGAACCTATTTCAGAATACATACATAAATCTATGCATATAAATTAATAGATTTTCTGTCCTTTCTACTCCATTGCTACTGCTCTAACAAAGGTTTCCAATTACCTATTCATAGTTAGCCACACCTCCATGCTCATCCTCAATCTTTCTACAGGCTTTAGTAGTTGATGACTCTCTTCAAATCCCTTCACTAGATCTCCCAGGATCAATCTAATTAAACCTCTGATTCTCATTTTCAAGATCTACACAATTCCACTCTACCCTAATCTCTTACCTGATTCCTTGTTTTATTGCCTCTCAACCCTATCACTCCACCAACTATACCAGCCTCACCCACAGCTTCCCCCCTCCACACCTTCATACCCTCCAGATTTGCCCACTACACATAGATTCTCTCTTTAATTCAATTGTGCTAGGCCCTAACCCACCCCCAATTCAAAGCTCTCCTAATGACCCATTTCTTTTCTGAGACCCATGAGCACAAATCCAGATGAGTTGGATTGTTCTCTCTACACCACCTTTAGAAAAGTGGGAGTTGTAGTTTATATTTGTATGTACATCTTTCTCTAGCTTGCTCAGCGTATTACATCTGTATTTGTCATTCAGCTCTCTAGGGCAGGTACTGTGTTTGTGTCTTATGCAGTCTTGTCCATATTAGTACTTCATAATAAATCTATGTACAATATTATTCGTTCTAGAAATCACATATAATCTTAGATTGGGTGTGGGGGGGTCCTGCATATTTGATACCACTATCTTGGAGAAATGCTATGGAAATTAAACAAATGCCCTAAGCAGGTTAATAAAAAAAGTTGGAAAAAATCAGGAAATTAAAGGTAATCATCAGGTGGACAATAAAACCCAATTTCTAAAGATCATTAGAAATTGCTTGATATACCCAACAATGGGGTGATTCAACAGGACCCAATCAAACAACGGTGTGCACAGAACACCTATAATCCTAATAGAGCATATATGTATGTGTGTTTGCCTGGCAACCATAATATTCTGTAGAATTCTAATATTCTGATGTGCACCTCTACATCAGGATATATCTTACCACACTGACATGCTGAATCATATATAAGAAACTGGTGATACTGATCTTATAAATTTTGCATGCAAGCTAAATTTATAATCATATACAATTTCACTTTATGAGTTATCTGGTTATTTTGGAAATGTAGATATTTCCATGCTATCTCAAAGTGTTGTACCACATTCTGATTAAAATAATAGCATTATGCAAAATCAATACAACACATATTAAATGGATTAAAAACCAGCTAACCAATATATCTCAATGTAACGGTTAATGGGGAAATCAATAACAATTGAAAGTGTTTCTAGAGAGATTCAATAGGGTTGGCTTTCAGCTCAAAAGTTATTTCAGTGTTTTTATCCGTTATCTGGAAGAAGATATGATCATTGCTGATAAAGTTTGCAAACCACACAAAAATTGGTGGTGTCGTAAATAAAAAGGACAGGTCACTTCTACAGATCTGGGTTGCTTTGTAAACCAGGAACATTCAAACATCATACATTTAAAAAATTGTCAAATGCAAAGCCACACTCTAGTAAAGAATATAAGGTCATACTTACAGGATGGTTGACTGCATCCTGGAAAGCAGCAAATCTGAAAATAACTTAGGCGTCATTGTGGATAACCAACTAAACAGTTTCCAGTGCAATGCTGTGGCTAAAAAGCCTAAAATGCAGTCCTTGGATGGATAAACAGGAATAGGTATAAACAGATAGGAGTAAAGTGATATTACCTCTGTATATGGCATTATTAAGACCATTACTGGAACACTGTGTCTAGTTTTGGTATCCACACTTTAAAATGGATGTTAAAAATTGAAGAAAGTTCAGAGAAGAGCCACATGAATAATTTGAGGTCTGGAAAACATGCTTTGCAGATAGAGACTTAAGGGGCCTGATCAAGGCAGCTTATTAAAGAGAAGGTTAAGAAGTGACTTGCTCACTCTTTACAGGGAAGATGTCTGAAACTATACGGCTCTAACCTAGTAAGCAAAGGCATAACAATATCCCAATACTGGAAGCTGAAGCTTGATACATTTAAACTGGGAGCCAGGGGAATAATTTTTAAGTGTGGATAATTAACCACTGAACTTCTTACCAAGAGATGATGTAGATTCTCCATTTCTTGAAACCTCTAAATCAAGACCGGATGTTTTTCTAAAACGTATGTGCTAACTCAACCAAATGATATGGGCTTGATGCAGGAAGTACCAGGTAAAATTCTATGCCCAGTGTTATGTAGGAGGTCAGACTAGATCATTATAATGGCCCGTCTGGCCTTGAAATCTATCAATTGATTATAATAGTAGGAACTCTAAAGTGCATGTAAGACGATCTCTGTAATATTCTGAAACTAGTGGATGAGAATACAAACAATTCTGAAACTAAAAACAATATTATATGTCAATTGGAATCAAGCAGGATCAAAATGCGTCAGTGTTTATACATCGATGACATATACCTTGCTGTTTCAATTAAAAACTCAAAATGATCTGTTATGCCTCCAACTTTTACTTCTGTAATTTTTTTAAAAGTCTGTGTCAATGTATCTAATATTTACATATTTTACTATAGTTATACCTACCAAACCAAGGTTTGGAGTAGGTTAATTGCATAGGAAGATATTACTATGTTTACATTTTTCTCTTAAATTACTTTTTTAAAAAGCACAGTAAAGAGTCTGAGGACAAATTATTCAACTGTTTATCATACATAAGACTGCATGACTATAATACAAAGGGCTTGTCTTTTTCATTTAACGTTACAATATACACAGCAAGTCTGGACTAGATCTTACAATCTGAACACAGGTATTTAACCTTTTCCATGCTGTTTATGTTTACAATGCACAGAAGTCCTGTAACCAAACTGTGTAGTAAAGCACACAAAACTGGACTGTAACATAACACAGTATGCAGAAGCATTGGATTTTATGATTTTTCTTGATGTAAATATTTTTTAAACGGCTTTAATTTTTGGTGCTTGCTAAAGTGTGGCAACCAACACAGGAAAAATTACCCATATTTTATATTACCCTTATATTTCTAGACAGCAGTAAGTACTGGATTCCTTTTTATATTGCTAAACTCAGTGCTGTTTCTAAGATGACAGCATTTCAATTGCTGTAAACTTTTCTGAACTACTGAGTTCAAAAATACTTTAATTCACAGGCTTGACATGTCAATACAAAAGAAATATGGATCCCGTGATAGAAAAATTGTGATTTACAAAAACTGATAACCCCCAAGTACTCATTTGCATTTATACAGTATTCAGCTGCTGTGTTGCCATTGTTAAGTATAACAAAAAAAAAAAACTTTTGTTCAAGAAAACCTGACCTAGCCAGCCACATGGAATTGACCAATATAAGGATGCAATATTCTTCTGCTGAACTACGTTTTTAAAGGGCTTACTGGCAGAGGTAGATCACTGCTTCTGTAATATCTAATGGGCAAACAATGTTCTGGGATGGGTAATTGCTGAATTACCCTTATTTTTCACTTTAATTCACTGAGTTTTTATTCATAATATTTATAAATCTTTATGTGGGCCCATAAATTTAGCAACTGCCAATCTGACTGTGTTATATTAAGGCAGCATAACCCAAAAATTAGGCACCTGTTAAATACAGCCTGCTAACTTCAGGTCTCTCATGAGCTTTTTGCTTTACTCATACTATTGTTTTGGACCTGTTCATGCAATCAAGGTCTTGCCTTCAAGTTTACATTTATGTTAATAAGGAATACAAGAATCAACTGCTGGTTTCATAGCTTCTGGATCTAGTGTACCTTTTACCTTCAGAAGCCTGAACACATTTATAATGTAACAGATGTTATAGTCTTGAATTAGATGTCAATCTATTATGTTCAGTACACAGATTGCTGTAAATGTATTGGCTATGAATTCAACAACAGTTCCAGTTTTGTTTAAGCAATAGTACAGCCATAATTTTCAACTGACATTTAAAAATGGTCTAATTACACCTTGTGTCAAAGTGCAGAACTGCTACATTATTGGTTACAGACATCTATGTGCTATAAAAACAGCTTTGGTACAATAAATTATCAAAAAAGAAAATAAATTTTTGTAAAATTCACAGCATAATTGTGAGGCAAAAAAGCAGTCACATAAAATTCTGCATTTTTTTAAAATGTTCAGAATGAACAGAAGACATCTTTGTGCAGACGTAATGGTGGAGAAACCACGTGCCGAGAAAAAGCAAAAGAAAAAAGTAAAAAAGCAGGAAGGGACACAGTTGTAGCTATTTCCATCAAACGCAAACCACTACTTCTGTGACCTTCAACCAATAAGGAAGTCAACTTTATGACACACGCAAAGTGACCTTGCAATACCTTACAATAAGTGGGTCACAAAAGTCTATTTTAAAAGAAAGGCCTCTTGAATTACCCATTCTCTGTTTTCAGCATTAAGGACTGTCTGCAAAAGCATGTCCAAAAGTGATTGCATCTGAAATGGTAGGCTCTTCTAATTTAAGAGTCCAAATCCATAAGGCCAAAGGTTATCCCAAAGACCACCACTTAAGACCTCCCCAAGACTGGCCAGGACCAACCTGTTGATTGCTTCTCCGTGCACCTTAGTTATGAGACCAGTCATATTCCAATACTAGCTGACTGTCGTCTCTAAAATATGAGACACACAGAATCCCATTATAATTGCTGCTTTGATCCTCAGTAGATTCAGATAAGGAGAGTTCTGATCACCGCCACTTAGCATGCTTAATGTGCCTTACAAACTCCTTTACAACTGTCCCTTTTTACAGCTGAATATTATATATAGTGTAATCTGAAGGTCCCTCTTCCTTACAGTACTGCATTTCTGTGCCCATGTGTATTTGGGGAACTTAAAAAACCCATATTACTCAATCCCTCCCCACTAACCTCAAAGGGTCCTTTTATGTAAATCATGTGCAGTGCCTTTAAAAAAAATAATTTGCAACTAAGACCAACATTTGAACACTAACCCCCGTTGAATGAGACAAAAAAAAAATCTATGACTAGGTTGTGGCAAGTTAAAATGGGAGGAAGGGGGAAGCAAAAGGTGAGACAACACCTCTAAGCTATCCATTAAGGTGGGTTTGGACATGGCTCTTAAAAAACTTTCATTGTCCCTTTGCAATCTTTTCAAGTTTAAAAAAATAGTCAGCTTTGCCCTCCTGTAGCGGTTCAGTGAGTTTATCTCCTCCTGATTCAAGCAGCTTTGCACTTTGTTTTTGGAAAAACACCACTTCTATAAAAACACACAAGAAACAAACTTAGTTTCAGTTTAGTCACGAGCTAGCCACAGGACTTTGCTGAACACAAACTCCTGTCATGGGAGACTCTTCTCTATCAATTCCTTGCCTCATTGCAAGGTGTCCTTCAGTCATGTAATGAGCAGGACCTGTATTAGCAGAAAACTGGTATGTTGGATGTCCAGCTATGCCAGTCTCTTGGCGCGGATTAGAATAGACTGTTAAATTCATGTCTATAGCTCCATTTTGTCCGAAGTCCAAGGTATTAGCAGCCACTGGGCGGTTCTGATAGGCTTGATTGCCTTGGTTACCAGTAGAGGAGGAAGAAGTAGAGGAAGAAGTAGTTGAGGAAGACAGAGATGTCATGGAGTGGTGACTATGGCCCACCTCCATAGAATCCTGGGTGGAGGAGCTATTTGTTGGAGAATTGTAGACCCTTGGCCTGGTCCGGCTACCCAAGGCTTGCTGTCCATGATGATGGTGGTGGGGGTGGGGGTGGTGATGGTGGGAGTTATTCCCATGGTGGTGATGTAATGCATTCTGTTGCTGAGGGGTTACATGAAAGGTGGTTTCTTGAACTGGATGGGTTTCAACGGTGACCTGTGTAGGAGCTTCAGTGCTTGTCCAACCAAGTGGAGGAGGAAACTGCTGTCGAACCTATGACAGTAGTTTAAGAAATAAAACATATTTGATTAAACTTTTTATACGCCATTTATACAAAGAGCTTAAAAACCATTAAAATTTACTCACTAAATGTAAAAAATAAAACTAAATTTTAAGTAGTATAAAAACTGATAAAAGTACGAAGCTAGAAATATTTCTAATACGCTTTTCTAAATGTATCTTTGGAAAAGAAAAACTAGGACAGAAACTTTGATTTTAATATTGCTGATACACTCAAGAAAAAAATTCTAATTATGTGACCTACTGCAAAAGTTGTAAAAAGCAAATTCAGAGGCAGCATTGTTTAATGGTAGTAATCAGTAAGTATGTGTTTACATAATACCTAGCACAACAGGACCCTGATCTCTGATTGCGGCCTCTAATACTGAAAAACAAATTATTAGTTCAGTAAAAGCTGTTTTATTTGGCATGTTGGGGGAATGGGGAATGCCAGTAAGTGAAAAATGCCAATTAACTCAGAGGGAGGGAGTTTGGGTGTGGGAGGGAGTGTGAGGTTGGGGCACAGGAGCAGGTGTGGGGAATGGGCTCTAGGAGGAAGTTTGGGTGCGAGAGGGAGCTCAAGGCAGTGGGTTGGGGCGCGGGAGGGAGTGCGGGGGCCCCTCACCTCGGGCAGTTCCCCGCAAGCGACAACCTGTCCTGGCTGCTTTACAGAGCTTTCCGGTTGGTGAAGTGCCGGATAAAACAGCTTTTATTGTATTAATATTATTAGACAAGTAGTTTGAAGTTTGCATTGAGATCCCAATAGCATCAGAAAGGTATTAACAACCCTACCAAAATATTAGCTAATAAAACTGATTTCATAAGTTTATTTTCATAATTATTCCCCTCACCTGGGAAGAAGTACAATTACTCCTTTTATAATAGCGATGGCAATACTGAGAATCTCTGTTTTTCCACTAGCTTTATGTTCCAAAGTGATGAGCAGCAATGGCCAATAACTACTACATTTTAGTTTTATTCTTTTATCAGTAAATCAAGCAGATATATACTCATTTATATTTTTAACCAAGACCATAGTTCAACGAATAATAAAAGCAACAAAAAATACTACTACTACTACTTTGCACTTGTATAGTGGCTTTCCTTCAAGAACATTAATATGTCTTAGAAACATTAATGTCAAATGGGGATAAAGAGAGAAACTGAACCACAGGTTTACCTAGGGACAGACCCTGCCACTGCAAGCTCTGTGTGGGTTCTCTGCAATACGGCTGTGACCTTGGCACAAAAAGCAGGAATGTGTTAATAAAGACTGTGGATGACACAAAGTTGGGAGATATTGCCAATACAGAAGAGGACCAGAATATCATACAGGAAGATCTGGATGACTTTGAAAACCGGAGTAATAAAAATGTGATGAAATTTAATAGTGCAAAGTCGTGCACTTAGGGACTAACAACAAAAATGTTTGCTATAAGCTGGGGACTTTTCAGTTGGAAGCAACAGAGAAGGAGAAAGAGCTGGGTGTATCAGTTAATCACAGGATGACTACAAGTCGCCAATGTGATGCTGTGAAAAAAAGCTAATGCAGTCCTAGGATGCATCAGGCAAGGTGTTTCCAGTAGAAAAACAGAAGTGGTAATACCATTATACAAGGTACTGGTGAGACCTCAACTGGAATACTGTGTGCAGTTCTGGTCTCCCAGGTTTAAGAAAGATTAATTCAAACTGGAACAGGTGCAGAGAAGGACTACTAGGATGATCCGAGGAATGGAAAACCTACCTTATGAGAGGAGACTCAACGAGCTTGGCTTGTTTAGCCTAACCAAAAGAAGGTTGAGGGAAGAGATGACTGCTCTCTATAAATACATCAGAGGGATAAATACCAGGGAGGGAGAGGAGTTATTTAAGTTAAGCACCAATGTGGACACAAGAACAAATGGATATAAACTGGCCATCAACATTAGATAAAATTCGTTGATGGTTTCTAACCATCAGAGGAGTGAAGTTCTGGAACAGCCTTCTAATGGGAGTAGTAGGAGCAAAAAACCTAACTGGCTTCAAGCCTGAGCTTGATAAGTTTATGGAGCGTATAGTATGATGAGACTGTGTACAATGGCATATTGCCAATCTGTGACTGATAGCAGCAAATATCTCCAACAGCTGATGATGGGACACTAGATGGGGAGGGCTCTGAGTTACTACAGAGAATTCTTTCCCAGCTGTCAGGCTGGTGGGTCTTGCCCAGAGGCTCGGGGTCTAACTGATCACCATATTTGGGGTCGGGAAGGAATTTTCCCCTGGGTCAGATTGGCAAGGAATGGGGGGGGGGGGGGCCTTGGTCACTTGCAGGTTTAAATTAGAGTAAATGGTGGAGTCTCTGTAACTTTAAGTCTTTAAATCATGATTTGAGGATTTCAATAACTCAGCCAGAGGTTATGGGTCTATTACAGGAGTGGGTGGGTGAGATTCTACAAACTAGATGATCATGATGGTCCCTTCTGGTCATAAAGTCTATGTTCAAAGTGCTCTTTGGGATGGACTGGAAGATTTATGACTATTTGAATTCTCTGGTCCTTAACAGAGAAATGGAAGAAAAGCTGCAAGAGCCCTAGAGGCTCTCTGTTGCTGGCACTCCATAGTTAGGGAGTGGGGGATTCTTCCCCCTTACAGCTGCAGGATTCCCCAGTACTCAGCCAAATTATTAAGGCTGCCGGTACTATTTTGGCCAAAATGACTTACCCAAGATATTCACAAAGGATTATCTGTGGAAGAACTGGGACTAGCAAAATCCAAGTCTTCCAATTGCCAGTTCCATGCCTACCCCACCTTTTTCATCACTTTGAAGTGTTAATTAGCATAAATCTTGACATTACAGGATAGTTTATGGATTCAATCTTCTCAAAATATAAAAGCAATTGCGTTTTTATAAATGCATCAGGGAGCAGCTCTGTTCAAGAGCATACCTGTGGACTGTGTGTTTCACAGTCCATAGCTTGGACAGCAGCAGTGAAGTGTCCACCACTGTGTCGATGTTGATGTGTAGGGTCTGACCGAGCCCTTCCACTGTTGCTTGTCCCAGAAGATCCACCTATAACAATCATAACACAAGCAATAATAGAACAGCAGCAATATTTACAGCATTCCATAGACCAACTATGTTAGGAACATAGTCTTAGGCTTTGATCTTGAAGCAATTTATTCCTTATAAAGCAGAAATAGGTCCAGATGAAAAAAATTCTACTGGGTTTTTAAGTTACAGGTTGTAGTGGAAATCTATTATGAATTTGTAAACATTTTTGTTTTTAAAAAGACAGGCTTTCAGAAGTGGAAAAAATGAAGACATTTATATGGAAAAATTGCTGACCTGAAATTATTAATAATATTTTCTCTTTAAAACAATACTGTCTTGACAATTTACTAATGAGACATGTACCTGAGCTTGAAGATGTGCTGGAGGTGGTTCCTGAAGACTGCGACTGCTCCATGGCAGGACTCGTAGACACACTGTTACTTGTATTTGTACCTTCATCTGCTGTTTTCTTAAAGAAACTGTGCTGCAGGGCATAATAAGGTTGAATTCGGGTTTTGGGGTCATAATCAAGCATCCTTAAGATGAGGTCTTTGAACTTCAAGTAGTCAGCTACAGTATGACCCGATTCCCCAGAACGCCGTCCGCCTGGTCCCCCTGTTTCAACTCCAAGTATACTGTGAAGTTTACGAGTTCCTGGTGGTTTGTACTCCTGTTGAGAAGTTAGCAGTTGATTGTCATTCAAGTTATAAGCTAGACTTTACATTATCACTGTTTAAATAAATCATAAAAAAATCAATCAAATGCAAGTCAGGAGTTATTTTTCAGTACTGAGAACATTAATAGATTTAATTTTCAAATCAATTCTATCATACTGAATATTAAATAGTGTTAAAATTAAGTCTTCAGAAGAACAAACATTTTTAATCAGTACAATAGTTACCACAGAAACTTATTTAGAACACACTCCATCCCGTATCTAGGATACCTAACCTACCCTTTTTCCATCTTTGGTCTTCTTTAAGTTCCAAGTGCCATCTGGCAACTTTTCAAAGAACTTTCTTGCTTTTGGTGCTTGGTCAAGAATGTGAGCAGGTGCTATACCCAGAACTTCCACTATTTTATTCATTTGATCCACCTGGCTCAAAAGAAAGAATAGTTATAAAAAAACAAATGTAGTAGATAATTTGACAATGAGATGAAATCTAAAATTCTAGGTAGACATGTGGGAAGAAAACTAGAACTACCTAAAAAAGCTGTTGAGTTACAAATCAGCTGTAACATTTGAGAATATTAATTCTTATGTAAGAAGCAAATACACAAATAAGTCCAAGTATCAACATTTGCAGAAATCAATACATTACAATTTGATATAAGCAATCTGTACTTTAGACTCCTATGAAAAGATATTCCTACTGCCAAGTTGATGCCAATTCTTAAACAATTAAACAGACTTCCTCTATGTGTGCCTTACAATTAATTAGATCAAACTCCTGATTAGAAAGAATGAAGAATAAGATCACTTCTACCATTGGGAATTTACACACCTCGTTTGCTCCACTAAAGAGAGGTTCTCCAGTGTGCATTTCTACTAAAATACACCCAAGGGACCACATGTCAATTGCAAGGTCATAAGGCATTCCCAGTAGCACCTCTGGAGATCTATAAAAACGACTCTGGATATATTGGTATATCTGGAATAAACACATAGAAAGATAATGAATAACTTCTGAAAAGCCATGTCCTGATTTAGACATTAGTGACTTACTAGAACTTTACAACAGAAAAGTATTTTTGAGGTTGGGGAGGATGAAAAGGGAAGTCGGGAAATTTTATAATAAATATAAAAATCAGAACTTGTACTTGAAGTCTCAGATATTTACATACCAATACTTAATACTAGAACTCTCCTGAGCCCTAACATCTGCAACACATCTTTAAAAATAGGGCTTTACTCAAAGTGATCCTTCTTTGTTTGTTTAAATTAATCTTTAAGAAAAAAATAGGATTTCTCCCAATTCAGCCGAATATCCTCCTCTGAATATCCTATTCAGATTTCTGTTCGGTACCTGCTGGTGGCGGGGAACATCCCTCTTCACACTCCTCCCAACACTCAACTGTTGCAAAGAAAAGGGGATAGCATTCTTAATCTTTACAAGTAAAATTTCAGAAGTGCCTAAGTGACTTGCAAGCCTAAATTCCATGTTCAAAAGTGTTCAGGCCCTTAGGAGCCCAAGTCCCATTGGATCTCAATGAGACTTAAGCTCCAAAGTCACTTAGATGCTTTTGAAAATTTCTTTCTACAGGATTCCTAGTAATCTGTATGACTGACACCCCTGTTTTAGAGCGGTCAGGCAGGGAAAGGTTACTATGTACGGTAGGTATGTATGGTTGCATTTGAAGAAGTGGGTTTTTTTTGTTTTTTTTTTTTAAACCACCCACAAAAGCTTATGCTCAAATAAATCTGTTAGTCTTTAAGGTGCCACCAGACTCCTTGGTGTTTTTGTGGATACAGACTAACACGGCTACCCCCTGATACTTATATATGGTGAGATGTTTCTTCACTAACTGAATGCCATTCAGACAGTGAAGAACCTTTCTGCACACTAGGATATATTGGGATGCAATAAACATGCTCCATGTATCTTGAAATAATATCTATGATCAGACTGCCATTAAAAACTAAACTAGGTGGAGAATCCAATTCTTCCTCAGGAACGGAGAAGGTTTTGGCATCTGCTAAAATAACATTTATGTACTTATCTACAATTACAGTAAATGGTTTAATCCAATTTTTTTTTAATGCAAGTGAAATTAGTACTCATTGAAGGTGCCAGATAAATAGCCCTGAATAGTGAAGTAATCTATTTATCCTCAAAACACATATGCCATAAATCATGGCAATCTAAGGGCACAGCTACACTTGCACATGTAGATGTAGAGCGCTGTGAGTTAAACCAGCCCTCGGAAAGCGCAGTAGGGAAAGCGCTGCAGGGTGTTCACACTGTCAGATTCAAGCACACTGGCATGGCCACATTAGCAGCTCTTGCAACACCACAGAAAGCAGTGCATTGTGGTAGCTATCCCAGCATGCAAGTGGCTGCAACATGCTTTTCAAATGGAGGAGTGGGGTAGAGTGTGTTGTGTGTATGTGGGGGGGGGAGAGTGGGTTTCTGGGGGGCTGAGAGCATGTCAGCATGCTGTCTTATAAGTTCAGACAGCAGCAGATCCCCCTGCCTCCCTCTCTCTCGCTTTCTCTCTCTCACTCATAGCAAGCAGCATTCCACACTAATGGCTTGCTTTATCCCGGAGCAGAGAAGCATGCCAGCTGGCAAAAACGGAGCTTTGAAAGGACATATCCACATTCCTACAGCCAAGTTCAAAACAATGACAAGAGTGGTCACTTGACTTAAGGGGATTATGGGACGTTTCCGGAGGCTGATCAAGTGCAGTAATGCAACACCTCATTCACACTGATGCTGGGGCATTTCAGCCGAGGCGCAGCTAGCGTTATGTTTCTCATGGAGGTGGATTACCAGGAACGCTCCAGCTGCAGAGTCCAGGCGTTCTAAGTGCCTTGCCAGTGTGGACGGGTCGTGAGTTAGGGCGCCTGGGGCTGCTTTAATACGCTCTAACTTGCAAGTGTAGCCAAGCCCTAAGTTTTCCTTTGCTGCCCAAGCATTGTGCCTCTATTCTAATCTAAAGGAACCATCTCCAGGACATAGGGTAATTCAGGCCCCTATTCCGCAAACACTTAAATGCATACATAATTTTACTTACTCTAATAATCCCATTGAAGTAAATGCAACTACTCATATGAGTAAAGTTACTCATATGCTTAATGTTTGCAGAATTGAGGCCTTAGTCACTAAATCCATTCAACTTTTTGTCTTGAGAGAGACTGTCAAGAACATGGCCAATTAGTGCTAATTTTGGTGGTGGATTTTGTGATGTGGACTGAACCACTGAACCACCATCAGATGATAGTGGCTCAAGTTTTTCACCCTGGAACTGAATTTCAGCTAGCAAAGTAGATGTTAGAAGTTCCACACACCATCAGCAGTCCCCTGAGCTACCCAGTATTCCCAGTCTACCACTTATTTTCTTCTATTCCTAACAATGAACACACTTTATGACAAAAGATTGTTATGGAAATGGTGTTCTCTTTAAAAAAAAAAAATTAAAAAAAAAAGTTACCTCAAAGCTCTCAGTCTGGTTGGCCCTGTATTTAAAAGCCAACTATTCTAACGTTACTATCAACAAATATCTTGAATGTTTTCACTTACCCATACCAAGCAATATCTTAAAATCAAAAAAGGAATTACACAGAGAAAAAGAAAATACTAATGAAAATATTTAATCTGTTACCCTTGTACTATATTAAGCTCCAACTGTTAAATGTAGATGTCTTTTGCATTATGAAATAGCGACAGGAAAATTAACTGGGAATTTGTTAAAGATATTATTTTTCATATGCACCCTTATGTTGCCACATCATAAAAACAAATGAGTGTTTAATATTAATCAACATAAGCAAAGCTGAAATTGTCAATGAGAAAGTGTTAGGATTGCTTAATCTCATTTTTAAATGTTCCTCAAGCTTCTAATTAGACAAAACATTAACATTTATGTAACACCCACCCTCTGCCCAAGTTGGCAAGAACTGCCAAAATCAACAATCTTGATAGCGCTTCGTTTGGGGTTACAGAGCAGGATATTCTCAGGTTTTAGGTCACAGTGAATGATACTAAGTTCAGGAGTCGCAAGGAAAAGCAGTGCAGTGCACATCTGCTGTGCAAACTTTCGTGTCAGGTTCAGTGAGACACCTCTGAAGTTGGTGTTCCGCAACAGGTCATAGAGGTTGTAGGATAGCATTTCGAAAACTAAACAGAGATGGTTTCGGAACATAAAGTGGCGTTTCAAATGCACTAAAAGAAGAAAGAAAATAATTTTACATTAGAAGCACATATTCACTGTGATAACTAACAAATGCAAAAATACAACAAATTATTACACAAGGTGCTTCAGGTACCTTATAGGGTCAACTTCCAACATATTTATTAAAATAGGTGCCAGTTAGCAATATTTTCTGATTATAGTCATTTATCAAAAACAATATTCACTTAACACCTCATCAATCTGATTGAAATGATTACACAAGGAGGTGAAATAAGAAAAAACAAAGAAGGGACATTCACAGAAAGGAAAGGAAGCGAGTGAGGAGAATGCAGTAAAGTGAAAAATGGGAAGGGATGCCAAGTATGGATCTGCATAGCATGTGAGCTATGGAGCTGTAACAACGTGATCATAAAGGGACTTTTATTATATGAATATCTTACAGCATCTCCCAGGTCTAGGGAAAAACACATGCAGACTGCCTCTCCAAAACAGGGTTATACTTTCTCATTATTAAAAAAATTAAAATGTCTAAGATATCTGTAATCATTCAGCTAAGAGGAAAAAAAAGTTATTCCGTTTTCTGGGGAAGAGAGAATGGGGTAAAGGTAAGAAAAGATTAGGAAAGATTACTAGCATCTAGAAATAATTTCTTGAGTAAAGTTGTAACTCTCGAGGGAAGTGGTCACTTGCCTTTCCAGAGGGCAGTATTAACAATTTTAACCAACAATTCCTGCATGATTTAATTAACCACAAGAGGTGTAAAGTGCAAATCACAGGTCACAGCCTTCCAAAATGTCATTGAATAAAATGGGCCAAAATCCCAAAGACATCACTCGCATCTGTCCCATTTAGACATTATAACAAAACTTGGTGTTGGTGGAATTGGAAGAAATGTGGTGTAGAGAAGATCCATGGATCACAGGATCAGGAATGTATCCAAAGTAGTCTCTGGACTCTGACGCTCTCTGGGGCAGAAGCGATGAGATTTCCTGTACACCTGATGGTGAACCAGTTCATAGTAGGGGAACACCATTCGATGAATATCTATTGAGTCACATCTTTTATGGACAACACTTCCTGTTGTCCACAAACTTTCTGCTGAGGTGATCTGACAGTACACTGTGTATTCCTGGAAGATCAATCTTCTTCTGGGCGACTTTATGGAATATGTAAAAAGTTCTACAGTTGGGGTACCTCTTGACACAGCAGAATGGATCTGATTCCACTCTGCTTATTTAAGTAAAACATGCTAATGTTGACTGTTATGACTTACACGGTAAGCCCCTTGATGGCTGGTAGAAAGATCACATAAGCTTGATGACTGGTTCTTAACTCTAGCATGTTTATGAGAAGAGTTGTTTCTCAAGGTGTCCACAACCACTGCATTTGCAAGTCATCCAAGATGAGGCCCCTCGCCCAACATGGATGCATCTATCATCAGTGTCTTTTATAGAACTGGTGGGGGAAGAATGGAACCCCTTTGCAGACTTTTGTCAGGTCTATCCACCTCTAATCATAACAGGACTCATGGTGGAACAGGAACCAACATGCCCAGATGATGTTTGCTTGGCTGATATACAGACTTCAGTCACTTTTGCATACAGGACAGATAAAGTCTGGCATGCTGAGTCATAAAGGTACAGTATGCCATACAGGCCAGTAGTCAGATATATTCTGGATTAGCCTGGACATGTGTGCATACCATTGTTGTCCAAGTCTATAATGACCACAATGAACTCTATTTTTTGTACCGTGGTCAGTAGTTACTGGTCTTTATTTTCAGACTTACTCACGCAAAAGAAGCAGTATCTGCTGGATGAAGTCTGCTACCTGTTGAGGAGACTTTGCACAAATCAGCAAGTCATCTAAGTATGGGAATACTTGGATTTCCAGCTTCCTGAGGTATGCAGCCATTCTTTCAAGGCACTTTGAACAGTCTGGCAGCTGTTAACAGGCCAAATGTTAGTACTCTGTACTGGTAATAGCAATCTCCCATTAGGAATGTTAGATATCTTATGTGGGCTGGGTGAACTGTGATGCAAAAATGGGCATCCAGGGGATGGAGAGTGGTGTATCAATCTCCTCTGCTCTAGAGATAGGGTAACAGAAGCAAATGATCCTGAACTTGACCTTTCTGATCAAGGCGTTTAGTCATCTTAGGTCCAGGATAGACTTCAGTGCTCTCCCCCGTACTGATGCAGGATTTCTGTTGCATCCGTAGACACACCTCTTAACAAGACACTCTCATCAGAAGGGTCATTTGTGGGAGGTATTTGAGGGTGACAAAGAGACTGGAACTGGATACTATATCCAATCTCTATTATGTTCAGAACCCACTGATCAATAGCGATAGTGTTCCAGAATTTTCAGAACAGTTATAAATGATTCCCAAAAGAAAGAGATGGGGTGGGATGGCATGGCATGGGATGATCGGTAGGGATTGGTACTCTGCTCTTAAGCAAGCAGTCAAAATCAATCAAAGAAGGCTGATGGGTCAACACAGCAGTGGAAGTGGAAGATTTCTACCAAGGAAAATGTTGTCATTTCCTTGGTGGATCCAACTGTTTGTTGGATAGAAGGAATGGCATTTGGTAAAGCAGCAGCTTATATTGTTTTCCTTTGAGAGCAGGTGTATAGACTCCCAAAGACCGCAGGGTTGCCATTGAGTCCTTAAGAGAATGTAGTGTGCCTCATCAACCTTGGCATAGAAAAAGCTGCATCCTTTGAATGGAAGGTTTTCAATTATGACTTGTACCTCCTTAAGAATTCCAGATGAGTGGAGTCAAGAGGACCTTCCCATTGCTGTGGAAGCATCCACTGATGTGGAAACTCTGTCTGCTGCACCAAGTGCTGCCTGCAGAGATGTTCCAGCCACAACTTGATCCTCGGCAATGATGGATTTGAATTTATCTATCATCATTTCCTGTGGAATATTCTCAGTGAATTTTGTCAAGAGTCGCATTTAATATAATCATATTTTGCCAACAAGGCTTGGTAGTTGTAAATTCTTATTTGCAAACTAGAGGTGGAACAGTTTTTCCTGCCAAACAAGTTCAATTCTGGGGGGGGAAAAAATCAATCTTTGTCGTCTCTGGAGATTCATCTTATTGGCTGTTGCCAGTGAGCCTTGTGTGAAATGGGCATAAACTTGTTCAAATCCTTGAGAAGGGGCTTAATAGCACCCGTCCGTTCTTTTAGATGTTGAAGCTACTGAGGCTGAGGTTTACCACAGTAATTTGGCAGGGCCTAATTGGTAGTCAAGCTAGTTGATACAGAGGTATGGAGGAGTTTGAAAGTTTATCTTGGATTACCTCAACAGGAATCTCTAGAGTTGAGGCAACTCCCCTCATAAGATCTTGAAATGTTTTATAATCACCTGGGGTGGACGAAGACTCTGACAGTCTCATTTGGAGAGGAAGAAGAAACATGATCAAGGACAGTGTTCCGTTGTTTGCACCATTTGAGAGAGTGATATGGGATGTTGGGGGCAAGGATGATTTGGGTCTGGTTTATGATGCTGAAGCAATTCTTTGAGCACGGGGAATATGTCCCAAAAAGCCCAAGTGTGTTGATAAGCATAAAAGGTTAGCCAGCCAAGGAGGAGAGTACCAAAAATTCATATCCTCTCTTACCTAGTCTTCAGTCTTTGATAAGCAAAATCAACCCTAGAACCCCTGCCCTGCAGCAGCGGGCCTGAATCTCCTGAGACAAGGGATCTTGTTGATGAAGCTTTCCTGCTGTCCTCAGATTCATAGGCAGAGAAAGAATATTTTTCGTTCAAAGAAGGGACTTTCCAGTTGGTGTACTCAGCGCCCAGACCAACTGAGATTTCGCTGGTATAGGGGATACAACAGGCACCAAGGTCAGTAATGATGTTGCCACCAGTGGAGGCACTTTTAAGGTTGCCAACAGAGGCAAGTCCAGTACAGAGGATACAGAGAAGTCCTTAGCTGCTAAGTAAACCCTCAGCAACGTATACATTGAAATCTGTGAAACACCCATGACCGATGATGACTGTACCAAAAGTGACTGTGCTGGTAAAGCCACTAACAGATAAGAGGATCCTGTGGTTCTGGGGCCATCAGCACCATAGCTGTCGGTACCACGAGCCTTGACATTGCACAGGAGGTACCAGACAATTTCTGAGGGAACATAATATCAGATCCTCAGGCATGGTATCCGGAGCCTGAATGGGTGCTGTAAGAACCCTCCTTAGCTCTAAGGCTACCCTTAGGGGTATGTCTACAGTGCAATTAAAAATCTGCAGCTAGCCCATGCCAGCTAACTTGGGCTCGCAGGGCTTGGGCTAAGTGGCTGTTCAACTGCAGCATAGATGTTCAGGCTTGAGATGGAGCTCAGGTTCAAGGAAAGCAATCAGGCACAGTCAGCATGGATTCACCAAGGGCAAGTCATGCCTGACTAACCTAACTGCCTTCTATGATGAGATAACTGGCTCTGTGGATGAGAGGAAAGCAGTGGATGTGTTATTCCTTGACCTTAGCAACGTTTTTGATATAGTCTGCCACAGTATTCTTGCCATCAAGTTAATGTAGTATGGGCTGGATGAATGGACTATAAGGTGGATAGAAAGCTGGCTAGATCATCAGGCTCAACAGGTAGTGATGAATGGCTCCATGTCTAGCTGGCAGCCGGTATCAAGCGGAGTGCCCCAAGGGTCGGTCTGGAGCTGGTTTTGTTCAATATCTTCATTAATGATCTGGAGGGTGGCGTGGATTGCATCATCAGCAGGTTTGCAGACGACACTAAACTGGGAGGAGTGGTAGATATGCTGGAGGGTAGGGATAGAATACTGAGGGACCTAGACAAATTAGAGGATTGGGCCAAAAGAAATCAGATGAGGTTAAAGAAGGACAAGTACAGAGTCCTGCATTTAGGACGGAAGAATCCCATGCACTGCTACAGACTAGGGACGGAGTGGCTAGGCAGCACCTCTGCAGAAAAGAACTTAGGGGTTACAGTTGACGAGAAGCTGGATGAGAGTCTACAGTGTGCCCTTGTTGCTAAGAAGGCTAACAGCATTTTGGGCTGTATAAGTAGGGGCATTGCCAGCGGATCGAGGGACATGATCATTCCCCTCTATTCAGCATTAGTGAGGCCTCATCTGAAGTACTGTGTCCAGTTTTGGGCCCCACACTGTAACAAGGATGTAGAAAAATTGGAAAGAGTCCAGCAGAGGGCAACAAAAATGATTAGGAGGCTGGAGCACATGACTTATGAGGAGAGGCTGAGGGAACTGGAATTATTTAGTCTGCAGAAGAGAAGAATGAAGGGGGATTTGATAGCTGCTTTCAACTACTTGAAAGGGGGTTCCAAAGAGGATGGATCTAGACTGTTCTCAGTGATACCAGATGACAGAACAAGGAGTAATGGTCTCAAGTTGCAGTGGAGGAGGTTTAGGTTGGATATTAGGAAAAACTTTTTCACTAGGAGGGTGGTGAAGTACTGGAATGGGTTACCTAGGGAGGTGGTGGAATCTCCTTCCTTAGATGTTTTTAAGGTCAGACTTGACAAAGCCCTGGCTGGGATGATTTAGTTGGGGGACTGGTCCTGCTTTGAGCAGGGGGCTGGACTAGATGACCTCCTGAGGTCCCTTCCAATCCTGATATTCTATGACCCTGTGAGGTGGGAGAGTCCCAGAGCTTGATTTGCAGCCCGAATATCTACAACACAGTTAAACAGCCTCTTGAGCCTGAGCCCTGCGAGCCTAAGTCAGCTGGCATGGGTCAGCCGTGGGTGTCTAATTGCAGTGTAGACATACCCTTAGATTCAGTCAACTGAGAGGATTTATGGTCCTTGAAAATCAAAGGGCCTTGGAAGCTGAAGGGCCCAGAGATCGATATCTCTCTCTCTCTCTGAGATTTATGCAGTTTTCTTCCTCTCTAACCTCAGTACCTGCCAGATGAAGATGATGGGCTTTTTAAACTCGGAATGGCAGCTTCAGGAGAAGCAACAGCTTGGACACTCCCTGAAATGAATCCATCAGATGATTCTGCCCCAGACAAGCTAGGATGAGAAGCAGAGGCACTGACCTCTCTGAAAAGAGCATTTTAAATACAAGACTCTCATCCTCTGGATTCTTTTTGAGAATGATTAGCAGATGGCACATCACTGAAGTGCCCTTCACTCAGATAAATCAAACACCAAGCAGGTACATTGTTCAACAGCATTGCTGTCTCACATGAAGGGCAATTCTTGAATCCTGGGGATTTACATTCAGTCATAATGACTGAAGTGGTACTGAAAGTACCTCCCACAAACAAATAAAGTGCAATTTCATCACAAAGGAAAAAGAAACTCTAGAAAAATTCCTAACACTACTTTAAACTAAGTACCTAATTAGCAATTAACAAGCATATGAAGAGGCAGTCACTGCAAGCTCTGACCCATAGCCACAGGTGATGAGCAGGAACTGAGGGATAGTTGAGGTGGCCCCTCCATGTATGCACCTAGTTGGTGCATGGGGACACGAAATGCAGGCACTTCCCCAACAGACACTGCTGCCAAAAGAATCTGTCTTGAGCACACTTGGTGCACGTACACTGATAGTGGAATATATATGGACAAACACTCAAAGAACCACCAAGATTTACCAGGCTGTCAACCATCTAGAAGAGCTGCTCCAGGAAGTACTTTTGAGGCGAAGTGGGGGAGCAACCAAGGCGTAATATTTGCATACTCCAGTGTAGAGCGTTACCCATTTTTCTATAAATGAACTAATAAGGAACAGCACAATCATAACTACTTTAGAATTTTAATAAAAACTATTAACAAAAATGCTTGTCCGTTATCCCTTCTTTGAATCTAGCTATTTGTCTCCTAAACATTATTCAATACTAAATATTTTATAGCGTTTACTAGAATATCCATGATTTATTTATAAAACACTCGATCTACGCAATCTCTATTTTATGACAGTGGTGGGCGTGGTATATCTGAAAGCCTTCAAAAATGTTAAAAAAAAATCTGAGTCTTCTATAGACAACTTCTCTTTCTACATTAATCTATTGAGTATTCCAATAAAAAGTACATCTATAAGCAAAATCAAAAGAACTTTTCTCTGCTTACAAACTTACTGTGTACACGTACAATGAAGTAGCAGCACCTGTGTGTGCGTCATCTAGGCAATGTGGTACTTGTTTTGTGAATCTACTTAAAGTAATTGCATATCAATAAAAAAAATACCCCAGCACATGCCAGAGCGTGGGGCAGCACAGAAAGGTTCATTAAATATTGAGGAAAAAACAGACTTCCAAGTTTTATAAATTGCATCAGTTTCTAGCAGAAGAAACAGTTTTGAATAGTTACATGGTAATATCCTGGTAACTGATGCACATTTATGGAAACAATTTTAACAATTCAAATAACTGTCTATTTATAGAGAGATTTGTTGTGTGTTCAGTATATACTAGAAGATATTAATTTAAATTCATGAACTGGTTTAAAAATTAATCAGCATGAGAACATTTCTATATTAAAAGATAAACAAGCTCATATTTCAGCCATACTGGAGCAGGAAAGTAACCTGAAGCAAGTCAAGAAGTATTATAAATTATTGCATAAAGAGTGCAGTCAACAGCAGGTGTGATATTTCATCAGAATACGTGTGCTATTTCTCCATTGTTCAGAATTACTGACATTCATTACATTGGTTTGTTCACTGGCAGCCATCTCAATTAAACCACCCATTTATAAAACAATCCAAGGGTAGCTTTAGGACAACGTTATGAGTTATATACATTTTAACATGATGTTTTGGGGAAATATGGATTTTTTTTTTTGATTTTTTTTAAAATCAAGGATTTTTTCCAAGCAGAGGCTCTCAATCTAATATTAAAAATTCAAGAGGTTTATTATTGTCACACAGTATGTCACTATTTTCAGTGAACTAATGTAAAGGAGAGTAGTTTTTAGATTTCTAAAAGGCATCTCTCTATGTCATATGCTGTGGAGTTTAATTTTTATTTGAGATATGAATGACATCAATAAGTTAAAACAACACGTTAAAATATTTTTCATTAAAAAAAAATCACAAAACATATTTCTACATACTGACAACTATAATATTGAATAAAATGAGTTAAAAATTCCTAAATGGTAAGGCTTTAAAATAGTTATCTGGTCACTAGATAATTTAGTCCTAAGTAAAATTTTACATTTTTAAGAGAATCTTTCCATAATACAAAGATAAGCCAATATTCCCAACATACATAAAGAGAGAATAAAGCTACTAATATTATTAGCGTCTTAAAATTGATTATAATATGACAGAAAATAATCTTTTTCCTCCATATTTCTTCTCAACCTTCACCATTCCTCTGTTCTGATATTTCTTCCCTTCCCTTTCCCACTCTATCACATTCCAAAGAACAGGTAGGATTACGAGTTTTAACATACTGCCTCTTACGGGCTGGCTAATTACCAATTTAGTTTTTATTACAAAATTAAAGGTGACAACACAACCACATCTCAGGGAAAATGCAATGAAACCCACCAGGAACAGCAAAGATGTATGTCTGATTTTTGTGCTGAGACCAGGTGAGCTTTAATGCTCACTCATCTCTCAGTTTTATTATAAAGACAGCTGCAGCGGCACAGGAGCCAGCAAACAGAGCTGTACACAGGAGAGTTTACAGGGGGAGTTTGGGGGAAGACTAAAAGAGGCAGGCAGAGGAACACACAGGGTACTGTAGGGAGTGTGCAGTGTTCTAGCAGTATCTTGGTGCTTGTTGGGGGGTTGTTTTGCTGTGGGTGGTGGACGTGAAGATGACTGGACGTGGAAGCTGCGGCATGTACATGATCCTGGAGTGGGTACCTGAAAAGAGTTTTGTCTTCATGAAGTGCCGCCTGATAGAGCTGATGGAAGAAAAGATCCAAGGATTGGAGATACAGGCGGAAACTCTGGTCGAGTTTAGAAGGGGATTCGAGCGGATGATGGAGCAAAGACATGATGAGGTTGAAGGGAAAAGCTCAGACTTGCAGATGGAAGCAGGACCAAAGAACTCTGAGGGGAGACTGCTGGGTGAGGAAAGTGGACGGTGGAAGCATGTGACTAAGTGTACCGGCGGAGGAAAAGACGGGCTAGTGAAGGAAAAATAGAGCTCAGGAACAGGTTTGCGGAGTTGGAAAATGAAGAAGGGGCACAGCAGGTAGTTGCTGAAGATGAGAGGGCAAAGAAGAAAAGAGCAGCTAGCCCTATAAGGAAAGGGGAAGAGTCAATGGAGATGACACCAAACATGAGCCCCAGGAGGATATAGGATGGGTTGCAGAGGATTGCAAGGGTGAATAGGAATCGAGAGGACTTGCAGCCAGAGGGAACAGGGGATACACCGGAGAATTGCACCGTCACCAGGAAAAGGCAGGTCTACGTGATTGGGGACTCCTTACTGAGAAGAACAGACAGGCCTGTAACCAGAGCTGATCCACAGAACAGAAGGGTGTGTTATCTGTCAGGTGCTAAGATACAGGCTGAAGAGGATCCTAACAGGAGCAGGAAAGAATTTGCTGATTGTCCTTCATGTGGGAATGAATGATACGGCTAGATTCTTGCTGGAACGTATCAAGGGAGACTATGCCAGGCTGGGGAAGACACTTAAGGAAATCGAGGCTCAGATGATCTTCAGTGAGATTCTGCCTGTTCCTAGAGAAGAGCCACAAAGGTGTCACAAGATTATGGCGATCAACAGATGGCTCAGGCAGTGGTGCTATAAGGAGGGCTTTGGGATGTATGGCCACTGGGAGGCATTCATGGACTGAGGACTGTTCTCTCGGGATGGACTTCACCTGAGCAGGGAGGGAAATAGACTTCTAGGATGGAGGCTGGCACAACTGATTAACAGAGCTTTAAACTAGGAATTGGGGGGAGATGGTTGGGAGATGTCCAGGTAATCTCCACGCCGGATTTTAACATTGAGAGGGAAGAAAACGAAGCAAGAAAGGATACTGTTGTGGGTAGGAGAATGGACATATGGAGGAAGGGTACTGTAGATAAAATTCTAATAGGTGATACTGACAGTAGAATATCTGGGCCTAATGGGGTAAAGAATGTGAGTGAAGCCAAACAGCAAGAATTAAGATGTTTGTACACTAATGCGAGGAGCCTAGGTAAAAAAATGGAGAAACTAGAGTTACTGGTGCAGGAAGTGAAACCGGATATTATAGGGATAACAGAAACATGGTGGAATAGTCATCATGACTGGAGTACAGGTATTGAAGGGTATGTGCTGTTTAGGAAAGACAGAAATAAAGGCAAAGGTGGTGGAGTAGCATTGTATATCAATGATGAGGTAGACTGTAAAGAAATAAGAAGGGGTGGAATAAATAAGACAGTCTGTCTGGGCAAAAATCACATCGGGGAAGAAAGTTACTAGAGCCTCCCCTGAGATAGTGCTTGGGGTGTGCTATAGACCACGGGGATCTGATTTGGCTATGGATAGAGACCTTTCTAATGTTTTTAATGAAATAAATACTAATGGGAATTGTGTGATCATGGGAGACTAACTTCCCAGATATAGACTGGAGAACAAGTGCTAGCAATAATAATAGGGCTCAGATTTTCCTAGATGCAATAGCTGATGGATTCCTTCACCAAGTAGTTGCTGAACCAACAAGAGGGGATACCATTTTAGATTTGGTTTTGGTGAGTAGTGAGGACCTCATAGAAGAAATGGTTGTAGGGGACAACCTTGGTTTGAGCGATCCTGAGCTAATTCAGTTTAAACTAAATGGAAGGATAAACAAAAATAGATCGGTGACTAGGGTTTTTGGTTTCAAAAGGGCTAACTTTAAAGAATTAAGGAATTAGTTAGGGAAGTGGATTGGACTGAAGAACTTGGGAGATCTAAAGGTGGAGGAAGCCTGGAATTACTTCAAGTCAAAGTTGTAGAAACTATCAGAAGCCTGCATCCCAAGAAAGGGGGAAAAAATCATAGGCAGGAGTTGTAGACCAAGCTAGATGAGCAAGCATCTCAGAGAGGTGATTAAGAAAAAGCAGAAAGCCTACAAGGAATGGAAGATGGGAGTGATCAGCAAGGTAAGCTACCTTATTGAGGTCAGAACATGTAAGGATAAAGTTAGAAAGGCCAAAAGCCATGTAGAGTTTTCGCTTGCAAAGGGAATTAAAACCAATAGTAAAAGATTCTATAGCCATATAAATAAGAAGAAAACAAAGAAAGAAGAAGTGGGACCACTGAGGATGGAGTGGAGGTTAAGGATAATCTAGGCATGGCCCAATATCTAAATACTTTGCCTCGGTCTTTAATGAGGCTAATGAGGAGTTTAGGGATAATGGTAGGATGACAAGTAGGAATGAAGATATGGAGGTAGATATTACCACATCCGAGATAGAAGCCAAACTCGAACAGCTTACTGGGACGAAATCAGGGGGCCCAGATAATCTTCATCCAAGAATATTAAAGGAACTGACACATGAAACTGCAAGCCCATTAGCACGAATTTTTAATGAATCTGTAAACTCAGGGGTTGTACCGTATGACTGGAGAATTGCTAACATAGTTCCTATCTTTAAGAAAGGGGAAAAAAGTGATCCGGGGAACTACAGGCCTGTCAGTTTGACATCTGTAGTATGCGAGGTCTTGGGAAAAAAAGCTGAAGGAAAAAGTAGTCAAGGACATTGAGGTCAATGGTAATTGGGACAAAATACAACACGATTTTACAAAAGGTAGATCATGCCAAACCAATGTGATCTCCTTCTTTGAGAAGGTAACAAATTTTTTAGACAAAGGAAATCCAGTGGATCTAATTTACCTCGATTTCAGTAAGGCATTTGATACGGTTCCACATGGGGAATTATTAACTAAACTGGAAAAGATGGGGATCAATATGAAAATTGAAAGGTGGATAAGGAACTGGTTAAAGGGGAGACTACAACAGGTCGTACTGAAAGGTGAATTGTCAGGCTGGAGGTAGGTTATTAGTGGAGTTCCTCAGGGATCGGTTTTGGGATCAATCTTATTTAATCTTTTTATTACTGACCTTGGCACAAAAAGTGAGAATGTGCTAATAAAGTTTGCGGATGACACAAGCTAGGAGGTATTGCCAGCACAGAGAAGGACTGGGATATCATACAGGAACATCTGGATGACTTTGTAAACTGGAGTAATAGTAATAAGATGAAATTTAGTAGTGAAAAGTGCAAGAACTACTGTTATAAGCTGAGGAGGCATCAGTTGAAAGGAATAGAGGAGGAGAAGGACCTCGGAGTATTGGTTGATCACAGGATGACTATGAGCTGCCAATGCAATATGGCTGTGATGGGATGTTAGATGGGGTGGGATCTGAGTTACTATAGAGCATTCGCCATCCTCTGTAGCACGGGGCATGGATCACTTGCTGGAGGATTCTCTGCACCTTGAGGTCTTTAAACCACGATTTGAGGACTTCAATAACTCAGACATAGGTTAGGGGTTTGTTACAGAAGTGGGTGGGTGACATTCTGTGGCCTGCATTGTGCAGGAGGTCAGACTAGATGACCTTAATTTTCCCGTCTGACCTTAAGTCTATGAATCTATGATTGCTCTCTATAAATATATCAGAGGAATAAATACCAGGGAGGGAGAGGAATTATTTAAGCTCAGTACCAGTGTGGACACAAGAATAAATGGATATAAACTGGCCATCAGGAAGTTTAGACTTGAAATTAGACGAAGGTTTCTAACCATCAGAGGAGTGAAGTTCTGGAACAGCCTTCCAAGAGGAGTAGTGGGAGCAAAAGATATATCTGGCTTCAAGAGTAAGCTTGATAAGTTTATGGGGGGATGGTATAATGGCCTAATTTTGGCAATTAATTCGTCTTTGACTACTAGCAGTAAATATACCCAATGACTTGTGATGGGATGTTAGATGGGGTGGGATCTGAGTTACTACAGAGAATTCTTTCCTGGGTGTCTGGCTGGCGAGTCTTGCCCACATGCTCAGGGTTTAGCTGATCGCCATATTTGAGGTTGGGAAGGAATCTTCCTCCAGGGCAGACTGGCAGAAGCCCTGGGGAGGTTTGCCTTCCTCTGCAGCGTGGGGCATGGGTCATTTGCTGGAAGGTTCTCTGCACCTTGAAGTCTTTAAACCATGATTTGAGGACTTCAATGGCTCAGACACAGGTTTGATACAGGAGTGGATGGGTGAGATTCTGTGGCCTGCATTGTGCTGGAGGTCAGACTAGATGATCATAATGGTCCCTTCTGACCTTAAAGTCTACAATTCTATGTAGCTTTCTAATTAATATATTTTACCTGGAAATTCCTTTCTATACGCTGGTTTAATCTGCACAGGATAAATGGGTAGCTCCACCTCTTTTCAACAGGAAGGCTAGCAAGCAAAACTAAGTGTTGGCTCTGATTGGCTAACAGCCTTAGCTAGACTATGCCTCATTGACTTTCCAGTTGACTTGAGCCAAAACCCAACTTTATATTAGTAATACTACTTTTCAAAACATACACAGCCTATAACTTGGGACTTTTCACTGACAAAAGGGCCAGATTCCTATGCTGGCAGAACAGAGGTATAGATAGAAATTACTAGGAAATAAATTCGAGAAACAAGGTGGATGAGATCATATATTTTATTGGACCAACTTCTGTGGGTAAAAGAGAAGCTCTCAAGCTAAACAGACCAGAAGAAGAGCTCTGTGTAGCTCGAAAGCATTTCTCTTTCACCAACAGAAGTTGGTCCAATAAAATATATGATCTCATCCACCTTATCTCCCTAATATCCTGGGACCAAAACCGCTACAACACTAGGAAATAAATTATATTTTTTGTGCCCATGTGGATCTCTGTGTGACATTTCCCAGAGAATAAAAGCTCGAACACAGAAAACAGCTGCATGAGTAGGATATAGCCCAAGATCCACCAAGTGATCCTCTGGGAAGATACAGTTTGACCTCAGACTCATTCTGCTATACTGTGAAACAATCAAGGTGATTTTCTATCTGGTTTTGTCCTTTGCAGGTAGAAGGCAAGAATGTGATGTACATCAAGGTAGTGAAGTCTCCTCTCCTCTTCAGATACATGCAGTTTTGGAAAAAACACAGGTCAATGGATTGAGTAGTTTATATGAAACTCCAAAACTTCTTTGGAGGTGAATTTCAGATATACTCTCAAAGAGAGAGTTTGTTACTGAATATAGTTTATGGCAGATTCACCATTATGGCTCCCAGCTCAACCACTCTTCTGGCTGAGGTGGTGACCACAAGGAATGCAACTTTGATAAATAAGACATGGAACACACATTTAATGGTTATGGAACATGGAACCAGTCGTAGACAATGGTCCAGGCAACTTCCTGCCTATTCCCCTCATCCTGTCTCAGGGAAAGTGGAAGAGAGGGGGGAGGGGAAAGGACAGCCATTAGTTGTTATAAGAACATTCTTCTCTTGTGGGAACATGTTGGTCCACAACAGAGTTCCAACTATCCCAAGTACACAGAGAGGATAAGAAAAATAACTTCCTGCCTTGTCTTCTTAAAAGGCCAAGTTTAAGAAATGTACAATGTCTGGATCCATCTGGGGAGTGAATTGGAGCTTCTACCTCCTTTTAGCATGTTTCTATGAGAAGTGGGCAAATGCCAGCAATATGATCTTCTCTGGTACCACAATTAAATTGGGCTTCTTATTTTTTTCCGGAATTTATACCCCCTGTATAAGTTAAAATTGCTTTACCAGCAACTTTTCCATATTAAGAAGAGGCAGTAGGGACTGAAGACTGCCCCCTTCTCAGGAGCAAAACAGACCCTGTCCAATCTGATTGCCATATACAGCAGTAGAACTCATGGTTAAAAACACAAGGGAGTTAATAATGTCACATGGTCTCATATAACTTCTTCTGGATCAAGTTCTACATGCACAAGTCAGCTGTTCTCTTTATGTAAGATAGTCTGCTGTAAAATAACTATCGACGTAAAAATCAAACAAATGTATAATTCCTCAACATTATGAGCACTGTAAAATTAGTAGCTTGGTCTTAGGTTCTCCGGCCAATTCTCAAATATTTGCAAATGAATAAAAATAAGAATTATCTTAATACCTATATAGTATTTCATTTCAGTGTCATGTTTGTTCATAAGCTCCAAAAGCCGCACTTCAATCTGGGCTTGATTTAGGAAAGCCTTCTTGTTCTTTATAATTTTAATAGCAACCCACTCCTGTTCCACACGATCATAAGCCTTTACAACCTGAAAGAGAAAAAAAAAGACATGCTAAATAAAATGTTTAAGTAACCGCACATTTCATTAAATTTATTTATTAAACAGAGACTTTCAAAACCAAGAAAGCTTCGAAATTAATCATATTTAAAACATACTTTAGTAATCCAGTTTATATTTCAAAATTTTACTAAGTACATTTAATTCTTATTGAAAATATTTGTCTTGAAAATAAGAATTTTCATCCTTTCTAGACCATTTTCTTTTCTTCTTTCTACTGTGAAGCCATAGGTGATATTGTGATATGATATTAATTTTCATAACAAAAATCACAAAAACAAGATTCAGACTTCACTGAGAAGGTGGACTGAGGAAATAACATCTAATTCAAGTATAAGTATAAAAAAAATCAATACAGAAAATAGAGTAAAATCACTTTCTAGTAAACATTCACTATTTAGAAATGCTTAACTCTCCAAATGCCTTTTTCAAGAGTTAACTTGGGTATGATGTGTATTTATTACATACTCTATGCTATCTGCTTGTGTTATCTCCCGAAGCACAGAAAATTAAATTTGGGTTTCCATAACACCGTGTGCTAAAAATTCTGAATGACAGCAAATGCGAGTTAAGTGTTAAATTAAGAACATAACATAAGAACATAAGAATGGCCCTACTGGGTCAGACCAAAGGTCCATCTAGCCCAGTACCTGTCTTCCGACAGTGACCAGTGCCAGATGCCCCAGAGGGAATTAAAAGAACAGGTAATCATCAAGTGATAAATCCCCTGTCACTCATTCCCAGCTTCTGGCAAACAGAGGCTAGGGACACCATTCCTGCCCATCCTGGGTAATAGCCATTGATGGACGTATCCTCTATGAATTTATCTAGTTCTTTCTTTTTTGAACCCTGTTATGGTCTTGGCCTTCACAACATTCTCTGGCTAGGAGTTCCACAGGTTTACTGTGCATTGTGTGAAGAAATATTTCCTTTTATTGTCTTAACCGGCTGCCTATTAATTTCATTTGGTGACCCCTAGTTCTTGTGTTATGAGAAGTAGTAAACACTTTCTTATCTACTTTCTCTACACGAGTCATGCTTTTATAGACTTCAATCATATCTCCCCTTAGCTGTCTCTTTTCCAAATTAATAGGTTTGATTATCTTGCAAAAGCAGTTACTGGATGTGCTTGCTCAAGAAAATTCAAATTTCATGTTTTATAAACAAGAAAAATCACAAACGCAGAAATTTTGAGTAGACATCTTATTCCAAGAGCTTATGAATAAGGAAGCAATCTTTACATGAGACACGGGGTGTGGCTTGGATATTAACTCATTTAGATGCCTATTATAACTAAAACGAATTAATGATTTTTCAGCTGACATCCATTACCTGCCCAAATGATCCTTTGCCAATTAAAGAGTCAATTTCATAACGATCCATCCACTTTTCCCCATTTTTTACAATGTAGTCATAGTTGTCATCATCATAGCCATCGTTGTAAACTTTCCGTTCCTTTTTATGACTGGAATCATCTCCTTGACCCTGTTGGTGCCGCCTCTTCTTTTTTGCATAGTAAACCTGAAGATGAGGAACATACTGGTTTAAATTTCAACTGATGGTGTCACTTTAATCAGTAAAGAATATCTTCAGGCACTACTCTAGTCTCCCCCCTCTCTCCCACACCAGCAAAATTTTCTGGCTTTACAAACCCATTTTCCATTTTTAAAAAGTTATTTTCCCCTCCCCTGTTGCTGTGTGAAAGACACCCATAAAAACCAGGAAAACTAACTGACTATACTGAGAAAACAGTGAATCTCTTAACACAGAGCTATCAAATTCATAAACAAAAAATATATCTAAAAATTATAATTTTAGACATCATAATCCTAAATGATATTTATAAATAAAGTAGATAAAGTTTCAGGGAAAAGAGAAATTTTTGAATTAATGTGTCCCTTCAGAAGTGCACACAATGTTTTAATTATATCATAGGATCTGAAATTCAGTCATTATACCAAAAGCAAATATCCCAATATTTATGAATATTTAACATCCGTAAGCACACCACAGCAACATATTCATAAAATGTAGCCTTTGAGCCTATTAAAAACAAAGGGTACAAAAGATAAAACACACCATGGGGTAAGTCACTTACTGTCTCTCACACACAAAAAAGGTAATACTTAGTCCTGCCTTGAATGCAGGGAATTGGACTAGACGACCTCTTCAGGACCCTTACAGTCCTATGACACACACACGAAAATTAACCTAACATCTTTATTTATGTTTAAAAAGGCAAGACAAAGACTAAAGTGTAACCAACAGAAAGTAAAATTAAATATGTAAGCATTGGGAGAAGCTGAGTAACAAAAGATTCAATTGTTGCCTAGCATTACAATATATACACAATATAATAATGATAATTAAATATGGAAATACTTGGCACTTAACATTTTATATTTTTCAAGCGCTGTACAAAACAATAGGGTAGAAAAAGTGAGGCAAAAGGAATTAAACATCTTGCTAAGGCCACTCAGTGACACAGCAGTTCTGGACTCCCAAGCTCAAGCACAGGCCACTAGATAACAACAGCTGCTTTTAAACTGCTGAGGCCTTGATTAGAGATAGTAATTTTGCCAGACTACAGTCCATAAGTACCCAAGACTAAAAGAAAAAACAAAGTGAAATCATGGATGGCTGCAGTGCCATTTCTTTTATTCTACAATCACCACAGGCATCTCGGAGGACATCACCACTTCCTTGCTTTATAACTCTGCCTTCTTTTGGATTTTGAATAATTAAGATAATCAGATCAATTAAGGAGGCTTTATAGAAACACAATTTTTCTAAAAGATAAAGCAATCAAAAGATAACATGAAAGGCAAAGATGGCTTATGTTTTCCTGATGATACATATCTTCAAGTTTATTTATATTTACAATAGCAATTCAACTGCTATCTAGGCCTTCTTTTCCAGTAGATTATGGACTGGAGGCCCAGTAGGATTATGACCTCACAGGTATCAAGTAGTGAAACACAAGCAATTGAGAGGGACTCTGATTTTTATTCAAATGTTTAGAACATGTGTTGTTGGTAAAACCAATGGAAAGTAAATGCTCTATGAACCGTTGGAAGGAAAAACAGAACAAAAACAAAACTACAAAGACCTACACATTCAAAAGTGACTGTTGATTTTGGGAGCCGTGATTTGGGTGCTCAGCTTGAGACAACTGAAAGGGACCTCGTTTTCTGAAGGCAGGTACTCAACAGTTCTGACAAATCAGGCTCGTTAAAGTTGTCTGAAGTTGGGCACACGAAAACTGAGGAGCCCAAAATAGTCACTTTTGAAAATTTAGGCCTAAATATTCAACACCCACCAAGCCCCTTTAAATTAAAGGCAGAAAAAGTTTCCACTTCAGGTCCTTCAAGGAGACTTCCCACCAAAGAAGAGAAGACAAGGCATTACTGATATCTCTACAGGGGGGTGAGGGGAATGAACCCATATTTTAAATACATAATAAAGAATAAAAAAGGGCACAAACCCTTTTTTACTTGCATGTTATTTTTATTTGCAATAAAAGTACATGGATTTGTTTAATTTAGAATTCATCAAGTTAATTCATAAATTAAGAAAAAGAATACCTGTATAATGTGCCAGTAAAAGAAATGTGCCTAAATTCATTGCATCTTATAGAAAAATCTACTTGGAACACTTTAATCAATATTTTTGATAACACTACATATTGTAATTATTAGCAAGTTATCATACATTAAATAAAAATATAACGGTGAACTATGTGATCTTTACCTCATTAATATGTTTGTATGTTTTGATCAGATCAACGGAGAGTTTCCTCAGGGGAGCAGTAGCTGGATCACGGAAAGTTTGGGGCATCCGCCTCTGTAACATGACAATATCAGGCATCACTTTAAACAGACAGAAAAAACTAGCACTTTAACTAAATAATTACTACTCTTCAGAAGAGTAAACTGCCTAAATCTAATCCTAACCACTCTAACTGATGAATTTCTAATATTTACAAAGCTGTGTTTAAATAAAAAAACTACTACTACTAATAGGTTTAATATTCTCATTGTTTTTTGAGCTAGCTGACAATATACCCCCTTATTGCCTTTCATCCCCCACCTCCCTCTCTGATCCCCTGACTTATGAAGCACATGCAAAATATTTGTATTTTAAACATACTTGCATTTAAAAAACAAACATAAAACAATAATGAATACAGGTATACCAACTGTTTCAATAGTAAAATGCCACAAATGCTGTTATGGAATAGCAGAGTCAGTACATTTCAAAAATGCTTCATTATATTCAGTGATATTATAGTGGGGTTAGAAAAGCTGGTATACAACTGAAGCTAGACAAATTCAGACTGGAAATAAGGTATAAATCTTTAACGGTGATAGTAATTAACCACTGGAACAATTTACCAAGAGTTGTGATGGATTCTCCATTACTCACAATTTTTAAATCAAGATTGAATATTTTTTCTAAAGATATGCTCTAGAAATTATTTTGGGGAAGTTCTATAGCCTGTTTTATACAGGAGGCCAGACCAGATGTTCACAATGGTCCCTTCTGGCTTTGGAATCTATCAATCTATATAATGTGAGAGATCTAGACGTAAATGGATCTGTTCAGGACAAACAAAGTATATTTTTTTTAAATAAAATTTTTGTTCCTTTTAAGTATTTTCCAAAACTGATTAGTTTTTAAACATTCAATTTTCTGATAGAACAACCTTTAAGCAGCAAGTAAAAGACTACTCTTTTCTAATTCCTGTTCACAATTAGACAGTTGTGTTGCTCTAGTGCCCACGCGACATCACTAAACGTGCTCAGGAACACTTTTCTCTTCGCTGTGTGCACAATCTAGCCTACAGCCTCATCAGTTTCACTATAACTGATAAACACCCTTTTGCAGAGCCAAGAAGAACAGTATACACCATTGACAAGACAGCAAAACTCACTATAAAATGCTATAAAATAAAGTGCCGTAAAATGAAGAAAATAAACTGAAATATAAAGGGAATTATTTCTCCCTCTAATCTGCTTCAGTTCTAATAATTGTAGGATTTACTTATAAACCTAGATGGTACCAAGTTTACATATGTAAATATGATTTTTCAGTTGGCAATGTCCTTATAAGCATTTGAGGCAAGAGCAGGAATTTGGTAGTGTGGCTGGAGGCTCTGTCACTATCCATTAGTCACTCTACTCATGTCACAGGTGAAAACATAAAGGCTACACTTTGTTCAAGGCAGGTGTAATGACCAGTCTCTCTGCTGTCACAGACTAGACTTTGCAGGGTTGTTCTCCCAGCTGTGGAAGAAGCAAGCAGCATGCCTATTCTGTAGAATGCAGTGTTATAGCCCTGTTGGTCCTAGCATATAGAACAGACAAGATGGGTGAGGTAATATATTTTATTGAACCAACTTCTGTTAGTGATCAAAAGCTTGTCTCTCTTACACAGAGCTCTTCTTCAGGTCTAGAAAACATACATGGACTGTCACAGATAAATACAAGGTGAAACAGGTTTTTTAGAATAAGTAGCCAACACATTTCAAGGGACCATTCAAGGTGAAGTGGCCCTCGTTAACACCATTCCAGTCATGGGGTGGGGAAGGAATGGGGGAGAGAGGTTGCAGGAGGTGGCGCTAATGGGTTATAGATTGTTATAATAAACCATAAATCCAGTGTCTCATTCAGCCCATGATTTTTAGAATCTAGCAAAGTTATGGATTTAAGCACTCTGGCTTGTCTTTTGAAAGTGTTGTACAGGTTTCCCTTGAGAAAAAGGACTGACAGGTCAGATACAGCGTGATCCCTTTGCGAAAAGTGTTCACCCATAAGTGATATAGTGTTTCTGTCTCATCTTCCAGTGTGAATTCATTCAAGAGCATAGTGATTGTCTTGTTTCACCCACAACGTTATTGGGGCATATAGTGCTCTGGAGGAGGTACACCCCATGTTTGATAGGCGTGTGTAGGACCCATGCATATTTTCCTCTGTAGAATAGCATGGAGGGGTTCCATGTTGATCATCTTTAATTTCTAGCTCAAATTTGTTCACTTTACAAGTAAAAAAAAGTTCTAGCAAAGCCCTGAAAAGTCACCTTGAGAAAATCAAGCTGGTTTTCTTTTCTTCTTGTAAACCACATACAATAATTAAGATTCTTCAGGTCAACTTGCGCCCTTCACAGCTTCTCAGTGATAACCCTAACTCCTTTATCTCCAAATCACGCTTTCAATCACGCCTGTGCAGCATCACTCAGAGCTTGTCTACACTGCCCCACAGTTCAGACTACAGGGGTGTGAATAGCAGCATGCACCAAAGGGTTGCACTGCAACTTCCCAATGTGGATGCTCCAGGCACAAGCCAAAAGGTTCCTAGTTTGCATTAACATAGTCCTCTTCAAATAGGACCGCATTAATGGGAAACTAGACCTATGGGGATGTGAATAGCAGCATGCACCAAAGTGCTGCTCTGTAACTCCCCTGGTGTGGATACTGCGGGCACAAGTGAAAAGGTTTCTAATCTGACCTGTATTAACTTTTTAAAGAGGCAATATTTTCCTCTCTGCCTTCTGAAAAATGGGATGGAAGATTGGGAAGGAAAAAAAGGTAAGAATCTTCCACCTTTTTCCTCCATAGGCTGCATTTTAAAATGCTTAGCTATATTCTTAATCAGGACATTCCCATGGTACAGCAAGATCCCCTCAGAAGAATATGAAAGATTTGAATCTTGCTCCAATTATATAACCACCTCTTCCTCTGATGAAGGAAAGAGGGGAATGATAGCACAGGAAGGGGACAACACCCATTTTGCATAGTGGCACCACACCGTACTATATTGTTAGGTAATCCTGCCTTTCCTTTAGCTTTGAGGCAGCTCTCTGGTAATAAAAAAAAAAAAAAAAAATCCTGCTTTGCAGACTCCAGTCTCTACCTGCTGGCCACATAGCTAACTGCAACCCCAAAAGATATTTCCAAAATTGAATGTTGGAAAACATAACTCAGAAAATATGTATAAATTCCAAGATAAATGACAATCAAGTAGTTTCACTGCAATTATACTTGTCAATAAACAACAAAATTTTATCATCCTAACAGATTAATGGAGCAGGACATGCATAGCAGGGAGAAATTAAAATTACAAATAAGAAAATCAAATTTTTTATTTCATATGACCCATTTGTTGGTATGCAAATGACAGTTGGGAAGCACAAAGTCAGAACAGGAAACAACCAAAGAATAAAAACAGAGTAGGCAACAAGCCTAAGAGTCCCAGCTATGCACATTAAATTGATCTATTTTCATTTTTTTAATTGGTTCAGAGCAGCCTGAATGTATCAGCTGACAACAATGTTAATTTTGTAGTGTTTGGTAAAAGAGGGAATAGATAACTAAGTGACTGCCACACAAATTTCTTCATGTGGTCCTATTCTTTACTGCCCAAAGCAGTCGTGTTTCTTGTTAAATATACCGCATTTCATTATGGGAAATTTTATGATGGGGGATATATATCCTGTAAAATATATGTCCTAATCAATGAAGAGATATTTGGATACTTTAAAAAAAATTAAATTGAGTATAACAAGTATTAGAAAAGATTCTCGCTACGTCTAGCGTGACTTTAATTTTACAAACAACGGAATTTAAATTTTATACCACTGTATCCGACTAAGAATTCCAGTTATTTAGTTATTTTAGGGCTGTCAATTAACTGCAGTTAATGCAAGCGTTTAACACAAAACAAATCAACTAGATTTTAAAAAACAGTTGCAATTAATCACAGTTTTAATTGCACTATTAAACAATAATAGAATGCCAATGTAAATTTATTATAAATATTTTTGGACATTTTTCTAAATTTTTAAATACACTGATTTCAATTACACCACAGAATAAAGTGTACAGTGCTCACTTAATATTATTTGTACTACAAATATTTGTACTGTATAAAAGAAAACAGTATTTTTCAATACATCTCATACAAGTACTCTAGTACAATCTCTCTATCGTGAAAGTGTCACTTTCAAATGTAGAATTATTATTACTTTAGAGCCTACAAGTCAAAGCATAAAGGGGCATACAAATGTTTAGCATATCCGGCAGGTAAATACCTTGCAACACTGGCTACAACAGTGCCATATGAACATCTGTTCTCACTTTCAGGTGACATTGTAAATAAGAAGCAGGCAGCATTATTTCCCGTAAATGTAAACCAGAGTCAACTTGCTGGATCTAAGTTGTTTTTCCCTCTTGCTGGATGCTCTATCCCAACAATAAGCCATACAAGCTTTGGCAACCATAGAGGGCAGGAGACAACTGACAATAGATATGAAGGCCATTTTAGAGAAATCTGTATTTTCTTTCAAATAATTGGGTGCTCCCTTTGGTATCCACCAACATCAGGATCTTTGTGGAAAACATTTCAGTCCTAAATGCTAGAAATGAGGAGGCTAAGAAGAAATGAGGAGTCTTGGAGACCGAAGGAAGATTTCTTTAATTTGTCCCAATGTGACTGGTAGAGTCTGAGAAAAATATTAATAAAACATTTGTGCTTGGAGAGGAGCTATTAAAAATCCAACAATTTTTTTACTGAAATTAGGAAGAATTAGGCTTGTTCCAGATATGGAAGGTTTAGGAATTTTCAGGAAAGGCTCGTATCAGAGGAAAAGCACCTGAACCACCAGCCAAGGCACTGAACTTAAACAGGAGCAAGTGGTGCAGTGCAGCAGTCTGGCCAGAAGATGGAGGCTGGAGTCTATAAAACTAAAAATTTTGTCCAATAATCCCAACATAGCAAACAAACTACTAGAGAAAGACCCTCACTCACACTGTTTACAAATACAGTCACTGAAACAACAACAGGAAAAAAAAGAAAAAACCCAAACACTTTATTGGGCTGAAGGTGTTGCAAGAGAGAATATTACAGGACATCTGGTTGAACTAAGAAATCATACCCAAGAAGACTCCCCCCACTGGGCAATATGCGACCCTGAGGCTGCTACGTAAAGTAACGCCAAAACAATGAACTGGATCTTTGATCTGTCACTAGAAACCATTACTGTGTGTGGCAGGCCTGGGAAATTGGTACATAGTATCCTGTTACTGATGGCGATGTGTGAGGAGAAAACCCATTGGAGAAGCAGAATGCCTATTTCCCAGGGAGTTATGCTCTTTATGCCTGCTGAAGTACATCTCTGTCTTCCTACTGATCTTGATGGCAATCAGAGCTATCTACGGGGTTCCTTATGTTTGACATATTACAGTAAGCATCTTACAACTGAGTTCCCACCTCTCATGGACATACTTGTTGCCTGCCTGGCCAGCCTACTGTGTCATTTTGATCCCCTGCTATATGCGGGTGACACCTTTCAAATGCTTTTTCTGACCAGGTCATAAGCATGGCCAGCTTCTTAACCATGCTCTTGCTATTCGTACCTCCTTGACAATTTGTGTATGTGCCCAGGATAACAATATCGGACTACCTAAATGGGCTCATTAAGTTTGTGATTATTATTTGCATTACTGTAGCACATAGGAATCTTAGTCATAGCCAGGACCCCATTGTGTTCTGCACTGTACAAACAGAACAAAAGACAAAGCCTGCCCCCAGGAGCTTACAAAATAATAAGACAACAGATACAGAAGTACAAGGAAACAATGACAGTTTGGTCATCATGATGGGCAGTGGTATCAGCACACTAGCCATTGTCAAATTTTTTGTATGCAACACGGGTAGAGTTTTGAGAAAGGTTTTGAAGGAGAATAATGAGTTAGTTTTGAGAATGCTTATTGGGAGCTCCTTCCAAGCATGAAGGGCAGTATGGGAGAAAACACAAACGTGCTTCTTTGAAAATTTGACAAGTGGGTAATGCAGATTGGCATCATGTGCCAATTGGAGGTAGGTACTGCATGCAATACCCAATGATCCGAAGAGGTGTTAACCTATGTATTTAGCAAGTGGCAAAGATGCGGTACACGTCTGCATACCTTCATGCTGATTGCCTGGGGCTCCTGTGCGCTTCTCTGTGGGTACAAAAGTAATTTGATTTTTTCCTCAAAAAGAAGCCTGCCAAAGGTATTCTTTTCTCTGATTGATGGGGGTAGGTTTAGAGAGGCAAGAGCCCACCAAGGTTGAGATTTGTACCAGTGTCTGCAGGAGCTGTACCGTGGGAAGACTCAGTTTTTCCTATCTGTGAAAGACTTCTACAGCTTCTGAAGCTTTTTGCCAAGCAGGATTGCTCTCCTAAAGGGTAGAGAAGCAAGGCTGGCCTTGGCTATCTAATCAGTTGACCACTGCTTCAGCCCTCAGGGACCTCTTTACTGTTATGAAGATCACCCTGGCTCCCAAGGTGGTCCTGGTCATGAAAAACAATGCAGCTCCCAACAAGGGCAGCATTTCAGCCATCACCATCTGTTTATCTTTAGTGTTAGAGAACATGAAAAATCTGTGCTTTCACCCAAATATTACCCTAGAAGGATAAATCACATACAGGGTCCCCTGCAGGGTTCTTGAGCTAAATGCTCCTTTAAAAGCAGATTGACCTCTCTCTTAAGCAGCAGTTTTAAAAGGACTTCTGATAGGTACTATCACCCCTTTTACCACTCTTGAGGTGGCTATATCCACTGACAGTCAGATAGATCTTGGCATTTTTTCCCTCTGTTGGTGGATACAAGATCTTCACAAGCCTGCCTGCAGGCAATTTCTTAATGAAAATTCCTACTCTTGAGCCATCATGTCTTGTTTTTTCTGGGACCTATATGAACTAGGCAGGATGGGATCGCCGGATATCAGAGCACCTGGCTCTCCCATTTCCAATTTTCAGGAGCTGAGCAATCCTGGAAGGTAAGTCTGGTAAGTCCTTCCACTTGAACAGCCTGAACTTCCCTTTCCCCCTACATGCTGGAGGATCCTGCATCTCTTAGAGCTGATCCTGATCACACTCATCTTCTCTTATCTCTTCCTCTTCTTCTGTGGTCCCTTCCCTCATCTTGCTTTTACACAGAGCAACACACTTGGGAGTCCTGGTAAAGGCTCTCATGATAGTATTGCAGCACATCCAAGGTGGCTTAGACGGGGTGGGATGATTTGCACCAGGGCATAGGAGCAGCATTCCCTCCTCTTATGTTGGGCTCATTTTACTATCCTGTATGTTTTGAAGGCACAATTTAAAGACTCCCTAAATCAATAGTCAGTCAATCTGGGTGTAAGCAGGGAGCAGTTGCTAAGCCGTCCCCTTTAAGCAGGCTGTCAGCTTCCCTGCTGCTTTTAAGAAGGAGGAACTACAGAGGAATGCTCTCAGGGAGAGCAAGGGGATAATCTAGCCCTCATAGGTGGAGAGACGCTGTCATAGTCCAATGACACCAGGGAAGGTATGTCAGCCAGATAATACCCAGCTGGAGTCCTCCTACTCCCCAAGTATGCTCACATCACCTATCCAAGATAAGAGCTAATATATGAGAATACAGAACTCTGATGTGGGAGAGGAGCAGTGAAGAAGTCCAAGTGATAATATAAAATTTGTATTATTGTTTTGAAATCAAGATCTTTATAAAGTTCTGTACAATAAGTTTCCAATCCAAAGTTACCTATAAAATACTCCACTATAACAGTCTCCCTCTTTAAAAAAATTAAGCAGTCAAATTGGACTTCAATTTACTTTTTTCATGATTACCACTAGACTGATCTTTAATTGCCATAAATTCCCCTCAGATTACTTTACTTCCTTTCCTTGTCAAGAATGGTTAGAATAGAATATTTCCTTTCACAAATAAGGCAAGTATTTATTTAACTGCCAAAAGACTGTCTCTTGAAGCCTCTTACAAAGGAGCAATAGTATTTCTCAATTTGAAGAAAAAAAAATCGAAGTTTTGATCTAGATGCATTAGATGTGAACCTTGTAATTATAGATGTTTTATTTTAAAAAAAGTAACGGGTAAAGTGTCCCAAAATATTTAAATATTTAGGGAAGAAAGCATGCATCTCAAAACTGAAAAGGCTCTCTCCTGATATCACGTACCTGGTTGGTTAGAGGTTGTTGAATCTGGTCAGTGTAGGATAAGGCAGAAACCTGTTGGTCGTTTATGTTCTGCTGCCGACGATCGCTGTACTGCTGATGTGAATGGGACATCTGTCCAGCCATCTGAAGGCCAGCAGCATGGAATGAAAATGACGGTGCAAGCCGAACAGATGAAGGTTTGCATGCTGAAGTCTCTCCTCCTAGAAAAATAATTCAAGATTTTAGTGTAATGTTTACATCCTCATAGTATTTGCACCAGTTGATCTCCATTTACAATGCCATAAAATAAATAACACCAGATAAAATAATTGTAGTGGGGTGGTTACCCGCTCTTGCCCTGAGGGGTTTAAAAAGCAGTCCTGGAGAGGGCTGCAGCTCTAAAAGCTGGGCTGATTGGGGAAGCAGCGGCAGCTGGGCCACGCCCCAATCACACCACAGCTGGCCTGTATAAAGAGGCTGTGAGCCAGGAGCCCAAACAGTCTCCCTCTGCCTGTAGAGGAGGAAGAGCCTGGCTGCAGGGAGCTAGAGACAGGGTACCTGAGTAGAGCAGGGCTGGGGAAAGGCAGAGGAGCTAGGGAGCTCCAGCCTGGAAAGCCCCAGGCTGCAGCCTAGCATAAGTCCAACAGGTACTGGGGGTTGCAGAGGTCAGCCCAGGGGTAGGTAAAGGCAGCAGGTCCAAACCTAACCTTGCCAGTGATGAGTAGGCTGATACTGCAGTCTGCCCCAGGTTGTGGGGGCTAGACGATGACTGGCAGTAGCCATATAATGAGGCAAGGTGGGGATAGTGGGTGGGGGTTTCCCAGGGAGGGGAGACCCTGAGAGAAAGGGGTTACTGCCAGGGGGCAGCACCCCAGCTAACAGGGCACCAGAGTCCAGGGAGGGACACGGGGGCCAAGCGGTAGTGGATCACTGGCCTGCAGAGGGTGCTCCAGGCTGGAAATCAAGCTAGTTCCCTGAGAGACCAGCAGGAGGTGCCGCAGGAGTGAGTCTGCACGCTTACAATAATACTTTGTACATATACAGTAGCATTATTCCAGAGATCTTAAAGTGCACAAAGGTGAGTAAAAAGTATTATTACACCCCATTTTACAAATGGGAAGTTTACATTTGCAGCACAACTCTGTGGGAAAGAGTAAATTCAGAGGCAACCACAGTTGTGGAATCATGGAATACATGGAACCCAGAACTTAGGATGTGCCCTTACAGACACCTTGTCTAGGTAACAAACAGTATAAGGAGGGACCACCATCAATGCTTGGATCTCTCTCTACCATCCTCAGAGATGTAAAGGCAACCAGAAAGGATGTTTTCATTGAAAAGTAACAGGGAACTAAAAAATGCGTTAGAAAAATTGTTTACCTCTCATTTTTACAAGTAACATCTAAAATTATAATTGAAAAGAGATTAGAAGAAAATATAGTTGTCTAGTTTCTCTATTCTATGCCATGAGAGATCTTTCTGTACAATCAATTTCATCATTTCAATTCTCCTGGATTGTGAGAGTCTCTCACACAGCAGAAAAGGACAAAACAAAAATGTAAATGAACGGAAAATATTGCAGTATCACAATAAAAGAATAGACACTCAGGTGGAATTAGAACTGCTCCATATCAAGCAGAGGGGAGAAGTGAAACCAGGTTTCCTATATTCTAGGTGAGTGTTCTAACTGGGCTAAAAATTAAAAGTAGGGCCCAACCACTTCCTCCATTTTCTGAATTTAGCCATTTAAAAATACCTCAAAACAAAACATTTCAAGATGAATAAAGTGTTCCAAAATTGACTTTTTTTTTCTGATTTTTGTTTTTTGGGTCAACCTGAAAGATTTATTTTTATTTTTCAGAACTACCAACGAATCAAAAATCTATTTTTGCCCAGCTCTAGGCAGACTACTTGGAAAACAATATTTTAAAACTAAACTAGTTTTAAGCAGAAGCGCTAACACAGATGAGGTACTGGTGGATTCTGACATATTACTGCTATGTTCAACTTGTTAAAAAGCAGGTTTAATTGACAAGTTGGTTAAAATGGGTCCAGTTGCTGAAACCTCTATACCAGTTCTCCTACTGATGTTGATCTAGTGGTAATACCACAGATTTTTTTTCTCCCCTACAATTTCCTAATGTAGGCAAGTCTTCAATTCTGAACACTAGACCACAGCTCTTTCCAAGATAAGACACACAAAAAAAATCTTCATTAAAATTATTCAACAGGCTGATACCAGAAAGCTGTCTCTGTTAAAACAAATTTTCCTCATGTTGAGTTTTTGTTTTTTTGTTTTTTTTTAATTATGGGCATAGCTGCCACAATGTAGTGCTTCAAAAGTCTATGAATACGACAAAGGGAACTTTTCAAATTATGCTGACACACAACACTTGGGAAACTAGGAAATTGTTAATTTGCAGAGTCATTTAAACAATAGTTATAAAATGTCTTGGACACTGTTTAAAATAGAGGATAAATTCGGGACCCTGCGTACACTGCAACACAGACTAAATTCTGCAGCAATAACTCGTAAATTCTTTTAAAGCATTAATTTAATTCTACCACCACTTTTTATTTATTTAAATTTCTAAAATGCAATTCAAAGTCCTTTTAGAAACACATCCCAAACATTAAAATTACTAAATAATGAAAGGACTGCCCAATATCATATCCCCTGCAGTCTACCCCATCCCTGACATCAGAAAGGAGACAGAAGATGGTTTTGCAGTGCGCCCACAATGTTAAACTTGGACTCTGGCGGACCAAAGTGGGAAGCAAATTCCAAAACAAAGGCCCTCTGAGAATGCGCCCTCTCATTTATACTGACACAGCTTCAGCCTGAGTGCCTCTGATCTCAATTGTGGCTGAATATTTACTGAGAGAGAAGAGTACTGTAACCCTTAACTCTCATTCACAGACACCCTCACGCATGATTCGTAATTAAAAATACCGATAAAATATGTCAGCGATTATTTTCAAAGCTAGGAATTTTTGCTATGACCTCCAAGCAGGCCAGCTATAATTCGTAGGCCACTGTTCCCCAGATGTTGTCCAGGCGGCTTGACAAAAGACAGCTTAGTTCACCAATCTACATTTCTGGATCCTACACTCCTTGACTACAAGCTGGACGCTAGCCCTAATTCCCTGACCCCTGTTGCACAGCTCCGCCATGAAGTATGCTTACAACCCAATTTATTACCTTTTAGGCAGGGAAAACTGAAGTGCAAGAGGCAACTTCAGGGCAGGGAGATAGACACACAAAGGCTGGATGTCTTGTTGTATCAAAATGACAAATTCTGCGGCTAAAATGCCAGGTTCTATAAAACCTTGAAAAATGCCAAGTCCCATGCATCATGGAGTCCACAGAGCCCTAACTGGGTTCACTCCTCTTAAGAGCTACTGTTTCAGTACTCTTCAGAGGTCATTTCATTGGCTCACACTCTGTTCAAGGTTTTATCTTAAACAAACACTTTTTAATTTGTTCTCCACGGTTGAACAGAATTTTGTTTAAAAAATAAAGTTTACATTTGCAGCACAACTCTGGGGGAAAGAGTAAATTCAGAGGCAACCACAGCTGTGGAATCATGGAATACATGGAACCCAGAACTTAGGATGTGCCCTTACAGACACCTTGTCTAGGTAACAAAACAGTATAAGGAGGGACCACCATCAATCCTTTGATCTCTCTCTACCATCCTCAGAGAGGTAAAGGCAACCAGAAAGGATGTTTTCATTGAAAAGTAACAGGGAACAGATTGCCATCAGCTCAAACAGTCGCATTCCTGAGTGCTCTTTTAACCGACCTCGGTGAGGTCAGTCAGGGGTGCCTGGGCAGACACAGGAGTGACTCAGCCAGGTCATTCCGATCTTCCGCCGAGCACCCAGGAGATGACAATGGCTAGCAGCCGAACTACACTGTCTGCTGCCACCCTAAAGATGTAAAAGATAGATGAAGTGGATCAAAACAAGATATAGACCCGATTTGTTTTGTATTCATTTGCTTCCTCCCTCCCTCTGTCAAATCAACAGCCTGCTAAACCCAGGGTTTTGAGTTCAATCCTTGAGAGGGCCATTCTGTGTAACAGTTGTTTCTGTTTCTCCTTTATGCAAAGCCACCCCCTTTGTGGACTTTAATCCCTGTAAGCCATGTCGTCAGTCGCCCCCCTCTCCGTCAGAGCAGACAATCATTTCGCGCCTTGTTTCAGCCCAGACACCACAGCACTGGGATCCTGGAGCCCGCTCAGATCACCAAGGCAATTATGAGCACTGTAAACACCACGCACATTATCCTGCAGTATATGCAGAACCAGAACCTGCCAAAGCGAAACCAGGTGAGGAGGCGACGGCAGCACGGTGACGAAAGCGATGAGGACATAGACATGGACATAGACTTCTCACAAAGAACGGGTCCCGGCAATGTGCACATCATGGTGTTAATGGGGCAGGTTCATGCCGTGGAACGCCGATTCTGGGCCCGGGAAACAAGCACAGACTGGTGGGACTGCATAGTGTTGCGGGTCTGGGACGATTCCCAGTGGCTGCGAAACTTCTGAATGCGTAAGGGCACTTTCATGGAACTTTGTGACTTGCTTTCCCCTGCCCTGAAGCGCCAATACCAAGATGAGAGCAGCCCTCACAATTGAGAAGCGAGTGGCGATAGCCCTGTGGAAGCTTGCAATGACAGAAAACTACCGGTCAGTCGGGTATCAATTTGGAGTGGGCAAATCTACTGTGGGGGCTGCTGTGATCCAAGTAGCCAATGCAATCAAAGAGCTGCTGATATCAATGGTAGTGACTCTGGGAAACGTGCAGGTCATAGCGGATGGCTTTGCTGCAATGGGATTCTCTAACTGTGGTGGGGCGATAGACAGAACCCATATCCCTATCTTGGCACCAGAGCACCAAGCAAGCGATTACATAAACTGAAAGGGGTACTTTTCAATGCTACTGCAAGCACTAGTGGATCACAAGGGACGTTTCACCAACATCAACGTGGGATGGCCGGAAAAGGTTCATGATGTTCGCACCTTCAGGAACTCTGGTCTGTTTCAAAAGCTGCAGGAAGGGACTTTCTTCCCAGACCAGAAAATAACTGTTGGGGATGTTCAAATGCCTATAGCAGGGGTCAGCAACCTTTCGGAAGCGGTGTGCTAAGTCTTCATTTATTCACTCTAATTTAAGGTTTTGCATGCCAGTAATACAGTTTAACGTTTTTAGAAGGTCTCTTTCTATAAGTCTATAATATATAACAACTATTGTTGTATGTAAAGTAAATAAGGTTTTTAAAATGTATAAGAAGCTTCATTTACAATTAAATGAAAATCCAGAGCCCCCAGGACCAGTGGCTAGGACTCGGGCAGTGTGAGCACCACTGACAATCAGCTCGTGTGCAGCCTTCGGCATGCGTGCCATAAGTTGCCGACCCCTGGCCTATAGTTATCCTTGGGGACCCAGCCTACACCTTAATGCCATGACTCATAAAGCCATACACAGGTAGCCTGGACAGTAGTCAGGAGCTGTTCAACTATAGGCTGAGCAAGTGCAGAATGGTGGTAGAATGTGCATTTGGACATTTAAAAGCGCGCTGGTGCAATTTACTGACTTGGACAGACCTCAGCGAAAACAATATTCCCATTGTTATTACTGCTTGCTCTGCGCTCGACAATATCTCAGAGTAAGGGGGAGACATTTATGGTGGGGTGGGAGGTTGAGGAAAAATTACCTGGCCGCTGATTACGTGCAGCCAGACAGCAGGGCGGTTAGAAGAGTACAGGAGGGTGCAGTGCGCGTCAGAGAAGCTTTGAAAACCAGTTTCATGACTGGCCAGGCTATGGTGTGAAAGTTCCGTTTGTTTCTCCCTGATCAACGCCCCACCCTTGGTTCACTCTACTTCCCTGTAAGCTAGCCACCCTCCTCTCCCCCCTTCGATCACCGCTTGCAGAGGCAATAAAATCATTGTTGCTTCACATTCATGCATTCTTTATTAATTCATCACACAAATAGGGGGATAACTGCCAAGGTAGCCCAGGAGGAGGGAAGGACAAGGCCACACTGCACTTTAAAACTTAAAATCTTTAAAAAGCTTATTGAATGCCAGCCTTCTGTTGCTTGGGCAATCCTCTAGAGCAGGGGTCTCAAACATGCGGCCCGCGGGCCGCATGCGGCCCTCGGAGCTCTTCCCTGCAGCCCGCAGAGCTCCCCCAGTTACTTCCTGTCGCCGCCAAACTCCCCTCACCCCCGCCCCCCTCCCCGAGTTATTTTCTGTGCCTAAGCTCCCCGCGCGCTGCTCCCCAATGTTTGGGGCCGGGTCTCTCCCCTGGCCCCACCTGCCGCCCCCACGCGCCTCCCCCCAGTGTCTCCCGGCCCCCACTTGCTGCCCCCTCACCGCCCGGGAGCCTGCCCGGGAGCTCACGCTGACTCCACTCCTCCGCTATGCCGGCTTCCGGCATCACCTGCTGCCGCAGGGTCCTAGCGCCCCCCTGCATTAGGGTCAGGGCAGGCTGCCCTTCCTGCCCTTCTGCCCTAGTCCTGAGACTCTCCAATGCCCCGAGCCTCTCAATGCCTCAAACCCCTCACCCTCAGCCCCACAGCCCTCACCCCTGCACCCTCCTATCCCCAAACTCCGTCCCAAAGCCTGAACCCCCACCCCCTGCTGCAGCCTGGAGCCTGCACCGAGCACAGAGCCTGCACTCCAGACCCCCTCCCCCACCCAAACTCCAGCCCAGGGCCTGTACTCCAGACCCCTTCCCCCACCCAAACTCCCTCCCAGAGCCTTAGGCAGTAAATCTAAGTGCGTGTTTTGTCCTTTGAGTGAGGTGCATTACTGAGTGTATATATTTATTAAAACTGCTTGGAAATGACTTCGTCAAAAAAAAGAACACTCATGGAAGAAAAGAGTTTTCCAAGACAAATGGGAGAATTTATATTTTTTCACAGAGGTAAAAGATAAAATTCAATGCCTTATTTGTCAGCAAACAATTGCTGTTCCCAAGGAGTATAACGTGCGTCGGCACTATGACACAATGCACCGTGAAAAATATGATGCATTCACCGGAAAAATCCGAGAGGAAAAAGTTCAGCAACTTAAAGCAGCATTTGCCAAGCAAAGAAATTTATTTTCAGGGATTAACACGTCTAGCGAAGATTCAGTAAGAGCAAGTTTTGTGATAAGCGAAATGATAGCTAAATCATCGCGACCTTTTACAGAAGGCTTATTCATAAAAGAATGTCTTATGAAGGCCAGTGAAATTTTATGTCCTGATAGGAAGAAAGTTTTTGAAGGCATAAGCTTGTCTGCAAATACAGTTGCCTGCAGGATAACGGATTTAGCTGATAATGTGCAAAAACAATTGATTCAAATGGCAAAAGACTTTGAAGTATTTTCAATTGCTCTTGATGAGAGTACAGATGTATCAGATACAGCACAGTGTGCAGTGTTCATTAGAGGTGTGGACTGCAATTTGAATATAACTGAAGAATTGCTAGACTTAATGCCACTGAAGGGTACCACAACGGGACGTGACATATTTCAAGGATTGGAAGAGTGCATTGAAAAAGCTGCGCTGCCATGGAACAAACTCGTATCTTTGGCTACGGACGGTGCGTCATCAATGTGCTCTGAAAACATAGGTGTGGTTGGATTATTGAAGACCAAACTGAACAGCCTCAATATACCAGGAATTAGCTTCACCAGTATACATTGTATTTTGCACCAAGAAGCCCTGTGTAGTAAAAGTCTACAAATGAAAGAAGTTATGGATGTAGTTGTTAAAACTGTTAATTTTATACGTGCACGAGGGCTGAATCACAGACAGTTCACTTCTTTTCTAGCAAGTATGGACAGTGAATATGGGGAACTTCTGTATCACACTCAAGTTAGATGGCTGAGTCGTGGAAATGTTTTGAAGCGTTTTTTTGCACTTAAAGAGGAGATTGATTCCTTCATGAAAATGAAAAACAAGGAGGTTCCACAGCTTGCTGATTCCACTTTTATCTGCAACCTTGCTTTTCTAACAGATGTAACTGATCACCTGAATGCACTGAACTTGAAACTTCAGAGTAGAAAACAGGTGATAACACAGATGTATGACAGCATTAAGTCATTCAAAGTCAAGCTTACTTTATGGGGGAAACAGCTGGCAATTTGGTCCATTTCTTAACTCTGAATTCCTTAGGAAAAGTTGAACCCAAATCCTTGAAAGAATATGCAGAGATCATTTCTAACTTACACAAACAGTTTGATGTGCGGTTTAAAGATTTCAAGGCACTTGAACCACATTTTCAACTTTTTTCCACACCATTTGCTGTTGAAATTGACAATGTTGCAGAGGAAATGCAGATGGAGTTAGTGGAGCTTCAGTGTGACACGATTTTGAAGCAGAAGTATACAGATGTTGGAATTCCAGAATTCTACAGATTTCTTTCACAAGAAAGATTTTCCATGTTATTCTCTGCTTCTGCAAGGATAATGGCAATGTTTGGAAGTACATATATATGTGAACAGTTTTTCTCTTCCATGAAGATTAACAAATCTGTGTTAAGGTCAAGGCTCACTGATGAACATTTGCAAGCAACACTGAGATTGGTTTCGTCTCAGGATATCAAACCTAATATTGATGCTCTGGTTGATGCAAAACGCTGCCAGCTAAGTGGCCAAAAATGAAATGACTGTCAAAATTAGCACTGACGTTTCACATTACAGTTAAAGAAGTTAATAAAAAAGTTAATAAATTGACTTTTAATAGCATACTATATTTTAATACTATACTACTATATTACTCTTCTTTTTTTTTTCTGCCTACCTCCAGGCGCTTCCCGCCACCAAGCCACCAAACAGCTGTTGGTGGCGCTTAGCACTTTCCAGGAGGGAGGGGGGAGGAGCGGGGAGCCGCGCGCTTAGGGGAGGAGGTGGAGAAGAGACAGGGCAGGGGCGGGGCCTCATGAAAGGGGTGGATTGGGGGTGGGGCCAGGGGCAGCAAGGGGGCATGTCAGTGATGCGGCCCTCAGGCCAATGCACTAGTCCTCATGCGGCCCTCGGGGTCATTTGAGTTTGAGACCCCTGCTCTAGAGTGGAGTGGCTGGGTGGCCGGAGGCCCCCACACTGCGTTTTTGGGCATCTGGGTGAGGAGGCTATGGAACTTGGGGAGGAGGGCTGTTGGTTACACAGGGGCTGTAGCAGCGGTCTGTGCTCCTGCTGCCTTTCCTGCAGCTCAACCATACGCTAGAGCATATGAGTTTGATCATCCAGCAGTCTGAGCATCGACTCTTGTCTTCTGTCAGCAAGCTGACGCCACCTATCATCTTCAGCCCACCACTTCTCCTCACGTTCATATTGTGCTTTCCTGCACTCTGACACTGTCTGCCTCCACTCATTTTGCTGTGCTCTGTCAGTCTGGGAGAATAGCAGGAGCTCAGAGAACATTTCATCCCGACTGCATTTTTTCCCCGCATTCTAATCTTCACTAGCCTCTGTGAAGGAGAAACATTTGTAGCTGGTGGAGGAAAGGGGAGAGTGGCTAAAAAGACATTTTAGAGAAAAATGAGTACACTCTTTCACATTAAACCTTGCTGTTCACATTACACAGCACATGTGCTTTCGTTAAAAGGTCGCATTTTGCCTCTTGTATTGAGGGCCTGCCGGTTTGGTATAAGAGATCACTCACGCTTCACCCCTCCCCGCACCACGTAGCTAACAGCGGGGAACATTTCTGTTCAGCCACAGGCAAACAGCTCAGCAGGAACGGGCACCTCTGAATGTCCACTTAATAAAACCACCCTATTTCAACCAAGTGACCATGAATGATATCACTCTCCTGAGGATAGCAAAGAGAGATAAAGAACGGATGTTGTTTGAATGCTAGCAACATACGCTGCCATGCTTTGTTATGCAATGATTCCTGATTACATGCTACTGGCCTGGTGTGGTAAAGTGTCCTACCATGGCGGATGGAATAAGGCCACCCTCCCCAGAAACATTTTGCAAAGGCTTTGGGAGTACATCCAGGAGAACTTTATGAAGATGTCCCTGGAGAATTTCCGCTCCATCCCCCGACACATTAACAAACTTCTCCAGTAACTGTACTGGCCACGAATGCCAGGGCAAATTAATCATTAAACAAGCTTGCTTTTAAACCATGTGTAATATTTACAAACGGTACACTCACCAGAGGTCCCTTCTCCGCCTTCAGGGTCCAGGAGCACACCTTGGGTGGGTTCGGGGGTTACTGACTCCAGGTCCAGCTTGAAAAACATATCTTGGCTGTTGGGGAAACCGGTTTCTCCACTTCCTTGCTGTGAGCCATCTTCCTCATTCCCAAAACCCGCTTCCCTGTAGCATGATTCTCCATTGACGGAATCAAAGCAGAGGGTTGGGGTAGTGGTGGCTGCACCCCCTAGCATGGCATGCAGCTCATCATAGAAGCGGCATGTTCGGGGCTCTCATCCGGAGCGGCCGTTTGCTTCTCTGGTTTTTACGTAGGCTTGCCTTAGCTCCTTAATTTTCACGTGGCACTGCTGTGCGTCCCTGTTATGGCCTCTGTCCTTCGTGCCCTTTGAGACTTTTTCTAATGTTTTGGTATTTTGTTTACTGGAACGGAGTTCAGTTAGCACGGATTCATCTCCCCATATGGTGAGCAAATCCCGTACCTCTCGTTCGGTTCATGCTAGAGCTCTTTTGCGATCCTGGGACTCCATCATGGTCACCTCTGCTAATAAGATCTGCAGTCACCTGCATCTTGCCACACTGTCCAAACAGGAAATGAGATTCAAAAGTTCGTGGGCCTTTTCCTGTCTACCTGTCCAGTGCATCTGAGTTGAGAGCGCTGTCCAGAGCGGTCACAATGAAGCACTCTGGGATAGCTCCCGGAGGCCAATAACGTCGAATTGTGTCCACACTACCCCAAATTCAACCCAGCAAGGCCGATTTCAGCGCTAATCCCCTCATCAGAGGTGGAGTAAAGAAATCGATTTAAGGAGCCCTTTAAGTCAGAAAAAAGGGCTTCATCGTGTGGACGGGTCCAGGCTTAAATCGAGGTAACGCTGATAAATTCAATCTAAAATTGTAGTGTAGACCAGGCCTAAGATTGCCAGCACCAATGTTTCTTGTGGAATCAGGGACTTGATGACACCAGCAAGAAAACCTTGCCCATTTCACCAGGTGAGCACCTCACAGAGGCTTTCTACTGTTCACTAAAATATTCTGGATGGGTAAAAAGCATGAATGCTCTACTTCCAATATCCATCCAGCAACCCAACTCTGAGACGAAGTTTAATTCAGATCTGGGTACAGAATCTTCCCTTCATCTTGCACCAGCAGATCCGGAAGCAGAGGCAAAATCCTTGGTTGACAGATTGACAGGTTCAGGCTGCTTGGGAACCAAAACTGCATCAACCACAACAAAGCCATACGTATAGTTTGGCCAAATCCTCTCTCGTCTTGCAGAGCACTCTGGAAATCAATGGAACTAGCAACTACGTATACACCAAACCATTAGACTAAAAAGGCATCAGACAAGGATCCTGGGCTCATGTTCCCCATTGCAGCACACCTAGAAGGTTAAACAAAACCAGGCTCCAGTGGATCTAGAGGTAAAATAACTTCCAGAGAAGACCAGAATGCCACATCAGTAGTCTCCACCCACTTAAACTAAGGAGTATCTCACTCAAGCTTCATTATAGAGGACAGCTGCAGTAATAACACAGACATACTGGCTTCTCCGATGGCAAAGTTCCATTCTATTTAGGGCTTTATATGTTAAATAACAAATACAACATGGAAGCCAAAAGGAAACTAGGCGATTGAGCAGCAGTGATGCTGTATGTACACTTATTGTGAAGAACCATTTAATAGGTAGGCAACTGTACGCATTCTGTATCAACTTCAGCTTCTGGAATGTTTCAGGTTGGAGTCAGCCCAAATTAACTAGGCTATTCACCAGCTGGAACAATTCCACATACAAATTTTGCACATTTTTGTGCTTGGTTCCATAGATCAACTCCACCGTGCAAACCTTTTCCATGAGAGGCCAGCACATCAACGTCAAACACTCAGAATTTTAAGAACTGGAATACAAGGCCTACTGAAAAATCTGGAAACCAATTGTTCCTATCTTTACCAATTCCTGCTGTCACTGGGATGAAGACAGAGAGAAACCGAGAAAGTCAGGCTTCTGCTGATGAATAAGGTCATCCATCAACAAAAACAAACACCATTCAAGATCTGATCCTTGAAACCTGACCTGGCCTGCACCACAGACCTGGTTCAATGCCACTTCCAACGCTACCCTAGTACAGCCAATCCTTATGTAGTAATTACAATATATTGAAAGCCAAGAAAGATCCAATAATGAGTTAGAACAGGGGTAGGCAACCTATGGCATGAGTGCCGAAGGCGGCACACAAGCTGATTTTCAGTGGCACTCACACTCCCCGGGTCCTGGCCACCGGTCTGGGGGGCTCTGCATTTTAATTTAATTGTAAATGAAGCTTCTTAAACATTTTAAAAACCTTATTTACTTTACATACAACAATAGTGTAGTTATATATTATAGACTTATAGAAAGAGACCTTCTACAAACATTAAAATGTATTGCTGGCACACAAAACCTTAAATTAGAGTGAATAAATGAAGACTCGGCACACCACTTCTGAAAGGTTGCCGACCCCTGAGTTAGAAAGAATAAATAAGTAGGCAGAATAGCTGTCCTAATCCCTCCAACCTCAGATGCAGGGGAAAATGCACTGCAGAAACACTAACATTTGACCGCACCTATCTGATAGGTGAGGCAAAGGGCAAAAATAAAAAAAATCTAGGCCTCTTGGTGGTCTGGATTCTTCAGATGAAAATCCTGGAAATTTCCTGGAGGAACATAATGGATCTGCTGGCCAGCAATGTTCTGGAACCTCAAGGGTCATCACACTCAGCAACTTCAACTTCCATACAAGTAGCACCAGTATTAGTGTGCGATCTTTTAGTTTACAGAGGAACCACTGGATGCTTTCAGATCATTTCCAGCTCTCACACTTAGCCAAATACACTCGGGACCCAATTTCCAGTATGAGAGAAACCACAAACATTCTACTCTTTGGGCCAGCCACTGCCACATCCTAATGAAAATCAGGGCCTTTCCTTCATCTTACTAGGGAAGCAATCAAGGCTGGTTCATCCTTGAAAATATTTGATTATTCAATTTTCAACTCATTCTGGGACAACAAGCCAACCACCTACAAAGTAAGGTTCCCAATAAGTACCATGACTTGACGACCATTACAGTTGACACTTTGGTCCCTAGCCATCATAGATCATCATAGCTCAGACGAACTGCAGAGGAAGAAATGTATAGGCAGAGGATTACAATGAAAGTAGTACAAAATGGGATCTTAATTCATATGCCAATAGCACGAAAAACTATTCACAGGGCTACATCACCACAGTAAAGAAACAAAAACATTCTTCTTTTCCACTATCACAGCACCAAAATCATGGCCAATGTAGCTATTCAACACAGCAAACGAAGCCAGAATGCAATCCAGAGTTGGACCCAGCATTCGAATTACAGCAGAGCTCACATTCTTTGCTGACTAGATTGATTGAACAGGAATGGAGCTAAATGAGGCAGAAAAATTTAAAACTTGGAGACTTTAAGGCCAGAAGGGACCATCATGATCATCTACTCTGTCCTCTTGCATAATCGCACATTAGAGAACCAACGCCTGTAAAAGATACATAACCTCTGCCTGAGTCACTGAAGTCCTCAAATCTTGATTTATACACTTCAAGTTACAGAGAATCCAACATTTACTCTAATTCAAGCCAAGTGAGCAATGCCCCATGCGCAGAGGAAAGTGAAAAAACACCAGGGACTCTGCCAATCTCTTCCTGACCCCAATATGTCAGTCAATTAGACCATAAGCATATGGGCAAGACCCTCCAGCCAGACAAGTGAGAGAGAATTCTCTGAAGTAATTCAGAACCCTCCCCCGCCCCCATCTACTGTCCCATCTCCTACCATTGGAGATATTTGCCAACAGCAGTCACAGATGGGCCATATACATGGTAGGCAAGCACACCATCCTTTTCATAAACTTATCAAGCTCAGCCTTGAAACAAGTTAGGATTTTAGCCCCAGCTACTTCCTTTAGAAGGCTGTTCCAGAACTTGACTCCTTGGATGGTTAGATGCCTGCATCTCATTTCAAGCCTAAAAACTTACTGATGGCCAGTTTATATCCATTTGTTTTTGTGACAATAATGGCACTTAACTTAAATAACTCCTCTCCTTCTCTGGTGTATCTCTCTCTGATTTATTTATAGAGAGCAATCATATCCCCTCCTCAGCCTTCTTTTAGTTAGGCTGAACAAGCCAAGCTCTTTAATTCTTCTCCATTCCTCTGATCATCCTAGTAGCCCTGCTCTGCACCTGTTCAATTTGGCATTCATTTTTCTTAAAGAAGGGAGACCAGAATTGCACACAGTATTCCAGATAAGTTGTCACCAGTGCTTGTATAATGGTAATAACTAAGGCTAAGATTTTTGTCATGGATATTTTTAGTAAGAGTCAGGGACAGGTCACGGGCTTCCATGAATTTTTCTTTATTACCCGTGACCTGTCCCTGACTTTTACTAAAGATATCCATGATAAAATGGGAAGGGACTGGGCAGCTGCGGGGTGGCTGGGAGCTCTGGGGCTCCCACCACCTGTGGGGGCTCAGAGCTCCAGGGTCCCCCTGCCATCAGTGGCAGAGGGAAGCTGCAGGGTCCCCCTCCCCTCTCCCCAGCAACAAAGAGCACTATAGGAATTCCCTGTCCTCCGCAGCAGCCGGGAGATGCAGGGTACCCAGCAGCCTGTAGCGGCTGGGAGCTGCACAGTACCTCTGCTTCCCATGGCGGCTGAGAGCTTGGTTGCCTACTGCCTCAGGCGGCAGGACCCTGCAGCTCCCAGTCGCCAATGCTGAAGTCACGGAGGTCTTTGGAAGTCGTGGATTCCATGACTTCTGCAACCTCCATGCCAAAACTGTAGCCTTAGAAATAACACTTCCCTAACTCTACTGGAAATACCTCAAGTTATGCATCCTAGGACTGCATTAGCCTTTTTCACGGCCGCATCACATAGGCAGGTCATAGTCATCCCATGATCAACCAATACACCCAGGTCTCTCGTTGTCCTCTGTTGCTTCCAACTGACCTGTCCCCAGCTTATAGCAAAAATTCTTGTTGTAAGTCTGTAAGTGCTTGACCTTGCACTCTGCGCTATTAAATTTCATCCAATTTCTATTATGTCAGTTTTCAGGGTCAAAATTTTTCTGTATGATATTCCAATCCTCCTCTATATTGGCAATACCTCCCAACTTTGTGTCATCTGCAAATTTTATTAGCGCACACCCACTTTTTGTGCCCAGGCCATGAAAGAAAATGTTAAATAAGATTGATCCCATGATCGATCCTTGAGAAATTGCGCTAGTAACCTCTCTCCAGCCTGATAGTTCTCCTTTCAGTATGACCCATTGCAGTCTCTCATTTAAATCAGTTCCTTACTAATCTTTCAATTCTCGTATTAATCCCAACTAATAATTTCCCATGTGGAACTGTATCAAATGCTTTACTGAAATCCATGTAGATTAGTTCTAATTGACCAAACTACATTACCCATTCCCATAGTTTGGCTCCATTGCACTGGTGAATCTCAAGAAACTCTGAAAAAGATCTGAGCTACCATATGGGAATCACTTTAGTAATTGTGCTGGCTAGGAAAAGCACCTAATGGAAACTATCAATGCCTTCCACTCCCTTAAAAGAACCATTGCAGCCTTGTTTTAGAGAATCTCCCTGAAAAACTAACTTCACCTAATCCTCAGTAATTCAATACTTGATCCAGAAGACCATTCCAACTATGACCTTTTCTTCAACCTCAGACTCTCAGGCAAAAATCTGTGAGGAAGTGGCATGTGCTAACATCCTGGATCCCTCTCAACTGGGCTTCAGACAAGGACATAGTATATGTGGTACCACTGAAAGCCCCTGTCTTCATGGTTATGGCTCTATATCCATAATTTGCATTATTAGATAGTGGACAAGGCATAGGCAGCACAGCACATCAACAACTCAAATCATTTCTTTTCAGGACCCATAGTGGTAACTGTAATGCTCATCTAAACCATCATTTACCTTTTTCTGCAAAAGGTAAACTAGATCAATTAAATATAGTGAGAGTGTAAGCTCTTCTCCCAATGACATGAGGCTTGCCAGCAAATCTCATTTATATTGAAGGAACACCAGCTCAAATACCTCTGCTGATATTAACTGTGATAATATGTCACTGGTTCAGAGAGACGGTCTCAGCTACATCCTAAACCTTTCAAGGCTTATAAATCAAAAAACAGCAGCAGTTCACTGAAAGCCAATGCTGCTGCTTTTTCTAGAAACTACCTGGGACACTTTCCTTTCTTTGAAAATATGCATCCAGTTTGACAAAGTTGGGCCTCTGTTGTTTTTCTGCCTTATCACTGAGCCTGGATGATCTGATACTGTCAGTGATAAAAAAGGCTGTTTTTCATCTCCATCTTTCTAGCAAACTTTGCTCTTTCCTCCCATAAGAGAACTTGAATATGGTAATCTGAGCATGTTACCTCCAGAGTGGATTACTGTAATTTGCTGTATCTAAAATGATGTAAAAATAATGGACAGGCTCCAGCTGATAGAGGCCACCCATCTCTTTATAAGTTAAGACACTCTGAGCGCATCATTCCCATTCCTCTGGTCCCTCAACTCTCCCCCAGTCTTCTACTGTCAGTTCAAGGCCTTGGTCCTGATCTTTGAGGCCAATAATAGATCAGATCCTAGCTACTTTGTAGATGCTCTTGAATTCCTCAAACTGCCATCCAAGATGCATTTCTCAGGGACAACAGAGATTATAATGCTCAGAGCAAAACATGCAAGTCAAAAGACAAGGCAGCTTCAGTCTAGGGCAGTGTTTCCCAAACTTGGGACGCCGCTTGTGTAGGGGAAGCCCCTGGCGGGCTTGGACCAGTTTGTTTACCTGCCACTTCCGCAGGTTCAGCCGATCACGGCTCCCACTGGCCGCGGTTCACTGCTCCAGGCCAATGGGAGCTGCGGGAAGTAGCAGCCAGTACGTCCCTCGGCCCGTGCGACTTCCAGCAGCTCCCATTGGCCTGGAGCAGCAAACCGCGGCCAGTGGGAACCGCGATCGGCCGGACCTGCGGACGGGGCAGGTAAACAAACCAGCCCAGCCCACCAGGGGCTTCCCCTACACAAGCAGCATCCCAAGTTTGGGAAACACTGGTCTAGGGGATCCAGATGTGGAATGAACTTTCAGAGAAGATGATAATGATCCAGAGCTTCACCACTTTTACGTCATCATGCATCATAACCCTCCTGATTATGCTTTTCCATCAAAATAAGAATTACATTTATAACTACATCACCCCACAAATACAAGAAAAAAGAAAATAACGAGAGAAAAGAAAGAACATTAGACAAGACAATCAGATACCTCCCTATGCCAATCTAAGTAATTTGAGAGGTCCTGAGATTTTACAGTGGACCAATATAAAAACCCTAAAACAGATTCCTCTAATTTGTTCTGGTCTGCCTTGGGATGCATGAGGGGCTATGGCCTCAAACAATTGCATCATGGTACAAGTTCTCCACACTCAATGTTTTAAATTTGCACTTAATTTAATGTCTGAGTGGCTCCAAATCTATTCTGAGAATGAACTAAATTTTCTTCTCTTATCCAGAGAATGGTGCACTACTAAAGGTCTGGGATCAGAGAAGCCTGAGCCTTTGGGGAAATCCCTCCATCTCAACAAAACCTGACCACATCTCTTTCCCCACTTATGGCAGCAGTACTTTAAGGGTCTGCACCAATTCTGGAAGGTGAAAACCGCTGGTGGCTGAAGCACCATAAGAAAAATATGAGTTGGGATTTCTTTATAGGTTGTGAGGTAGCTTTGCCAGGTGACTGTACTTATAATTTAAACAGATGTCCATTAATGTTCTTTTCCCCCACTTTCTGGCCACTTACAATAGAACCTCGAGTTACAAACACCAGAGTTACAACCAGTCAACCACCCACCTCACTTGGAACTAGAAGTTCGCAATCAGGCAGCAGCAGAACAAAAATAAAAACAAAAATGCAAATATAGTACAGTACTGTGTTAAATGTAAACTACTGCAAAGATAAAGGGAAAGTTAAAAGATTTGACAAGGTAAGGAAACTGTTTCTGTGGTTGTTGCATTTAAATTAAGGTGGTTAAAAGCAGCATTTTTCTTCTGCATAGTAAAGTTTCAAAGCTGTATTAAGTCATTGTTCAGTTGTAAACTTCTGAAAGAACAAGCATAACGTTTTGTTCAGAGTTACAATCTCCATTCCCAAAGTGTTTGTAACTCTGAGGTTCTACTGTATATCTTCCCAAGGAAGACTATTAGAAAATTACTTCGTTCAAAGAAAACTGAAGTTCTCCTTTACATTTCTAGTTCTCTTATATCATGGAGGCCTTTGGTTGCATGTTTCACGCATCCAACAACTAGATCGGCACAGATTGCCATTGTTGTTAATTATACACTAGTGCCTTCTGGCCCTGAAGAGCCATGTTCTTCTTTAGTCTGTGACACAAGAAGAACTGAACTGCCTTTCCTTAAGCCTTTGAGTATTTCACTGTAAACAGAACTGAACACCTCACCTAAAATTCTCATGTCTGCATAACTTTCGATAGTAGGAAATCTTTCTGGGTTGTTGAGTGCTTCAGTTTTCTTCCCGAGAGTTCAGTAAACCAAAGTTTTATATACTTAAGCACTTCCCAACATTTTTGTCACACAATTCTGAATGTTCTGAAAAATCTGGGCCTGGGAACCCCAAATTAGTGAACACTTAACCATAATCCCTGTATCTCTGTTCCTCGTTTGTAAAATTGAGATTCCTTACCTCACAGGAGTGATATGAATATAAATTCATAGTTTGTAAGGCACTCAGATACTCTGGTGATGGGTGCTTTTAAAAAAAGAGGAAATTATTAACTCTTTATTCAGAGCAAGTTATGAAGAGTGTAGTAAATAAGGCATGGGGCCATCCAGTGAATGAGGAAGATAAAAAGAAATGTTGAATAGCTGCCAGTTAAGTGATCGCTGTCCTTCCTGTGCACCGAGCACTGTGTGATATAGGAGGTCAGACTAGATAATTACAGTAGTCCCTTCTGACCTTGAAATTTATGAAAAAGGCAACAAAGAATCCTGTGGCACCTTATAGACTAACAGACGTTCTGCAGCATGAGCTTTCGTGGGTGAATACCCACTTCTTCAGATCTGAGACAATATAGTGTAATGTTTAAGAAAAGTTTTGTAAATACGTTCCAATAGTTCATGGATTAGGGCCCCAATTTTATGAGGTTCCAAGGGCTTCTGTATAGATTACTTAGGTTGATCTTTCTATCTACCCAATGGAACTCCGTACTCAGCCTAGAATAGGGCTTCTCAAACCGGGGGGTCGAGACCCCTCAGGGGGTCGTGAGGTTATTACCTGGGGGATCACGAGCTGTCAGCCTCCACCACAAACCCCGCTTTGCCTCCAGCACTTATAATGGTGTTAAATATATTTTAAAAAGTGTTTTTAATTTATTGGGGGGGTTGCATTCAGAGGATTGCTATATGAAAGGGGTCACCAGTACAAAAGTTTGAGAACCACTGGTCTAGAAGATACCATAAGAGATACTTAGTTTTGCAGTTCTCAAACTTTGGATTTGTATCTCCAGCAATAACGTGCTTGTTAACAGCAAAAAATGTTTTTAAATAAATAAAAAATATATAGAGGTGAGAAATAACAGACCTCAACTCCATTGTCCTTCTGCAAATTTGTGTACACGGAGTCAATCCCTTACCTCTCTCTAAAAGTGCAAAGTTTCAAAAAGTTCAGTGATAGAAGATTTTTGGGAGCGGAATAGATCTAGACAAGGAGAAGTCTGGAGATAAATATGAGAAAGGAGGGACAGGCAGTAGAAACAAAAGTGAAACTGTTTAAGCAGCATATTGCAGAAGTCTTGAGGTCTTTCTGAGTGTAGCCTTCATTGATCTGAGATCTACCATACCATTCTCTCACTAGAAGGGAAAACCTATAATGGCAGCAGGCCATAAAAGAGATCCAGTTTGGGAATAAGAACTATTCAAGAAATATGTTTGCTGATGATGTTTTAAAGAAAGTCACATCCTGAACAGGTTGAAGCCACTTAACCACTTGGATTCAGAGACTGTTGAAGTGATAATCTCACTTTTAACAGCAGTAGCTTCTTCTGATGGTGTAGAAAGAATATTTTCTTCCTTTGGATTAATTCAGGGTTTCTCAAACATGGGTCGCCACTTGTGTAGAGAAAGCCCCTGGTGGGCCGAGTGGGTGTGTTTACCAGCCCCGGCCGCAGGTCCGGCCGATCGCAGCTCCCACTGGCTGTGGATCACTGCTCCGGGCCAATGGAGGCTGCAGGAAGCGACGTGGGCCGAGGGACTTACTGGCTGCCGCTTCCAGCAACTCCCATTGGCCCGGAGCAGCGAGCCACGGACAGTGGGAGCCACGATCAGCTAGACCTGCGGACGGGGCAGGTAAACACACTGGCCCAGCCCACCAGGAGCTTTCCCTACACAAGTGGGGACCCCTGTTTGAGAAACCCTGGACTAATTTATTCTAAACTGATAAATTGTTTGGGACTTGAAAAAGCAGGAAAGCTTGTTTTTGTTTCCCAGATTATGAACAAAACAGGAAAATGAAGGTGAAAACGGCTGAATTAGCTCCAGAAGCCAATATTTTAAGTTTCTCATGTTGACCTGGCTGACGTAGTCTATTTAATTTTTTTTTAAATATTTCATTTAACTATTTTAGTTAAACAATTTTAACAAAAACAAACCTGATTTTAAAAAATTTGCATGTTTAACTAAATTCAAAAATGCATATGCTTGTTTTGTTAAAATATTACGTTAGCTGTTGAAGAAAAAAATCCAGAATACATAACATTATTGTTTTAGTTAAATAAAACAATTTAAATGTCTGTCTGGTGATGTTCTCCAAATACAGCATGGCAAGAAAATCCTCCAAATATTAATAATTTACCTGTTGAATTGGAGATATTTATGAAGTCATTGGGAGGTGAACTATCCGCTTCATTTACGTTTGGTAAATGAAATAACTAAACAATCATTCATTTTCTGATACAGCTGTAAAACTAATCTGAAAAGTTTTCAAAATAAATCACTTAAAAAAACCTACAGTGTGTACCTTCTAAAAATGAAACCTACATCTATCTCTGAGTTCTGAAGAATATATGTTAAGGTTATAACAACCAACAAGAATGCACTTTTATGTAGAAATCTATGGTTAAATTGAGTCTTCCTGACTAGTGATTTAAATCATGATTTCAATCAAATCCATCCTGAGTGAGGCTCATCGGGGTGGAGTTCTGGATGCGGGGGTGGGGTGTGGGGTGGTCTGGGTGCAGAGGTGGGAGTCCAGATGCAGGGCATGGGGCCCAATGAGGTCTGGGTGCAAGGGTGCTCTGGATGCTGGGGGTAAGGCTCAGAGAGGTGGGAGCTCGTGTAGGGGGAAGTGAGGCTTGGCAGGGGAGTTTGGTTATGGTGGGATCTGGATGCACAGGATTGGACAGAGGGGGGAGCACCTCCCCGTACTGTAATTCCTCCCTCCATGGCTGAGGAGTGATGGGGGCAGGAAGTGAGAGATGGGGGAGTATGCGGAGCTTCCTACAGCTGGGGGAGGTATCTGGGGATGGGTCTGACCTGGGTGCTCCTTGCAGGGGTAGAGCAAGTCCCATCTTCCCCCACCCCCATCCCAACAAGGACTAGCAGCGGAGCCTGGCACAGGGTAGGATCCAACAGTTGGGGCACCTCCAGCCCTACCTTCCCTCCGCAGTGATTTACCTCTCCACTGGCTCCTCCAGGCACCCTGAACAACATGCCTACGCTGTTGGGAAGGAGCACATGACCGCTCTTGCAGTTCCCTTTGCTTCCCAGTCAGAAAATGTTTCTGTGAGAAAGCAAAGAAATCTTCGGAGACATGAATTTTGCCCATGCACAGTGGTCAGAATTCTCCCAGAAGTACAGATTCCTTCAGATCTATTATAGCTCTAATACATGTTCTGCAAGTATACACAACTCAGTTTACTGAGCTACACAGTTTGTAATTTTTTTTAAACAATCAAAACCTCTGTATTTACTACAAACTGAACATACACACCTGCAGGAAAATGGATACATAGTATTTTATGATCAATAAAAGGTTCAAAACAACACATAGAGCAACAAAGTATAAAATGTAAATGTAATTACATATTTAGAATGTTTATAAGCTATTTTATTTGACACTGAACTTTAAGCAGTTTTTTAAAAAATTGTTAAAATGTAGTTTCTGAGTTCCAATGCCAATTTTATGGACCCATACAAGGAATAGGATAAATTGATTATATACAGTGCTACCAAATGCATGAAGTAAACTGAAAGACGAAAAATATTTTCTCTCTCTTTCAGTCATATTAATCCTGTAATAGTAGGTAAAATAAAATCATGTTATTTTTAAGTTGATATGTTCCTATAAATTCCATTCCACTGACCAGATACAAGCTGCTAAGAAACCACTAAATTCATATTTTGCAAGGCCTCAAACACTCTCCTCTCCAAAACATACTTCCCAATATCACACGTTATCGTTTTCCAGACTCTTGACATATGTACTGACAATTTTTAAATTAATCTGCCTGTTAAAAGAAACCATTAGATGTTTATATTCAAATAAAAGTTGTGCTCCCATGTCTGTTTTCTCAAATCAAGGTTTACAAAACATAATTAAATATTAAAAGTAGAAAAACTATTAGTTTAAATCCAAATATATTCCCAAACTACTCTCAACACTGCTTTATACTTTAGGGTATCCCTCTACACCAACAGTTACTGAAAATGGCTGCAGACCACTGCAAAGTACCATTACTGCTATTACCCAATGGACTCTCAAAATGGCTTTCTTCCAAAGAGTAAACCCTTAATCATCAGAAGTTTGATGTTTTTGTCTTTGTTTTAAAAGCAGTGAGTCTCATGAGATTTTTAAAAATGGAAAATTGGGAGCAAAGATATTTCCCAAAAATATCTGAACAACAAAAAACATGGATCAAATGTACTCAATTATGGCAGGAGTGCAACATCATTTGTAATTTAAGGGACTTACACGTGCTCACACCAAGACTGAATTTGGCCCTATATACTCCAAAGGGTCAAAGTTACTAGTTACTAGTTGATAAATACTACACCATTACTAGCACACAAAGGTAACCTTATTAACCTCGTAATGCATTCTCAGTTACAAATCAACATATGTGGTAACAAATGTATGTGGAGGGGTTCAATCACTTCACTTCTCTACTCCTTTGACCATTTACTTGGAATTGGACTTGCCCATGGTTCTTTGCCACTCCTTCCGGTCAATGGCATGGGTATGTAGGTCTGGGAGTTCCAGTCCTTTTCTCTTCAAAACAGCCTTCCTCTCATACTTTCTTTGCCTGTTATTCTTTTCCTATTCTTATCATATGCCCAGTCCACCCCAAATGTACACTTTTCAACCTATCCCTGAGAGGCCCAAGTTCATCTTCCCCCTAATTACTTCCATACACACTGTGTGCGCTCTCCACTGCCTGCCATCTTGCTCAGTGTGTTATTTTCTACTACCTGCATCATCTTTTCTTCCATCTCTGTAAGACCCACCATTTCCAAACCATAGAGCAGACAGGGACAAAACACACAAAACACACTCTTTTCCTTTCAGTCTGTGACTTACTTGCCAGTCCCACAGTACTTCTGCTATCTTTTTGACTGCCACACATGCACATTAGCTTCTTCTTTTCAATTCCCCAGATGTCTCTCTACTGGCACTAAGTATACTTCCAAAGTACACTTCTGATTCAGCTTCTCTCCTAAAATGTCAATCAAGAGCTTTTTTTTTTTTAAACATCCCCTACTTACATAACTTCAATTTTCTTTGTTTATACCCTCAAATCATGATCTTCAAACATGGATGCCCACTCTGATACCATATTTACCAATTCCTCTTTGCTGTCAGCTAAAAGGGCCAGATTGTCAGCATATGTTAGATTTCTCTGGATCTCCAAAGGCTTAGTTCTCCCACTAATTAACTCTACAGCTAGGATGAAGAAAAGTTGACTCACACTACTGTGTCTCAATCCTACTGTCACCTCAAAACTCTGAAATTCCATGCATTGTTACCATCTTAGCTCCTGACCCTTGATACAACTCCTCTATCTCCTCCATTTCTTGAAGACCCCCACCCATCCATCTCAATACGACAGACACCAGCTCCCACAAAACCAAGATCATGTTTTCTCAAGATCAAAAAATGCTACCTGGCAGTTAAACCCTCCATTTATCTTTATTTCAAACTTACCTCATTTGCATCTACAATACTCCTTCCCTTCCTAAAGCCATATTACTTCACTCCTATATTTTCCTCCACCTTGCACCTCAACCTTGCCTCTAGAACTCTCTCAGGCACTTCAACAAGCTGTTTTAACAGGGGGATGCCACAATAGATGTTTGTATCATTTGCATCACCCTTAACCTTCCAAAGAAGCACAATCAATCCTGTGCTCCAGTCTTCTGTTATCCTAACTTGATTCACCAAGTAATTTTTGTAGCCACTTTTCTCCTGTCTTCAGAATGCCATGATCATATCAACAGTTCTCATCTTCACCAGCTGCTTTACCGCTCTTCACCTCATTCAGTGCTTCTTCTACCTCCTTTACAGAGACTGTTAACTTTTGAGAGGCTTCACAATAATTGTTGGTAGACCTAGCACTCACAACTCTGTCTTCTCATTTAACAGTCTTTGGAAATATTTTTCTCATACTTTTAACATCTCTTTAGATTTAGTCACCACACAGTTCCCACCTTTCACACACAAAGATTTCTTCATATGTTGTATTTCAATGTTCCCCTTTATTGCCCATCCAAAAACTGATTTCCTGCCATCTTCCTCCAGCTTTCTGTATAATGCTTCCTAAGCAGCCTCCATTCTTGCCTTTGCATTTGCCTTTTTAGCCTCCTTTTTTGCCTGTTTCTATGAATCATTATCAATGGACCACAATCAAGCTAGAAGGGCATATTAAGTGGGTCCCGTAGAGATCTGACCTGCGTCTGATTCTATTCAATATCTTCATAAATTATTTCGATAATGGCATATAGCAGGGATCGGCAACCTTTGGCATGCAGCCCGGTTTAGTTACCTGCCACGCCCGCAGGTTTGGCCAATCCTGGCTCCCACTGGCCGCGGTTCATTGCTCCAGGCCAATGGGGGCGGCAGGAAGCAGTGGCCAGCACATCCCTCAGCCTGTGCCGCTTCCCGCTGCCCCCAATGGCCTGGAGCAGCGAACTGCGGGCAGTGGGAGCTGCAATCGGCCGAACCTGCGGACGCGGCAGATAAATAAATCGGCCCGGCCCGCCAGGGTGCTTACTCTGGTAGGCCGCGTGCCAAAGGTTGCCGATCCCTAGTAGTCCTAGGGAGTGAAAGAGAGAAATGGTTTGTCAAGTGATGTATAATGTTTCTGTCTGGGTAGGGCCTTAAGCAGGTAGTCGTCTAGGTATGGGAAGATCAATATTCTCTGTCTGCACAAATGCGCCGCTACCATCTCTAGGGTTTTGGTAAAAACCTGTGGAGCCACTGATAATCTAAATGGCAATACTCTGTATTGGAAGTGATCTTGTCCCACTGTGAACTGTAGGAATAGTCTGTTACCAGGATGGATGGTAATGTGAAAATATACATCGAAGGCTGAGAACCAGCACAGTGATGACAGAGTTGAACGTGACCACTTTGAATCTGTGGGTAGATCTAGAATGGGTCTCCAACCTCCATTTTTCTTTCAAATCAGGAAATAAAATCCCTTTCCTCTGTGTTATGTTGGAACTTGTTCCACGGCCCTTAAGTGTAGAAGGTTATGAACTTCTTGTCTTAATAGGTGCTCATGAGAAGGAATCCTGAAGAGGGACGGGGAAAAGGGGTGGGTAGGTGGAGGTAAAGGGGATGGTATAACCGATTTGAATGATTTCTAAAACCCACTGGCCTATGTTAATAAAAGCCCACATATGTTAAAACAGCCAAAGCCAATGATCAAAGGTTTGTGATGTTCGCCCATGGGCGCTGGTGGTGGGGGGAGGTCGGTCAGACCCTCGACCAATGTTTCACAACTGCGTCTTGTTTGGTAGTGCTTGGGACCTCGCAGCCTGAGACTGGTAGAGTGATGTCTCTGTGGTCTATGCCTCTGTCTTTGATTGTACGCTCTCTGCTGGCGCTGTGTTGTGTTGTCACTCCTATGATTGTAAGGCTGGTATCTGCGTCTTCTGTTAGGGGGCATGTAGATACCGAGGGCCCTCAGTATCGCTTTAGACCTCATCCATCTGATGAGAGAAGAGCTTGTCCCTGTTGAAGGGGAGGTCCTCTACTTTGTTCTCAAGTTTCCTTGGGATAGCCAATGAGGGTAACCAAGATGCTCTGCACATGATGATGGCTGTCGCCATCGTGCATGCCACTGTGTCCGCCACACTGAGGGATGCCTGAAGCTCTGTTCTAGCAATAAGTTGGCCCTCATTGACGATGGCTTGGAATTGTTTTCTTTTCCCCTCCAGAATTTCCTGATGGAAATAGTTCATTTTGGTATCATTATCGTGATGGTAGCTAGCAAGTAACGCCATGTAATTAGCCATGCAGAACTGAAGAATTGCTGAAGAGTTAACTTTTCACTGCAACAGGTCCAATCTCTTCCAATCCTTTTCTTGGGATGTGGATCTGCAAGTTCCATTAAATAATCATTTATGGGCAATGCTATTTTTGTCATGGAAGAAGTGTGTAAGATCTCAAGGAGTTGGTGTTCTGTCTCTGGTACCGCTTCAAGAGGAATATTTTGTCTCTGTGCCACCTGCCTGAATAACTCTTGAAAGTGTTTGAAGTCATCTGTAATAGTGAGGGCGGTAGCATTACTGCCTCATCAGAGGAAGAAGAGAAGTTGTGATTGGGGATGTTTCGTGTTCTGTGGTCTCTCCCCTGTCTTCTCCCACCTCCTCTGTCACCTCAGAGGGCTTGAATAATGACGTAGTTGTGAACTGTATAGGTTTCCTGTGAGAAGTGGGAGGTCTGTGGACTTGAAATCTGTAGGCTGCCCATGGGTCCCATTGTGACCATTGAATGGGGAATGGCATGGGAGGGCACATCCAGGGGTTAGCGAGACATGGAGCCATGTCCCTGGTGCTCTGTTCTCTGGATATATAATGAGGTTCCGTGCCTGATGGAGAGGAGTGTTCATATGAAAAAACTGCCTCCTCCATGTCACCCTCATCATCACTTAAAAAAGGTGAAGCATTGGGGGATTCTAGTTGGTTCGGTGCCGAGCAGCAGAGATCCGGGAGCAGAAGAACTTCCATATCTGATGTGTGAATAAGGGGATCAGTGCCATCATATGCAGTACCGTTCCTTCTGCGCCACCACCTTAATTAGAAGTTTGGCCGGTGCTGTCCCTTTGTGTGTAGCCTTCTTTGGTGCTGGCCTTAGTGGGGTTCCACAGTTGGCTCCGATTAGGTTGGTGTCAGAGGAGGAGCCATCACAGGTGGTTAAGATTGCAGTACCATGCCCTTTGAATGGGTAATCCATGCCATGGAGGAGGCGGAGGCCACTTTATGCCTGCTATACAACTCCTTTCTCCTGCAGACAGAGGTCCCTGAGCAGATGGTGCCAGAGGTGTCTGATGTATCAAAGGTGCTCACTCTGGAGGTCAGCTACGTGGGCCGTCATCTTGACAGAGACCATTTCTTTTTCAATGGCTCTCGGCTTGGGGAAGACATGGCCCTTTTCCTCCATTTTATGGAGGAGCTGGCACTTAATTTGTTCATGGACGATGTGCCCGGAGAGTCCCTTGTCATGGGTTGTCCAGGGTCTGAGGTTGGCGTGAGGGATTTCTCCATTAAAATGAGTTTAAGGCAAAAATCCCAGTCTCTCCTTGCTCTAGCTTTAAAATTGCTGCATGAGCACACTTTTGTGGTATGTGCAACTCACCAAAGCACTGGACACATAAGGAGCGGCCATTGAGACTGGCATTTCATCCTTGCACAATGAGCATCTTTTAAAGCCTGGGGATTCAGGAATATCTGAAGCATCCCTCGTGAAAAATGGGGGAAAACCAACGTGTTTTTTTTATTTGAACTGCTATCTAACTAGGTTTGACTAACACTAACTATACTAAATAACACACTGCTAACAAACAAGGGTAAGAACTAAGCTAGCTAACTTAATCTAATCTTATTTTACGGTTTTCAGTGATACCACTAACAGACTCCACCTCAAGCCAAGGATAGTTGAGAAGGAACTGAAGGGGTCGGGCCACACGCATGCTAGATGAGCCACCAGCTGCGCCACGAGACTGCTAATGCACACCCGGAACAGACACTGCTACCGATTGACAGCAAATTCAGGACGCACCGACACCTGAAGTGAAGCACCCACACGGACAGCACTCGAAGAAGAATACTGGCTTATTAAGATTGGGGGGAGCAGTAGATGGGAGATATCCTGATTTTAGTATGGCTTTTTATACAGTCCTACAAGACATTTCCATAAGCCAAACTAGGGAAATGTGAGCTAGATGATATTACTACACAGAGGTGCACAACTGGTTAAAAGACGGTACTTAAAGAGTAGTTATCAACTGCTCCATTGTTAAACTGGGAGGGTGTATCTAGTGGGGCCCGGGAGGAGTCAGGCCTGGGTCCAGTGCTAATCAATATTTTCTTTAATGACTTGGATAACGGAAGGGAGCGTATGCTTATAAAATCTGTGGATGACATCAATGGGGGAGGGGAGAGTTGCTCAAATTTAGGAGAACAGGATTAAAATTCGAAACAACCTTGATAAATCAGAGAATAAGTCTGAAATTAATAAAATGACATTAAATAAAGTGCAAAGTACTAAACTTAGGAAGGAAAAAAAATCAAATATACAGCTACAAAACAGAGAATAACTGGCTAGTCAGTAACACTGCTGGAACTGATGTGTGGGTTATAGTGGATCACAAATTAAATACAAGTCAGTGTGATGCAGTTGCAAAAAATGCCAGTATCATTCTTAAGGGCATTAAGAGGAGTGTCATATGTAACAGCACAGCTGAGACCTCAGCTGGAGTACTGTATGCAGTTCTGGGCGCCGCTCTTTAGGAAAGGTGGACAAATTGGAGACAGTTCAGAGGAGAGCAACAGAAAGATGATAGGTTGAAAAAACCTGACCTATGAGGAAAGGTTAAAAATCTGGGCATATTTAGTCTCCAAAAAAGACAATAGAGGGGACCTTCAAATATATTAAGGGTTGTTATAAAGAGGATGGCGATCAGCTGCTCTTCACATCCACTGAAGGTTGGACAAATAGTAATGGGCTTAAGGAAGATTTAGTTAGATACCAGAAAAAACTTTCTAACTATGAGGGTAGTCAAGTTCTACAATAGGCTTCCAAGGAAGGTTGTGGAATACCGGTCATTGGAAGCTTTTAAGAACAAGTTGGACAAAACACCTGCCAGAGATTGTCTAGGTTCACTGGATCATGCCTCAATGCAGGAAGCTGGACTTGATCTCTCAAGGTCATTTCCAGCCATACATTTCTCTGATTCTTTGGGAAGGTGGACAAAAAGAGAAAAAAAAGGCTAAAGGAGGTAAGTTGGTCTATGAACAGGCAAGAAAGCAGCAATGGGAAGAGACAAGAAGGAAAAAGATGTGTACATCAGTCAAAGGTGAGAACTGTTTAAGATCTGTGTCCCCAATGTTCTTAAGCAGAACCAATAATAATACTAATACCTAGCTCTTACAGAATACTTTTCATCAGTGCACCAAACAGGAAAATGCTTTACAAAGGTGGCAAGTATTATTCTTCCCAGCTTAGAGATGGAGAAACTGAGGCACAAAGACACATGACTTGCCCCAGGTCACACAGCCAGCCAGCAGACAACCTGGGAATAGAACCCAGATCTCTTGAGTCTCAATCCAGTGCTCTGCACATTAGGCCACACTGCCTAGGGTAGCATGCATGGAAACAGTGCTAACCTCTCAAACACATTTATACGAAAAAACCAATGACATCCGAACTCACTGTGCTTACAGGAGAGTGAGCACTCTGGATATATATTCTATCGATACACAATCTAGATTTTTTTGTGAAAGCAAGTGGATACTATATTATAGGTAGTACAGATATTAATTTGGTGTCATTAATGTTCCCAGACAAAGTCATGCTTATATCAGTCTTGTTACTTTGATATCAAACCATTTTAAAATCTAAAACCCCAGCCTTCCTCCTTGAATAAAACCCATCTACATCACACTATTTCCTCTTTAAAATCTATAAAGTATTCCATTAAAGGCAAGCATTTTAAGTATCAACCTAATATTAAGATTAGATAGAGCAGTTTTAGATATTTAACAGCAATTAAATCCTTATTTCCACTTCTGTACTAAAATCTGTGTCTGCCTGCAGTGAGTGGGAACTGCTGCAGATCATTAAATACTCATTTATCAATGTCTCTCACCAGGCAACACAATGCAGCAGAACAGCACACAGAAACCACTGTGAACCCCAGCAACAGCAGCTAATTAGCATAGCCTACCACTAAAACGACACCATATGATTGGAAGACTTAGTCAGCGAGCTGGCCAATCAAACCAGGTTATGCAAATAGCATACTTTAGTTGCCAGGGTAGAGCTGCTTCCTATTGTCCAATAGGAAAACAAGCAATAAACAAGAAATGAAACTGAGCTTTATCATATTTTCAAGTTGTTAACACTTTCAAGTTTAAAGCAAAATTAGCTACAACCAGAAAGGATTAGAATCATGTTTTACATTTCACCCCCAAAGAAAGGGGTAATACAGTAATGATACCCAAGGATTATAGCTAAGTACTGCATTAGGATTTAAACTTCTCACAGAATAGCCATATGTAAGCATGAAAAAATCTTCAAAAGTTCTGAGATTTTTAAAATGTCCAATTGCAAAAGGTATCCATACACTTCTAATGGTGAAGAATTTAAACAAAAACATTTTAAATATATAAAGCTGACAACAATTACAACAAGGGAGGAACACAGTTAACTTTATCAATGATTTGTTTTTATGAAGATAAGTAGAACATTTATTATAAAAATCATATATACACAGATAAAATAAACTTTAAAAAAATCCCTTTAGTCCCATGCACCAAAGTTCCAGATATTTTGATCATTATGGAGGACGAGCATAAAATAAAATAGGAAGCTACTTTAATATATTACAATACTCCATACATTGAACTCTGTTTCAATTAACACATTAGTGCCTATAAACACTATAAGGCAAGGGAATGGCTAGATTTTCCTCAAATAATCATCATTTACAAAAATTAAAGGATGTAAGTAAAATAAAACTAATGTGTTTCAATATGTATCTATATGAACTAGAACACATATTATATATGTATAAATACACAACAGTATTGACCATTCATACTTTCAATAGTTCTAAGAGAATTTTTCACATCGCATACATGTTTCTTCTGAAATTCAGCGTGATTCAGTCCATTTAAAATTAAACATCTATTACAAGACCCCAAAAGACTAACTCAGATTTATTCTCTGAATCATTCTGTCTCCATTTAAAAGCAGAATGAGGCTGCACATCTTAACTTTATAATGTGGCAATGAACGTGATTCTTTAGATGTTTTACCTCATTTTCTACAGATTTGCAGTGAAGTGTTAATGCATTTCACTTACAACAATGGTGATACAACCCCTCTCCCCCATAGTAGCCCCGATACTTAACAGTGGTGTGTGTTTCTTTCTTATGTGCTTGTGAAAGGTGTCTGACAGCCCTGGAAACTGTTATCTTTTAATCCACAGGCCAGGTACAGCACATGAAGCAGCAGCAATATATGCATCCCAACCTTGTCAGTGAGCCATAATGCTATTCTGTCCATCACCTAGCTGTCAAAGGCTAATGACTTTCAAACACTAGTGGCCCAACCCAGGTCACAGCTGAAGAGGTGACAGGCTCTTTATTTCATTACCAACCCCTATACCACCCAGAACTTGGGAAAGTTTCTGTCAAAAGTTTATCTCCATGATACAATCTGAATATAAACGAAAAATTATATGGGATGCTTCACTTGGCAGAACCATGTTCAAAATGAAAGTTGCTAACACTAAATCTAATGAAAATAGTTGCTCTTACATTTTCTCAGGACACATCATATTACATTCTCAGTATAAACATGTCACCTAGTAGTTACATTAAAATAATCAGTTTATTCTTTGATTATCTCATTTAAACAGTTAAACTTTTACAGTCTTTCAATTTATGCCCATCTAGTATATTTATTGCACAGACAGTTTTGCAGCAGCATTGGCAGAGAGCAGAAGGAAGGCATTATCTGACCATAAGCTTACAAGATTTTCAGCAATCTATTTAGGCCAACACTTTACAGCACTAATACTTCAACTAGTCTACTCCACTATCTCCTCAGGAGAAGTAAAGCTTTTATCAGTGGTTTAGCTAACTTAGGGTCTCTAACACTGCTGCAACCTCATCTCCATAACTCCAAAGACCAAACATCAATTCCCAATACTTATAATTTTTAATAGTTTACAAGGCAAAATAACACAGATAAGACTGAACATAAGTCACGTGCTGCACAATCATACCCATGTAATATATTAGGTGAATCTTACACTAATAATTCTGTACTGAAACAATGCCCCACAGTTAGCACAGAACTAAAAAAAGACAACCCTGAGAACTTTCTTTGGACAAAATACACACAACAGTAGACAGACAACCTTAGCCTAATGTCTATAAACATAATTAATCCCAAACACGAGACCATTTACTGCTAAAAAGGAAATCCTGTGACTTGTCAATTATACATAATTTAGTGTTCAAAAGTATCCTGAACATCTTCATAAACTTTTTCTTAATCTATAGTACAAACTAGAAATTAGACTTTTTTCCCCCTATATACATCAGTGCCAGCAAGAGAAACAAAATAACTCAAGTCATTTTTCATGTGTAGATACCGAGGCACGAGATATATTTAAACAGTTGATAGAGAAGAACTGGGAAACATCTATCCTATGTATGCACAGTCAGCATGCCAAACTGTTAATGTAAGAGCTAAACAAGAGATGAATACATCATGTGAAGTAGTCTCACATGATATAAATCATTTAATACCTGACCAAGAAAACAGACTGGCCAGAGGCAGGGGTCTGAAGGAAGTTTTATAGTTCTGAATAATTATGGCAAACATGAAGTGGATTAAAAATACACTTCATTTTAGAATTCAGTTGTAAAATCTGCTCTCTTAACAATTACCTTAATTTTCAAGTTTCAGAGTAGCAGCCGTGTTAGTCTGTATCCACAAAAAGAACAGGAGTTCTTGTGGCACCTTAAAGACTAACAAATTTATTTCAACATGAGCTTTCGTGAGCTACAGCTCACTTCTTCTTCATCCGAAGAAGTGAGCTGTAGCTCACGAAAGCTCATGCTAAAATAAATTTGTTAGTCTTTAAGATGCCACAAGTACTCCTGTTCTTAATTTTCAAGTATCAGAGGAGTAGCTGTGTTAGTCTGGATCTGTAAAAGCAGCTAAGACAGGCCATCCACAGCCTCAGAAACCACCCTGACATTATAATCAAAGAGGCTGATAAAGGAGGTGATGTTGTCATCATGAACAGGTCTGACCACCAAAAAGAGGCCGCCAGACAACTCTCCAATACCAAATTCTACAGGCCACTTCCCTCAGATCCCACTGAGGAATACACCAAGAAACTGAACCATTTACTCAGGACACTCCCTACATTAACACCGGAACAAATCAACATACCCTTAGAGCCCCGACCAGGGTTATTCTATCTACTACCCAAGATTCACAAACCCGGAAATCCTGGACGCCCCATCATCTCGGGCATTGGCACTCTCACTGAAGGACTGTCTGGATATGTGGACTCTCTACTCAGACCCTATGCCACCAGCACTCCCAGCTATCTCCGTGACACCACTGATTTCCTGAGGAAACTACAATGCATTGGTGACCTTCCAGAAAACACCATCCTAGCCACCATGGATGTAGAGGCTCTCTACACAAACATCCCACACACTGATGGAATACAAGCTGTCAGGAACAGTATCCCTGATGATGCCACAGCACAACTGGTTGCTGAGCTCTGTGCCTTTATCCTCACACACAACTATTTCAAAATTGATGACAATATATATCTCCAGATCAGTGGCACCGCTATGGGCACCCGCATGGCCCCACAATATGCCAACATTTTTATGGCTAACCTGGAACAACGCTTCCTCAGCTCTCATCCACTCACGCCCCTTCTCTATCTGCGCTACATTGATGACATCTTCATCATCTGGACCCATGGGAAGGAGACTCTGGAAAAATTCCACCATGATTTCAACAGCTTCCACCCCACCATCAACCTCAGCCTGGACCAATCTACACGGGAGGTCCACTTCCTAGACACCACGGTGCAAATAAGTGATGGTCACATTAACACCACCCTATACCGAAAACCTACCGACCGCTATGCCTACCTTCATGCCTCCAGCTTCCATCCCGGGCACACCACACGATCCATTGTCTACAGCCAAGCACTGAGGTACAACCATATCTGCTCTAACCCCTCAGACAGAGACCAACACCTACAAAATCTCCATCAAGCATTCTCAAAACTACAATACCCACACGAGGAAATAAGGAAACAGATCAACAGAGCCAGACGTGTACCCAGAAGCCTCCTACTGCAAGACAAACCCAAGAAGGAAACCAACAGGACTCCACTGGCCATCACATACAGTCCCCAGCTAAAACCCCTCCAATGCATCATCAGGGATCTACAACCCATCCTGCACAATGATCCCACACTTTCACAGGCCTTGGGTGGCAGGCTAGTCCTCGCCCACAGACAACCTGCCAACCTGAAGCATATTCTCACCAGTAACTGCACACTGCACCATAGTAACTCTAGCTCAGGAACCAATCCATGCAACAAACCTCGATGCCAACTCTGCCCACATATCTACACCAGCCACACCATCACAGGACCTAACCAGATCAGCCACACCATCACCGGTTCATTCACCTGCACGTCCACCAATGTAATATATGCCATCATATGCCAGCAATGCCCCTCTGCTATGTACGTCGGCCAAACTGGACAGTCTCTACGGAAAAGGATAAATGGACACAAATCAGATATTAGAAATGGCAACATACAAAAACCCGTAGGAGAACACTTCAACCTCCCTGGCCACACAATAGCAGATCTTAAGGTGGCCATCCTGCAGCAAAAAAACTTCAGGACCAGACTTCAAAGAGAAACTGCTCTGCTTTTGCAAATTTGACACCATCAGCTCAGGATTAAACAAAGACTGTGAATGGCTTGCCAACTACAAAACCAGTTTCTCCTCTCTTGGTTTTCACACCTCAGCTGCTAGAAGAGGGCCTCATCCTCCCTGACTGAACTAACCTCGTTATCTCTAGCCTGCTTCTTGCTTGCTTATATATACCTGCCCCTGGAAATTTCCACTACATGCATCCGACGAAGTGGGTATTCACCCACGAAAGCTCATGCTCCAAAACGTCTGTTAGTCTATAAGGTGCCACAGACTCTTTGCTGCTTTTATAGAGATAACATGCTTCTTAACAGCAAAAATGTTTTTAAATAAATAAATACATAGAGGTGAGAAATAACAGACCTCAAGCCTACTGTCCCTTTGTGTACACAGAGTCAATCCCTTACCTCTTTCTAAAAGTCTCAAAAAGTTCAATGAATAGAAGATTGATGGGGGCGGAATAGATCTGGACAAGGAGAAGAAGTCTGGAGATAAATGTGAGAAGGGATGGATAGGCAGTAGAAACAAATATGAAACTGTTTGAGCAGCATATTCCAGAAGTCTTGAGGTCTTTCTGAGTGTAGCCTTCATTGATCTGAGATCTACCATACCATTCTCTCACTAGAAAGGAAAACCTATAATGGCAGCAGGCTGTAAAAGAGACCGAGTTTGGGACTATTTTAATGAAGTTCCTCTACCTGTGGATAAGACAGGCATGCATGCAAAATCAAACAGTGCAACAAAGAAATGCAAGGCCCGGTTGCCCGAATGAAACAACGTCATGAGAAGTGTTCCTTCTGAGGAGGAAGCTGTGTTGAAGATGACGAAAGGAACATGCCTGAACATGCAGGATCTTCAGGTTGGTAAACTTTTTTATTTCATACTTCTTTCTTAAGGACTGCCTGTCTTCCTTCTGGACTATTCTTGAATTTTCATGTTGAATCGCGGCCAGTGGGAGCCACAATCGGCCAGACCTGGGATGCGGCGGGTAAACAAACCGGTCCGGCCCGCCAGGGGCTTTCCCCTACACAAGCGGCATCCCAAGTTTGGGAAACACTGCTCTATGATACTCTAAGATGTGAAAACATTATCATTTTCTGTATGACTGAGAACCCACACTTCATTAACATGGTTCAGTCATGAAGACCAGGATACAGTGCACCCAACAGAACAGATGTTGCAGGCAAATTGCTGGATAAAGTGTATGAAAGAGAAATTGAGCAGTGTGCAAAAGGTCTAGCAGGTAAAAATTTTAACCTGAGTCTTGATTGGTGGAGCACTGTCCACAATGATCCTGTTGTATGTGCTTGCGTGACAACAGAAGAAGGGAATGTCTTCCTTACTGAAACAATTGATACATCAGGAAATGCACACACAGCAGAATACTTAGAAGAAGTAGCAGTAAAAGCTATAACAAACTGTGAAAAAAAATTCAAATATCTAGTACGCAGCTTGGTCACAGACTTTGCAGCAAATGTATCCAAGCTGAGAAGAAATTATTTAGACGAGAGCCCAAGCTAATAACATACGGTTGCCGTGCTCATTTGATGCACCTCCTAGCTAAAGATTTCAGTTTTCCAGAAATAAAGGTTAACGTTGTTGAAATTGCAAAATACTTCTGTAACAACCACTTTGCAACAGTTGCTCTGAAAAAAGTGGGAAGAACCAAGCTAACTCTCCCAGAGGATGTGTGATGGAATTCAGTAGTCGACTGTTTTGAGCGCTATTATCAAGAACTGACCTAATCTGATGACAGTTTGTGAACAAGATCATGAAAAAATAGATGGCATGTCAAAGCCAAAGTTCTCAACATTGGGTTTAAGAGAAATGTTGAACACATGCTGTGTACCCTGAAACTTATTTCTCTAGTCTTGAACAAAATGCAGGGAAATAGCTGTTTTATTGCTGAGGCTGTTGAAATTTGGAAGGAACTGAGTGAGATCTTAAAAAGAGAAATATGCAATGACCGAGTTGAATTACAAGCATTAAAAAAGTAAATGGGACAAGCACTATTCTCCAGTTCATCTTCTTGCAAATAGTCTCAATACTCAGCATCAGGGCCAAACCTTAACTGCTGAAGAAAAGGAGTTGGCTATGATATGGACATCCAGCAATCATCCCTCCACAGTGCCAACTACAATAAACTTCAGAGCTAAGGGTGAACCATTCAAGAAATATGTTTGCTGATGATGTTTTAAAGAAAGTCACACCCGTAAACTGGTGGAAGTCACTTAAGCACTTGGATTCAGAGACTGTTGAAGTGATAGTCTCACTTAACAGCAGTAGCTTGTTCTGATGGTGTAGAAAGAATATTTTCTTCCTTTGGACTAATTCATTCCAAATTGAGAAATCATTTGGAACCTGAAAAAGCAGAAAAGCTTGTTTTTCTTTTCAGGTTATGAACAAGAAAAGGAATGTGAAGACGACTGAGTAAGCTGCAGAAGCCAATATTGTAAGTTTCTCATGTTGACCTGGATGACATAGTATATTTAATTTTTATTTTATTTTGCTTTTTTAAATATTTCATTTAACTGTTTTGGTTAAAAACAATTTTAACCAAAACAAACCTGATTTTAAAAAATTTGAATGTTTAACTAAATTCAAAAATTCATATGCTTGTTTTGTTAAAATATTATATGTTTGCTGTTGAAGAAAAAAGTCCAGAATACATAATGTTGTTGTTTTAGTTAGACATTTAAATTGTTTTATTTGTCTGGTGATGTTCTCCTCCTAATACAGCATGGCAAGAAAATCCTCCAAATATTAATAATTAACCTGTTGAACTGGAGATATTTATGAAGTCATTGGGAGGTGAACTATCTGCTTCATTTACCTTTGGTAAATGAAATAACCAAACAATCATTCATTTTCTGATATAGCTGTAAAACTAATCTGAAAAGTTTTCAAAATAAATCACTTAAACCTATAGTGTGTACCTTCTCAATATGAAACCTACATCTATCTCTGAGTTGTGAAGAATATGTATTAAGGTTATAAAAAACAACAAAAATGCACTTTTATGCAGATATCCATCATTAAATCGAGTCTTCCCGGCTAGTGATTTAAATCATATCCACCCTGCTACAAATCCTCCTAGTGGAGACGCAACTCTTATCAGCAAACCCTTTCTAGTGCAGACAAGGCCTTAGTATGGTTGACTTCAAACAAACAGAAATTAAAGATTAAGAATAGGTGTGTAAAGATAAGAGCAATTTATTTGAATTTGGTGAATATTTGTGCTTTTATATATAAGCAAATAAAACTGGAACAGGCTTAAAAAAATTCAGACTATTTACACACACCTATCCTGTGTATCTACAAAACCATACTTAAAGCTATTTAAAATATTTTTTTTTCCTATTTTCATAAAATTAGTCCACTTGAGAGAAGAAGCCAAGTATTTCTTTAACAAAATGACATATTTTGGCAGTGGTATTTAACCTAAATCAGAAGTGTCTCAGTTCAGCTTTTAGTTCCTGACACTCTACACTTGGACTTCCTGAAATCATTAAACAACCTCATCCCTGTTAATAAATTGCACTGTTTCCTATCTACTTGATCCACCTCATTAGAGAAAACAAACTGAAATCTGAAATAGGAAAACTTAGTTTGTGCATGTTTATTTGCCCAAAGTAGCAATAGGATTCTTTAACATACAATACAATGTAAAAAAGGGTATATTACTTAACTGCAACTGTGTCATGAAAACAGTATTATGACCCAGAAATAAATATATATACACATGCACATTTATATATAGTGACAAAGCTTTGTCCTTCTCTCCGTGGGTCCCGCGTTTCCTGGCGGATTTCGCTAGCCTCAGAGGCTCACTGTGACCCTCCACGTAGCCCTTCTCTCTTTAGAGGCAAGGGTCACAGCCTACTGGGCCGTTTTCATCATAAGCCAGCAAGAGAGGTGAGCAGAAGCTACCCTCCCTTGCACAATCTCTGTTGTCTCCCGGTCTGAGTGATTAATCAGGGGGACAAAGGGGAAAGCCCAGGCCCGCCCTGTACTCCGGGCTCCAGCCCAGGGACCCTAATAGTAGCAGCTATGGTAGCTGACTTTTTTGAAACAGGACATGTACAATTCCCTGGGCTACTTCCCCACAGCAGCCCCCACTTCCTCCAGATCCACTTCACCCTTACCTCAGGCCGGCCTTCCTTGTGCCTGATATGGTGCGTACTGCTCAGCCTCTCCAACAGCACAACTTCCTCCTACAGCTCCTGACAAGCGCACCCACCTGACTAACTGGGAGGCTTTTAACTAGTTTCAGCCAGCCCCTGATTGGCTTCAGGTGTCTCAATCAACCTAGCATCCTCCCTGCCCTCTGGAAAGATCTTAATTGGTCCTAGGTGTCTTAATTGACCTGGAGCATCTGCCATTTTCTTATCCTGGTAACAGGGATTTGTTTAACCTGTGGCTAATATATCTGTCTCCCATTACTTTACTACAGCCATCTGGCCTTGCCTCATCACAACACACACACACACTTTTATTTTCAAAGTATTATACTTCATATATCTCGACATCTGTATGTTCTCATGTTTCTGGTCTACAATCGAAGCAGTCTGTACTCCAGAAATTGTTGAAATTCCTTTACTCACATCTGAGATTTCCTGGAAATGATAGTTTAAGTTTTAGAGCTGTGCCAATTCTTTACAACAAATCTTAAACTTACCCTAGATTTAAGATTCACCGCTTCTTTAAACCTCAGCCCATGGTCACAAGAATTTCAAAAACCTGGGCAGAGACTCATGTTTAGCTTTATGAAACTGAGATCTTTACCAAGAGACTTGATTTGAAGGAAGAGGAGCCGGGGTGAAAACAGCCATTCTGCCACTCCTTTCAGGGTGGCTGAAAGATAAGGTAGATGCAGAGGAGCCTCCTGGACCCAGTGCTATAGCAAGGGGGTTTTCAGGCAGAGGAGGGACCTTAATGTAAGGAATGAGATTAAAAAGCTTGTTTGAAGGAAAGGCATTGAAGGGATTATGTGGTACTAAGTACAAAACAACTATGCAACTCTTTAGGGTTAAATTTACTAACTTGTGAACTGAACCTCACAAGTTCAGTATGAAAACTTGACATGAATTGAAGCCTGCAGGCTTAGCTCTACTCTAATAAATATCTCATCTACATTACAAATAACTGTGTCATGGGACTCAGTTACAACATAATTTCAGTTTGTGATACAAATAGAATATTAGCCATATTATAACCAGGTCAGGAGACAATCACATTGTAAACGTGTCTGCAACATGGTTATATTTGTAGTGTAAAGGAGCCATAGTCCCCGCAAACAACTTGTTTCATCTAGAATCTAAATATTGCAGCCTAACTAACATTACTAGAACTGTTACTAGATCTCAGTTGTATATTCTAAAAATGTAATATACTAAGCAATATACAAATCTCGCAAACATGAGATCCTGAAAAGCTAGCATGAAACTTGTTCACAAACATTCCCCACCCCGCAAAAAACCTTTGTATTAAAACAGGAGTTTATCCTGAAAGAGGGAGCAAAGAGGAGATCTAGACCAGCATAAGAGATCTCAATGAAAACACAGGTAAGGAGAATTTCCTTCTCTTCCATCTATGCCAATACAATCATTTCGGACCTCCCAAATCAGTGTAGTGCCAAGCTTGCCTACAACACAGATGCTGAATAACATATACCAGCTGATAACTGAACGTAAATCTGTGGTGTTCAGAGAAAATACATAGCGTAGAATATGTAACCCAAAGAGCTTGGCATATACATCTCCAACAACAATGAATACACCTTCTCAGACCATGACAGTTAACTTTCCAGTACAGTGGACTTTGTCTGCAGAGAGGCAAGGTTTCAGACTTGACACTTTATTCACTTGGAAAGAATTCATTTGGATGATGCACGACTTCACCACCAAAACCTCTCTTTATTTTCCTTCTAGGGCCCTCGTGGAGGATAGACAGATGTCCCACAAGTCTCAATTCTTTGGTCATTCAAGAGATTAGCAGCATTCTCTTAAAAGTGAGAGAGACTTCTTGAAGGATCTGTTGAACTTCTTGGGAACAGTCAAAATCAGAAATCAGCAACATTGCCACACCCCAACCAGACCAAGAGAATTTGGATTCAGATGAAAAACTGGATCCTGGCCTTGAGACAGGAGATCCAGAGTACAGGTAATGGACTTAGGTTTCAATGCAAGCAATGGAGGTGAGAGACGCAACCAGCCCAAGAACAACTTACTAGCCTGGATACGATTTTGTCACAGTAAAATTATATATAATTCACAACACAGAGTTTAAAAAAAAAAAAAAAAGAAGATTTCACACCATGATTATGGCAACCTTCTGGACCCTGCTGTTGAGGATTAGCAGTTCATTAGTTCACTTTGACATAGTCCCCTTGCAAAGGGGACTAAATCAAAGCAAACTAATGAACTGCTCATGTGCAGCAGTGGGGTCCATATAAATGGCAACATTCACAGTTCTGGGACCCTGGTGACCTTTCATTGCCGAGTTGAAATAAATGGCCAAATACATGGGTTCCATGAGAAGTGGTGACCACCATGATATAAAACTGTATCACATGAACTTTGTCCTCTGTTTTCTTAAAGAACCTTTGGTAGCAGGTGTGCCAAAGGCAGGTGCATATCAACTTACTTCAGTATAGAAGAGAACATCTATCAAGGAACTAGAATCTTTGCACCTCTAAAGCAAAACTGAAGGCTTGTGTCTCCTTTGTGACAAAATCTGTGATTGATTGACTAATGTCTTTTAAAGATTATTTGTGTAAAACAATGTAGTTTCTGACTTCTAAATCTGTTGATAGAAAATGAAGGGTCAGAGGTATGACCAGATATCTGACAACCATTCACAAAACCACACAATGTCCTAGTAAGACAGAAAAGAATGAATGCAACCCTACCATCTGATATAATATGCAGCCACAGTGGTGCTCATCAAGACTTATCCAGCAATACATGATTTGGAGAAAGAAAAGCTCAAAATGAAAGCATGAAAATTGAACTGCTCTCAGCTCTAAAGACATTTATATGAAGTTTTGACTATGGTTTTTAAGAGACCTAGGATTGTTCATTGGGGTCTCTCCAGCCTATGACCAAGGCATCTGTCACAGCTACAATTGATCAGGAAGGACTGAATGGTACTTTCTGGATTTTTTTTCCTGGTACTATCCACCCCAGTAGAGAACCTTGGATAGTTCAAAGCACAGTAAAAGTGGACTGTATATTGTCCTCTTGATTTTGATATACTGTCCAAGAAGTACCCTGCAGAAGTTTCTATCCTGACTCTGGTAAACAATATCACTTAAGTGCAAGAAGCCATGTGAATCTCAAAAATCGAATGATCCATATGGCTTTCAATGAAGTCCTTCAGAGGCACTGACATCCCTTGACATTTGTCTCTTTGGCAGAGTCCAGAACAGACCCTATAAACACCACAGTCTAAGTTTATGCAAAAAAGAAGGCTTTTCTCAGTTTCTCCTCAAACCCAAAGCCTGGAACTACATCCACTATCTATAGGACACAATGAACTCCTCAAAGATTTGCTCTCATTCACCTTTCAACCAGTGATTCACGCAATGTAGATACGTCAACATCGTAAGTGTACAGACACTACATCTAGACATTTAATGAAGAATTTGGGAGCTGTAAAAGCACCAAAAGGAAGCACTTTGTACTGGTAATTCTGAACTACAGGTATTTTTGCTGGACTGGCCAATAAATACATGAAAATATAACACCACTGGGTAGAAAGGCACAAACCAGTCTCTTAGCTTTCAGAAAGGATTATATGAACCTTCATTTAACTCTAGATATAGAAAAATTAGTTGTTCCTAGAAATGAGTGGAAAAAATAAAATGCCTTCTTATGATGCTGCTGCAGATTCTATATTGCTCACATTTAGAAGACAGAGGCTTCTCTTTCCTTCTTAAAAAAGGGATCCCCAAAAAAAGACTGGGTATGGCAGCACAGAGTAAACTGAACAGAAAATACCTTCTGGATACATATTAGTTACATGTATTTCTAAGACTCGTTTGTCTGACATAACTCTCCTTCTGGCATGCAGTGAAAAAAAGGCAGTCCCCAGAGATGAACAGAAAAGGCTAGATATCCACTAGGAAAGGTTTGAGTCCCTCAAGAAACCCAACAAAATTGTTCTCTCGTAGGAGGAGACAAAGAGAAAATAGGAGCTGCCAATAATGCCTTCTGTTTTAAATATTTTCCTATCTAAGAAAAAAGAAAGCTAGTTTCTGTGCTGATCTATGGCTAAGGAAAAATTCTATTTTAAAAATTTAATGGGCATCTATTTTCTCTTAGATGAAGACCCAGGGCTTATTTACAGCACAGGCAATACAGCTGCACAACTGAGGTGCTGCAGGTTTGCCACTGTAGTGCCATAAACACTTGCTACAATGATGGGGGAGGACCCAAAAGGGGTGTTTTCCATTGCTATAGTTAATCCACCTACTAGAGAGGCGGTAGCTATAGAAGAATTCTTCCACTAACCTTGAGGTGTCTATACCAGAGCTTAGGTTGGCTTAACTACTTCTCTCAGGGGTGTGAGTTTTTGATGTCCTTAAGCAATGTAGCTAGGTGAAGACCAGGCCTAAGTCCAAAATTTTCAGACTTCAGTGTCTTGGTGTCATGGGGAGCCACCGGTCCCCAGTACCTTTGAATAAATCAGGCAACTTTTATTCAAGTACTTAAATACAGATTTAGGAGTCTAACATCAGGCATAAAGGTTTTTAAAACTCTAACCCAAGATTCAAAGATTATAGTACACATCTAGTTTTGAAGTCCAGGTTCTCATTTGTTGAGTAGAATACAACTGGATCCCTGAAAGACAGAATTCCACTTTCAACTAGGCTTCCTCTTCTGCCGTGATGTGCAACTCTTCACTACTGTTGCCCTGGAACAGGCCACTGTGTTCAATTCATATCTGACTGCATTCTGTCCACCACCGACAAGAGACTGAGATTTCCTTCCTGGCCTCTATCAGTCTATCCCAAGAAAAAAATATTTCATCTGTGGGTCTGTGAACCATGGGTCTGTTGGTATGTTCACACCAGCACCCAACAGCTCTGGCAAAGTGAGGAACAACAGCCTACGAGCCCGATGAGTTCAAAAATCACAGAATGTCCTGCCCCTGGAGATCAAGCTGGGCAGAGTCTACCGTGTTCCTTGATTGGTCCAGATATGCTATTTAAGGCCTAAGGAAAACACCCAGAGGCTATCTGTACAACCAGTGCACTCCCAATACCTGCCATGCTCCTAGTTCCAGATCCTGTCACCTTACCTCCCTCCTGACATCTCACCCTGCCTCTGTTCCACTAACCCTACTTCAGCTGACTCATTTGGCTCTCATTCCGTACAGCTCATTGACCTCAACTCCAACTTACCTACAGTGTGACACTGGTACAGACCGCTGCTTCAGGTCTTTGCCCTCTAAACTAAACTCAGACCACATTCTTAGGTTCCCTCCAACTCAGGCCCCAACCTCAGCCCACACCCCCATAGCCAGGGTCCTCACACAATGCTTGTTCATTAGCTACATATAACTAACACTGTCAATAGGCATACCTTTCACCCAAGGTTTAAACTAGCATAAATGGTGGATTCTCTGTAACTTAAAGTCTTACAAGCATGATTTGAGGACTTCAGTAACTCAGCCAAAGGTTATGAGTCTGTTACAGGAATGGGCTGGTGAGGTTTTGTAGCCTGCAATGTCCAGATGGGTCAAACTAGATGATCCTGATGGTCCCTTCTGGCCTTGTAGTCTATGAGAAGAAGTCGGACAATCTCAACTGGGGTTTCCAGGGTGTCAGACATCCTCCTGGGAAGTTCTTCAAAGATCCAGTAACCTACAGGCTGGTTTAGAACCACCATGGTCACTGCCTCAATTAGGTGAAGAGGATGAGAGAGTTGTTGGGACAGGTTGGCCTTCAGTTTTGTGAAAGTCCTTCTACTCACTCTCTGCATCAGGTACATGAGGTGCCAGCTGAGTGTGGTGACCATCTTGAGGTCTACAATGGCAATACTACCTTGCTCCAGTTGTCTGAGAGGCAATGGGAACCCATTCCCCACCCCAGGGCCCAGAAGGGGCCTGACTGCATGGGATTCTGGAAAAGTGGGGTTCAGACCACGATAGGTACCATGCAGGGTACTGCTCATGGTTGTTCCCAAAGGAAGCCTTACAGGGACAGTCTCTGAATGCCCTTTCAGACAGCCTAGAGTTGCATGGGACTAGGGACTAAGGTAGACGTATCACACTGGTCCTCCGAGGCAGAGGAGAAAGAATATACTACCCTCCATGGGTGGTGTAGATCTCTCAAAAATTTGAAAGTAACCAGCAGCTCCTGTGCTGGAAGTGCTGATACTAGCGCAGAAAGTTTCTTAGTGGAGGACAACAATGGAGGGGCAGGTTGGTCCTATGCTAAATCTACTAGTAACATGAACCACATTGGTACCACAAAGAGGCTCCAGGAAGTATGGTCGGTACCACAGAGCAGAAGTCAGTGCCAAGGTTTTCAGTATTGAAGGCAAACTATCAGTCAGATCACACTTTTCTGGCACCAGGGCTTACAGTGTTGGTGCCAGGAGGTCCAAAGAACACTTCTATTCTGTTGGTTTCAGTGCAGAGTGTTTCAGTGCAGAGGCTGGTCAATGGCTGCTTGGTGCTGAGGCATCAGCAGGACCTGATCTGGGCCTCAAACTGCATCCTAGGCTGGATGTGCTCGGATCCAGAGAGGGAGGATCTCCTTCTCTAATCACCTCAAGAGCGATGCTCCTTCCATCCTCTCTCATCAAAGGGTTGGGCTGAAGAGATGAAGGAGGTACTGACCAACTCATAGCACACAAATGGAACTTCTTCAACCCCAAATGGGCTCTGGAAGCCACAGTAGACAGATGGCTTAACTGGGGAGCTCTGAGAGGTGGTCTGGTAAAAAACAGTCTTCTTGCCTTCCAGTGCCAAGAAAGCCCTTACTGAGCTTTTGAAGAAGAAAAGCTTGAGTCAAGACACCCAAGGCACTTCTTTCCGAAAAGCAGCTATAGAGCACTTTCATGATATGTGCACTTGCCCCAGACAAAAGAGGCACTTGGAGTCTCCATCACTGATGGCGATCCTTCCACTGAAAGAGGGGAAGACCTTTAATCCAGGGGATTTGTCTCCACCATGGACAGGCAGGTCCTGGTGTCAAAGGCAGGACATGGACTCGAAGACCCTAAAATCAATTTTTTGAAGTCAATGGACTAAAAGAATAAAACTATAACTATCTATCTTGAAAGAAAAAAGTGTACAACATACACAGATGCAGACATTATAGATGTTCTGTATCACAGCCATGAGCAGTAAGAAAGAACTAGAGAGTGGTTGCTGTCGCACTGCTCTTTTACCCTCAGCGTCAGGGTGACTGGAGGGCTCATAGGTGCAGCATGGCCCCAGAAGAAACTTTTATTCAAAAAGTCTCTGATCTCATTCAGATGTGTACAAGAAGCAGAATACTCGTGGACAATCATTCAAAGAACAGATGATTTACAAAAATTGAAACAGCAATGTTAGATCTTGCTGTTCATAATATAGCACAACAGTTACCCTCTTTTAAAACAGGTGCAGTGTATAAACATTTATATATTACATTTAATAAAATTAGCCGTTAAAATACTATGTCAGAAACAATCACCTACAGAAGGCACAGTCCAACCCTACATACTGTCTTTTTTTTTTTTTTACTATAACAAAACCATCACCCAAATATTTTACAAATCTGTAATTCCAGCTCTGTACTCTATTTCCCAAAATGTTTGTTCTCTCCAAATAATTTTAATAAGCAATCTGACACACACACACACACACACACACACACACACACACACACAACACCACACCACCTCTGTAGATCAACAACATTGTAATACAATGTCAGAAGGAGCACTACTTTGGCTCTGTTCCCTTTCCAGTGAGCAGTGTTTTACAACTATAGACTGAAGTAAGATATAGTATTATTACACTATCAACTTCAGAATTAGCAGTTTTAAAATGTAACATACAGCAGCTCAGAATCCTCCAGTCCTCAACCTTTTAAACATCTATCATTCCACATCTTATCTCATGATGCACTCAAAATAACTTCACTCTGAATATAGGATGCTCAACATACATAAAAATATGTAATTTATCCACTTTGATCTCTGTCCTAACTATATAGGTGGTTCTGAGATTAAGGAGTTAAAACTGTTGCACAGTAACAAAAATGAAAAAAAATCCATGACACATATTTCCTTATTAAACCTGGCCACAGATTTCGATCCACACACGTAATTATTTGAATTTCACCAAACATGATAACTATCCCATCTCCATGCTGTCACCATCAGCATGGTATGATCTCCCAAACATGCTTATTCACCAAAGTGCTTGTGGTAGCCTTAAAACAGGAGTGGATTCTCAATACTGTTTTTGGATATCCTTATGAGAGCGCTTAGGCTGGGGTATACCACAAAATATTGCTGGCATAGTTATGTTGCTTAAGAATGCGAGAATGTAAAACTAATTGCAACCAAGCAGTTACACTCCTGCTCCAATCCAATCCAAGGAATCTACTTGCTTCATTTGTTTGTTTTTTTCATTATGTATCCCATTTTGTGGGATTTGAGGCTTGGCCATAGTAATGCCCTTCAGGTTGAAACAAAATATACAAAGTGTTGAGAGATCCACGTAGCCCAAAAAAAAAAAAAAAAAAAAAAAGTATAAGATGTCTAAAAAGGTTTTGAAATAATATTTTTTTTTAAATCATACTGATTTTAGAACTTCCAAATTAAAAAAAAAAAGCACAAAAACAAAGCATCAGCTTTAAGAACAGCTGTATATTGCAAACTGTTGAGGGCTACGTCAACTCTTGTGAAACCCTTACAAAATCTAGGTCCAATGCTGAGAGTTAAAGATGAAGTAGTGTTAACTATTTCCTTGCTTAAAATAGCTTGTCAGATGCATACTTTTTGTTTTGTTTTTACATAGTGATCAAAAATAATATATTATTTTAACATTAAAATGTATATACAAATATTATACAACTGGAAATCTGTAACCGAGAAAGGTATGAAAGGAGGAATATTAACAGAGACAAGGAGACTTAAAATAAAGCAATATGCTTTCCCAGCACTTTGACTGTCTGGCCATCTATTTAGAGAAAACTGGAAAAGAATCTACATTCAGGAAAACGGTTTTCCTACTGGACATTTCAAACTATAATTTCTAGACAGTAATCTCCAAAAGATCAAAGATGCTTCAATGATTTCTACTCCTTTTGTAAATATGTTTTATGAAGGTTGTAATGATGCAGTTTTGGGGGATAGGAAAAAAATCCAAAGACAGAATAGAACATCAGAATAACAATGTAGATCTTTCTTTCTACAGGAATTTCAAAACTAGGATCACCTGTATGCATCGTCTTCTTTCAAGTCTCATATCATTCTGTGGGGGTGGGTGACAGGGGAGAGTCCAGCAGCAAAACAACACTGTAAAATGAAGAAAAATAGATTAGAACAAGAGGCAAAAATACAAGATGCAATTACCCTGATAATCCATTTCTAATAAAGGATCTAAAACTTTAAAATCTTTGGGGACGGAACAGTCTTTTTGCTATGTGTACAACGAGGCCCTAGTCACTGGTCATGGCCTCTAGGTGCTAGTGCAGAACACACACAACTTCAAAGAAATTGTATATTTAGATGGAAGGAAGAAGTGCCTAGCAGTTACTGTATAAAAGACTAGAAATCAGGAGACCTGGGTTCTATTCCCAACTGTAAGTGACAAATCAGACAGTGCCCAACTTTCAGAGATGCTGCTCACCGTCCATTTCCCACCTCTAATTCAGCACCACTGAATAATCAGACCGTTAGCTAATCTGTGCCTCAGTGGGAATACTTACCCTCCTTGGCAACACTCTTAGATATCTTTGGATGTTAAGTGTTATATAAGCCTACAATAATATTGTAAAACTAATAAATAATGTGGAAATTCTGTATGACTTTACTGAATCACCACTACAGAAAGCTCAGACACACCTAGCATAAGGAGGGATCTCTCTCATATAGTCCAGCTTTTCTGCTTGATCTTGCATGATAAATGATCTAATTCAGCATCATTTCTAAATATTAATATATTGTCACAACACGATTAAGCAGAAAGAAAAGGTGAGCTGTTAGGAAGAAAGCTGTTACTGCAACAACAATAAAGAGCGGAAATAACCAGAAATTCTTTTGTAAGAATGGCCGATTTTCAAAACATGCTCCAATATATGTGGCCTTTACGTACTATGCAACTCATGCAAAATATCAAAATATTTAAGAACTCAGTATTTTAGATGACATTCTTTTGAATTACTAAACAGGTTAATTGTTTTGATATGCAAAATCTGTGTTATTCAGATTCAGTGTAAGCAAGTTTACCTCTATTCTACGCTGCATCCTCTGAGAACACCAAGTCAGTATTCAAGCACTTCCTCAGATACAAATTTTGAAAATTAATAACTAATCACTCTTATTAAGAAAACTAAGCCTACTGAACGTTCTCATCATAACTTATGCCACTACCACTTGTTCAGTTTTCAAGCATGGAACTACATTTTTAGTCTCTTTATAAACTCTCTTGGTGTACAAGTGGAAACATACTCATGCATTTCCTACATATAAAGTCCACTTTTCAGCACTTCTTACAGCAAAAGTTTTGTGCAACTTAAAATCATTCAGATGCATTCAACAAAATGGCAAATTCAGCTTACGGCTGCGCCCAAGTTCTTAAAGCAGAGAAAAAGTGAGCCAGTGAGAGGTACTGAGAAGTGTAGTGGCTATGTGAGAGCTGCATATTACAATAATGACAAAAGAGAAACTTGTGTTGTTCTGAAGGATAGAGCTGGGTGGCAAACTGGCACAAGTCTGACACTGAATAGTTTCTTTTCATAAAGACTAGTGAGGATGAGACACGCAAATGGACTTGTATGCAATGTTCACCACCATGGCACATGAAAATGAAAACACATCAATGGGCTCTAAACCACCAAAGAAAGAAATTTTGAGGTCCTCATTGATAGCTGAGTGAAGATGCTTGCCCCATATAAAGTAACAATTATATAAAGCTAATGGGCACTTGTATGAATTAAAGGAAGAGAAAATATGATATACTGAATAATGGTACTCCATGATCTGAAGTATTGTGCCCAACTCTGACTGCTACACTACAAGAAAGAATGGTCTTGTGGGTAATGGGACCAGGAATCAAAAAAGTTTGATGTCATACTGATCAATCTCTCTTTATTTACTCTGTTCCATAATGCAACAAAAAGTAATCACTTTATAAAATTACAACATCCAGTAAAATTTAGGAGTTCTCAATCTGCATCTTAGAGAACTGTTCCAAGTTTTACATAACTGATTCTGTCACAGTGGTGACCAGATTGTTCATATACAAGTAGTTATGTTTTCCATTAACTGCAAACTATTTCAGTACCTTTCTGCAAGACAGAAAGAGTACATCCCTCTTTGAATCCTGCATGGCTGCATATCTTTTTGTGAGGTTTCTGGCAAAATTCAGTCATGATCAAATTTGGAAAAAAAGACACCAGATTGGAAGAGTCTCTCTCACACATTAAAATTCTAAAGCAATCCAGCAAGATTAGAGCAGACTGGAGCTGCAGGCAATAATGGGTGATTCACTAATAACAAATATAAAGTTCTAGGAAAAGGAAATCAACAGTTATAAAGTGGGTGGATGTAATCAAGCAGCCACAACAATTGCAGTCCAGCATATTTGTTTTAATATTGTCTCCCTAACACTGTTCTAAATTTATTCAAGTTACCAAAACACTAATATCAGAAAGGTATGGGATTAGGATCAAGAGTATCAAAGAACTGTCTATGACATTCAATAACGCAAATTTAACCTCTGAAATTCATAAGAACATAAGAAAGGCCGTACCGGGTCAGACCAAAGGTCCATCTAGCCCAGTATCTGTCTACCGACAGTGGCCAATGCCAGGTGCCCCAGAGGGAGTGAACCTAACAGGCAATGATCAAGTGATCTCTCTCCTGCCATCCATCTCCATCCTCTGACGAACAGAGGCTAGGGACACCATTCTTACCCATCCTGGCTAATAGCCATTGATGGACTTAGCCACCATGAATTTATCCAGTCCCCTTTTAAACATTGTTATAGTCCTAGCCTTCACAACCTCCTCAGGTAAGGAGTTCCACAAGTTGACTGTGCGCTGCGTGAAGAAGAACTTCCTTTTATTTGTTTTAAACCTGCTGCCTATTAATTTCATTTGGTGACCCCTAGTTCTTGTATTATGGGAATAAGTAAATAACTTTTCCTTATCCACTTTCTCAACATCACTCATGATTTTATATACTTCTATCATGTCCCCCCTTAGTCTTCTCTTTTCCAAACTGAAGAGTCCTAGCCTCTTTAATCTTTCCTCATATGGGACCCTCTCTAAACCCCTAATCATTTTAGTTGCTCTTTTCTGAACCTTTTCTAGTGCTAGAATATCTTTTTTGAGGTGAGGAGACCACATCTGTACACAGTATTCGAGATGTGGGCGTACCATGGATTTATATAAGGGCAATAATAGATTCTCAGTCTTATTCTCTATCCCCTTTTTAATGATTCCTAACATCCTGTTTGCTTTTTTGACCACCTCTGCACACTGCATGGACATCTTCAGAGAACTATCCACGATAACTCTAAGATCTTTTTCCTGACTCGTTGTAGCTAAATTAGCCCCCATCATGTTGTATGTATAGTTGGGGTTATTTTTTCCAATGTGCATTACTTTACATTTATCCACATTAAATTTCATTTGCCATTTTGTTGCCCAATCACTTAGTTTTGTGAGATCTTTTTGAAGTTCTTCACAATCTGCTTTGGTCTTAACTATCTTGAGTAGTTTAGTATCATCTGCAAACTTTGCCACCTCATTGTTTACCCCTTTCTCCAGATCATTTATGAATAAATTGAATAGGATTGGTCCTAGGACTGACCCTTGGGGAACACCACTAGTTACCCCTCTCCATTCTGAGAATTTACCATTAATTCCTACCCTTTGTTCCCTGTCCTTTAACCAGTTCTCAATCCATGAAAGGACCTTTCCTTTTATCCCATGACAGCTTAATTTACGTAAGAGCCTTTGGTGAGGGACCTTCAAAGCCACAGAGGGTCAAAATAAAATTTAAAAAGTTATGCTAGTTTTAAGAAGGGGCCAGATAGTTTTGTGACCAACAATAGGTATGTTTTTGCATAATTTAAAACAGAGGCACATGGACTCATGAGTCAGAGCATACATTGATCACCACAAGAGTCAAGAAGGAATCTCCCTCATCGCACTCTTTGTTAGGTCATTAAGAGAGTAAAACTAACTTTCTCCTCAAGAGATGTACCACTCACAGATTTCATGGACTAGTGTCTGATCCAGTATAACCTACTTTACTGAATTAGAAGGGAGAGGAATTGAAAATAGGAAATAAAGCTATTGTGGAAGAACAGAAAGAAACAAGGGATAGTTAAGAAAAAGATAGGAAAGGGGCGGGGACAAAGGATTGAGCATGACACTACAAGCAAAAAGAGTTAATTTAAAAAGCTTCATTTGATTTGAAACCAAGACAAGAGTGGTCAACATCGATCAGATGCAAGTCTTCATCAACCCTCTAATACTAACACAGTTAAAGAACTTTCATTCAGGCTCTTATCTCCCAACTTAATTACAGTTGCTGCTTCCTCTGCAGAGCCTAGTGAATATAGATTTTTTTGTTTTGGTGACCAAAGTGAAAAAATCTGGGGAAAAAATCAGTTTGAAATGAACGTTGCTTTTTTAAAATTTTTCTCACCAAGTTTAAAAAAAAAGTTTAGGAAGTGTTGAGTTGAAACAAAAAGCCAATTCAACATAAAAAGCCAATTCACAAATGTTGAAACTTTTCATTTCAACAATTCCCCAAAACAAATACTCAAATTTTGGTTTTCTGGGGGTTTGTTTTGGTTTGGTTTTTTGACCAAAACTATTTGCGAAATTCAACCTGAATTTGAATAGTTTCAATGTCACCCTCCGCCCTCAAATGCTTTTTTCAGCAAATTTACAATTCACTTAAAAAATGTCACCCCCCTCTATTTTAATCTCCCCAACGCACACATTGCTCCTCTATGATCCATTTAAAATATAACTGACAGGTTCAACTTCCTTACCAGTCACTCTGATTGCATCACTCTCTACTCTAAGGCCTTGGCTACACTTACAAATTTGCAGCGCTGCAGCAGGGTGTGAAAACACACCCTCTCCAGCGCTGCAAATTGCGGCGCTGCAAAGCGCCAGTGTGGTCAAAGCCCCAGCGCTGGGAGCGCAGCTCCCAGCGCTGTACGTTATTCCCCACAGGGAGGTGGAGTACGGACAGCGCTGGGAGAGCTTTCTCCCAGCGCTGGCGCTTTGACTACACTTAGCGCTTCAAAGCGCTGCCGCGGCAGCGCTTTGAAGTGTAAGTGTAGCCAAAGCCTGTATCCCTCCACTACTCCCCTCTCCACCACAGTAAACTCAATTTGGGGCTCATTTTTCCTACAAAATATTTACTCAATGTACTTACATACTGATGAACACAATTCATCCTAGGATATACTATAAGAAGATTAACAAATTATTTGAGCATAAGCTTTCGTGGGCTACAGCTCACTTCTTATGCTCAAATAAATTTGTTAGTCTCTAAGGTGCCACAAGTACTCTTGTTCTTTTTGCGGATACAGACTAACACAGCTACTACTCTGAAACCTATAAGAAGATTGTGGTCAACATCATGTTACCTAACTATTCTTCACAACAATATGCAAAAAAATGGTAATGTTCTGTAATGTAGACCCACCTATACTGTCCCTCACACAGCCAGCCTTCATTTGCCTATTTGTCAGCATCTCTCACAATGATTTCTTCCACGTTGCTCCTTAACACCATTCATTTTAAAAAAAATAATAAACACCCACCTCTCTCCTCCTTTGAAACCTTCCTCAGAATAAGTTTCTGCTGTGACCTGTATAAGAAATCAGCTAACCAACAACAGGTGGATTGTGCATGAGTCAAGATGACCAATTTAAAATTTTTTTTTAGAAGTAAAATGATTTGGCACCATTAAATTGTGCAATGCTATGATGTCACTTTAATTAGCCTTAGTCTTCATCCCTCCACACATTTCCTTTTTTGTATGTTAAATTCACATATTGTGTTGTGTCTCAAATTAAACTGAGCTTCTGGGATAGGGACCATCTCTTACTACATATGAGCAAAATGACATACCCATCTTGACTGAGGCCTCTAGGCACTAATAGAATAATAATTTTAAAAGTCCACATTTCATCATTTTAAATCTGGAGGCGTTATGGGATAACTAAAACTTGATACTTTAGAAATTAAACTTGTGTTTTACTTTGACTGTTTAAAAATGAAATTTAGAGCATCTAGTGTTTAAAGTACTACATTTTACTACTGGGTCGGACAAAAGGCAGGAAGCAAGCAACAGAGTTCATGAACTATAATTAGCACCATAGAAAACATTTTCACCACAGCTTCACCGTTGCTCTATAACAATCAAAGCATTCCGCAGAGAACAAATTTAAATAAAAGTTTTAAAAGGACCAACTATCTTTGTCATACACAAAACTTTGCATGAGCAAACAGGGCTACATGGATTTTTTTATACTGATTACAGATTAACTTTGTTTGCTCAGTACTGTTATACAAGACTCAATGGAAGCTTTCATAAATGAATGAAAGACTGTCTAGCTTAACAGCAGTCTCTGGAAGGACCTCTATTCTCCATAGAAAGACCATTTTGTAACTTCTAATAGCAATTCTCCTGAAGCATACAACAAATCCCTATATTCCTCTTTACAGATATAGGGCACAGTAGTCAAAAATATGCAACATTTAGATCAAAAGTCCTTGTTAAACGTAGACCTGTTGGTATCAATGTATCATGTAAACCTGAACTTGAGAAGCATACCATTCTTAAAACCCCATGTCCTGCATGTCCCTAGCCTCTGACTGCCAGAAGCTGGGAGTGGACAACAGGGGGACGGATCATTCAATGATTGTCTGTTCTGTTTCATTCCCTCTGAAGCCAATGCCAGGAATCCAGGATACTGGGCTAGATGGACTACTGGTCTGAGCCAGTGTGGCCATTCTTGCTTTCTTAGAGTAGAATCATCCAAGATTACATAACAGCAAAATCAAACCACCTAACAAACATACAATTGACTAGATATTGGTGTAGAACCTAATAGAAAATCACTCTCTTCTGCTCCTTTATTCTATATCTGCAGCAGCCTATTCTTGGAGCTACACTGACAATGATGTTGGTTCATACAGACATATTATAGGGAAACAAGCTGCCAAATTTAAAAAGATAATGTATGTAAATATATAGTATTTTAAATGGAAAACGAAATGTAAGTAAAATGCTACGGACTACTAATGTGTCAAAATTTCAATAGTAAGGACCCAATCTTGCAAGTTCTATCTACCCTTACTTTCTAGGGCAGGATCCTGAATACATACTACTGAGGCAATTCAAAATTATGGTTCTTACAAGCAACTGTAACTATCCTGAACATATATTTTTGGTATTACAGTATAAAATCTTAATTTTTATTGTTCAATCCATACATGTATGTTACGATAATAGACAGTAATACAAGATACATGTGTGAAAAGTGGCCAAGTTATAATTGCTTTGGGAGCCATATGGTGAATGAATTTGATTCTCACGCATTTAAAGAAGTACAGTTGTATATTTTACTGCTTTCAAGAGTGCCGGAGGCAATGGCATAGGTTCTCATATATTTGTATGTATAAATGAAACTAAAAAGATAAAATAAAACCTCAACCATAAGGATGCTTTAGCAGCTTTTTACATTTAAACTCTTTGTATATTTTGTTTATAATAAATTTCAAAAGTACTCATTGTTTCCATCCTTAAAGACCTAACAAGAGTAATACTCAACCGATATTTGATCACACAAATACAGTGTAAGGTGTTTTATCAAATGTATAAAGCAAAATGTATCCAAATAAACAATACATAATCTAAGGTATACACTGAATCAAACATTCAAATAAAAATACTGCATACATTTTATATCAATGTGTAAATCAATATATACAACTCCAGTTTTACACAACCTGCTTGCTTGTATACCTGGTGCACAGTACATTGAACATTTAGTAGGAAAATAGCATACAGCTCACATTATTTGACTTTTCAAACAGCTTACTTCTAATCCAAATGTCTTCAAACAAGTCAAAAGGCACTTGTTTTTGAAGGCTAGATGGATGGGTTGGTATTGTGGAATAAGCACATTAGTTGGATGTTCCAACTAAAACAAGCAGCAGTGGAATACCTGAAGTGGATAGGTCATCTCCAGGTTTCAAAAATAACAACCCATGCAACTGAAATATTCTCTTTTTAGGTTATTTTGTGCATTTTACAGAACTGTGCATGGGGTCATTTTAGTGAGTCTTTTGCAGAGCAATATTGGGATTAAAATAGGTGAATACAACTAGATTTCAAATTGGTTGCATCTCTTTCAAATATCTACAGGCTTCGAGTTCTAGCCAGTTCAAGACTGGTCTAATTCACCTTAAACTTGACTGCCTCATAGTTCAGGCTGCAAGTTTGTCATGGAAATCACAGATTCTGTGACCTCTACAGTGGCCAGTGCGGCGGGCCAGAGGGCCGCTGCGCCTCCCCCTTACCCAGCAGTAGCAGGAGTTCAGGTGGGGCTCTCAGTGCTGGGGCACGGGAGTGGGTGAGAGCCCTGGGAGCACTTAGCTGGGGGGGGAGGGGAGAGAAGACACGACAACTCCCTGGAAGCAGCAACATCCCTCAGCTCCTAGGGGGAAGCACAGCCTGGGGGCTCTGCACACAGCCTCCGCAGCTCCCATTAGCCACAGTTCCCAGCCAATGGGAACTGCAGAGCCAGCGCTTGGCAAGGAGGCAACATGCAGAGCTACCTGGCCACGCCTTTACCTAGCAGCTGGGGGATGTTGCCACTTCCAGGGAGGTGCAGAGCCAGCTAGGGAGCCTGCCGGCCCTGCCAAACCCCTCCCGCCCCCCCCAACAGCATGAGTCCTGGGCCACCCTTCCGCCCTCCCCAAGCACCTGCAAGGGGTTCCAGGCCACCCTCCTCGAATACCTGCGGCACCCCCAGGCCGCCTCTCTCCCCCAGATTTAGTCAGGGGTATATAGTACAAGTCATGGACAGGTCACGGGCCATGAATTTTTGTTTACAGCCCATAACTTTTAGTAAAAATACTTTACTCATAGTTCACCCATAACACAAGCTTTCAATTTAGTTTTTATTTTGTACATTCAAAGCAAATTTTTATATACATTTCTGAGTGAAATATTTTGTAAATTTATGAATGAGCACCAATAGATCAAACTTGCAAAATTGTTATGAAAATTTACCAGGTCTAACACTAAGTCTACTTCACCATTACCAACACTCTGATGGTGAGAAAACTAAAATTTTAACTCACTGTTCCAAAAGAGATGACTTGCCCTCAGTGAATAAATTTTGTATGACTAGTTTTACATAGTATATCACTTTTGTATTTTAAACCAGACTTCAACTTGAGCTGCAGTTCTGATAATGACAGTATGTGTAGTCAGCCTCTACTGTGCAACACAAACATATCTTTCTTATCCGAGTTCAACCCAGGCAAAGAGAGGACTAATATGATGTGTAGCTATCATAGTAGAAGCTAGAAAGACGCCATCCATGCCTGTTTATTAATTCAGGTGATGCTATTTTGAATCTTTTAAAAAGTCTGTTCTGTAGCCACATATTATCCCTCATTTCATATAAAAATGTAGTAATATTTTGAAAATAAATCCCACATTGTCCAGTTAATTTGATTCTAACTAGAATTAGCTTTCACTACTTAGTCCCTTGTTATTTTCACCTCAGATACAGGAAACAATACAAAAACTGTGCAAGGACTAGCAAGCGTTGTTTTTGATAGCTAATCAAAGGACAGAATAAATTTCTAACTAGGGCTCTAGTTCTATAGATTAACAACAACTATCTCAAGAAGAAAATGAAATTTTTATTGGTAATCTAGTGATTCTAAGTATATGGAATTCCAGCAGAATTTTTTTATGCTCCTATACTGACAACATATAACTATGTTAAGTTGGCTTTAGTGACTGGTTGACTAGACAATGCACAATAAAACTGGGGACTGTGGAGTTTTATGTTGTTAAACGAAAGCAACATAGTCAAGTTTATAAATATGGAGTTAAGATTCTGGTTACAACAGCAAGTCATGCTGCTTTGTTTACATTCCCATCCCCCATGCAATGGAAGCAAAGAGATGCTTCAGCAGCAGCTGCCCATCCCCCAGCTATAGCAGCTGAAATATTCAAAATTACTGTTTGACTGCCATTGAAACCTTAAACTAACATGCTTGTCTTAGCAACGTTTAATGAGCCTACTGAATATTACAATGACTATTAAAGAGTTATGTTTATGTGATAATTGGAAACAATTCCATCTCAAATTCACATTGGAAACAAGTTATAATTATGTCTATGAAATCTGGATATTTTGCTGTAGGAGTTATTTCTGTGTGGTGGTAAATGAATATATTTTAAGCTATTTAAGTAGTGGAAGTTGCTAAAACTACTTCATAAATGATCTGAAGAAAGGGGTAAAAAGTGAGGGGGTAAAGTTTGCAGATGATACTAAACTGCTCAAGATAGTTAAGACCAAAGCAGACGGTGAAGAATTTCAAAAAGATCTCACAAAACTAAGTGATTGGGCAACAAAATGGCAAACGAAATTTAATGTGGATAAATGTAAAGTAATGCACATTGGGAAAAATAATCCCAACTATACATACAATACGATGGGGGCTAATTTAGCTACAACTAATCAGGAAAAAGATCTTGGAATCATCATGGATAGTTCTCTGAAGACGTCGAAGCAGTGTGCAGCGGCAGTCAAAAAAGTAAACAGGATATTAAGAATCATTAAAAAGGGGATAGAGAATAAGACGGAGAAGATCTTATTGCCCTTATATAAATCCATGGTACGCCCACATCTCGAATACTGTGTACAGATGTGATCTCCTCATCTCAAAAAAGATATACTGGCATTAGAAAAGGTTCAGAAAAGGGCTAAAATGATTAGGGATTTGGAACGGGTCCTATATGAGGAGAGATTAAAGAGGCTAGGCTTTTCAGGTTGGAAAAGAGGAGACTAAGGGGGATATCATAGAGGTATATAAAATCATGAGTGAAGTGGAGAAAGTGAATAAGGAAAAGTTATTTACTTGTTCCCATAATATAAGAACTAGGGGCCACCAAATGAAATTAATGGGCAGCAGGTTTAAAACAAACAAAAGGAAGTTCTTCTTCACATAGCACACAGTCAACTTGTGGAACTCCTTGCCTGAGGAGGTTGTGAAGGCTAGGACTATAACAGCGTTTAAAAGAGAACTGGATAAATTCATGGAGGTTAAGTCCGTTAATGGCTATTAGCCAGGATGGGTAAGGAATGGTGTCCATAGCCTCTGTTTGTCAGAGGGTGGAGATGGACGGCAGGAGAGAGATCACTTGATCATTGCCTGTTAGGTTCACTCCCTCTGGGGCACCTGGCATTGGCCACTGTTGGTAGACAGGATACTTGGGCTGGATGGACCTTTGGTCTGACCCAGTACAGCCATTCTTATGTTATTTATTAAAAAAACAGTTCTGGACTGGTCTTTTTCTTGTTAACGTGTACTTCCTACAAGATTTCTTTAGAAGACAGTATTTGATATACGAGTTTGTGTGTAATTGTACTAACAGAGTACATTTAATTTCTGTGTTGCATGTATTAAAATGTATATTGTGATAGCACACAAGTAATCTTGCATTACCACAGAGAACATTTAAGAGAATACTATAAATCAGTTCATCCCATTCTAGGTAGGGCTCCACATATTGTGCGATTCTACAGCTGTGCTGTGAAATTTGCTGAAGAATCCATGTCTTGCTGTAGATTTGATCTCCAGAATTGAAGATTTCATATAGTTTATAATGGTCTGTTTTTCTAAGAAATGAAAAATGATTTAAGTGATATAAAAAATCCCTATGTAATAAGATGCACAGCTGTCATCATATCATGTGTCTAAAAAAACAGTAAGACTTTTTCCCCATTCCATCACTGACCCAAAGGATCTTCCCTGAGTTTTGTTTTAAAAGAACTTCTTGACCTTAAATGGAGTAATGAGCAAGTTTCATATGAATTCCTCCAACTATGGTTAGAGCCATAAAGCTCTTCTATCAGTGAAGCCTGTGATGAGTAAGACCACCAAAGTGATTGTATTCAAGGAGGTATCACACAGAAAATATGTCATGAAGTGGAGTTTGACACTGATTTTCTTCATTTGTTTGACAGGAACCAACCAACTCTCTATTACAAGAGATGACTGTTTGAGCAACAAGATACATCAACAGGAGAGAGGGAATCTATTGATGAAAGGGAATTCCCAGCATCTAAAGAGTCATAATTAGTACACTACCTTGGAAAATAAAGAGGAGACACTGTCTTTCTTCCCATGGATCTCCATGATATCTTTATGAAATGGGAAGCAACAACGGGTTTTTTCCCCCAGCACTGAAAGAGGTTTTTCTTAGAGGTCTTCTGATAAAGGGAAAGTCTTCTGATAAAGGGAAAAAGGACTTGGGAAAAAGTCAGGACTTTGACTTCCTCAACAGAAGGCACTGTCCAAAGTCTTTAATCACAAACATCCTGGGGCTCTTGGATTAAGAGATACGCTTCCCTCATACAGAAAAGATAACGCAGCATGGTAGATGTGGGGACACAAATATAGTAGTCACGTGGCGTGCTAATAAAAAAAATTATGTATGAATACAAATCAACTATGCATTTTAACTAGATCAAGTAAGTGCTAGGATCCATTTACAGAAACAAAATTTACTTATAACGTAGATGGGGGTCTTAATCTGTATGGGGGGGGAGGAGTGATCACTATTTAAAGTCAAGGAAGAAGAACTCCTTCCTTCAGAGACTACATATATTATCACTACAGCACTTACACGTCCTATCAGCCTGGGGAGATGAAGATAAGAAACCAATCCTGGGACTTCTAGTAGGTCCCATATGGCCATGTCCAGTCTAGAAAAATAGGTCATGTAAAAAAGCTAGCATGCTTTCAAAACACTGGTGTAGACAGAGTTTAACACCTTTAAAAACATGTTAACTGTTCATGGGTAACTCTAGGCTCCACCACAACCAGCTATCTCATTAGCTAGCATTTTTAAACATGCTTTTCCTAGTTTGAATATGGACTACAAACTAATTAAAATGTTAAAATTAAAAAAAAAGTTTAATTCAGTGACTAACAGGATATTTGATCTCTATTGTTTTAATAAATTGTTTACATTTTTAAAATAGTCTGATCACTAAAGACTACAAATGCATTTTCTTCATCATGTAAATCTAGTATTCTGGAACTTTACAGCTGGCAGATTCTAGGTCAGGGAGTCTCAAACATTTCATAATGTGGATAACTTTACTTACAACTTATGAGCAAGCAACTTCCCTATGCAATTAGAGCAAATACTTACAGGGAGAAGTAATACACCTCTACCCCGATATAATGCTGTTCTCAGGAGCCAAAAAATCTCACCACGTTATAGGTGAAACCACGTTATATTGAACTTGCTTTGATCCACCGGAGCGCGCAGCCGCCCCCCCACAGCGCTGCTTTACCGCGTTATATCCGAATTTGTGTTATAGCGGTTCCCATTATATCGGGGAAGAAGTGTATTAGAAAAGCATCCATCAAATTCTAACTGTCTTTAATAAAGTGTTTTATCCTTTTAGGGGGAAAAAGGGCTTACTGTGAAGCCTGAGGATGCCTGTATAAGCAGACAGAAGTAAAGAAAAGTGAACACCATGTGACCTGACAGTTTATCATTAGACCATCACCAAGTGCTTCACGAAACACAGTTTTAACTCCGTTCTAGATAGCAATCATAAGCTATCCTTAATTGTACTTCAAAAAATACAGACTATATATAGCAATTATTGCTGTATCATAGCTTTGTGTGTACAAAATTGAAAACAAATCTAATTTGACATACAGCAGCACCACCAACAAAAGGGACTACCCACCACAATAAAGTCTGAATCTTCACTATTCAACTTATCCCTTCAGGAGAAACTTGAGAGAGGTCTTAATATATGTCCTAAAGGTCAAACTCAGGCTTAGTCTGAGCTGGGTCGGGGGGAGACACAGAGACTGAATTCCAGAATAGAAAGGTCACTACTCTGGACACACTATAGCAGTTGTAAATATACTATGTAGGGAGCATCAACTCCAGCATCTTAATAGTTCTCAACTGAGACCTTAGAAAAGAAAAAAGTCTAAGTTTTTAAGACACATCAGATGTAAAGCATGTCTGCAGTCCAAGCAAAATACTATCTCCCTTTAGTCATATCTATGTGCCTGTACTTAAAACACACACACCAACATTATTCTTTAATTAGGGCCCTATCAAATACTCAGTCTATTTTGGTCAATTTCACAGCCATAGGATTTTAAAAGTCATAAATTTCATGATTTCAGCTAGTTAAATCTGAAATTTCATGGTGTTGTAATTATAGGGGTCCTGACCCAAAAAGGAGTTTTGGGGAGTTGCAAGGTTATAGTAGGGGGGTTATGATACTCCTAACCTTACTTCTGTACAGCTGCTGGCGGGTGCTGCCTTCAGAGGTGGGTGCCTGCCTGGCAAATAACCACCGCCCTCCGGCCGCCCAGCTCTGAAGGCAGCCCAGACATAAGGGTGGCAATACCGTGATCCCCCTAAAATAGCCTTCAAAGCCTCCCCCCACAGCCCCTCAACTCCTTTTTGGGTCAGTTTGAGAAACGCTGCCTTCCCCCGTGAAATCTGTGTAGTATAGGGTAAAAGCACACAAAAGACCAAATTTCATAGGGGGAGACCAGATTTCATGGCCCATGACGCGTTTTTCGTGGCAGTGAATTTAGTACAGCCCTATCTAGAATACGCTAAAAGAATTAATAAGCACAAAGACCTGGAATTTGCCAAATTAAGACAACAAAAATAATTCTTAATATTGCCATATAATTAGTTTAAGATATATTTGTAGATGGGTAAACACAAAGGGAAAGTGGTATGGGCTAGAAGAACCATTGAAAACCAGGTTGATTTTATTTAAATCAAATTATTTAAATCATGATTTAAATCACTAGTCAGGACGACTCGATTTAACCATGGATGTCTAAATAAAATTGTGTCAAATATCAGAGGGTTAGCCGTGTTTGTCGCTTTTTACAAATCCAGACTAAGAGTCCTGTGGCACCTTACAGACTAACAGAAGTATTGGAGCATAAGCATCTGACGAAGTGGGTATTCACCCACGAAAGCTTATGCTCCAATACTTCTGTAAGTCTTTAAGGTGCCACAGGACTCTGTCGCTTTTTAAAGAAAAGTGCATTGTTTTTATGCACTTGTTGGTTTTTATAACCTTAACACATATTCTTCACAACTCAGATAGATGTAGGTTTCATATTTAGAAGGTACACACTATAGGTTTAAGTGATTTATTTTGAAAACTTTACAGATTAGTTTTACAGCTATATCAGAAAATGAATGATTGTTTAGTTATTTCATTTACCAAAGGTAAATAAAGCAGATATTTATGAAGTCATTGGAAGATGAACTATCTCCAGTTCAACAGGTTAATTATTAATATTTGGAGGATTTTCTTGGCATGCTGTATTAGGAGGAGAACATCACCAGACAGATAAAACAATTTAAATGTCTAACTAAAACAACAACGTTATGTATTCTGGACTTTTTTCTTGAACAGCAAACATATAATATTTTAACAAAACAAGCATATGCATTTTTGAATTTAGTTAAACATTCAAGTTTTTTTAAATCAGGTTTGTTTTTGTTAAAATTGTTTTAACTAAAATAGTTTAAAAAAATATTTTTTAATAAAAAAAAATCACATCAACTACATCAGCCAGGTCAACATGAGAAACTTAAAATATTGGCTTCTGCAGCTAACTCAGTCGTCTTAACCTTCATTTTCCTGTTTGTTCATAATCTGGAAAAGAAAAACAAGCTTTCCTGCTTTTTCAGGTCCCAAACGATTTCTCAATTTGGAATGAATTAGTCCAAAGGAAGAAAATATTCTTTCTACACCATCAGAAGAAGCTACTGCTGTTAAAAGTGAGATTATCACTTCAACAGTCTCTGAATCCAAGTGCTTAAGTGACCTCTACCAGTTCACTGGTGTGACTTTCTTTAAAACATCATCAGCAAACATATATTTCTTGAATGGTTCACCCTTAGCTCTGAAGTTTATTGTAGTTCCCATTATGGAGGGATGATTGCTGGGATGTCCATATCATAGCCAACTCCTCTTCTTCAGCAGTTCAGGTTTGACCCTGGTACCGAGTACTGAGAATATTTGCAAGAAAATGAGCTGGAGATAGTGCTTGTCCATTCGTTTTTTTAATGCTTGTAGTTTAACTCGGTCATTGCATATTTCTCTTTTTAAGATCTCACTCAGTTCCTTCCAAATTTCAACAGCCTCAGCAATAAAACAGCTATTTCCCTGCATTTTGTTTAAGGCTACAGAAATAGGCTTCAGGGTACTCACCATGTGTTCAACATTTCTCTTAAGCCCAATGTTGAGAACTTTGGCTTTGACAGTGCCATCTATTTTTTCAAAATTTTGTTCACAAACTGTCATCGGATTAGGCCAGTTCTTGATAGAGTGCTCAAAACAGTCCACTACTGAGGTCCATCGTTTGTCTTGTGGGAGAGCTAGCTTGGTTCCTCCCCCTTTTTTCAGAGCAGCTGTTGCAAAGTGGTTGTTACAGAAGTATTTTGCAATTTAAACATTAGCCTTACTTCAGTGTTCCAGAAAGACTTTGGCTAGGAGGTGCGTCAAATGAGCACTGCAACCATATGTTATTAGCTTGGGACTCTCTTCACACTCTTCACTCTTTTCTAAATAATTTCTTCTCAGCTTGGATACATTTGCAGCATAGTCTGTGACCAAGCTGCCTACTAGATATTTGTATTTTTTTCCACAGTTTGTTATAGCTTTTACTGCTACTTCTTTGTAAGTATTCTGCAGTGTATGCATTTCCTGATGTATCAATTGTTTCTCTAAGGAAGACATTCCCTTCTTCTGTTGTCACGCAAGAACATACAACAGGATCATTGTGGATATTGCTCCACCCATCAAGACTCAGTTTAACAATTTCACCATCTAGACCTTTTGCACACTGCTCAATTTCTCTTTCATACACTTTATCCAACAATTTGCCTGCGATATCAGCTCTGTTGGGTGGACTGTATACTGGTCTTAATGACTGAACCATGTCAATGAAGTGTGGGTTCTCAATCATACAGAAAGGAGAGTTTGGTGTATAAACAAACCGGGCATTTTTTTCATCAACGACCTCTTTTTGTAATCTGCTGGTTGTTTCTGGATGATGGAGGGTTTTTTTTTCTTTTTACTACAGGTGATATACTGTGGCTATGTGACAAATATGATGTGACTGAAACAGTATAATTGGCAGATAACTCTGAAGCTATAGAAAACGATGGTGATCTTGAAGGTGGATAGTCTTCAGAATCCTGTATGTTGAGGATGTATTCTCCTAAACAAAATAAGTCAACGTCGTTTTTTAATTATTACCACCATACTGCTCATTTAGTATTACTCATTGCATTCACTGACACTCAGGACTACTTTAAAAGGTGAAATTGTAAAAGGAAGATCTGCCTATATAGCTATTTATTTTTTATCACGGCTATCTATAATGATAGTATCATAGAATAACAGCTATATTTTTTGTTAAAACATGAGAATTCAAGAATAATCCAGAAGGAAGACAGGCAGTCCTTAAGAAAGTAGTATGAAAAAAAAAAAAAGTTTACCAACCTGAAGATCCTGCATGTTAAGACATGTTCCTTTCATCGTCTTCAACGCAGCTTCCTACTGAGAAGGAACACTTCTCAGGATGTTGTTTCATTCGGGCAACCAGGCCGTGCATTTCTTTGTTGCACGGTTTACATTTTGCGCACACATGCCTGTCTTATCCACAGGTAGAGGAACATCATTAAAATAGTCCCAAACTCGGTCTCTTTTACAGCCTGCTGCCGTTATAGGTTTTCCCGTCTAGTGAGAGAATGGTATGGTAGATCTCAGATCAATGAAAGCTACACACAGAAAGACCTCAAGACTTCTGGAATATGCTGTTTCTACTGCCTATCCATACCTCTCACATTTATCTCCAGACTTCTTCTCCCTGTGCAGATCTATTTTGCTCCCAACAATCTTCTATTCATTGAACTTTCTGAAGCTTTGCACTTTTAGAGAGGTAAGGGATTGACTTTGTATATACAAATTTTCAGAGGGACAACAGGGTTGAGGTCTGTTATGTCTCACCTCTATGTATTATTTATTTAAAAACATTTTTTGCTGTTAACAAGCATGTTATCTCTGGAGACACAAATCCACAGTTTGAGAACTGCAAAACTAAGCATCTCTGATGGTACACCTCTACCTCAAGATAATGCGACTTGATATAACATGAATTCAGATATAAACACGGTAAAGCAGCGCTCGGGGGGGAGGGGGAGGGCTGCACACTCCAGTGGATCAAAGCAAGTTCAATATAATGTGGTTTCACCTGTAACACAGTAAGATTTTTTGGCTCCCAAGGACAGCGTTATAATCGAGGTAGAGGTGTATCTTCTAGACTGAGCACTGAGTCCATTGGGTACACAGAAGGATTAGCCTAAATAATCTATACAGAAGCCCCTGGAACACCATAAAATTGGGTCCCTAATCCATGAACTATTGGAACTCGCTTACAAAAATTTTCTTAAACATAACATAAATATAGTTTCTCATACAATAGAATTAATAATCACTATTCCATTTGAGCTATAATGTACCTATATTTATATAGGTTTTTTCCTCAAAAAGCATTTTATCAAAAAAATCTAATTTAAATAAAATAAAAATACAATTTAAAAAAAAATTTTTTTAAATTATTGCTTTTTATCCACCCTGTTGAAAACATGCCTATCATCTTACAACCACATCTTTTATGTGAACTTAGTGCGTATACAGCTCAATATGCTTAAATTGGCCATCACTCTCAACTCCTTGCAATCATGTAACTTATTTTCATGATGAAGCAGTTACACAATTATGATTCTTTTACTTAGAACAAGTACAAAAAAGCCCCACTTTTCGCAGAATTAATGTTAAAAATCAAGTGACCAGAAAGCGGGGGGGGGACCAAATATACAACTAAATTCTACTCCAAAACAGTAATGTTTTAACATAAGCTCTCTGTGTTAATAAGTAACTATTTGTGGAAAAAGTGATGGAATAGGTAGGTCAAGATTCTCAGAGAATTAATACTCTACATTTCTCTTTATTAGTCCACTGACTAAAATTATTGTGTTTATTTCTTATTATCGCCAGATGAAATATATAATCTCTATTTTGTAAACTCAATTTATAGTATTTCAGATAAAAAGTTTTGGCTTTGCTTAAAGTCATTACAATTCCTGATGCTTTTATTATAGTAAGTACCAAGTATCAACAGCACCTACTACAATTAAGATGGAAAATACTTAACATGTTCTCTGTTTTCATAAACAACTTTTTGAGAGAAATTTTCTGAATGTTGACGTTTTCCTTGCTTGTAGATCGCTCAAGTCATCTAAAAACACTTTAAAATAAGTTGCTCCAAATCCACATGCTGTAGAGGTGCTTTGAGAATTCTACAAAGCCTCCAGATCTTCTAATCTTTCCAGGACAGGAGCTCTAATACAGTAGAAGATGTTTGTGCTGAAGATGAACTGCAAAAGTTGTTTGTGCTCTTTCTAAAAGCTAGGACATTAAATGTAAAAACAAAGCTGCTATATTAACTGAACAGTCAGACTCATTATTAAATGCTCCAAAGTCAGGAAATGTGAAAATTAAGTATGAACACAACCACTAAAGTGACTTTAAAAAAAAAAAAAGAGAAAGAAGCATGGTCCGGGGGCTAGGAAACTACCCCTGAGACTCAGGAGACCCAGATTAAATTCACTCCACTGTCACAGACTTCCTGTGTGACCCTGGACAAGTCACTCTGGTCCTAAAACTTAAGTTGACATAGCTACACCACTCAGTGCTGTGAAAAATTTCATGCTCTGTGCAATTTAGTTTGGTCCACCTAACTCCCACTATAGACACTGCTAGGTCAACAGAATAATTCTTCAATTGACTTAGCTACCGCCAAGCGAGGGGGGGGGGTTTACTATAGCAACGGAAAAATCCATTCTGCCTCCGTAGTAAGTATCCACACTACAGTAGCATAGCTGCAGCTGTGCTGATGTAGTGTAGACATCCCCTCATTTTCTCTTTGTCTCAGCCCCTCCCCATCTGTAAAATACCAAAGTACTATCATATCACAGGAGTGTTCTGAGGAGATATACATTAAAAACTATAGAGGTATTTAGATACTATGGTAATTGAGGTAATATAAAAACCCAAGATAGGCAGGAGGAAAAGGAAAAATGTTGACTTGTGCTTTTTTTTTTTAAACTTCTTGAAGATGTATAAAGAAAGCCTGAAAGGCCCTTCTATTCCACCTCCCTTGTCTCCCATAAAAAAACAAAAACAATTCAGACTGGAGAACTAGGCAAAGCAACTTCATCAAAAGACCAAGAAAGTAAAAGCTGAGCAATTCAAAAAGAGAATGAATTTTAGTCAGATTTAAAATGTGGGGATTTTGAGATTGCTATTAATTTGTAAGCATTCATTGGACTTCAATGACTAATTACAGATTTAAAATATCTTCCTGTAAAAAATTAAAACAACCATACCCTTCAATTAAGGCATGAGTGCACAGTACACACACGAAGACTTACTTCACTGCCTACAAAACAGGAAATAAAAGTTTCATAGGAAATAAAAGAGCATTAGCCCATTAAGCAGAACTCCAAGGACCTTTAAAGGTTGAGGGTGTGGGAAAGAGCCTCACTGGGATGACCATAAGGGCATGGTAAGCATATTAACATGATGATAAGTTCCTTAAGGTGAAATCTGTTATCATTTTGGATTGGAATCTCAGATGGAGTTCATTGCACCATCTTATTCTTGTAAAATATGGTATAAAAGGTGGATCAGTCACTAGAGACTGAAACTTTCTCACTTTGCGACCTCAAGTCACTGCCAACAGGAAAATTACATTCTATCGAAAAAACTACGCCCAGAGGGTACCATTTGATTATCTAGTCTGACCTTCTAAATAACACAGGCCATACAGTTTCACCTAGTAGTTCCTGCTTCAAGCCCATGTCTTCTGGATGAGCTACAGCAGTGGTCCCCAACCTTTTCGTCTGGCGGGCGCCAGAGGAAGGACCATGGCGGCGGTTGAGCATCTGCCAAAATGCCGCCGAAATTCGGCAGCGACGCCTCTGGATGACGCTGCTTGTCAGCGGCAAGCGGCGTCATCCAGAAGCATAGCCGCCGAAATGCCGCCGAATTTCGGCAGATGCTCGACCGCTGGCCAGGACGCAGGCACCATGGCGCCCATGGGCAACACATTGGGGACCCCTGTGCTACAGCATCATTCTTCGAAATACATCAAATCAATTTAAAGGTGTCAAGTAATAGAGAATCCATCACATATCTTAAGATGTTCAACTGGGTTAACTACCCTCACTGTTAAATATTTGTGCATTATTTCCTGTCTGACTTGTCTATCTTAAACTAGCAGACACTAAATGGTTCAAAAAAGTTTCACCAATATCCCATGACACAAAGGGCTTTTTCTTAAGGAAAAGTTAATAGCATTTTGTTAAATAGAGGTTAATAGTGTTAAGCCCTACATGAACCTAACACAAAGGCTGCAGAGATACTGGTCTATCTTGGACTATGTCATGAATTGAATTAGACTAATTCAATCCAGCTTATTTGGCAGCTAAATCAGACAGAGGTAAAACTGTCATGTAGTTTGAGCAGTATTAGTCAAAGGGCCAAATCTGGGGCTGTTTGCACCACTCTTCAAACCTATTCTACTTATCACTTTAAGTCCTTCTGGTACCTTTGGCATTGGACAATGTCATGGGCCAAGCTGCCAGGAAAAAGGCTCCTGGGCTGGATGAAGTGTAGTGCTCTCCAATGCAAAAGAGCTGAGAATCAAACTTGTCTTAAGAAGATCAGTGAGCATTTGGTTTCTCCTGGGCTTTGCCAAAACGCACATTATAAGAGGTATTGATGGAGAAGTCGTGCAGAAGCCTTCTACCCCAACAGATGGAGAAAAATGTTTTTGGGCAGCAAACTCTTTTCTTGGTGCCATAATAACTTGTTCAAACAGATGGCAAAAAGCACCACCTCTTATGTCCCCCATCAGTGGATAACTGTTTACTATTAACTCTTGAATCCTGAGACCATTCCTGCAGATCTATTGTGGATTGACTCCATCCATCTACATGCTAGATACAAGGCAACCAGAAATGTACTTGAGGTCAGAGACCACTGCCACTTCTGCAGAGCTTTCTGGCACTGAAGACATAACACCACCAAATTTGTTTATGTATAATATTGTGGTCAGACTGTACATTTGAAATTGGGGCTACTTTTTGGTATGCCAGCTCCCTTAACATCTTTCATGAATTTAGGACTGTGCTCCTTTCCATAAAAATGGTGAGCAGCCATGCTCACCACAATTTGGATGGGTGGTATTTGGAATTCAAATCCTAAATGAATATTGTCCTTAGACTGCTATTAGAACAGGGAAGTCCAGAACACACCTGTTGCCCAGATGCGACAGTTGCTCCCTGTAGGATCTCAAGGCCCATGGAGGCTCTCTCACATGAAAACATTCAGATGAGTTGTGTTTAGCAAGGCTTTTATGTAATCTAATTGCCAGCTGGAAACTAATTAAAACTTTGGGTAGTTGAACTTGAACCCTAGCACCTCCAATGCCCTAATGGTAACAAACCAATCTTTTGACATCCTCCAGACAAGTGTCTTTGATTACCCAATTTTCAAGTAGGAAGATTAGAATTGTTATTCTTTATAAGCAGGAAACAACTACCACCAAACACTTCATACAAACACACAGTGCTAATACCGAATCAAAAGGCAAAATACAAAATTGATAGTGCAATTACTTATATTGTAAGTATAAGATATTTTCCAAGTGCATATAAAATGTCCAAAGTCTAAAGCGCATACCAAATCCTTTTGCTCTACAACAGGGTATTTTCTTTCAGGATGACCAACTTGAATCTCTCTGACAAAACACTGAATTAGGACCCTGAAATACAGAATTTGTGGGAGCCCTCCTGTCTTTCTGATTACCAAAGAGTACCTGAAACAACATTAGAAGTTGGTGAGTCTCTACCAGGAGGGATTGGATTTCTTCAAAGCATCTCTTCCCAATAAGATTCTCAAGAGTTTTAACAGAATGTGACTGGGAGCAGGAGATGGCATAATAGAGAGAGAAATCTGAAGTGCTTTGTAAAAACCTGATTCTATAGCCCTACCAAACAGTGCTCAAAACCAGGTGTCTGAGATGACCAGGGCCATAGGCGTTAGAACACCCGTTGTCTCCCTTGAAGGGCCAGCAGATACTAAATGTGGATGGATCAACTAGATGCTCTACAGTCCCTCATAACTTCTTTTATGTGCTTATTGAAAGGGGGCTTAGTAACCTTTGGTGACAGCTAATGCTACAGAGGCAGAGCATCTTATGTAAATATATACTATGCTGCCTTAAAAAATATTGCGATTGGAAAAGATAACTTTTGAAACAGGCCCTCTTTCTTCTGTTTCACAAAAGGGCCCAAAAGAAAGGTTATGGCCATAAGAGAATATAAGATGATCCCTCAATGTGCTGAATGGAAGATGTGGCCAGATGTGTCCTTGGGGGTGAGTGTTTCCCCCCTAACCACCTCTGAGAAAGCAGAAGCAATGTGAAGTACCTGCCACACCATCAGCTGTTCCAAAATAGAGGTGCAAGGGCATAGAGGTATTGGACAGGAGTTACTGGCTCAGGTACCTCTTGACTGAGGCCTTGACAGATACCTGTATCAACCCTAACTCAAGGCCAACTGACATGGCAAGTTTTTAAGAAGCTGATGGGAAGCTGGATCCTCACACGTAGAATCACTATTGTGACAGTGTACTCCATAAGGCTTTATGGGGTGGAGGTGCTCATAAATGTATGTATGATATAACTGGAATAGGGTTTTGCTGCATATGCCATCTAACATATCTATGTAAAGGTTATGTTCTTCCTAGTTGTATGTAGGCACCATTTGTGTGCTCAAAGTTATGAATATTGGCTGTATAATTGCTTGATTTCTAAGTAGCCTTAGTTAAAACATTTGGTCACTCCTTGGGAGAGGAATGTGCTCAATCAGGAAGCATTTAATAGATAAAAGAGCTTGGAAGACTCCAATCCACATAAGAAGTCTACCTGAGGACATTCAAGGTAGCATGTGGGTAATGGCTGCTCCCTGCAAGTCCTGAGTCATGCATGGGCAGGTGACTTGCCCATGTGATTCCAAATCTCCATTTTGTGACGGAATTCTACACAGAGTGAGGAGGGGGGTCTCCACCCACAAGAAAGAGTCTATTTAAATCCCTGGGAGACCCCTCCATGGTGTCTTCAGCTGGCTAAAGAAGGAGCCTCTCCACCCCTCCACCCAGGATACTTAAAGGAAACTGGAACAAAGGACAGTAACTACAGCGGGGGGGGGGGGGGTGATTGCTGGACCCAGGCTAAAAGGAGATTAGCCTGTAAAAGGGAGCATTCTGGAACTGGTGAGGATCCTATCTGTATCTAGTTTGAGTAGACATAGATTTGCACATTTTATTTTATTTTGCTTGGTAAGTTACTTTGCTCTGTCTGTTACTACTTGAAACCACTTAAATCCTAGTTTCTGTATTTAATAAAATCACTTTTTACTTATTAATTAACTCAGAGTATGTATTAATACCTGGGGGAGCAACCAACTGTGCATATCTCTCTATCAGTGTTATAGAGGGCGAACAATTTATGAGTTTACCTGCATAAGCTTTATACAGAGTAAAACGGATTTATTTGGGTTTAGACCCCATTGGGAGTTGGGCATCTGGGTGCTAAAGACAACCACACTTCTGTGAGCTGTTTTCAGGTGAACCTGCAGCTTTGAGGCAGGTAATTCGGACTCTGGGTCTTTGTTGGAGCAGACAGGAGTGTCTGGCTCGGCAAGACAGGGTACTGGGGTCCTGAGCTGGCAGGGGAAACAGGGATAGAAGTAGTCTTGGCACATCGGTCAGCAGCTCCCAAGGGGGTTTCTGTGATCCAACCTGTCACAACTATATCCTACCATGGAGATGTATTTGGCATTGAAGAGTGCCCCAGCTTCTGAGTTCTAGTATTTGGCATTAGAAGAGTCCAATTTCTGAATCTCAGTAGAATCAAGATCTTGCCCTCATATAAGTAGATGCAAATTAGGGGCATGGGTCATCAACAGTGTCTCAGGAGGAGTCAGGGCCAATACTCTGCCAAGTAAGTGATCCAACTCCCAGTGTAGAGGGCTGATCTCTGTACAAAAAATCACTCCCATTGCCCATCAAGCTCAGCCAATTCCCAACATAGGACAAGAAAGAAATAATGAAGAAACCTGGAAGATAGTCACAGAAATAAAGAGTAATTTGTCCAGGTTCCCAAATATACAGAAGTAATCAGGATTCCTGACTTGTCTCCTTATCCTGAACCCTACCGGAAGGATGGGTTCAGGTGCCTTAACAAAAAGCTGCATGCAGCTGCACCTTCAGAGCTGGAGGGCTGCTGGTTCTTTCAGCTCCTCCTCACAGCACTTCTTATGAAGAAATGAGATCTCATGCGATGAGCCAGAGCTCAAAACCACTGATCCGAAAGATAAATTATTGGCTAGGTCTCAACACGTGGCAGAGTCCCCAGCTGCAGAGGGGATGTTGAAAGATGGTGGCGAGTTGAAGATGTCCCATTAGGCCAACCTGGAGAGGAAGCTGGGTCTGTGCCACTGCAGTACCAGCATTTAGCAGTGAAGGCCGACATATGTTTTTGCTTAGAGAGATTTTCATTTGGAGCACTCCAGGTTGGCTTCATGCTGGACTTACAGGAATTGCTAGGGGGTTTCCTGAGGTAGGCTTGGAAGCATTACCCATGACGGTTGTGTGCTCAAGAGGATGCTGATGAACATGCTAATATATGAGAGATTTTTCTGTCATGCAGACATTGCTTCAAGTGACTGAACAGTTTTCCTTCCTCCCAAAGGCTTGAGGAAATGGATGATATCCTGAAGGGCAAATAAAGACACTCAAAGCAGGAAGCTTTGAAACTGAGAACTTCGAACCTGCAGGGGAAAAAACAACCACCAAGGCTTAGTGAAAAAAATGCAGTGCTGAGACATAGGCAACAAAGCAAAACATCAAGGCATGTAAACCTTGACTAAGTGCTTCCAGAGACTGAGCAGGGCTTCTTGGTTAGTAGAAGTCAAACCCTACAGAACCCTGAAAGATACAATTTTAAAAGTATAATGAATGGGCCTCACTGGAAAGTAGGAAGGCATGCAAACAGGATACCCAAAGGGAAGTGGATAGCATAAAGAACCAGAACAGCAGTTGAACAAATGCAACATCTGCAAGAAACTCTTTATTGATTAGAAGATTCCAAGACCACCAATTAGAATTCATTGTAGCATGTTCCGACTAGCAGGGGTGGCTCTAGCTTTTTTGCTGCCCCAAGCATGGCAGTCAGGCAACCTTCGGCAGCTTGCTTGTGGGAGGTCCCCGGTCCCACGGATTCGGCGGCTTGCCTGCGGGAGATCCTCCAGTCCTACAACTTCGGCGTACCCGCCGCCAAATCCACGGACCTCCCGAAAGCAAGCCGTCGAAGGCTGCCTGACTGCCGCCCTCGCAGGGACCAGCAGGGCGCCCCCTGTGGCTTGCCGCCCCAGGCATGTGCTTGGAGCACTGGTGCCTGGAGCTGCCGCTGCCCACTAGTAGGGGCATGGTTCATGTCCCAAAACACTATTGCTGCCTTTAGGAAACAAAAGTCTTAAATCTTGGCGAGTCCTGGGTCTTGTGCTTCCTACCATGAGAAAGGTAGGAGTGAAGAGCCTGTGCTGATGATATACCTTTACAGAATTTGTTGTCAGAAAAGCTGATTTTACAAGTGTTTTGAATGTCCGACAAGATTACAGTGAAACTGTAGTCTCCGTGTAAGTGGTATTTTCTATTCCTGTTTTACTGGTTAAATGTGAAGCTTAATATATTACTATTTCTACAGTAAAATGTATACCATACACACACAACACACACACAGGATGTGCAGTCCAACCAAGTTAATATTTATGCTGGATCTGTAAAGGCAATTTGCAAAATAAAAAAAAAGGGGGGGGGGTTGTGCTCCCCCCTTCCTTTGGCTTCTTTGTAATGTAGGGCTATAAGGTTTGGTTTCCCACCAAAAAAAAGGGTTGAAGGGTGAGAGAAGGAAGATTTTGCTTGTTTTTCACCTTAAAATTTCAAGAAATTAAGGCTGCTCTTTCCAGTTTTTATTAGAGAACTCCTTGGATAGTTCAAATGCGTCTCAAACATTAAGGCTTCACCACACCTGTCTTCTCAATTAAAAAGTTATTCTCTCAAGTGAGTGTTAAATAGACATTAAAAATAAAAACAGTATGAATGAAAATTATTTCTCCTATCAGTTTTTACTTCCCTGTATTTGATATAATCCCCACTGGTCCTGACTTCCACGACAGACAAGATGGAAATTTCTATTATATAAATTTAAAAAAAAAAAAAAAAAAAAGTGGCAGGTTGGAGAAAGAATACCATTCCAGGCCATCTTTCTACATCAGTAGTTTTCAACCTTTTTTCATTTGCAGAACCCTAAAAAAGTTCAAATGGAAGTGCGGACCCCTTCGGAAATCTTAGACATAGTCTGCTGACCCCCAGGCATCCACAGGTCAAAAACAACTGTTCTATACTATAAAGAAAAGGCCACAAGTCTTTTTTTTTTTTTTTTAATTCTGCAATTTAATTTTTGCAAATTAGGGAGATATGCTAGTCTCCTACAAGACAAATAAGGTTGAAACACCTTTCATTATAACCTCAATTTTGAAAACCTTGTATAAACCTTCAATTTTGCCAAGCAAAAAACCAATCCATACAAGATTTTGTATGCATATTATGTCAAAGGTATAATTTAACTGAAAATGTTAGAGGTACATCAGATGAGTCCGGAAGATGTGAGGATCTAGAAATTGTATATTCAGTTTTATTTATTTCTAACACTTTTGTGACTCAGCATAATTCAGATTTTAAGTTTTTAGATTTGGTCTAGAAATTTCAAGTGTGCTTTCAGTTGATGTCCCTGATAAGGACTGGTGATCTTGAGTAGATTTCATCCCCACCTTGTGCAGTTTGTTACAAAGGCGGCAGCAACAGCAGCAGCACCTAAACTCAGAGCGTCTAACACTTTCCATTATAAATATTCTTCCAGTGGTTTTCATCAAAGAGCTCTAGCACATCCATGGTTTGCAGCAGGAGGTTAAAGTCTGACAGAAGACTAGTTCTGGGGACAACAACCAAGTGCCTTTTTTACTGGCCCCACGAGAGTCCATTCAGATTTGAGCAAGACACCAGTGCTGAAAATCAGCATTTGCTGTCTCTTATTCTGCATCTTGTTCCTGGCTTGTTGCCAACAACCCTAAACATTCTGTTAGCAGGGCACATGCATCACCTTGGTGTCTCACTTCAGCATGCCACACAGAACTGCTCTAGCTGTGACCACTGTGGACAAAAATCAAAGTTTGGTTTTGTTTTTTTGATAAAATGCTTTTTGAGGAAAAAGCCTATCTAAAGATAGGTTGAATTAAGAAACATTATAGCTCAAAGATATCTCATCATGGAATAGGGATTATAAATTCTAATTCTATAGTCTGAGACAATATATTCATGTAAAGTTTAAGAAAAGTTTTGTAAATGAGTTCCAATAGTTCATGGATTAGGGACCCAATTTTATGGTGTTCCACAGGCTTCTGTATAGATTATTTAGGTTAATCTTTCTATCTACCTAATGGGACTCAGTGCTCAGTCTAGAAGATACCATCAGAAATGCTTAGTTCTGCAGTTCGCAAACTGTAGATGTGTCTCCCCAGAGGTAACATGCTTGTTAACAGCAAAAAATGTTTTTAAATACATAAATAAATATATACAGGTGAGAAATAACAGACCTCAACTCTATTGTCCCTCTGCAAATTTGTGTTTCAAAAACTTCAATGAATAGTAGATTGTTAGGGGAGGAATAGATCTGTACAAGGAGAAGAAGTCTGGAGATAAATGTAAGAAGCGAGGGACATATAATATTTTAACAAAACAAGCATATGTTTGCTGTTGAAGAACAAAAATCCAGAATATTTAACACTGTTGTTTTAGTTAAATAAAACAATTTAAATGTCTTTTTGGTGATGTTCCCCTAATACAGCATGGCAAGAAAATCCTCCAAATATTAATGATTAACCTGTTGAATTGCAGATAGTTCACCTCCCAATGACTTCATAAATATCTGCTTCAATTACCTTTGGTAAATGAAATAACCAAACAATCATTCATTTTCTGATAAAGCTGTAAAACTAATCTGAAAAGTTTTCAAAATAAATCAGTTTACTTTAAAAATGTATAGTGTGTACCTTCTAAAAATGAAACCTACATCTATCTCTGAGTTGTGAAGAATATGTATTAATGTTATAAAAACCAACAAGAAAGCACTTTTATGTAGAAAACCATGATTAAATCGAGTCTTCCTGACTAGTGATTTGAATCATGATTTAAATCAAATCCACTCTGGATGTAACAGAGAAAATATTGGAATCCTCCTGCACTTCTCCCATCTCCCTGTGGCCCACAGGAAGGGCTGGGAATCAAGGGTGTGCACACACACTCTCTCCTTCCCTCCCCTCCCTCCTTGGACATGTGGGATTCATGCTGCAGGGCTAAAAAAAAAAAGCTGTGTAGTAGTTCAGACTCAGGCTAGAGCTCAGGTTCTGAAACCTGGCAATGGAGAGGGTCTCAGAACCCAGGCTCCAGCCCAAAGATGACTCCCTACACGGCTATTTTTAGCCCTGCAGGGCAAGCCTGAGTCAGTTGACTCGGGCTGTGAGACGTAATCCAAGAGAGCTCGAGTTCAAGTGTTAGTAGTAACTGGTAGTAAATCTGTGCCATTCCAAACCTTTTACTTATTAAGCAAGGTCTCATACCCCAATAAGAGGTTATACAAGTTGGGAACAAAACCTAGATTTCCAATATCACAGTCACATCTAAACCATTTATCCACACTGTCAAGAAACAATCTGCCAAACCTAAGTACCCAAAAAAGCTGTCTGTAAAATGGGGCTACTCATGTATATATAACCCACTGTTTCACCATACTACGGATCCTTTGGTGGCCAGTCCACCAAAGATAACACAACACTCCTACTGTAAGCAACTGTAGCTAATCCTTTAAATCAAATTTTAGAGGTATGTGCTGCAGTGCTGATATCTGGTAGCATTACAGATGCACTTTTTTTTTTTTAAAGAAAAGCAAGAAAAGTATCTATAACTTACATTCTAAAAATAAATTTTAGAAGAATGTTACTAAGGTTACAAAGTCGAGCACTCAAAAGTTAGAAATGCCAGAATTAAGGTTGTCCATGCATATGTATCACAATAGTCTTTAATTACATGTCACATACTATTTTATCTACAGGACACCTGCCTCTCTGAGCACACAGACTGAATCAGGGCTGTGTAGTGAACAGGGTTGATTGTAGGAACTCAGCAACACTTGTTGCAAAGTTGGAAGATATGTCTTGAATGAGGCAGGAGACTTTGAGAAGAGGAGAGGTGAAAATATGGTTAAGGCAGATGAATGCTATACAGAAGAACTGGTTTCTATCCCTGACCCCACTACAGGCTTGCTACGTGAAGATGGCAAGTCACTTATGCCAAAATTTTGTGTTGTGGCCACTAATTTTGTTCTCATTTTTTGGGTCCCCAACTTCAGACATATAAGGCCTGATTTTCTGAAGTACCATACACACTAAAATCAATAGCAAATGTAGATGTTCATCATTTCAGGCAGTAAGGTCTGGAGGAAATAAGCACAGAGTTGGGAGCCAGAACGCCTAGTGTTCTAAACCAGATTTTTCCATTGACTCATTGTGTAGCTTTGGGCAAGTCACTTTGCCTTTCTGTTTCAGTTTTCCCCATACGTAAAACAAGTTAATACATATTTCCCTACCTCCTACAGCTATTTGCAAGAACTAACTGTGTGTTCAGAGCACTGTGTGGACATTGAAGTACAATAAAAAAAATGCCATGCACTGTACTCTGAGAGATGGCCTGATTTTTCAAGTTGTATGCTCAATCATTGAGACACCCAAGATTAATGGAGAGTTTGGAAATTGATGCACAGAAAGATTATGGCCAATATTTGCAAATCTGTGAAAAAAAGTTTCAGATCTCTGGGTGCTAGGAGAATAACTTCACTGTTTGTTAGGCTCAGATACTACAATGCTGAGCCCACTATTAACTCCCTATTTAGTGCAAGGTTTGGATGGTGTGCAGCACCATGCAAAGTAACCTGTGTGGCCACACACTGAAAAGAATACAAACAAATTTTGAACTGCTGCATCATTCCCAAAGCACCGCCTCTGAATGAGGCATACGTCCTGTGGAAAAAATAGCATGTGATCATGTAATTTCATTATCATCATCTTAGAACAGAATGTAAGGGGAAAGGCTGTCTTTAATACACATTGATCCCAAATCACATCTTTCCCCTAGTCACAACACTGATTATTTTCCATCAGGAGCACCTTTAAACACCGGCATGTAATTTGGGAATTGTATACTGTCCCACTGTATACTTCCTAAACAACTGTCACCGAGCTTTCCGCTGTGAGCTCCCTAAGCAACAGTTACCAGGTGTAACTATACAACCTTAACATTGCATTAACGTGTGTAATTTAATTAAGTTATCTATAACAGAAATCCAGAGAAAGGCAATGAATACACGAAAATAACTCCATATCAGATTAAGATTAAGGGTAAAATCTGAGTGTCCAAAAATTAGGCTCCTAATCCTATATTCAGGCACCAAAATAAAAAGTGGCTTCATTTTTAGAGTTGCTGAACAGTCAGAGCTCAAGAAAGTCAACAGAAACTAGAAGTCTCAATGCATTTGGGGAAAGGGGGATAGAGAGGGAGACAAGGCAGGATTTACTTATATGCCTAAACATGGATTTTAGAGCCTAACATTCAGGCATAGAGGACTGAAAATGTTGTCCTAAACCTATATAATACTTTAGAAATCAGACAAATATGAGTTGAGATTATAAAGGTGTATAAAAGGTTTAATGCAGAGAAGGTAAGTCAAAAACTTCCATACACCCTTTTTCATAATAATAGAATAAAAGACAAATAAAATTGAAGAGCAACAGATGTAAAACAGATACAAGGAAATATTTTTCACACAACACAATTAGCTTTCTATCACGAGATGTTATTGAGGCCAAAAACTTAAAAAGTTATAATCCTTTTAAAAGAAATTAACAAATGGCATCTTAAATTACATTAGACAGGACAAAATTACAAACCCTTATGCTTCAGGACATAATCCAACTGCTAACCCCAGGCAGTTAGAAAGAAACTTCTATCATAGGCAGTTTATTCTTGCACCTTCCCAGAAGCATCCAGAACTGGCCCCTCAAACAGGACACTGAGATAGATCAGACCACTGATCAATCTAACATAGCAATTTATGTTCCTAAATGCACAAAGCTACATTAATCCAATCATTGGGCTGCAACAGGTAAGTACACATTTAAAAAAAAAAAAAAAAGTTTGCCACATACGTCTTTTTCTCCCTACACCAACGAAAAAATGGGTTCTTTGGCTAAACATGACATTATCTTATATTTTTACTTTCTACTTTCATTACAAAAGCAGTAGTTAAACTGATAATAAAAAGTGTTTTAAAAATATAAAGTCACTTAGAAGTACCATTTATCTCTAAGTCATGTAGAAGAGAGAATGATTTCAAAATATAGTACTTCAATCTTGTGAACTAAAGATTCAACTTGTTACCTCACGTACCAATGTCTTGGAATAAATGGATGGTGAGTAGTAGAAAACCAGAATGTTCTTAGATGTATAGATGCTCTATTTAACTCTGGGGTAATATTTACCTGAATTGGGAAACAGGTATTGTTCTTTTAACTGAACTTAACTGTTCAGTTATTGTATAAGCCATAAGGGGCTGGTGATAAAAATATAACATTTACCCTTCAAATGCAAACAAGCTTTCCTCATTTTAGTAACTTTTTACCTTTCCTATTACCATTAAGGAAATATTTTTAAAACATGTTTAGCTTGCTGTAAATGAGAGCAACTGGACACTATGCAAATTAAGTGACAGGACAGTAGATGTTATTTTAGAAGGTGTATTATACTCAGACTTCTGTGGTGAAGCAATCTGCAATCATAAATATTTCCTTGTATCTGCTGTTAAATACAAAGTAGCCCCTTGCACAAGAAATGCTTATACTTTGTGTCCCCATAGGGAAGAGCAATTAAAAAAAAAATTATACTGGTAATGGCACTGGCCACTAGCGTTAAGGTGGCTGAGCATTTCTATTCCAACAGTCTGTTTTTATATGTATAATACATTTCACACAAGGTCTTTCACTAAGCTCAAAGTGTAAGGAAGGCCATGCTATGAACATGTGCAACACTACTTTAGCTTCACAGTGTATTGAAGGTTTGTAGGCTAAGGAAGGGGCAAAGAGAACGAAAGAGGATTCATGCGGACACGAAGGTGCAAAGGGCTACTGTGCAAAACACACAGGTTGGAATGCTGCTCTACAGATCCTATGTGGACAGGACAGAAGCTCTCTTCAGCGAGCCACCCTAAGACATCATCAGTGGTTTCTAGCCACACTTGCAAATAATGAAATTTAGACGTGCAATTGCCAAAGTTCTGCAAATCAGCAGACCTTCAAATACACTACCATGAAGCCTGTGTTTTATTTGAGCATTTTTTAAATATGTATTAATTCCCCGCCAAAAAAACCCAACCCTACATTAGGAGAATGATACAGTTGAAAGAAAAAGCAATCAAGTCCGGAAATTCTGACTGTAAACTCTTTGGGACAGAGACTGCATTTATGCTGTGTTTTATGCACCACCCAATATGATGGGAACCAGATCCTGACTGAAGTTTCTGAGCACTATGGTAAGACAAAATAAAACAATATTAATGCATACACGGAGAAGTAGTTATGATAGTTTTCATATATCGTCATTATGTCTCAAAAATACTGTATTATACATTTTCCCTTCAACCTCGTACACACATGTAGCATTTGTAATACCATGTATCCCAGACACTTTGTCGTATAAATGACTTTCATGAATAAACCGAATTTATAAAATATATTGCATATTAAGTATACAGAGTAACAGTGAAAGTTTGCTGACATATATAAGCCATCCAAGAATGAAATTCTATTAACTTTGTAATCAACTGACTCCCTGCTATATTGCACCTGAAAAAGTTTGTGATACTAGCTTTAAAAAAAAAAAATAATAAAGTGTAATACCCCATTGCAGATTCTTGCAAACACTAACATACAGCAACCAGTCCCACTGCTTTAAATGTGACCACTTGCATGTAGGTAAATATCTGCAGTATCAGGCCCTAACTTGTTAAAATGCATACCATAAAAAGAGTGCTTATATAAAAAGTTTAAACTTGTAACATTATATTGAACCTTTATTACAAAGAAGTTAGTATATACAAGAAAGAAAAAAAGTATAAGACGCTACATCTATGCATCTGTGGTTCTAAAAAGAAATTGTATATTAGGTTTTATTATTCCAGAAATATGATGTGAAAAATACATATATGGATAAGTGAATTCTCAAACGCTACATCTGATTACCACCTCCCATAACATTATCAAAGTTATCAACATATTTCCAATATTTCAGAATTTCCAATAATAAAGAAACCAGAATCAACAAAACAGCCAATGAATTTCTACCACCATCACTGGATTATTTTAAAAAAGGTAAATGAAACCATTTAACACACCAATGACTGTAACTAGATTTGTATCCAACATGTATTTTGTAGTTCAGCCCTGTAAAACAACATATAAAAACCAAGGATCACCCATACATTATACAAAAATATAATTGGGTTCAAAAAGTTCATGGAGGATAAGTACATCAATGGCTATTAGTCAAAATGGTCAGGGATGCACTCCATGCTGGGGGTGTCCCTAAAATCTCTGACTGCTAGAAGCTTGGACTGGAGAACAAGGGATGGATTACTCAATACTTGCCCTGTTCTGTTCATTCCCTCTGAAGCATTGGACACTGGCCACTGTCCAAAGACAGGATACAGGGCTAGATGGACCACTGATTTGACCCAGTATGGCCATTCTTATGTTATGCTATTGTAACTATTTGTTTAGGTGTCATGACAAAATTTGTTGTGATAACCAGACAGACAAAACAGGGTTCTGCATGAGAAAGAGTCCATGTGTTCAAGACAATGGGAAAAAATGGGCAAGTACTTAACACTTGTCTTGCCTGCCAGACAGCAGTTTTCTTCTTTTTTACCCCACTACTTCAGTTTGAATGGTGGTTCTCTATGTCCTTGGTCTCAGATACTACCAATCCACTTCCTCTACCAGGGAAATGAATGTGCATAGTTCTGGTTGGCTCCTCAGCAACAGACCCTGCTATCAGAATAAACTAGAGAGTGTCTGTAGTTTACTTAGCTCTCTGAAAGACAAGTGGAAACTTGTACACATGCACTGAACAGGTTTAATAATAAACAATTTTAACTACAGTAGAACCTCAGAGTTACGAACACCTCTGGAATGGAGATTGTTCATAACTCTAAACAAAATGTTATAGTTCTTTCAAAAGGTTACAACTGAACGTTGACTTAATACAACTTTGAATCTTTACTATGCAGAAGAAAAATGCTGCTACTCCCCTCCTTTTTTATTTTAGTAGTTTACATTTAACACATTATTACATTTGGCTTATTTTGGGGGGGGGGGTCTCTGCTGCTGCCTGATTGTGTAATTCCAGTTCCAAATGAGGTATGTGGTTGACCGGTCAGTTCATAACTCTGATATTTGTAACTCTGAGGTTCTACTATACTTACACTTGAACCCAGGATACCACACTCAAGGAAAGGACAAGTCAGTCACTTAAAAATATTTTTTCATATAATTTTTAAAGCTTATCATGGGTTGGCTGCATTAATTTATTTTAAAGAAGTGTTTAATTAAACATTAACACCATTAGTATAAATTAAGATGTTGAAAATTATCAAATTTTCACTATCTTAATTTATCCAATCATTCACCTGAATAGATTATTTCTAGGCATTTCAACTAAAATGTGCATAAAAGTAATATCCTCATGCATCAATTTGTAGATTTTTCAAATTGTTGCCCGAAAGTAACAACAAATCTGATGATTAAATATTCTCTCTTTGGGGATGGGGAATCATTTCACTTTAAGGGTACATTAATTAGCCTAGTCCAGGTGTGAGCATCCCCATTGCAAAACCATACCCATTTTACTGTGTCCTCCCCATTTCTGCACTCATCTGTGTTTGTGGCAGGGGGAGGGGGACATATCTCATGGCTCTTAATAGTGACTGTGAAATGCTCAGGGAGATTAGAAAGGCTATACAAATAAAAAAAGCTCAGTAATAATGGGGGATTTCAACTATCCCCATATTGATTGGGACATGTTATCCCAGGACGGGATGCAGAAATAAAGTTTCTTGACACCTTAAATGACTGCTTCTTGGAGCAGCTAGTCCTGGGAACCACAAGAGGAGAGGCAATTCTTGATTTAGTCCTAAGTGGAGCACAGGATCTGGTCCAAGAGGTGAATATATCTCGACTGCTTTGTAATAGTGGCCATAATATTATTAAATTTAACAACCCTATGGCTGGGAAAACACCACAGCAGCCCACCACTGGGGCATTAAATTTCAGAAAGGAGGACTACACAAAAATGAGGAAGCTAGTTAAACAGAAATTAAAAGATACCATGCAAAAAGTGAAATCTCTGCAAGCTGCATGGAAACTTTTTAAAGACACCATAATACAGGCTCAATTTAAATGTATACCCCAAATTTAAAAACACTGTTAAGAGAATCAAAGAAGTGCCACAGTGGCTAAACAACAAAGTAAAAGAAGCAGTGAGTGACAAAAAAGTCATCTTTTAAAAAGTGGAAGTTAAATCCTAGTGGCAAATGAAGTATAAGAATATAATTAGGAAGCCCAAAAAAGAATTTGAAGAACAGCTAGCAAAAGACTCAAAAAGTAATAGCAAAAAAAATAAATAATAATTATAAGTATATCAGAAACAGGTAGCCTGCTAAACAACCAGCAGGACCACTGGACGATCAAGATGCACTCAAGGATGGTAAGACCACTGTGGAGAAACAAAATTAAATCTTTGCATCTGTCTTCATGGCTGAAGATGTGCAGGAGATTCCAAAACCTAAGCCATTCTTTTTAGGTGACAAATCTGAAGAACTGTCCCAGATTGAGATGTCAGAGGAGGTTTTGGAACAAATTGATGAACTAAACCCGTGGTTCCAAAATTTTTGGATTGGTGACCCCTTTCACACCTCAAACCTATGAGTGTGACCCCCCTTACAAATTAAAAACACTTTTTTTATATTTAACACTATTATAAATGCTGAAGGCAAAGCAGAGTTTGGGGGTGGAGGCTGACCGCTCGCAACTCCCCCACCATGTAATAAACTTGCAACCCCTGAGGGATCACGACCCCCAGTTTGAGAACCCCTAAGCTCATTCTGAAATAAATTTGTTAGTCTCTAAGGTGCCACAAGTACTCCTGTTTTTTTTGCGGATACAGACTAACACGGCTGCTACTCTGAAACAGGACCAGATGGTATTTCACCCAAGAGTTCTGAAGGAACTCAAATGTGAAATTTCAGAACTACTAATCATGGTTTGTAACCTATCATTTAAATCAGCTTCTGTACCAAAATGACTGGAGGATAGCTAATGTGACGCCAATTTTTAAAAAGGGCTCCAGAGGTGATCCCGGCAATTACAGGCCAGTAAGCCTGACTTCAGTACTGAGCAAGCTGGTTGAAACTATAGTAAAGAACAGAATTGTCAGACACATAGATGAACATAATTTGTTGGGGAAGAGTCAGCATGGTTTTTGTAAAGGGAAATCATGCCTTACCAACTACTAGAATTCTTTGAGGGGGTCAACAAGTATGTGAACAAGGGGGATCCAGTGAATATAATGTACTTAGGTTTTCAGAAAGCCTTTGACAAGATCCCTCACCAAAGGCTCTTAAGCAAAGTAAGCTATCATGGGATAAGAAGGAAGGTCCTCTAGTGATTGGTAACTGGTTAAAAGATAGGAAACAGAGGGTAGGAATAAGGGGTCAGTTTTCAGAATGGAGAGAGGCAAATAGTGCTGTCCCCCAGGAGTCTGTACTGGGACCAGTCCTATTCAACATATTCATAAATGATCTGGAAAAAGAGATAAACAATGAGGTGACAAAATTTGCAGATGATACAAAACAACTCAAGATAGTTAAGTCCCAAGCAGACTGTGAAGATCTACAAAAGGATCTCACAAAACTGGGTGACTGGGCAACAAAATGGTAGATGAAATTCAATGTTGATAAATGCAAAGTAATGCACATTGGAAAACATAATCCAACTATACACATAAAATGATGGGGTCTAAATTAGCTGTTACCACTCAAGAAAGAGATCTTGTAGTCATTGTGGATAGTTCTCTGAAAACATCCACTCAATGTGCAGCAGCAGTCAAAAAAGCGAACAGAATGTTGGGAATCATTAAGAAAGGGATAGATAATAAGACAGAAAATATCATATTGCCTCTATATAAATCCAAGGTAGGCTCACATCTTGAATACTGTGTGCAGATGTGGTCGACCCATCTGAAAAAAAGATATATTGGAATTGGAAAAGATATAGAAAACAGTAACAAAAATTATTAAGAGAATGAAGCGGCTTCCGTATGAGGAGAGATTAATAAGACTGGGACTTTTCAGCTTGGAAAAGAGACAACTAAGGGGGGATACGATAGAAGTCTATAAAATCATGACTGGTGTGAAGAAAGTAAAGAAGGAAGTCTTATTAACACACAAACTAGGGGTCACCAAACAAAAGTAATAGGCAGCAAGTTTAAAACAAACAAAAGGAAGTATTTTTTCACATGATGCACAGTTAATCTGTGGAACTCCTTGCCAGAGGATGTTGTGAAGGCCAAGATTATAACATAGTTTAAAAAAAAAAACTGGATAAGTTCATGGAGGATAGATCCATCAGTGGCTATTAGCCTGGATGGGAAGGGATGGTGTCCCTGGCCTCTGTTTGCCAGAAGCTGGGAATGAGCAACAGTGGATGGATCACTTGATAATTACCTGTTCTGTTCATTCCCTCTGGCATTGGCCACTGTCAGAAGATAGGATACTGTGATAGATGGACCTTTGGGCTAACACAGTATGGCCGTTATGTTCTCTTTGGGCTAGGGTTATCTATGATTCTTTCACAGTCAATTGTGGGAGAACTTGTTTGGCCTTCATGGGGAATTATGGGAAGCCTATCAGCACTTGCGCAATTTAGCCTCCATCCTCACTGCAAAGTGGACAGGTTCCAGCTTAAGCTAAAGCAGAGCCTAAGCTTAAACCTCCAAGCAACGGTATGTAGATGGGAGGTTGGGTTAAAACACAGGTGAACTCTGCAGTGAAGACTTGCTGAAAGTATTGAAATATGCCTGTAATAGGAAAATAAATTATAAGCTGGTAAATTTTGTAAACTGTGCTCGGGAGAGATGGAGGATCATAAAGAAAATGGAATTAAATCTTTCATCCCTAAAAGAGAAAAGATGATCCAAATAGGTTATATTTGGAGACCACTAGCGAACAGTTACATGAGAGCATGTTGTACAGTTGATAATAAAGCCATTCAAGCTTTTATGGGGATGACCTGTCTCCCTCACCACCTTGAGAAAAAGCGTTAATGTATTTTTAGATTGCATTTATATTCTCACTGAACGGTATAGTTAGTTGTTTCTAAAGAGTGTCCAGATCATGCTGGAAATTGTTCCATGTAATTTTTTTTAAATGGTCAGTATAATGACAAATGAAAAAGAATATATTCCCCTTATGAGAATTACTTGTTTCCTTATTTTCTCACAGATTTACAAATACACACCACACAATTTGGAAAGTTTTCAAAAGGAAAATCTCTCAAATGGACATTCTTGTAGCAAACACCACCACAGTATATATACATATCCAAACCTTTAGATTTTTTTTTGAAGTCTATTTAGATGAATTTATGACACAAAGTCAGTCAAAAGTTAAGATTGCCCTAATACACTCCTCCTACTCAAAAAGCAAAACAGGTGTAATACTGCTCATTTTTAAAGTGATTTATAAACCCAACCCATTTTAAATCAAGTATGTAGAGAAAAGTAATTACGATAAGTCTATAAAAATAAGTTATTCCACAATAACAGTATTCATTTGAAAAAGTTCAGAGTCTCAGAAGTGTTACAAGTTTCCCAGCAGTCTCACAAAATAGAAAGATACCAAAAGCATTTAGGGTCTAATTATGGAGAAATAGTTTTCCAAATGGTCATCTTTTAAAAAACGTGTGTCATTTAAGTTATACAAAGTTTAAAAAGCCACTGAAACTGCACTAATATGTTAAATTATTTGTAAATCCAATTTTCAATTGTTGCTTTCAAGTTTGAGCCCTTATGTGCCAACTTTCAGGTAAAGACAGACCATAACAGTTATGAACACCTCAAAATACGAGCTTTTAAAAGGAAAATTCAGACACGCTATAACACCATTTAATAGAGAAGCATTTGTGTTTTAGCTCACTACCCAGGTTCTTCTATTAAGACAAATGTAGCTATAAAGCCCTGTCTTGACAGATAAAAAGTATCTTTTCCAGTTAAGTTAGCTAAACATGATTGAAAAGCCACGCTGAACATGAAGCTGTTTAGGTAGAATTCTACAACAGAACCAATTAGCAGTTTCAAATGTGTTAGCCTGCATCTTAAAGAGCATAAGGAGAGCTTTTCAATCTTGTTATGCTAACTCAGGGGTCGGCAAGCTCTGGCACACGGCTCGCCAGGGTAAGCACCCTGGCGGGCTGGGCCGGTTTGTTTACCTGCCGCGTCCACAGGTTCGGCCGATAGCGGTTCCCACTGGCCGCGGTTCGCCGTTCCAAGCCAATGGGGGGATGCGGGAAGCAGCGCAGGCCGAGGGATGTGCTGGCCGCGGCTTCCCGCCGCCCCCATTGACCTGGAGCAGCAAACCACGGCCAGTGGGAGCCGCGATCGGCCGAACCTGTGGACGCGGCAGGTAAACAAACCGGCCCAGCCCGCCAGGGTGCTTACCCTGGCGAGCCATGTGCCAGAGCTTGCCGACCCCTGTGCTAACTCATTTGAGTTAACATGATAGACACCTCACAACTCTTTTGCCTATTAAGACAGTCTAGAGGTTTTAACTCAGTTACAAGTTTCTCTCTAAGCCCTTTTCTAGACTAAGATTTAAAGATGAGGAACTAACGTGTTAGAAAACACATGCTAACTTTTTAAAAGTCTAGTCTAGACAAATGCCTTAATACACGCTAAACTGGTCAAGTTAGTGCATCTTGTCCAGACTATTAGCTAACATGTGCTAACATCTACACAGAGCCCAAAACTTTCAAAAATGCTTAACAGACCACATCATTACACCTTCCACATAGAGTGAATAATATCTACAAGTCATTGGACTTTTTTTGAAGTACAAGTATGGGAGAAATCTCTTTGCCGCCACTACTACTTACTAAAACCATCCTCACTCACTCCTCTTTCCCTCAAGTTTCCGACCCTAACAAAACCAAAATTATAAGTTCTAAACCTAAACAAATCTTATTTGGAACTATAATGCTGTTACTGACATAAACGGTGTCCTACCATACTTTTCCTTAGCCTGGAAACAATATCAAAGCACTTTCATTTAGTAAACACTTACACAGTTTCTAGAAATAGGGAACTGTCCTTTTTAGTAAGATAATAAAAGCAATAGCTCTCTCATATTCAACTCCTAAACCAGATGCATTAACTTTACACATTCACCTCAAGACACATGCATGAAGCAATGTTAAGCTTCAGACACGTGTGCTAAATAAATGCCAAAAAATTTAATGGAAAGAAAACATAAACCTAACGCACCATATATGTTAATGACTTTAAAGCTCAAACACGTAGATACCTCATTCATATGAACTGATGACACCAAGGACAGTCTACAGAATAGTTTATGAATTTACAAAGTTCACTAAATATATGAAAAACAGTAGTCAACAAACAGATAACATCTACCATTCAAATACTGCAATGAAATTACTAATACATCAGACCCAAAAGAGTATAATTATTTCAACAGTATTCAGCTATTACAAAAAAACTATTAATGTTTTATGAGAATAATTCAGAATTATGCCTTCTTCATTTGGAATAAATTAAAGAAACTGATAACACAACATGGCAATATCAATACAATGATAAAATTGCTAACTTCTACTTGCATAGAACCTTGGAACACAGTCCACATAAAAGTGACTAGTTCTTGCAAGTGTTTAGAAATACAAGCTAATAGCACATCATCACTGGGATGAAAAAAGGTCCGTTGAAAAAAAATATTTCATGCTTGTTGATTTTTTGTAGACAGATCTTCTGTGTTTATTAACTAAAAAAGGACGTGTCTGTGATTTTCTCTCTCTCTCTTAACTGGGGAATAATGGTAGAACTAAGCAGCACCAGCATTCAAGACTCTTAATCAAAGAATCCTTACATAGTCCTTGGAAAGACCAAACTGGAAACTTCAAAGTTGGGTTTCTGACTCTTAATCATCAATATTGGAATGTCTAATTACAGTACCTGAGTTGTGTTTGGGGGCTTTGTCTGTTAGAGAAACAGCTGCTTTACAGCAAAAAAAATTCAATATATGAAGTGGATAATGTATGTTCTAGTTTCTTTACAAACACAGGGCAAAATCCCTAAAAGATTGCAACTAGCTGTCTAACAACTAGAAGATATGCACTCTGTGGGTGCCCCAGAATGACAGTAACGTGACAAGTATTCCCACCACCCCCACCTCCAACTTCCACACCTGCCATGGAAGTCACTTAACCGAGTGCAGACGGGGCACGTCAACCCACTACCACAACAGGTGCCTGCTCTGTTAAACTTCCGACTCCTTCCCCCGGCCTTGGGGGCTGCGGGAGAGTCCGACACCTCCCACCTATAGTAAGGTCAGAGCCGGAGAGTCCTGCCAGCCCCGTCCCTCTGCACAGTCGGGCTCATCTCCCTACTCTCCCAGCCCCGGGACCGGAGCGATCCCCTCCGACAAGCCCAGCCTCTCCCGGGCACTGGGGCCCGCCACCTTCACGCCAGGGAGAAAAGGGTGTTGCGGCCGCCCGGCCGGTCCCAGCTTCCCTGGGCTGCGCGGGCGCAACTGGCCCCGGCCCGGCATGCTGGGGCGGGGACTCCCCGGGCCCCTCTCGCTAAGATGGCAGCGGGGCTCTCCCCACGCCGAGGCGATGGCATTAGCTGGCCTGGGGCGAGGGGCCCCGGCCAGGGCACTTACCCGTGGGGTGGGGGGTGGCCACTGCTCTCCTGCCCCGGCTGCCGTGAGGGGCCCGGTCCCGGCAGAGGCCTCCTCTCTCGAGCTCCGGGGAGGCGGCGGCTGGGCACAGCGCTTCGGCCAGGGGCCCCGGCACCGCAGCGCCTCCGCTCCGCAGTCCAGCCGCCCTCGGGCCCCGGTGTGGTGCGGGGCCCCGGCGGGAGCCCGCAGCGCGCCTCCCTCTCGCGGGGAGTCGGGGCGGGGGCCCGGCCCGGCGGGCGGATCCGCGGCGCTTCCTGGCCGGGCAGATTTTCTATCGCTCACAAAATGGCGCGCGTTCCAAACCTGCGCAGCGACCGGCGGCGGCAGCGGGGCCCGGACGCGGCGGCGGCCTGAGCCCCGGCCAGGCAGAGCGGAGACAGCCGCGAGAGCGAGCGAGCGGGGGGAGCGCAGCGCCGAACCGAGCCCCCGGGAACTCCTCGCTCACTTGCCCGCTCGCTCCCCCCTCCCCCCCCGCTCCTCCCCCTCCCCCCTTCCGAGCCGGCTTCTCCAGGGCTGTGCTCCGGACCGCTCCTTGCCGCGCCCGCCCGCGCTGCTGTCTCCCCCTCGCCCCCTCCCTGCTGCCCCTGCGCCCGCGAGGGGTGAAGCCCCCAAACCCCGCGAGGACAATTTTCTGGGTAAAATTATAATTCGGGCGGGAAGGGAAATTATTTGAAAAAAAAAACCCAACTGACAAAATGGCGACGGGACAAGCCTGTTACTAGGGTAACTGTCAATCACGCCGCGAGGCGCCCCGCCCCTCTGGGGGAGGCCCCTCTGACGTATGAAGGGGAGAAATGGGCGAAGGAGGGGCTTGGTTGCCTTGGCAACTGGTGCTTCTCTCCTTCCCTCCCCGCCCCCGTTCCACCACGGTGTGACGTTGTAAACTCAGAGGTGCTGCTGCTGCTGCAGCGGGAGTCGCCCGGGGCCCGCAGAGGGGAGGGGGCGCGTGCGCCCCGCGCCTGCCTGGGCTCGGCTCCATCCCCAGCTGCGCGCAGCGGCGGGAGGTGCCTCCTCGCTGCTGTCCCTGGGCCTGAGCCAGCAGCCGCACTCACCCCCCTTCCCGCAGCAGGCAAAGAAATTTCTAGTGTTCGGTTGTGGCGAGAACCCCTTCCACGCGTTACGGGAGGACAAGCTGAGGGGCAGCGCTGCCTTCCTGGATCTGCAGGCAGCTCCAGTCCCTCTGATGCCGGGCTAAGCTTGCAGGCTTAAGCTGAAGGAATGGCAACGGCAGCTATTAAAAAACCTTCTACAGAAACAAATAAAATAAAAAAAGCTATGAGCAATAATAGACGGCAGCCCTGCAGCTAGCTACTAGGGAGGAGACCCCACATGGAGATTAGAAGAAAAAGGAAGCAGACCCGCAACTTTGCAGCACCCAGAAGGGTTAGCGTTCAGAAAACCTAACCCTTCTATCACTGTGTAGCCAGCAAGCTTAGGGTAAGGTCAGGTCCTCCAGAGACAGCACCTGTTGGAGGTCCAGGCTCCTCCTCTTTTCCTGCAAGGGGAGTTGAGATCTTACTGAGGCATTTTCTGCTCAAGGTAGTTCATACATATTGTTCAGGCTTTGGCTAGTAAGTTTAGCCCTCCAGCAGTTTACACAGAAAATTTTACCAGCTTTCCTGGTTTGTGAGTGGATCAGTATAAGGGAGAGATATTAGATGACAAAAGTAGGATACTGGGAGAAAGATTGATGGGGAGGAGAAAATGTTAGAAAAGATAAGATGGAGGGAATAAAGAAAAATGGATTAAAAGGTTGGATTGAGAGGAGGAAATACACACCAAAGACAGACCAAAAAAAACAAACTTAAGAGTGTCCAGTCCCTAGGGACTGTAGAGCTTCAATTTGGCAGCCACAGTACAGAAGTATTTAGTGTCTATAGCAAGGGTGCCATACACATTCTTTAAAGAGGCCTGAATACTACTTTTAGTTTTGGCTCAGGGTCTAAATTTAGTTCTACATACTACTCTAAATCTACTGTGGAATTCCCAATCATCTTACTGGGAGGCTTGCACAAATAGCAGCAGTAGAATATGGCCTTTACTACCTGTGAGAGCAGCAGTCAGGCAGCCTTTGAGGTGTTTCTGCATGAGGTCTCCCGGTCCCCAGTTTCAGTGGTAATTTGGCAGCCTTCGGGACCAACAGACTTCCCACAGAATTGCCGGTGCAGAAATGCTGCTGAAGGCTGCCTGACTGCCATGCTTGGGGTGGCAAAAATAAAACAAAACATTGAGCCACCCCTGGTCTTCTCTCAATGTTTTCTGCCTCTGGGTCTCTTTTTACAGTGTCTAATTTGCAACAATTCCCAATTCCCACCATATAGTTTCACTCCTACACAATTTTCCATCCCATCTGAAATAAGATCAACAATGAAATAGTTAGAGACATGTAAAATGTCATTGTTAGATATGAGCATTAATACACAGATTAACGTGGACAGGAACTTCACACTTCTCCAAGCCATTGTTTCAGGCTGCTTGCACATTCAGGAAAACAGTACTGCATTTACTCTCAGTTTGCATTTGAAAGATTACATTTTCAACCATGAAAGCTAGAATTTTTTAATGAAAAATTTAGATTCTGCAGAATCTGAACATACCATGTGGCTCACATAAAATACCAAGCAAGCTGAATTTTTAACACTTAATGCCACCCCTTTGGCATGGAGAGCACAACAAAGGTCTACAGTGTAGCTGTTGTACCGCATGCGGGATCACTTGCTGCTACTGGCAGACTCCTGGTGGTCTTGCTGCAGCACACAGGATGCAGGCACTAGAGGAAGCAGAAGTAGATACCAGGAATAGAGGCTTCTGCAAGGCTGACTCGGAGACAAGATATGGAGCCCATATTATATATATATATATGCTGCCTTCAGCCACAGTCCTTCCCTGCTGCTTCACCAGGCCTAGCGACAGGCAGGGGATGGAAGTTCTAAACAGATGTTGGCTAAAGAAGGGTTTCTGAATATGCAAGAGGCACTGGGTGGGTGAGGGTGAATTTGAGACACGAGAAAGAAAGGTGGGATGGGGAGGAATTCTGAACTTGGGACTGGTCAGGGAGGACGGTTATGGTGAGGGCAGAGGATTTGGTACATGGGAGAAAGGAGGCTTCTGAGCTAGGGATTCTGATGGAGGTGGAGTTGTGAGTGAGTAGCAGGTTTGAGCCAGCGTCAGGGGCGGCTCTAGCAATTTCGCCGCCCCAAGCACGGCGGCACGCCGCGGGGGGCGCTCTGCCGGTCGCCGGTCCCGCGGCTCCGGTGGACCTCCTGCAGGCACGCCTACAGATGCTCCACCGAAGCCGCGGGACCAGCGGACCCTCCACAGGCACACCTGCGGGAGGTTCACAGGAGCCGCCTGCCACCCTCCCGGCAACCAGCAGAGCGCCCCCCGCGGCATGCTGCCCCAAGCACACGCTTGGCATGCTGGGGCCTGGAGCCGCCCCTGGCCAGCATGAAGGAAGGTTATCAGGAAGTAGAAGGGCTTTCAGCAGTGGGGAGAGTAAGCAGGGGAGAGGGTTCTGAGCAGTAGGTAAAAGGGGAAACAGAGGGCAGGGGGAGGAAGGGTTAGCCTGGGGGAGATCAGGCGGGAAAGAAAGAAATAGTTAAGGGATGTGTTTGCCAGATGTGTATGAATAGGAGAAACATTGCAAAGGCAAACAGAGGAGGAAGCACCAGACAAGACTGTGAACAACAAGCACTTGCAACAAGACTGTGAACTTGTAATGGGACAGTGAGAACAAAGCTAAGAGAGGGGGCTTTGGGGCAGAGTGCTAGCTGGAAAGGGCCTTGAAACTCTGACCAAAGAGACTTCCTCCTGTTTGAGTCTTACTTTGTTCAAGGAAACAGGACTGCTTCATTTACAAGATTGCAATATCAATTTATCTTCCTAACAGAACCAACCTGCAAGATGCTGAATATAAAACACAAGAAAGTTGGAGGGGGGAAAAATTGTCCTGCAAAACAGAAATGAAGACAAAAACTGAAAGTGACACAAGAAAATATAAGACAGCTGAGAAAAAGGAAATATGGAGCTGGGGACAAGGGAAAAGAACAAATACGAATTTTTTTTATAAAGTTCTTAAGAGTAGATGTAAAAGTATGTAATGGCAAGAATTTAATTAAAAATGGGATAATCTGTACTGGGGATAGAACAGCAGCCCTGGCTGGTTATCCTGTCTCCCTCCTATTTTTGTCTTTAGGTTGAACACAACTCTCCTTCCTCATCAACTCTCACTTTTAAATGTATTGTTGACGTGTGAAACCACAAAGAGCTACTGTTGTCGGTTCAGAAAAATTGGAAATGAAAAAATGTATCACAATTTTAATACATTTCTTTTAACTGTCTTTGTATTTGTAACATGGACAATATTTGAAATCCATATGAGTATCCATACAAGTCTAGTGGGGTTGTTATACATGCAACTTTTCTATAAAAAAAAGAACCCACCATCTGTGCAAGATTCCATCTTCTTAGCACAAGATTGGTAGAATGGCCCTGTCTCAATGTATTTGACCCTTGAAGGCAGTAGGGGATAGCCATTGTGCCCATTCCCATGCTGTGTATAAATATTACCATCTAAACATTCCAGTTAGTTACTTAATTGTAGTCAGCAAAGGAACTCTCCACAGAAGACTGCACCTCTGTAGTCTTCATCACATCAGGAATCTAGCAATACTTTCTGGGTTTCATTTACTATTCTTCAACTTCTCGTCAGGTCTGGTTGTTAAATATGAAGCCTTTGCCTCAGCACATTGCTGTAGAGCTTGAGCATCTTTTTTTATTTGTTTGTTTTAAGCCTGTTTCAGTGCCTGTTTTCCTGGGTATTTTGGCACCACTAGTCTTTTCTGCCTATAACTTGCTTTAGCCTGTTCTCTTCCCCTACCTCCAGCCCCTCAGCACTGTTGCAGTGTTTTCATTAGTTTCACAGCCAGCACTGTTCTTGTTTCAAGGCACTCCAGCACCAAAATTTGGAGGACAATTTGATGGCTCGTGATTCAGCACCTCTATCCACATTCTGCACTTGTTTGGTCCATTGTCTGGTCCATTCTTCTTTTAACCCAAATGAGCTTCCTTTTTCCCCTCTCCTTTATTTTGAGCATGGCATCCCAAGAGAAAGGAAGAATTCTCCTTCGCTGATGTTTGATACCATTGAGCAAAGTGTTTCAGACTGACTATGTTAATTGCATCATCTGCCTGATATTTGCAATGGTGCCACCCCACACGAAGAAACAAGCACTGCCAAACTCTCGTTAAAGCACCCTAGAGAGACTTCTGTAAGTTTGGTGTCAAGTTGGTCTGCATACATATAGGATAGCTCTAAATCCAGGGTTATGAGTTCAATCCTTAAGGGGGCCATCTAGGGCAAAAATCTGTTAAGGATGGTACTTGGTCCTGCTATGAAGGCAGGGGACTAGACTCAATGACCTTTCATGGTCCCTTCCAATTCTATCAATACAAGAAGCTGAGGCACTATGGGAGGACCAGCTATACCTGACTCCAAGCAGCTCCCTAACCAACCCTCTGTATTTTTCCTTTCTGCTATTACAGGATCAAAGCAGATGAGGAAAAAAAGAAGTGATTCTGGCTGTTGATATATGCTCAGCAATCTGACCTGGTCACTCCTGGACCTCCATCAGGCAGCCATGAAGATCACAGTAAGAGGTGTTTCTCACCCTGCTTTGGCAGGGGTGGGATCTGTTGAAGCCTTTTTTGTTTTGGGAGGTGGGGGCAGCTTGCACACCAAGGCAGATGCTCACACCTTGAAACTCAGTACTCCCAGCATTGGAAACTTTCGCTTGAAAGCTAGTATCCTCATTATTATAAAGCAGGAGTCGGCAACCTTTCAGAAGTAGTGTGCCGAGTCTTCATTTATTCACTCTAATTTAAGGTTTTGCGTGCTGGTAATACATCTTAACATTTTTAGAAGGTCTCTCTCTATAAGTCTATAAACTATTGTTGTATGTAAAGTAAACAAGTTTTTTAAAATGTTTAAAAAGCTTCATTTAAAATTAAAATGCAGATCTTATCAGTTTAGTGCAGTGGTTCTTAACCTGGGGTGCATGCACCCCCTGGGGCAGGGCTGGTGCAAGGATATTTTGGCCCTAGGCAAAACTTCCACCTTGCGCCCCCCCCCCCCACACACACACACATCAGTTCATTGAAGGGCAAATCCCAATGAGCCTTTATAGACCACAGGGGCCAGCCGTGCCAAGGGGCTGCTCCCCAGACCAGGTTCCCCCCTCCCTGCCCTCTGAACTCTCTGGAGGGTGCACCCCCCCATGAGCCCACCCCACCCCACTGGCCCCCGCCCCAAGTCCACTCACTGGCTTTGCTGGGTTTGGGCCGCTGCAGCAGTTCATCAGGGAGGATCCACCTTCCGGAGGCACCAGAGAGCCAGAGCGTCCCGCTTGTGGCAGCAGCGAGCCCCAGCCATGGAGGAGCCGTCACGGTGCAGGGGGGCAGCAGCCCTGCAAAGGTGGCGGTGCCACTAGCGGGGTGCATCCATGCCTCCCCCTACCCCTCCTGTCCAGGCTGCAGCCCGGCGCCCCCTAGGGGGTTCCTGCAGGCTGCAGTGGATGTATGCAGGCACCAGCCCCCGTGCGCTCCCTGGCTCGCCCCTTGCCTAGGGTTATCATATTTCAACAATCAAAAAGAGGGGAGAGCCCTGCCCTAGCCCCACTCCCATCCACTCCCTCCCACTTCCCACCCTGATTGCCCCAGTCAGAACCCCAACCCCCGCTTCTTGTCCCGTGACTGCCCCCTCCTGAGACCCCACCCTAACTGCCCCCTAGGATCCTACCCCTTTCTGTCCCCTGACTGCCCCAACCCTTATCCACACCCCGCCCCAGACAGACCCCCAAGATGCCAATGCCCCATCAAACCACTCCCCGCCCCCTGACAGGACCCCCAGAACTCCTGACCCACCCAATCCTCCCCCTGCTCCTTGACTTCCCCCCAGGACTCCCCTTACCATGCCCATGCCGGTCAGATGCTGGCTCCACTTGGAGACAAAACTCCACGTGGAGTGCTGAGGCAGCGGGAGGGGGGCAGCTGCGGGAGGGGCAGTGGCGGCTCACACTTCTGGGAGCCACAGAACCCGAGCGTGGGGAGGGGGGAGCTGGGGGGAGCACCTGCCCAGGCTGCGGTTCAGTGCCCCCCCAGGGGGCTCCTGCAGCAGATGCATGCAGGCAGTGGTCCCCTTGCGCCCCCCAGCTCTCCCCCTCCCCACGCTCGGGCTCTGCAGCTCCCGGGAGTGTGAGTTGCTGCTGCCGCCCATCCCACAGCAGGCTCAGGGCCCCGCGCCCCGGTGGCTCACATGCCTGGGAGCCACAGAATCCGAGCGCGGTGAGCGGGAAGCCGGGGGTGCGCCTGCCACCAGTCTGGGGTCCCGGCCACCAGCCCCGCTTAGCCTCCTGCCGGCTGAGTGAATGGAACCCCAGGCTGGCAGGACGCTGAGTGGGGCCGGCGGCCAGGAACTCAGCCAGCAGCTGCCTGCCAGGCAAAAATCGGCTCGCATGCCACCTTTGGCATGCATGCCATAGGTTGCCAACCCCTATTATAAAGGGTATTTAGGACATCAACTCAGACAGCATCAGTGCTTCCTGAAGCCATTTTGAAACACCAGACCACCTCATTTCCTAGACAGCTGGAGAGCTATTCAAGTGGATGCAGACTGAAGAAGGCTGCTATTTGGACTCAGATGAGCCAGAAGTTTCTTATGATACCACCCTATCTCCCAAAGAGAATATAGTAGAAATAGAGGGGGTTCAGAGACTGGTGACAATAATTAAAGACATGGCAAGACAATCTTCCTTTATATGGACAAATACATTGGAATCATCATGTAGAGAGAACTACAGATGAGGGCACAATAGGGATATCCAACATAATGAATGGTATAGAAAAGACTCAAGCCAGGCATTCCTGTTTCCTTGTTTTTATAGAAGACTGAGAGGGTATTTAAGGATTTAAAACTGATACAGGGAAACTTTTTGAAAACAATGCATAATTAGACCAGGAAACTCATTGCTATAGGATATCACTGAGGGCAAAAATTTAATAGGAATCACACAAAGGATTAGACATTTCTGAGAACATTCACAGTTATATTGATCTAATGTATTATAGCCTTTATGATTTTTTTCTAAATCTTCCTGTTTCAGGGCATGAGCCAATTTCTAACTTACCCCAGGGCAGATTCCATAACTGCCTACTTGGAGGATGAAATCTCTTGATCTTCCTCTGAAACATCTGGTACTGAAGCCACTGTAGGAGAGAGATTATTGAGTTACATTGACTATTGGTCTACTCACTATGGAAATTCTTATGTTCTCATTTGCTAGTTTTTACTTATGTACTCGATTTTACTCACTGGCTCATTTGTTTTCCTCTAGTTGTGGGCACATTCTACAGGCTTGTATATTATGCCTAATGCTAAGTTTATCACATTCAGGTTCCCAGAATACCGGACCCTACAAACCAGTCTCAGGATCTTGCTTCTCTCCCCCACACCCATCCCAGCATATCAGAATACGAGATGTTTACCTCATTTCTGATTTGAGAATTTCTGTTCACTCAGACTATATTTCCATGTAGCTTGAGGTGATGAAATTGCAAGGTGGAAAATGCTTCCAGTTCCACCGAAGACAAATTCCAGGACAGCTTTTTAGTGTCCCCAGTCCAAGACTTTTCCTACCTGGTCCTAGTCCCTAAGAAGCCCACGAACACAATTTATGAGAATCATATTGTCTGTCTGCACCATTTCTGGATTCAGCCCAAGTCTATTAGAGCAGACATGAGTGGTTCAAGAGTTAAGTAAAGTGTAACTCCATAGGCATGATTCCACCTACCCTCTACAGCCTCAAAACCAGAGATACTCACATAGCTGCTGCACCTCATGTAATCAAATACCATTAACTGGCAATTTTGCTTCTTATGCCCTAGTCTTCCATTTAAACCAAATGGGAAGACATACAGTCTGAGAGCCCTCATCCAGTGACCCCTTTGCTGAAAAGCCCTGTCTGTGTTTTTTTCCTTTTGAACACCAAGCTCCTTTCACCACCAGCAGTGGTGACTCTTTCATCTATTCAGGACTTAATGTTTCTACTCTGAGATGTTACAATCTAGAGCATTCATTGGGCCATTCAAATAGTCTGTGTTCTACACATCCTCTGCTAGTGCCAGGAGACCCAGGTTTGGGAGTCCCCAGGCAAGACTACATAACACTATCACAGGGTGCACCACTCAGTGCTGGTTTAACTCCTCCTCCTGGTCACTCTGGGGAGGAGTTCAAGAGGCCAACACCCCTGCCTGCAGTTTGCACACCATCACTCCAACTCTGGTCTGCAGTGCCTCTCTCACTCCAGGACCCTCAGCATCTCCTTCACAACTTAGCCCTCCAGTTAAGTCATTCAGCATTCCCCCTTGTGGTATAGTCCCTCAACAATCCTAAGCAATCTTCCCATTCACTGCCTCAATTTTATACCATGTGCTCAGTGGCTGGTAGGGGAACCCAGACCCACCTTCTCCAAGTTTCAGTCCAGGGACCCTCAGCTCAGCAGTTCTAGGCATCCTCTCCCTGCCTTCACTAGACTAATTCCTACCACTCTGGTTTCTCCTCTCTCAGGATATGTGTACCAGCTCCAAAAATCCTCCTCCTCTAGGAATGGCAGTTGCTTGCCTGCCTGCTACCTGACTTTATAGGCCCTGCCTGTTCCTGCACAGGTGTGCCTCTCTAATTAACTTCCTCCAGCCTAAAACTTCCCTCTTTGCAACCTAATTAGCTGATTGGGCCCACCTGGCCCAATTCACCTCTTCTAGGGCCAGTATGGGCAGCTCATCCAATCACAAGCACTCAAAGGATTGGAGTCTGTTGTGCCCTTAATTGAGTGAGTTTTTGGTCAAAGCTACCACACAGTCTAATCCCATGGGTGCTTGGCAAGAGCACAAGATAAAAATGGGATTTACATCACTAACGCTCAGAAAAGAACAGTGGGCAATGCTACATGGCAGTCAATTCTAAATCAAATCATCATCTGAGCTAAACAACTGGGACTAGGTTCACAAGAAGGACATGTGTATGGCAACACGTGCCTTTTAGGTGCTCTCTCATCTAGTGAAATCCACAAGACCAAGTTAGGCATCCAGGCTCCCCATACAAGTCGTGGGGAGAGTTAGATGCCTAAAACAGGATTCGATGAAGCCAGCAGACTTCATAAAGGTCCTTAGTTTTATGGGCTGCCTATTCATAAAAGGTTCACATAGGAAAATAAACACACCAGAAGTACATATGGTTGTAGCAGTCTCTCAGAAATGCAGAGCAGTTTTTTCCTAGCAGGAGCCTTCCTAGAAGACTGTCTTTTGTGTATGTACTTTTGAAAATTTGCATCAGTCTTGCCTCCTTCCCCTGGGCTAGTATGAGAACAACTCTAGCTCCTAACCTCCCAATCTTCAGAAAGAGGATTCCTCCCTTCATAAGAAGGCTGAGACATGCAGATTCCATAATCCTAGCGCTCACCCTTGAATGTCAAAGGGTCTGTGTTATCCATCACACTTGCCTCCCCAAATACTTAGTTTGCTTTCCCTTGATTTTAATTCAGGTAAGTTGTAGTCTATGTGGTATCATGCAAGACAAAGCTTTTGCTTCTTTGTGGGAAATTCTTGAAACAGTAAAAAAAAAAAATCCTGAATCCTGTTAAAATTAGGTCTTTCATTGGCAGCTTCTTTTGAAGCTTATCCAGCGGTACAAAATACAATTTCCTCATTCTATGGTTGTGCAGCAGAATACGTCAGTGCTGGCTGAAGTGAAAACTTTGTTCTGGATGTCAAGCGATAGCTTTTTGTCCTCTCTCTGGGGTGTATTGTCTTTTAAATTCAGGCAGATGATATTTGCAGTATATCTGACTTCACAACTCTATTCAGGAAAGTTATTAGAAGTATGTTCTTCTGTACCTACCGCACCATCAAATCTTCTGCTAGAAAAGATAGTGGGACAGATTTTCAAAACTGTCCATCTAGGGAACTGTACCATGCTAAGAACCAAGTGGTCCCCTAGTATGCTTGAAAAACACATGTCCACACACAAGCGTGATCTAAACAGTTTTCAAGCATGCCAAATACTGCTTGGATTAGACTTGTATTATTCAGGATTAAATACTGGTTTAGACTAAACCATTTCAGTCTGCCTCATTGTAGCGTCAATGCAGACCTGTCAACTTTACATGTTAGATTATAAATTTACAGACCCTGCAGGCAAAACTCATCAGTTTACAATAAAAGCCTCTTTGACTGGTTGTTCTTCTCCATTCTACTGCCTCTTCTGGAAGGACAGCAAATCAGAGCTACTACAGTAGGCAGTCAGAAGCTGAGTGCTCCCACTCTCCTCGGGAACTGACAGAATTTTTTGGGTAAAGGGCAGGGGAGAGGAGTACACAATACCATTTTCACAGGAGGGGCAGGGAAGGAAGCAAAAAGATCTCAGCAGCTCAAGGTGTCTCTGCTCACTCTTCTCCACTTGGAAAAATAGGTCTGTTCTTATCCACTCCACTCTTCTCCTCAGGGTGGATTTGATATAAATCACTAGTCAGGAAGACTCAATTTAATCATGGATTTCTACATTAAAGTGCATTCTTGTTGGTTGTTATAACCTTAATACATATTCTTCACAACTCAGAGATAGATGTAGGTTTCATTTTTAGAAAGCACACACTATACATTTTTAAGTGATTTATTTTGAAAACTTTACAGATTAGTTTTACAGCTATATCAGAAAATGAATGATTGTTTGGTTATTTCATTTACCAAAGATAATTGAAGCAGATTTATGAAGTCATTGAGAGGTGAACTATCTCCAATTCAACAGGTTAATCATTAATATTTGGAGGATTTTCTTGCCATGCTGTATTAGGAGGAGAACATCACCAGACCAGTAAAATAAATTGTTTTATTTAACTAAAACAACGTTATGTATTCTGGATTTTTTTCTTCAGCAACAAACATATATTTTAACAAAACAAGCATATGCATTTTTTAATTTAGTTAAACAGTCAAGTTCTTTAAAATCAGGTTTGTTTTTGTTAATATTGTTTTTAACTGAAATAGTTAAATGAAATATTTTTTTAAAAAATTAAATCGACTGCATCAGCCAGGTCAACATGAGAAACTTAAAATATTGGCTTCTGCAGCTAACTCAGTCGTCTTAACCTTCATTTTCCTGTTTGTTCATAATCTGGAAAAGAAAAACAAGCTTTCCTGTTTTTTCAGGTCCCAAATGATTTCTCAGTTTGGAATGAATTAGTCCAAAGGAAGAAAATATTCTCTCTACACCATCAGAAGAAGCTACTGCTGTTAAAAGTGAGATTATCACTTCAACAGTCTCTGAATCCAAGTGCTTAAGTGACTTCCACCAGTTCACTGGTGTGACTTTCTTTAAAACATCATCAGCAAACATATATTTCTTGAATGGTTCACCCTTAGCTCTGAAGTTTATTGTAGTTCCCATTATGGAGGGATGATTGCTGGATGTCCATATCATGGCCAACTCCTCTTCTTCAGCAGTTAAGGTTTAACCCTGGTACTGAATATTGAGAATATTTGCAAGAAAATGAGCTGGAGATAGTGCTTGCCCATTCGTTTTTTTAATGCTTGTAATTTAACTCGGTCATTGCATATTTCTCTTTTTAAGATCTCACTCAGTTCCTTCCAAATTTCAACAGCCTCAGCAATAAAACAGCTATTTCCCTGCATTTTGTTCAAGGCTACAGAAATAGGCTTCAGGGTACGCACCATGTGTTCAACATTTCTCTTAAGCCCAATGTTGAGAACTTTGGCTTTGACAGAGCCATCTATTTTTTCAAAATTTTGTTCACAAACTGTCATCGGATTAGGCCAGTTCTTGATAGAGTGCTCAAAACAGTCCTCTACTGAGTTCCATTGCATGTATTGTGGGAGAGTTAGCTTGGTTCCTCCCACTTTTTTCAGAGCAGCTGTTGCAAAGTGGTTGTTACAGAAGTATTTTGCAATTTCAACAACATTAGCCTTTCTTTCTGGAACACTGAAGTCTTTGGCTAGGAGATGCATCAAATGAGCACTGCAACCATTTGTTATTAGCTTGGGACTCTCTTCACTCTCTTCTGAATAATTTCTTCTCATCTTGATACATTTGCAGCATTGTCTGTGACCAAGCTGTATACTAGACATTTTTTTTTCACAGTTTGTTATAGCTTTTACTGCTATTTCTTCTAAGTATTCTGCTGTGTGTGCATTTCCTGATGTATCAGTTGTTTCTGTAAGGAAGACATTCCCTTCTTCTGTTGTCACACAAGCACAAACAACAGGATCATTGTGGACATTGCTCCACCCATGGAGACTCATCTTAACAATTTCACTCTCTAGACCTAGCACACTGCTCAATTTCTCTTTCATACACTTTATCCAACAATTTGCCTGCGATATCAGCTTTGTTGGGTGGACTGTATCCTGGTCTTAATGACTGAACCATATTAATGAAGTGTGGGTTCTCAATCATACGGAAAGGAGAGTTGCATAAACAAACCGGGCAATTTTTTCATCAATGACCTCTTTTTGTAATCTGCTGGTTGTTTCTGGATGATGAAGGGTTTTTTTTTCTTTTAACTACAGGTGATATACTGTGGCTATGTGACAAACATGATGTGACTGAAATACTATCATTGACAGATAACTCTGAAATTATAGAAAATGATGGTGATCTGGAAGGTGGATAGTCTTCAGAATCCTGTATGTTGAGGATGGATTCTCCTAAACAAAATAAGTCAATGCAGTTATTTAATTATTATTACCATACTGCCCATTTAGTATTACTCATTGCATTCATTGATACTCAGGACTACTTTAAAGGTGAAACTGTAAAAGGAAGATCTGCCTATTTCAGCTATTTATTTTTTACCACAACTGCATCTAAAATGATAGTACCATAGAGTAACAACTATATTTTTTGCTCAAACATGAGAATTCAAGAATAGTCCAGAAGGAAGATAGGCAGTCCTTAAGAAAGAAGTATGAAATAAAAAAGTTTACCAACCTGAAGATTCTGCATATTCAGACATGTTCCTTTCATCGTCTTCAATGCAGCTTCCTCCTGAGAAGGAACACTTCTCATGATGTTGTTTCATTCAGGCAACGAGGCCGTGCATTTCTTTGTTGCACTGTTTGCATTTTGCACACACATGCCTGTCTTATCCACAGGTAGAGAAACTTCATTAAAATAGTCCCAAACTCGGTCTCTTTTACAACCTGCTGCCATTATAGGTTTTCCCTTCTAGTGAGAGAATGGTATGGTAGATTTCAGATCAATGAAGGCTACACACAGAAAGATCTCAAGACTTCTGGAATATGCTGCTCAAACAGTTTCCACTTTTGTTTCTACTGCCTATCCATCCCTTCTCACATTTATCTCCAGACTTCTTCTTCTTGTCCAGATCTATTCCGCCCCCACCAATCTTCTATTTATTGAAGTTTTTGAAACTTTGCACTTTTAGAGAGAGGTAAGGGATTAACTCTGTGAACACAGATTTTCAGAGGGACAATAGGGTTGCGGTCTGTTTTTTCTCACTTCCATATATTTATTTTAAAACATTTTTGCTGTTAACAAGCATGTTATCTCTGGAGACACAAATCCACAGTATGAGAACTGCAAAACTAAGCATCTCTGATGGTATCTTCTAGACTGAGCACTGAGTCCCATTGGGTAGATAGAAAGATTAACCTAAATAATCTATACAGAAGCTCCTGGAATTAGGTCCCTAATCCATGAACTATTGGAACTCATTTACAAAACTTTTCTTAAACATTACATGCATATATTGTCTCATACTATAGAATTAGAATTTATAATCCTTATTCCATGATGAGATAGTTTTAATTAAGATACATTATAGCTCAAAGATATCTTTAGATAGGTTTTTTCCTCAAAAAGCATTTTATCAAAAAATCCAATTTAAATAAAAAAAATCTGATTTTTTCATTGATTTTTATCCACCCTGCTTCTCCTTTATATATCCTTGCAACACCAGGCCAGGAAAGTGGAAAGAGGAGAACCCCCACTGGAGCTGCCCACACAAGCCAGGGAGGAGGTTGAAGAAGCTCTATAACTAGTGTGTTGGGGCAGATGTAGGGGCAAAATATTAATTGATTTGGGAATGGGGGTACAGAACTGCTGGGTTGTAGAAGATGCGACTTTGGGGGCACATCATTAATTGATATAGATGTGATAAATGCCTAATTGCTGATGCAACACTGGGGGACGGACCGATGTGGGACTATGCTATACAGAATTAATTATTTGGCATTTTTGAGTTTTGTGAGGAGTGTAAGCTGTCTGTGTCATCAGGTAGCACTTTATGCAAATGTGTAATTTCATGCAAATTAAATCTCTAATTTCTGTCACAAGATATTGACAAGTATGCCAGTCTGGATGGCACCAAGAGAGGTTATACATCTTCCTGTTCATGTCCCACAGTACACCAGCGGCCTTTAAAAAAACCTTCTACAATTCACAGTTTCTGGGAGCTTTGTCAGGAATTGAGGAATACATATACAAAGTGTGGCCCTATTTGGACACAGAGCAAAACTGCAGTAGTTCACAATTCAAAGTAAGCATGGCTAACATGGACTTACTGAACCATTTGTGCTTAAAGTGGTGCAGTCACACTGTATCAAGGTCCCTGCCTCCAGAGTGCCCCAGGATGGCTCTGCAGCAGACCTGCCTCAATTTCCTTTCAGTCTGTGAGAGTTTTTGAAAAGCAGTGAAGTTTGACTACTGCAGTGATTTGGCTCTCCTGCTAAGACATTTATTAAAAGTCCACCCATTCCAGGGTACACCAGTTCAAAAAGAAAAACACAAAAAACCCACAGAGTCTACATCCCAGCCTCAAGTTGGGCCTAACTCCCCATCCTGAGGATCTGGTTTGTCTTCAGCTCAGACACTCTTCATAAAACCCTTGAGCTCAGTTTTCCATTTTAATCCCTTCCTGGGCTCTTTCCAGTTTCTCCCCATCAATTCCTCCAGGGCTCCTTTGGGTCACTCCTTCCTATTTTGCTGAGCAGCAACTCTCAGGGCTTCATTCCTGGGAGTCTTCTTTCTTCCCTGCTGTAGAAAATACCTTTGCTTCTCCTGAGGCTCTCTTATCTTTCCCTAAGAGGCCTAATTAGACTTGATCATCACCAGGTTTAACTAAAACACTGCTAAAAATGCTTTCTGACACAGGACACTTTTGTACACTAGTAGTTGGACTAGTTCTAACAGCAATTCAGTTAAAACTCATGGGAATTTTTTGGCAAATTTTTCCAGTGTAAACATGGCTTTTGATGTTTTGCAATGCACAAATGTCTAAATATGTGCATACTCCCAGAAGCCAGTTTTGAAATTTGGCCCACTGTTGGTCACTCAGAGCAGTCTTTCAGAAGAAAGAAAATAATTGTAGCTCCAGATCTCTTAATCAGCAACATACTGATTTCTGTCTTCAACTGCAACTTTAGAGTACCTGTTGAAAATAAACCTTAAGTGGCTCCCTTTAAGCATTAAGTAAATTAATGTGCCTTTCAATATCTTTATAAAGACTTAGGCCAAAATCTTCAAACTTGGGTGGCTCAAACCTGTATTTAGGCACTTAAAATGAAGTAGTCTGGCTTTCAAAAGTACTGAGTACCTGGAGTTATTATTGACTTCACTGGGAATTTGGTTTGTGAAAATCAGGCTACTTATATTTACATGCCTAAATATAGTTTTAGGAGCCTAATTTTAGCACACGGGTTTGAAAATGTTGGCCTTTTTCACTTTGTTCACTGTGTTTGATAAGTCATTTGTATTGCACCACAGATGGTACTAGCAGTATTCCCTATTTCACTTTGCACTGCCACTGAGGTAAAAGTAAAATATATCAACCAGCATGTCTTCCACTGGTTTGGGAACGGCTTTGACAGCAGCCTTAGTTACCAAGTGGCACAAGGGGGTCACGCATGGAAGGCTATACACAGAAGCTGACATTTCTTTGACTCCCCTTAATACAGATTGTGCTTGCCAAACATTACATATGCTGAGTCCAAGGAAAATCCAGTTGCATTTGTCTCTAGAATGTTGGAATCCATGAAAGCTAAAATAATTGGTGCAAGACATTTTTCCACATTTGTAATGTTACGCGCAGACTTTGAAAGAATATTATTCAAAAGTCTTGCTTCTTGATAAAACTATCTAATTATGACACAGACCTTCTTGTCATTGTTGGCATCATTATTTTCAACCACTGTAGCAGTGAATGGGTGCAGATCTGGCATGACTCATGAGTGACCAAGTATGATGCAATTACAGGGTTTTTGCTGATTCATTCAGCTTTTGTTCTTCCACTAGACAAAGATTTTGCAATACCTGAATTGGAGGAACAATCATCTTGACAAACTTTTTTAAATGGTTAGTAAAGTCAATAGGAATTCCATGTTTATATGTTTTTTTCAGTGAAGGATTGTTCAACTGGATTTTAAGAAAAATGTTTGTATTCCCTTGGGGGGAAAATATGCTACTCACATGTTTTTCAGTCTGAAGGTGTTTCTTCGGGTCATTTAGATCAGAATTACCTGTGCAGAGGATTGAAAGTAGATCCCAAAATAATTATGTTCCTCTTAAGTCTTCCCCCTCTCCCCGATTTTACTACATTCTAGATTAAATTTAAGTAAAGGATTCAGTACTGCAAGTAGGATGCATTTTAGAACTTGGAAGAACCATATTCTTCCATTAAATGATCTTTTCCCATACTAAAGATGTATAAAACCAATAGGATGGATGGTACAAGCCCATAAATATATTGTAAAGAGTGTATATGTGTATGTATATATATGTGTATATGTATATACACACACACACACTTTATATATCTAGAGAGAGAAAGGGAAACAAAAATGTAGTATTGAACCCCAGGCAAAGTAAATGTAAACCACAGAATTCTATACAGTGTGTATGTATTATGAAACAAATCTTTTCTCCTTCACATATAAATACACACTTTACCATCTGTTACCACAACTATCATACATCATAGACCATACACCACAATCTTAACCTCAACTCACCCTTCTCCACAAACCTCTTTACCAAAACAGTACTGGCTGTGGAAGTTTAATGTAATTTTGTGCTGTGTTGGGAGAGAGTAGTTTCACAGATGGGATGATGGAACACTAGCACATATACTGAGCAGAGTTAAGACTGTTGAGCATTTTCTGTTGTTTATGGTTGTGATAATGGTAAGATATATGCCTCTGAGTGGAGGAGAAAGAGGCTATGTACTTTCAATTTTCTTTATTTTGTGGGTTTGTGTCAGGCATGTTTTGTGTGGAGCAATTCTAACTGCTTAATAATTATTAATTTCCTTTGTTGTTTTTTTTTCAGTGCTTAAACAAATGTAGGGCTGGACAACAGGGGGCAATCCCATGGAGGGATAGAAGTGCAACTGCTGATGGAGAAGTTAATTCAGCAGCAGCAGCACATGAATCTTGATGTGCCAGTGGCTGCACAAAATTCCTTGAATGTTAAATGCACTGCACCTAAATCTCTTCCCATCTGGAGAATATAATCTGAAAAAAGCATAGCTCCCAATGGTTAACATTTTATATGTAGGCCCATTAAACTGATGCATATCAAGATTATCATGCTTACGAGTAAACATGGAGTTTGTTTGTTAGCAATCACTGGCGCATAACATTTCAGTTATGACATACAAAAGCTAAAAATTTATCTGAAATCTAGTTATTTTCAACCTCAAAAATACACATTGCACCAGATCTACTAAAAATACATCTCTCTACCAAAATTTGTGGAGATGGACAGTGTTTTTAAAGTTATCAGTCAACAATGTATGATTATATTGCAGGGATCGGCAACCTTTGAGAAGTGGTGTGCCAAGTCTTCATTAATTTAAGGTTTTGCGTGCCAGTACAAGGTTTCACATGCCAGACCGGCAGCGCAGGCGGCAGACGGAACCCCAGACCGGCAGTGGGCTGAGCCGCTCAGCCTGCTACCAGTCTGGGGTTCCATCTGCCGGCCCCTGCCAGCCAGGGTCCCGGCCGCCAGCCCAGGTTCCATCCATGCAGGCTGGCAGCAGGCTGAGCGGGGCCAGCAGCTGGGACCCCAGCTGGCAAGGGGCCAGCAGCCAGAACCCCAGACCGGCAGTGGGCTGAGCGGCTCATCTCGCTGCTGGCCTGGGGTTCCATAATCCAGGCCGGCAGCAGGCTGAGCAGCGCTGGTGGCCGGGACCCCGGCTGGCAAGGGGCCAGCAGCTGGGACCCCATACTGGTAGCAGGCTGAGTGGCTCATCCCGCTGTCGATCTGGGTTTCTGTCCACTGGCCCCTGCCAGCCAGGGTCCCAGCCACCAGCCCTGCTCAGCCCGCTGCCGGCCCAGGTTCCATCCATCCCAGCTGGCAAGGGGCCAGTGATCGGGACCCCGGCAGGCAAGGGCTGGTGGCCGGGACTCCAGATGGGCAGCAGGATGAGCGGCTCATTCCACTGCTGGCCTGGGATTTCATAATCCAGGCTGGCAGTGGGCTGAGCAGGGCTGGCGGCCAGTACCCCGGTTGGCAGCAATATGCCACTAAAAATCAGCCCACGTGCCACCTTTGGCACGTGTGTCGCAGTTTGCCAACCCCTGTTATCTTGTCAAGGGCAAATTTCAGACACAACCCAATTTAAAAGACTTCCAATTTAAAATTTATGAAGAGAAACCAAATAAATCCTAGGACCAATCCTATTCAATTTATTCATAAATGATCTGGAGAAAGGGGTAAACAGTGAGGTGGCAAAGTTTGCAGATGATACTAAACTACTCAAGATAGTTAAGACCAAAGCAGATTGTGAAGAACTTCAACAAGATCTCACAAAACTAAGTGATTGGGCAACAAAATGGCAAATGAAATTTAATGTGGATAAATGTAAAGTAATGCACATTGGAAAAAATAACCCCAACTATACATACAACATGATGGGGGCTAATTTAGCTACAACGAGTCAGGAAAAAGATCTTGGAGTTATCGTGGATAGTTCTCTGAAGATGTCCACGCAGTGTGCAGAGGCGGTCAAAAAAGCAAACAGGATGTTAGGAATCATTAAAAAGGGGATAGAGAATAAGACTGAGAATATATTATTGCCCTTATATAAATCCATAGTACGCCCGCATCTCGAATACTGTGTACAGATGTGGTCTCCTCACCTCAAAAAAGATATTCTAGCACTAGAAAAGGTTCAGAAAAGAGCAACTAAAATGATTAGGGGTTTAGAGAAGGTCCCATATGAGGAAAGATTAAAGAGGCTAGGACTCTTCAGTTTGGAAAAGAGAAGACTAAGGGGGGACATGATAGAGGTATATAAAATCATGAGTGATGTTGAGAAAGTGGATAAGGAAAAGTTATTTACTTATTCACATAATACAAGAACTAGGGGTCACCAAATGAAATTAATAGGCAGCAGGTTTAAAACAAATAAAAGGAAGTTCTTCTTCACGCAGCGCACAGTCAACTTGTGGAACTCCTTACCTGAGGAGGTTATGAAGGCTAGGACTATAACAATGTTTAAAAGGGGACTGGATAAATTCATGGTGGCTAAGTCCATAAATGGCTATTAGCCAGGATGGGTAAGAATGGTGTCCCTAGCCTCTGTTCGTCAGAGGATGGAGATGGATGGCAGGAGAGAGATCATTTGATCATTGCCTGTTAGGTTCACTCCCTCAGGGTCACCTGGCATTGGCCACTGTCGGTAGACAGATACTGGGCTAGATGGACCTTTGGTCTGACCCGGTACGGCCTTTCTTATGTTCTTATGTTCTTAAATATTCTCAGAAAATTCAAAGGGCATAAAAATTAACAATGTGAAATTTTGCACCAAAAGTTCACATACTTTTAGAGGAAAAACAAGAACTTCTGTGTTATTTTAAACCCACTTCAGAACACATCCCTAACTATGAGGTTGCAACCAGAAGCCACCATAATGGTGCCGGATTCACTACAGTGGTGCCTCCTGCTGTTTGGTTAAGGAATTAGCTCTTTCAGCAGGACGCCTTTGCTAGTGGTGTCTTGCCCTCCATTACTTTCTCAGTCTCCACAGTCCTCATTGTTGGACACCTGTCACTTCCAGACCACAGCATTCACTTCTGGCCACTGCCCTCTGGCTGTGCCCACTCCACTGGCTCTCCCCCCCTTCCAGGGGACAACAGCTTCTGGTTCTATCACTCGCCTCAGTGGCTCACAGCAGTCATCAGTCTAGCCCCTTCCTCCAAGGGCAAACTGCAGCCTGGCTTAGCCACTCTCATCACTGGCAAGAGTGGGGAAAGAGTGGGAGGCCAGGCCTGCCTGCTACACTGGGCCCCAACCCACAGACCCTCTAGCACAGGGGTCCCCAATGCAGAGCCTGCAGGCGCCATGGCGCCCGCGGGGGCATCTAAATGAACCCGCGTCCTGACCAGCGGTCAAGCATCTGCCAAACTGCCACCAAATTTCTGCGGCATTTCGGCGGTGACGACTCTCGATGATGCTGCTTGCCGCTGACCAGCGGTGTCATCAAGAGGCAGTGACACCAAATTTCTGTGGCATTTTGGCAGCGACGCCTCTCGATGACGCTGCTTGCCGCCGAAAAGCGATGTCATCGAGAGGCGTTGCCGCCGAAATGCCGCAGAAATTCGGGGGCATTTTGGCGGATGCTCGACTGCCGCCATGGTCCTTTGTCTGGCGCCTGCCAGACGAAAAGGTTGGGAACCACTGCTCTAGCAACAGCCACTTACTGCCCTCTTACAACTCTCCTCTACTGCCTGCTCCCCTGGGCCACTTCCCCATAGCCCCAGCACCTTCTCTGCCCCTATGTGTCAGGGCCCCAGTCAGGCAGTTGTCAGCTTAGAGCTCTCCCAGCCTCTGCTGGCCCTGCCAAGCCCCGCTCTGTTCTATCTTAGGTGCTTCTCTCGCTAAGAGCCAGTTCTTCTCCCTTTGCCCTCCAGGGAGAGACTAAGGCCTTGGCTACACTTGCGAGTTACAGTGCAGTAAAGCAGCCCCGGGCGCCCTAGCTCACTCCCCATCCACACTGGCAAGGCACATAGAGCGCTCTGACTCCGCAGCTACAGCACTGCTGGTACTCCACCTCAGTGAGTGGAATAATGTTTGCTGTGCCCCCGCTGGAGTGCTGCGGCGCCAGTGTGAATGAGGTGTTACGTTACTGCGCTGTGATCAGCCTCTGGAAACATCCCATAATCCCCTTAAGTCAAGTGGCCACTCTTGTCATTGTTGTGAAATCAGCTGCAGGAATGCGGAAATGCCCTTTCAAAGCTCCATTTCGGAGAAGCCAGCTGCTTATCAGCTCCAAGAAAAAGCAAACATTTACTGTTTGCTTTGAGTGAGTGAGAGAGAGAGAGGGAAGGGGAGGAGGGGGGTCTGAATTTACAAGACAGCATGCTGACACACTCTCAGCACCCCAAAAACCCACTCTCTCTCCTCCCACATAGACACAACACACTCCCTGTCACACTCCACCCCACCCACTTGAAAAGCACATTGCAGTCACTTGCATGCTGGGATAGCTGCCTATAATGCACCACTCCCAATGCCACTGCAAGTGCCGCAAATGTGGCCACACCAGTGCACTTGAAGCTGAGAGTGTGGACAGACTGCAGCGCTTTCCCTACTGCGCTCTACAAAGGCAGGTTAAACTCACAGCACTCTACATCTGCAAGTGTAGCCATACCCTCAGCTCCTCTCTGCCCCGCAGCCTTCTTATAGGGCCCAGCTAGGCCCTGATAGGCTGCTTTCAAGCCTCCACTTGATTGGCTCCCAATAAGCCCTTCCATGATTAGTTGGGGCTCTGTGCTGCCTCTCTGGCTTGCTCCAACTCCTTTCAGGCCAGAGTGGGGCAGCTGCCCCACTACACCCCCATAATACCATAAGTGGTGTGAAATTCAGGGTATCAATGTACAGTACTTGCACTGAGAGCAAAAAAGCTTATCCTAAATTTGTGGATATCAAATTCAAAAATCTCATGTCTAATATCTGGAAACCTGAATTAATTAATTATTTTAAGCTTATGAAGATGACAGATTATCCACAAGGATAATACCACACACTTTGTGCAATATAGTTAACTTATGTAGATTATCTTAACCTTAATTAATAGACCGGACCCATGCTCTTTCCACAAAACTAGGGGATCCCATTTCTAACTGTATGTCTAGAGTGACTAACATAAAAACACATCCAAGATGGGACACATACTTTATATCTGCCATAGGGATTGCGAGTGCACAAATAAAACCTGTAGCTTTTATGCTCGTGAAGTCCTGTTCCTGGCCCTATCAAACCTCACTGTTTTCCCTTATAAATCCTGTACCCCTTCTGGTTCCCCCAAATGCTTGAGCAAGAAGTGGGAACTTGGACCAAGAAGTCTGTGGTATCAGCTCAGGTAATGCTCGTGTAGTGAATTAGTGCTTGGAGCAGGGATGTTCATGGCATTAAACTTTTTTTATGCATGGTTAGTACCAAAAGGTCTTTACCTAAACCCACTGCTAATGTGGTTTTAAGGAAGGTTAAGGCATTAAAGGTACTTAAAAACTGAAGTGTTCAGTATCCACCCATTCTAAACAACTTTAGCTATATATCAACCTAAAAAAATTAATAGAAAATGTTTTACTACATCAATATGAACATTTCAGTTTTACCTGTTCATAACAAAAAACATTGAATTGATTTTCTTCAGACTTCGATTATTTTTCCTCCCTTAATGACCCAACAAGCCAACTTTCAGCTTTTGAGTTGAGAGTGGGATATTTCAATTGAAACATAGTGGGAAAATGTATTTTCCATCATTATATAATTTAAAAATAACTGATTTTGCTCAAATTTTCCAACAACATTCACCTTTTGAGCTGAGACCAAGCATAGAAAGTTCTAGTTCAAATGAATTTTTTGTAAGTCACGAAAAAGGGAGACTAGAATGGATACTACATTGCAACCGTAACTAATCCCATTCACTGCTGTAGAGGTATGCTGAATGTCTCAAATAGCAAAGCTAAAACAAGCATTTGACATAGACTTTACTTGGAATGTACCTTTTTAACTCTCTCTCTCTCTCTCTCTCTCTCTCTTTCAGGTCTCTTAAAGTTGTGGGTTGCCTGCTCCCACTCCATGTGCATGGCCCCTGTACGCACTTGGCTGTTGATGAAATCCGGCTGTAATCTAGATCCCACCTGTGGAGAGGTCAGGTGAGTACTTTCTTCTTTTTTTTTATTGGTAAACCATTATATATGTTGAACAGGTTTGCAAAACTTTTCATTTCCTTATTTTGCTCTCAATTGGATATGAAATATAGATTTTTAAGTAAAACATGTTATTAAAGTTCCACAATTTTGCTGAGCTAATCTAGCACCCAATTTCCAGGGGTGCTGAGCACCCATAACTCCCACTAACTTCAGCTGAAATGGTGGGGATTCAGAACATCTAATAATCAGGCCACTAGTCATTAGCTGAAGTAATTTTCCTAAAAATCATTCATATTCAGTGGTAGATAGGATTGTGCTTTACCTGATTAATAACCAGAAGAGGTAGGAATAGAAGAGACCACTTGGCTCATCCAGCCTGATCCCTGCCTTTTTCAGGACTATTCTGTACATAATTCCAATATCTGCAGTAAAGGTGCCATAGCTACATGTACCTTCTTTTGTAGTGCCCAAAAACCTCAACTTACATAAATACCATCATGATCCACCACCACGGTAGGCTGGACCAAGAGATGATTGCTCTGTGGAGTCCCATGAACATCACCCCAGCATAAAACTGTGTGTGGCAGGAGGGGGAGAGTGCAGCAGCAGGCCTGTCCTACCGATCTGGACAGATACAACCCAGCTGCAGAGGTAAGGAGAGGGGGAGCCCCATGCCTCTTGCTTGCTGCTCCTGAGAGGAGGCGGCCCCTGTTGCCACTCCTGGTTTTGGGAAAAAAGTGGCCCCATGCCACTGTTCCTTCCTCTCTAGGTTGATAGGGGTTCCTTCTGCCACCACAACTTTAAGTGGAGCTAAGGCCACACAAGGCCCTATGTCATACTGTGCCTAGTGCCCCAGATTACCTTCTGCAGCCTAAACTTTTCCCTTCATTAGGGCAGTGGGTCCCAAAGTTTTTACTAAGGCAGCAACCAACTGCATTTTGTCTTTTTTGCATCCCACCATTACCTATATGCACCCTCTGCCCCAGCTGAGGAAGCTGGAGGAGGCTGGAGAGCAAGCTTGCCTCACACTCACCCTGCATCAGCGGCTCACGTCCTGTGGGCTGGCTCCTTACTTCATTCATTGCGACATAGTGCATAGGGTTCTAGGGCATCCAGGTTTGGCCTGGCCAGGAGTATATGTTTGCCTAGACCAGGGCCCAATGATGGGTTAATCAGGCCCTGGATATGGGCAACCCATCTAGAACCTTCCTGGGACCCACTGGTGGATCGGGACCCACCATTTCGGAAACACTGCATTAAGTCACTGCCTTTACTCCCAACATCTTCCCAGTCAATGAATCATTCCATACTATCATTTATATATATTGTTACCTTCAATTTACTTATTGACTTTGCTTTTATACCCCCCTGAATGTTCTCTGTGCAGAATACACATAGGAAACAATATACCTATACTGTAACTTGAAGAAAGAAACTGACTGAGTGGCCCATTATTGTTGTGAGAGGTGACAGCCAGAGTGCGATAGACTATATTTAAAGGCCATATCCTGCCTTGTACTATGGCTGACTTGTACCATCTGGCAGTGCAAAGCTGCCTAACTTACCCCTTAAAGAATTCACTCACCATTCCCCTTCTCTGCTGTGCCAAGCACTGCTCAACTGCAGCTGAGGATCTAGCCTTAAATCTGTTGAAACTGCAACAGACTAGTAAATATTATCTTTTAAAAGTATCTCAGTGACACCGTTATGCATCTCTTGATAAGAGCCAAACCCACCTTTTGGTCTACTAGTTTGTAATAACTGAAACCTCTCTTTAGGTTGGAATGTTGGTATTTTAAAAATGGGATGAAGGCAAGTATTGAAATCATTGCTGATTTGTGTGTGTACATATATGTACACACACATGTTGTACACAGGGGCGGCTCTAGAAAATAGGCTGCCCCAGGCAGCGCGGTGTGCTGCGCCGCCCTTCCTCGGTCCCGCGGCGGGTCCCCTCGGTCCCGCGGCAGGTCCACCGGAGCCCCGGGACGAGCGGACCTGCCGCAGGCATGACTGCGGGAGCTCCACCGTAGCCGCGGGAACAGCGGACCTCCCGCGGGCACGGCTGCGGACGGTTCGCGGGTCCGGCAGCTCGGCTTGAGCTGCCGCAGTCATGCCTGCGGGAGGTCCAGGCGAGCCGCGGGACGAGCGCCCCCTCCGCAGTCATGCCTGCGGCAGGTCCGGTCGTCCGCGGCTCCGGTGGACCTCCCGCAGGCATGACTGCGGCAGGTCCACCGGCCCAGCCTGCCGCCCCCTACATTTGGCCGCCCTAGGCAACAGCTTGGTTTGCTGGTGCCTAGAGCCGCCCCTGGTTGTACACACGTGCAAGTCAGCAATGATTTCAATACCTTCCCTCATTCAATTGTTAAAATACCATCATTCCAACCTAATGAGAGGTTTCAGTTATTACAAACTGGTAGAGTCAATCAATATTTTATGATACTTCATCACCTCCTGCCATATTTGGATTATATGCCAAAGGAAAAAGTTATTTTGAGTGTCAAGTTATTTAATTTTATTTTGGTCTAACAACAAGAAAGCTAAAAAAGAGGTGGGTGCTATCTCATCTGTCTCCATAGTCTGCCAATCAGATGAGGAAAGTTGTAAATATCCAGTCCCTCGCATACCTTAAATTACATGCCTATTTGTACATTCCCTAGATTTAGCAGAAGGGAATAACAGTGGATAAAAACTAATCTATGGGATTTAATTTTAGATTTAGAGTCTCAGAAATTATTTTTATCTGATTAAACATGTGAGTATCAATTTCGTTACAGGAATTTTTCTTTCTTTCCTCAGTCTAGGATATAATTTTTTTAAATGTTTACTTTTTTATGTTGCATATGAGGCTCTTTTAATGCCAATTTAAAACTTTGTAGTGCAAAACCTGTTGATTATATGGAGATCTGATTTAAGATGCTAGATTAATACTGAACCATCGACGATCAGGTGCTTCCCCCTTTCCTGGGAAAATTTGGTAATGTCAGATATTTGTTCTAGCAATTGGAGAAAAACTTTTAAGCATGTAGATTAAGAACACAGGAACATATGAATTGCCACACTAAATCACATTAGTAGTCACTCTGTCTAGTCTAGTATTCTGCTGTCTCTGACAGTGACCACTACGAGATGCTTCAGTGGAGGTTACATGAAACCCTATAGTGGACAGTTATGGAATACCCTGCTGACAGGGAAATTTTTATTCCTGAATCTGCCATTATGATTACGTTATGCCCTGACACAAGAGGGTTTCTATCCTTTATTTAGGAAATGTTTTTTATTCTATGCAATTTTGATGGTTCTCATAGTGTCCAGTCCCTTCTGGCTCCAGCAAGAGAGAGACTTGCTGATACTTAGCTGGGCGTTAGGTTCTTGACACCTACAGTCTGTTAGCCACCCAAATAATCTCAAGGCTATGCCAACCCTTACTTTGCCTTGCAGATTAACTAAAGGTGCACCCCAGTCCTGAGCCCCTTTGAAGCGTTCCCCTGCGATATCCAGCCTCTGGCTACTCACAGAAATTGCAGGTTTGCTTTCCCCCAAAGGAAACAATGTACACACCAGCTCTCCCTCCCTTGCGTTCTGCCTCGAGTCTAATTAGTGCTGTGTGGGCGAACCACCCTCAGTTCCTTCTCAATTGCCCCCAGCCTGAGATGGAGCAAATAGCAATCCCCTTTCGCTTACCTTAGAGTTAGGTTTTGTTTTAGCTATTATTTCCAATAGATTTTTCTTAGTTTTATAGGGTTTCTGTTAGTTTTTTCCCCTGTTAAAAAACAAAACAAAACAACTTTTTTCCTTCCCCACTTTCTTTTTCTCTCCTCTGGGGATCGCCCACAATAAGGGGCATGCCTGGCTCCCCGGGTTTAAAAGGTGCCTCTCCTGCAGGGAGGCAATACTGGTTACAGACAGAGACTCCTGCTGTGTCCAGTGCCTTGGAGAGGCTCACATTCTGCAGAAGTGCACCTTCTGCCAACAATTGTAGGCTAGATCCCCACAAAAATGGGAGTTAAAGCTGAAACTCATCCTTATGGAGGATGCTCTTAAACCAGCGTCTGACCCTGGTCCAGAATCCATTCCACAACACAGACCATCCCCGGATCCTTCTACTTCTAAGGACAGTGAGCCATGGAGGAAATCTTCAGACTCCCATTGCAAGGTCTCAAAGAAGAGGGCTGCAAGTCCTCAAACTGAGCCCCAGACCAGCCAGAGGAGATCTCTGGTGCGATCAGTCACCTCAGCACCAGCGGCACCGATGACTCCAAAGCATGGTACCCATAGGACACATGGGTCATATGGTGCAGACACTGCCTATAAGCCCTAAGGACCCTAAGGGTGCAGGGTCTGAAGCAGCAACATCGCCTGACAAAGGCAAGAGTGCAGACCATACCGTGTCTGCGAAGGAGGTACCAGCATGTAAACCATTGCTACTGACCGTTTCCAAACTTGGGCAAGATCTGTGCCGATTTCCTCAGTACCAGTATGTCAGCACCAACAAGCCCTGATGGTACTGATCACTGTGGTACTGCAGGACTTCTGTTTGTCCAGAGATCTCATGGTGGCTGAGACTCCAGAGTCCCTGCTACTCGGTCTGAAGGTTCTGGTACTGAGCACTTCTCGATTCCCAGAATCACCACAAGCAACGGGGTGTTTGCTTCCAGTCTCCTTATCAGCTCCACCGCTTTCCAGCAAGGATTCAAATAGCGACCAGGATGATGTCCTCTCACTACCCACACATCATGGCCCATCTGTACACCAACCAGGGCCTTCCAAGCCACACCATCAGTCTAAGTCTCAGCCCTCTTGATATGGCCAGCCATGGGTACCACCACCCATGCCCTTCCCCCCACCCCAGTGGCCATACTGGGATCCATGGGCAGCCTACAGGCACCATGTGTCACAGGCATCTGGTGTCTCCTACTTTGAGCCAATAAGACGATCTTCTGCAGCCTCTATGTTCAGAGCCCCAGAACCTTGAAAGGAAATTTTTGAAGTGCAAGAGGCCAGATTAAAAAAGGAGGTTACACTACTAACCAATACCTCCTCCTCTTCTCCAGACGAGGCCGTGATGCTTCCTCCATCATCCATAGAAGACGATTTAAAGTTGTTTCAGGTTCTCACAAAAATGGTGGCAAACTACAAATTCCCCTGGAGGAGGTGAAAGATACCCACCACAAGTTGCTGGATATATTGCACGTGTTCTCCTCCTCAAGAATCACCCTCCCGGTTAATGAGGTGCTTCTGGATCCCGGTAAGGTCATTTGGCAAATTCCAGCCTCTATCACACCAACATGCAAAAAGGCTGATAAGAAGTACTATGTGCTCCCCAAGAATGCGGAGTTCCTCTTTTCACACGTCCCACCTAATTCCATTGTGGTGGACACGGTGAATTCCTGTGGCCAACAACATCATACTAAGGCCACCCCTTATGATAGACTGGAAAAGACTTGATTTATTTGGTAGAAAGGCAAAAACCTCAGCGACTTTGCAGATCAGAATTGCGAATTACCAGGCCTTAATGGCAAAGTATGACCATATGAATTACACCAAATTTAATGCATTTATTGACCACCTGCCAGAAACACAATGGGAACAGTTTCAGATTATCATACACGAGGGACAGTTAGTAGTGAAAACAGCTCTCCAGACAGCACTAGATAACACGGATACAGCAGCCGATTCTGTATCAATGGCAGTAGTGGTGCATTGGGCATCGTGGTTACACCTCTCAGGACTGCCGAAGGAGGTACAGATGACGGCCGAAGACCTCCCTTTTGAGGGCTCCAATCTGTTTGCAGACAAGATCAATGCATCACTTCATACCTTTAATGACTCCAGAGCCACACTACATTTGCTGGGAATCTACATACTGGGACAGAAAAGAAAATTCAGTCCTCAATCATCCCATAGATCCCAACCACCCCAGCACCCACCACCGCAACAGTACTATGAGCCACAGCGAAAGAGGCCTAAGATTTAAAAACATAAGCCATCAGCCCCTCAATCCTCAACATCCCAGCTCTTGACCTCGAAACACCAATTTTGACACCTTGGTCAAGGGCCCAAGAGACCACTCCCCATAACATCAGCTGTAACCTACAGACCTTTGGATGCCACCTCACTCTTTTCTTTCAAAATTGGAAGAATGTGACTTCTGACAGACGGATCTTGGAGATTATCTCCAATGGGTATTCTCTCCACTTCACCTCTCTCCCTCCTCTCTACCCTCCTTCCCTGTCCCTCTTCAGGGACCCTTCTTACCAGAGACTGTTAACATAGGAAATAGATCACCTGCTACGCTTAGGAGCCATAGAACCCACTCCTGTGCACCTCAGAGGCAAAGGCTTCTATTCCAGATAGTTCCTGATCCCCAAGAATAAAGAAGGGTGGAGACCCATATTAGATCTAAGAGCACTGAACAAATTTGTGAAGGCACAAAAATTGAAGATGGCCACACTTTCAGCTATTATCCCATCTCTAGAGCAGGGAGATTGGTTCTTGGCCCTTGACCTCTAGGATGTCTACTTCCATATATCAATCCAGCCATCCCACAAATGATTCCTCAGGACTCAGTCAGGACCATTACTAGTACAGAGTACTTCCCTTTGGACTCTCATCCGCACTCAAAGTATTCACCAAGTTCCTCTCTGTAGTCATGGCTCATCTACAGAGCCTAGGGATCATGATTTACCCTTACTTGGACGACTGTCTCCTCAGAGTCCACTCCTTCGAAGAAGCTCTTTGGGACACCCAAAGATGTATTCATGCATTTGGGTTTGCTAATCAATGTCCAAAAATCGACCTTGACTCCACTTCACCACTTGGAGTTCATAGGAGCTGATCTTGACTCAATACAAGCGTAAACACTCCTCCCGCAACACAGATTTCACACCCTGACCACTCTCATAGAAACAGTTCAGGCCAGCCCACAAACACCAGCCAGATGTTGCCTCCAACTTCTCTGGCACATGGTGGCATGCACGTTTGTGATATCTCATGCCAGACGACACATGAGGTGCCTACAGGCATGGCTCAGGTCTGTCTACACACCAAACAAAGATAGACTAGGCAAACCCCTGTCAATACCCTTTAGGGTCAAACATTCCCTGGAACGGTGGAAAGACACTATGAACATCTGCATGGGGGTCCCTTTCACACAACTGCCTCCCCCGCCCCAAAAAAGCACCATTGCTTCTCACAATGGATGTATCCCTAATAGGCTCGGGAACCCATCTGAACAACCAAAAAGTTCAGGGCAAATGGTCCCCAACAGAATTGACTCTCCACATCAACCTCCTGGAACTAAGAGTGGTCAGAAATGCTTGTGCTCACTTTATTCCACTGATCAGGGACACGCACACAAAAATCATAGTATGCATGTTTTACATAAATCATCAAGGGTGTGCCAGATCATCCTTCTTGTGCACCGAAGCACTAAAGCTATAGAATTGTTGCGTTCACCACAATGTTCTCATATCAGCTGCTTACCTGCTGGGAGTACAGAATATAACACCATACAGTCTCAGCCACAAGTTCTCACATGACTATGAATGGGAAATGAACCCAGCAGTACTCCACTACATATTGAATCAATGGGAAATCCCAATAATAGACCTGTTCGCTACTTACCTGAACGGGAAATGCCCACTCTATTGCTCCAGAGCTGGCCTCAGAAAATGCTTGTTAGGGGATGCTCTAGTTCTCCCATGGGAGAGGGGCCACATTTCCCCCCCGAGTTTATTGCTTCCCTCAGAGACAGGACAATCCCCTGTGGTACATTCTCCTGTGTCTTGTCCCCTGTTGACCTTACACCCTTTTGTTGATTTTGTACATAAATGGTGCTTCTATTATGTTGGCTTAAAATGCTTAATTTACATGTGACCCTAGGTACACAAGTGAATATACATCCTTTGGCAGCAACCTCTTTGTCAACTCTGCCTTGATTCAGACTTTTAGGGAACATATTTTCCATACATACTTGCCCACACACAACAATATTAATAACCAGTGTGACCCTGGCTTTTATTGAAGACCTTCCATGACATTCTTTATGGATAAACACTATGAAAAGCAATGTACTAGATGTAATGAGTTTGTTAGGTCTGACAGGAGTTGCTGTTACAGAATAGCGAACCCTTTGCCAGTGGCAGTAAGGAGTTGTTAGGGTCACAGTAATGTAACTATGGATGTTCTCATTAACTATATAAATATCAAATTAGTTTTTTTAATCCTGCTAAGCTCTGGGCCTCAGTTATATACTTTCACAATGAGTTCCACAAGTTAATTATGTTATGTAAAAACAATTCTAAATGTGCTGCATTTCAATTTATTTGTACTTGTTTTATAAGAAAGATTAAATAGCAGTGCACAACTTACATTCTAGAGAAGGATGGATGAGAGGTTTGAGCGCAGGCTTAAGCTGTACGTGCCCTAGATTCAAGACCCTACTCTCTCATAAACTTCCTGTATGATTTTTCGGCAAGTTACTTAGCCTCTCTCTATCTTAGTTTCCGACCTGTAAAATGTGCCTAGACTTAAGGTGGCTGGCAGTCTAGGTACTTATCTAAGCCAAGAAACCAACAGACGTCACCTTACTCAACAGCAGCTTATGATGAATTTATCTTCTCTATGTTTTTTATTATACCTCTATCATGTTCCCTCTTATCTGGCAAGTCTGCAGATTTTGTCACTTCACTGCGTATACCCTTTTCCCAGATAATTTATAAATATATTAACACAGGTCCTGGTATGGAACCTCAGCGCACCCCACTGTTAAACTTTTGCCATGATGAAAATTTAGCATCAGTTTGTATTTCTACACTTTGCTTTCTGCCTGTTAGCCAGTTTCTAATCAATGACAGTACTTTACCGATCACTCCCTGACTATTTAGTATCGTTAACAGCCTCCAGGGTGGTGACTTTAGAAAAAGGTTTTTGAAAGTCCAAATAATTTATATTCTTTAGTTGGTACACTCAAAGTATTCTATATTGTAGAAAGATTTTATTTTATGGATACTGTGATGATTTGTCCCTCTCCTATCATGTTCATTTAGTTTTACAATTATATTTTAATTTTTATTTCTACTCAGTTGTTTAGCTTCTTTACAATGTCCTTATCCTCCTCAACTGAGCCATGCTCCTGCTAAAGTTAATAGAAAAATTGTTACAGAGAGGTCAGTGCTATGGGATCACGTCTTTGCTCCTTTCACTCCCTGGTATCATAGTGGTACCACACCTAGGTGATCAGATGTTCCTACTTCAGAGGGATAGTTCCAATATTTGTGGCTTTTTCTTCTATAGGTGCCTATTACCCCCCACCCCGTCCCAATTTTTCACACTTGCAGTCTGGTCACCCTAACCACAACATTCCTGTGTTTGATATGTATAATTTATTTGGAGAAGTCCAGCCTCCCTCCACACCAGTCAGTGGATTTGGTGTGGCATACATTGCTTCATGTAAAATGCTACAGTATATGCTACTTGGGTGTGCACTCTCCCATCACTGCTGGAGGCACTGTTCTTGCCCCACAAATGATGTCACTGAAAACTGTTGGTAGGATCCAATATTTCCAACACGGACAGTGGCTTAATGCTGTTTAGCTGTGAGATTCTGAGGACAATTTATTTCTAGAATTATTCTGAAACATCTACATGCTTTTGAAGAGACACAGTTGCTTATACTAGGCAATACAATTAAAATACACAGGATTTTGAAGTTCTTGAAAGGTTCACTCTATCATTTTACAGACTTGTTTGTCCAATCTATTATAAATGAAGAAATATAAAAATTTGTTTCCCACCTGCAGTATGCAAAACATGCCCTAAGCACTAGAACTTCAAGAGCCCATTGTGCTCCTAAATAAGAGTCCCCGAGACCATCCAAACTGGGTCACCCACAGATTTATTAAGCAGAGAAACATTCCAGAGATTTATTAGATTAGGAATACTTCCCCCCACCCCCCAAAAAAGCTACCACACAAAAATTCCATAGGACCAAATTATGGAGACATTTTTCTGGACAGGGACCTGAAATAGCTGGTTGGTTAGCAAAGCAAACAGCCGAAGCACATGAAAGGTATCATATGGTGGAAGATTAGATAAACTTCTCCAAAGTCTCTGTTACAGACGAGCCAACATTTTTGAGACACATTCAGGCTAAACGCATAATTTATCAGCCTATCAAGTTACCTCCTATCCCTGATTAACTTTTCTTTTTCTATGGCATTTAAGGTAAAGAAAATATTTAAATGTAAGACCAGTACATTTTGTGACAAATACATTACGATCCCAAAATTGTCATCCGAAACACTTGCTTCACCTGTTCATGAGGTGTACTCAGTTTATAATGCACTTGGCTGTCTGTAGGAAGCACCAAGTTTAAAGTTAGTACTACTTAATTGTTCCTCTCATGAATTTTAAATATCTGCCCCATTGTTTACATTGTAATTTAATATATTAGTTACCATAACACAATAATTATGATCAAGGAGGCACCTGATATGAAAACAGGGGGAAAAAAGTTTCACTCTAAGAAAATTATTATTCTTATATAGATTTGGATAACCAAAAGATGAATTCTTCATAAAAGCTCTAAATCAACATGTATGTAATTCACAATAAGGCATAAATTACTTTTTCTGAATTAGAAAGAAATCATTGAGAAATTAGTGTGCACCTTCTTTATATTAAATTAAAAATGTTAATGCAACAGACAAGTTGAAAAATGTAGTTTAATTTATTCCACACAACTCAAGCACATTACACATATACATTTTAAGGCAGAAAACCTAACACCATTTAAAATGCAATTGGACCAGGTTACAGTTGGTCTGTGAATCATCATGAGATTTGTGCTTGTAATATTTCAACTAAATGTTGAACTAATGTTTTGCATTTCACATGGGAGGAAGAACAACAGTTAAGGTTCAGCATTGAAGGAGACCTGTGTTCTACTTCATTACAGGTACAGATTTCTTGTGAGATTTTGGTAAGACACTTAAGGGCACATCCTGATCACACTGAAATCAAAGGGATTTTACACTTAGCCTTTGTCTACACTAGCAGTTTCATCAGCAAAACTTTTGTTGGTCTGGGGGTGGTGGTTGTTTTTTTCTCCACACACCACTGACAAACATGAGTTTCACCAACAAAAGCACTGATGTGGACAGAGCAACTCCCACTGACATAGCTATCACCGCTCGTTGGGGGTGGTTTAATTATGCCTGTGGGAGAGCTCTCTCCACCCATCATAGAGCTACTACACAGAAAACCTTACAGAGGCACACCTACAGCACTATAGCTGTGCCACTGTAAGGTCTGTAGTGTAGACGTAGCCTCTGGGTTTGATTCTGCAAGATGCTGAGCACCTCCTGAGCTGATGATTCTACTCCTAGGGAAGCGATGGAGGTTTCTCAGCACCACACAGATGGCACTCAAAATTTGCAGGATCAGGTATTTAATCTCTTTGCCTCAGTTTATTTGTAAGAAAACAGGGATAACATCCCATACTTCACAGAATATTGTGAAGTTAAATTAATTAAAGTTGTAAACTGTTTTGCGATAGCACATTTTGCCTAACCGCAATGTACAGTATATTTTATACTTTTAAATAGAAAGCTTTAAAGTTACATAAAAATGCATTTATGTTAAGGATTTGTGTTTCTAATCTCCCTCCCCCCCCGACTCAAGAGCCCAGATTTATACTTCTGACACAGCCCTGAAAGGCGAGTTGATGCATGAGACAGTCAAGTGAAGGCAAAGGAGAAAATGGTCAAAATATTTGACCAGAATTTAGCAGACATGGAAGGGCCCTGCTGTCTCCCCCTCCCCCAAGATGTCAGATTGAGTTTCTCTTCTACAGCACAAGAAAGCGAACGTGAGAAAAATGCAGGCCCTGTAGCTAAGCCGCAGGCACTGATTGTGCACCAGGCACTGCAGCCTGAGCACAAGGCACCTGTGAGCCACCCGCCTGCTCGGCCGCGCTCCCCCACCGGCCCGAGGCAACTCCGCGGAGCCCAGCGGGTGTGTAGGGTCAGCGAGGGGCGGGCGGGCCCCGCTTTCAGGGGCAGCCTGAACCAAGCCGCGGCCTCAGGCCGGAATAAGACGCAGCCGCTTCTGCTGCGTCCCCCTGGTTTCTTCCCTCCCCCGGGGGCCGGGGCGGTTCTCCTGCGCCGCCCCCGCCGCCGCTCAGCAGCAGGGCCCTGGCCCGGCCCCAGCGCAGCCAGGACAAGCGGACATCACCCCAGCATGCAGCGCAGCCCCGCAAAGCACTACAGCTCCCGGCATGCAGCGCTTCCGGCCGCGCTGCATGCTGGTCACTGTAGTCCGCCGGCTAGTAGACGCCTGTTCGACTCCGCCCCTGCTATGACGTAGAGAACAGAGGGAGAGAGTCCCGCCGCCGCTAATTCCACCGTTGCTATGACTACCAGGGAACCGGCAGAGCCATGTTGTATAACGATGTGATTATAGAGGTCTACAAATGGCGTCGGGGGGGGGGGGGGGCGCGGCGCTGGTGACCCGGATGTACATGTCGCCTCACAGGGCGGAGGAGGACGCAAAACGGGAGACCCCGCCCGGGGCACGTAGCCGGTCCCGTGGTCGGGCTGGGACGCGGAGCGATGGGGACCGCTCTGGACATCAAGATCAAACGGGCCAACAAGGTCTATCTCTGCGGGGTGAGTGCGGGGCCCCGCGCGCGGCGGCGGCGGCTCCTGAGGGGGCCGGTGTCAGTCTCGGTAACGGGCGCCCGAGGAGGCAGGTGACCTGCCCCGCGGGGGGGGGTCGCGGCCGCAGCCAGCGCTCCGGGGCCTCCAGCCTCTGCTCGAGCCCGGGGCCGGAATCAGGGCTCCTCACCCGGCCCGGCTGGGTCGGGGCCACCCGGGGCCCGTCCCCCCCCCCCCCCCCGGCTGGATTGAAGCCCGCGCTGAGCCCGCCCAGCTCCTCTCTCCCGGGCGGCCTGAGGGGCCGGGTTCCCGGGTCTGGGGCGCCTCGGCCCGCGCCGCCTGCCTGGCCCTCGCCGGTACCGTTGTGACTAGCACTGCACCCCCGTGGCTGCTCCGTGCGTCCCGCGGGCTGTCGGGCAAGTTGGGGATGACTGAGCACCTGCCTTCTGGTGGGGGTTTTCCTCCAGGGAAAGGGGATGGTTTTGCTCTCTTCTGATTTCTTAAATAACAGACTTCCATCCTTCTAGCCTACCCCAGTGTTTAGCTGTTGCAAAATGAGTAGGTGGCTATGTGGAAACCCTGCATTATACTGATCTTTGCAGAAAGATACCGCAATTGAAACCTTGCAATTTACATGGCACATTATGCCACTCAGACCCCAGATTTATACATTCAGTCGACCCCCTCCCAGAGTCCCCTCAGACTCACTGACCTACTGTCAATCAATCAGTGTTTATTTTTACAATAAATTATATTTATTTTTATGCAATCCCCAAACTTAATTTTTTTAATATACCAAGGACTTTTGAATTGGAAAACAAATAACAGCTTTGTTGAAGGTTTTCACAGAGAGCATGGAAATTAGATTTGGCTTTTGTTATGGGGTAGTGTATTTTTTGTGCAGGGACACTGCTGACTAATTTGGGTGAGGGTTCTCCACTCCAGCAACCATTGACCGCACTTGCCTTAGTCTCTGCAGCTACATTCAACAAAAATAGTTAAGCATGCTTACTTGATGTTTCATTGCTGATCACTTTTAGCTGAAGCAGTCAGTACTTGCATTTAAATCAAAACCAGAATTAAGAGAGACCACTCCAGTGGAGGAGACATTTCTCACCTTTCAGAATGATTGTTGCAGGCTGTCTGCAGACCCACAAATAAGTCACTCTTGTTTACACTTAGTTAATGTTTTCAAGGTTAGTCTAGAATTATACCTGTTCAAACAGAAGCTTAGGGTATTTCTACACTATGAAATTAGGTCGAATTTATAGAAGTTGGTTTTTTTAGAAATCGTTTTTATACAGTTGATTGTGTGTGTTCCCACACAAAATGCTCTAAGTGCATTAAGCCACAGTACCGAAGCTAGTGTCGACATCCGGAGCGTTGCACTGTGGGTAGCTATCCCATAGTTCCTGCAGTCTCTGCCGCCCATTGGAATTCTGTGTTGAGATCCCAATGCCTGATGGGGAAAAAACAGTGTCGCGGGTGGTTCTGGGTACATGTCATCAGACCCCCCCCCCCCTTTCCTCCATGAAAGCAACAGCGGACAATCGTTTCGCGCCTTTTTTCCTGGGTTACCTGTGCAGGTGCCATACCATGGCAAGAATGGAGCCCGCTCAGCTCACTGTCACCGTACGTCTCCTGGGTGCTGGCAGACATGGGACTGCATTGCTACACAGCATCAGCTCATTGCCTTTTGGCAGCAGACATGGCATTACGATTGGTAGCCATCGTCATCGTACTCCTGGGTGCGCTTTTAGCCGACCTCACTGAGGTCGGTCAGGGGCGCCTGGGCAGACATGGGAGTGACTCAGCCAGGTCATTCCCATCTTCTGGCGAGCACCCAGGAGATGACAATGTCTAGCAATCATAATGCACCGTCTGCTGCCGAGCTAAGATGTAAAAGATAGATGGAGTGGATCAAAACAAGAAATAGACCCGATTTGTTTTGTATTCATTTACTCCCCCCTCCCTCCGTGAAATCAACGGCCTGCTAAACCCAGGGTTTTGAGTTCAATCCTTGAGGGGGCCATTCTGTGTGACAGTTGTTTGTGTTTCTCCTTATGCAAAGCCACCCCCTTTGTTGATTTTAATTCCCTGTAAGCCATGTCATCAGTCGCCCCTCCCTCTGTCAGAGCAATGGCAGAAAATAGTCTCGCACCTTTTTTCAGCGCAGATATCATAACACTGGGAACATGGAGCCCGCTCAGATCACTGCAGCAATTATGAGCACTGTAAACGCCACGCGCATTATCCTGCAATATATGCAGAACCAGAACCTGCCAAAGCGAAACCAGGTGAGGAGGCGACAGCAGCGTGATGACGAGTGATGAGGACATAAACATGGATATAGACTTCTCACAAAGTATGGGCTCTGGCAATGTGCACATTATGGTTTTAATGGGGCAGGTTCATCTTGCGGAACGCCGATTCTGGGCCCGGGAAACAAGCACAGATTGGTGGGATCACATAGTGTTGCGAGTCTGGGACGATTCCCAGTGTCTGGGAAACTTTTGCATGCGTAACGGCACTTTAATGGAACGTTGTGACTTGCTTTCCCCTGCCCTGAAGCGCCAGAATACCAAGATGAGAGCAGCCCTCACAATTGAGAAGCGAGTGGCGATAGCCCTGTGGAAGCTTGCAATGACAGAAAACTACCGGTCAGTCGGGCATCAATTTGGAGTGGGCAAATCTACTGTGGGGGCTTCTGTGATCCAAGTAGCCAATGCAATCAAAGAGCTGCTGATACCAAGGGTAGTGACTCTGGGAAATGTGCAGGCGTAGTGGATGGCTTTGCTGCAATGGGATTCCCTAATTGTGGTGGGGCGATAGACGGAACCCATATCCCTATCTTGGCACCGGAGCACCAGGGCACCCAGTACATAAACCGAAAGGGGTACTTTTCAATGGTGCTACAAGCACTAGTGGATCACAAGGGACGTTTCACCAACATAAACGTGGGATGGCCGGGAAAGGTACATGGCGCTTGCATCTACAGGAACTCTGGTCTGTTTCAAAAGCTGCAGGAAGGGACTTTCTTCCCAGACCAGAAAATAACTGTTGGGGATGTTGAAATGCCTATAGTTATCCTTGGGGACCCAGCCTACCCCTTAAAGCCATGGTTCATGAAGCCGTACACAGGCAGCCTGGACAGTAATCAGGAGTTGTTCAACTATAGACTGAGCAAGTGCAGAATGGTGGTAGAATGTGCATTTGGACGTTTAAAAGCGCACTGGCATGGTTTACTGACTTGGATAGACCTCAGCAAAACCAGTATTCCCATTGTTAATACTGCTTGCTGTGCACTCCACAATATCTGTGAGAGTAAGGGGGAGACGTTTATGGCAGGGTGGGAGGTTGAGGCAAATTGCCTGGCTGCTGATTACACACAGCCAGACACCAGGGCGGTTCGAAGAGCACAGCAGGACGCGCTGTGCATCAGAGAAGCATTGAAAACCAGTTTCATGACTGGCCAGGCTACGGTGTGAAAGTTCCGTTTGTTTCTCCTTGATCAACGCCCCACCCTTGGTTCACTCTACTTCCCTGTAAGCTAGCCACCCTCCCCTCCCGCCTTCGATCACTGCTTTCAGAGGCAATAAAGTCATTGTTGGTTCACATTCATGCATTCTTTATTAATTCATCACACAAATAGGGGGATAACTGCCAAGGTAGCCCGGGAAGGGTGGGGGAGGAGGGAAGGACAAGGCTACACTGCACTTTAAAACTTAAAATCTTTAAAACTTATTGGAGGCCAGCCTTCTGTTCCTTGGGCAATCCTCTGGGATGGAGTGGCTGGGTGGCCGGAGGCCCCCCCACCGCATTCTTGGGCATCTGGGTGAGGAGGCAGTGGAACTTGGGGAGGGGGGCTGTTGGTTACACAGGGGCTGTAGCAGCGGTCTGTGCTCCTGCTGCCTTTCCTGCAGCTCAACCATACTCTGGAGCATATGAGTTTGATGCTCCAGCAGCCAGAGCATTGACTCCTGCCTTCTGTCAGCAAGCTCACGCCACCTACTCTCTTCAGCCTGCCACCTATCCCCACGTTCAAATTGTGCTTTCCTGCAGTCTGACACTGTCTGTCTCCACGAATTCTGCTGTGCTCTGTCAGTCTGGGAGGACAGCATGAGCTCAGAGAACATTTCATCCCGAGTGCGTTTTTTTTCACCTTCTAATCTTTGCTAGCCTCTGGGAAGGAGAAACATATGCAGCTGGTGGAGGAAAAAAACCCGGAGAGTGGTAGTTAAAAAGACACATTTTATAGAACAATGGGTACACTCAGGGTAAACCTTGCTGTTAACATTGCATAGCACATGTGCTTTCATTACAAGGTCACATTTTGATGGCTTCACCCCTCCCCACACTGTGTGGCTAACAGCGGAGAACATTTCTGTTCAGCCACAGGCAAACAGCCCAGCAGGAACGGGCACCTCTGAATGTCCACTTAATAAAACCACCGTATTTCAACCAGGTGACCATGAATGATATCGCTCTCCTGAGGATAACACAGAGAGATAAAGAACAGATGTAGTTTGAATGTCAGCAAACACCGGGACCATACGCTGCAATGCTTTGTTCTGCAATGATTCCCGACTATTTGCTGCTGGCCTGGCGTGGTAAAGTGTCCTACTATGGAGGATGGAATAAGGCTGCCCTCCCCAGAAACCTTTTGCAAAGGCTTTGGGAATACATCCAGGAGAGCTTTATGGAGATATCCCTGGAGGATTCCCGCTCCATCCCCAGACACATTAACAGACTTTTCCAGTAGCTGTACTGGTCGCGAATGCCAGGGCAAATTAATCATTAAACATGCTTGCTTTTAAACCATGTGTAATATTTACAAAGTTACACTCACCAGAGGTCCCTTCTCCGCCTGGCGGGTCCGGAAGGCAGCCTTGGGTGGATTCGGGGTTACTGGCTCCAGGTCCAGGGTGAGAAACAGATCCTGGCTGTTGGGGAAACTGGTTTCTCCACTTCCTTGCTGTGAGCTATCTTCAACCTCCTCCTTATCATTTTCCTCGTCTCCAAAACCTGCTTCCATGTTGTGTCCCACTCCATTGACAGAGTCAAAGCACAGGGTTGGGGTACGGGTGGCTGCACCCCCTAGAATGGCATGCAGCTCATCATAGAAGTGGCATGTTCGGGGCTCTGATCCAGAGCGGCCGTTTGCCTCTCTGGTTTTTTGGTAGGCTTGCGTGAGCTCCTTAATTTTCACGCGGCACTGCCGTGAGTCCCTATTATAGCCTCTGTCCTTCGTGCCCTTTGAGACTTTTTCAAATGTTTTGGCATTTCGTTTACTGGAATGGAGTTCACCTAGCATGGATTCGTCTCCCCATACAGTGATCAGATCCCGTACCTCCCGTTCGGTCCATGCTAGAGTTCTTTTGAGATTCTGGGACTCCATGGTCACCTCTGCTGATGAGTTCTGCATGGTCACCTGTGCTGATCAGCGTGCAACGCTGGCCAAACAGGCAATGAAATTCAAAAGTTCGCGGGCCCTTTCCTGTCTACCTGGCCAGTGCATCTGAGTTGAGAGCGCTGTCCAGAGAGGGCACAATGGAGCGCTCTGGGATAGCTCCCGGAGGCCAATACCGTCAAATTGCATCCACACTACCCCAAATTCGACCCGGCAAGGCTGATTTCAGCGCTAATCCCCTTGTTAGAGGTGAGTAAAGAAATCGATTTAAAGAGCCCTTTAAGTTGAAAAAAAGGGCTTCGTCATGTGGACAGGTCCAGGGTTAAATCGAGGTAACTCTTCTAAATTTGACCTAAAATCGTAGTGTAGACCAGGCCTCAGATTCTATAGCACAATGTTGTGGCTCTGTACATAGCCTCATAATCCCATTAATACATGGGATCCTGTCCATGCATAACTTTTTTCTAGACATTAATAACTTGGCTATTGAAATATATAACAAATATATTTCACTTTAGTCGATATTTCTAATCTTGTGACAAGTATCTTTAAATAATTGTGAATAAGAAGTTACAACATATTTGACCTTTGTGATGATTTTATCAGACTTTAGTCCAGGGAATGCTCTTAAAGCGAAGTTATAAATCCCCTGAACAATGTGGTGTGTAATGGAAGTGTACATAAGCCTTTAGGTATAGGGTGCAAACAACAACACTGTAATAATGATTTATTTCTATTTCTTATCCACTGATTGCTCCAGTCATGCTTTTTCTCTCTCATTAAATGGTTTTTATTCACTAACTCAAAGCTGTAATGCTTGTGTCCATCCTTATTCAGCTGCTCTACTTGGCTAACAAATTCAATTTCAGAGTGAACTGTTTGTTCAAAGTAGGGAGTTTCCCTCTAGCTTATAAAGAACAAATCAAGTGTAAGTGTGTGTGTGTGTGTGTGTGTGTGTGTGTATTTATTTTAAATTAAGAGTCTGGTTGTGTTTGTTGTATTCAACAATCTCTTTAAAATGGCAACATACATTTCCTTTTAAAGTTACCTTTAGTATACTGACTAGACAAGAGCTGAATCATCTGAGAACACAATGTTGAAAGAACTATTTAGTTTGCTGAGTGCTGTACTAGAAATACTGTCTGAATCTTTGATCAGGAATTGCTAGGAATAGTCAATAAGTTAAAAATAAATCTGTTTTTAATTAATCATGGGAGTTACTTGCACGGTGTAGGTTTTCTGTTCTTTTTTTAGAAAGTCACTTGTCACCACACGTTACACTGACATCAGCCAGTGGTAATAATGTCTTATTTATAGCACCTTTCATCCCAAAGAATCCCAAAACATGCTTTCACAAACAGTACTTGTATAGGAATCCCTTCACCTACAAATGCCCATGTTGCACCCAAGTGGTGCTGTCTAGTTATGTAACTGCAGGTGGCAATATTACACAATAGTTAAGGTGGGGAAAACAAATTACCAAATCCAATTGAAACGGCATTTGGATTTTAGACAGATATATTAATGCCTTAATTAACCATTATAGCTTGCTGCATATTTTTGTCACTAATATTGTAATTACATCTCTACCGTGATATAAAGCTGTCCTCGGGAGCCAAAAAATCTTACCGCGTTATAGGCGAACATTATATCGAACTTGCTTTGATCCGCCGGAATCTGCAGTCCCGCCCCCCCGGAGCACTGCTTTACTGCATTATATCCGAATTTGTGTTATATCGGGTCACGTTATATCGGGGTAGGTGTGTGTGTCTATATTATATATATTAACTGTTAAAATAACAAGGTTGCAACATCAAGCACTTCAAAGTTAGGAAATGACAGTATGAAGGTTCCTTGGACTTCCTAAACTGTGTACCTTTATGCATACCTATTATGATAGGCTTGCTCAGTATTGCATAGGAATTCTGTGGCAGAGCCACCAGTAGAACCTTGTTATTTTGTCTTGAATTCCAGTGTTTTCAATGCAAGCGAACATCTTTTCTCTTCTTGGAACTCTCTGCCTCAATCACAGTCCATCCTGTGCACTGAAAGAGGTAACGAGCAAAGTTTATATTGGAATAGGGTCATGCTGGAGGTGGAAAGGATTGGTAGAAGAATAGAATGCTTTGACTGTTTTGGATAAGGATGCCTTAAGTTAGAACAGCTCCAGAGATTTATACTGGGGGCATTACTGGATTTCAGAGCAATCTAGAATATGAGAAGCAAAAGGTAGCTTAAAGCTACCTTTCCCATCACCACCTTCCTCTGGCTGTGACTTCAGTGCTGTGCCGTCTGAGGTGCAGGACAAAATCTGGCCTTCGGAGTCTGTTCCCAACTCTGCCAAAAGCAACTTTGGCCTACCTCAGGATATGACTACGCCGCAGTAAAGGACCTGTGGCATGGCTGTGACTGGCCTGGGACAGCTGACTTGGGTTTGTGGAGCTCGGGCTGAAGGGCTATAAATTTGTAATGTAGACATTTGGGCTCTGAGACCCCCATGAGGAGGAGGGTCTCGGAGCTCAGGATGCAACCTGAACCCAAATGTCTACAATGCAGGTTTGTAGATCCACAGCCCAAGCCCTGTGAACCCAAGTCAAACAAACAAAAAAGAAGACTTTTAAAAACTATCTTAATTTTGCAAAATCTGTGTTGGTTTTTCATGGGAACAGCAAAAAGGTAGTTCCAACCTGAGCAGCACCCTGGTAAATATCAAGTTCCTGTGTAAAACTTTGAAAGCACTAGAGCTCCTAAAGGAAACTGTTGGAAAATATTTTTTTTAACGTTGGAAAAACTACTTATTTTTCCCTAACCTCATTATCAAACAAGCTTGAACTGTTTTTGCTGGAAAATGTCAGCCTGAAGCAGAGAACTGGCATGGAAAATGTCAGCCTAAATGGTTAAAATTATAAGTAACTGAAAATAAGGGATTATAGGTGAAAGTGTCAGGTAATCTCAACTGTAGACTTTGCCCCTGTTACACTAAGGCATTAGGCATTAGAGCATCTAAGTGTGAAAACTTAGGGTTTTTTTAACACTAATATGTACTAAATATAACAGTTTTCCTATAGGGTGTTCAGAAATAACATGTTACTGATCTTTTTGATTTGCTGTTTTATTTTGCTAGAGTGGGCTCTTCATTCTGAAGTTGGTTCCAGTGAACCAGTGTTGCTTGACATCCTACTTTCTTTTTGGAAAACCTAAAGTTCATTACTTAAATTTCCTTTTCTTGTATATTACTCTTGTTTCTGGAATCTTTTCATTGTATTTTTGGCAACACTGGGCATAACCATAAAAGATACCTTTCATGTTGAATTGAAAGGGAGTTACAGGTGCTTAGCACTGCCCTGGCTTTGGTCAAGTGTTGTGACATTCAATTTCTGCTCTCTCATACCTTAAAATTCATCTCAAACAAAGGGAACTCTTAAAATGATTGCAACAATTCCTACTCTGAGTATGTGGTCCTTTTTCATTAGCAGCTACCATGTATCAACTATGCAGTTCAAAAAGGAGGTCACAGCTATATTATTTATTTATATTACTTTAACACCTAGAATCCCCCATTGACGATCATTGTGCTAGACAAGTAACAAAAGAGAGAGTTCTCTGCCTCAGAAAGCTTACAGTGCAGGTATCAGATAGGCAGATGAAACCAGGGAGTTGAAATATTAAAAATGTTAGTTCCATTCTGGTTTGGGTTCATAGGTATTTCCTAAGTGTCCAGTTTGGTTCTGGTTCAGACACTAACTTAGAATGATGATTCAGTAACTAGTTTAGCCACTATTTGAACCTGTTCAGATACGTTTCTGGAGATTAATGTCACACATCCTTAAGCTTGCATTGTAACTCCTAACAAAAAAAACACCAATAAGTATTTCTTTATTTAACAAATATTTTTTCTATATAAAGTTATTTGCATGCACCAGAACTCTGTCCATCATATTTGACTGCTGAGGTGACAAAATGAATTTCAGCACAGAAAGTGCCCTTTCAGTGCTGACTTGCATAGCAGGAACAAGCACTCAGCAAGAAGTGTGAGTAGACAGAGGAGAGGGAGGTATGCCGCAATAATAAAACCCCCAAAGTGCGAGTGTTGGAGAGGAAAAAAATGAAAAGTTCTCTAAGTCTGAATCTAACAGTAGTAGCTCCAATAATGGGGTGTGTTTGGGGAAGTAAGAGTATGGCTAGGGATTTGTATGCTAATATAATTGTCTGCCTATTGTCCCAAGGTGTTGGGCTGGAATAACAAGCTCTTTAGGGCAGATGGAACAAGAAATCACTTTGCTAATTTATGGGGAAATCTCCTGGCAGGGAAAATACTGAGAAAGGGGGATGGACTAAGGAACAGGCAAGCAGCGCTGGCATCCTTAGTCAATAAAGGCCCTATAGATCCAAGGAGCGAGAGGCAGAAAGAATTTTCAGTCAGTCTTGTAGTGAGAAATAGTCCCAGAAAATCATGGACCTCTGAGAGCAGATTGTGAACTTCCCTGAGGCTACGGTGGGACCTTTTGGGGGAGCCCTTGAGCAGCCTCGTAATGAGAGTTGCTGGATAAGATGAAATATCTGATGTAGTGTTATGATGACTGGGTAGAGCCACAGCACTAGCGTGCAATGGAGATCCCATCCAAATGCAAACAGCTGCCAACTAAACCCACCAGCAGCAGCACACAGCTGTTTTCTGAGTGAGACACTCTGACCTCTGAGTCAAACTAATCTACTCTGTTAGATCAGTTTTTCTTCACTGCCCAATTATGCCAGCACTTGCTACTGTAGCTGCATTTCTTAATTCCTGCAGGTCCTCTTCTGGCTTCCTGTGCTTCAGCTTCTTGTGTTGCGATCCCTGAATTGCTACTGCAATTCTTTTCTCTAAACCTTTATTACATCAGACTCCCTGACCCAATTTCTGTTTAGTACTGACACTTCACCACTGATGAGGGAAAAGTACTGATGCCCTGGCAGCTACCAGCTGACCATTCTGTAACTCTGTTTCTTAACTGGTGTGAAGTACAATCATACAACTGAAACTCACATGCTCATCATTTTCCACTTTGAGTACTGTAACCTACTCTTCATCAGGCTCCCAGGACCCACATCAGCCCCCTGGAGTCCATTCAAAATACATCTGCTAAAACTTTGCCCACCATTCTGACCAGATCAATACTCTCCTGTCCTTGCATCTTTGAACCCTCCACTGACTTCACCATATTAAGTTCAGACATCTTGTGATTGTCTTCAATAGCCTGCCTAGCTTTGTCAATTTCAGTTTAGCCATCCTCTTTTTTTTTTATACACATGTTGCTACTCCCCCTTCTTCACTTCACTTCACCTCCACTCCACTTGAAACACCAGCTGTGAAGTCCTGTTTGTCCACTTCTTTTACAATAATAATTTCCCCCTGCTACTGTGTATTATTACCTTCCTTGAACAGGTCTGCAGAGGAATCCCCTGTGCTCATTTAAATCCCTTCTGAAGGACCACTTCTTCAACACCCACAAGAAGCTAGCTGACCAAGCCATCTGTTTACACATGTCATTTAGTTATAAGTAAATTGCTCATTTATGTGGAGGAAAGATATTGAAGACTAGGAGGGAGGGGCATACAGATAAGGGGAAGAAGAGAGGTTTGAATTCTGGAAGCAGATTGGGTGGGAGTGGAGTTGAAAAGCAAACATGTAAGTTAAGAGACTTTTGCCTGCCATCACCTTGATCACTTAACTTGTACTTTGTATCCCTTTCCCCTGCCTCCTCTCTTCATCAATATGTCTTTTCAGACTGTATGTTTTGTGAGGCAGGGACTGACTTTGCATTTGGAAATCACCTAACATACTTTGGGTGTCACTGCAGTCTGAATTCTAGCAAGAGAAGAAACTGATAAAATCAATATTTTTTGCTTGTCACTTTTTCCTTGTTAGGAAGTTCTTTCTGGAGTGGTGGTCATAACGAGTAAGGATGCAATCCAGCACCAGGGTGTCTCCTTAACGATGGAAGGATCAGTAAATCTGCAGCTCAGTGCCAAAAGTGTTGGTGTGTTTGAAGCTTTCTATAACTCTGTTAAGGTAAGAAATATGTAGATTAGTTTCTTTGGTACCAAAAGTTGTGTCTGGTGTCTAAACCAAATCTCTCCTTAGTAATTCTACTTCTTTATGATTGTGTATTACTTCAGTGTATGCAGGTGGTTTAATATTTTCCCAATCACTGCCATTATCTAGCATTACATTGTGAGCTTCAGATGCAGAAAAATGTGTTAAGACATACCCAGCCTAAGTAACCACAGAGTTAAAGAAACGTTGTCAAAATATTTACTGCTGTAATGTGCTGTGCTATTTGAATGTAGCTGTAACTGGTGTAAGAAGCATGGTCCTGCAAGGAGAAGATGAGTAAAACTGTTCTAGAACTGAATTCTTATAAAGTGAATGTGAAGGCTCCAAGCAAAGCTGCAACGAGAAGCCTGTTTTTAGTTATATAAAATCTCTTCCATATCTGAGCCCTAAGCAGCTTGATAAGTTTACTTTTGAGAGGAGGGGAGAAATACTGACTCTGAGGAGAAAGGCTGACGGAAGCTTTCTATGCTGCTTCATGTGTCAGCAGAGATGAACCAAAACCCCAGGTTTGAATAGTCCCAAACTTAGGGGATATCCATGTTTTCCCCCAACAAAAGATTTTCAAGCAACCAGAATAAGAATTTAAATTCCATTTCAGCTTTAGAAGTTTTTTAATTTCACATGTAAGTTCCTTGATTTAGACAAATGACCTTCAAACAGTAATTTGGGGGCCATCATCTTATCATTGGCATTGGGTATTGTAGCAATTTAAAACCAAAAATGGTTTGAAAAGAAAAATGAAAAATCACATATGGGAAAATAAGAGATTTATTTCAATGCTCTATTTGATATTAAACTAATTTCCCTGCTCTGGGAGTGCATGTATTTATTTTATTTTATTTTTGCTGTTCCTACTCTGTTGTCTTTTAATTGATGGAGGCATATTTCATGAGAATTTGCATGCATCCCCAGTCAAGTGCCAAACCATAGTTTGCCATTGTTCCAGCAACATTCTGATGCTAAATATATAGCTTGCCTTTGGGAGCCCTTCTTCCCTCCAAGAGCTAACAGCTCAACTGGCATATACACATACAGACACCTGCTGCTGCTGTTAAGGTGCGTGATTTCGATAATGGAACAAGAAATGTGCTGCTTTCAAAAGTATACTAGGTTCTACTCGTTAGCTTCTTAAATGTGCTTAGCCACCAGTCTGACACACATGCAAAAAAACTGTACAGACTGTCTTGGTAAGAAACATTAAATAAGACCACTTTTTGCCACAGTGTGGGTTTGTAGAGAATTGTTTGTATGGGACACAGACACGTGAAGTTTGAGATATTTGGAAAGGCTGATAGGGTTTCATGTGGCTCTGTTATTGGTCCGTTATTATGAAGCGGACTGCTTTATTATACATTTCTCAATGTTTCTCTTTACAGCCTATTCAAGTTATCAACAGTACCATAGAAATGGTAAAACCAGGAAAACTTCCCAGTGGCAAAACAGAAATTCCTTTTGAGTTTCCATTGCATATGAAGGGCAACAAAGTTCTATATGAGACATATCATGGTGTGTTTGTCAATATTCAGGTGAGACAGTTTTCTGTGTAGGGAAAAGGTTATGAACTTGCTCTGTCTCCAGGAACTATACTCTGAGAAATTTCTCTAATTGCACTATGGGAGGAAACTATCTGGTGGCACCATAACTGTATGTTGTCAATATTTTTGGTTTTTGTCAATTTTGTGCAGTTATTGCAATGCTCATGTATAGGTCCTTAAATTAAAATTCATGTTCTAGCTGTGGGGGATTTTTTTAAATTTACCAAAATGCTAGTAGGAAAAGATTATATATTGGTTCAAACATTTCCCAAACATCTGTCATCATGGTATTTGGGTGCACTTTACATGGCTTAAATTGAGTCAAAAGTTTCAGGATTCCGTTCAGCTCACAGCTGTTGAGATAGAACAAAAATTGTCCCATTAGCTAGTTCTCCAGGATTTAGTACCTCAGAGACAGTGGAAGACCTGTGTGAAGAGAAACACTTTTTAGATTTCTTTCCAAACATGGCATAACAGCCCTTTTAAGATCTCAAAACTTTATTAGGATATATACAGGCTTAAAAATTATACTTGCACTTTAAAAACAAAATATTTGGGATTTTTTTTTCCTGACTAGGAGTTTTGGCTTGTGTTCCTTGCAACAGGGGATATAAGTATCTTCAGATACAGCCTTGGAAATGTAAGAAAGAAGAACAAGCAAAGTTTTGGGTTTTTTGGTTTGTTTTTGTTTTTTGCTTGAAATAAGTGTGTCTTAAAAACAAAGAAGGAATCTATACTGTTCTTCACCCTTTCACATCTATATTTTGGGTTTTTTTTGAGTGCTGGGTGAGATACACTGAGGAGCATCTCCTCTGTCCCTAGCCCAGAACGCCATGTCCAGATCAGGGCCTTGACTTAAAGTGACCAAGCGCTTGCCTCATACATTTATTTGTTAGTTTGTTTAAAGGCGGAGACAGGTAAATTCTGAATTTAACTGTTTAAAGACTGATGAGAAGCTTATGGCATGGGCTTCTCTGCTTTGGAATGGCTGCCCTATCTTGTGAACTGAGGCAGGAAGAGCTTTCAGTTCCGTGCTCAGCCAGCAGGGAATGCAGTGGAGCAGCTACACCTGTGGCAGTTTCTCTTGTACATTTATAATATTTTCTAACTCTTATTATGTGATAACTTGTAGCTCCCATTTTATGCACCGTCTATAATGTTATGCCCCAAAAGAAAGTGTGCTTACAGTTAAATATCTTTCAGTGAAATTTTGTTAACATGACAAGCTACACAAGTGTTGCCAAAATATTTTTTAAAAATACCAAAACCGATTGACCCCTCAGATATCTGTTAGAGATAAGTACAAATTCACTCAGGACAGGGCTACACTCTGTATCCTATGCTCATATGTCATCAACATCCATTCCTGATTTGGTGGCAGCTTGCTACATAAAATGATGCAGTCTTTCTCCTTTCTTTCCCAGGGTCGGGCACAGTTTTTCCTAATTCCTTTTTTTGAAGAGATGTCTCTTATGAATCTTGGTAACTTGCAGAAATATCTTTCTGTCCCCTTTTATTTCAGACATTACATCTTATTGAGTAAACCTTACAAGAAGAGGAGGAGGAGAAGGGTGTATGCAGACTCTTACAGGAGGACTTAAAAATCCATCTGTTAATTGTAATCTATAATGGCTTTTATAGTGTAAGGAGTGGATGAATTACAGCGTCTTGAATATGCAACTACATGAATTTGGTTCATGAATAAGGGTTGCACCTCTGCTACCTTTAGTGCCAAATAAAACTATGGTCATGCAGTATCACAGCTGAGCTTTACACATACAAGCCACAAAATTGAAAACTGTGGTCCCTTAGAAGCCAAACCTCTTTGCTTGTGCATATTTCCTATGATTTTATGTAGCAACAGATTGTCTGCCTAAATGTGCATACAGTGTGGTAGGTAGTTATTGTGGGAAGTACTGCTTTGCATTTTGATTTTTGTGTTAAATGTTTTTTACCATACTGTTGCATTAATATTATGTAGGGGGAGTTTCTAACTGAAAAACTTTCCTCTGGGTAATGTGATGTAAGGAGATGTTTTGAAAATCTGTTCTTGAACATATATATTTTTGTACTAGTGGGAGACTCTCCCCCTCCCGAGAAATTTTATGTTTATCAGGGTAAACCTCAGAGGAATCCATTAAAACAAATTACCTTCAGAGAGATGCTTTGCACTAGAATCCCCCCACCCAGCCATTGCTGTGAGTATATAGTACAAAAGAAACTAATAACTATTACTTTTTATAACTGAGGTGAGAGACTTGCACAGAACACTCTTGATGAAAGTGTATTTTATCAACCTCTTAAGCTGTCAAAAGTAACTTCAAAAATATTCAGAGTATAATTATAAAATGCTGCATACACAGATATCATGTCCCAGATAAGACAGGTTTAATTCCAACCTATAAAGTACTGATGAGACGACAGCTAGAATACTGCATTCCATAATGGACATCTTGGTGCATTAAAAGATGGTTATGATTGTAAGAAAAACTAGAGAAAGGAACTGGCTTTGAGGTCAATTTTTAGGTGGTGGGGGAGATACCTTAGGCTCTCAATCCTGCAGCTGGATCCATGTGGGCAGAGTTCCATTGACTCCAAGGAACATCCATACAGGTGTAGTACCCACCCACATGAACTCACCTGTAGCTTGTGGGGTGTAAGTATCAAGGAAGGGGAGGCACTGTTTAGAGTTATCCAAAGAATACTCTTAAAGAGTAAAGAGATTTTTAATATCAGGGAATAACTTCCTAACAGTGATGTCTGCTAAAGTGTGAAGTAATCTCCTAAAGGAGGGAAGCACAATTGCTTGAATTATTGAATCACTTAAAACTAGACTGGGGGAAAAAAACACTAAAAAATATAGAAAGGGAACAATTCTGCTTTGGCAAGGGAATATTCTAGGAGTGACCAAGTCACATCTCTTTCATCTCTAATTTTTGGCCCAAATCCTGGTTTCAGTTAAGTTAATGGGCATATTGTCCACTGACTTCAGTGCGGGCAGTATCTGGCCTCCTATTTTAAACTTCTTCAGGCATGGCCCATATTTTCTTGACGGGTGGGAGTTGGTGTTGAGCACTGAGCATGCTTTTGATACTTAAATTATTTCTCACACCAGACTCTTCTGTTAATCCCAGGTGTCTGAAAGTGGAACCTTCCCAGTTCTTTTTCTGACTCTTTTTGCGCACATATTGATACAAGCTGAAAGGTCATTTGACTCAGCAGACTATTGTATCTCTTTTCCATCATGTTATTACTACTGTTATGATCATGCATATTATCAGGATTTTCCATCATAAGTATAATTGCTGTATCTATTCATTATGAATCCTGTAGATTCATGCAAATAGTAAAGCAGCTGCTTTAAGGTAGTATTCTGGTTTTTTGTAATTTATTTTTCTAACTTTCTGGCAGTAGGATACTAAATCTTTCATTAAGCATTTTAAATTCAAGAGTTACTTACCAGAAAAACCAGACAAGAGACTTTTATGTCATGAGACACCTATTTGTAAAAAGCCTTGGATGGAAATATAAGCGCCAGAATAAAACTCATTCTAGGCTGTCTTGTGCACGCACATGCATATTTTAGATATTTTCCCCTTTTGCAGAGCAAACTTAGTGTGATCTTGTACATCAGACTTTTCAACATAGCCAAGCAGTGATCATCCTTCCATCTTCTGCTTGAAATACCCTATCTGAAGAGCCATCACTCCATTTTCAATGCTAACCTTGCCAAAGGTTCATTATATTGAGAAAGCAGCCACAAAAGGAGTCTATTCTTTCTCCCAACGATAGAGACCTCTTTTCTCTCTGTACTTCGCAGAGCTGAGGATCTTATTCCCTTAAATTATTTAATTATCCTGTTACTGCTAGTGCTAAAGGAAAATACCTGATATTTTAAAAACCAATTAATGTATTTACAGATTGGCATTATGGATAAGCTATCAGTTTTTCTTCTTAAAAGAGGAGGAAGATTCCTTTTTCTACAGATTATCTAAATCAATTCTCTCATATTGAACTTCAGGCTCTCGTTTCCCTACATTTACTCTGAGCTTCTTCACAGTAGGTCCCTCTATGCTTCAAAAATAAAACGCATGTGTAATTGTTAGCCATGGCAATCATTGATGATATTACTTAAACTATGTGCCTTTGCATATGGCTAGTTTGTTTCTAAATTTTATATCCTGTTGACAGCCCTTATGGTGAAAGGCTCCCTTTTCTTAATGTTGTTTCCCTTACCTAGTCCTAGCCTTGGCTTTCTTTCTAATGTAACATCTGTTGTCTGCAAAAAACATGCCAAAACAAGTTGAGTTGCTTTCTGTAATCCAGATATTTTGTTTATAATTAGTACTTGTTGTCTAGTGAGGTATGATTTTATTGGTGTATATGTTACCTTTGGCCATTCTCCTATCACCTACCTAGTTGGTAGTAGGTGGGAGTAGCTACCATTACTCTGTATTCATTTTTCTTTTAAACAATAGAGTAAACAAAATAGATTGTAAGTTGTGCTGGGTAGGGAACATATTTTTCTATTACGTGATCAGCATTGAGAGCAATCAGGCCTGGTCCTGAGTGAGGTCTCTGAGCATTATTGCTGTACAGATATTCAATGATTACACTTTAAGGTTCAGTTTATAAAGAGCTGATAAATGATTAATAGATGTTATAGGGTGGTTAAATACATGAGTACTACATGATATAGATGGTTATAAGCAACCTGTTGGACTCTACAGCACTCTGTAGCCATTGATTAACAATTTATTAAAGAATATATGTTGCCTACTGACCTTTAATAAACTACTTATAAACGGAATGTTAATATAAATATCCAGTGAGACTTCATATTTCTAAAATGATTTCTCTCTAAGTCCATGCTGGAGATGGAAGAAAGCTTTGATAAGACTCTTATCTCGCAATCTTTCTCACAGTATACCCTTCGGTGTGATATGCGACGTTCTCTACTGGCCAAAGACCTGACTAAGACTTGTGAATTCATTGTCCACTCACCAGTAAGTTGGAATATAGAGATTTTTAACTCTGTCAACTAGCTGATGTTTTCATCTCTGCAGTTATGTTCTGTTAAGCAACGTTTGGTGCCCAGTCTTGTATGGTGATGTTCACAAGATGTAATGCTGTAACTTGTATGTGTCCTCCTATATTAACAAGGCATAAGACCTAAGGTGGAGGGAAGGTTGGTGCTGTGCTTTTTTATGTTTTGAAGTTAGCAGTATTCAGGCTTCAAGCATTTCTGTTACTATTTGAATTACTGTGGCACCTAGCAACCGAGATATGAACTAGGACCCTGTGCTATAATTTACGTAACCTTTCCACCTTAACTTCTTTTAAACATGCTCTTTTAACTGACACAAATATGTTTGAGATGATGAGCTTGCTATTTAAGAAAACCTCCTGTTTTCCCACTCAGTCCTCAGTCCCCCCTTCTCTCTGCCTGCTTGTTCCCTTCATGTCCTAGATACATACTGGTCTACTCAATATCTAGATACTATGGTGATGTGTGCTCCCATAAGTATCTTTTGGATGACCTGATCTCTCTCTCTCTCTCCACCCTTCATCCCCCCCACCCCCTTCACTCCTACCTTCCCTCCCCCAGGTGCTAAGCATCCAGAGCTCGCACTGGAGATTGATATCTTTGGGTGCTCAGCATCTGTGAAGGGAAGATATCAAGCCTCTTGTATTCAGATGCCTAAATTATTGATTTAGGTCCCTTACTCTAGGTGTGGAAATAGGACTGCATCTAGTTGGAGACAAGTTTACAGCCTCTTAGAATATGTCTACACTGCAATTAGACACCTGTGGCTGGTTTGTGTCAGCTGACTTGGGCTCAGGGTAAGGTGCTGTTTAATTGTAGTGTAGACGCTTGGGCTGGAGCCCAAACTCCGGGGGATCCCAGAGCCGAGTGTCTATACCTCAGTTAAACAGCCTCTTAGCCCACATCCCGCAAGCTCGAGTCAGCTGACTCTGGCCAGCCGTGGGTTTTTTAAATTGCAATGTAGACATATCTATAGGGACCACATAAAGCTGGTGTCCTAAACAAGTCGTTCTCATCAGGTTGTTCACAGGTAGTGGTGGGCTCAGAAATGACTATTGTAACTAATGCCTTGATTCTGCTATTAGTTTTGAGCAAGTGGACCCTTGCACTGGTGTGGAATTTATTGCAGAATCAAGGCCCACATTTTTAGCTGTATGGCATTAACTGCTTTTGCCTTTCATCATGAACATGTTCAGTAAAATGGGTGCAACTGTGATTTATATTGATTATAGATGTGTGCAGAGCACATGTATAAGCAATATAATCTGCGCAAACTTAACAAGCAAAATACATTTGCTTCCACCCAAAACTTGCTAGAATACACATGATGCTGAGCTCCTGTAAGGAGCTCTTTAAGAAGAGCACTAATATACTTAAAGATGTTTTGTTCCCCTCGTCATCGGTGATGAAAATTACTACAGTAGAACTTCAATAACGTATACAAAAATTGCTCATGTCAGCAAAGATTTAATAGCAAGACACTATAGAGATCTTGTTCCTACATTTTGTAAAATGAAAAATTGTACTATGCTACATTAACTAGTACATTATGAAGTAATATAAATAAGCCACAGTTGTCAAAATAATGAGCAGCTTATATATTACGCCATATCCTTGCTTTATTTCTTGTTCAGAATATAGCACTCATTAGTTCACAAAATTCAATAATTCTCCATGAGTCTCCCAGTCAGTGTGAATTAATGAGGTTCTACTGTACATATAATTCTCACTGTCAGTACACAATATTATTTCCCTTAACCTTCTTTCCTTTGCCAGAATTTGTCAACTGTATTTTCCCATAACTGAGAATATGTGTTTGTTTATGGCTGGCAGTTTCCCAGTTTTGCAGTTGTACACAAGAAACTACTATGGACACAAAGTAATGGAGAGTAAAACAACTGCAAAGTTCAAGTTGGGCCTTCTGATGATGATGATACAGCACTGTACCAACTCCTAACAGTGCACAGTGGGGACCCTCATCACTGATTGGCACACAAAAAATCCTTACACTTATTTTAAATGGAAGCTTTGCTGAAATGTGAATGGAGTGGAACAAAGATAAGGCACCTCATTGGGATGAGGGTGAAGAGAGACAGTTAACTGAAGATTAAAATGACAGTTACATTGTCCTTTCTGTGCAAAGTGCCAGACTGCCATTTCAGCAGCAGTTCAGGGCCTTTTAAGTCACTTTAAACTTACTTTCTATTGTAAAAGCTAAACTAGGAGGTTTTGAAATATTCCAAATATAGATTTGGTGGGTTTTTTTTAAAAAAAAGATAACATAGGTCCTCAGCTGGCAAAATTAGTGGAACAACACTGAATTACACCAGCTGAGTATCTGACCCAGTAAGTTGAGAGCAGCACTGGGCCATAACCTGCATCTGAAAGAGCTCTCGCTGGGTGGTGGTAGGGAGTTCAAATAGTGCAGGGAGGGCACCTCAGATAGAGAGGGTTAGAAAAACAATCAATATACTCCAAGATAATAGAGGAAGTGAATATATAATTTCTCCTACTATTTTCTCAAATCTGCTTACTGGGAGGGCTGAGTACTACTAGAAGGACACATTGCATCAGACCTCACAAAACTTAAAAAAAAAAAAAAAGCCAACACTGATATGTAAAATCAAGAGCCCTACTTCAACAGCATGGCAAGGTGTGCATTAGTAGTCTGTTGGTTTAGAGCACTTAATCTTGTGACTCGCTACATAACATGCCCAGGGCAGGCACCAGTAGCCTAGTAATGCACATCCTGTCATGCATTATTGCAGTAATGGCAAGGATAGTTCTGGATATCCAGGAATTAGAATGTCAAAATGTGGTTATTTTGTAACATCTGGTTACTTGTCTTTGGTCCATGTCATGATCATGTCCTGTTTTCTTGCAACATTTAATGGACTTTACATGAAATGGGTCAATTTTTTATTAAAAGAATTACACCTAGTTCTCTAAAGACTATATTTCAAAGCTAGACATTGTAAAATGATTAGGTCAGCTTCTAAACCAGTCTTGCAAGTAATGGGATATGGACGGGAATTCTTTTCATGATTTGATGTGTGTACATTAACATGTAAACTCTGTATACTGAGTATCCAATATCAATACTGAGTATCCAATTTCATTACATTATAGCCTCAGAAAGGGAAGTTGATGCCAAGCCCAGTGGACTTCACAATTACACCTGAAACCTTACAGAATGTTAAGGAGGTAAACATTTTATTTTTAAAAAATGCCTTAAGTGGTGTTGAGTGACTCTCTTCTCTCTAGTGTGAACTGGTGTGAGGAGTGAGATACGTGACTACTATTAGATTCTGCTCCACAGCTAGTCATAGTTCTTCCTTTCCTCTTGTCAGTTTTGATTCCTGACATGCTAAGCAACAGTTTAATGGACAGCAGTGCCACTTGTTCTTCTTCGAGTAATTGCTCATATGCATTCCAGTTAGGTGTGTGCGCGCCGCGTGCACGTTCGTCGGAAGATTTTTACCCTAGCAACACTCAGTGGGTCGGCTGGGCGCCCCCTGGAGTGGTGCCGCTATGGCGCAGGATATATACCCCTGCCGACCCATCCGCGCCTCAGTTCCTTCTTACCGCCTGTGTCGGTCGTTGGAACAGTGGAGCGTGGCTTAGCTGACCTCCACTTCCCTAGCTACTCGTAGTTCTCTCGTTAATTATAGTTCAGATTTATATAGTTGTAGTTAACTTTATTTGTTTGTAGTATAGTTAGTGTATTTAATTTACAGGGGCTCAGGAATTATCCCCGTACCCAGTGCCGGGTACGATGCCCGGTCCACAGGGTTTTACAATGCTCGGCCGGCCACAAACCGATGCCGACAAGAGATCCTCTCCTAAGTGCCTCGAGGAATCTCACCTAACAGATAAGTGCTGCATTTGTGAGGCCTTTAATCCGAGAACAAAGGGGAGCGGGACTTTCGTCTCAAGCAGCTCCTGAGGGAGGCAGCTCTTGCTCCTCCGCTCTCGGCACCGAGCGCTGGTTAGTCTTCAAGGAGCGCTCCCTCGGCACCGGATCGCCGGTACCGCCAAGGCCTCCCGGCACCGGCCGTCGCCGGCACCGACGTCCACTCGGCACGGATCCCTCTCCTGGAGGATGAAGAGGCACAGGACTCCTGCTGCGTCTGAGCCGCCTGCTCCGCAGCCCGAGTGCTTTGCTAAGTCGGATCGCCCGGCACGGATATCTGCCGTGGCACCGACAATATCCGCACCGTTAACTCCGGCCACGCAAGAGCCTTCGAGTCCGGTGCCGGAAAGCTCCCCGGTACGAGCCGTGGTTGAGCTCGCTATTAAGCTGCGTCAGAGCCGCCTGCTCCGCAGCCCAAGCGCTATACTAAGTCGGACCGCCCGGCACCGATACCTGCCGTGGCACCGACAACATCGGCACCGTCGCCTCCCGCCACGCAAGAGCTCTCGAGTCCGTTGCCGGAAAGCTCCCCAGTGCGAGCTGTGGTCGAGCTCACTATTCCCTCCACTCCGGAGACAGTTTCCACGGCGAGGGAGCTGATTGCAATGACAGCGTCTCCGCTGCCTCAACCCCCGGCACCGCCGGGGCGGCGCTTATAGTCGATCGGCAAGCCTGCCTTGATCAGACCACCCTCCGTCGGCACCGCAGAGCGGCACCGTTCACGATCGCGGTTCCAAGTGGTCGTTTTCTCCGGATGTTGTCCATTCCGTTTTCCGGAAGTGGGACTTTCCCCGCACAGCCCTCTTCGCTCTCGCGAGAACGAAAAGAGAGAGAAGTTCTCCTCATTCCAAGGCCTCTCCCCAGGCTCGATCTTGGAGTTTTTTCTGATGCCGTGGATGAGCCATCTGCTGTACGCTTTTCCACTGTTCCCGCTGGTTCACAGGGTCCTGCTAAAACTCCGCAGGGACAGAGCGCACCTGATCATGATCGCTCCAGCGTAACCCAGGCAGCACTGGTATACCACGTTGCTACACCTGTCGGTAGCCAACCCTATTCCCCTGCCTCTTTGCCCAGACCCCATGACGAGGGATCGCGGCAAGCTTCACCACCCTGACTTGTAATCCCTGCACCTTACAGTATGGCCGCTGCGTGGCTAAACCGATCCGAGTTACGTTGTTCTACCTCGGTTCTACAGGATTCTCCTGGGTGGTAGGAAATCTTCCACTCGGTTAACGTATCTGGCCAAGTGGAAGGGTTTCTCCTGCTGCTACGAAACGCGCAATGTTTCTCCCGCCGAGGTCCTGATCCATTCCATCTTGGACTACCTCTGATCTCTCAAACAGCAGCGCCGGGCGCGATCACCATTAAGGGTACACTTGGCAGCCATCTCTACCTTCCACCCAGCGGAGAGTGGCCGCTCCGTATTCTTACACCTTGTGGTTTCCAGGTTCCTCAAGGGCTTGGAGCGTTTATACCCCCCCAGTTGGCCCCGCCAAAACCTGGGTCTTCAACCTGGTTCTAACCAGTTTTATGACTGCCCTATTCGAGCCACTGACAACATGCTCGTTTGATATACCTGTCCTGGAAGACAGTTTTCCTTGTAGCCTTTCCGTCAGCCAGACGAGTGTCCGAGCTTCAGGCTCTCACAATGGACCCGCGATATACTGTGTTCTTCAAGGACAAGGGCAGTTGTTACCACGTCCGACCTTCCTCCCTAAGGTGGTGTCGGCCTCTCATATCAACCAGGATATCTTCCTTCCGGTCTTCTTTCCGAAGCCACACTCATCGCAAGGAGAGCATCAATTGCCCTCCCTAGACGTCCGTAGGGCGTCCGCAATCTATATCGAGCGGACAAAGCCCTTTCGTAACGCCCCCAAACCTTCGTCGTACCGGCATACCGGACGAAGGGCATACCTGTCTCCTCCTAGAAGATTTCATCTTCAATGACGTTGTGCATCTGCAGCTCATGTGTTTTGGCCCATGTTCCATAGAGCCACCTTACTGCACATTCCACCAGGGCTCAAGCTTCTCTGCTGCATTCCTGACTCACATACCCTTTCAGGGGATGTGTCGTGCAACTACCTGGTCCTCGGTCCTCACCTTTGCCTCATTGGTCCAAGAGTCCAGAGCTGATGAAGCCTTTGGCTCAGCAGTTTGCATTCTGCAACATCTCACTCCGACCCCACCGCCTACGTAAGGCTTGGGAATCACCTAACTGGAATGCATATGAGCAATCACTTGAAGAAGAAAAGACGGTTACTCACCGTTGTAACTGTTGTTCTTCGAGATGTGTTGCTCATATCCATTCCAGACCCGCCCTCCTTCCCCACTGTCGGAGTAGCGGGCAAGAAGGAACTGAGGGGCGGATGGGTCGGCAGGGGTATATATCCTGCGCCATAGCGGCGCCACTCCAGGGGGCGCCTAGCCGACCCACCGAGTGTTGCTAGGGTAAAAATCTTCCGACAAACGTGCATGCGGCGCGCACACACCTAACTGGAATGGATATGAGCAACACATTTCGAAGAACAACAGTTACAACGGTGAGTAACCGTCTTTTCTTTTGTGTTGATGCTGTGTTGTTAACAGAGTTTTCTTCAGTAATGGTTACAAGTTTTTTGTGTTTTTTTTTAATATTTCCCCTACTGGGAACCAACCAAGTCATTGGAATATGGCAGCCAAGAGCTCCCATTGACTTCAGATGAAGCTGTGAGTGCTCAGCGCTTCTGTAAATCAGACCCCAGCATCTCAAGCTGGGAACCAGAAAATGAGGAACACACAATCAATCACTTTTGTCTCAAATGACTTGCCCAGTATCACGTAGCTATATGGTGATAGAGGCGGGGATAGTAATCAGTTCTCAGGGCAGCATTCAACTGCCTTAACACTGAGACCCTCCTTTCTCTCCCTGCAATCCCCTGCCTCATTCACTAAAAACTTTCCAACTGCCACAAAAAATAAAGCAGGGGTGCTACAGGCAACAGCCTCCTTCACTCAAGATCCTGATTCATCCACAGTCCATCCTGTGCAGGGACCTAGTGGGGGGGGGGAAAAAAGTTACCATGTAATTAGAGACTATATCACAATGCATGCGCTCAAGGATGCTCCATTAACATTGCACAAGGAAGCTTGATTCTGGCATTTTCTAACTTTTGAGGGGCCTGACTTTGCAACCTTAATGTTCTTTTAATGTAAGGTTTTTATGTACTTCAGTAATTCTTATGCTGCTTCTTTCCACAAAGGGTGATTTTGCCTACTTGGCATTCTCTGTGCTCTTTATGATTAGCAATGTGACTTTTTTTCCCACCCTATATTTAGAGAGCCTCGCTCCCAAAATTTTTCATCAAAGGTCATCTCAACTCAACTAACTGCATCATTACACAACCGCTAACTGGGGAGTTGGTGGTGGAGAATGCAGAAGCTGCAGTCAAAAGTATTGAGCTACAGTTAGTACGTGTGGAAACTTGTGGTAGGTTGTTTCATGTAAATTTAAAATTTGAATATACCACACTGGTTATCTGAATATTTATATTCTAAATAGACATAGCATACTTGTCTAAAGCAGTAGAAATCATTGGCAAAAGTTACTTTTTGTATATTGAAAGTATCAATTTATAGAGTGTTCAGATGTAATTTTTAAACAGTCATAAAGTCAAAGCTCTAATGGGTAAAAGGGAGGTGGTGTGTTTTTTTTTTTGTTTGTTTTTTTTTTGCTAATGCCTCCAGCCTTTGAATTATGTTTGATAACTTTCTAGTAGAATTAGTGCTACTTTTTTTTCCCTTCACTCTAATACTTGTTTTCTCCAGGTTGTGCTGAAGGTTATGCTAGAGATGCTACAGAGATTCAGAATATTCAGATTGCTGATGGGGATGTCTGCAGAAGCTTGTCTATTCCAATATACATGGTATTCCCCAGGCTGTTTACCTGCCCTACATTGGAAACTACAAATTTCAAAGTTGGTAAGGACCCAGATATTTTTTGAAATATTGGTACCTTCAGAATCCATGTGAAACAAGCTGCTAGTTTCAGTTCGGTTTCTAGTGGGCAAGAGGCCACAATTCAAACTACCACCACTGGCACTAATGAGCAGCTTTGCAAGGGAGGCCAAGAATACTTTCTTATCAACAGAGGTGATTCCATACCAGGGTTGAAGTATATTACCAGAGCAATGTGGGGAAATCAGCACTACCATTCTTTGAACAGTACCTGTTGTGAATAAAGAAGACTCGGGCTCCAGGTCTGTCAGTCCACTAGTTTTAGGGAATACTAAATATACCAAGCAATTTGTCTCATTAAAAACCTCTATACCATTCCTTTAGCTATAACCGTCTCCATTCAAACTAAGTTCTCTGTCTAGCATATTCTGTCTTCTTACTCTTAGTAATTTCGTAAGTGGTCTAAACGAGAACTAAACTAGTTCTGACCAGGAAAATTCTCAGAGATAAGCAGTTTTAATGGCAAAAATCTGTTTCTGGTAGGGATTAAATGTGCTGAACACCCACAGCTCTCAAGAGCAGCAGGAAATTTGGAGGGTAAAATGCTGAAAAGTGATGCTTTCCTTCCATTATCCCTTTCTGCCATCACTGACACACCCGCCATTCTCCCAGTCACTCAGGCCTGGAAGTTGGGGGTTGTCTGTGACTCCATCTATTGACTCACAACCAAGCCATATCCAAATCTGTCGACTTCTTCCATAGTGTTGCCGAGATTGTTTCTTCATCAATGCACACCACAAAAACTCTTGTCTAGGCCCTTTTCTCCCCTCCTGAATATTACAATTTCCTCCCTCCTTCCTGACAATCTCATCAAACTTTCCACTTAAGGACATTCAAAATGTTTCTGCTAAAATCATCTTCATAATCCATAGTTCTAAGTAAGTTTCATTCTTTTGAATCTATCCCCTATATTGCTGCTTCTTTTCCACTACATAAAGCTTTTTGTGCTTGCGTTTAGGACCCTCCACAACTTAGCTCCTTCCTACTTTTTGTATCTTAGTATCATCCCCAATTACATCTCCTCTGCTTCACCAACTTTGATCATCCATTTTTGTGCTTCTTATATGTGCTCTTTTATATGTGCAATGCCCTCCTATGGATTTGTTTGGAGAACCACTACCCTAAACTCCTTAAAATTACTCCTCAAGATCTACTTCTTACTATAATGCTAACAGTAAATTACTAGCTAATATTGGCTAGACAGGTGGTTACCACTAATGCAGTTAGTCAAATATTTTATGGAGCTACATATATGTTGACACATAGGCTGGAGAAATTGCTCATTTTTTTAGTGCCCTGTTGTTTTCTACTGTGTTGAATCATCTAGCAACAGATAATCCTAGAACACTAAAAACAGCTGGAAAGATTTATCTAAGGTGAAAGCAGCTGAGAGCAGGAGCCACAGAATTATCATTGTTTCTACTGTACAATTTGAGTTAATACCAAAGCTCTCTTTTTCCCCTAGAGTTTGAAGTTAACGTTGTTGTCCTCCTGCATGATGATCACCTCATCACAGAAAATTTCCCACTGAAGCTCTGCAGAGTGTGAATATCCACAGGAGAATTGCTAATGGAGGAACAAGGAAATTCTTCAGCTACCAAATGGAAATTCAGTTCATATCTTCAAGCTTATTTTAATTGAAGGACTAAAACATTTGCTCATCCCACTATTGACTTCTGTGTTGGAAGGGAGTGCAGTTCTCTGTAACTCTTACCAAACACTTTGTCTATCTTCTGATATTATTAATGAATGTGCTTTTCTGTTGAGATTCCTGCAAGGTAGCTCTTTGAATTCAACAGCCATGCCTCCCTTTCTCTCTTCTTTTTTTTTTTTTTTCCTTCTTCTTAACCCTTAAGGGATGTTTTTTGCACATTCCTATGATGCACAACACACAGTAAGTTTTTATGATTAATTCATAATTTAACACTTGTGCCAACTCTTTAAATGTTTCCTTTATAAGAATCCTTGTATCTAAGCAGCTAACAGGCCCTGCTATGTATTGGTCCTTGAAGGAGAGACTGTGAAATTAGATGTTTCCTAAGCCACCTCATCATATGGATGCTGAGAGACCTAATGTTCAGGAAATGTTTTGAGACATTTGAATGGTGCTACAGAATTGCAACACAGTGTTACTGGAGCAGCATCACACAAAGAATATGAAATGAAAGGAAACTAGGTATGTTTCAGTTAGATTGGGAAGTGAATCCATTAATCAGGGAACAACCTCAGAGCTAAATCTTTTTATCGTAACACAGTTGATACGACTATCACGTTCTAGTTAGCTTGGTCAGTTACTTGCATAAGTTCGACTGCTTTGAGAGGACCAAACTGTCAGAAGAGGTTCTAACTTGTAGTTGTGCCAGACCTCCTGCTCTTGATTAGCCAGTCCGCGTTAATTTCTTTTCCACCTACTACTGAGTTCTTAACCTACAATCTAGTTGTGGTGTGAAAATGTGGGTCCTTGCCTTTGTTGCCACAAGAGCAAAGTATCAGATGAAGGCTGCTGTCAGCATGCTTGGCTGCTACATTGTAGACTAGCTCTTCCTTTGCCCGTCTTTAGTGCAAGGTAGAATACTTTACTGAAGACTGCATAAACATATGTATGTTTTGACCGCCCCAGTTAACCTTTTGCCTGCAATATGGTATTATATGGGTAATTATCTGAGCCAGTTACTAGCTGCTTCCTCTTTCATTGGACGGTTTAGTTGACATTTGCTGAATATGTCAAGATGTAACTATGTTAGGGGGCATGGGGAAGGGGAAATGTGCCATGCAGAAATGAATGATTATTATTATTATTTTTTACTATTTGCTGATAAAAGCCTTCCATTGCTGCCTTTTTTTTTTTTAGTTAGCACATCTTTATTGGGTAGACATGCTTAAACTGCCACAGCAGGAACTAAACCAGGAGACTGTCTTGTTTTGGGGAGGTGGTGTAGGGTGAAAGAATTGTGTTTTTGATAATGTAAGAAAAATGTATGTATAAAGGCAAAGTGTGCTTTTTCTGAATGTACTTTTGCAAATGAAACCATCCGGGGTGGGGGAAGGAGGAAAAGGCACTGCAAAACAAAATGAGCAGGTGCCTAAAACATTAATTCAATCTTGAAGTGAAGACACTTGACAAAACATCTGATTCTAGCTTTACCCCTCCCTTCATCCAACAGAAAAATACAAAATTTTCCAGCTGGCTATTCAGGCCTCTGGTCTGGCTAATGGCAAAATCCTTATTCAGCAATTTTCATATTTTAAGGAATAAAAACTTGAAGTTCTAAAAATCTAGTTTAACAATTTGCAGTATCAGTACAGCATGTTGGCATTAAGTAATTACAAAATCCTCTCCTCAGCCACTGCAAAAACAGTGTTTGCAAGTGATCTGGAAATATTATCACAGGATCATTTGGTGGGGAAATGAAGTCTGTGACTTTCAAACAGGCAGGATGATACTAGACTGCCAGCTATTGGCCAGTACCAAAATGGCCATGTGAATTTACAGATTTTTAGGGATCTTTTGTAAGCATGTAATGAACATCTAATGGAAACAATGTATAAATAACGCTGCTATGAATCCTGCATTTAGTTTAGAGAGTACTGGCATTGTATCCTTGCATTGTCACAGCAGGAACAGTTGACCGACACCCTCCAGCACAGAACTACGCCAACCTAGATCATCCTATTGAAGTGCTTGTTCAGATGTGACACCTACTGGAGTGTGTGAGACAAACTATGGAGATTATTCTGGATCTGCTGGAGAGGAGAGCATGTTAAAGCTCCCAGCTAATCTTGCTACATGGATGACACCCTTTCAGCTAGTAATATCAATGTAACGGAAGGAACACAATTTATTTTCCTTAGGGAAGAGAGAGCACATGAGTCCTCCCCTTCCATTTACTAAGCCATTTAGCTGAAAAGATGCGGGGAGGGGAGATTGCCCTCCAAAAACTAAGCTATGATTAGCAGGAAGTCACGTATATAACCTTCCTTGTGCTTCACTGTGCATCTGTTTCTTTATTGTTCAGGTATGAAAGACTCTAGCTTGGTTCTTTGAACGCAGTGGTCCAGTTATTTTGTACTGTTTACAGCGTAAACAATAGATTTTTGCCCTCATGTTGAGAGTGGGGAGATGGTAATTAGTGGGCCCCAGAATCTTAAATTACCAGGGTTTTTTAAGGCATTGTTTTTCTGCTCTGCAGAATTAGGGATTGGTGGAAGCCCAAAGACTCTCATCTGAACTCTATTTACATTTTTCATAGACTCTTTTCACCACTACAGAGGGGTTTGGGGCTTTTTGACAGACTAATCTTTACCATGAATTGAAGTTGATGACTCTGCTCATCTATACTCAAATGTTAGCAGAGCTGGTCAAATTCCAAGGCACAACTTAAAATGTGTCCTGCTTTGACAGTTTCTTTACTTCTAGCAGCATTAAAACTGGAAAGTAAGAAGCATCCAAAAAAGGCTGTGACTTCTTGACTTTTTCCTCAGCCCTCAATCTTCTATTAATTCAAAGCCCTTCAGCAGTATCCCATAGGTCAAATCTGAAAGTCCCCAAAACTGTCTGATCTTACTGAAACAACTGTGATCTAGCGCTTAAGCCACAACCATTAATATTGAATAGCTTTAAACAAATCTCTTTATTTCACACCATTAGGAGAATATCATTAAATCACAATCTAACTTGTTTTATTATCCTTTTCTAAACTTTGTTGAACATAACCAGTTTTCTAGACTATGGCCCTTCATATTAGTTCATGACCATAAGTCTGCATCCATGAAGTTTTGTTCTGCTCATTTCAGGAGAGGTAGCTATTGCTTGCAGTGAACTAATTTTTTTGTTTAACCTATCTGAATTCTGAAGCAGTTTGGACTTTTAAAGTGAGCTACTGATGGTAATCATTCAAACTTCCCCTTTAAAGCTGGAAATTATATGTGAAGTAGCGTTTGCCCTTTCAAGTTGTGGACTGGTCTACATCTGCATAGCTATTGTGAAAAAACCACACCCCAGAGTGATGTATTTAAGCTGACTTAACTGCAGGTGTAGACAGCATTAGGTCGATGGAAGAGTTCTCCCATCAGCCTACCTACTGCCTCTCTGGGAGGTGGATTTCCTACGCCGACAGCAGAACACTTCCTGTCAGCATAGGGAGCATCTTCAGTGAAGTGCTATAGTAGTGCAGCTGCACCGCTGCAGTGTTTCAAGTGTGGGCAAGCCCTCAGGTAGGGGGATTACCTACGCTGCCAGGAAAACCCCTGCCTGTCAGCATAGGCAGTGTCTACACTGAAGAGCTACTGGGGCGCAGGTGTGCTGCTGTAGCATTTTGAGGATAGATGAGCCCTGTGTAGCTAGGTCTGTCACACTTTTCTAAAAGCAAGGAAATCTCTAACTGAACTAGTTAGAAAGCTCATACTTAAAACTAAAGTGGATGAGATCTGTAATCAGCAATCCACCCTTAAAAATACTTTGGACTGTAGCAAGGGAGAGGGGCTGTAGTAAATGTTTAGTGCAAATACCCAGCTAGCTCTTCGATGCTTGTTTTGCAGTTTCCAAATAGAAGACCATCTTATCTAGCTGACTTCAAGTAAGTGAGATTCAGGACCTAGCATTGAGCAGTTTTCAAAGTTTTTTGGTTTTTTAGTTCTGGAATGCTAGAATACACTTCTGCACCAAGAGGTGAAGTCTTCTGCAGCAAAACTGCAGAACGCACAGAGTCCTTGCTGTAGTGAAGTCTTAGGGCAGGTCTACACTAAGGGCGGGGGTCGAACTAGGGTACGCAAGTTCAGCTACGTGAATAGCATAGCTGAACTCGAAGTACCCTAGTTCGAACTACTTACCCGTCCAGACGCCGCGGGATCGAAGTCCGCGGCTCCAAGGTCGACTCCGCCACCGCCGTTTGCAGTGGTGGAGTACCGGAGTCGACCGGAGCGTGCGGGGAGTTCGAACTATCGCGTCTAGATTAGATGCGATAGTTCGAACTCCGAGAAGTCGAACTCACCGTGTCGACCCGGCAGGTAAGTGTAGACTAGCCCTCAGATACTATTGTGACAAGTGCTTTTTAAAAATGTGTATGAATGAATGCATTTGTCTTAGTCACTGAAGGACCTGTACTGCTGGCCATGCCCAAATGCAAAACCAGTAGCTCACAGATTCATATCAGGCATCACTGGGGGGGAAACATGGCCTATTCTAAAGTTGTATATATTGAAAGTAGGGTAGGTGCTGATTGTGCAGGGGCTCTTAAGGTGAAGAGCTGCCATGTTCTTCTACACCCTGTAACCCACAACAATGGAGAGGAGTTGGAAACACACTGTCATCACCAATTACTGCTTCAATTACTACTGGTCCCTCCACCCATCCAGACACCTCCCCTCCCAATAATACTAATGAGCACTCATCTCTGTCTCCAACTGCTTTTTTCTCTTTTTTCCTTTCTGATGCTGGCTGAGTCTGAGCTGGGATGGGGGCAGCTGGGAGTCTCATTCCCAGCCTCTAGGCCAGGGGTGCAGCAGGAAGCTTCTTACACGCAAGGGTGTGGTGCTGGGGAGCAGGGCTGATCGCTCTTGACCCTTTAAGGAGGCATTGGGAGAGTGGGGAAATGGGAAAAAAGGAGCTTTGCCCGCTCCACATGCTGAGGAAGGAAGGAAGGAAGCCTCATAGCAAGAGTAGCAGCTTGGATTGGCTGCACAGACTGGTGGGTTTTCCTTCTAAACCTGGAGGAGAACCTGAAAGCTCACAGTATTGGGGCATCCCCCCCCCGCCCCCCCGAATATTTGCATACACAAAAACCTAGCATTGCTTTCCCATCCCACATTGTCAGGATCTTCCTCTTTTCAGGCCTGTCTGGAGGTAGCAGGAGTTCTTCATTTCTAGCAGGGGGCCTGATCTTCACCCCTCGAGCCGGGGCACAGGAGGAGCCAGAAGAAAGCAACTGCATGGGGCTGAGCAGTGGCTGTGGCAAGTACTGGCTGTCTGGGCAAGCATCTGGTTGATTGGCCCTGGGGTTGGGGCGAGACTAGAGAAGCACAGCCAGTGAGTTGGGTGTTGTCACACTAGGGATTTATACCATATCAACCTATAGATTTGGCAGGGCTGAGACTGACACAACTGGATTACTTAACAGTGGACTTTTAAGGTAAAGAGTTAAATCTGATATTGCTTTGGGGTGGGCGCTGCAGCTAAGGCAGTTGCTCAGTGAGGGTGTGGCCACTTTTACAGGTTTCACTGGGTATTGTAGCGTTCAAGCATGCTTTCCAAAACTGCTCTGAACACCGACCCCACTTTTAGCTACCACTGTACTTCACCATCCTGGCTGTGGTGCTCTGAGGAGGCCTACTGAAGCGGAGGAGTGGAGGGAGTTCTACAGGAAGAGCAGCACTCACTCCAGAGCAAGGTGTGAAGAGATCTCAACACTGAATATGGACAGTCATAATGAGCGGAATTTTTTTAATTGAAGTCTGCCCTGCATTTGACAGTGTGAAAACACAACAAATACTACTCCTGGGGGAGCTCATGTGCCATGCAGAATTTTTCCCTCAGAAAATACATCCTGCTAGAAGATGCTGCAGTTACTCTTTTTGCCCAGCAGGGGCTGCTGTGGCACCAGAACAGAGAGCAGCTGCAGCTAGAGAAGAGAAAGATGCTACCTTCCCCACAGTGCTCGGCCTATGGGGCTGGCCAGGTCAGTGCATTGAGTTATGAGGGGATGGGTCACAGACTGGGGTTCAGAAGGGCTAGTGGGAGGGACAGACTGGGTAGAGGCTGAATGGAGGTGGGGGTGCAGGAACACAGGGATAGTGGGGTGGCTGAGTAGGGGCACAGGAACGAGCCGGGGGTGTAAGACCACATGGGGGGAGGGGGTTGGCTGAATGGTGGTGAGGGGCCACATAGGGACAGGGGAGGAGGTGGCTGAGTGAAGGTGCCAAGACACGTGGGGGGAGGGAGATGCAAGGATGCATAGGGATGGGGGGAGGATGGGTGGCTGAGTGGGGGTGCATGGACACATTGTGTGGGGCGGGGGAGATGTACCTGACTGAATGAGAGAGGCTAAGGGTGAGCTAGGATTTGCAGAGTGGAGGCACCTTAACAATCCCTTCCTACCCCAAAAAAGCCTAATACCGTACTTCTCCCACCCACACCCAACAACTCTCCATGTTCAGACCCAGGCTCCTTCCCAGCAATTACTTCCCTCTCCCTCAGCTCCTCCATTATCCCTTACTCCTCCAAGACTTTGCACTGTTTCTGAGGGGTGTGGGAAATGTGTTTCTGTATTGTTTAAATGAATTACTACTCAGAGTTCTGCATTAATATGCCTAAGTAAGGAATCTATTTGTCAGAAAACATTTCCTGAATCTTTTGTTGTTGTCCGTGTTACAGACATACTTGTTGAGAGGTATTTTGAAATAAATTACCAAAGTAATTGAAACTGGCGTGCTTATATTGTGTTATTTTGACAAATAAAATATGTAATATTGCAAAATTTTAAAACACTGTGCACAGAATTTTTAATGTTTTGGTGCAGAATTCCTCCAGGAGTAAAATAAGGTACAGTAATCACAGAGCAGCATAATTTCTCCCGCTAAATTAAAGCATGTTATTCCAAGATAAAACTGTAGTGGGAATCTAGAATTGATCTAAAGTTATCCTAACAAAACTGTGGAAACTACATCACCGAAATGACACAGTGTTATAAATTCTTACATAATGCTCCTTGCAAAAGCAGCAGCCATCAGACAGACATGTTTGTTCCATTATGTCAATGCATGCATCATTTGGATTTCAAAGATGATGTTGGCCTTAATCGTAAAGTTGCTAACTCTTTAGCTAACAAAGAGAATCAGGTAAAGAACCAAAGTAAATACAATTAATTGGTTTTGATTTATATCTGATATGAACAAAGTTTGCTTAAAATTGACATACAAAAACCTTTGAATGGGAAATTTTTAAAATCAAAGAAATTTTAAAGAGAACCCCACACAATTTGATAGTTTTAGAAATATCTACTGTTCTCATGTTGTTCAGTTGCAGCCACCAGGGTGGATTGCTTTAAATCTGAGCAATTTTAATCACAGATTTTAATGATGATTTAAATCAGCAAACAAGAAATCTTGATTTAACTCATAATTTTTAATCTTTTGCATTTGTACTTTATTTTCCTAAAGAGAGCTTGATTCTCATTGATTCATAACCATTATAACATGTTTATTTGCAACTAAATATAGCCTTTACACCAAATTTGATTTTTATTTTCTAACCAGGAGACTGATATCTATACTTGTTTATTTAAGCAATTATGTAGATTCTGTAAAAGCAGCAAAGAATCCTGTGGCACTTTATAGACTAACAGACGTTTTGCAGCATGAGCTTTCCACATGGACTCCTCCTGAGGGTCTAAATGACAGTCTGGACCTATACATTGAATGCTTCCGCTGACGTGCACAGGCAGAAATTGTGGAAAAACAACATCGCTTGCCTCATAACCTAAATCGTGCAGAACGCAATGCCATCCACAGCCTCAGAAACCACCCTGACATTATAATCAAAGAGGCTGATAAAGGAGGTGCTGTTGTCATCATGAAAAGGTCTGACTACCAAAAGGAGGCCGCCAGACAACTCTCCAATACCAAATTCTACAGGCCACTTCCCTCAGATCTCACTGAGGAATACACTAAGAAACTGCACCATCTACTCAGGATACTCCCTACAATAACACAGGAACAAATCAACATACCCTTAGAGCCCCGACCAGGGTTATTCTATCTACTACCCAAGATCCATAAACCCGGAAGTCCTGGACGCCCCATCATCTCGGGCATTGGCACTCTCACCAAAGGACTGTCTGGATATGTGAACTCTCTGCTCAGACCCTATGCCACCAGCACTCCCAGCTATCTCCGTGACACCACTGATTTCCTGAGGAAACTACAATGCATTGGTGACCTTCCAGAAAACACCATCCTAGCCACCATGGATGTGGAGGCTCTCTACACAAACATCCCACACACAGATGGAATACAAGCTGTCAGGAACAGTATCCCTGATGATGCCACAGCACAACTGGTTGCTGAGCTCTGTGCCTTTATCCTCACACACAACTATTTCAAATTTGATGACAATATATATCTCCAGATCAGTGGCACCGCTATGGGCACCCGCATGGCCCCACAATATGCCAATATTTTTATGGCCGACCTGGAACAATGCTTCCTCAGCTCCCGTCCACTCACGCCCCTTCTCTACCTACGCTACATTGATGACATCTTCATCATCTGGACCCATGGGAAGGAGATTCTGGAAAAATTCCACCACGATTTCAACAGCTTCCACCCCACCATCAACCTCAGCCTGGACCAATCTACACAGGAGGTCCACTTCCTAGACACCACGGTGCAAATAAGTGATGGTCACATTAACACCACCCTATACCGAAAACCTACCAACCGCTATGCCTACCTTCATGCCTCCAGCTTCCATCCCGGGCACACCACAAGATCCATTGTATACAGCCAAGCACTGAGGTACAACTGCATCTGCTCTAACCCCTCAGACAGAGACCAACATCTACAAAATCTCCACCAAGCATTCTCAAAACTACAGTACCCGCATGAGGAAATAAGGAAACAGATCAACAGAGCCAGACGTGTACCCAGAAGCCTTCTACTGCAAGACAAACCCAAGAAAGAAACCAACAGGACTCCACTGGCCATCACATACAGTCCCCAGCTAAAACCCCTCCAACGCATCATCAGGGATCTACAACCCATCCTGGACAATGATCCCACACTTTCACAGGCCTTGGGTGGCAGGCCAGTCCTCGCCCACAGACAACCTGCCAACTTGAAGCATATTCTCACCAGTAACTGCATACTGCACCATAGTAACTCTAGCTCAGGAACCAATCCATGCAACAAACCTTGATGCCAACTCTGCCCACATATTTACACCAGCGACACCATCACAGGACCTAACCAGATCAGCCACACCATCACCGGTTCATTCACCTGCACGTCCACCAATGTAATATACGCCATCATATGCCAGCAATGCCCCTCTGCTATGTACATCGGCCAAACTGGACAGTCTTTACAGAAAAGGATAAATGGACACAAGTCAGATATTAGGAATGGCAATATACAAAAACCCGTAGGAGAACACTTCAACCTCCCTGGCCACACAATAGCAGATCTTAAGGTGGCCATCCTGCAGCAAAAAAACTTCAGGACCAGACTTCAAAGAGAAACTGCTGAGCTTCAGTTCATCTGCAAATTTGACACCATCAGCTCAGGATTAAACAAAGACTGTGAATGGCTTGCCAACTACAGAACCAGTTTCTCCTCCCTTGGTTTTCACACCTCAACTGCTAGAACAGGGCCTCATCCTCCCTGATTGAACTAACATCGTTATCTCTAGCTTGCTTCTTGCTTGCATATATATACCTGCCCCTGGAAATTTCCACTACTTGCATCCAACGAAGTGGGTATTCACCCACGTAAGCTCATGCTGCAAAACGTCTGTTAGTCTATAAAGTGCCACAGGATTTTTTGCCGCTTTTACAGATCCAGACTAACACGGCTACCCCTCTGATACTATGTAGATTCTGACATTTATTCAGATTCTTTATCTTGTTAGAAAATGGTGAATGATGGATTTCTTATTTACTCAATGATTAATTTTTTGACTTGTGTTTTGTGTCACTCTATTTAGATAGAAATTAAAATTCAATTAAAAATGCACAAACCAGCATTTTGATTTTTTTATTCTTAGTTTGATAAAACTACCTTAAATGTCCTGAATATGTAAGCAAATTATCCAAATAGTTTGCATTTAAAACTAAATGATTTATTAAAGAAAGGAAGTATTATCTGTATTTAGTGAACTGAATTGATGGCCACCATGACATCTAGAATCTTGAACTAGTAGAGTTCATCCTCTCATACCTCATTTTTATTCATAGATTGGTAGAGGAAAACAAGCTCCCCTGGTTTTCCAGCTCCCAATTGGTTTAACTTTGAATTAACTGTTGAATAAACTTAAATGATAAAAAATATTCTCTCTGCACCTGCAGAAGAGGCTATTGCTGTCAAAAGCTGATTTAGCATTGCAACAAACCATGGTTTCAGGTGCCTAGCCACTGGCTTCTACCAGTTCAGTACTTTTGACTTTCTTTAAAACTTTTATAAGCAAAGATATACTGCTTAATATTGTTTTAAAATAATTTAAATGACTTTAGTAGTTTCTAGTAAATCTAAGCATTAACTTAGGTTGTCAATTTCAAATTTTACTTTTAAATAATTTTGGTACTTTTTGAAAGTAAACCTAGATTTAATTTAAATCCAGAAAATCTGATTTTTTTTTTTAAAAATGTTTTTAATCATATATATTTATCCACTCTACTGGCAACTATACCTAGGAGTATCACTGGGTAAATGTTGAAAATTATGTGACTTTTTTTTTTTTAAATAATTAAGAAGTGTTGTCTGTGACTGGTGTTTTGTTGATACAGTGAAACAGAAAACTTTCTTCTTTATATAAGAATATATATTATATTTGCCACCAAGTCTGCAAATGCTTCTCTAGTGACTTCTCAGAAGGAGAAGAATTAATTCACTGTTGTAAGGAAGTGAGGTATGACCTTAGGGAAGTATTTGCACTGACTCATCACCAAGTGTTAGATTTACTGGGAGTGATGCACTGTGGGGAGATGTTTGCCTCACTGTACTAAGTTTAGCTGGCATAGACAGGCAATTATTTCCAGTATGACGGTTACCTGAATGGAATTTCAAATACTCATAAATGAGGGAGCAACACTCCAGCAAAGGAAATATGCATGGGCTGCCTCCTCAGCCCATGCATATGAAACAGAGTATAGTTAAAGCAGATGCAATAAGTACTTAAGCATTTATGTGACTCTTATCTTGCTAGCATATGATGATATTGCTGTTCCTGTGGAAGACATGGTAGACTCAGCAAAACTGCAGCCACTTCATTCAGTCACTAGGAGGGAGAGATTGGACAAGATGTTAGTGGGCAGCCACTGCACAGTTTGCAATTTTTCTTCTGTTAGACACATTGGGGTGGGCAGTATAATGTAATGCCCTGAAAGAGGGCTGGATAAATGTCCTTCCTCCCCCAATGATCAAGAGCAGAGTGCTGCTGCTCCTTTTCCTTATGGAGGAGGGGATGTAGGCCAGTGTTGCTGAGGTTCTACACCCAGTGTTGGGCTAGCCACCTTGAGAGTCAGGAGTTAAAACTGCAGGAAATGCTTGTGTGTGCCGTTGTATTGGAGCTCAGAGAAGGGAGAGGAGATTGGAGGGGTCCCTCAGAAAAAATGGCCCGCTATGAGTGACATGGATCTTTAGAAAGACTGCTGCCCACAACTATAGAGACAGCTCTCTTAGTGCAGAATCCTTACCAGGCATCATTAATGTTCATCTCATTGTCTCTGTGTTTGCCTGTTGTGACCACTGCTATGTTAGAAACGGGTACATTCTGCATCTCTATTTGTATGAATATCTTAAGGAATTAAATTGCTGCAATCATATTCTGGGTCTTAACTGCTCCCCCATCCACAACTGATTGACTCTGCCTTGTCTGTGTGGATGTTGGAGTCAATTCAGTATGGTTTTTGGGATATTCCAACCCACCACATCCCTCCTTTCTGCCTACAGCATAGGAACAAGTCTGGTGATCCAGCACTCTCTTACCTTTGGTTTTTTTCATCCATTATTTATTTTTGGACAGGAGCAGATGCTCTCCAGCCTGTCATCACCTGGGGAACACATCAGTTTTTTTACTCCCTTAGCTGCACTCACTCTTTCCCACTCCTTCATAGCAGAGCAGTCCAGAGAGCAGCAGGGAAAATCCTAACGGTTCTCTATTTGTGAAGCAACTCTTTTTCAGGCACTGAGAGACTGAACTACACCTTAGCTGCCCACAGCCCACCAACCCTCACGCTGCTAGGACAGCTTTGAGACAAGAGGAGAATGAACGCCAAGAGGCACCAGAGGCAGCTCTCTCTCAATTTTAATTGCTGTTCCTCAACTGAGAAGGAGCAGCTTTCAGAATGCAATCATGACGGGGGGAAATTCTGTTGCCCAGCTTCGCTCCTCATTCCTCACTAACAGGTAACACCTCTCACCTGTTGAATTGAGGGGCAGCCCACTGTTGCTGCAGGAGCCTCTAACTCAGCTCACCAGCAATAATTCTTCCAACAAGGGAACACGTTGGCAGTTCAGTTTCTTCTGATCACTTTGTTTTACATAATTTAACTTTGATTTGTTTTCATGCAGCAGAGACTTCAGTTCAGCTTCCAGAGCCACTCTCACCCCTTAGTGCAGCAGCAGTGAAGGCCTCCGAGGATTGAGCCACATGTAAGAAGTGGCACAGGCAACTTCCCAGTCGCCTCAGCGAGTGAGCTATGCCCTGCTGCCCCAAGCTGCCAATCTTCACTCTGGCATGCCAAGGTCTCAGACCCCATCCAAAGCCACAGCTCCACTGTGGTAGGCTGCACCAAGAACATGAGGATTCCTGCAGAAAGGAGAACCCCTCACAGGGCTAAGTCTTGCAAACTCCAGAGGCTCCAGGACCCAAAAACGCAAAAGCAAACATCCCCTTCATTAAGGCAATTCATATTGTTAGTGAGCAAGTAGTGTAAAACCTGCTCCTTCACCTTTCTCCCTGGAGGGAGGGTTTGCTGGGGCTTTTCTCCTAAACTGAAGCTCTCACTGTGCTCTGGATCAGGTTCACTGCCTTTCCCCTCCCCCACATTGCAGCATCTCTGGGCAAGTTTCAAGGAGCAGTGTAATGGGAGTTGTGCTTTTCTGGCTTTCAGCCCACAGCCCCTCATTCTGCCAGGGACAGGAGTTCAGAGCCTGAAGGAAGGAGTCTCTCTAGATGCACAGACTCTCACACTCAGAGGGTAGCTCCACAGTAGCACACAAAGCGTGTCAGGAAGAGGACTCCCCATGCCTTATGCAGCTGCACCATTTTGGGATTACAGGGAGGTAAGTGAGAAATCCTTTCCTGTATTCAAAATTGATCCAGATCTACTGAGTTAAGCCCTGAGTGACCCTAGTTCTTTCCTAAAGTGCTCAGACGGCTGCTAGCCAGCCTGGGGGGGGGACAGTCAAGCATCATTTCAGGCTCCCCCTCTACCGGGCCATTCCCACAATTAGGATATTTGACCATAGGCATAGTTTGTACTCCTCTTAGTCGCCTTCCATTGCTCCTACCTCACCCCTGATTTCAGAGGAGTAAAACTAGACTGGATTTCCAAGGCTTGAGCTGCTTTATAGCATAAGCTTTGTGAGGGTTAAGTATCCTCGTTATTCTTAAGTATTCCCATTGTCCCAGGCTGGTGTGCACAATGGCGGATCCACATACATACAGGCATTCATTATACAGCAAGATTTTCATAATACAATTTCACGATATCAATCAGACACATTGTACAGACATAACTCCAGACACATTGTACAGACATAACTCCAGTTTTTCTTTAAAGGGAGATATATCTAATTGTTTTTAGGTTTAATGTAACTTCAAGTCCTTGTCAATGCTTATCTGTTAATGGAGTGTTTCTACAGCTTTGGAAGAGCTCCTGTGGGAGCCTGAGTTGAAAGGCAGTGGCTAATTTCTGGAACTTGAAAGCAACAACACAAGACTACTTCCAAATTCCACAGGTCAGATGCATTACCCATTTTTATGAATGAGTACAAAAGCTGCTAGCAGAAAATTATCAGGTAAGAAATTTCTCATTCTCATTGTCAAATTTGACAACGTGTAGAACAATAGTGGCCAAGGTTGAAATGGAACCTGAAAAGAATACAGCAGCAGGAAGCCAATGGGGAAATACCTGGCATCCTAATGCAAACTGGAGCCTGTCCTTCTCCTTCAGTTATCTGTTGAAAACATTATCAGGAAGGAATAGGAAAATACCAACCAGGGCAAAAGTCTCAGCCAACAGGTCACAAAGTTTTACAAAATTTAAGAAAGAACAGTTGTGTTACTTTACAGTAACTGTAGTTCTTTAATATGTGCTGTCCACATAGATTTCATTCCTGGTGCACATGACCCTTATGAATGCAAGACTGGATTCATTTGGCCAGGAGTGTCCATTGGGGCTGCAACTGTGGCCTGGATGTCCGTGTTCCCCCTACTGGTGCAACAACCCTTCAGTTCCTCTCTCCCAAGTTTGTAGAATTCTGTAGTAGCAAGGAACGAGGGCAGGTCATGAAATTCACGTGGACAAGACATCTCAAAGAACCAAAGTTACTGCAATACAAGGAGCCATTTTCTCCTTTGACTGTCTGTCCACAGAGATCCCACTTATGGTGACCTTCCAACAGTTACTGCCTTGCTTGGAGTTGGTTACTAGGAGGCCTATTTAAACAAGGATTGTTGAACAGCACTACTAAAGTTGGCATCTGATCTAGAAGCCTTAACTAAGGAATGGTGTTGAGTAAAAGTGTGGACTGAGCTCCACGTAGCCACCCTACAGATTTCAGAAGCCAGGATAGTACTAAAACTTGACCATATAGGTTGCCTGCACTGTAGTGGAGTATGCTCTAATAAGCACAGAAGGATTTTAATCTGGCTAACTCACTTAGCTTTACGGCAATCTAGTTGAGGCTGTCCTGCTTAGCACCAGAATGCTCTGAATTCCAGTTAAACAGCCAGCACCCAGGCTGCCAGGTGTAATGATATGATGCTGAGGACTGGGTGCAGAATCTGACTAGTTCTGCAAGACTGTTGGGTGTGGCAGGTAACTGGAAAGAGGACTGCGTTGACAGGCTCACCAGATCAGAGTTCCAAAACTGCCTGGTCCATCCGATTAGGGTTGGCCTTGCACACTTTACCAACATGGATATCAAGTTCTGAATCTTGTGGAATCTGTCCAATCACGGGTAGACCTTTTGCTACAGCAGTGCTCCCAGATGAACTCTCTTTATGGAGGAAGACCAGGAGCTCTTCTTGGTGTTTATCACAAATTGATGTGCTTGAAGCAGATCCAGCATCCAGACTGTGGCACAGTGTGCCGCTGCTTGGGTCAAAGCTCTGATCAAAATGTCATCCAGGAGGGGATACAGTGAGTGCTCTGAATCCTGAGTTTGGCTATTACCAGCAACAACATCTTGGTAAAGACCCTGGGGGCCAACAAATGGCCAGAGGGTAGCATTTGGTACTGATAGCAAGTCATGATGTATGTGAATCTCAGTAGTCTGTGGTTACATGGCCATATAGGAATGTGCATCTGCTAGAATCACAGAAGTAAGCAAGTCCCATCCAAAATCTTGTCATCTTCATCCATTTGTTGAGCCACTTGAGATCCTGGATGGCTCAAACAATATACCACCACCACCCACTTCTGGACAGCGAAGAAATTGGAGTATTGTCTTAGGAATCTTGCTTCTGAAGGAACCCTTTCTGTTGTTCCTGTGTCCTGGAGATGTGAGATTTCATTAACAGCAGCTCACATTTAATGGAGGTCATTTGAGATGGGGGAGTGGATGAAGACAGGATGGGATGAAGTCCTTAGTTTGAGGTAGTATCCGTAACTCTGCTGTTTTTGGTTTGGCAGCACTTTCTGCCACAATGTTGTCTAGTTTTTCCCCAGCAAGAAGTGAGCTTGTGAATTTAGATGAGCAAGAATTTCTTTGGAGTGAGTGGAGAGATTCTAGGGATGAAACCAGTTGTGGCATCCGACTGCTAAGCTGGATGCCATGGCCCTCATTGAAAATCCCATTGCATCCACTGAAGCATCTGCCACAAAGGCTGTTGCAAGGGAAATTTTCAAAGTGTAGGCCAGAAGTCAGGATGATCTGTCCTTTATGGCTTTAAGGTCATCCAGCCAGGATGTTGCGGCTCTTGAAAGCAGGAATGCTCTAAGGGTGGCTGATGAAGCCTCCAAGTCCCTTCTGAGGATGGCTTCTACCTTTCTAAGTTAGAGCTTTGGGAAATAAATCCCCTTCAGATGGTATTACCATACCTTTTCCTAGAGATACTGCTGCAGCATTGACTGTTGGTATCTCTTAGCGATTCTCAAACTGTGGGTCGGGACCCCAAGTGGGTCGCAACTCTGTTGTAATGACGCCACCAGGGCTGGCGTTAAACTTGCTGGGGCCAAAGCCCAAGCCCCACTGCCCAGGCCTGAAGCTGAAGCCCAAGCCCAAAGGCTTCAGCCCTGGGCAGTGGGGCTCAGGTTACAGGCACCCTGTGTGGGGCTGGGGGTTTGGCTTTGCCTCCTCCATCCCACCCTTGCCTGGGGCCGAGGGACCTGGCCTTTGGCCCTCCCCACCTCCGGCAGCAGGGCTTGGGCGAGCTCAGTACCCCCCTCCTGGGGTTGTGTGGTAATTTTTGTTGTCAGAAAGGGGTCATGGTGCAATGACGTTTGAGAAACCCTGATATATCTGTAATGGCATTTTTGTGGTGCTTGCAATTTAGATACAAGTGTATGCCTATTTATGCGCTTACTCGGGTCAGATATTTCCAATTCCTCCCTGATTATGTCCTCATGGATGGGTACCTTGGGACTTCTGTCTGTCTCGGATTTGGAAGACAGGTATTTGCCTTTTTAAGCTTGTCCGTGCAGTGTGTGCCTGGCTCAGGTTGGATCTGAAATGTGGATACAACCTGTTTGCACATGGGGGTGGAACAACAACTTTGTTGCTTTTTTTTTTTTTTAAATGCCCTGCTCAGAGGCTGAATCTGAGTGCTCCCCTCTCTCAGTGGAGGTGGTGGTGGTTGAGGCAGAGGACAAATCTTAGTTTTTGTTTTAAATGCCATTGCTTTTCCTTTTTGTGCTTTTCGGTCCAGTTTGCTGGTGTTGCTGCCCTGCTGTGGTCAGGCCACAGGTGTTTGCAGCTTGCTTTGTATGGAACCTTGAGCCCTCTGGATCTCGCTCTCTCAGGGTCCCTCTCCCCCTGCCCAGGGAATTGGGGTTCATTGCTAGAATTCCCGTTGGAGCTGGGAAAAAGGGGAGCTGAGTACGAGCCCTGCTTCTCTCCCCAGGGAATTCTAGGATGTGTGTGGAGGTAGGGAGCTGGAGCCCCTTAGATTTTTTTCCTTCTGGTCCTGTTCTGTCCAAGCTGGCTGGACAAAGTGCTCCTTGTCCTTGGAATCTCTCCCTGGTCTGCTCAGCAACACTGGATTACGCTTCTCTGGGTTGGAATTGCAGCTTCTTGGGGACAGGGTGGGAACCCAACAAGCCTGTCCAATGCAGCCCCTCCCCTAGCAGTGCAAGGGTCAGTTGGCTGAGAACAGGCAGGGCATAATTTGCCTTCCAAAAAGAGCCTGTAAAAGCTTCCTCACAAATAGACCACTGCATGGATTTAGCTTGATGTTTGCACGTCAGTTCTGCCATGCCTGAAGTGGGGGCTATCACCCCACTGCACAACTACTCCAGGAGAAGAAATGTTGCATGCTACAGCCTGAAAAAATGGGTAAAGGTGGGAGCAAAGTGAACAGTCGCTTGCCTGCAGAAGATCTGGCAGTAAGCTGCAGAGGGGGGCATGACTTGAACAGGTTGGGCTACAGCTCTGAGCTGCCTCTGGAAACTGCAGCCAGGAAGGCAGTAACCCATACATATTGTAATTGTGGGAGATGCTGGGCTTCAGAATGTCACTGCTGGAAAACTCGGTGCTGAGGACACAGGTATAGAGAGTATCTATATACAGAGCGCTGGTGCTTAGAAGTGTGTACCAAAGGGACTGTGGTCTGCAGAGCTGGATGATACTGGAGTCACTCAGTACATGGTCAGTGTTGAGGCGTTGGAGGGACCCAGTCTGGGTTGTTTACTACTTTTTGATGGTGAAGCCTGAGATTAGTCCAAGAAAAGGACAGTTATCTGTTCCGTAACTGGCGTTCGAGATGTTGCTCATGTCTATTCCACAGTAGGTGTGCGTGCTCGCCATGTGCACCAGTGCCAGAAGTTTTTCCCTTAGCAGTACCTGTAGGGGGAGCACTGCTGCGACCCCTGGAGTGCAGCCTTTATAGTGCACTATAAGGGGAGCCACGCACTTCCCCCACCCTCAGTTCCTTCTTGCCGGACCAACTCTGACAGAGGGGAAGGAGGGCGGGATGTGGAATAGACATGAGCAACACATCTCGAAGAATGCCAGTTACAGAACAGGTAACTGTCCTTTCTTCTTCAAGTGCTGGCTCATGTGTATTCCACAGTAGGTGATTGCAAGATGTGTCTGATAAGTGGGTAGGAGTTCAGATTCCCTGGCTGAAGCACAGCCCTACCAAAAACAGCATCATCCCTGGTGAATGTGTTCACTGAGGACCAGGTAGCGGCCCTACAGATGTCCTGGATAAGGACATGGGCCACAAAGGCAGCCGATGAGGCCTGAGCTCTTGGCGTGAGCCTTTATGATAGGCAGTGCGGGAACCCCTGCTAGGTCGTAGCATGTCCGGATGCACAACGTGATCCACCGAGACAGTCGCTGGGTGGAGATCGGTTGGCCCTTCATGTGCTCTGCCAAGGCAACAAACGGTTGTGAACACCTATGGAATGGCTTAATCTGCTCCAGATAAAAGGTATGGAGGCAGCGTTCCACGTTAAAAGCATGCGGCTTAGAGGCAGAGGACAGGTAGGAAGATGGCCTGGTTCATGTGAAAGGCGGAGACCACCTTGGAGAGGAATGCAGGGTGTGGGCAGAGCTGAACATTGTCTTTGTGAAGGACTGTATAAAGGGGGGGGGGTCGCAGGTCAGGGCCCTAAACTCTGAGACCTGCCGGGCTGACATGATGGCCACAAGGAAGGCTACCTTTCAGGAAAGGTGAGACCACGAGCATGTGGCCAGGGGTTCGAACGGGGGCCCTGGGAGGTGGGACAGCACCAAGTTTAGATCCCACTGAGGGACAGCCGTTCTAGCATAAGGGAAGGACTGGTCTAGCCCTTTGAGGAAATGCCCAGTGATGGTGGAGGGAATGCCAAAATAGCTGCCAGGTGCACCCTGACAGAGGAAGGGGCCAGGCCTTGAGTTTGAAGGGAAAGGAGGTACTCCAGGACAAGCTGGAGTGGGGCAGACGGGGAAACACCCTGCTCGCCCGCCCACCTGGAGAACCGGGACCATTTTGCCAGGTAGGTCTGGCACGTGGATGGCTTCCTAGTTTCGAGGAGGACAAGCCTGACCCCCTCTGAACACCCTCTCATAGCCGCATTTAGCCATTGATCAGCCAGGCTGTCAGATGGAGAGCGTCCAGATTGGGGTGGAGGAGGTGGCCCTGGTCCTGGGAGAGGAGGTCCTGGTGGAGTGGCAACAGACGGGGAGAGGCCATGAGTAAGCCTAGGAGGGTCCTGTACCAATGCTGCCGGGACCAAGCTGGGGTGATTAGGACGACACGTGCCTTATTCATTTTTACTTTCTCCAGGACCCTGGCGATGAGGGGAAATGGGAAAAGCATAAAGAAGTTGGCCTGACCATGACAGGAGGAAGGTGTCTGAGATCGTGTTCCTCCCCACACCTGCCCTGGGACAGACCCTGTAGCAATGGTGGTTCTGCCTGGTCGCAAACAGGTCTACTTGGGGAGAGCCCCATTCTCAGAAGAACTGGTGCGTGACCTCTGAGTGGAGCGACCATTCGGGAGAAAACCCTGCTCAGGCGATCGGCCTGTGTGTTGTTGATGCCTGGCAGGTGGAAGGCCTTCAGGGAGGAGATGTGGGCTATACAAAACTCCCAGAGGTTGAGGGCTTCCCAGCAGAGGGCCGAGGACGGCGTCCCACCTTGCCTGTTGATGTAAAACGTTGCGGTGTTGTATTCTGATCACCTTGCCATGTAGCTGTGAGCTGAATGTCCTGCAGCCTAAGCGGATCGTCCCTTCACATAAACATCAGGGAACTCAGGGCAGCTCCACAGCTGACCACATTCCTTGGGTCTGAGAGTTCCCTAGGTGGGCCCCCCAGCCCAAGTCCGATACATTGGACACTAGGTCTAGTGACAGGGTCAGGTCCCGGAAGAGAATTCCCTGGAGCATATTGGCCGGGCAGGACCACCATTGTAGTGTGGTGATCACTGGCGCCGGAACCGAGAGGCCCTTGTCCAGTTTGTCCCAGGCCTGGGAGAACTCTGAGGCCAGCCAGAGTTGGAGGGAACACTAACTAAACTGGAACTTTTATCGAACTAACACAGGTACTAACAACGAAACAAGTTCTGGGATGAGCTGCAGCAAAGCTGGAGCAGGTAGTTCTGATGCACCATCACTGGTGGCAAGAAGGAACTGCTATAGAGGCGCCACTCCCGGGGTCGCAGCAGTGCTCCCCCTACAGGTACTGCTAAGGGAAACTTCCAGCACTGGTGCATGTGGTGAGCATGCACACCTACTGTGGAATACACACGAGCAAGCACTTGAAGAATGGTGCCTCATTTCTTGGTTTCATAAGTACTGGAGAAGGTGACCTATGTTTAGGCTTGTCTTTGGCGCGTCCTCCCCCAGACCAAGGTTAACTGCATCAAGGAGGCCTGTTGTGCTCTTCAGTTGTCAGTTACTGAGATTTGAAGTTTCTGGTCAAGGAGGCAGCCCACAAGCTCAGGGCAGAAGCACAGTTCACAGGACTGCTAACATTAATGGACTGCTTGGGGGTTTGTCCCTTGGCCACCTCTCTCTTTTCAGAGTCTGAGGCAGGTGGTGTTGGGCGCTCCAACAGAAAGCTTTAAGTGGGCATCCCTTGCCTTCTGAGTCCACTTCAAGCAGCAGTGTCAGATAGAACAATGATCTAAACTCTTCTCCAAAACCAAAAAGGCACCTATAGTGCCAGTCATAAAGAGACATAGAAACGCCACAGTTGGGACAAGATTTAAAACAGAGATTTAAGTTCTGCCATGAAGTCTACGGCCTCTGTTGTTAATTATATTAAGTACAGTTCTTCATACAAATTGTTTTGTTTAATTTTGCCCACTGGCAATATAAAAATAACAAGCTAACTAACAACTAAGTAACTACTCTAATAAGGTGGGTAGAGCCCAAGTTCTGTCTCAATGCCAGGGTGGTAAGAAAGAAGTAAGAGGTAGTTGGCCCTGCTCCTTTATTCTTTCATGTTCTTTGGGGGTGGGGGCATGGGCACATCAGGACATCCAGAGTAATACCAGATCTCAGCCAAAGAAAAAAAAGTCGATAGAACTCTAGCTGATATTTCCCAATGATCTTCTGATTTCTCAGGACCTTAGCGTACCTCCATATTTCCACATCAGTATCACCTATGATACCCCTGTTGTACACAAAATTTTAAACTCATTTTGTGGCAAAGTAATAGATTGGGAGACAGGTTACGCCTAAGAAAGGAAATCTTAAGTTATGTTTAGATAAGATGCAAGTTCCTAATCAGTGGAAGTAATAACTTAGTTCATAGTGACATATGTAAAACACACTCACTTATACAAAGAACCCACACATTTTAGACAGAGAAATAATTTTATTTGATCACAAGCCTCAATTTAAAATTAAACATACTACATTGATTACAAGGTAGATTTAACAAAAAAAATTCAAAATAAGTATAAACAGGCTGTGTGGGGGAGAGGATTATGTTACATTAGACATTTTATTTCATGTAACCAGTCAACTTTAATACTTGGCATTTTCAGAGTGTGAAATGTTTAGTGGTATGTAACCTAGTTTTGGTCTTCAGGTTGCTATGGCAAGTTACTCAGCAATTAACAGATCTTACCTCTTGATCTTCAAAACTTGAAGAAAATGCTACAAGACTAATGCAAAATATTAGGCCACTAGAGGCAGTTCTGAGCAGATGTTTTTAAAAGTGCCCCAATTGCAAGCACTTGGTTGTGTTTGAGGGGACAATTCAAAAAGACCAACACTAAACTTAGTTCAGATAAACATTTTAGACTGGTTCAATAAAAAGTAATGTAACAAATCTAATTTTCCAGATGCATTTACCCCATACATATCAGAGAACAAGAGATAAGCCAGTGTCCATGCACAGAATACAATTTAAATTTAAATACTAATGATACTTGAGTCATCTTCAAAAAATAACTTTTACAGTTAGAGGAAAGTGATGTAAGAACTTACATTTTAACAAAAATCAGGAACTGCATGTAGCAGCAGAAAGTTTAAACCCTTTAGTGAGTTAGAGTAAAAATAAACATGATAAAAGTGAATAAATCATTCACTTGGAGGTCTACAATCAGAAAATGTTAACACATAGTGGTTATTCAAAATATAAAATAATCTAGTCCAATTCAAAATACTTAAGATTGTGGTTCATACAAAAACAACATTAGTGTGGAAACATTATCTGTAGAAAAAAAAACCCAACAGTTATGATATGGGTTCTGAACAAGTTGTGATTTGAAGCATTTAACTACAATCACTACTTTGTGTATACATAGAAAACTTGTAGATTTTAATCTTATTTTAAAAAAAATATTTAAAAATCTTACAAACAGCACAGCTAATTAAAACTGAAGTTTTAAAAGATCCTACTTTTCATTATTTAAGCTCTTTAATTTCTTTTGACTGACCAAGCTGGAAAAAAGTTAGTATTTATTTTTTACACTGAAGCAACACGGTAATGTTTGTTGTCCAACTTTGCAGGAGAATGTTAATAAAATGAGCTAATTGAAATTTTGATTTCTTTTTCATGTAAACATCAGCTGAAGTCTTTTTTTAATAAAAGGACAAATTTTTACAAATACTAAATTTGGAGTCAAATGGTATCTGATCCTGACCTTTTATAGGTAGAGAACTTAAAAAACAAAAAAAAAAAAAAGGTGGGGGGTGGGGGACAGTATTTAGGTCCCAAAAATTATGTTCCTTACTAGCTGTTTATGTAACTATATAACTTTTGGCTTGAATTCCCAAGAGAGCTCACTCGTTATCTTCCAGGGATGAAGCACATAGGCCTTCCCTGGAAGAAGGTGTATTTGGTGGCCTACGTGGCTTAGGTATCCCTTTAAAATAAATACCCCATGTTTTACCCTGATACACTTACACATTCTGTTCAGTTTAAATATATGAACCGGATAATTACATAAAAGAAAGCGACATAAAATCCTCTTCAAGATAGCCTATGGTGTGTTAATATACACATCCATTTGGCCAGTAATCAGGGGAAAAGCCAGCATTTTCAGTATTAAATAACTGGTTTGATTTTTTTCTTCTACATTTTAACTGGCATAAAAATGATAGTATTTATTTCTCATGACCTAGAACACTCAGTGAAATTCTGGCTTCATTGACTTCAACAGAGCCAGGTTTTCGCTTATGTTTCTAGGCAGCACATTACACATATACATTTGTTACCAAGATTATTTATTTGCAGCTACTAATATGAATTGCATCTTCTTGCTAATCCTAATATTAATAAGGCAAGATTTAAGCATGTCGGTTTCGTCCAGGAAGTTTAGGGAAATCTTCAGGTAATAGAGCATGAACTCGACATGTTGGGCATGTACTTTGTGTTTTAAGCCAGGTTCCAATACACTGTAAAAGATGGCAAGAGAAATGTCAGAAACCTTTAGTTAATTTCAGCTATACTAAGAGTTTTCAACTTAGTGATAAATACTAACAAAAATACATTATTTAAAAATAGGTCGTTTTCCAAAGCATTCAACCATAAGTTAAGATTTGGTGTTGGAAAAAATACAGCCTCTGGTTCCATGATGCTACACAGACTATGGGTTTTTTAAAACCAATTTCTGGTGTACACCAAATTATACAATTACTTTTATTACACTTATTTTTAAGGTTTGGAAACAAAACAAACAAGCAAAGATAATGAAGTGCACATGGGCAGCTTTTCAATCATCAACTTTAATGAAGTCCTACATATCAGTAGATAATGTACTTTCGTATACAATTTTGATTCTTCCTTACTGTAAGAACTTACTATAGATGTAGCTATTTTCATGGGTGCCTACCCTTTTAACAAATACTGGCAATGAAGCTTGTGTTCCTATTACAGGTCTGGAGTTTGATTGCTAATGAGTAAGGCTACAATTTGGTCCTGGAGGTTGCAGAGGAATCCATGACTTCCGCAGACCTCCGTGACTTCAGCCCACAGCGGCTGGGAGCTGCAGGCTACCCCACCTTCCCTGGAGTGGCAGGGGCCCCCACAGTATGGGGAATCCCCCAGAAACTCCACAGTCCCCACAGGGGATAGCCTGGCAGCTCCCCAGTTGCTGCAGGTGGGGGTCTCTCCCAGCCATGGGGCAGGGGCCGCAGCTCCCAGCCACAGCAGGGTAGGGTGCCGGACCCTCCCCTCTCCCTCTTTTTGTCATGAACATTTTTAGTAAAAGTCAGGAACAGGTCGCAGCTTCTGTGAATTTTTGTTAATTGCCCATGACCTGTCTGTGACTTTTACTAAAAATGTCCATGACAGAATCATAGCCTTACTAATGACCTTAGCATTTCTATAGCACTTTAGTTTTTTGAAGTGATGCAGAAAGATGTAATTAATTAGTTACTTTATGAAACTTTGAATAGAAGGGTTGCAGTCAGCTTTATTTTTAAGCTTAAATGGTAGTTTAACAAAACCATGTTAGTGTCTAGCTCTCTAAAATACAAGAAAATTTTGCCAACTGAAAATACAAAAGAGAAATAGTCTCAAACATATAATGAGTTATTACAAGGGATACAATAAAAACCAATATATGAATTGCTACTTTAATATCCATGTTGAATACTATAAAACTGGGGGGGGGGGGTTGAAAAGGGAGGAGATCTGTAACTCATAAAATATTTTTACACCAGGTAAATAGTATGAGAATATTAAAAAAAAATTAACCCGTACCCATCTGTGAAAACTGTGTCCACATTCTAGCACACACACATCTTCCTGGCTTAGCTCCTCATGGCATATTATGCAGGGATCATCATCAGATGTCTAGAGATAAAATAATTTAAATATATATTTTATGTAAGGTTAGCAACTACTTAAAAAAAAAAAATCAAGTATAGTCATCTAGTTCTAACACAGTGGGTTGAGTGTCTTCCAAACATAGAACAGGCATAGATCCTGCCCTGAAGAGCTTACAACCTATTGTAAACAAACCCATTCCTCCTCTCTTTTTTAAAAGCAGAACAGAACAGCAGTATTTCCAAGTAAGTTAATGCAAGTGATGCTACTGAAGCTGAGACACAGGGCCGGCTCCAGGCACCAGTGCAGCAAGCAGGTGCTTGGGACGGCCAAGGGGAAGGGCCGGCACATCCAACTCTTCAGCGGGTCCCTTGGTCCCTCTCGGCGGGAAGGATGGACCTACGAAGTGCCGGTGCCGCCAATCGCGGCTTTTTTGTTTTTGTTTTTTCCTGCCACTTGGGGCGGCAAAAACCCTGTAGCCAGCCCTGCTGAGACACCATTACGGAATGCTTTTGAAGACAGAGCCATGAAATTTTTACGAAAAGGCAAAGTTTAGTGATTGAAAGTCTGGGAATCCCATCTCCCATTTTTATTTGCAAACACCTCAGATAAATCTCATTCTGCCTTCTCAAATCACCTTTAAAATAAATCCTCATACACTATTGCACCTGATAGTGCTGTTACATACATTATGCTTCTAAAAGTAGAGGCTAGGAAAGTGAATAATAAGTATTTCAAAGCACTTTGTAGGGAAGATATCAAATAGGGTACCCATCACCATTTTACAGATGAGTATATTGATGCAGAAAGAGCGTGAATGACTTGTCTGAAGTTCTGCAGCAAGTTAGTGGCACAGCCAGGAGCAGAACACGGAGAGACTTTCCAGTTCTCTGCTCTGAAGACAGGGAACACTCAGAGAATTGGCTTACAGTGCCTAAAGCAACAGGCATGTAAAAAAAAAAAAAAAAGCATCCCTCATTGGATCTGATGTGTGTGTAACAAAGCTGTGCTGCATTTACTGCCAAGTATTTACAGGCTGTCTTGTTAATTACTGCAATGCACCAAGATCTCATCTGACTAATGAAGATATTTAATAAAGTATCTTCTAAGAACATTAGTGAAGCAAATAATACAGATTTTCTTTTTTTAAAATATAAAAGTTTTGATTTCTTAATTGAATTTTTTTTGTAAGCTAGAATACCTTGACTTAATTAAAAACCATGGAGTAGCACATCATAAAATTGCCTTCTTGTGCTTTGATATATCGATTGAATACATCAGGCACTGGCAACCTTTGGCACGCGGCTTGCCAGGGTAAGCCCCCTGGCGGGCTTGGGCCAGTTGGTTTACCTGCCACTTCCGCAGGTTCGGCCGATCGCAGCTCCCGCTGGCTGCGGTTCACTGCTCCAGGCCAATGGGAGCTGCATGAAGTGGCAGCCAGTACGTCCCTCGGCCCGCACCGCTTCCAGCAGCTCCCATTGGCCTGGAGCAGCAAACCGCGGCCAGTGGGAGCTGCGATCGGACGGACCTGTGGACGGGGCAGGTAAACAAACCAGCCTGGCCCACCAGGGTGCTTACCCTGGTGAGCCACATGCTTGCATCCGAAGAAGTGGGTATTCACCCACGAAAGCTCATGCTGCAAAACTTCTGTTAGTCTATAAGGTGCCACAGGATTCTTTGCTGCTTCCACATGCCAAAGACTGCCGATGCCTGGAATACATATATATATTTAAATTTAGTGGAAGAGTAAAGAAAACTTACAGTAGAATCATTTGATTTTATCCATTTTGATCGTGATGGTCCTCCAACAAGTCTCCACGGCTGGTGGGTTGGCTGTGATGGTTGAGTTGTTTTGTTTGCAGCAGTTTTATAGGAAGGCCTTGCCTTGGATAGGCTAGACACATTTCCCACAGCAGACTTGGCTACTTTCAGAGTCTGAGTTACAGCACAGGATGCTGGGTTTTCAGTTCTCTTTGCTGAGGTCGGAGCCTACAGAAGTATTGCAAAGGAAATTTTTATCATCATCAAGCATTATGCCATGCATTTGCTAAAGAACATTCAGTATCCTCTTCAGCTTTGTGTCACCGTTTTAATCAATTACGGTGCAAAAAGTCTGACATCTGCCATGTACCTTTTTCTTATTCTGATGGTCCAGAATGAGTTCTGTCACTTGGGTAAGGATTTCATCTGAGCTCAATCCTGAAAGTTTGTTTCCATTTTTAATTTGTGCTTCTTTTATGAAGTTAGTAAGATCAAAGCTGCAAGGGGAAAAATGGTAAAGAACAGAGTTTTACAACAGTTTGCATTATGATTCAGTCAGCACAGTTAGTTTAAAAAAAAAAAGCCTTTGCTTAAAGGCTTTAGCTCAGGGATCAGCAACCTTTGGCACGCAGCCTGCCAGGGTAAGCCCCCTGGCGGGCTGGGCCAGTTTGTTTCCCTGCCGCGTCTGCAGGTTCAGCTGATCGCAGCTCCCCCTGGCTGCTGTTTGCCGCTCCAGGCCAATGGGGGCGGCGGGAAGCGGCGGCCAGCACATCCCTCGGCCTGTGTGGCTTCCCGCAGCCCCCATTGGCCTGGAGTGGCGAACCGTGGACAGTGGGAGCCATGATCGGCCAAATCTGCAGACACGGCAGGTAAACAAATTGGCCTGGCTCACCAGGGTGCTTACCCTGGTGGACCGTGGGCCAAAGGTTGCCAATCCCTGCTTTTAGATTCATAGTAGTGGCCCCTCTTTTAAAAAAAAAAAAAAAAGAAAAGGGAGAAGAGAGAGAGGTTAACATTCTTAAATGCACTTTAGTAGACACACTTCTAGATACCATTCTGTCAGGTTTTCACTGCTCTCATCATATAACACCAATCTGAAATAATTAAACACAAGCAGCTAGATGTTTTAATCACAATGGGCTGACTCAAGGAAATACCCTAGTTGCAATGTTAAAAAATAAATTATAGCTGATTTCAGAGGTAACAAGAAATAGAAGGTTCAGACGCAAGGACGTCCCCTGGGGACAGAGATGTGACAGTCAAGGCTAGGGTCTCCCTCTGGAATTTGTGTTCTTCCACCATTTGTTGAGTCTGAAGTCCAAGATGGCTGACATTCCTATGCTGTGATCCTCTCCCTTAAAATTCTGGATGACGAAAAATATGGAGGATAGCCCTAAGAACCTTTCTGTTGCTCCTACATCCAGAATGTTCATTTATCACCAGTTCAGGTTTGATTGGGTTGCTTGAGATGGAGGAGTGGATGAAGAAGGGATGGGTGAGGCCCTCAGAGAGTAGTCACAACTCTCTATTTCTCTCCCATTTGTCTGTGGTCAATAAAGACTATTCTCCCGAGAAATGGAAAATTTTAAGGAGTATTTCTGCATATTACTGCACTTGTAGTTCCTTCTCAACACACTATGTGGGGAGGGACTGTTTTGGTTTGGAAGTGCTAAATGCCACAACTTAATCCAGTTTTTCTCCAGACAAGAGACAACCTGTGTATTTGAGTGAGCAAAGAATTTGTTTGGAGTAGGCATCTGTAGTCCAGGGCACAGTTAGATGTGATTCCATGGCACTAGCTGAGAATCTCACTGCATCCGCTGAGGCATCTGCCATAAAGTCTGTTGCTGGGGTTATTTTCTTTAGATAGACCAGAAGTCAGGATGGTCCTTTTGTTTTCATGGTTTTATGGCCATGCTGACTGTCTCTTGTGAAGCATATAGTGGCCAGTTCCTTTTATGGTGGCTTTCACCTTTTTGTATCACTGGGAGGGTAATCCTGGGTGAAGAGGATTTCTATTTCTTTTGCTAGAGATGCCACTGCAGTATCATCCTTTGGTATTTCTGTAATGGTGTTTTTTGGTGCTTGCAACTTTTATCTAAGTGAACACCTGCTTATGTGCTTAGCCTTGTCAGGTATTTCCCATTCATCCCTGTTCACATCCTCAAAAGGGTGCAGTGGGAGTGCTGTCAGAAGCGATGATTTGGAAGGCAGGTATTTGCCCTTAGGCTTGTCCTCGTAGGCCAGTTCTGGGTGATCTGGAGAGCAGATGCAACCTTTCTGCATGTGTCCTGCACAGAACCTGAATATGAGAACTCTCCTTCCTCATTAGAGGCAGCAGGCAGAGCCTGAGTCAGAGGAGAAATACTCTTAGATTTCTTTAATTTTTTTAATTTTTTTTTTTTTGGATTTTTGGCCCTTTTTATCTGCTCAGCAGGAGTTGCCACCAGGCTATGGCTTGGGTGGGGTTTCTTGAGCCCCATGGAAATATCTCCCTGTACCTTCCCCTTTACCTGGGAATGGGGTCTCACTGCTAGTGTCCATAGAGGTATGTAGGAATCCTGCTTCTTTTCCTAGGGAGTTTAGAATCCACTTCTGTATTGGTGGGGTGGGGGATCTGGTGCCCATTGTTTTTCATTCTGACCAGGGTCTGCCCCAGGAGTTAACCCTGAGCTGGCTGCTTGGCATCCTCATCTTTGGATATCCCCGCCCAATAACTTATCTCCTGGGAGGGGTTTTCTACATTGGAGTCACGGTTCCTCCAACAGGTATGTCAGATCTCCCCTGCCCTGACTTTGAGCCCCATGTCCTGGCAGAGAATAGACATGGCATTAATTTGCCCTCTGAAGATCCTGTAAATGCTGCCTCACATATGGAACACTGCTTAGATTTAACCACTGTTTATGGGATCAATGAGGCTGACACCATCACAATGCTCTTTATCTGATCCAGCGGAGGAGAATAAGGAAGGGAGAGGAAAGGTTGCTCATTTCTAGCCAAAACATTAAAAACAAGTCTGGCAAAGAAATGATGGGAAGCAAAGTGAACTGTTATTATGGTAGTGAAGACTTGGTGGCAAATTACAGAAGGGGATGTAATAAACTGGGACTATGTTACAGAGATGAACTGCTCTGGGAAACTGCAGACAGGAGGGGACTAGCCCTTAGAACTTGGGCTGCAGAAATACCAAGCTAAATATTTCAGAAACTTACAGCAAAACTTCATAGGTGATTTTTTTTTCTTTTAATCATTCTACTTGAGTTGGCACTAGACGTTACAAATCCAAAAAACTAAGCACTAAACTGCAATTTACCTAGCCGATTTTGGGATTTCAAAAGAGTCAGGTGAAATAGTCTATATGGGGGGGTTTCTAGGACAAAAATCTTACTTTTAGAATTACTTTGTTCTTATGTTTTATGTAGACGTTGATCATTTTTTCAAGAGATAAAATAAAATACATTTCTAACCTGAATGAGTGGCTCTGCCTCATCTTCAGTGTTTGTTCTAGCATGCTTCTTGGATGTATACTAATTTTTAAACAATATGTACATACAACACTTTGGAAGGAGCTCTAGTAACTTTCTCTTCTACTGTATGTCGAAGAAGGTATTTGAGAGAAAACTCAAGGGCCTTTTATAAAGTACCACTGTCCTTGTCACATTCCTAATGGTATGTAAAGGGATTGACGCTTATTCAACATATTTTATTATTCTATTAAGAACATCTAATATTCTATGCTTAGTCTAAACAAAAACGAAAGAGCCTTATTAGTTGCATGGTTAAGAGCTCAAAATGCAAGAATACCAAGGTTGCACTAACGACTTCTATGTACATGGGGGCAAAGTAGAGACTACCATAAAGCTGAATTACATGATTACATTCTATTCCTCAATTACAATATAATATGAAATTTCCTGCCACGTTAGATACACCTCCACCTTGCAATATTTATTCAGACTTTTATTCTTACACCAACAAGTTTGCTGTAATAGAGCACTGTACCTTTGAGAGAAGACTATAATTAGTGTATAAGATATCGATCGTAGGTACTGAATAATTTTCTCTTTTGAAGCAGAAGCAAAGCTAACTGCAGGTGCAAATTAGGGGTCAAAGCAAATAACCTAAAGCTAATGGCTGCAAGTTTAGGTGATCTATAAGTACTACAAACAGGACTTTTTACTATTACTTCTATGGCATATACTTAATCTGTTGTATAACTATTGGTTGAGTATTTGCATCATATAAATGACTAATGGACTCTGACATGCACAGTAGCACGTAATGTAGAAAATTGGGGTAGCATTGCATTGTGTTTAAAAACAATGTAACACTTTAGACTGTCAATGTATAAACACAAAAGGGAGCAAAGTTAAGAATGTGTACCTGACAGTGTAATCATAACTTTCTATCAATAACGTAAGGGTCCTGGTTACAGAATTTCCTCACTTAATGAGAGAGGAAAGAAGATTGGGGGTGAGGTGGACCTGTCACCTTTGTCAGGACTTGGAGGTGCTGCAAACTAGCAGCAAATTGGTAATAGCATACATAAATTCCATAATCTGGAGCATGTGGCTAGGTATAATCAAATGCCACATCCCACTCACCTTGTGAAGTCTAAAGGAAGATCCTCTCTATTGCACACCTTAGCAGCTATCATGTCACCTCAGAGTGGGCTGCATCCTGCACACCTCACCAAGTACGCTGCCCCATTCCTAACCCCTTTAGACTCAAATGCTATTAAATTTAGCCTCATGTACCCGCAGAGAATTCTCCTTCAGCTGAACATTTTACAAGTTTAATGGAAAGATAAACCCCAAATAGGGAGAAAAATCACCCAAGAGCATATCCTGCTCCCAGCTAAAATATGAGGAGACTCACTCCCTGTCAAGAAACGCAGTACATTAGAACTAAAGAAAAAAAGACCTTTTAAAACAGTATTACCTTGTATAGTGTGGAAATATAGCCGTTAGACGCTCTATGATATTATCAAGTGCTTTTGAAAGTGCCTTCTTGTTTGGCACTCTAACAGCTCCCAACTGCGTAGCTGATGCTGGATCATTTAGCTGTCTTTGGTTCAGCTGTATGTTCTGAGCAGTACTTCCAGAAATCCCTGATGGCTGCGCTACTCGGACTTGATCAGAGTATGATGCTCCTAAAGTTTCAGAGGATATTTCCACTGATCCATTCTTTGCAGAACAAGGATTAGGACTTTTACATGCCGTTTTATTTCCAGTTTGCACATTAAATGTGGAATGCACCGGACTTTGATCTTTGGAGCTTGAAAATGCAGGAAGTAAAGTGGGACATGCAAGTGCAGATGAATACATTATGATGGCTGGATCATTAATAAGAGGACTGCCTTGTATTACCTACAAAAAACCCCAGAAAGATGAAGAGTAATTAAAATATTAGTCAAGTACTATTTTCAAACATGTTAAGGCTACAGCTACTTCATGGACAGGGTGTACTTAGGCCGTTAAGAAGGAAATGCACAGTAAAAGACAACACTTCATCCTGACCTGATTTACCCCGCAGAGTAACCTGTTTGTAGCACACATGTGAAATCATGCCCTTTCTGATAATTTTGCAGTACCTATAGACAAGATTTGCTCTAAGCCTAATTAAAATATAACATGCACACAAATGCAACCCTTACTGTTATTTTTAACTTGTACAGAGTTCCCATAGTTTTAGCTACAGAAATGGTCCTGGCCAGTCATCATGGTTTTACATAAGACATGTTTTGAAAGTGGCTGTGGACATTTCTTCGTTAAAGATTGCAAGATGGTGGGCAAGAAAGCCACCAGTTGGAGGCATTTAAAAGTGTTTTTTTAAAGGAGTATATTTAAACTTTAGCCTTATATGGGTTTTTATTTAAAGAAATAAGTGGCTGCCGTATTCACCATCCTGAAAGGCTCTGCAGGATTAGAATTCATTTTCATCACAGGGCTCTTTAAAAAAAGGATACAGTTATCCTCACTTAGAACACAATTGTGCCCAATTACTCATAATGAGTAGAGCTATACTCTACATGCAGACCTCGTGAAATCAAATACATGGAATTACTATTAGAATAAGTTACTACTCTATGAATACAAAAAGCAAGCCAACATGGTCAGGGACACAACCCCATGCTCTGGGTGTCCCTAAAGCTCTGGCTGCCAGAAGCTGGGACCAGATGACATAGGATGGATCACGCAAAATTGCCCTGTTCTGTTCATTCCCTCTGAAGCATCTGGCACCGGCCACTGTCAAGATACTGGGCTAGATGGACCATTGGTCTGACCCAGTATGGCCATTCTTATGTTCCAGAATTAGATTTTAATACCTGTTATGTAAATGTGAATTTATCTTTGTACCACTCCTAGCCTAATGGGGCCCTGGTCCATGACTAGGGCTTCTAGGTGCAAAAGTAATACAAACAAACAATATTTGGTTTATGGCACTACGGTTCAATGTATGTATAATCTGAATGATTATACAGTAGAACCTTGGAAATATGAACATGAGAGTTACAAACTGACTGGTCAACCACACACATTGGCGTAGTTTGGGGGGCAGGGAAGGCACTGCTCCCCCAACAGAGGTGAGGAGTGGTGGGGGGGGTCACATTCCACTGCCCCTCCCCCAGATTTATTCAAGCACTGAGCTGCACAGGGGCACGGTGGCTCTGTTGTTCCCATGTCGCCGCCTCCTACACATCTGCGGATCGTTCAGCCCCTTTCCCCACAAGCTGGGCCTGGGCAGTTCATGTAGGCCAAGAATGATCAAATGAAGTTAAAAGACCGGCAGAAATGGCCCTTTTAAAAAGTGAAATACACAAATGGAAGAAGTACAAGACTTAGAAAAGATTAATAATTTGACAGCTCCCCACAAAGTTATTTCACATGTAGTTCCATAAATTAATCCACTTCAAAACCAAGTGCAGACTGATGATCCGTAAAGCTTCACTACATTTTGTTCTATAGTGGCACAAAAAGCATAGTCTCATAAAGAAGTTACGGCCAATTTTTTTAAAAAAACCTATACTGATATGGATTATCTCAGCAAACTGGAAAGCAGCTTTTTGTATCATTATGGGGAAAAGTAGGGTTTTGATTTCTAAATTCAGTGTCTACCCACACCAAAGCCCCTTGAGGCTGAGAGTACTATGGAGATGACATTATTTAAAAAATGAATCAAGTTTTCCTTGCATTAGTCTACAGTGAAATCAGATTAAAAAAAAATCAAGAACACAGGGAGAGAACAGTACTAGTTTTAGTTTCTCCATCTATAAAATCAGGACAACACTATCTCCTTTAATAATGTTTCTCAGCTCTAAAGATGAAAACTATCATAACCCCATTTTCACCAGAGAGATTTGGCAAAGTTCAGGGCCTTGTGGGTTGTTTCTGTTAGGAGGAGAAATTGATGGAGTCAGGTATCCTTGATGCAATCATATCTATTTATTTTTCTGAACACAGGAGGAATCAAATAGGAAACTGTTTGCTCAAAGCTCCAAGCACCTCAGCCCCAAAAGCACACAGCATTTCTTAGAGCCACGTTCCCAGTGCCTGTTCAGACTGTCTCTGATGCTTCCTTGCTCCTCTAATCTTTCTGCTGTTTCTCTGAGGCATTCAGATGTACACAGCTCCACCAATCAATGCCTTAGCCCCAGCATTTGTTATATCCACCCTCCTGGGCCACATAGTTCAGCTTCTGCTCAAGTTTTATTATATGCCTGCATTTTGGGTGCCATGCCTATTGTTTCAGCTGTGCGGTTACATAAAGATGTTTAATAGCTTCTTTATATTTATCATGAATGAAAGGCAGCTATTACAGCCACCAATTTCAACAAGGTTTAATCCAACCCATAACAATACTATCTAAGAACGCAGCAGATTGCGAGGGACTTAAGAGATCGGTATTCAGAGTACAGAAAAAGATTATATTTAAGGAAAGGGAAGGAGAGAGAGGAGAGAACGGTTTTCATATGGTGCAAATTTCAATGGTGAACCTCTACCTGGATTAACTATTCAGAAAAAAATTAAAAACAAAACAAAACTATCCAGGGAAGTTGTGTGTACTGTGCCCAGTACAATGGGGCCCCCATTCTGACTGGGTCATCTGGCTACCGAATACAAATTAACAAAAACAGAAAAGAGGCCAGTGACCAAACAAACAGCATCAAACCATTCTGGTTATTTTCAAAGCTCACTCACTAGAAATGCTACAATATAATAAGATGTGAGCTGAAAGGGCATTTAAGGGACTGACAAGCAAATGAACTAACCAAGTACAGGTCTGCAAGAAAGCTGCATTTGTTTTGTCCAACAGCCCAAAACTCACCACATATAAACTGTAGAATGCCCTAAGTTTTCAGCCACATTATTTGACCACAATTAATGAGGGCAGTCATGTTGTCAAAAAATGATATACATTACATATAAATGCTCTGTTTGTCAAACAGTCTGGAAAATGTCAGTGTCCTAAGAATTAATATAGATTTAAATCAGCAAGAGAGTTACCATTTAAATGAATGTTAGTATTACACAGTAAAATTCTTCTGGTGGTGGTGAGAAAGAACAGTTACTGACCCTACAGTAAGGGCTGATATCCTACAGTTCAAGTTGATATGAGTGTGGATCCCACTGTAGGTGCACATTTGCCTAATGCACATGAGATTGGAGGTTCTTGTGATTTTTGTTTTAAAGTAGTAGTCTGTTTTGGGGCTACACTTGCACCATATGCCTCTTTGTGCTCCCATGCATGGACATAAGGAAGGGGCAGCTGTGATCCACCTTCCATTTTCTTGCAATTTGAAACTCATGTTTAGATGAGGAATCTGAAAAGAAGGGATTGAAGGCAGGTTAGGGGACTCACATTGACAATAGTAAAGAACAAGTTACTGTAAGGTAAGTAATCGTTTTTTTCAGCTGCATCAAACAGTACTTAGCAGCCAAGTCCAAAGCATAATGCTTGACAACGGTCAGTTGGTTTTTCCATTTCACTGCTTTGCGGATTTCTGATATAGGCATATTCCTGAAGCACGTGAATAGTACTGCTGGAGCTTTGGTGGAGTGAGACTTAGCATCTCTCCCACCAAATACACCAGCCAGCTGGTAACAGAGAGAGATAGTGTGTTATCCATTGCTCTGTGAAGAGATGGCCTGACCTTTAGAATGCCCAGCTATAGCCAGAAACATGGGGAGATGGTGTGAAGGGGCCTGGCAATGCAACAAAACAAAGTCCTGGATACGTCTAAATGTGTGCAACTTCTTTTTGCCCAGTGCAGACCGTAGTTTTGAGAAGGAGATGGGTAGATCGATAGGTTTAGATAAAATTCTGAGGACTACTTTGGGGATGAATTTTGGTGAGGTCTTACCACTTTATCCCCATGAAATGGTCATTTAGGGAGGGTTAGCCATAAGCTCTGGAAGCTTACTACCTTTTCTGGCTGAAGTGATAGCCAACAGGAAACTCTTCAGAGTGAGGTAACTGTATAGCAGCTCTCTGAAAGTGGATCAAAGGGAGCAGGCTCCATGAATCTAATGGGGACTGTGTTGAGGTCCCAGTAGGAGTAGGTTCTCTGACTAGTGGGTAAGTACGTAATAACCCTTTGAGGCACTTTGATACTGTTAGTGAGAAAAAACTGAGCACAACTGTACAAGCAGATGGCATGCAAAACTGTTGGGAGGTGGACCTTAATAGAACTGAACAAGAGACCAGCCTCCTTTAAATGCCATAAATAGTCAACAATCTTCAGTATCAAGGCCTGGACTAAAACTAGACTATATTAAGTGGCCCACATCAATAACCTCTTCCACTTAGAGACAAATACATCTTTTTGGCAGATGTCTTCCTGCTCTGTATCAGGATTTCTTGGATCTTTTAGGTAGAGGTCCTTGTCCATGCTACTCAAGCACTCAACATCCACGCTGTCAGTTGCAGTGAATTTAGATCTGTATGGAGTATCTGGCTGTGGTGCTGTGGGATCATATCTGAGGAGGCCAAGAGCTGACGAGGCTGTTGAATTGACACTTGTAGCAGGTCCAGCAGCCAACACTGCCTTGGTCAGTAGCCAGCAATGAGGACAACTGTGGCGCTGTCTTACTTAACTTCCGTTATTACCATAGGAAATCAGTGGGAAGGTATATAAAAGGCTTGAGAGGCTTTACTGCCTGCTATGCCAGTGCTGTTGCTGCAGAGGACTTCAATGACACTGACATGGCTGGAGTCAAAGTTGCTGGTAAAGCTCTGCCTGTGCCATTTTTGCCTTCTTTCTACTGCCAGATACCGGGTCTGATGTGCACTCGAGAGAATGCTGGTGAATCTGGCCCTGCTCTGGTAGTGATTATCATCTCTGTATCCAAACTGACCCACATGGATTACTTTAGCAGATGTAGCTTGAGCTAAGCATCCCTGGATTTGTGGGTCCTGGAGGTCCTGGGATGTGACTTTCTCCTAGGCAGAAGAGGCTTTGTCCATCTTTGATAGAGATCAATCCCTCACAGGACAGGCAATGTTTGAATCCTAAAGGTTTGCAGTCTACCATGAGGTGTGGCAGTTGACATGAAGCACCTTGCCCTGCTGTACAGGGGGGTCACCAATAATCTTTTCTCTTTTGGAACATCCAATTCCAAAGAATGTGAAGATGGAGATTTCTTGAAGTTGGTTGAAAAAACAGTTTTATAGTCTCTGAAGAGAGTTCCAGATAAGACACTTGCTAAGTTCCATCTCCTCCTAGTAGGCAGTAAAAGGGAACTGAGGCTATGGCTACACTTAGTGCTGCACAGCGCTGCCGCGGGAGCGCTCCCGCGGCAGCGCTTTGAAGCGCCAGCGCTGAGAGAGAGCTCTCCCAGCGCTGTCCGTACTCCACCTCCCTATGGGGATTAACGTACAGCGCTGGGAGCCGTGCTCCCAGCGCTGGGGCTCTGATCACACTGGCGCTTTGCAGCGCCGCAACTTGCAGCACTGAAGGGGGTGTTTTTTCACACCCTGCTGCAGCGCTGCAAATCTGCAAGTGTAGCCATGGCCTGAGAGAGGATCACTGCTACCCCACCCTTCCTGCCCCTATATGAGGGAGCACAGATATGTTTACAAAAAAAAATCTCCAATCTCAAATGCATGAAGCACAAGCATACCTACAGTTGGATTCACATTGACAACATCTCAAAGAAGAACTTAGTGGTTTCATTTGCTTTCTATGAAACAAAAAAATCAAAGCTGAATTGTTAGCAGCTTTGAGATACTCACTGAGATGCTAGGAGGAGACTGAAGATCAGCAGCTTTCACTTTAGATAGATCATTTAGCTGTGCACCATTTTTCACTAAGTGAATTCTCTCTTCATACTGAGACTACAGAAAAAGACAAAGAAAACCAAAAACAAATCAGGCTTTATATTATTCCACTTACACCAAAACAAGGACCTCAAAGTACCAATTAACACTATTACATTCTGAGAGAGATCAATCAAAGACCTAATATATAGCAATAAGACTACATAGAAGTTTGATTTTCTTTATGCTACGTTAGTGTATAGATTAAAAAAATATTACCATGGAAAGATACATTCATGAATTTTACAGATTTAAGATTACTGGGAATATTTTTCTCCAACTGTGTACCATTACCAGTTGTTCAGCTTCCTAGGATTTTTTTTTTTTTTTTGTAAACAGCCTCGTTATTTGTTTTCCATACCCCTACCCCTACCCCAAACATAAGAGAAGACTCATTATAAGTTATGTGAACTTGGTAAGCTAATGAGAAAAGGTGGTCACATTTTTGGCCAATTCAGCAAGGATGCCTGCGTGAGTGACCACCTGGGCCCAAATGAAGCTCCACTGAAGTCAATGGTGCTTCATTTAAAAGAACCCCAAACCCACATGGACCTCTGCTGATTTAAATATGGCTCCACACAGACACGGGTGCATATGCTTCATCGGGGCTCTTACAAGTTATTCATTTAAGTAAATACATTAAGAGTAGCTATTTGAGATCTGTATTAAATAATTATAAAGGAAATATAAAGCCAAATACTTATGATTGTTAAATTGGATGCAAACTGTTAGTTTGAAAATATCTTTAAAACAAAGGATATATATATTGCTTCGTTTAACCTACTAGGCACATCACAAATCTACATTTGGTAAGAAGAGATAATCAAGGAAGACTCTTATAATACAGGAAAATGTGTTTGGAAAACAGACTTACTTCTACTTTTTCCATTTCTTTCTTGATATTTGAAATAAATGTTTCCCAAGAATCAATCTGTGACTTCAACTGAGGTAACACTGAAGTGGGACCACTGAAATATTTCAAATTTTCAGTTCAAAATAATGTGATAACTTGAGTTCGTAAGTAATTCTCCAACAGAGAAAACTGCTACCCAAAAGTGTAATGCTCTCCTTTTCCCCTCCCAGGTAAATCATAGCTGAAGACTTCAGTCACACAGAATTTTAACAAATTCAAGTATCACTGTTTGCCTACTAATTTAACCCTTAGGAACTGGCCAGTCTTGGAAAGTAAGAACCCTCAAGCAACAGCCAGACTCCTACGGATACCCCAAGACCGGGAGAGGATGCTGTGAAGGAAGGACGACGGCCCTTGGGTGGAGCCAATCCCAGCTCTGTCTCCTCACATGCAGAAACAGACCTCCACCATGCCCATCAGTCTTGCTCCATCTCCTTCTAGTCCTTTCTCCATTCCTCATGCCGTCAGGCAGAAAAAGGTGGGCAGGTCTGAGCTGCATGAACCACCATGGTTAAACTAGAACAGGCATAGAGCTGGGAAGTCTTTTACTCTGAATTTTCCCCATGTTGTATAGTCAGAGATTAAATGCTAACAACCAAGATTCTTTACAATTGATGTAATTTGCAAAGCTAATAAATGCCACTTTGCTTTCCTAAACTTTCAGAATTTTTCAGGCCTGTAAAATCTGATGTAAGGCATCAAAAACATATTCTTGGACAAAACTTTAACATGGTGTTAGTACATTCTAAAAGATGTAGTTAGCTGTCTAATAAACATTTATGATGGTATTTATTTAAAGTCACCAATGCAGCTGGCAATGTGAATACCTGTTACCTCCAACAGAAATGTACAGTTCCATTAAACAAATAAAAGCAAGTCTAAATTAGTGAGAGGATATAAAACAATACTAAAACCAGAAAACAGGAAAGTAAAAAGATTATATGCAATTACTGAATTATAGTGATGTATTAAATGCATACCTGCTCACTAACTTTAAGAATTTAATATTTGCTTCTGCATTTGCAGCTATGCTGCGTAATTTGCATACTTCAGTGTTCTTCCAGTTTTCAAGTACTGACACCTAAAATTAAATTCAGTGACTTAAAAGACATACAGTACAAGCATTTTCCTTAGCACAAGCAGTTAAAACTAAGTAATTATTAATCTAAATTCAGCCTCAATCTGGTCTTTGGTAAATATACTCAGGAAAGGCCTAGTTCTAGAACATCTCTGTAGTAAGATATTGCAAGCAGCGTTAAAATGCAATGGCATAATTGTGTGAGGAAACGTAATGACTAAACAGTCTGCTGAGCATTAAAACTTTCATAATTAGTGAAACTCCTTCCATCCCCATCCTTTGAAAACAGATAACCTTGATATTGTGCATTATCTTTATGATTAAAAAGGTATGCATCTATTTCAAGGCAGATGCATTGGCTTTTAGCTCAATAAGGACCACCTTTTTTTTTTTTTAAACACACAACTTGCAATCAACAAGCAAGTTTGACAATCCAAAACTTCCTTAAAAGAAAAGTTGCATAGCATCTCTTTTATTCAGGAAATTTGAGTTCAAAGCATTCAGAATATAGAAAAAATATACAGGTGGACAGTCCTATTATTTACAAGATGCCAGTCTTTGAATGAAATATTCAAAGGGAAATGTGCATTCTAATACCACTAGAAATAGATGTATTGATATTCCTATTCCTAATCAGTATTTTTTTTAAAAAAAAAGGATAAATTCTTTTTTGTGAGTAATTCCCACTAATGGAAACTATGTGCATGTCAAAAGGATAAAACATTCTTTAATTGCAATTACCTTTTAATAGTAGACTTAACTTTTTAAAAAATTTCTGGCAATATATCACATTGATCCAAACATCCAACCACTTCTAAAAATATATACACAGAACAAATACAATAGAACCTTGCTAAGTTGCAGTGTCTCAGAGACCCAGGGAGAATTAGCAACGAAGTGAACAAAAATATCCAGGATACCGCATCACAAAACATACTTTGCTAACTGAGCAAGTATAGTTTTAGTTATTTATGTTAATACTTCTAAGCATACTATTAAATGTTGTGTAGGTGATTTTGTAACAATAATGAAGTCCTCATTAAGATGAGATCTCACCAGATCTCTCTATTAAATCTATTCTGAGAAGTGGGCAGATCCACCTTTTTTGTGGGGATTAGTGAAACGCAAAGGAGCAAGGTTCTCGTGTAGCATGTTTTACCTCTGCTGCAACAGCTCTTTTAATACACTCCTGGTAATTATCTTTGCTCTTTTTTATTAGCTCCTCCAGTTGTACTTTTTCATTGGCAAATTTATTACTGTGAAGTAAAATAAAATAAAATAAAAATGAAGATGTCAAAAAGAATACTGGGATGCCATCTACATTTGAACTATACTCCAAAAACTCTACAACAGACGTTTTTTTCCTCTTCTATAAAAATATGCATCACTAATTATATTATGTACATTACATGTAGACATGGATATTGGACTAATTATAGGACAGTGCTAACTCATCTTAAATACGGTGGCGCAGATACACTTACTATGAATAATTCTAAACCTACCACTTGTATACTAAGAAACTACGGGCTAGTCTACACTGGCAATGCTAAAGAGCTGCCGTGGCAGAGCTCTAACGTGGCTTGTGTGGTCACGGCAGAGCACTGGGAGAGAGCGCTCTCAGCGCTCTAAAAAAAACACCTCCACGAGGGGTGTAGCTCCCAGCGCTGGTGCTTTACAGTGCTGAAGCTTGCTGCGCTCAGGGAAGTGTTTTTTCACACCTCGAGTGAGACAGTTGCAGTGCTGTAAATTGACAGTGTAGACAAGCCCTGAGAGCAAGGCTACAGGATTGCTATAAACTACAACAAGTATGTGAGCTCCCTCTGCTGTACCACAACAGCACTTAAATTATTTCCCATGGCTGCTTTCCGATCAATGTTGATGCTATTTCAGAGGAAGAGACAGGCTGATCAAATGCAGCATGAGAAAGGTGACCAAGACGTGGGGTGGAGGAGAGATTTTTATTTTGCAGCTTCTAAAAGGAAAGTAGGAGAGCGAGCATGAAAGAGAGCTGCAGAGATATAAATGCAACACACACACATACAGATACATATGGTGTTGATATGCATTTGATAATCTGTGGAATCAACCCAAGTTGCATTTCATAGATTTATATATTCTAAACACGGAAAAAGACCACTCTGATCATCTAGTCTGACATATTGCACAATACAGGCTATAGAACTTCCTTGAATTATTTCCTCTTTGAGCTAGAGCATATCTTAAAGATCCAATCTTGATTTAAAAATTTCCAGCAATAGTGAATCCACCACAACCCCTATTAAATTGTTCCAGCGGTTAACTACCTCACTGTTTTCAAAACAAAAACAAAAAAACCCACCTTATTTCTAGTTCTAATTTGTCCAGCTTCAACTTCCTGCCATTGGATCTTGTTATACTTTTGCCTGAGAAATTGAAAAGTCCTCTACTATCAAACTTCTGTTCCTCATATACATCTCTACCTCAATATAACGCTGTCCTCGGGAGCCAAAAAATCTTACCGCGTTATAAGTGAAACCGCGTTATATCGAACTTGCTTTGATCCGCCGGAGTGCGCAGCCCCATCCCCCCCGTAGCGCTGCTTTACCATGTTATATCCAAATTCGTGTTATATCGGGTCGCATTATATCAGGGTAGAGGTGTATGTACTTATCGACAGTAATCAAGTCACCTCTTAACATTCTTTTTGATATGGTAAATAGATTAAGCTCCTTCAGTCTTTTGCTATAAGGCATATTTTCCAATCCTTTAATCATTCTTGCAGCTCTTCCCTGAACCCTCTTCAGGTTTTTTTGTTTAGCCTTCTTGAATTGTGGACACCAGAACTGGACATAATATTCCAGCAGCGGTTGCACCAGTGTCAAATACAGGGTAATATAACCTCTCTACTCCTACTCAATGTTCCCCAGTTTATACACCCAAGTATCATATTAGCCCTTCTGGCCACAGCATCACTCTGAGAGCTCATATTCAGCTGATGATTTACTGTGACCTTCAAGTAATTTTTAGAGTCACTGTTCCCAGAATAGAGTCCTCCATCCTGTAAGAAACGCCTGCACTTTTGTTCCTAGATGTAAGAGTTTACATTTATTGATTTATCATGGCACCTTTCATTGCTTCATCTGCCCTCTAATCAATCTCCCTTTCGACTACTACGGATAGTCTAAATTCTGCACAGATTCAGTAGCCACACTTCTACAACTTCTTGTTACAAAAATGTTTCACTCTTTCCCCCAAAATTCTTGATGCCTACAACAACTCAAGTGAAAGGTTTAAGGCAGGGGTCAGCAACCTTTCAGAAGTGGTGTGCTGAGTCTTCACTGTGATTTAAGGTTTCGCGTGCCAGTAATACCTTTTAACGTTTTTAGAAGGTCTCTCTCTATAAGTCTACATTATATAACTAAACTATTGTTGTAGATAAAGTAAACAAGGTTTTTAAAATGTTTAAGCAGCTTCATTTAATATAAAATTAAAATGCAGATCTTATCAGTTTAGTGCAGTGGTTCTTAACCTGAGGTGCGAGACATGCAAAAAAATTTTAGAAGCTGGGGGCAGCTGCAGAGCACTGGGCTGGCTGCCAGTGCCCCGGGGCAACTGCAGAGCACTGCACCCCGGCCAGGAGCAGAGCCCCAGGCCGGCAGCGGGCTGAGCAGGGATGGAGGCCTGGACCCTGGCTGGCAGGGGGCTGGGCGGCTGGAACTCCAGACCAGCAGCGAGGTGAGCGGGACGGCGGCTGGTATCCCAGGCCGGCAGCAGCCTGAGCAGGACCCCAGCTGGCAAGGGGCCGGTGGCAGAACCCCAGATGGTCAGCGGGCTGAGAGGGGTGGCAGACAGAACCCCAGACCGGCAGCGGATCACCCACTGCCGGTCTGGGGTTCTGCCGGCTCCTGACAGCCGGGATCCTGGCTGCCGGCCAGGGGTTCTGTTCACACAGGCCGCCAGCGGGCTGAGCGGAGCCAGGGGCCGAGACCCCAGCTGGCAAGGGGCCGGCGGACAGAACACCAGACTGGTAGTGGGCTGAGCAGCTCAGCCCGCTGCCAGTCTGGGGTTCCGTCCGCCAGCTCCTACCAGCCGGTGTCCCGGCTGCTGGCCCCACTCAGCCCGCTGCCAGCCGGGGGATCCTTTCACCCAGGCAGGCATCGGGCTAAGCAGGGCCGGCAGCTGGAACCCCGGCTGCGTGCCAGTAAAAATCAGCTCGCGTGCTGCCTTTGGCAGGTTGCCGACCCCTGGTTTAAGGTCTAAGATCTCTTGATCATTAAGACTATAAATAAGATTGCCTATCCTTCTTGGTGGTATAAGGCACTTCTTTCTAGCCCTGCTGCTGCATATTCTAAAATTATGAAAATAAATCCATTTTAAATGTATTTAAGAAGAGCAACAACCATAATGTCCCTAAGTAACTAGCATTTAGGTGATTTTCAGTAAAGCATGATACTAAGGTTTACTTTTTTTTTTTTTTATAAACTAAATTAGGTAGGTATTTTGCTTATTCTCAAAATAAGCCACTACCTATCAACTCAAGTCTGGTATTCATGATTCTTTATTGTATCCAGTACAACAGGCAACAGTGTTAGGATAAGAACACCAACTAATTAAGATAAGTCAATAGTGCTTAGGGATGCAAGAATTTATTTAAAAATAATTTTTTTACCTGATCTCCAGGAATTTATCCAAATACACTGTATATTGCTTGTCCTTCTCATCAATGTTCCTCAAGTACCTATGTGCATCATAAACAAGGAAATCTATTAAGTCTGGCTTGAAAAATATTTACTCAGCAACCACAATACAGTCTTCTATAACCTTAGTTGCACAAATATAGTTGACAAGTAAGTCTATGCATTTGATTTATAGTTTTGTAGGTAGTTCATTTAGGATTTAATCTCTTAATCCCACAAATTTGTTTTCTGCTAGATCAGCACTGTGAATTTGTAATTTGAATGTTATTTAAGATTATTTCAAGATGTGACCTAACCCATCTAGCCAGACAAAAGAAGGGTTAATGGATAAATAAAACTCAAACCCCAAAACATCCAAGGTTCAAAGTCTCCTGAGGTAGGTGGTCTATGTAAATAGGGGACAATGAAAATACAGGAAGATGTCAAAGCCGATCAGGGATGTATTGCTAAACAAGTGTCAATATACGTTTTGCAAGTTAAAAGAAAGCAGTACTGAATGCGTTTACCTGCAAAAGAAAAGTATGTTTAAGCAGAAATGTATGTACCTTAACCCAAGTTCAGTGATCCAACACCTACCTGAAAGATGTCTAAAAACCAGATGACTTAGTCAGTATTTATGAAGTGTTAAGATCATTGTTGGAAAGCATAAGAAATTATTATAATACCAAAACCAACACTAAACTCATCCAGTACATCACTCATTTGAAAATTTCTTATTTGCTACTATTGCCTGTGTTCACTGAGTAGAGTGGGTGGAGAGGAGTTGATTTAGTTAATGCCCTCTCATCCACAACCAGAGAGCCCTGTTGCCAAGAAACTCCACAGCATGGGGATGATAGCAGCCCATGTAAGGGATGTGCACCCTTAATAATAAGGATCCCAGTTCCATAGAGTCTCCTTTCAGGCTTCTGTTTTATAGGACAGGATAAAAACATAGTAGGCATAAGGAAACACTTGCAGTTTCACTTTGAACTGCAAAATCAGTACTTCTGAATCTAATATCAAAACTACATGCTAATTAGATGCAATGATGGCATGAAGTCGGGTGTAACTATATCAAGAAATGGCAGAACCAAAGCAGGAGGAAATCAATGTTGTCTTTGGATTGCCCCAGAAATGTTCTGTTGCATGGCAGAATGAACACAGAAAGTGAATCTGAAGTGTGAGCCAGAGCTGGGATTTGGTTGGGATGACTGTGTAGTGGGAATGGAAGAGGAGCATAGGAGCTGAGGGAATAGAATATGGAATCAATGATGGTGAGGGAAGAGAGGAAAAGTTAAAAGGAGTGGAAAATTAGGGAGTGCTCAAGGAAGTGCAAAGGGAAAATCCAATACTGAAGATGGTAGTCTGAGATGTGAAACAAGGTACACCACTACCTCAATACAACGCCACCCGACATAACACGAATTTGGATATAACGCAGTAAAGCAGTGCTTCCGGGAGGGTGGAAGGGGGCTGCACACATTGGTGGATCAAAGCAAGTTCAATATAACATGGTTACACCTATAACGTGGTAAGATTTTTTTGGCTCCCAAGGACAGCGTTATATCGAGGTAAAGGTGTATTACATAACCTTGTTATGTAAATTATTCTGCATGTAGACCTACCAATATCAGTAGGGCTAATCACAGAATAAGGTATGTGATTTTTAAGGGTGTCAGACCCTAAGAAAACAAGTCTAGTTGCATGTATTCTCACTCATGTTACCCAGCTACCAACCATCACCAATTTTGTAGATTTTTATCTTCAGAACAATAATATAAATTATTCTACCATTCAGTTGGAATATACAGAATCAATATCTAAGGTTTATTTCTAGTCAACTAATATTTCAAGTACTTATACTGCTGCTCCCATTTCTAAAATCGTGCAAACAAAAGCAATGTGTATCAGTTTTTAAAATGGACACTTACATCTCATTGGTATCTGCAAGTTTTTTGGATGTATTCTTTGTTGCTTTTAATTTCTCTTGGCTTTCTTTTTTTTCTTGTTGCCATTTCTTAACTTCCATTTCTAAATCTTGGTGAAACCAATCCAGCTCTCTTTGTGTAATCTAGAGGCAGAAAATATTTAAGAAAATGTAGTTTCTTAAAGACATTCCTTTTAAAAATTACTAGAGTAAGTTGTGCATTTTTTTTTTTGATTGATACACCTAGCAAATGCATGCTGATTAGAACACATGTTCCAGCCAGCGTTTGATTCACATTTAGATGAAAATAAACAGGGCTACTCAGAACAAGTGAAAAAGGTATTCTGTTGTTAAAACTAAGCTTTATTGTGATGATTACCACTTATGTCTCAAGTGCATTATTGACCAATAAGCTGTCTAAAGCTAAGAGGGTTTTTTAAATCGTTCCAATTGTTCTTTATCTGTTACCCTACATTGGGGTGTGCGTAAAAAAATTACCTTATTTTCTTCAACTCTTTTTTTTAACTGCTCTTCTAAAACACTCGTCTCTTCTGAGCTTCGGCACTGTAACTGTTCATATTTTTCCTTTGCTTCCTTAAGTTGCTCTTGTAATACCTGATGCTCTTTTTCCATACGTAAAATATCTCCCTGAAATTTAGGTTATGAAAGAACTTTTGTTATAGCACTCAGTATCCTGGAGTAACAACATCAGACCACAATACATTTATAGGAAAAGATTAATGTGAACTATGGTCCAAGATCTTGAAAAACTTTGTTGATAAAAGGTTTAAAAGATTTTGAATTCAACTCAAGAAACAAATACTGATTCAGCACTGAACTAGCATAAACATTTTGAAGATCTATTAAACTGCCATTTAATATTACAGGGAGTTAGATATTCCTATCAACTTGATACTGCTACATCCCAGAATGGAGGGAAGTAATCATGCTCAGAATTGTTGGAAAGGAAGAATTACAAAATTCACCACTGAAACTGACTCCAATGTTTGAGCAACAACTAGAGAACCTGAGCTCCAAAATGGCCACTTCTTTTTCATTAGACCTCTATGAATTCAACATTATGACATACTAAAAAGCAGGTCCAAACAAGATGGATGGGGGGAGGGGGGGAGAGAGAAACCCAAAGGTCACTAAAATTCTCTGTCATTTTTAGCCAGATTTATCCTTTCACTACTAAACTTTTTGGGGATGCTTTTTATCTCAAGCTCCTCTTGATCTATACAAATGGAACGTTTTAATGTAGTTTGGAAGTAGTTTGGGTGATTTAAGCACTCGTCCCACAAACGAACAAAATCCTATAATGATAGATTTTTAAGTTTTACTACTAAGTGACTAATTTGTTGAGTTTCATAGCAAGATAATAAATTAAATGACACTGTGCACGTCTCGTTGGGCCCTTAATTCTTTCTTATCTAATTAGCAAAGACTTTCATATCAAATAGTGCCTAAGTAAAAATACATGTACTTACTTGTTGAGTTTCAAATGGATAAAAAGGCATGGTATTAATGTCCCTGTCTGCTAATTCCTGATTTACCTAGAATACAAACAACCACTAGTTATTTCAATAAAAATAAAAAAATTGTATCCCATCTACACTTGCAACCAGTCCCTTAAAAGTTCTGTAGTGTAGATGGGCCTAACTTAAAGGCACATTAACATCTCTCTTAGATTATGAGTAGTTCCCATCTACCAGACTTGAAGGAACTATCTTGAGGATAACAATACTGTAAATGAGTTCCCTAAAATAGTTGCATGTGTAAGTGAATGCAGGATATTTTGGTTTAACTTTCTCCACTCTCAGGTCCAACAACAGATATTCATATTATGTTTAAAGAGCAATCCCTTCCCTCAGATTCCTTAAAAAGAAGCTTGAGTGAGCAAGCAGAGTTTCTCTGAAAGCTCAGGATAGGATTTTCAAAAGTGTTCACAACTGGCCTCCAGCTCTTACTGAAGGCAGAGGGAGTTTTACTATGGACATTGATGAGAACAGAGTTAGGCCAACACTGAATGCTTTGAAAATACCACTCTGAGTTCAAAAAACAATTACCACCATGAATAATGTATAATGCCTGAAAATACATCTTAACTATAAATTTGCATTTGATAATCTGTAGCACAGACAGCTCTAAAAAAGGTAACCTCATTAGGGACAGTGGTGATAATGGAATTCAACATCTTTGTTTTATCTCCACTAACTTTCAGGGTCCCTAAGAAATCTCTAATATAGAGACAATAGTTGCTAAAAGTATGATGCAGCTGCATTTCCCACTGTACCAAAAGTTTTAAAAGTTTACTTCTGCTAATCTTGCAATGATTTAAATATGGCACCACTGAAAAAATATGTAATTACTAGGCACGAGAGGTTCTTTTTTGTAAGTGTTTCATTATATGCAGGTATTAGTTTGAAAACTGTTTTCCAAATGGAAAAACAAGGGAGAACAATCTGATTTTCTTCCCTTTGATTTGAAGAGAGATGAAGGCACATTTTTATTTAATTTATTTACGAAAACAGGCAAACCCACAATTTGTATAATTCCTTCTCGTTCCTATACAAATATCTGCCTTTTTGCACTAACACAACCAACTGATATAAATATAATTGTGAAAACGTTAGTGAAGTGGTGTTGAGGAGCCATAAAGGGACGAATCCTGCAAACAGTTAGCTTAAAGTACTATGCTTGTTACTATCTGCAGGACTGGATCCCAAAACAGTAAGTCAAGTTTAGTCTTAGCTCACAGTGGACTAGTAAATACATAGATATTCTGAAATCCTGAATTTGGTGTACATTAACATAAGATGACAATTTAAATGTCTATATATTTTAAACTCTTTTATAAAATACAGCCAACGTCTCATTTAGTACGTATCAATTTAAACAACCACTGAAATAAAAGTTAAAGAACAAGAACCTTCCCCAACCTGTAAGATAAATTTTATACTGCTTGTGTAACTCCCTCCCTTTTCATGTACATTTTAGATATAAAAAAAACTCAATGTCCCTTGAAAGTATTAAAGGGACAAATGTGAATGAGCTGCAGAAAGGGGTTGTGTCTGCGCTGACAGCTCTAGAGAACTAATGTCGTATTTATCAAGAACGAACAGGAATGGAAATTTAATGCATTACTAGTCAAAGATCCTTAAAAGAGTCTCTTCCTTTTAATTTCTTACCTGAATAGCTATCATCCTTGTAAGTGGAATGCTTTTCACTACAGGTGTATTTTTATTCTCAAATTCCATCTTAACAGCAGATAGATCATATTTAACTTCCTTAATACTGCTCACACCCTGGTCAAGATTATCTTCATAAGAGCTGTAGTCTGACTTCACCAATTCATACTGAGCGTCCAGGTATGTTTCTATTTGACTTGGTATATGATTGCCAGATATGTACTCTCTGTCTAATATTGCTATTTTATCAATATCAAGAGGAGCTTCATAATCAGCATATATATAACTAGGTTGCCCAGCAACATCTGGAATAGGAGGTATTTGAGAAATCATTGAGAACGTTCTTTCATTTTCATAACCCGAAGAAACCTTAGTCAGAGGTATATCATGATTATCAGAAATAGAGGAATGCAGCAATGCATTTGAAAAAGATAGTGGTCCTTCTATTGTATCAATACTCTGACTAGAGAGAGAATGCACTGAAATATGTGAGGAATATTCCGTGACTGAATAATCTGGAGTTTCACAGTTTGCTACTGTAATATTAGTAGAAATTGGCATATAAGGTTTAATATAAGACACTGGTTTGAATTCCTTAGCAGCTGGGTTTAACTGTAGTTTGCTCCTGGAATTTTCATGACTATTTTGACAGGTTATGTGATTTTCCTCTTCATTTCTAGTATCTTCTTCAGTCTCAGTATTTTCCTTAAGCAGAATTGCATGTTTCATCAAACCAATCAGATTATCCATCATAACAAAATGAAGGGATTCCAGAAGGAAAGGTTTCAGACCACCTGCATCTTCCACAATCTTACGAGCTTCTGCAGGGAAATGTTCATATTCTCCAACTAACAATTTATCATTAATTTCCATTGGACCATGTTCCTCCAAGATCTGAGCGAAATAGCTTGGGAAAAAAAAACAGTTATACTCATTAATCCAAGCATTTTTCATTTCACTTTTAAGTCATTCTTGATATTTACATTACTGTTTTAACAGTAATTTCTACAAAGACAAATAGCATTAGTAATGTATTAAGAATCTTTTGAAATCAATTTTTTTCAGAAAAAAACATTAAGAAACGCCTACTAATTCTAGATATTTGCTCTCTATACCTCTTCTACAAATTAACGTCTCCAAATACAGTGCCAATATAAAAAGGAGATGGCCAGAGCCAAGAACTAAAATCATGACTTATTGTAATAAGCTGAAAAACAGAATCTCACAGTTAACACCTGATTTCTCCAAAGAGAAACTAGTGTTATATACTTTATCTGAAGGGTTAGCAAAGAAAAGATAGTACATAACGTAGTTAGCTGAAGTACATGGATGTTAAAAACAAGGTCACTGGAAATGTAGGAAATAAAAGCTCAGAACCTAGGCAGTGTGTCACTATAGAAACCACTGGGGTGATATTAACACTAAGATCGCTATTTTAAGTAAGGCCAAGTCAAGTGAACATGAAAGGGAACAATGAAAATAAACCCTATGAAATGAAAACATGCAGGAAATATAGGATTCCTCAAGATTTCTGATGAAGAGTGCTATAATACAAGTTAGTTTTTCTACAAAGAGGAGAGAAAGGTACCTTCACCTGCACTAAAACGCTTCAAAGAGGAATATGCTGATTAAAAGACGTGTTGTCCTTTTTTAAAGAATGAAACCGCTCACACTAGTCCATCAAACACCAACAAAAAACTCTTATCCACACTCCCAACACTATGCAGAAATAATACAGCTAAGGCAGTAACTGTAACCACCAGAGAAAGAACTCTGTGTGTCTAATCTTTCAACTTGTGTACAACAGTAATTACTCTGCAATAAATAGCCTGCAAAGTTCCAGTGCTCAGAACAGAAACCAAAAAACAGAACTGTGACACAGTATTCAGCTACTCAGCAAATAAACTCCAGACTAGAGACACTGGGTAATGTACATTTGTGGGTAAAGTAGACAACACACACACACTGTTCAATAAATTAGGCCTACAATTTGATGTGATCTTTGAATTAGAGGTTCTAACTCTAAATTTTCTTTATAATTTGGTGATTGTAGCAATGAGATATTAAGACAAAGACACCCATCTTTAAAACTGGTCATTCTGAGTTACCCTCTCTCAGACACCCTCTACACATACCATCTCTCTACCATCACCACTGCTGTGTTGTGGGTGTTTTGTCTTGTTTTAAAGAACCTACTGCTTTTACTTAACTTTTAAGGTTATTAAAAAAATATAGAAAAATGTTTGTTTCTTAGGAATCTGGTTTCTCTGAGGATTTGACAGCAATTTGTATACAGTCATTTCATTGTTTCACCATGGAGATCTTTTACGCAGCAATAGAGAAGATAAAACAACATTTAGAATATATGGAAATGTTACTAACAAACCACAAAATTTGTCAGGACAACTCAAGGGGGAAGCGCAATAACAAAACTAAATGAAAATGTTTTTGCAAATTGGCTAGATGTCAAGTTGAGAACATCAGTGTTAGACAGTCAACTAATCTCACTGTAGTTTTAATTTCTGCTGGAAATATTAAATAAGGGAAAAGTGTGTCCATTCCGATCCCTGTGACGTATTCCTTGATTACACAGCTGCCATTTTTATAGTGAAACAAATGAGATTTAAGTGCAAGTTAGTATGCCAACAACAGAGACAGACATCTCAGGAAATTAGTAATATCAAAATCTTCCACTTCTAAGTTACTTGTTCAGCCTTATTAAAGGGCTGATAGAAATCAAATATTACCAACTGCCAGCTATCCCGTGGCCTCTGTGAAATAAAACTGGTCATCTCTGTTCAGTTCCCAGCAGACTGATGTCCACATCAAACCCAATACCACCACAATGTTTACATAGAGACCTTTTAACTCAAAGTTGAAACATATTAGAGGAGGAGGATGTTAGAACAGATGCTATATCAGCAAAACAGATCAATTCTGCCTCCAAGGCTGTCAAGCTCTCAGAAAACCTCCAGCTTTCCCTTGAATGGAATTTCTTGTTCCCTTACATTAGCATTTATAGGGGTACAACTGGCTCTCAATTTATGTGTATTCTTCAAAAGTCTGAGGTATTAGCTATTATCAATTACACTCTAAACTTAAATTTTAGGATGTTTTATTTCTGTCTACTGGTTCAGCATTTCTTCCTTCAGAAAATACTATAGATTAAATCTCAAATGGATGATGCAGAATTTATCTTCATATAAAATGAAAAATTCACCCAAATAAAAAAAAAAAGGCAAATACTTGAAATGACTGAACAGATAAGTTTACACCTACTCATATAAATTTTCACATGTTGGGTCTGGGTTATTATCCAAAAGTCTCTGATAATCATGTGTGTCTGAAACATTGTCATACAGAGCTTCAAATTCTTCCACTTGATCACGAAGATATTCTGGAATTATGAAAGGCTCACCAGGATTCATAAAACTTCTGTTGGGAAGAAAAATCTTATGATTTAAACAAAACAAAAAACAGACCTTGGTTTACTGACTCATCCAATTGACTAATGCACAGGACCCAAGATTATTTGATTAAAATAATTTTAAAAGTTTCAATAGTAATGTTAAGAGTGGCTTGGTACCTCTAAGCAACACCCTGAGAGTCTGAATTTCTTGGTATCAGCATTTTTTTAAATAATTTTTTTAGGCTAACTACAAAGCCTTTGTAAAGATTTTTTTACCCTTAAATTACTGATAAGTATCCTCAACCTCAACTTTCATCTTAATACATTTTTTGGGCCGATATCTGTTTACGGTTTAAATCCTTCTGGGCAGGGACTGTATCTTTTCCTTGTTGTGTAAAACAGCACACTCTGGGGTGCTATACAAAACAATAATAAAGTTGCCTGCTGGTACTCACAATGTATTTTCTTCTGCAAATATAATGTCTTCTTCTCGGGTTACTGCACCAACCCCACCAGATAGTACTAAAAAAGGCTAGATTAAAAAAAAAAATACAATTTTTTACTTTGCCACAGTATATAAAATTCAGAATATCTACAAGACAGTGATCCACCATCAGGAATGTAAGTGACTTATTTGTATCAAATCCTGTTTTAGTTTGACATGTATTCAGATGTCCTATAATGAATTATGAAATTTGACCACCGTGATTACAACAAAAGCTAGAGGACTCTGAGTAAGCCTGCCCAAAAATCCTTCCAGAATTACCGTATAAACTCGTTAGTAAAAAAGGGAAGCACCAGAGAAGGGGGTCGGCTTATGAACAGGTATGGAGAGGGAGAGGTGGGACACAGCCCCTCCCCACAACAGAGGGAGCAAGGAGAGGCAGCACAGCCAGCAGAGACAGAAGGGAAGAGGCGGGGCCAGAGTGTCTCCGCTTCTGGCCACGCGCTGCTCTCCCCTGAGCCTCCGAAGCAGCTGCAGCTCCAGGGCTGGCAGGCTGTGGCTCCGCCGCCCGGCCCCGCCCCCAAGAGCAGGCTGTGGCTCCGCCGGCCGGCCCCGCCCCCAAGAGCAGGCTGTGGCTCCGCCGCCCGGCCCCGCCCCCAAGAGCAGGCTGTGGCTCCGCCGCCCGGCCCCGCCCCCAAGAGCAGGCTGTGGCTGCGCCGCCCGGCCCCGCCCCCAAGAGCAGGCTGTGGCTGCGCCGCCCGGTCTGGCCTGCCAGAGCAGGCTGCGGCCATGCAAATAAGGTGGGAAGGGGTGGAATGGGGAGATTGTGGGGGTCCCGGGCTAGGGGTGGGGTTATGTGGGGGTGGTCATTGGGGTTTGACAGGGTACCTAGTAATGGATTTGTTTTTTTCCCCTGAGCTTTTAAGGGATACTTTCTGCTTTTTCAGTTACTAACATGTCCCATAAACACAATCAGAAGAACAAGGGGAAGACATTCCCTATGTAAATATTGTTACAGATCCACGTTGTGAGAGAGTGTATCTTCCTCACAGTCCCGGACACATTCACCTTTGTTGATTATGGTACATGAAGCTGTTGAACTAGTAAAAGCTCTTGTGCCATATCTGATTTGTATTTCCAGTCTGAGCCAAAAAGTGTATTTCAGCACTGAAGTAATCACAGTTGATTGTGTTCTCTCTATCTCTACGGTATTGAATTCCCTGTCTCTCCCCCCCCACCCCACCCCCCATACTGAAGTGCAAGGAAATTGTTGGAAATGCTAATGTGGTCAGAACCATAGTTGTTTGTGAAACTATGACTATATTGCCTTTTACTTGCTGTTACTACAAATTTCAAATACTACTTTAATTGCTACTTACAACATTAACTATACCTTAGTGACATTTTCTATCTAGGGACTTCTCTTTAACTTAAACTTCAAGAATATTTCTCAACATGCTGTTTTGGAAAATACTCGGTTTTAGACTTATAAATACTACAAATTCCAATTTTTAGTAAATCGGTGTATAGAATAAGCAATACAATTATTACATACCCTTGATTCTTTTGTCTTCTTCTTCCTATTTTTGTTTTTAACTTTGATACCATTAGTCTAAAACAGAAATATAAAGTCAATAGCTACTCATTAAGGAGAAGTTACCATGTGTTTCTTACACTGACACACACACAGTTCTTCAATTAAAACTCTCCTATCGTTTGGAATAATAATTTACAGAGCACAACAAGCAGTGTTTTTTTTCACTTCTGGAAACCCATGTGGGAAAATAATTTGACAAAAGTCTTGTATTTAGACTGTTCCACTCACATGAGTTCTGTGTTTTCCTCATTCTCCACTTTTATTATAGGGAACATGGGTTTTAAAAAGAGAATTGACTATTTTTCTGTTTCTACTGCTTGTTCCCCACATGAAGCAATGATTCTGTTATGTGACAACTTCGGTCACAGTCAACTGTGATGTCACAAACACCACAACTTCACATAAGGAATAAGCTTCAGAAACAGGGCAACTGTTGACCATTTTGTTCACATGAAAAATATCTCTATGTGATAAGTGAGGGAGGGAATTAAGAATTATCTTCACTTATTGTTAACAGGAACTGGGAACTGAACTGACACAACTGACTGAAAGATTATTTCCTCTCCATTTTTCTCTCTATTAAGGTATTTTTCTTCTCAATTTATGTTTAACATTGAAGTCTAATTTCCAACAACAACAATTATTTGTGGCAAATTGTAGCAATACTGTATGTCATTAGCTTACTTTGGTATACAAATAATACACCAAAACCCATAAATATTTTAATACAACAATATTTACATTACTCTTCAACTTCAGTTTCCCCTGAAACTGGAAAATAGCACATGGTTCCACATTCCATTGACATCTACATTCATTAACCTTGTCAAAACACCCATTATGTGTATCAGACGTTAACTGTATTGCATAGGTGGACTAATTAGCATGCAGAATAGATACATTTTCAACCAGAATGCTTCAAACACATGAGCACCACGGACAAATGCATATTCTGTTATTCCACTTGGCAGAAAGATGATATTATTAAAGTTGTACGGTAGCAAACTAGCAAGATATGATTCAGAATGATGAACAGCAAAGAAGGCTTTAAGTATTTTTTTTAAATCATAGTTGTACTCTGAAAAGTGACTGTAGAAATGTCAATGTGTAGTTCTCAGTTTGTCTTAAATGACCTGAGCAAATATGCTGAGGTCCTTAATAAAAAATATTATTTTTTTTTTACAATAAACTAGCCTTGCAAGCTCAACTTGAGATCTGATAGTCAAGCTGGGTTTTTTCCCTGTCACTTACGATTCTGAAATGTATAGAAAGTGAAGTGGTCAGAGTTACTGCTGGTTGTTGTCAATGTTACTACAAATAAACACACATGCAAAAAGACCCTGAGTTCAATTTCAGATTCAAAGCTGGCAGTTAGAAAGAAAAAACAACAAAAGAAACAAAAGTCTTTTACCAATAAAGTGGTAAATTTATCTGACCCACCACCACCACTACCACAATGCTATTTTTACAGTGATACTTTTCACATTGAAACCACACACTAGTTTCAAGTACTGTTTCTAAAGCCCACATGAACCAGGTGGCTTCTTTGCTCTAGCAAAAAATAAATAAATAAAGGGAGGGGGTACATTTACCAAGTCACATTTTTCCTTGTAAAAAATAAGTCAGAGATAGCCGGATTCCTCCCCACCCCCAATAAAGAGAAAACAGAAGAAAAGTTGTTTGGCCAAAATGCAAAATGAAATGCAGTGCTGAAAGATTTTTTAAAAAAAAGAAAACCGAAGCTCTTTGTTCACTCCTTTAACGCTTTAAACTCCCCTTCTACTCCCTCCCCCACAACTCCCCAGTTCCCGTTAAAGGTTTTTTATGCTTGTTTTTTAAATTACAAATATTCTGGTCTTGTTTCGATCATTATGAATGGAGAACTATGGGATGTCATCACAGTGACAAAAGACTAAAACCTGAGCAAATGAAAGAGAAAAGGATCATTAGCCTGTTTCACTATCTATTTCATTCAACCTCCTGACGGACACTTGGAGAAAATCTGCCTATTCAAAGATTCCAAACTCCATAACTGAGAGCTGAGAAAGCTCCCATACTTATTCTCCAGTCTTAAGGAATGATCCTCCAAAAAACAAGGAAGACTTGATATTCACAATACTTCTCCTTTTTCTAACTGCAGATTGTTTTGTAAATCTTTCAGGCCTTCAAAACAAAACAAAAAAACAAAACAGAAGTACGCAATTTTCACTTTCTATTTTGCAAGTCCCCTTAAAAGAACAGGAAGTGAGCATGCATCTTCATTATACTTTGTGTCCACCGTGATGGTTTACTGTTGAGTCTGTATTTGTTCATTTTTCAATTTAGTATTTAAAAAACTTACGGAGATATCTTCATTTTCCTGCTTCTTTAATATAATGCAAGGAACATCTATTGAAAGAAAAATATTAAATTACTTTAAAGAAAGTTGTAAAGTAGTACACAAAATATTAGATTCTGTAAATTATGAGATTTTGGGGGATAAAAAAAATTTAATCTTTAAAATATCTCCCAGAATAAAAAAAGTTATTTTCTAGAATTTCATTCCTGCTAAGATGGCATGCACATGGTTAGAGTTCAGCACTGGTTTTACTGAAACTATATATATTGTTTAAGGGTAAGCCCATGCATACGTCTTTGCAGGATTGGGACTTGCAAGTGAAACATGGTATCTCTCATTCTCACACAGCCTCGAGAAGGACTTCGCATTTCAAGGTACTCTAAAGTTAAACTTCTCCAAATTAAAATAACTTTATTCTGAAGACAGAACTCTATGAACTCCTTTAAAATAACTGCAGCAGATAAAAATTCTAACTTCTCAACAAGTCAAAGTAAAACCTGCTGTACGCTGCATATTGTATTCCCAATTTTTATAATCAGGAATCAAAGTAATCCCTTAAAAATAGCTGTCCATAATTTAAAGCTACTACAGGACAGCATTATAATATAAATAATGCTAATTATTAGTTTCATTTGGATTTAAATAACTCTGAACTGTACTAGCTGCATTCTTTTTTACATGCTCCTGCCTCTTTAGACTGTTCAATCTTCGATATGGAACTTAGAAGATCCAATATGCAATTTATCAGAGAGGCTAATACTATCCCAAGATAGTATCATTTAAATTACAGTGTCACCACTTTCCTAGGATAATTCACAACAACATAGCTGGGGAGTAATGGCAGGCACAAGAGGGTACTTATAAAAGAAATAAGCTGTATACATTTACCCATTTTATCAAAGAATTCGTCTAAAGCTTGATGCAGAGATGGAAATTTCTCTCTATTATCCTCTAATAGCCATATTACACAACGCATTTCCTCCAATGATGCTTCATAGAAACACTTAAGTATTTCATTATCTTCAAAGTTGGTCAACACATTGCCTAATTTACTGCCATACTTCTCATTCCAGCGAATGGTTATAAAGCTAAGGTTAAGCTCTTTAACAATATCTCCATAACGAGAGAAAAAGATCTTTGTGGCTTCCAAACCTGAAATGAAAAAAAAATTCAATTCAATTCAAGATTTAGGTTATTCCAATTTAGGGCTGAACATCTGACATCTCCTACAGAACAGTTTGCTCCAAAACCAGGTGTAAGGCTGCCAAAATTGAAGATATATACTGTAGCCTTGAAAAGTGCAAACAATCAGAACAGGTTCCAAAAAAAATATCAATTTTTTACTCTACCAATTTCGTAAATGTGTCTGTTGCCTGTCAAAGTACAGGTAATGGAATCCAATTTTTAAAAACTGATTTTACCCCATTTTTGGCATTTATTACATATCTTATCCCATTTTACTTGTAATGTACACCCTACATTTTAATCAAACAACAAACCAAATAAAGCTCTATAGCAGGGCAACATTATCAAAAAAGTTAGAGGCTGACTTCTTCAAACTGTAGTCAGCTAAACAGAACATTAGCATTCCAATTTGTAAGGCCAACACAATAAATAATTGGTTACTTTGTAGAAAATGTTGAGGTTTATCCCTATTTTATAGACTGTCTTCTCCATTCTGGATTTTAAAGAGACAGATTCTCCACATCTGATCCTTCCCTACTGGCAAAGTCCTGTACAAACCAGTTGCAAAGAGTCCAATATTTCAAATCGATTTATCTGTCATTTAAACCACCTCCATTTTAAGAACTTAATTAGCTATAGACAGAACAGTGTTTAATTCTAAACCATTCTACTCTGGAGAGTGACTTAAAATGCCACCTTATTACTCAGATGCATTTTGTTTACATTGCGGCGGAGCTCCTCCTGCCGCATCGCCCTTTTTCTCCGGTGGCACTCCTCCTGCCGTGCCCCCCAATGAATCGTGTTGCGCACCCCACTTTGGAAACTGAGGGCAAAATTTCTGCTGTAGAATATATAATTGTGGATTACACCACAAGTCAGAAAGAACAAAGCTTGACTTTAAGATTCTTGGTTGAGAATGCAGAGCTGGCAACTAGGGATCTTTTAGCCATCTTTTAATTTGTAAACTGAACAAATTCCATGTTTGTCTCTGGTTTCACATGGAACCTCCTGATAACATACACAGACTTGCTTTCCAGTAAATGGGAGAAAAAGAAAGGTGGAAAGCATGCTTAATTTTATAATTTCATCTGCAAATTAAGTCATCTTACAGTTATATGAAATAGGACCTACCAAAACTGTTAAGATCTTTTATCCACTCATGTAATTTGGGATCCACTTCTTCAAGCTCACTCAGCACATGGACAAAAATTCTTGTGTTTACTCTATTTTTCTTCTGAATTAAATGACTTATGAGCTGCTCCATCACTTCATGTGAGGTACTGCTACTTGTGGAACACATGCTGTAATCCTCCTCACTTATTACCCACCAAGATAGTAGTTCACTTAGAAGTTTTGAAGTGTCATGTACACCAGTTTTTATCTGTTCAACGTTCTGCAAAATATGCTGCAGGACTCTATCACTAGCAAATAAGAACCTCTGAACATGACCTATAACAAAATAAAGTAAGATTGTTATGTCAGTTTAGAACAGCTGCAAAACAAAATCAACCCCAAAATATAGATCAACTTTATTAAAAAATATTTAAAAAATAATGTATCATGTGAACTGGAACTCAAATTTGGCTACAAGGGGTTCTACTTGCACTTGCTATAGACCAGGGGTAGGCAACCTGCGGCACGAATGCCGAAGGTGGCACGCGAGCTGATTTTCAGTGGCATTCGCACTGCCCAGGTCCTGGCCACCAGTCGGGGGGCTCTGCATTTTAATTTAATTTTAAATGAAGCTTCTTAAACATTTTAAAAACCTTATTTACTTTACATACAACAATAGTTTAGTTATATATTGTAGACTTATAGAAAGAGACCTTCTAAAAACATTGAAATGTATTACTGGCACACGAAACCTTAAATTAGAGTGAATAAATGAAGACTCGGCACACCACTTCTGAAAGGCTGCCGACCCCTGCTATAGACTAACAGAATTTCTCATACTAGTAATTGAATTTTAGATGCGTAAGAAACTGATTTACAAAAGGAGAAAACCATACTTCCTCAATTAATATTAGAAAGAAAATTTTAACTACCAGTAATTTTAGCTTCAAATTACCACCACATGGAATGCATAGGCACCCTGGGTGCCTGGATGGAACTCTCCAGAGCAGCAATGACCAGTGTGGATGCATGCATCTGAACATTATGTTTTAGGGTATTTATGCAACCTTGGCTTTATCCCTGCCTGAAAGTCTTTGCAAAAGACAATGAAGAAAAGATGGGTGGCAAATGTGAGAACTACAGTCACTAGCAAGTAATCTTTCTTTCTCCTTCCAGAACTGCTTCTAACAGACTGCCACGTGTGAGATTAACTAGCACTAACTACCTCCGAAGAAGAGGAGTCTGAAGATAAATTAAAAAAAAAAGAAAAGACTGAAGTGCTGCTCTCCCCCAAATTTGGGACCAGACCTACCTAAGTCTAAAGTAATGGTTGTGTGCATATATGAACTGAGCACCAGATAGCAGCCTTAGACATCTGTGATACATGTCTGAGACATGCTGGTGATGATCATTTAGACCTGTTGGAGAGTACCCTATGTAAGGATATTTCAGGACTCATTAAATAGGCCCACAGATTACCTCACAAATCCAAGAAAAGCAGACAGATCCACTGCTTAGGCAGACAAAACCACTGCTTATGCTGAGTTCTTAGAGCCAAAGACCAGGCTTCATTTGCATAAATACAAGATACTACACCCCAGTGATCAGGTGGAAGGTAGCAGGCCGGTGAATTGGGACATGGGTGATTAGACTCGGGCTCAAATAATGCAATGCAGACCTCCTGCACAATGCAGGCCACAGAATCTCACCCACCCACTCCTGTAACAATGATCTTTTATGCACAAGATTACATATCTTTTATCAACATCCTTTTATGCACTGGCTACCCCAAATCTTTCCTATTTCATATTATTTATTGTCATACATGATGTTTCAAATCACACAATAAGTTACATAGCACATTGCTTCCCTTTTTAGCAATAACAAAGCTATCAATCCTATTATTTGATAAGGATCTTCCTTGTTTTCCCTAGACACTCTAAAAATCGGTAATAGGATATTCAAATGTTAATTTTTTTTTTGCCAGGAATCTTTGTTCATACTTTATCTCTAAAAGATTATACAGAACTCATAGCAACTATACTCATTGACTCAGGCCTACAAAAGCTACATAGATACATCTACGTATACACTGCTAATCAATTATCCACTAAATAATGATTAGGTCTTTATCATGTTACATAAGGTAGGCTCATTAACAAATGCTTTAGTCCCTTACACCCTAAAACCTTTTGGATCGGATACACGTGCAAGAACAATACAGAGCACACCCCCTCACCTTTCATCTGGGCTTATGAACAGGTTTGATCTAATTAAATGGTAGCTCTGAACTCCTAAACTCCCAAAGATATGTAACCTAGTTTCCCCAACATGGAATGAGGTTTCAGGGAAGAACAACTGCAGATTTATGCATAGATTCAGATGGAACTTGGAAACCACCTAGGCAGAAACTTGGTTAAGGAAGTACTCTTATGAAACATTATATAAGGAGGACCAGCCAGTAAATCTTAGATTTCCCCTACCTGAGGTTACAGTACAAAGACCATGGATTGGAAGGGTAGATAATATAAAGATAACACAGAGGCTCAATTGTTGGTTCAACAAGCATTGGATTCCAACTCCAAGAAGGTGGAAACTAATAAACATTCTCCACAGATTATTTTTAATCCCCACTCTCCTAACGCTATTTCATTCTATGCTGCCTGGAGGGAAAAAAAGGGTCCCAAAGGGGAGCAGGGAAGGGAAAGACTGTGCTCTGATTGCACCAAGGGCATGTGTTCATCCCATATGTGAGAATCTACACACACAATTCTCAAAGGAGAATTAAATTAAAGCAACTATCCACTATCTTTTCCACAACTAGTACATACAAAATAGTAAACTGTTTAATGTGAAACACAGTAGTATTTTATTTAATACTGTATTGTCTAATTTTAGCAAAGTCTATGAAAAGTAAATTAAATTCTAAATTAAAGCTTGCCACAGCCATCTTATCTCACCCATTTTTGGTAAATACATTTTCGTTTGTACGTTAGCACTACAATAAATATGTAAAGAGCTATTCTGTTCTACACAGATTCTTCTACTGTGTTCATCACTGTAGTATTTGAGCATCTTCCCATAGGCATTGGCTAGGGCTCCTATGCACCATGGTAATGCAAATAATCAAGTAATTAAGCAATGTGACTATACAAGACACTCCAGATCAGTATTTACCGGTATAATCCTTTCCTTAAAATAATATTCATATTCAATTCACTGAGGGTACATTAAAACTGCTACTTATGCTAATCAAAATATCCATTTGCTTATATGATAATGTATAGCAATACATTAGAATACAAATGTATTCTACAATAAAATACCTTAAACTTCCACGTACCTTTATGACTATCATACTTAGATGTATTATCTTCCCTTTTATTTTCTTCCATGCTATCTTTTGCTGAGTTCAGTGCTTCTTCTCTTACACGCTTTCTCTTCAATTTTTTTTCTTCTTTTATTTTTAGCTTCCTAGAACTGATAAATGGAACTGATAAGTGAGGCAAATCAGCCTCAACTATCAATAGACCATTTTTTCTCTGGCAGTTTACAAACCATTCTCCACCTATTAGAACATTTGTCAGCTTACATTATACATTTTTCACAGTAGAAGTCATTAGTCAAACCATAGAGAAGTAAAATTTGAATATAGCTATTTCTTCAGTTAAAAAGTAATGGAGACCATCTACCTTCAGGCATATTGAACAACTTATTTGAAGCTTGTAGATGTAGAGAGAATATCCTAAATATTTTACAATAATTTGTATTAGGAGGAGCTGACTTTAAAAGACTCTCTGATGTAGCATGCATGCCCATCTTTATATCTAACATGTACAAGATGTTGAGTTATTTATAAATAAATGTTAAAAAAAAGTTCCTATGACCAACTTAACACAAGAAATCCATCTTTACACATGTATCTCTCATTATTGGAATTCATATCCCAAGGAATCTAAACTCCTACCTAAATGAAACCAGTTTAGTGAATCTCTCATTACTTCAGATAATTTTCCATTTGGAATGAGATTAAGGGGAATAAAATACTGAGGATCTATACTGAACCTGTCCAATACATATTTACAGTTTGGATTTCCCAGGGTTCCTGTCTAATCAAACAAGTTTATCCCCTTACTATGAAGCACCAGTATTTACCACTCTGTCAAATCTGTTGTGAGCAATAAATGCAAACTCCTTTCGAGGTATTACAGCAATGCCAAGACCGTGCAAATTGAACATTCAAACGTAACCTGTATACACCATTCAGTTTTTAACCAGCATTTTCTTAGGATCCATACAGAATTTTTCAATCAAGTAAACACTCTAGGGTAGAGGTGCTCAAGCTTTTCCATACTGTAGTGCCCCTCCCATGTAGCTAGAATCTAGCCATTTCCTTCCTCCCACTTAACAATGAGACTGGTTGAATGGTTACAACCTCCAGATTGACCGCTCACGCTCTAATGCAGCATTTCTCAACATTTATATCAGGGACCAGCTTCCTGCCTTTCTAAACTATGTCTGGGAAATGTCAGGGAGTGGGAAGGAGGCTGCTATGGACTGGTTGTTGAGAAACAGTGCTCTAGGCTGTATTCTCTGCTAGAAGTGCTCAACTTCCATAATAGGAGGTTACTTAGCTGTAACGGGAGGGTCTTCAAGATACGTGGTCCCTATCTGAATTCCACTGCAGGTTACGCATGCATACCATGCCCCTGGAGCCGGATAATTTGAAAGTCATGTCTGTTGGTCTGCGCATGAGCCCTGATTCACCTAGTGCCTCTGATCGATAGGATAAAGGGCGGGGTGGACATATCACCTCTCCGGTTCTCTCTCTACCACAAATCAGATAAGATCCAAAGCGGAGAAGAAGGAGGGCAGGTACTGGAATAGAGATAGGGATCACACATCTTCACGGACCTTCAGTTAAAGGTAAGTAACCTTCTCTTCTTCGTCGAGTGATGGTCCCTATTGTACGCCACTGCGGGTGATTGACAAACAGTACCTAAGTAGGAGAAAGATGTGAGGATGTACACCGTAGGGCTGAGTGGAGTACTGCCATACCAAAGGAGGCATCAGCGGAAGAGTTCAGCACCAGGCCATAATGTACCTCCTCAAGAGATGCTATAGTCGTTGCTTAAGCTATGGTGGAATGAGCTCTTACCTCCGGGGAGGGATTTTTTGCGGGGGGGGGGGGGGAGGAAGAGGGCGAGTGGGGGGAAAGAGTAGGGGGTGTTGGGGTTTGAAAGCCGATAGAGTAGAATGAAGCTGGATATCTATTTGGAGACTCTCTGCTGGAGATGGCATGCCCTCCAACTCTTTCTGCTACAGAGACAAACAGTCTCAGGGATTTCCTGATTGGTTTTGTTCTCTGCAGGCAGAAAGCCAAAGCTCGAGGGAGTGGAGTCTTCATTCTTCTGCAGAAGTGTGTGGCTTTGAGAAGAAAGCAGGTAAGTGAATGGATTGGTTAAGGTGAAATTCCGACTTTAGGGATGAATTTGGGGCGTAGAGGTAAAGAAATCTTATCCTTATAATACAGTATATGGAGGATCTGCCATCGTTGCTAGATCCCCGGAGGGGGGGGGAGAAAGGGGGTGGAATAGAAAAATACAGGGGTATTGCAGTATGGAAAAGCTTGAGCTCCAAGTTTGCCAACCCTTCTCACATATGTGATGGCTACGAGAAAGGCAACTTCCATGGAAAGGAGTGAACATGGAACAAGTACACCTCGACCTCGATATAACGTTGTCCTTGGGAGCCAAAAAATCTTGCCGCGTTATAGGTGAAACCATATTATATTGAACTTGCTTTCATCCACCGGAGTACGCAGCCCCGACACCCCGGAGCACTGCTTTACCGCGTTACATCCAAATTCGTGTTATATCGGGTGGTGTTATATCAAGGTAGTGGTGTACTAAAGGCTCAGAGGGGGTCTTATTAGCACTGAGAGAATGAGATTCAGGTCCCACTGGGGTGAAAGCATCTGAGCAGGTGGCAAGGGTCTTATTAAGCCTTTTCTAGAATCTATTGGTCAGTGGGTTAGTGAAAACTGAGTAACCTTGAGAAGGTGGATGTGACAGTGGCCTAGAGTGTTTAATCTTGCCATTCCACTGAATCACGTGCTCAAGAAACATTGGGAGAATGATTGGTGGGCGAGACAACATGTGTAGAAGGCTGGGAAACCAGAAATGGGTGATCAGTATGACCCTCATTCTGTTCTGCAGGTTCTTGCCTAGAGCTCATGGCAGGAGGGTGGTGGAGAGAAGGCATAGGTGAACCTGGTCTTATCAAGTAAGAAGGAGACCATCGCCCTGGGAGTGGTGACCTAGGGCTCCTTTGGAGCAATATGTAGTGCATTTACTGTTTACTTGAGAAGGGAATAGATCCCTGGTTGGGATTTCCCCATAGAATGAAAATGTTGCGGAGTACCACATCATGAAGCCTCCTCCCACTCGTGATCAACTGCAAAATGTCTGTGACAGTCTGTGAGCATATTCTGTTTTCCTGGGAGGTAATCTGCTGATTTGATTGCTGAGGCACCAGTTCCAGAGGCCTCTGCCTCACTCCCCCTTTTTTTTTTATGTAGAAGACTGTTGTAGTGTTGTCTGACATTATAAGGACATGGTGATGGGGATGAATGGAAGAAAGAACTCACAAGCCTTCCCTACTATCTGTAGTTCCAGGATATTGGTGTGCATCCCGGCCTATCAAGATGTCCAAACCCACTGTGCTGTGTGGTTGTTCATGTGGGCTCCCCAACCTAGTAGGCATGTATCCATAATGATGGTCCTGTCTGGAGAAGAAGAGAGAAAGGGGACCACACGCATATTTGATGAGAATCTGTCTGCCATAGGAAGGACGACAGTACCTTGCCAGGAACTGTCATCATGTGGTTCATGGAATGACGGTTTATACCTGAAGGCAACAAAGGTGAAGTCTTGCAAATAGGGTGATATAAGTGCACAAGGCCACATGACCAAGCAGGGACAGACATGTTTTGCCCGGAATCTGAGGACAGTTTGTGATGTGAGCTATGATATTGTTCATGGTCTGAAATCCGTCTGTGGGCAGGTACGCCCTTGTGCTGATATAACTTGGGGTTGCCCTGATGGCGTCTAGAGATTGTGTGGGGCAAGAGCAGATTTTTCCATGTTTATGCTAACTCCCAGTGCAGAGCGAAAGTGTAGCATTATTCAACTCAATGCATAGGTCTCCAGGTGTGGCAGCAAGGAGCCAGTCATCAAGGTATGGGAAAGACAAGAAGGCCATGACGTCTAATGTGGGCTGCAACAACTGAGAATATCTTGGTAAAGACTCTGGGTGCAGTTGCTATTCTGAAGGAGAGTATCTTGTACTGAAAATGGTTGGGGCCCACCATAAATCTGAGAAAATACTTGTGGGTGGAGTGGATATCTAAGTGAAAGCAAGCATCCTCCATATTGAGAGCCATGGATCACATGCCATTTTCTAAAGATGGAATTATTGCTGTTAACGTGACATGAGAAATCTGAGTTTGCGAATAAAGTGGTTGAGATGGTGGAGGTCGAAGATTGGTCTCCAACCACTCTTCTTTTTAGGTATTAGGAAGGAGGTTGAGTAAAACCCTCTCCCTTGGTATTGTGGAGGAATGTGTTCTATTGCTCCTCTTTGCATTAAGAAATCCACCTCTTGTGTGATCCAATTCTTGTGAGAGTGGTCCCTAAAGGGGGACAGGGAGGAGGGTTTCAGGGGAGGTAGTGATGCAAACTATCACATAGCCAGAGTGGATGACATTCAGCACCCACTTGTCTATTGTTATCACACTCCAGCTGTTGAAAAAAGAGACCTAGACAAACCCCGAATGGTGTGCTGGAGTCAGGAGGTGGCTGATAAGTGGCTGATAAGAGTAATAGTGGTTCATGGCTCTCAAGCTCTCATCAAAGATAATGTTGAGCTGATGGCTGAGACTGAGATGCAAAACCTGTTGTGGAGGACGTAGGGAAGCAGGACTTCTGTACACTCTCTCTCTTATGTGGTGGCTCATAGGGCCTCTGATAGAAGAACTGTTGAGCCATATACCTCAATTTGGCCCATGGGCAATGAAACTTCCTCTTAGGACCAGGTGTGTATATCCCCAGCGATCAGAGGGCAGCACTAATCCTTCCGGGTATGGAGGGACTCATCTGTCTTCTGGTTGAAGAGGTGCTATTCACCTTGCTGTGATGTGAGCTTCCCCAAGGCCGTACAGGCAGCATTGGTGGCTGTCACCGACAGAGAAGGATCATGGGCAGGAAGAACAGAGTTTGAAGCCTGGGTCCTGGATGTAATACCCAAACAGGGTACAGGGTGAGGTAGGTACCCCGATAGACTAATCTAATGCTAAAGCTAGTAGAATTGTTATATTTGCTAAAACTATAAACTATTAAAACGTAACAATTTACAATTAAGTTATTTATTGTTTACTCCTGGGGGAATTCTGCGCCACAGTGCGGGCACAAATTTCATATTGTCCGCAGATTTCTTTGCTTCCCCACAGAAACATGATTTCTGAGGAGAAGCAAGAACAGTCACTTGCTCCTCCCCAGCAGCTTGGAGCAGCCAACGAAGACATAAATCTGTGTGTGTGTGTGTGTGTGCGCGCGCGCGCGCGGGGAGGTGCTGTGAGAGACATCAATTATTGTAAATGACAATATAGTTATATAAATGCTTATGGTGCTTTAGTGATTAGAACTGGTCTAAATTTTTGGACTGAAAATTTTTCCTATCAAAATGTGTTCCATTAACTGTTTACTACTGACTTTTCTGGAGATGGTAGCCAATATAAATTGTGAGTTTAATTCCTCAGCCCTCACTTGCTCTTCAGCTGCATATGATGTAATACTGAGCATATGGCTTCATATATTTGTTGACTAATAACTATTAAGAGTCAAACCTAACTATTACTATTAGACAAACGGGGTTTGGGGATTTTCTCCAATGCTCTCCACACCCATTCTCCCCATCCACTGTATTGTAATTTAAATAAATTACCAAAATAATTGAAACTGGTGTTTTTATATTGTGTTATTTTGACAAATAAACTACGCAGAATTTTAAAATACTGCGTGCAGAATTTTTAATTTTTTGGCGCAGAATTCCCCCAAGAGTAATTATTTATGGGACAAAGTTGAAGCTGTGGACACTAATGGTTCCAACCTGTACCATGTAGCAGTGAGAAGGAACTGGAGAGGCGGTTGGTCCACCCTACCCTTTATCCTCTCAGTTGGAGGCACGAGGTGAACTAGGGTGCATGCATAGACCAATGGACACTACTTTCAAATTCTCTGGCCCCTGGTGCATGCATATCCCACAGTGGAATACAAAAGGGACCATCACTCAAAGCAAAACATACATATGTCAAGAAGGGTAGCATATTCCCTGCTCTTCCTTCCTCTCCCTTCATAGCTACTTAGGCCATGGGTCAGATTGGTGAGCAGAATGAAGGGGAAGAGATGGTTTTCAAGTTCCACCCACAGTCCCGGAATCCCAGGTTGTTTGTGATAAGATTATGAGCAGTGAAACGGCATTTACCAATCTTAAATAATTATAATTAGCTTCAGATTTAATAGCCTAATTGAGATGAATGGAGCAATTTGCACTTCAGAATTATTAGTTCAAATTTTATGGAAACCAATGGAATTACTACAGGAATTAATTTGACCTTTGATTCTCTCTGTATAGAGATTCAGAGAAGACTCTTTGCATTGATTCATATTTTGAAGGTTTTCTTCATGGCCATAAACAAGTTTTGTTCTTTTTTTAAATGAAAACTTAGTTCTTTAGAAATTGCTAGGGCAACTACAGAACTGCTAATAAGACTTATTCCCTAGTACCAGCTCACTATGAGCTCTGATTTAATCATGTTTGTATACATTTAGCTTTTTCATCCTGCTATCAAATTAGGAACCTCTAAAATCTTTTATGCTGTTTTCTGAACTCCCTCTAGTTTGTCAACTTTCTAGTAACACGGTGAACACAGATGAATCAAATAATCATTTGAATCCTTGCCTGAGCCATAAAGAGAGCAACTATCACCTCTCTAAAATATCTGGAGTACTTCAGCAATTTCTGAAATATAAATTAACAATAGGATGGGATTATAAATTACTGTTAATCCTACAAATCTTACCTTGAACATTTCTGTTTAACACTGGCTCTTGGTGGATCCTTAATTTTGGGGATTTTTTGTTCAAACTACAAAAAAATTACACCAGGTTAATTGAACTTGAGTTCTAAAGCAATCTTCTTAACAATAAAAACAAAAATGACATCTGATGTTTCAGAAGTCAACAATGTAATAGCTTGAATAAAAAAAAATAATAATAATGCAGCCACCTAGGCTGCTCAAGCCATATAAAGCTGCAAGCTTTGGTTACACAGAAAGACAATTAGTTCACGGGAAAGGTAATCTGGCAGAGAAGGTCACAATAGAGAAGAAGCATTCCTTACAATTATTTCCCAGTGTCTCATATGATCATACTCCCACTTCTCCTGTGCTGTAGATTTGAAAGTCAGACAAGAGTTACACTTTTGGGAGATATGGGACTCTCCCAAGCAACCGATATACCTAGAATGGTCATCGCTGACAGGAATAGCCTCCCGACAAGAATGACAGCATTTGAAACCGGGTGAGCCAGACATGTCCAGCCAGATCAAATAAGCTCCACAGAAAAAAGGAGGAAAAAAGGGAGAGAAAAAAAACAAAATCTCTCACTACTATCTAACTAATCCTATACTAACAACAGCTAATGCTAACCAGAAACACTAAACTAAGAACAACAGTATTCCATGTAGTTGTAGCCGTGTCGTTCATGTAGAACATGCTGAGGTGGACATGCTAGAACTCAGTCGCAGGCTGAGGTGGTAGAGAAGAACTCAGACATTTCACCACTGCAGCTCTATGCACCATCTGTGTGTGACACGAGGTCGTACCAAGTGCACACATGGACCAAAGAGACACTGCTAATAGGAAATCTCCAGTCAAGGGCTCAAGAGGTTCATACTCGAAGAACTGGATTTACTTCAACAGGCAGAAATCTTGCTCCTACAACGATCAGTCGTTTCAGTACGTCACCAGTCCAAAACAAGCTGGGATACTTAGGTGCAAGGAATCTGAGACAGCATGGATATGTTAAAACTAGTACAGCCAGACCACCTCATACTTATTGTACTATGAAAATTCAATGAAGCTTCCACTAAATTACATTTGTATATCAAGATCTTATAATAAATGTAAGAAGCTTATATTTAAAACATTCCAGTTTACCTGTGGTTTTGTAATAAGGTCAACACAGTAGATTGACTTGCTATCTCACCATGGGCAAATCACTTTACCCTTTGTCTCTTTTTACCCATTTGTAAAATAGGTACCAAAACCACAACCACAGCACCACCTCCCTCAAAGGGGGGTGCTAAAAAAGTTAATTGAGCTATGTAGTGTTGTGATCCCCTAGTGAAATTATGTAACTGCACTGTCAGTAAGTAACACTGTACAAGTCTCCAGTGGATCTTAATTGCAAGATGAGGGTTTGTTTTAAAAAACTGATTCTCATTTCACACTGATGTTTAATTACTTACCTCACATTTCACGAGACCAGAAGAACTGAAGATAACAATTTTTGAAATGAGGCCTTTACAATCAGGAGTGAAGCATGATTCTTGAAGAAAATCCTGTTGGGGAGGATCAGGTATGTAGAAAAAAAAATTCTGTTTTCAATCAAATGGAAAGATGCACTATCTCCGTGCTTTTGTACAGAAATGCTATTGTGTATACGGAACTTGAGCTGACCAAGCTAATTAAGACCATCACTAAAGGCTTAGGCCTCTACTTGCATTTAGCTGAAAGAAGCCAGTCATGGCATAAAATGGCTGGGATCAAAAAAATGAGAGCAGCTGCTCATGGCACATACTCTTTTACTCCCCAAACCAATGATGAAATACTCCCATTTTCTGTCCACAGAATTTGTGCTCTATGGATTGAGAAAAGACACTTCCTGATGTTAACAGCCTCATTTTCCCATCCCGAACCTGCTGGAATTTCCCAACAGAGGATTATACTGATTGCTACCATTATCTTCTGCCAAGTCTCCCTATGCAAATTGAAACCCTTTTGGTTTTGGAGTATTAGCTGAAGGGGGGGGCCATAACAGCAAGGTTTCTAAAGGAATCAAGCATCCATAAAGTAAGAGGTAAATAGAACAGACACATTGAGCCTCTACATAAATATCACTGTCCTCCATAGACACCTTGATGCCTGCAGGATTTCCCTATGCCTGCAACACAGACTGTATGTTCCCCATAGGACAGGTGAAATGTTAAGGCTCGAGGACTGTACTCATCTTAATAACTTTAACACAGCTACACCCCTGGAATACAGTTAATAATCAATACTTAAATAGAAGTTTCACATGGGTCTTACCTTGTCATTTTTATCACTGTAAATTGTAGTTTTCAGCTTTTTCCAACAGCTGATATGAAACTCCACTTTACACTGCTGACAGCAAGTAATCTGTATAAAACCCTAAAATTTGAAGACCATAAAAATTTATGCTTTCTAAGAAAAAAAACGTACCATTCAACAACAACAACAAAAAATTAAGATTTTATGTTTCACATAAAACCTGTATAACTCCAGCAAAAAGTTTAATCTCCAAAACCCTTTAAAAAAAAAGTTTACCTTGAAGTCTGGGTCAGTAAAATAGATTTGAATTTTCGAATGTCCATGGCACTGCTGATAAAAACAAACTGCATCTGGCTCTGGAGGAAACTTGCATTCCTCAATGAAATTTTCCAACATCAACTATAAAACATCAAATAAAATCACAAATAGCGATATCACATTGTCCCAAAGAATAAATTAATTCTCAGTCATAAAAAACAAGTAATGAGATCAAACACCTCTCTACTTGCATTTTTTAAATTTGGATGTTTTTAGGGTGAAACAGACACCACGTTTTCAGAGCCAAAAGAGTATTTTTTTTTCAAGTATAAACTTTATTTTAAAAACATCCCCCCTTACATAGAATCATAGACTTTAAGGTCAGAAGGGACCATTATGATCATCTAGTCTGACCTCCTGCACAATGCAGGCCACAGAATCTCACCCACCCACTCCTGTATCAAACCAGTGTCTGAGCCACTGAAGTCCTCAAATCATGGTTTAAAGACTTCAAGGTGCAGAGAACCTTGCAGCAAGTGACCCATGCCCCACACTGCAGAGGAAGGCGAAAACCCCCCAGGGCTTCTGCCAATTTGCCCTGGAGGAAAATTCCTTCCCGACCCCAAATATGGTGATCAGCTAAATCCTAAGCATGTGGGTAAGACTCACCAGCCAGACTCCCAGGAAAGAATTCTCTGTAGTAACTCAGATCCCACCCCATCTAACATCCCATCACAAGCCATTGGGCATATTTACTACTAGTAGTCAAAGACGAATTAATTGCCAAAATTAGGCTATACCATTATACCATCCCCTCCATAAACTTATCAAGCTTAGTCTTGAAGCCAGATATGTCTTTTGACCCCACTACTCCCCTTTGAAGCCTGTTCCAGAACTTCACTCCTCTCTCTGATGGTTAGAAACCTTCATCTAATTTCAAGTCTAAACTTCCTGATAGCCAGTTTATATCCATTTGTTCTTGTGTCCACACTGGTACTGAGCTTAAGTAATTCCTCTGCCTCCCTGGTATTTATTCCTCTGATATATTTATAGAGAGCAATCATATCTCCCCATAGCCTTCTTTTGGTTAGGCTAAACAAGCCAAGCTCTTTGAGTCTCCTTTCATATGATAGGTTTTCCATTCCTCGGATCATCCTAGTAGCCCTTCTCTGAACCTGTTCCAGTTTGAATTCATCCTTCTTAAACATGGGAGACCAGAACTGCACACAGTATTCCAGAAGAGGTCTCACCAGCGCCTTGTATAACGGTACTAACACCTCCTTATCTCTACTGGAAACACCTCGCCTGATGCATCCCGAGACCACATTAGCTTTCTTCACAGCCACACCACATTGGCAGCTCATAGTCATCCTGTGATCAACCAATACTCCGAGGTCCTTCTCCTCCTCTGTTACTTCCAACTGATGCCTCCCCAGCTTATAACAATAGTTTTTGTTATTAATCCCTAAATGCATGACCTTGCACTTTTCACTATTAAATTTCATCCTATTACTATTACTCCAGGTTACAAGGTCATCCTGATCTTCCTGTACGATATCCCAGTCCTTCTCTGTGTTGGCAATACCTCCCAGCTTTGTGTCATCCGCAAACTTTATTAGCATATTCCCACTTTTTGTTCCAAGGTCAGTAATAAAAAGATTAAATAAGATTGGTCCCAAAACTGATCCCTGAGGAACTCCACTAGTAACCTCCTTCCAGCCTGACAATTCACCTTTCAGTATGACCTGTTGTAGTCTCCTCTTTAACCAGTTCCTTTATCCACCTTTCAATTTTCATATTGATCCCTATCTTTTCCAATTTAGCTAATAATTCCCCATGTGGAATCATATCAAATGCTTTACTGAAATCGAGGTAAATTAGATCCACTGGATTTCCTTTGTCTAAAAAAATCTGTTTGTTACCTTCTCAAAGGAGGAGATCAGATTGGTTTGGCATGATCTACTTTTTGTAAAACCATGTTGTATTTTGTCCCAATTACCATTGACCTCAATGTCCTTGACTACTTTTTCCTTCAAATTTTTTTCCACGACCTTGCATACTACAGATGTCAAACTGACAGGCCTGTAGTTGCCCGGATCACGTTTTTCCCCTTTCTTAAAGATAGGAACTATGTTAGCAATTCTCCAGTCATACGGTACAACCCCTGAGTTTACAGATTCATTAAAAATTCTTGCTAATGGGCTTGCAATTTCATGTGCCAGTTCCTTTAATATTCTTGGATGAAGATTATCTGGGCCCTCTGATTTTGTCCCATTAAACTGTTCGAGTTTGGCTTCTATCTCAGATGTGGTAATATCTACCTCCATATCCTCATTCCTATTTGTCATCCTACCATTATCCCTAAGCTCCTCATTAGCCTCATTAAAGACTGAGGCAAAGTATTCGTTTAGATATTGGGCCATGCCTAGATTATCCTTAACCTCCACTCCATCCTCAGTGTTTAATGGTCCCACTTCTTCTTTCTTTGTTTTCTTATTTATATGGCTATAGAACCTTTTACTATTGGTTTTAATTCCCTTTGCAAGGGAAAACTCTACATCGCTTTTGGCCTTTCTAACTTTATCCTTACATGTTCTGACCTCAATAAAGGTAGCTTACCTTGCTGATCACTCCCATCTTCCATTCCTTGTAGGCTTTCTGCTTTTTCTTAATCACCTCTCTGAGATACTTGCTCATCTAGCTTGGTCTACAACCCCTGCCTATGAATTTTTTCCCCTTTCTTGGGAAGCAGGCTTCTGACAGTTTCTGCAACTTGACTTGAAGTAATTCCAGGCTTCCTCCACCTTTAGATTCCCAAGTTCTTCAGTCCAAACCACTTCCCTAACTAATTTCCTTAATTCTTTAAAGTTAGCCCTTTTGAAATCAAAAACCCTAGTCACCGATCTATTTTTGTTTATCCTTCCATTTAGTTTAAACTGAATTAGCTCAGGATCGCTCAAACCAAGGTTGTCCACTACAACCATTTCTTCTACGAGGTCCTCACTACTCACCAAAACCAAATCTAAAATGGCATCCCCTCTTGTTGATTCAGCAACTACTTGGTGAAGGAATCCATCAGCTATTGCATCTAGGAAAATCTGAGCCCTATTATTATTACTAGCACTTGTCCTCCAGTCTATATCTGGGAAGTTAAAGTTTCCCATGATCACACAATTCCCATTAGTATTTATTTCATTAAAAACATTAAAAAGGTCTCTATCCATAGCCAAATCAGATCCCGGTGGTCTATAGCACACCCCAAGCACTATCTCAGGGGAGGCTCTAGTAGCTTTCTTCCCCAATGTGATTTTTGCCCAGACTCTGTCTTATCCATTCCATCCCTTCTTATTTCTTTACTGTCTACCTCATCATTGATATACAATGCTACTCCACCACCTTTGCCTTTATTTCTGTCCTTTCCTAAACAGTACATACCCTTCAATACCTGTACTCCAGTCATGACGATTATTCCACCATGTTTCCGTTATCCCTATAATATCTGGTTTCACTTCCTGTACCAGCAGCAAAGAGTCCGGTGGCACCTTATAGACCAACACATGTATTGGAGCATGAGCTTTCGTGGGTGAATACCCACTTCGTCGGATGTTGCAGCCTGGCATAGTCTCCCTTGATATGTTCCACTGAGAATCTACCTGTATCGTTCATTCCCACATGAAGGACAATCGCGGATTCTTTCCCGCTCCCGTTAGGATCCTCTTCAGCCTCAGGTCCACAGCCCGTATCTTAGCACCGGGCAGACAGCACACCCTTCTGTTCTCTGGATCAGCTCTGGTTACAGGCCTGTCTGTTTTTCTCAGTAAGGAGTCCCCAATCACATAGACCTGCCTTTTCCTGGTGACGGTGCGATTTTCCAGTCTATCCTCTGTTCCCGCTGGCTGCAAGTCCTCTCGATTCCTATTCACCCTTGCAATCCTCTGCAACCCATCTCATATCCTCCTGGGGTTCATGTTTGGTGTCATCTCCACAGACTCGTCCCCTTTCCTTATAGGGCTAGCTGCTCTTCTCTTCTTCCTTGCCCTCTCACCTTCAGCAACTACCTGCTGCGCCCCTTCTTCATTTTCCAACTCCGCAAACCTGTTCCTGAGCTCTATTTCTCCTTCACTAGCCCGTCTTTTCCTCTGCCTGGTTCACTTAGTCACATGCTTCCACCATCCACTTTCCTCACCCAGCAGTCTCCCCTCAGAGTTCTTTGGTCCTGCTTCCATCTGCAAGTCTGAGCTTTTCCCTTCAGCCTCATCAGGTCTTTGCGCCATCATCTGCTCAAACCCCCTTCTAAACTAGACCAGAGTTTCCACCTGTATCTCCAATCCTTGGATCTTTTCTTCCATCAGCTCTATCAGGCGACACTTCATGCAGACAAAACTCTTTCCAGGTACCCCCTCCATGATTATGTACATGCTGCAGCTTCTATGTCCAGTCATCTTCATTGTGTCTTCCACTGCTCGGGTCACTACAACTGCTGCCTCTGTATCTGTCATAGGTTTCCCACCTAAATCCTGTAAATCTGTGAAACACAAACCAACCCAAAACACTACCACCCACAGCAAAACAAACCCCCAACAAGCAGCAAGACACTGCTAGAACACTGCACACTCCCTTCAGTAGCCTGTGTGTTCCTCTGCCTGCCTCTCTCAGTCTTCCCCCAAACTGCCCCTGTAAACTCCCACTCAAACTCCCCTGTTTACAGGCTCCTGTGCCGCTGCAGCTGTCTATGTCACTGCCTGATTGGCTGGCTACCTTTATAGGACCCCTAGTCAGAGAAGCTGCAAAATATTTCAGAAGTTCTTCATACTTCTACAGCTGTCAGTGAGGAATGCATAGCCTTGCTGCATACAGTACTCCTGGAGTAACTCTGCGGCATTGCGCAAGTGTAGAATTAATGTCGTCCCCCCAAAAAAAAATCCTCCTCCCCAATAGTTGATTCTGAGGGGAGGCAAAAGGAAGCCTTGAGAGGGGTCATGTTACAATTACACCTTTTGCTCACCAGGAACCAATGGCTCACGGGCTGGAGCAACCAACGGCAGAGAGGGGGCAGAGGCTGCCTTCCTCACAATGCCCTGCTCGAAAGGCCAGGTGAGGAGGCCTGGGATATGGGGGGGGATGGACAGAGCAGGGCATATGGGGCTGCTGGGGGGGCCACACAGACTGAGGTTCAGAAGGGCTAGTGGCAGGGGTAGACTGCAGTAAGGGCACAGGAACTAGTGGGATGACAACACTGACTCAGGGCTGAATGGGAGTAGGGGTGCAAAACCATATGAGGATGGGGGAGGGGAGAGTGCAGGGCCACATGGGGACATGTGCAGATATGCCTGGCTGAATGGGAAGTGGGAGTGCAGGGGCACATGGGGACAGGGGCAGATGTGCCTGACTGAATGGAAAAGGCTAGAGGTCAGCCAGGGTCTGCACTGAGGCGGCTCCCCAACGCCCTAAAATCTCCCCTCCCCCCACAAAGCCCGTGTTCCATACTTCTCCCGCCCATACCCAACATCCCTCCAGGTTCACTTCCAGGCTCCTTCCCAGCAATTAACTTCCCTCTCCCTCAGCTCCTCTGTTACCCTTTATTCCCCCAAGACTTTGCACTTCTGAGGGGTGCGGGAAATACGTTTCTGTATTGTAGTTTAAATGAATTATTACGCAGAGTTCTGTATTAATATGCTTAGTAAGGAATCTATTTGTCAAAAAACATTTCCTGAATCTTTTTTGTTACCTGTATTGTTACAAACATACTTGCTGACAGGTATTTTGAAATAATTACCAAAATAATTGAAACTGGCATGATTATATTGTGTTGTTTGACAAATAAAATATGCAGAATTTTAAAATATTGCGCACAGAATTTTTAATTTTTTGGCACAGAATTCCCTCAGGAGTAATACAGCTTGGCCAGACCATCATTTTACATGTTAATAGTTCTATCTCAACTTAAGGATAGTGTTTGTGAATGAAAAAATAGCTTTGTTTCTATTATTTCAATGAGAAAGACAATCTTAAAGCTAACGGTTGAGATTTTCAAAGTTGACGAAGAAACATAACCACTCTACTCCCACTAAAATTACTGGGAAGTGTGTTGCTAAACCCCTAGCAAATGATGGCTTTAAAAACTGACAGAGTAACTATTACTTAATTTCATGTTTCCTCAGTGCTTCCATTCTTTATTAATTATGATTTCTTTACTGATAGTGTCCAATGTATTACAGAAATTTTTCTGTATTACATTTCTAAGTGCTAAGAAACTAACTGATCGACTAACACTTGGACAACACTGGCAGTGTAGTTTCACAATATGCTACCAAAAACGGTACTAAAGCTCAAGGCCCTACCTAAATACCAAGTTTTAGGAACCGAGTACATTCAGAAGGGAGCCCAGCCCATTCAAGCAGTGCTGACTTGGTACTAAGAGAACAGATCCCACTTCTTTACAAAATGGGGCTTGGGGTGAGGATATTTTAATTGGCAAGAAATACAATCGGGGTGAAGATTCTGAGGACCCTTACTTCTCCCTTCTTGTGATTGGTGATATCATAAAAATCCAAGATTCATTAGCTGAGTTAAATTGTATTAAATCAGCATCTTCCTATTCATTTAGAAATTCTCTGATTTACGGGGATGATACTTTTATTTACCTGTAATTTCTCAGTCCGAGTCTCTTCAATGACAACAGATGTTGTGGGCCAAGTTAATATTCCAGGTACAATTTTACGATTAATCATTGTCTGTGATTTCATGAACTGATGTATAGCATCTGAAAATCTAAATTTTAAACACATACAAGACAGTGAGGTCACAACTTCTACAGTTATTTCATGCAACTGTCTTACATGGAATGTAATGTTTTGTGCTTGTGAAACTGAAAGCCATCAGAAATTAAAGACTGTATGACGTGCAAGGTAGTGGAGAAAAGGTTAACTATTAAAGACAACGATATTTGTTACAAATATCTTCATTTATAGAGTAAATCTAAGTTGATTTGTCTCTGCACCAAGCTTAATAAAAATGAAGTTTTACATTATACAAACCTGTTTTGTCTAAGGTATACTTTTCCAATTCCATAATGTGCCAAGCAATTAAATCTCTCCTTGTGATACTGCTCAATTATTTTGTTAAATTGGTCTTCAGCCTTTGCTAAATCCTTCAAAGTAAGTTTAAATAATCACAAATTAATGAGATACTTAAGAAACAAAAACAAAAAAACAAATAGCTTTTGGATAACGGTTCTACACAAAAAAAATGCAGCACTGCCTATATTTTGGCCAACTTTAAGAACGCTGAAGGTGTGTGACTATGCACTCTCTTTTTCTTTATGATTTACATACATAAAAAACAGTTCATTGATCTAGACTAAATCACACATGCATGTTCTGGAAATTAAGCTTTTTCCTCCTGCTAACGATAGCTCATCTCAATTGATTAGACTCTGCCTGTTGGTATGCATACTTCCACCTTTTCATGTTCTCTGTATGTATAAATATCTCCTGGCTCATGCTAAAATAAATTTGTTAGTCTTTACTCCTGATACAGACTAACACGGCTGCTACTCCAAAATCTCAAGAGACTAGAAGGCTACAAGAACTCTATTTTAAAAGTACTCCAAAATATTGGGGGGGGGGTGTGAAGAGACAACTAAACTAGGCAGAACCTTAATCCTTATCTGCTATTGGGCATTCATGGACCAAAAATATTTAAAACGCTACTAAAAAGTGACTTGTTACGGTAGCTGGGTCTACTCAAGTTACTCACTCTTTAAATACTATTAAAAAAAAAGAAGAAGAAGAAGAGAAGGGGGAAAAAATGATGTGCAGGACCGATTTCCCTTTCATTAGTAGACCTGGAGTCCCATTTGACAACTTATAGGTAATTTTCTTACTTAGTACTTTAATTTCTAGAAGTCCAAATACAAGCTTATCTAGACAGTAAACAACATTACTTTCTAACAGCCGAAACCGCCCTTCCTGGAGTTTACCCCGTCATTTCTGTCTGCTCATAAAAGGTGCTGGTGGATAACCTAATGTCTGAACTAGAATTTTAAGATACAGAAGAATCAATTGTAATAGCTTAAAGTCTTACCTCAGGCTGTCCTATTCCAAGGAGAGCAGTGGCATGTCCATAGATGACTACCACATAGTCAATAACAGCAAGATTCAGCTGCTGCAAATAGTCAAAGAAATCACATTAACAGTACATGTGAAAAGATTAAGTTAATAACCAGAACACTCTGCCTTGAAGTAGACAATGTTCTCCACAGCAGGCACAGGAAAAACCACAATTCCCACAATCTTCAGGCAACAACAGATCAGTGTTACAATTCACAGGATCCTCATTTGACCTTTTGTGATGGTTTAAAAGGGTCCTCCTGTTCTTTTACCATCCTCAAACATAGCATGGTGATGTGTTCTGGAACTGCTGCTTTTGGTAAAGTTATACCTGAGCTTACTATACTATGTTCACAGAGAAAATACTCAGCACGGGGAGAACAAGTTCATATATTTACTATTTTAGCTAGATGGCTATACTACATTTCTTAAAGTTTCCCTAAATTAATGGATGTTGCTAGAAACTCCACAGTTTTTCCCTTATTAATAATGCGAGACATGATTTCAGGTCGATAGCCATGCTATGTGCCTGGACAGTTAGGCTAGTGTTTCTCTTGTTGCAGAAGGAAGCCCCTGCCAATACAACAGGATCTGAGATGTTTCATGTTTGTGAGGTGTCCACATGCATATATACATACACACTACATGATATTTACTCATAGGGGAATTCTGCACCAATAAATTAAAAATTCTGCACACAGCATTTTAAAATTCTGAAAATTTTATTTGTCAAAAAAAAACAGTTACTCACCTCTCATAACTGTTGTTCGTTGAGATGTGTTGCTCATATCCATTCCAGTTAGGTGTGCGCGTGCAACGTGCACTGTCGTTGGAAAGTTTTTTCCCTAGCAGCACCCGTTGGGTCAGCTGTGGAGCTCTCTGGAGAGGCGCCCTCATGGTGCTCAATATATGACCCTGTCGACCTGGCGCCTCCTCTGTTCCTTCTTGCCAGTTACTCTGGCAGGGGAAGGTGGGTGGGTTTGGAATGAATAGGAGCAACACATCTTGAAGAACAAGTTACGAGAGGTGAGCAACCATTTTTAATTCAAGTGCTTACTCGTACCAATTCCAATTCGGTAACTCCCCAGCCTTACCTAGGCAGTGGGCTCAGAGTTAAGGAAACGCCGAGTACGGTGGGTCAGGGGTGAGGCCTTTAGCCCCGACACCCCCCTAGCAGAAGTAATGGCGACCAGGAAAGCCACTTTCCATGATAGATACAGTAGGGAGCAAGTTGCCAGTGGTTCAAATGGGGGCCCCATGAGCCTGGAGAGGATGAGGTTAAGGTCCCACACAGGGACAGGATGCCTGATCTGGGGATGTAGGCAGTCCAGACCTTTGAGGAAGCAACCAACCATAGAGTTGGTGAAGATGGATCGACCAGACGCTCCTGGGTGGAAGGCCGAGATAGCAGCGAGGTGTACCCTTATGGAGGACGCCGCCACGCCTTCCTGTTTCAGGTCTAGGAGCTACTCCAAGATGTGGAGTACAGGCATCTAGAAGGGGGGTATACGATGCTGGTCACACCAGCATGAGAATCTCTTTCACTCTGCCAGATACGTGGCTCTAGTGGAGGGCTTCCTGCTGCTGAGGAGGATCTCCCTTATTTGTTCTAGCACAGAAGTTCCATGGAGTTCAGCCATGAAGCTTCCAAGCCATGAGGTGGAGGGACCACAGGTTGGGGTGATGGAGGCGACCGTGGTCCTGAGTAAGTCGGGGAGACGAGGTAACATGATCGGTACATCCACTGACAGCTCCAGTAGCGTGTTGTACCAGCACTGTCGAGGCCACGCTGCAACTATCATAATTACCTTTGCTCCCTCCCTGCAGACGTTGAGCATAAGAGGGAATGGGGGAAAGGCAGGGCGCAGGCGACCTCTCCAGGGTAGCAGGAATGCATCCGTGAGTGAGCCTTGGCTGTAACCTTGAAAAGAGCAGAACATTGGACACTTCCTGTTGCATCGGGTGGCAAATAGGTCGACCTGGGGAAATCCCTGCCTTTGAAAAATGAGGTGTATGACATCCTGCTGGATGGATCACTTGTGTGTGCAGAAGGACCTGCAGAAGTGGTCCGCCAGCATGTTCTGAACTCCTGGTATAAAGGATGCTTCTAGGTGAATGGAGTGGGCTATGCAGAACGCCCGCAGCCGGAGGGCCTCCTGGCATAGGGGAGAGGAATGGGCTCCACCCTGCTTGTTGATGTAAAACATGGCGTGGTGTTGTTTGTTAGAACTGCTATGCACTAGCCTTGTAGTCAGGCCTGAAAGGCCAGGCAGGCTAGGCGTACTGCCTTTAGCGTCTTGATGTTGATATGTAGGAAGAGCTCATCCTGCGACCACAGGCCCTGTGTCTGGAGGTCTCCCACATGCACCCCCATCCCAGAGCCGCTGCGTCCATGACCAGGGACAAGGAAGGTTGAGGGTTGTGGAAGGTGACTCCTTTGCACACTGCTCAAGGGTTGAGCCACCAGGGGAGGGACGTGAAGACCTGCCCTGGCACCGTGACCACTAAATTCAAGCTGTTGCGCACTGGGCAGTAGGTCAAGGCAAGCCATGCCTGCAAAGGTCTGAGCTGCAGCCTGGCATGCCAGGTCACATAAGTGAAAGCAGCCATGTGGCTGAGGAGACTCAGGCACCCCCTTGCTGTTGTGGTTGGGAATTGCTGGAGGCTTTGAATTATGTCTGTGATGGCTCCGAATCAGGTCTCTGGCAGAAGAGCTTGCACCTGAACTGAGTCTAAACACTGCCCCCAATTAATTCTATTCTTTGAGTTGGTTCCAAGGTCGACTTCCCAAAGTTGAGGAAGAGACCCAGTCGCTCATACGTGTACCTGACCAAACGGATTTGGGACTGCACCTGCCCCCTGGTGCAGCCCCTGAACTGCCAGTCGTCAAAGCAGGGGTGTACTTGCACCTGCTGTTGACGGAGGAAAGTAGTCACCACCAACATGCACTTGGGGAACACTCAGGGGGCTGCCGAGAGGCCAAATGGTAGGACAGTGAATTGGTAATGCTTATGGTTGACCATGAAGCGTAGGAAGTGCCGGTGCACAGGACGAATCGCTATATGGAAGTATGTATCCTTCATGTCGAGGGCGGTGTACCAGTCTCTTGGGTCCAAGGAGGGGATAATGGTGCCCAGGGAGACCATGCAGAACTTCAACTTTACCATGAATTTGTTGAGTCCGAGCAGATCTAGAATGGGTCTGAGACCCTCCTGGGCCTTGGGGATTATGAAATATTGGGAGTAGAATCCCTTGCTCCTTAACTCCTGAGGAATCTCCTCCACCACTCCCATGGTGAGGACTGCCTGCACCTCCTGGATAAGGAGTTGCTCGTGAAAGGGGTCCCTAAAGAGTGAGGGTAGGAGCAGAACTGAAGAATATCCCACTTCCACCATATGGAGGACCCAGCAGTCCAAACTTATTTGGGATCAAGCACAGGAGAAGTGGGACAGACGATTCAAAAAAAGACGGGAAGGATCCGTAATCAAGGCTGCTGTACTATCCTCGGGCGCCCCTTCAAAAGGCCAGCTTGGAACTAGACAATGGATTAGTCATTCCCTGGCCCAGCCCAGAAGGGGGGTTGGAAGGCTTCCTTCTGCCATTCCTGCCCTTTCTCCTGTAGAAGTCCTGCCTCGGCCGAGGAGGGTAGGAGCGCTGCTACTGTTGTTGGGGCTTGAAATGTTTGCGTTGGGTTGCTCGGGTGTGCATACCCAAGGATTTCATAGTAGCCCTTGAGTCTTTTAGGCTATGTAGCCAAGCATCAGTCTGCTCCGTGAAGAGGCCCACCCCATCAAAAGGCAGGTCCTGCATTATCTGTTCAACCTCAGGCGGAAGGCCCGAGGCCTGCAACCACAAGCAACGTCTCATGGCGATACTGGAGGACAAGATGCGCGCCGTCAAGTCCACAGCGTCCAGTGAGGCCTGTAAAGAGGTCCATGCCACCGCCTCGCCCTACTCCACTATGACTCCAAACTCCTCCCTGGACTCTGACAGAATCAGCTCCTTGAATTTGAGAATCGAGTTCCAGAAGTTGAAGCTATACCAGCTCAGAATTGCCTGCTGATTGGCAATCCTGAGTTGCAGTCCTCCCGTCAAGTACACCTCAGACCCAAACAAGTCCAGGCGCTTGGCATCCTTGGACTTGGGTGCTGAGGCTTGCTAATAAGCAAGGCTGGGGGTGTGTGAAGAGGTATTCGTACGCCTTCGACGGGACGAAGTATTTCTTCTCAACACCCTTGGCAGTGGGAGGGATGGAGCCCAGGGTCTGCCAGATGGTCTTGGCATTGGCCTGTATAGTCTTAATGAGGGGCAGAGACACCCTCGAAGGACCTTTCAGGGCCAAGATGTCGACCATCGGGTCCTCCGACTCCACCTCCTCCTCGGCCTGCAGACCCATGTTGCGCACCACCCTGTGAAGGAGGTCCTGGTGGGTGCAGTCCAGAGACAGAAATGCCTGCAATGGCCTCGTCTAGGGAGGATGAGTAGGCTAATGGGGAAACAGGGTCCTCCTGTCCCTTCTGCTTGTCAGGGACTTCCCGTCTCATCTTGCTGGCCGGACCAGGGTCCTGCTTAGGAACCAGAGTTGGAGTTGGGTTTTTTTTTTTGTTTTTTTGGGGGGGGACTGCACCTGCTCAGCACCCCAAGGGGTTGGGCAACTGGCAGAAGCCTCCAGCACCAGCGGTTCAGAGGTGGCCGATCGGGAGTCTTTAGACTGGGCGCCTTGCGCTTGGTGGTATGCCCATGGGGTCCAAAATGGCCACTGCACTGGTCCCTGCCACTGCACAGACCACGGCCCTGCCTCCATCTCAGAGTGTCCATGGCCTGACCAGTGCCAACCCTGCTCTCAGTATCTAGCTCTTGCAGTCCAAGTCCGAAGACCAGGACTGCAATGGCCAGGGTGGTGCTGAGTGGAGCTGATCTTGCGAGCAGTGTCACGCTGGAGAGCGGTACCACTATGCCAGAGAGCGGTGCCGTGACCTGGAGCTGCATGGGGTCGCTGAGCGGCACCAGTGTGGGACCTGCCGCGCGACGGGGATCGATGTGTGGATCAGCATCGCGAGTGGGAGCACTGGCGTAACCTGGAGCGGTGCTGCAAATATGAACGGTGCCACAATTGCAAGGACTCTATCAGCAGCGCCAAGGGACGGAGCATCGCTGGTTTGCCTCGAGATGGTGCCACGCAATGCAGTTCTGGAGGCTTGGTGCGAAGAGTGGGTGACCGTGTTGCTGTCATGGCGATGAGGTCCCTCGCAGCCTCAAAGATATCCAAGGTGGACGGCAGTTCCACCTCCTTCATGACCTGGGCCGGGGAGTCCAACAGCACCAGACTTGATGGTCCTCCTTGCAGGGTCAAAGTCTATGGTGCCGTCTCTGCAGGCTTCTGTGCTGGGTGCTCCTCTTGAGGACACACCCCATTGGCCCGCTCCAAATGGGTGGACCTCTGGGATGGAGAGCTGCTCCTCCCTTGCTTCCAGTGCTGCTTCTGCGTAGGGGAGTGGGAGCAGTGCTGGGTCAATCCTGCCATTTTCAGCACTAGGAGAAATCAGTGCCACGGGTCTCTGCCAGATTCCTTCCAAGGTGCTGCTTCCACCACTGATGCTGGGGCGCTACGCACCGATGAACTCGGCGCCGGGTCTTGCCACGCTGGTGGAAGCTGTGGTCTAAGTGCCACCTCCATAAGGAGCTGCTTGAGGCGAAAGTCTCGCTCCTTTTTGGTTCTGGGGCAAAACCCCTTACAAATCCTACACCAATTGGCTTATTGAGTCTCCCCCAGACACTTTAGACAAGCGTTGTGGGGTGGCCCATTGGCATGGGTTTGCTGCAGGACTTGCAGGGCTTGAGCCCCTGGGACTAGGGCATGTAAGCCCTCCCAAGGAAAAGTGGTCGGGATAGAGGGTAAACCCCCCTAGCCCAATTGCTAGCTACTAACAACTAAGAACTAACTAAAAAGTACAGAGAACAAACACAAAGCTAGGGAAACGTGGCAGAACTTGCTGAGCAAGACACCACAGTTCCAACAACTGTCACTGGTGGTAAGAAGGGACTGAAGAGGCGTCAGCTCAGCAGGGTCATATATTGAGCGCCATGAGGGCAGCACTCGAGGAGGCTCCACAGCCGACCCGACAGGTACTGTTAGGGGAAAAAACTTTCCAATGACTGTGCACACAGCGCACGCACACCTAACTGGAACCGATATGAGTAAGCACTCAAAAGAACAACACTACATAATCATGCCAGTTTCAATTATTTTGGTAATTTATTTCAAAATACCTGTCAGCAACTATGTCTGTAACAATACAGACAACAACAAAAAAGATTCCTCCAAAAGTAGAGTTAAAAAAAAACCTCTACGACAACCCGGTTCCTGTTTCTCTGCACCCTCCTGCCCAAAGCCCAGCCATGGGGCCAGACACCCGCACCCTTTCCTCCCAGAGCCCAGCCACACACTCCCAACAGCCCATACATCTGCACCCCCTCCCATCCAGCTGCAGGTTGCCACTCAGCCCTGACACCCGCACCCCTCCCCCCCAACAGCCCAGCTGCGGGGTGTCCCCTCCCCCCAATGACCCATATCCCCTCCCCACAGAGCCAAGCTGTGGGGCCCACTCAGCTCAGACAGCGGCGCCTCATCCTCTCCAGAGCCCAGCTGCAGGGTGACCACAGGCCCAGACACTCATACTCCTTCCTACTCAAAGCCCAGGGATCCAGAGGGAGAAACAGCCTGATGCTGGGGCCAGGACTTGTATTGAGTTGCCTGCATGCCACCTCCTTCGTTCATGGTGTGCCACAAACTGCAGCTACCACGAGCCATCCAGCTCCCCTTCCCCTTCAAGCAGTGAATTCTATTTGCAAGCTGGGCTCTGCTGCGTCCAGTGGCCCCTAGTGGCAGCCAGCAGCTCTGCAGCAGCAATTTTGCAGGGGAAAAAGGGAAATTCTGCACAGAACATTAATTCTGAGCAAATTCTGCATTGCGCAGTGGCACATAATTCTCCCAGGAGCAGATACTAAAACTACATTAAAAATTGTATGAAATGTATGATAATGAAAATATGTAAGAAGGTTATTGGGGATGGATTAGCTATTTAAAAAAAAAATCACGGTATTTGCCCCAAAGAGTTTACAATCTAAAGAGAGAGAATAAAGTGTAAGAAAAATAGATACAAGTGAAGTGGCTAATATGGTAATGGATCACATCTTAAAATATTTAGGATATGCAATTTTATGTATATGCACACACACAAAAATTTGTATTCCCCAACATATTTTAATGTCAAGATGTTGTCCATGATCATCATAACTACTTTATATGTTGTATCTTTTTCCCCTATTCTCTGTCTTTTTAAATTATAAGCTATTTGAGACAGTTGGTGCTTTTTTTTTTGCTTTTTTTTTTTTACATTTGTACAATGCCTAGCACATAGTGGAACGTGACTGGAAACAAGTAATAAAATATAAAATAAAATACAACAAAATAAATAATAATGATTGCTTTGGGGGAGAAAAAGCAGTGAAATATAAAACTTACAGCTCAATCATCCCTAATAAGTAGGCCAGGGCACCCACCTCCTTACCTTTAACTTTGAAGGATCCAAAATATTCAATAACTCTGAAAAGAATTGTTCAGCACTGCGATAACGTTGGTCCGTCAAGGCTGTACAGCCATCATGAACAAGCGGCTTCAACATTTCTGGCAACACAGTTAAATCCACCTACAAAATTCAATCTTAACTAAATCAAATTTTGTTGACTATGTTATGAAACAAGCTACTAATCATTAAAAACGTTATCCAAGTGGTGATTAAATAATATCAGAGATCAATATTTTCTGCATTTTGGTTACAAGAATTCCACCTTTCTGAATTTAGTTCAGTGGCAACATTCACTTTGACCTGGCTTGTGGATTTCAAAGTTTGCACAGAAGCAACTTCGATAAACTTTAAAAATATTGCTTCAATCCCATCCCCACTCAACAACTTCACTGGCTTCCCATTCATTTAAAAACTGTCATCCATCTGTATCAATGGTCTATTGTTCCAACGTACTTCACAGACCTAGGCCTTGTCTACACTACAAATTTTGTTGGCAAAAGTTATACTGCTTTAACTAAAGTGCTTTAAATTAAAACCGCTGTTGCATGTCCACTCTAGCTCCTTGTGTCGGTAGCTATCCCACTGTACAACTTGCCACCTGGTGCTTTGGGAAGGGTTTTGCAATATCTCATGGGGCAGGTACAGCATCACATGAGGCACGTTTCTCAGTCCCATCATTCCAGGGGCATCCTAGTAGATTGTCAACTGGTGTGTGGGGGGAGGGAAAGGAGAGTGGTGTGGCTGGGGCAGGCGAGACAGCAGGCTGACCACCTATGCTGAGACGGGGGGGGGGGGGGGGACACACCCCACGTCAGCCCCCGCCTCTGCTTGGCAGTCAGCACGGCAGTCTCCCCTAATGCAGATCACTCTGCCTGCCTGCCTATGGTTCTATGATTCCCTACGAGTTCTCCCACAGCCTCCTCAGCTGCCAGGAGCGGCATCCTGAGCAGCTCTGTGAGCTTTCCATGCTGAAGAATGCAGCGCAGCAGTCATCCATCATCCTCCCTGCAGCAGCAGTCTGCCTGCCGCTGTGGTCCCAGTGCAGGGCAGAACAGGAGCATTCCGCGCTAATGATTTGCTCTTTGTTCCCCAAACTGAGCAGCAGGCTGAGCTGTCAGATACTTCCCAGAGTTTTGAAAGGGAAGGAGCACATGCCTGCAGAGCAGCAGAGATCCAAAACAGTGAGCAGAGCGGTCAAGCAGGCATTGTGGAATACTGGTGGAAGCCAGTTATGTCAACAAAACAAACAGCAGTGTCTAAACTGACCCTTCGTTGCTTTAACTTTGCTGAAAAAAGCTTTATGCCACTCGCTGAGGTGTTTTTATTTTGTCTGCAAACAGCAGTTTCGCAACCAAAAGTAGCTTTGTAATGTGTACAGTTCCCGTATTTTCTCAGCAAAAGGCAGCTTTTACCAACAAAACTTTGTAGTGTAGACAAGACCTTAGTCTCTCTAAATCTCAACTCCTTGGTGCCGTCACATGATTTCATCACCATGGTTTAAGAGTCTGCTCCTCAGCACTTTTACCATCTAAAAGCAGAGTTCCTATATTTTTTCACCTTACATTCACTGATTTTTCTAAAACAATAAAGCAATTTGAAAACATTTTCTCTCTCCCTGGTCTATATATTTTCACGTTTGGTCTTCTTTTATATTTAATGCTGAAATATCTTGGGTATTGTATTAGCTTGTTACTCCTCTAAAGTTGCTGTATAAATGAGATAAACAAAGAAGTCATTAGTTCATGAAGTGGTCTAATATCTTAGGCTCTGAACCACAATGGACTGTTCTGCAGAAATCCTCCAAGCACAAGTAGTTGCAGGACAGGGGCCTTAGTATTTTGAACAAGAAATTAAGGAAAAACAAAGCTGAATTTAATGTCATGAAGTAGCTACTATGCACAGGTATCAATTACTTGTTAAAGACGACTGCATAAGGATTTTTACAACTCACAAACAAGGCAGTACATGTACTGTGACAAAGTTCCTCCTCTACCTTGGTGAGTCCTGCGCTTATTGGCAGATTTTGCTCACCTCAGTGATCTTCCCCACAGTCTGGGTCAACTCCTCCTGTGTCTGATCAGGAGTTGGGAGGTTTGGGGGGAACCCAGGCCTGCCCTCTACTCTGGGTTCCAGCCCAGGGCCCTGTGGATTGCAGCTGTCTATAGTGCCTCCTGTAACAGCTGCATGACAGCTACAACTCCCTGGGCTACTTCCCCATGGCATCCTCCAAACACCTTCTTTATCCTCACCACAGGACCTTCCTCCTGGTGTCTGATAACGCTTGTGCTCCTTAGTCCTCCAGCAGCACACACTCTCACTCTCAGCTCCTTGTGCCTCTTGCTCCCAGCTCCTCACACGCACTTCCTCTCCTATGGCTCCCCCATGCCTGACTGGAGTGAGCTCCTTTTTAAACCCAGGTCCCCTGATTAGCCTGCCTTGATTAGCTGCAGGTGTTCTAATCAGCCTGTCTGCCTTAATTAGTTCTAGCAGGTTCCTGATTACTCTAGTGCAGCCCCTGCTCTGGTCACTCAGAGAACAGAAAACTACTCAATCCAGTGACCAGTATATTTGCCCTCTACCAGACTCCTGTACCCCACTGGTTTGGGTCTGTCACAGTACGTATATGCACACAGACCATAATACCTCATTGTTCCTGTGTCAGGCAGACCTGTTTTATAAGCTTTCACTCATTTTCTTTTAAGATATGAAATAATTTAAATTAAAAAAAATAAAGCTCATCATTGTCTCTCCAGGAAATGGAAGATAGGGTTGGGGGTTGGAAAGGAATTATAAAAGTGGGAAAATATTGGACAGAGGATGACGACTTAAGATCTAAGCTGCCCAATTTCCTGATAGTGTGTTATACTGAATTATACTGCTCTATTTTAATTACGCTTGGGTATTATTTTGGTGTATTTTTAAGCGTTGTCAAGGGTGCTAGAGTGTATCAATAGGTCCCCTTTTTCCTATTTACATAAATCCAAATTAATACATTAAAAACATGTTATAACAAGCTGAATACTAAAGAAATTCACTATTACACATGCTATAATGATCTCCTAAGTCATACCTAAAATTAGTTTTCAGTACATAAAATTGTTTTATTTTCAGTTTCTTTAAAGTAGAAATTAAAAAGTTATGACTGTAATGTTTGAAGTAATTTTCTAAATATTAATGTTTCACCCAAACATTAAACATTTAAATGAAGTGAAAACAAAAGCCAAATCTAACTAGTCCTGTTGGTACCATTGAAGTGAGATTTCAAAGTAATGATCTGGTCAAATCCATGTTAACATCTTCTCATTCTGTGCTGAGAATAGCCCGTGCCAAACACTGGGGCCTTACAGAACATTTTAAATTTCAAAAGTTTTATCTTGATGAATTTTAGGTTAACTTTCATCCACCAAAATTCAGATTTCAGAAGTCAAGCTGCAAAAACCATAGCTGAATTCCAAAACAAAATGGTTACTAAAATTGCCGTATTCGCAAAAAAAAAAAAATAAGACCATCCATCTACTCTTAGGACAGAATGGAGAGAATGCTGATCGTGAAATTTGTCATAAGTCTGAAATTGTATTTATTTTCCTGATCTTTGAGTGACTGGTTGTCAATTTATGTTGTTGTTGTTGTTGTTATTACTACTACTACTACTGTGGTTCTTGTATTGAATTTTCTGTAAATTGGTGACATAAATGTCTCTCTTAGGACTCATGGCCCAAAGACAACCATGCCAACGTCCTTAAAAGTAGATTTGTGTCTCTTGAGTTTTGATATTTTTGGAGGATCATTGGACAGCCTCTATGATGTACAAAATATGTAATATTTTTCAAGATGTTCACCTAAGAGGTACTTTTCCACAGCTGATGCTTACTTAATTGTAAACTTTCATTAAAATGTCCTAATCTGCACTTGATTAGCAACACAATAAATTAACACTGCAGCAGAATGTAGGGGCTGATGGTGTTTAATTTGGTCCTATTGTACCACAGAGTATACATAGCCCTGTTCAAAAGTTTATGTTTGTCTGATAGATGTGTACTTAAATCCTGGGCTGCCTCAACATGTTAATTAAATGCCATTATTTTATTTTTTTAATACTTAAGTAATGTCATTGCCAAGATAACATGATTTATTCAAACAGAGACATGAAAAGTTTTTTCAACTAAGATCCTAGTGTTTTCAGTTGTTTCCTTCATTTACCTGTCGGATAGCACTACAGAGTTTATCCTGGATGTTTTTAGAATCGATCTTCAAACTCAGATGATCTCTACAATTAAAGACAGTATTAGCATCACTGCAATTTTTAAATTGGAATTTGTACACATACATTTTATATACTCCATTCTTCAAAGGGTGAAGAAATTCCTTTCCTTATGTAGCCATATGGGGTATGCCTGCACAGCAACTGGGAGGGTGCTTCCCAGAGCAGGTAGACAGATATGCACAAGCTCTGTTCAAGCTAACACATAATAACAGTGTGACTGCAGCATCAAGGACAGGGCATCGGGCTAGCCACCTGAGCCACTCTGCTATTTTTTGTGCACTAGCTCCAGCATAGCTAACGTGCGTCTCTCTACCCGTGCTGAGAAGCATCCTCCCAGCTTCTAAAGACATTTGATTATACATTCATCTCTGCCCCATGTTCAAGGGCAGCAAGCACCGAGCACATGAGAAGTGTCCTAAAGATTGTGTGCTAAGAAACTGGAGATTTCTAGGAAGGAATGTGTCTGTTGTATACAGTAGAGCAAGTGTGAGGGGACCTTGAAAATGATATGATCATTTAGCCACACCATTTAGCCATTATGCTGGTGTGGCTAAATTTTAATTCACTAATTAGTATGAGATCCATGGTATCCTAGACTGCACAATAAACATGTTCATTGTTATGGCTAGGCTCCATAGACTTTTCACAGCAACAGCCACAAAGATATAAAAGTAGACTGTGATTAAGTAATGGCATCAACACATTTTCTTAACAAGAATTTTCTAATTATGCATTTATTTATAAAATTGCAAATGGCCTCTGAACAATACAAAAACTTCAAACAGTGCAGCCTCTCCATGACAGATGTAGTAATTAAAGAAATTTAGTCAACTCTCTGGACCTGTAAACTTAATCCAAGTGTAGTTCAGCTCTGAAAAGTAACTTCAAAATGGCCTGGTAGGGTTTCATACTTTGGTGACTGACTAACTCCATATCAAATTTGTTTCTGGCTGTGAGAATGACAGATTATATATTCAGCCACCAATAGCTTGCCAATCATTTTATCATATTAAAAACTGATAAATTATAACTATTGTGATAAAGAATGTTACAGCTGAAAAGCAAACCAAAAAAATCTGCTGTGCCTAGACACAGTTCTCTATCAAAGGATCTTTGAATACCTGTCTTTGATCACACGTCTAATTATCTGGAGAGGTAAAAACAGCAAACTGACAGCCTTAATACAAACTTAACAAAATGTTATGGCCCATGTACTATTCTTAGAAGTTTTAATAATTATTTTATGACTTTTATGATAATTATTTTTCAAGGTAAGATCTACTGTAATAACTACAGGCTCATCTTAATTTCAGTAATGCATTTACTATAATCAAGAAACCCCTTCAGCAGAAGTAAACAGCTATGCGGTACAAGATTGTTATACAAACAGTGATTTGGGTTTGTTTGTATTCCCCCTCTCCCACATGCATACTATTTTTTGACATTTGTTTATAGACATTTCTCTGGTGATTGTAACACTAGCATCTCAATACCTTTGAACCTATACAAATGTGTTATAATTAGCAATTCTGCTATTACTTTTCTTTTTTACCAATCTGTTTTTTACAATAACTTCTATGCCTTGTTAATAGGGTTGCCAGGTGTCCGGTTTTCGACCATAACACCCACTCGAAAAGGGACCCTGGCTGCCGTTAAAAGTCCAGTCGACAGCGCAGCAGGGCTAAGGCAGGATCCCTACCTGGCTCTGCGTGGCTCCTGGCCAATGGGAGCTGCAGGGCTGGTGCCTGAGGGCGGGGGCAGTGCGCACTGCACAGAGCCGCCTGGCTACGCCTCGAAGCGGAGAGACATGTTGCCGCTTCCGGGGAGCTGCTCAAAGTAAGCACCACCCAGAACCCACACTCTTTACTCCCTCCTGTCCCCCAACCCCCTACCCAAGCTCTGAGCCCCTTCTTGGAGCCTGCACCCTGCATCCCCTGTTCCAGCCCTGAGCTCCCTCCCACACGCAAACTCCCTCCCAGATCCGATATCCCAATCCCCTGTCCCAACTCAGAGCACCCTCCCGCATCCTAAACCCCTCATTTCTGGCTCCACACTGGAGCCCACACCCCCCAGTCCAGAGCCCTCACCCCACTGCACCCCAATCCCCTGCCCCAGCCTAGAGCCCCCTCCCACACCCTGAACCCTTCATTTCTAGCCCCAGCCTGGAGCCTACACCGCCAGCCGGAGCCCTCACCCCAACTCCCTGCTCCAACCCAGTGAAAATGGGTGAGTGAAGGTGGGGGAAAGTAAGCAACAGAGGGAGGAAGGATGGAGTGAGTGGGGGGCAGGGCCTCATGGCAGAGCCTCAGGGAAGGGGGCGGGGCAACAGTGTTTAATTTTGTTCAATTAGAAAGTTGGCAAGCCTACTTGTGAAGTAGCAAACTCATTTAGAGCATTCACTTACATACAAATGTTAATGAATAACTATTAAGACATGATTTTAGATACTTATTATAAGACTACTACAGAAAAACCGTTGAAGGAGAAAAGTTGAGCAAATTTAGCAGTGAGAACATTGACATAATATTTATATGGTCCTGTTTTTCTGGGTTCCTTTTGTCATTGAAGATCTAATTTTTAATCATGGCTCTTCCTTCTACAGCTCAGTTTCTTCTTCTTGGACCTTCAAGGAAATCATAAACTTGTGCTTATGACAACCATCTACTGCTACTGAAACAACTGTGATGTCAAATTCAATATTATAGACTTGTACACAGAATCAAAAAATGGTGAGAACCACCATTACTGGTCAACCACTTTTAAAAAAAAATATGAACAGCTTATTTATTAGCAAGGAGTGCACACAATGTTGAAGTCTCCAACATGTCAATGAGAGTTTTTATCCAATATATCTGAATGCCTTCCTCATGTGAAAATCTGTTCTTTCAAGAATATATAAAAATAGGAACAGTGAAAGTTTCACTAATGGTCTTCCAAAGATTTTCACCATGTAAAGTTACTAAAGTGATAAAATATCTACTTCTTACCTCGTCTTTTCAGAATCACTGGTTTTGTTCTTTAGTTTTCCTTTATTTTGGTGATTCTCTCCTGTTACATAAAAATATCATTTTGAACCAACTGAAGAAAACATTCACTTAAAAAGGACACCAACTCAAAAAATCACATTTTGTCTGAAAATTTTGTACCTCCAACAGTTACAAATATCTCAGAATAATGTAACTGAAAGAAATTAATAAAAATATCACTTTCTTTATCCAATTTGTTTACTTTGGAAATTTACCACCACTTTGTGTACAATTTCTCCCTTCCTAGAAGACCCTTATAATTAAGAAAACCCCATACAATTGTTTTAAGAACCTTTTATTTAAACAATCATATTATAAAGAGGTTATATCAGCAACAAGCTAAAAATTATTTCATTTTGAAAAATTCCAGTTGACATTGTCTAATTTTTTGAAGGATTAAAATATCAATATGGGCCTTATTGTAACATATTATAATTTCAATTTGCTGTATTTAGCCACAATACTTAAAGAATACCTTGCTGAACAGACTTATACTGTTCAAATGACTGGCTTTACATTGAGAGGGAAAAGAAATTGAAAGAATAAACACTCCAGTATACCCAATCTAAATAAATCATTTTCTCTACCTATGCCAGTCCATGCTGTAATATTCTACGGGTGAGGAGAATTCATGACAAAGTTTCTTCCTCTCTAGTACATTATATCAGGCAACCGTAAAAGAGATCTATTTTTTTTGGCTTTAGGACTGCAGATCTTTGACTTAGACCAATATTAAGCTCTGGGGCTGTATAACGTGCAAATGCTTGAAAGATTCAGAAGATCAATAGCCACAGAAAACATATTGTTGAACACATCATCGTTGAGCCCGTGTTTTAGAAACCCAGTAACCTGTGAGGTGATACCATTGTCTCCAGTGCAGGTAAGTGACTGAAGTCAAACTCCAGTAATTAATTCTAGTACTTCACATATCTTAATATTGTGATGATTACTCAATGGGTTGGTTCCTGTGGTAATTTAAAGCTATAATTTTAAAATGATTGTAAAATGTGTAATGAATATACTATATATTAGTGGCATTTTTATATTAATTTAGTACAAATGCTATAGGTAAAAGCACAACATAATGAAAATGCAACAAAATGAAAAAAAAATTTAGAAGTATTTTGATATCTATTCTGGTCTGCTGAAAATAAGAAGTGAAATCACTGACTGGAAAAGTATTTTTGCTCACTTACTTGCCTGGAGATGGAAGGAAATGAAATGTAAGATTGGATGTTTGAATGTGTGTTTATAATTAAGTCAAAATTCAATTTTTAACATTTTTATTTTTGTTTTGAATTTTTAGTAGATTTTAAATGAAAACTTTATGAGACAGTCAATTATTTTGCTGCTAAACCTTTCACCAGTCCATGATCAGAAGTTCTGATTATCTGTGTAAGCAAAATGATGTTTTGGGACTCCTAAATAGACAATTAATAGTTGATAATGTTTAGTTATAGATTTGGTGAGTGCTGGATTTTGCCAGGGTTCTTCATGACATGTTAAGTTATGAAAATCAGGGTTTCCTTCTTAAAAAAAGGATGATTGATCACAACTGGATAAAAGGCTTAGCAAATGCGAGGATAGACTTTATTCTGACTCACTGAAGTACTCCAGGAGGATTTTTTTAAATCACTGATTTAAATTAGGCTGAGGTGCTGTAAAACTCATTTGAAAATATGTGCTCCTGCAACTTTAGATGAAAATGTATAATGAATATATTATACATTAGTGGCATCTTTTATATGAATTTAATACAAGTGCTATAGGTAAAAAAAAACAACATATGAAAATTAAGACCAGGATTCTACAAATACTCAAATCAGTACACCACTGTATTCACATGAATAGTCCCATGGGACTATTTATGTACTTAAAAGTTAAACATATGCATAAATGTTTGCAGCATCTGGGACTAATATTTTTATTAACAACTTCTTAGTGGCATAAAATCTTTGTCACTTCAAAACAAAAATTACCTCAGTGTTAACAATGAAAAGTTACTTAGACTTTCAATATATTAATAAAATAATTATGAACTTTAGAATAAATAAACCAAAACCTTTTAAAAAAAATAGGAGCCTGAAGTTAAGATGTCTGTGGGAGCTCTGCACTGTGCAGGTTCAAATAGTTACTGATTGTGGCACTTAGAAATAATAATGCACAAGAGTTTCCTCATACTTGTAGCCTGTGAGAAACTAGCAAGTGAGAGCCTGTCTAAAACAGTGTTTTATGTATATCCTGATTTTAGCATTTTAATGTACAGATTAAATTCTCTTTTCATTATTACACTGGAGTTTTCTTTTAAGAAACTGATATTGCATGCAAACAAACTTAAAAAAACATAACCAAAACCCCATTAAAACAGTTTTTGTATCTTTGTCCTGCTAATTGCCTAATTAGTTTGTAATGACCCATCTTCTTCTAATGTTTAAAAAGCATATATAGAAAAGACCACCACAATATTAAGTGCAACACAAACTTAAGTCCAAAAAAGGAAAAAAACATTCCAATTGGTATGATTCTATTTTATCTTCAATGCATTTCATATTTAAAATATAAAAGACAACAATTAAAAGGAAAACAACTTGCTCCATTGTGTAATATAAGCCTCCCCTTCCACTGATCATCCAGATCAACCACTGCTTAATTGAGAGTATTAATACTTACTTATTATCTCAATTTGTTCTTAAAATACAAAACTACAAAAAAACCTCTGCTGAAGTTTATTTAACATATCCGTAGGGGAACATATTCAAATGTAAATGAAAAAGCACTTACCCCTGAAACACTTTAAAGCTTTACCAGAAGTAACACTAACTCTGACAGGGAGTGCCATTAGGAATGAACAAAAATATACTACAGAAAGACAAACACACTCAAAAAAATACATGTAAACAACACTGAAAAGAAAAGAAACCAAATGCAAATTAAAAAGAAATGGAAGCACAAGGGTCCTATATAAAATCTCCCACAAGCCACAGCTCTTCACTGAACAAAGAACCCGGAAAAGAATACTCAGTTCCTCCACCCACCTAAAATCTGTAACTCCTCCTGCCAAATCAAGGCCAAGCTAAATACTTCCTCCAAAATCAGTATTAACACAAAGAATATCTTGTACTACAGACACTTACAAGGAAAAAACAAAAAACAAAACCCCTAAAAACTCTGAAGAGCACAGAATGAAAAGCTAGGCACATTTTCTAAGAAATTCATATTAACGAACAGCAATTCACAGCCCTATTATCTGCTTAGCCTTAGTGTGTTCTCTCTCCCCCAAACACTCAATCCTTCACTAGACCCCATTATTTCCTCTGCAACATCTCTAAAATGGGTTAACCTTTTCTCTCAACAGCACCCAGGTTCATGCCTTGGGCCTCTCTTGCCTCAGCTATTACAAAAGCCTCCTTAGCCTTCTTGATACTCAGATTTTGCCCCTCCAGACTATCCAAATACAGCTGTCAATATTATTTTCCTCCTGACCATGATTTTTCCCCCTTCATAGATCTCTTTACTGCCTTATAGGATCTTTCTGCATTAAGTCCTTGCAATACTTCACAATTCTATGCCAGCTAACATCTCTTCCCTATAATCCTACTACATCACGTCTCTTCACTACTCCCAAACTTGTCCAGACTTGTCCCTTTCTACCTTTTCCGGCTTCAATATCTTCTTTCTTCCTAGTACTTTACATATTATATCACACACACACACACACACACACACACACACACACACACACACACACACACACACACACACACACACACACACACACACACACACACACACACTCTCTCTCTCTCTCTCTCTCTCTCTCTCTCTCTGGTCTTTACTCTGGCTCCAATTCAGCAGAAGCATTTAAGCATGTGTAGTTTCAACAGGACTACTTTTGTGCTTAAGCACTTAAGAAGTTACTCACCTGGTGCAGTAATTATGGTTCTTTGAGATGTATGTTCCTATCAGTGTTCCACTGTAGGTGACTCCTGAGTAGGGTTGCCAACTTTCTACTGGCACAAAACCGAACACCCTAGCCCTGTCCCTTCCCTGCCTTGCCCTGTCCCTTCTCCAAGGCCCCACTCACTACATTCCCCCCTCCCTCAGTGGCTCGTTCTCCCCCACCCTCACTCACTTTCACTGGGTTGGGACAGGCGGTTGGGGAGTGGGATGGGTTGAAGGCTCTAAATGGGATGCGAGCTCTAGGGTGGGGCCAGAAATGATTGGTTCAAGGGTTCATGGGGCCAATATAGTTACTGAGGGTTTATGCTTGGGGAATTGAGGCTTATTAAGAAGATGTATTGTATAACCTTTTACTGCTTGTGTGGTTCTCTCAAATAAATTGCTTTGCATTCAGCAAAAACTGTATCCGAATTTTCACTGGTACCGGTAACAATCTGCCAGCCGTAGGCCAATAAAGATCCATTCCTACACCATCAGCCCCCTATTTCCCCTATCCTTCTGGCCGAAGAGATGGCAAATAAGGAACACTGTCTTCATGGAGAGGTGAGTTAGTGAGAAAGTGGCCATAGGTTCAAACAGTGGTCTAGTCAGCCCTTTTAAAACTAGATTGAGGAATGGGGGTGTTTAGGTTGCGGGAAGATGTTTGCTATGCCTTTGAGACACCTCTTCATAGTTGAGTGGGAGAAGAAGTAGACTTCTTACTGTTGGTGAAAGGTTGCAATCACCACTAGATGGCCCTTCAGTGAGCTAGTAGAAAGGCCTGATTTCTTTAAGGATAATAGATAGTCTAATACAAATGGCAGGGTAGACATAGCAGGGGTGATGCCTCTGGGTTGGCACCAGATCTGAAACATCTTCCACTTCTGGAGGTAGGTGCAATGAGTACCCTTTCTACTGTGCAATAGCACCTCTTTTACCGCCTCAGAGCAAGATGCCTCTATGTGCTGGAACCATGAAGGAGCCATGCTTTGAGTCGCAAGGTCCATAAGTTGGGATGGAGAGTGCACCCCTCGTTCTGCGACAAGAGGTGAGGAGTGACCGGAAGGCTCATTGGTCAACAAACTGCCAGCTGCGACAGGTAAGGATACCACATGTTCCTTGGCCAAGTAGGGGCGAGCAGAATGATGTTCGCCTTGTCCTTCTTTACCTTCAACAGGAACTTCCGTCAGTAGAGGAAATAGGGGAAAAGGCATACAGGAGGCCTTCATCCCAAGGAAGGAGCAATGCATTTCCCGAAGAATGATTCCCAATCCCCGCTCTGGAGCAGTACTGGGGACATTTCTTGTTCTGGGGAGTCACAAACAAGTCTATTACTGGCGTACCCCATTGCTGAAAAATGTTGTGTAGGGTTGTCACCTCTATTTCCCATTCGTGGTTGTGCAGGAATTTTGGCTGAGACTATTTGCCGTCATGTTGTGTATTCCTGGTAGATAGGCTGCTGCTATCAGAATGTTTTTTTAAATGCACCAGTTCCATTAACTTCAGTGCTTCCATATACAGGGAGTGAGACCAAGCGCCTCCCTGTCAGTTTATGTAGTACATACAGGTCATACTTTCCATCGTGACCTTTGTATGCATATCCTTAATCAGCAGAAGGAAATGGATGTATGAGTTTCTGACCACTCTGAGCTCAAGCAGATTCATGTGAAGGCATGTCTCTGCTGGGGACCATTGGCCCTGTGTTGTATGACCATTGACGTACACTCCCCTTTCTATGAGGTCTCCAACCTCCCTTTTTCTTTGGTATCAGAAAGTAGCAAGAATAGAAGCCTTTGACCCTGAGATGTGTGGGTAGAGGCTCTACAGCTCACGTGGTTCACTTCTTGGTGTAGTAGTCTCTTGTGAGAAGGGTTCCTGAAGAGGGATGGGGGAAGGGTATTTGGGAGGAGGAAGGGAGGAGAAGTGGATTGCATATCCCTTCTGGACAATTTCAAACACCCACTTGTTGGAGGTTATCCGTTCCCAGGTACTGTGGAATGGGAAGAGGCGATCTCTGAAAGGAGGAGAGGAATTTCCCAGTGTGTGGTAGTAGAGAGAGAGTTCTACGGGCACCTCAACCAACCCATCAACACTACCATTTTGATATTGATGGCTGTGACGAAGTAGTTTGTGGTCCCGACTCCTTCCGCTTAGGGAACCTCAATTTCTTCCTTTGAGGTTCATAAGGCCTCTGCAATTGCTACTGAGGCATATATTGCGATGAAAAGGGCTTAAATTGTGGCTGAGGGCTATGCTTCCTCTTGTAGGCTGGAGTGTAAATTCCCAATGAGTGGAGGGTCACTGAAGAATTCTTCAGTGTGTGAAGGGATGCATCCGTCTTCTCAGCGAACAGCTTCATTCCCTCACAGGAGAGGTCCTCCACTGTCACCTGGACCTCTTTGGGGAAACCTGAAGACTGCAGCCACGAAGCCCTTCTCATAACCACTGCAGTGGAAATCAAGCACGTTGCCATACCTGCCAAATCTAGATTGGAGGGACGTCTTCGCTACCAGTTGGCCCTCGCTGAGTATGGCTGAGAATTGGTTTTTATGAGAATCTGGCAGCTGATCAATAAAAGAATTTAACTTCCCGTAATTCTGGCCTGAGTCTCTGACTGTTTGCTTGCTGCCCCGCCCTGACTTAGGGCCTGGGCTGCTATTGAACTGCTGACTCAGGCCCTGCCTAAGGGCCTGACTCCCTGACTGTATGGAGATTGAGGGGCTAGCAGGCAGTATACCTGTTGCGCATGCTGGAGTTGAGACCCATATGGCGGGTATGAGGAGCGTTGGGAAACCAGGTCCTCTGCTCACTCTTCGACCCCTCTGAGTAGAAGGGCGGTGCACAGCACAGAGAGGCTATCAATTCCAATGCCCTGGGGGAGCTCAGTACTGGGGCTATGGTGCTGAGTATAGGTGAGTCCAGTACATCAGATATGGAGACGCCATATGTGTACCAGAATTCTGTCGGTGAAGAGAGCATTGGTGCCAAGTAGCTGTCGTTGCTGATTGGCTTGTACTGACGAGACAGCAATGTGGGCCTGACCAAATGGTCCACCCATGCCATGTGCACCAGTGTTGGTGCCGTTGACATGATGATGTGGCCTCCCGCAGGGTGGATTTTTTATGGTTTTCACACCCTCTTGATAATGGAGCTTCCTTGCCGATGCCTATCGGGTCTTTGGGCTGACCGACTTGCTCTGTCGGCTCAGTACCTTCTGAGCCCTGCGTAGTTGGTCTACTCAGCTTTGGTGCTGATAGTACCAATGATATGGATGGAGCTGGGGAACATTTCCAGCTCAATCTGGGTTCTCTGCGGGGACTCAGACCTTTTCTTAAAAGGTCTTGAGTGCGTGGCTTGTCTCCTTGGAATCACCTGCCTTTGACATAAAAGGTTGCAGTCAGTTGAAGGGCCGACTCCATGAGCAGGAGTTTAAGCTTCAATTCTCAGTCCTTCCTGGACTTGGACCTTTGTGGATTGTGCTGTTCCTCCAAGCAGCGAATGCACTTCAAGTGTCCCTCTGTTTCTGGGATGGACTCCTTGCAGGTCAGACTCTTCTTGAAGCCTGGAGAGCCAGGCATAACCTTGTCCAGGAGGTCCCAGGATTGCTGGGAAACAAACCCTTTCTTCTTTTCTTTTTCCTTGTCTTTTTTTTTTTTTTTGGCAGGGGCAACTGAAAAACCAAAAGTACTTAAAGAAAAAAAAGCTTCAAGTGAAGCTAAATTTGCAAATCCATGGAGTGTTAATGATCTGTGAACGGGAAATGCCCATGCATGCTGGCTAGCCTCGGGTAGCGGGCAAGGAGCTGCGCACACCTATAACGGAGCACACACAGGGACACTACTTAAAGAAGCAGCATGTATTTAACTTTTGCTTCGTCAGGCTAGAGGGCTCAGTGCCTTGCAGGAACAAGCCCTCATATTATAAACACACACTTCACTCAGCAACCAGGAATGTTTGCAATTCTATATAACCGTTTTAAACAAGAACAATCTCTGATTGCAAAGAGTAACTCTCATGCCTCCTCAACCACTTACAATTGTTACCAGGAAATATCAACATTGTTAACTACATTTAGGAAAAGCAGACTCTCTTTGAAGAGGACAATTACATAACTCTTAAAATCTCCATCTTTGGCACAGAAACAGAAGCCTCACCCCGACATGCCCCTGCGATGGGGATGATCCTCTAGAAAGAGATTATTTCTTTTTGTTTGTGCAAGAAACTCAGGTTCTTATCCAAAAACTTATGGAATCTATAAAGAATGGATAGTGACTGCTAGTGTGTATGGGGTCAGTACTAGAGAGCTACGTGCTCTCTACACACTGAATCCCTTGATTGTTTAACTTCTAATTTACTCCAAATGGAAGCCAGATTTGCCCAAAATAATTATAAGATGAAACATTTCTGGACCTCAAAACAGCCAGCTACTGACAGTTACATGAACATCCTCTATTCCTCAATTTCTCTACTTTTTCCTCCACCTATATGCAGTGTCTTTATTCTGACATTACTCTTCATTTAGTAACCTGCCTCATTCCAATATACAGAAAAAAAAAAAGTTTAGTGGATCTATGCCTCAGTGTCTATGTGGCAAGTAAATATAAAACACTGAATTGCATCATACCTTTTTATATTGTCTAAACTCAAAAACAACTAAGGGTTTTTTTTTGGGGGGGGGGGGGGTGAGGGGAGAGACATGGAAACCGCTACAGCTTAAAGTGCTTTTTCTCCCCAATTACAATTTTTTTTTTAAATATGTTGGGCTTTGATTTTGGTATTGATTAGTAAATTATGTATCTTGAAATCATTATGTATCTTAAAGCTATACATGCACGCTAAGAAAAATGGTGCATTCTAATCTTGGACCAAACATAACAACAGCTGTACTGGGTCAGACCAAAGGCCCATCTAGCCCAATATCCTGTCTTCCAGCAGAGGTCAATGCCAGGTTTTTCAGAGCAGTGGTTCTCAACCAGGGTAAATGTATCCGTAGGGGTATGCAGAGGTCTTCCAGGGGGTACGTCAACTCATCTAAATATTTCCTAGTTTTACAACAGGCTACTGAAAAAGCACTACTGAGGTCAGTACAGTAAAATTTCATACAGACAATGACTTGTTTATATTGCTCTATATACTATACACTGAAATGTGAGTACAGTATTTATATTCCAATTGATGTATTTTATAATTATATGGTAAAAAGGAGAAAGTAAGCAATTTTTCGGTAATTGTGTGCTGTGACACTTTTGTATTCTTATGACTGATTTTGTAAGCAAGTACACTTCTAACCCGATATAACGCGACCCGATATAATACAAATTCGGATATAATGCGGTAAAGCAGTGCTCAGGGGGGTGGGAGGGGCAGTGCACTCCGGTGGATCAAAGCAAGTTTGATATAATGTGGTTTCACCTATAACGCAGTAAGATTTTTTGCCTCCCAAGGACAGCGTTATATCGAGGTAGAGGTGTAGTTTTTAAGTGAGGTGAAACTTGGGAGTACACAAGACAAATCAGGCTTCTGAAAAAGGTACAGTAGTCTGGAAAGATTGAGAACCACTGCTTCAGAAGAAATGACCAGAACAGGTAATCACCAAGTGATCCATCTCCTGTCCAAAGGGATAGTCTAAAGACCTGACTCATTTACGTTGGTCTGTTTAGTTCCACTTTCAATTCCAAATGCATACTGATGAGTAAAATGTAATTAACAATGAATGAATAAAACAGGAAGGGGACAGCTGGATAAGGAAAGCAGTATAACAATTAATGGGAGAAAATATAAGACAAATGACAGTTCACTGAGATTTAGGTATACAATATTTTGAAGTCTGTTTGAGTAGCACAGTTACTTAAAGGGGGTGGGGAGAGAGAAGAAAAACACACCCTAATTGAATTTCCGTTACTTTTAGAGCTAACTCAGGCAATTAAAAATTAACTCACCTGATGGAAGCACTGAAGACCAGTCTTTATTTTTTGCACTTATAGCATCAGTAGACACCTAACAACAAATAAACAAATTAGATTTTTCACAGAAAACATGTTAGATAAATATTAAGTTCCAATGACATATTAGAACGATGTTTACGCTACAGATAACTAAGTATTATGGGAAGAAATAAAATATTAAAAATAGGTTATGGTATCAACAGTCAAAAGCACTAAAATAGGGAAACATTTATTTAAAAAAAGTAAAATTAGAAGAGATCAACTTTGGTGAGTAAAAGTAACTCACTTATGTTCTCATTCACTATAAATATATTAGAGCAGGGGTGGCCAATCTGCACCTGAGAAGGAGCCAGAATTTGCCAATCTACATTGCCAAAGAGCCACAGTATTATGTCAGCAGTCCCCTTCAGCTCCCCCGTCCCGCCTGCCAGCCATCCAACGGATCAGCGCCTCCCCTTCCTCCCTGTGCCTCACGCAGTTGGCTCGGGGGAGTAAGGAGAAGAGTGAGGGTGTGGCAGGCTCGGGGAAGGGGGCGGGAAGGGGCAGGACCTTGTGGAAAAGGGAGAAGTGGGGACAGGGCCTGTGGCAGAGGCAGGGGTTGAACAGTGAGCATTGGAAAGTTGGTGCCTATAGCTCCAGCCCCACAGTCAGTGCTTATGGAAGGAGCCGCATATTAACTTCTGAAGAGCTACATGCGGCTCTGGAGCCACAGCTTGGCCACCCCTGCATTAGAGTATAGATAGCTAACTAAGGCACCAGTCCTACAAGCTGTTCTATGTGGGAACAAACCCACTAATGTCCATGGGGCCCCACATATCTATGCAGTCAATCCATATGGAAGCGTTTGCAGGGTCAGGACCTAAATATTTGTTCCAATATCATAACCTCCATCCACCCCTTCCACTCTACCAGTGAGCCAGCCTCAAAGCCCTGTTCATCTGTTTCTTCCACAAGTATCTCTGTGACTTTCTTGGTCATGCTTTCCTTGCTGTAGTCTGCCAGGCGACTAACCTCACTTCATCTAAATACTATTTCTTCTATTACAACAACAAGTGAAAAAAAATAATACCAATTTTGTTTTGTTTTTTTAATTAAAAAGCTCGATGGACAGACCATTGTGTGCACACTGCATAAGCAGCACGGTTGCATTACTGCACTACTGTAACCTTTGTCCTCCTTCTCATCTCTCCCTACCATTTGGCACTCCCACTTGCTGTGTCACATCTAAAATGTAGACTGCAGTCTCTTTAAGGTACCAACTGGGACTTGCCTCTGTCAATGAAACACGCAGAATACTTATGGGCAATCTAAAACAATAGCACAACACAAGCTTCTACCTTACATAGTTTGCTTTATTAGTACTGTATTTCAGCTAAATGCCCACATGAGCTACATCCAATCACAATGTATCGGGAAGAAGATATTTAGTCAGATTCTAATTTTATCACCAATTTGGCAGGTTTCACACCACCCTACTTTTGGTAGCTCAGATCTTCAGGGCTGGCTCTAAAATTCAAGACTTTTCGTAGTGCCACAGGCATAGAGGTCATGATTGCATATTAATATTGACAAGAATTCAAAAATATAAAAAACTTTATAAAAACATTTTTGCTTGCTATGGGCAAACACTCCCCAAATCAAAACAACGAAAACAAGGAAAGCAAGGGAAAAGCCATACACCTATACACATTACCTTCTCATACCTACATACCCTCTCTGAAATCCCACACTATCCCTACAGTAAGGAAATAAAAAATTATCAAAGTCTCAAAGTGACATCCAGACAATTGCAACTCTGCCTCATCAGAGATGGCCATGATTCTGTGGAATGATTCTCTTTCCTAGTTTATGTGATTTTGTTTTGGGAGCCATTTGCCTTTGGAACCTTAGTCATTTTTAAGCTGTTTGTTGTTGTTGTTGTAATATTGAATGGTTACTACATTTTGTTGCTATTAGTAAGGGGTGTTCTGTTTGTAGTATAATTGTTCACTGTTTGCTAGGAATGGGGAAGCACAATAATTTATAGTGATATTGTATGCATGTGGCATGTCAGAGGTAAGGTTGTGTAGGTATTACCTTGGCTGGTAAGTGTTAATTTGCATGGTTGCTAAAAGCAAACACCCAAACTTAAAAGCACACAAAGAAAACAGTAAAATGTTAATAAAATGCTAATGTTTAAATTTCCTTTTTTTTTTTTTAAATGAAAACTGAAGATACTGTTAAGATGTAGAGACCAATCAAAGTTAAATTGTCCACAAGGGGTCGTTCTGCTCCCCCCTTCATACCCTTAACCTCGTCACTGAAAGTTTAGGCTAGGGCAGCTGTCAGAACAGCACGGCTGTGCTCCTCAGTCTCTAATGTATCAGCTCCCCCACATTTTTTCTGCTCACTCCAAGGCTTCTGTGATATTTAAGAGGGGGAAGGCAAATGGGGAAACTGACCACCAAGAGGTTGAGCATCACAGCTCCTAGATGCATTGCTCTGGCAGCAACCCCAGCCATCTAAGGGTTTCAGTATGACAACCCTCAGGCCAAGTCTCATAGTGGGGAGGGTGAGGATGAGGGGAAAGAGGAATTGGGGGTTGAATTTGTGGAGAGTAGATGAGACAAAGGGAACACAAAGGGGGAGCCTAGATCATCCCTTCAATTTCTTCAGTTACACTATTATTGCTCAGTAACCACAGTGTTTAAGAAACTCTTAACTTTGACTGGATTCTATAATGCACCTTATTTTATAGAGAAATTTCCAACTCTGCACATTAAACCAATAATGACCCCTTATCTTCTAAGGGGAACAGTAGGTTTTCTTCAAAAAGCCTATCCAGGAAACAAACAAATGTGTGCTGTTCACCTTCTACACTCGTGCTTTTTTCCCTTCCCTGATATCCTTTACATTATACGAGTTGAAGACTTTTCTGTTTCAAACAGAGAGTCATGCTGTACTTTATATTCTTTTCAAACCTAAACAGTGTTTGCAGGAATACATGTGGTACTGTTCTATGCTTATTTAATATTAATGAGTGACCCCTTTGTTCTCATACTATGGAACAGAGTGAAGACTGTATTCCTCATGATTCTGAACTCAGCCAGACTTCTCCCCCTCACAACTCTTTTCTTTTCCAATATTTGTCTTCAGTCAAATTTAACTTCTCTTTAAAGAAAAAAAATTAGCAGCTCAAATGGAATTTTACTACATAAGAAAAAATACCATGCCCTATGAAAATTTTAATATGCTTTTTATATTTTTTTTTTAAAATTAGTCACCTGGATTTAAAGTTCAAATTAGGCTTGACTTGTACATTGTCCTCAAATCAGAATGGCCAAGTTTGAAATTGCTCTTTCAATGTACAGTAATTTGAATCTCTTAGCACATATAGTGCATTGACAAGTGTTTTTCCCCCCCAATGTCCACTAATTTCTCTCCCATTTTTTAAAATATTAGCAGTTTAATTTTAAATTTACATTAATCCAATGTTATAACTGAGCTTTTGAGTACACAACTCAGATAATCAATTGTAGTTCTTAAAGCAACTGAAATGTTGCCACCCCAGAGCCACACACACACACACACACGATGCTCACTATAAAACCCCCCAAAATATTATGTATGCATGATAAGGCCAAATATTTGCACTTGCATATAGTTAGCTGTAATTTAAATAAAACAATTAGAGGACAGTTTAAAATATTATCCTACATTTTGCATGGATGCAACTATACAATTTCCTAAGACATACCAAGTCTTTGAACAGTAGCTTAAAGAATATTTAAAAGTTTGTTACAGTCAGAGTTTATTGCAACACTGATTATCTGAAATAAGATAGTGTCTCTCCCATATCAAGCAACGGAAACTCCTCTGTTATACTAGTTCTTTAAATTCACACCATTTTCTAGGACACCGAGTTTCAAAAGGCACTTGTTTCTTTTCTATAATGTATTATTGAAATTCAATTTCAAATTCATATTAATTTTACTATCTAAACTATATTAGAATATTACTCCTTTTTAATTCAGTAGTACAGAAAATATTTATCGGTTTAAAGGAGACAATGTATACTGACCTTTTTTACAAAGATGTTCCTAGCTCAACGACAGATGGCATGTTTTCACAAGAGGCAGTCTACCCACAAATACCTAAGAACTGAAGCTTTCAAGTCCTCCTTTTATCCTGTGCATCATACTTCCTCTTTTCAATAAGAGCGTTCCAATCAATTCATTGCTCAATCTTACTTTCTATTTTGCTACTCTTTGCTCTTCTGATGTGGTTTCATTTCTCAGTAAATGACTCAGCTTTGTTTCTAGCCAGACCCGTTTTCACGTTGCTAGGCAGAATTTCTTCCACGTTTAAATAGTAGGCCAATGTATTTTTACACTGCTGTTAGATCCACATTATGAATCATCATGTCTCCATTAGTATGCAGCATAACTAACCTGCTAATTTCTAGTAACTGATAATGTTAAAGGGAGTCAGAAAGAGGCAGAAAAGTTGAATTTAAAAGGAAAGAATACCTTCAGAGAGTAACAGCTTTTTGTTCAGTTTCATTCAGTTTGAGCATACATCTTTATCCCTGTCCTAGCGAGAGCTGAGCAAATAAGGCCTTGTTTATCCCAGGCCCTGTAGCCAGTGGTGTATTTTCAATAGTTTAAACACACTTCACACTAGTGTAATATGATTTGTACCAGCCAAGAGTAGCCTTGTTGCAAGACAGGATAAACTGAACCTTTACAATTCCCATCTACACTAGAGGTTTGTACTGGAACAGCTACACTGCCATGTTTTTTCCCACTGAAGTATACCGGGCCTAAATTCTTAACATAGAGATTTACTCTGCAACCATCATTACTTATTCCTATATGTTACTAAAGTATCACTTTCTAGGGAATTTACAATACACTTGCCAGTGATTTACATCTGAAGTCAATACTAGGTGTCCTGTTACAGTTGTTTTCAGTCTTTCCTATCTAGTCTCTAAAATTTATCTAATGTCTGGTCTTGCTGCTCAGGTACAAACAGTGTTGTTTCCAGTGATGTGAACTGGAATTTCCCACCTGAACTTCATTGCAAATCTGTCTCGGTATTGGGTGTTTTACTGAACCCCCAGCTCCTGGAATCACATTAAAGCATGAGAACCTCAGGTTTCATATTACAAAGTATCTGGTGTGAAATCCTGGTCCAGTTGAAATCAGTGGGTGTCTTACCAGGATGTTTACCCAGAGCTTTTATGGTTGCGGAAAAGGGTTTAAAAATGTAACCTGAATGCACACTGAAAACTCAGAAACAGGACAACAAATTAAAATTACTTTTTTGAATGCTTGAGGTTGGAAATACTGCATTTTTGTTCACTAAGCACCCCACTGTTTGTGGCAGTACATAATGACTGGCCAAACTCCTGGGGCTGAAAGTTGGACTGTGCCAGGAGGCAAGTAGGGATGGCTTTCTGGCCACTGAGGCAGTGTCAGTTTGGATTCTTTCTTCCAATGAGCCCCGAACAATCCCTGTCTACTCCAGCTGGGAGTCTCTTCTCTTCCCCCAGCACCAAACTCCACCCCCATCCAATCAATTTCCAACTATTCCTTCAAATCAGGAAAGAAGGGCAAGGCTATACGCAATTTGCATCAGGGAGAAATCTGCACAGAACTCAGCTTCATGATGCAGCAGGACAGATGAGCTGAATAAAGCTGCTAGTCCTTCAGGAGGGCATATGGCAGTGGTTCCCAAACTGGGGTTCGTTAACCCCTGGGGGTTCACAAAATGTTACAGGGGGTTCTCGGGAAAAAATTCCCTAACGGCGGACAGAGCTGTCCCTAGGGACCCCGGGCAGCATGGGGACAGCAGCCCACAGCCCCTGGACTTCCAAGAGCTAAGCAGATCAAAGCAAGCATATCTATCACACTGAGATTTAAACTTCAAGACTCCTTACAAGAAAGGGAAAGAGAGGTGAATATATTTTGCTGTTTTTAAAATTAAATAGGCAGCTAGTGTTGTTTTTATTATTATGAAGAACAAGTTTAAGCTTTGTTGTAACATGCGCTGTTTGCCTGGACTACTCAAGACCTGGATGCTTGTGTAGGAGGAACTCTTGAGTTGGCTTCTTAAATACCTTCATGCTGTTTTACATCTGATACTCCTTGATGAAACATACGAGCCTGGTCTTATAACAGGCTTATTCAAAGTGATACAAGCTATGAAAGTGAGATCTTGGAACAGTGTTGCCGTTTTCATAATGTAAGAAAATTAATATTGTAATGATGAATAATAATTAATAATAAATAGTGTAATAAGCATGGCATAAAACAAATTTTATATTTCCAAGATCACTGCTTTTATAATTTATACTCAGGTAAAGGAGAAAATCCCTGAAAATATTCATTTTTAAGAAGGGGTTTGCAAGACTTGACGTGCTAGTGAAAGGGGTTCACAGGCTGTTAAAGTTTGGGAACCACTGGCATACGGTCACCTAATACTCAAAGCTGGGATAGTGAATAGTGAGCCAAGTTTTGTCAGCTCCAGTTTATCAAAGCTTCTGAGACAGTTTCTAAGAACTCAGTAATACAAACTGTGTCTATCAAAGTCCACAATTTTTATAAAGCACATGCTATTGACAGTAATTTCTAATCAGTAACAGTACAATGTAAAGATTGAAGTTACCTTGATACGGTGTTTTTGATGACAGCTGTGGTCTTTAGAGTCTGCTTGTATTTTCCTCCTTTCTTTGTCCATTTCTTTTGATTCTTGAGAAGTGAATAAATCAGACCGTGAAGAACCACATTCTCTAAGGAAAATAAAATAATGTTTTCAGTGCTGGTAAGTCATATAGGCAATACTTAAGACTATAGACTGTATATGCATTGCAAAAAATCCCCATAGATAGATGAATCACAGATAGCTTAGACATATTTAAAGAGGTGGTCATGTAACCAAGCTACCAGACTACTGACCAGCAAGAAAAGAAGTAAGTGGCCAGCACCTCTAATCAAATAACAAAGCGATGTTTTCTATAAAGAGTGCATGCAAATGTTGCCTTTGCGATACAGAAAAGGAAGTTATAGAAGGAAGTTTCTTCAGGTCATTAATTTTTATAGAAAACTGATTTTAATTATAGTTACTGTATTCTTTTTTATAATGGCACATGCCATAAAGCTTACAAGTGAAACAATAAAATCCAATGCATCTTTTAGAGAAAAAAAACTTAGTCGATATGCGTGTACTTTAACACAGCTAAATAAACAGTGACTAAGGTGGAGGGGAAACAAAAACACTTGACGGGTCAAATCCTGTCTTGTTCTCTATATACACACCCAAAAAGATACATTTGACTAGACTGGGATTGCCCAATAGATGTAGATGCTAAACTTTAGTGATGCTAAATATCAATCTACGATTAATACATGTATATGACTGGTGCTCAGTTACTCCATATATCTAGGATTCAATATGGTTTTAACCCCCAGGGAATTTCTGTGGTTTAGCTGAATCTAAATCAAGACTTTTCATTCTTTAAAATGTAACATATTTCCCAATCTGCTTCCCTAATAGCTACAGTACTGCAACAAAGATAGACAGAAGGAAAGTTAGTTGTTTTCAGGATTTTTTAGATTTACAATTTATAACCTTGGGAAACTAAAAAACTAAAGAAAACAATCTAGAGGTAGTAGCAGTCATCACAAAACAAATGAAATATAATTTTTTAATTACTTTGTTTCCTACGTTCCTCCATGACTACCCCTCATTCTGATTAACAGGCATTAGACACTCCTGGGTTCAGATACTTGCCTCTTTCCCCTTTATTTTTACTTGTTGGTGTATAACATAGTAATTCAAGCAAACTCTGTGCTCTGTATTATTTAAAACAAGCATTAAATTAACTTTAGGTTAATTGAGTTAATTTTTATAAATAAAAATAAATCTGGCTTTAACTTACTTTTTCTCAAAAAATGATTTCTTTGTTCTGTGTTTACTCGCTTTCAGACCTATAGAAATTTAACACAGAAAGCACTGATCCAGCAACTGAAAAACGTCATTTAAAAGTAAAGTTGCAATTTAAGGTACTTCGTCATATTCAGAAAATATCTTGAAGACAGAAAAGGCTACCTTTAGTTTCTTCCACTTCCTTCCTTAACTTTGTGTTTTGCAGAATAAGATCCTTAACTCGCTCAGGAATATTCTTGCAGAGTTCTTGGGCTCTCTCATTAGCTTCCAGGGCCCATTCATGTTCTCCCAGCATCGAGAGAGCCTCACAGAAGCGATAATGACCCTAACATGAATATCAATGTAAATTTTTAATAAAGTTATGATTCTTTCAAAAAAGAAAAATACTAATCTATATTCAAAAGAGTGTCTTAGTAGACTGAACAAGTTAAAGTTTTGATATACTCAGTAACATACAAGTTACTGTCTGTTCTAGCCAGCTGTTGAATGGCCAGTGTTACATAAGATTTCCTGCATCAAAACAGACTAATGATCCATCAAGTCTAGTATCCCATCTCTGGCTTCAGAGAAAAGTGAAGATGCCTTTCCCTAAATCCCAATACCACTTTTGCACTTGAACAACTGTGTAATTGTCCATATTTAAGTCTTTTTAGATTTAACTTTGGGAATGAGACTTTGTTCACTGTTCTGCATATTTTATTATAATGTGTTGTGCATATTATAATGCTATGTAGCAACATAATGTGTTTTATTTATCACAACTGTGGATTTTAAAATGTCCAATATATTCTCTACCCTCCAGCCTCATGCATACAAAAACACTACCCAATAATATTCTTAAAAATATCTCTCAATCTAACTTTTAATCTTTTTTTTTTAAAGTTTAGTCTGATCACTGAGCTGAGCTCCTGCCACTTCCATGAGAGCTAACTGGAGCGGAGAACATTCTGCATCTAGAAGGATTGTGCCCTCACATCAGACACTGTGACCTTTTATTTAGACCACCTGACATATTTTTCTTTCTACTGTAAAGACAGTTGCCAAATTTACATTAAACTAACCTTTGGCCAATTAGGCTTCAAAACAGTGGCCCTTCTTCCATCAATAAGAGCTCTCCTTAAAAATAAAAAAAATAAAAAAATTATTAGTGGTGCAGTAATACCTAGCATTCAGGGCCCCACTGTGCTGGATACTGTACAGACATAACAAAGAAAGAAGTCCTGCCCCCAAAGAACTTTTAATTTAAGTGTAAGACTATAGACAACAGGTGTATATAACAAACTCATGGAGGGGGACTAAAAAGGAATAATAGGACAATACTAGTTAGCATAAGAAGCACAGCACACCAGCTGACTAACCATTAAGTTTTTTATAGCCATCAAGGCAGAGAGGAGTTGTAAGGAGGGATCTGAAAGCAGACAATAAGGTGGCCTTGTGGCAATCAAGACAGGTATCATTTGTGCATTAGACGCAGGGTTCAACATCTTGATACCATGCAAAAGGACGCTAAAGGTGAAAACAAGTATTTTGATGCAGTGGAGAAGAGGTGAGACTATGGAGGAATGCAAAGAAGGGTTGCTGTGGTCAAAACAAGCCATCAAAATTGATTGTTACATCAGGATTTTAAATGGCTATACATGGGGCAAGACAGGATTTGTTAACACCAGAAAGGAGGACATTGCAGTGACTGAGATGCAAGATAAAAGAAGACCTGGGTGAGAGATTTAGCTGTGTGGATAGAAAGGAAAAGGAAGGATTTGAGGATTTATGCAGGAAGAAGTAACAAGATTTAGGCATAATTCGGATGTGAGGATCTAGACAGAGGGATGAATCAAAGATGACACCCAAATTATAGTCTTGAGTGAAAAGGAAATTGAGTCTATGGTGACTAAAAGCAGGAGGGAAGAAGAATTGTATGGGGGAAAATCAAAACCTCTACTTTGGTGACGTTGAGCTTCACCTGACAACTATACATCCACAAAGAAATGCTAGAGACACAAGATGAGATTTTTAGCTTGGACAGGAGACAGATCAGGAGTGGAGAGGTAAATCTAAGTCATCAGTATAAAAACACTGAAGTCATATTTATGACTAGGAACACTTAGGAAGAAAAGGAGATGAGAAGGACAGAGCCCTTTGGGATTCCCACAGAAAGTCAGGGGGAAATGAAGAGGATTCTTAATAAAAAGCTAAAGGAGTGGTTGGAGAGGACAGTCATGAAAGCAGAAGGAAAACAAGGTTTAACGAAGAGCATGGTTAACAATGTCAAAAGTTAAAGACAGTGACAAGAGAGTACTGGTTCTGAGTTTTACCAAGGAAAGTTCATTAGAGATTTTGGCAAGAACTGTTTCAGTGGAAGGAAAGCAAGCCTGACTGAAGAGGGTTTACAATGGCATAGGAGGAGAGGAACTCCAGACAGCTGGAGTAGATAATGCATTCAAGTAATTTGGAAATGAAGGGGAGAAGGGGCAACAGCTAAAGCAGCAGGTAGGATCACAGTGGGTTTTTGTTTTTTTTAAGATGGGATAAACTAAAACATGCTTGTGCTACCAGGGAAGGGAGTATGATAAGAGTGAGTTTGAGCATCATGGAAATGGAGGGGATCAGAGCAGGGGTAAGGTATATCAGGAGATGGGATGGGATCACTGGCACCGGTGGAAGGTTAGAGGAAAAGATCAGATAAGCTTTAGTTTGTATTTGCTACAAAATTATATCTATTCAAAATACACATGTTTTCGAAAGATGTAAACATCTTTCAAGTTCTCTATCATATTCTCCTTGTGGAATTTCCTTTCAAATGAATGGAAATTCAACCACACAAGATAAACACATTTGCTGGAAGGCTCTGCTCAGACAAACAGCAATAAAATAGAAGGTTAAAGATGAAATTTAAATGCAAAGCCTAACAAAGAACTGGGATGCCAACACAGCTCACACTTTTTTTTTTTTTTTTTAAACAGCTATTTTCAGTCTGCCTGAAGACAGCCAGTTTTATCCTGTCTGCTTTATACTGTGCCATTATTGCTTCAGGAAACCAAGTATTGTACCTTCGAGGGATTAAAATACTACTTTACTAAGTATACTGTCAATTCAGAGTTTGCAATTACAGGAAAATTCAGCATTTCAGATCCCAGAAATGTTTTACTTACCCGTATTGTCTAGTGAGAAGAAAACAGAGAGCCCGGTTACCGTAAAGAAGATGGTTTTCAGGACTTAAAAAGAAATTATTAAAAAGGTATCAGTTAATAAAGTATATTACTTCTGAACAGTATAAAATGATTAATATAAGGAAAACAATTTTAATTTTTCACAATAAAATTCTCCAACCACTTCATTTTCTCAATATGTGCAAGTCTGTGACCCAATCCAGCAAATATTTACAAACATGCTTAATTTTACTAATCTGAATAGTCCCATTGATTTCAGATGTATACTCTCGGCCAAGGCACAGAACTCAGTCAATTCTGACAGTTCCTTCCCCCCTCCCTTCCCCATTAAAAACAGCTGAGAAAGATCTAAATACTCAGGGGAGGAAAGAATGGGGTATATCAGGAGCAAAGCATTAGTGAAGATAAATTGCAGCTCAGCTCTGTTGAACTTCTTTGAGAGGGTATATTTACCATGATTTTCTCTTAGTTCAACTTCACTTTTTCAGGCTGGAAAAGGTGCCTGAGGTGCAGAAAGGCCAGCTGTGCTGTAATATATACCCCACTTTATCTGGTACTGAAATTAATGATTTTAGGCAAATTTATTCTTGTTTCTGAACAATACACTAATACAGGGGTAAGGCAACCTATGGCACGCGTGCCAAAGGTGGCACTCGAGCTGATTTTCAGTGGCACTCACACTGCCTGGGTCCTGGCCACCGGTCCGGGGGACTCTGCATTTTAATTTAATTTTAAATGAAGTTTCTTAAACATTTAAAAAACCTTATTTACTTTATGTAGTAAGAGGAGGCCCTAAGATATAAACCTTGGTATCAGAGGCCTGGTATGAGGCCTGAGGCCTAAACTAAAGTAATGGTCAAGACTTTGCTAACATAAAGCAAAGTTAAGCTGTGAGCCAGAGGCAGGCCCTGCTCACAGAAGCTGGCAAGGAAAGGGCTGATGCTGCAAGAAGATACGTACCTAAAAGGTACTGAACACTAGATATCAGAACATTCACATACTTGCACATTCCACACAGATAACAAAGAACAGGCTGGCCCATCCCAATGACAGGGGCAAAAGGGTAATATGATGGATAGAGTTGTTTTGATTGAACCAACATGTACAAGGTGAGAGGCGGCACCTTAATACGTAGAGGGGTTGTACCTTGCTACGTGGAAGGGTTGCACCTCATATGTCAGGAGTGATGTGTAACTTGTTTGTACCTGTGTATAAGAACGCATCCCTGGGGCGGTGTCTTTGTCCGGCCGAGGGGGCAGTGGAAAGTCCCGCCACTGACTGAGCCGGGTCCATTGCCAAGAGGCACTTTCTCGTAGTATGCCCTGAGTTAGGCTAAGAAACCTACAGGGAATTGCAATTGTGTCCGAGGTCGCAATAAACCTAGTCGACGTGACATTGCATCTTACTAGACTCTGTGGTTATTGGGGGTTCTCGTCGGGTCTGCTGTGTCAGCTATCTGCGCAGAGCTGGGGCAGCACACAGAGGGAACACACGCATGCAGCCAAGTGATATAAACATTGGAGAAAGCAGAGCACCACACCAGTAGCACTCTGACAACACTTTACATACAACAATAGTTTAGTTATATAATATAGACTTATAGAAAGAGACCTTCTAAAAATGTTAAAATGTATTACTGGCACGCAAAACCTTAAAGTGACTAAATGAAGACTCGGCACACCACTTCTGAACGGTTGCTGACCCCTGCACTAATACAACTACTCCATCAAGCCCTCTTGAATGAATTACTGTAAACTTCCTCTGTTCCTGGATCAATCCAATGTTATCCAAAGGTGCTGAAGCAAAAATCAGCACAACATCAAAACAGATTTTTCATTTGTGACTTGTACTATTGCTTAGGACTTCGTTTAACATAAGAAACATTAACAAACAAAGAAAACAAGAAGATATTTTATTTTATTTTGACCATTGTTCTGGAAGTTCTCTTGCAGCAGACTGACAGCTAACAAAATTCTCTGATTGAAAGAGGAAGACTAGCCTTGTGTTGTAGGCTCTACCACGATGCCTTCAGACACAAATACTTTTTTTTTTTTATTTACTACAGAAGCAGGGAGCATTCTATCAGTGAAATATAGGAATGTCTAATCTGCAAGAATTATAAGGGGTAAAGTAAACACTGATGAGTGCTAGGCCATAGGGTTTTAGTGGTAGATGCTTTAACAGGGGTTGACAACCTTTCAGAAGTGGTGTGCCGAGTCTTCATTTATTCACTCTAATTTAAGGTTTCGCATGCCAGTAACACATTTTAATGTTTTTAGAAGGTCTCTGTCTATAAGTCTATATTATATAACTAAACTATCGTTGTATGTAAAATAAATAAGGTTTTTAAAATGTTTAAGAAGCTTCATTTAAAATTAAATTAAAATGCAGAGCCCCCCGGACCAGTGGCCAGGACCCGGGCAGTGTGAGTGCCACTGAAAATCAGCTCGCGTGCCACCTTTGGCACACATGCCATAGGTTGCCTACCCCTGCACTAAAACAACAATTTTCATAAAGATGTTACTTTTCAAATAACAAACATATCACTGCCTCCAACTACTGAGGAAAGCAGAATACCAAAATGTTGGGAAAGGAAATTAGCTTCCTCACTCTCATATAAAGGAAGCTATTTTCCAGCCTGTGGTTCTCAAGTTTGTTGTCCTTTGATTATGACTATAGTTCTCCACTCAGTTCTATGAGCAACTAGGACTTCCACAAGCATCTACAACAATGTTGCATCTTTTTAATTGCTGGACACATGCGAAGAAGCTGCAGAAAACAATGAGAACATCTTGAGCAGGCAATACATAAACTATGTTTTAATTCCACATATCGCTGTCCTAACCATTTTACAAGCTGGCTTGTACTAAATAGTTTCTTCATCTCAGGTAGGTGTGAACTGGCACAATCTACAAAGGCTTCTCTCTACTATAGACAGGAGCCCAAAAGCACTGCTGCTACAGAAGTTTTTTTCAGTTCCCCTACTGACACCTCACAGTGCAATGCCTCACACCTGAAACCTTACTTTCAGCAACAGCACTGGGCACTATGGGAGGTGTTCTTTGCTGTCTCAGCATGTAAAATATACGTATAGTTGTGTTTTGTGAAGACAAAGCAAAATGATTTAGGCAAGAATTTCCAAAGGGGCTTTAGGGAGTTAAGTGCCCAACTCCCACTTTAATTATACTAGGCATATTAATTGAATATCTTCTGAACAGCACTTAATAGGTGTCTCTAGTAATCAACAAAATCATTCCTGAAACCCAATGGGAATCAGGGACTCAGTTCCCCAGGGCCCCTTTGAGAATCCCAGTCTTTATTAAAATGAGCAAACAAAAATACAATTCCTGTGTGGCGGCCTTGGACTCTTGCAAGGACACATGATGCAATAAAAATGAAATGGTTTCTGGGACAGTTTCTTAGCATAGCCATCTAACATTAAGTGCTCTTCAGAAGCATTAAAACAATACACCCAGTGCAACTGAGTTTTCTGAATAGTAATAGTAGCAAAACCTGATTGTTTTGACTCTCAACAGCTTTAATTCTGGACAGAAGGTTACTCACCCTGTGTAATAACAGGTTCTTTGAGATGTGTCCCCCTATGGATGCTCCACTTTACATGAGTCTGCATCCCTGATCCAGTGATCGGAGATTTTGGTAGTAGTGTCCGTTATGCGCTTCCCCCCACCTCGTACCATTTTTGGCAGCTATACAGCGCTGTGCAGTCAAACGGCTTTCAGTTCCTTCTCTACCACAGAGTCCATGTAGAGAGAGGAGGAGGGTGGGTAGTGAAGCACCCATAGGGACACACATCTCGAAGAACCTCAATTACTGCACAGGGTGAGTAACCTCTTCTTCTTCGAGTAATGTCCCATATGGGTGCTCCACTTTTGGTTACTGTAGAGCAGTGCCCCTGGTTGCAAGAATGGGGCTTTGGAGTTGGATTCATGAGCAATGATAAGACAATCAGTCCTAAGAGAGCATCTGATAAGTCCTGCACAATTGCATAGTGCTCTGTGAATGTGTGGGTGACACCCAGGTGGCTGCTTTACAAATGTCTGTGACTGGTACATTGTTCAGGAAGACTAGAGCAGTGGAAATCGATCTTGTGGAGTGTATTCGAGTTCACGGGGGGCAGCGGGGTTGCAAATCATGCTGACTATAGCAGAGGTGAATGCAACTGGAAATCCATTTTGAAAGCCTTTGTTTAGATATGGCTGAGCCCTTTGATCTTTAAGTAATAGAAAGGAACAATTTTGATGATTTTCTGAACAATTTAGTTCTTTTGAGACAGAATGCTAGCGCTCTTCCAAAGTCTAGCATGTGGAGCCGGGCCTCTCTTTTATTGCATGCGGCTTGGGGAAGAATGATGGGAGGTATAGGCTAATTCAGGTGGAATGAGGAAGGTATTTTTTATAAGAATTTTGGATGTGGTCATAACGTAACTTTATCTTTAAAGAAAACTACAGATGGGGAGTACAGCAGGAGAGCCCCTATTTCCTCCACTCTTCAAGTACATGCAATGGCCACAAGAGGGTGGGGGAGGAAGGGACTGCAGGGTGATGTCCCACCTCTGTGCAGCCAGTGGTCTGTGCTCCCCTCTGCCATGCTGGAGCCACCACATTTATTTATTGACAAATAAAATATGCTGAATTTTAAAATATTGTGCAAAGAATTTTTATGGTTTTGGAGCAGAATTATTAATTTTTTGGTGCAGAATTCCCTCAGGCGTAAATAACATTCTTAGTGAAAAAAATATTATTTTTTAACAATAAAGAAAGAAAATGAGGGGAGAGGAGAATAGTTCAAACAAACTAACTCTACTCTATCACTGTAACAATAACAACACTAAAGAGTAACACTATAGATAAACTAAATAGACTCTGCTAAGGGCTCCATCTCAGGTCAAAAGCGGTTGAGAAGGCACTGAAGGCGGTTTGGCTGCTTAGCGAAATACAGAGCCACCAAAAGCGGCCCAAGACTGCGGGAGTGCATAAGTGGCTCGAATGAGCACTGCTACTGAAAATCTCCAATCACAGGCACAGGGACACAGACTCACCTAAAGTGGAGCACTCATATGGGAAGCTACTCAAAGTAGAAATCTACTTTACTAGTTGGCACACAATCTGAGGGGAGACATTAGGAAGGCATCAATCCTTCCAAATGCATGCCTACAATATATATCAGACCCAATACTTCCTAAGACAGGAATCTTTATGAAGTTCACAGTCTTTCCACAGACACAACTGAATTTGCCAAAAGCAGCACTTGCTTGTGATAGCACTGGTAACAATTTCAGCAAACCAATGTTTTGTTGCTAGTTCATTTTATAAGGCATAGCATTATACACTAAATAAATACTGTACCATTTGCATGAACAATATTTGTTTTAGTTTTACTTTTATTGTTTCTCATTTGAAGTCATAACTATAAAACAATTTCCACAACCACCCAAAGGATGACTTCAGGGGAGGAATAAGCAACACATATAGATGAAAGGGAGCATGTTCTCAACCCCCAAATATCCCACTGGTACCAACACTGGGTCAGCCCCACTAGTGCCAGCAATATTGGAGCCCTATTGTAGGCAGCTCTCAGCTCCAGGAGCTGTTTTCAGTAGTGTATCCTGTTTTTCTGATGGGACCATGTTTAACACACAGCACTGAAAGTGGCTTCTGAAGCTGAAGGGCCATTTACCCTAGAGCTAGCAACACTGTTAGAGACGCTGTTGCTAAACTAGTATTAATAATGATGGGCATTTTTTTTTTTAAACTTCACTAACACAGACACAAATAAAAAAAGTGTCTTTAGTACTAAGCCAGGAAACAGAAATAATATGAATGTAGACAAAACTCTGTGGTAAGTCAGTTAAGCATCATCTGATTTTTAATTGGGTGGTCAACAAACCAAGACAACTCGGAAAAAGATAAAAATGTAACATACACAAAGATGATCCAGTTAGTTGACTTAGTTCTTACCAAAATTCTATGGCTTTAGTGTATGAGCTTATAGCACAATCAAGGTTCTCTTTGGAAAACTCACAATTTCCTCTCTCTTTCATAAATTCACTTTTCTGTAAGATCAAGAAAAACAAATGTGCAACCAATCAGAATTTAACCCAACTGTGATGAGAACTATAAAAGCATTTAACAATATGTATTTAAGTGTCTCGTCTGTCTGTATACCAAATGTTGAAATGTACTCATCAGGGGCGGCTCTAGAAATCACGCTGCCCCAAGCAGCGCGGTGCGCTGCGCCGCCCTTCCCCGGTCCTGCGGCGGGTCCCCTCTTCCGCGGCTCCGGTTGAGCTCCCGCAGGCATGACTGCGGCAGGTCAACCGGAGCCCGGGACGAGCGGACCTGCCGCAGTCAAGACTGCGGCGGGTGCCGTGGTCCGGCGGCTCCACTTGACCTGCCGCAGTCATGCCTGCGGGAGCTCCACCGGAGCCGCGGGACGAGTGCCCCCTCCGCAGTCATGCCTGCGGCAGGTCCAGTCATCCCGGGGCTCCGGTGGACCTCCCGCAGGCATGACTGCGGCAGGTCCGCCGGCCCAGCCTCCCGCCTTCCCCGGCGGCAGGGGACGCCCCCTACATTTTGCCGCCCTAGGCAACAGCTTGTTTTGCTGGTGCCTAGAGCCGCCCCTGGTACTCATAATTAATTGATCTGGAGCAGTGTAATTATCTTAAAAGTCATGCAACTCCTAATAAGTGTTAGCATATGATCCTATGAGAGGAATACTTATCTTTGGCCAACAACTTCCCTACAAGTTTCTGTAACTGACTATCTTTGATCACTCGTTTCTTTTTTTTTTTAAATCCACTTTAGTGTTTTTTCCTACCTTTATACAGTTTTCACAACTCTGAGCTTCAAACTCTTCAACTAAATTGCAGTCTTCCAATGCAACTTTAGTTATATAATGTTTATCTGTAGGCAGAAATTAGTACGGTAAGGGAAAAAAAACAAAAGCCGAACAATAGGTTTAACTTCTTGCTTTTAACAATCATAGCATATTCTATAACTGGAAATAGGATGTGTATAGTTTTGTTTTTCCCCTCATCAACAACAGAAATAAGCTAAAACAAAGTAATAAATTTCAAACAGAATGTGGATTATTTTTGCTTCCACTGTTGCACAAAAAATTTAAGTCCCAACTGAATTCAGCAAGGTACTTAAAATTACGAGCATAGTGCCTAACTTCAAGTATGTGAGCAATCTCAATGAAGTCAGTAACATTCTGCACATATCTGAAGCCAGCATGTACACCTCTACCCCGATATGACGCGACCCAATATAACATGAATTCGGATATAATGCGGTAAAGCAGTGCTGGGGGGGGGTGTCTGCGCACTCTGGCAGATCAACGCAAGTTTGATATAACGTGGTTTTACCTATAATGCAGTAAGACTTTTTGGCTCCCAAGGACAGCGTTATATCGGGGTAGAGGTGTACTTAAGTACCTTGCTGAATCAAGGACTAAATGATTCTCCCTTTGTACTAAAAACCCAAATCCTGCCATCCTCAGCCTACACCTCAGTGCCATGGAGCCTTTTGCTACTACAATAGAACTTTTTTCTATCGTAAGAGTTAAATTCTCATATATCTGAATAATTTATTCAGAATTTTCATGAAGCTGACACAGATATTATTCAACTCTAATCACAGTAATATAACAAACAGATATAAATGTTTTAACCATCACAGCTACGTAGTAGAATGAACAGCAGTTAAGAGTTTCATTTGGATGATCAAATAATCTTTCACTCTACCACTGCTGTATGCTTTAAAATATCCACACTAAATGGGTGTAAAGTTACCTATTAAATCCATTACCATTTCAAGACTTTGGGAACTAAGAAAAATATTCGCCAGATGAGTACCGGAGGGTACCCCCAAACAGCTCTATGAAGGAGAAGAGCTTACATTTAAAACCAAGTGGACTAATACTTTAGAGCTAATTATTTACTGGTTTGGAATATTTTAAAATGAAAAAATTAAAGAGAGTTTATAAAAATATTGACAGTTTCAGTATATGGGAATGTTGTCTTTCAATGAAGGCACCCATCCTACCCACATGACATCACAAGAGACAAAGCCTCCTGAGCAAGATGACTGCAACATTTCTGATCATATCCAATAGTCAGACTGTCTCCAAACATTATGAAGTTGTTTTAACTTTGAAACTGACTTCTCACTAGTTTCTATGGGACCAAAATGATCAGTGTCCTAATCTGCTTAAAGACACTGTCAGACTTGTGGACTCCTGTTTAAAATTTTTTTTTTTAAACTATACTTCAGATAATTTTTAGAATGTGCTAGAGAGTCACTTCTTTATAATTAGATATAAACTCCTATATTTGTTTTGTTTTTTGTTACACTGAGTCTTCCATCAAATGTTAGACCAGCCTTTCTTTTCTTTAATAGTTATTCTTGAAAAGGAAGCACCTGAGAGAGTAACAAATTTATTTGAGCATAAGCTTTCGTGGGCTAAAACCCACTTCACCGGATGCATGCAGTGGAAAATACAGTAGGAAGATATATATACACACACAGAGGACATGAAAAAATGGGTATTGCCATACTAACTATAACGAGAGTAATCAGTTAAGGTGGGCTATTATCAGGAGAAAAAAAAACTTTTGTAGTGATAATCAGGATGGCCCATTTCCAACAGTTGACAAGAAGGTGTGAGTAACAGTAGGGGAAGAAATTAGCATGGGGAAATGGGTCATAACACAAAGTAAAACCTATCCACTCTCAGTCTTTATTCAAGCCCAATTTAATGGTGTTCAGTTTGCAAATTAATTCCAATTCTGCAGTTTCTTGTTGGAATCTGTTTTTGAAGTTTTTTTTGTTGGAGTATTGCGACTTTGAGGTCTGTAATCTAGTGACCAGGGAGGTTGAAGTGTTCTCCGACTGGTTTTTTAATGTTATAATTCTTGACATCTGATTTGTGTCCATTAATTCTTTTGCATAGAGACTGACCGGTTTGTCCAATGTTCTTTTTGCTGATGCAGACTAACACGGCTACCATTCTTAAACTTCAAAAGGAACGTAAGAGAAAATATCCTGGTTTATCATCTCTCTAAGATTCCAATGTCACTGATGACGGAACACATCCCAGTTAACAAAAGCTTATTTTTAATACAGCAGGGGATATCATACCAATGGCAGCTGCAGCAAAAACAATGATAAACATTGGAGCAAAACTGGGTATTTCAAAGGAAAGACTGCTAAACTGTTTTTCTAGATTTAGAATAGCTGACAAAACTGAAGAGTGGGTGACTTCACAGAAAAATTAAGTATACTGCATTTAGAAACTTAGCTTAGCTTAAAATCAAGTTCTCTGTCTTTTCCTTTGTTATTTTCTAAGAGTTCGTCTGGCTCTTGTTAATTATTCCACAAATGAGGTTATGATATTTAAGATACAATCAATTGCTGTGAAAATGACTATCACTGACTAAGAGTAAGATGTCAATGAGGGAATAAGCAGCAGAAATGGGTAAAGTCAAGATAAGAATATCCTTTGTAATGAACAACATTAGAAAAGAAATTCATAAGTATGACAGAGAATCCTTCTGAACTGAAAAAATTCTAAATTTTCTCATGATGCCTCAACTGCTCCAAAGCTAAAGAAAAACAAATATATAGGACTCAGACATACACACACACACACAACCACCCTATGACAAGGTATCTTCTCCCATTTTTTTTTAAATGCTTGTCAGAGTCTGGGCAACTGCACCCTGAATTGCCCCTCTATGATCCAGCAAGGGCACCCATTCTTAGATTTCCAGCTCCTAGGCTAGTACCGCTCTTGGATTCCTGACCGGCATGTCCAGGCTGCATAGTTCTCCTTTAAGACTGTTATTCCGCAGCAAGGCAGACCACCTAACAGGCCTGTGTCTGCACTTTTCTTACTCTTCCGAGGCTGTAAACAGTGTAACTGCTAGAGTTACAAGATATCACAGCTCTTTCTAAGCAAATATGTTTATTCTTAAAGTAAAAGCATTATATAGAAAACATATTAAAACCAATCAAAGAACCTACATGCATGCTAATAAGCTGACCAGAGATCGCCCCAACTCCTACAAGGTCTCTGGATGGTGACCAGTCCTTCAAGCCTCACCAAGGTTTTTTTCCCCCCACTCATGATCACAAGGTCGTAATTGCCTTGACTCGGAAAAAACACCCCCATGCATCTATGAATTACTCCTCCATGCTGTTTGGGGACTTTTGATCCTGGGAATAGGTAATTCATAGTCAAAGATCTTGTCGCCAAAGCAAAGTTTGAAAAGATCAGGTCCAGAGATGTGCATTTGCATTCCTCTCCTCCCAAATACCTCCTAGGAAACCTGCACAACTATCAATTCATTCCTGTCTTAGCCCATTTTCTAAAATAGTCCTTTGAAGTTCATAATACTTCCCAAGGGTTGCATTAGTCAGGTCTCCTACACAGCTTACATACAATCCCACGACACAAACATTGGCATTTTTAATAATGAGATCCTATGATATTTAAATAAGGTTAATTCAATAAGGTGTAGCCCAACTCAATAATGTTAAACCAGAATATTGCAGGAAATTGCATACCCATCACAATGATTATACTTACATTTAGCAAAGAAAGTTTCTAAAGGAGGCCAACAGTAATCTCCAAGTTCTTCTAATTTCTGTAGAACACTCAACTCGCCTGTACATTTCACCCAGGCAAGGGCAGACCCAACATCAAAAACTCTCTATTTAAAATAAAAGGTAGAAATTAGAGAAAGTTAGCAACTGTATTCAGTTTTTCTTATATGGAATAACCTAAATTACTGGCAACATACTATAAAGTAAAAAATTTAACAAATATGGATAGTATAGCAGCAATGTTGTTTAACAGTCTGACAAATAAGGTGCAAGGGCCAATGTTGAGGGTGTTGCCTGGAAAAAACAGAAGAGCATAGGTCAAATATGTCGTATCTATTCCACAACCCACAGAATTCAGGAAAGGTATTTTTAGTTTATTTCAGACACCTGGTATGTTATTTTTATGCATAAATATATGGTGAAAGAGAACCAACACTAAGTTAGCTTGCATTTTCACAAAATTGTAACAGCCATCTCATTTTATGCACCACAAAGGCCAGAAAAGGTCAGGCTAAAACTAGATTTAAAAATCTGGCACAAGGACAACCTTGGCATAGGTTTTATGCTCTAGCTAGGTTAGATGTGACATACTAGTGATGCTGGCAAATCAGGTGCCTGCTCATACCAAGGTCCCCATGTCTCAATTGGAGACTGACAAATACATAACCAGAATCAGTCTGGCCACCCTGTATTATAATTCTAATATCTATTTTAACAATTCTAAGGATGTGTTTAGACTTCACTGAATGCTTATGAATTGCTGCGTGCATTAATATCATTTATAATATTGTATCCAATATTGTAAGATAATATTTCAGCAGTTACATTGTGAACCTCTGTGACTGTGTAAATCACCAGACAGGAGAGAGACCTTAATTACTGAGGGGTTCATCTTCAACAGAAAGTGTTATGCCTTTCCCAAAAGTAAAGGTCCATCAATACCCGACACACTATCGTGGGACCCTACAATTGGAATCTCCCTACAAACCCTCAAGAGAGCAAAAGACTTATGTTGTTCTGTCCTCCTCCCTATGACAACAAGTCATGTAAGTGGGTTCCTCCCATCAGTTGAGTTTCCAGATCACAGTACCTGGCAGGAGAGGTATGAAACCCCTAACAAGAACTGATGCTTGGACTCTGGGAAGAAGATTTTTCCCCACACATAAGCAAGAAATCTCCAGCTGATTAGCTAGAGGACATAGAGCTTGCTGATTATAGAAACTTCTATTACTTTTTGAAACTTAAGATTGTAATTCATTTGTGTATGTTTACTGCTTTACCCTTGTAAAGAATTCTCTAAATTTCTTTTTCCTATTTAATAAATCTTTGTATAGTTTATTACAGGATTAGCTGCAAGCATTATCTTTGTTGTGAGACTTAAGGTGCGCTCAGTGGTTTGAGCATTGGCCTGCTAAACCCAGGGTTGTGAGTTCAATCCTTGAGGGGGCCACTTAGGGATCTGGGGCAAAAATCAGTACTTGGTCCTGCTAGTGAAGGCAGGGGGCTGGACTCGATGACCTTTCAGGGTCCCTTCCAGTTCTATGAGATATACCTATCTCCAATTATTAAGTCAAACTGATCTGGGGTAATGACTGGTCCTTTGGGACTCAGAGTAACTTAAATATTGCTGTGTTTCTTGATGTAAAGGACCATTGATCACAAAAGTACGCTCACCTGGGTGGTGAGATAGCTCAGAGTAGCCCAGGGGACTGTCTGTGACTCCATGTTAATGCTCCTATAGTGCCTGCGGAATTTATACTTGATAAATGATTGGTGAAATCTAAGACTATGTCTACACTACAAACCTTACAGCAGCACAACTGTACCACTGCAAGTGCACCGCTGTAAAGTCTCCTGTATAGCCACTCTATGACAGCAGGAGAGAGCTTTCCCACCAGCATAATTAAACCACCTCCAACAAGCAGCAGTAGCTATGTTGGCAGGAGTCGCTCTGCCACCAACATAGTGCTGTCCACAGCAGCGCTTTTATCAGTGAAACTTATGTCAGTCAGGGTTTCATTTTTTTCCACACCCTTGACTGAAAATAGTTTTGCTGACAAAAGTGCTAATGTAGACATAGCATTAGTATAGAACTCACAGTCAATTTGGGGATTGTACTCTGCTTCCTAACAGTCTGCCCTGAGGTTAGTACTCCTGCTCTTTAATCACTGCAGGCAGCATTACAGTATCAAGGCAAACTAGCATATCAAAATGCATTTCAATAAGTAGCATTTCTCATACAGTGTTACTTTTTACTGGTGCTACAGATTACCACTCCTGATTTATGAACCTTTCCTCAAATCCTTGTTTAACAGCAAACCAGAAAGGACACTTTTGGTATATCAGTATAAAACCAACTGTTAATGCAGATAATGGTTTTAAAAATTATGTGGGATCAACTTGACTGTAGTCATCAGCCAATCATTGCTCCTTGTAAGGAACTGAATGTTACTCAGCATAGTAAATGCCCACAGTGACACTGAGGCCCCTTGGTGACAACTGGCAAAAAAGCAGCTCCTTCCTCATACCTGACAAACTCACTACATTCACTATAAAGGGGAATATGCAAGTTCTCTACTAAAAGCTTGTAGATGTGCGTATGGGAAATATTTAAGGAATAATGTAACTACATTGAAAATTAACCCCTTATGGTCTTGAAGTGAAAGTGAGTCCTCAGGAAATAATGCATCTTTGTGATGGCCAATTCAAGTGGAAGGGAGTTGTCACCCCCTCTCTGGCTAGCTAACGATGTAACATATTGCTCAATCATCCACCTTGGCAACAACCCAGAAAAGGCAATGGAATACCAACAAAGCAACTATAAACACTGAGGCCTTGGCTACACTGGCGCTTTACAGCACTGCAACTTTCTCGCTCAGGAGTGTGAAAAAACACCCCCCTGAGCACAGCAAGTTACAGCGCTGTACAGTGCCAGTGTAAACAGTGCCCCAGCGCTCAATCCCCTTGGGGAGGTGGAGTACCTGCAGCGCTGGGAGCTCTCTCCCAGCGCTGGCGCAGCGACCACACTCGCACCTCAAAGCGCTGCCGCGGGAGCACTCCCGCGGCAGCGCTTTGGAGTTTCAAGTGTAGCCAAGCCCTGAAACTAATTGTAAGTGAAAAGGAATGACATGACAGGAAGGGGTGGCCATGTTTGTGAATAAAGACAGATTTTGTATATTACAAGGTGGAGAAAGACATTCTGTATCCATTCAGTGATGTGTGTCTTGTTGAACAGGGGCGCTTCATGAAAGACTGAGGCCTTGTCTACACTAGAGTTTTGCTGACGCAAGTTACTCCAACTATCTAAAAGCACTATAATTACATCGCTTGAGCATGTTCGCACAACGCTGCTTCTGTTGGTGAAGTATATACACAGTTGGTGCTCTAGCATAGACACTGAGAGCAGTGCAGCATGAGTAGCTATCCCACTATGTTACTTGCCACCTTCTGCAACTAGGAGTTGTGGGAAGGCAGAATGGATCATAGTGCATCAGTGGGCTCAATGTCCCATGAGGCATTTTTTTCCCATACCATCATTCCATAAGGCTTCCAAATGCATTTTGCACCATTTTTCAATGGCCCCTGTGCACCCACCATCTCTGTCTGAAAGGATGGATCCTGTACTGTTCTCTACTGTTGTGGTCACTGTTATGAACAAATCATGGATGGTTATGCTGTAGTATATCATGAACTCCCAATCTGAATAAGAATCAGAGTTGCCTGACCCACTACATGTCATCGAAAGAAACACCACCAGATTACTTTTGGCATTTATGGAGCACCTGCACACAGTGGACCGTCGCTTCTGGGCTTGGGAAACAAGCACTGAATGGTGGGATCACATTGTTATGCAGGTCTGGGATGATGAGCAGTGGCTGCAGAACTTTCAGAAGAGGAAAGCCCCCTTCCTGGAACTGTGCGCGAAGCTCGCCCCAGCACTGTGGCACAACCACACCAAAATGAGAGCTGTCCTCTCAGTGGATAAGTGTATAGCGATCACTGTGTGGAAGCTGGTAACTCCAGACTGCTACCGGTCAGTGTTTAGAAACCTAGAGCAGTTTGCCCCTTGCTGGAGGATTTTGCACAGCTGATTTTGAGCAGCCAAATACCAGGGCTATTAGAGAGGGTGCAATGGGGAGTTATTTGAATCAGAGAAGCTCTGAGGCACTATTTTGATAACGAGCATGAGTAATAAGTCTTTCTATACAGCACCCTGCCTGCTTGGTTAACTTTCCACCCTCCATGAAAATGTTGATGATTCCTGACCAAGATTTGTAGTCTGCAAATGATCCAATTGCCACTGTGTATTAATTCCAGCAGCAACCACCATGTGAAGGAGACAAATAATGATCATCTTTCAGAGAGTATGTTTTTATTAAATACCAATTAACACACAAAACGCTTAGTGGAAAGGGAGATAACAGTGCAGGGCAGTGTAGGCTCTTATAACTGTGCTAAGTCCAGCTATCATTTCGGACGCTATCCGAAGGTGCGGAGCCAATGGGGTACCAAGACAGCCTGGGAGGTTGCAAGGAATGTGTGGGAGGACTTTAGGGAGGGCATGGCAAGCAGTTCTGCATCAGCAAGGTGGAAGGACACGGGGGAGCATAAGCACACATCTATTCTGCCTGCAGCGTGATTAGGGATTTCAACATCTCTGTCTACGCCATCACTCTAAGCCAATGGGAGAGAGAGCTCTCCAGTCAACTTAATTAATCCTTCCCCAGTGAGCAGTGGCAGCTATGTTGGTGGGAGAAACTCTCCTGCTGACAAAGTGCTGTCCACACCAGGGCTTAGGTTGGCATAAATTATGTCTCTCCAGGAAGTGGCTAGTTCACACCCCTGTGCGACATAACTTATGTCAATTTAAACTGTAGTGTGGCCATAGCCTGAGTTCTGGCTCCTTGTAGCTTGCAAACTGCTGCAAGAAGACTAATTCCTATCTCAAAGTTCAATAAGTGAAGACCCTAGTTATCGTTATATGATTTTGCTTTGTATGTAGCCATTTTTTTCCCATCACTCACATCTCTATTCTTTCTTAAAATAAATTTCCTTTTAATTACCATTGAATTCAAGTGCTGCATTTGATACAAGAGCAACAGTCTAGGGTAAAACTAGTGAACTGTTCCTTTGAGAATAGAGAACCTAGTACTTCTGGGGGCATCCAGTGATCAGGGGGGCACTTTAAAGGGACTCAGGAGCTGGTGTGCATCCATTGTCAACCTGCAGGGAAAAAGTAGGGCTAGAATAGCCCAAAGGAGAATTCTTGAGTTGCTGACAGTTTTGTTGCATTAGGGAGTTGACACCCAGCAGGCACTGGCCACACTCCCTCAAACAGCAGGAAGATGGCAACAGGTGAATCACAGCTCTTGGTGCCTCCAGAAGGATCACACCCACCCCTCTTTTTATAACTTATAAAAAAAAAAAGATACAATCCTTTCCCAAAAAGTGGGTTAATTTAAATCAAAGCAATATAGCTCACCAATTTTAATAGTTTAAATCAGTAAGCAAGAAACTGATTTAAATCATCGATTTTAGTCTTGCATTGTATTTGTACTTTTTAGTTTTTGCCCTTAAGGGAAAGTTGATTCTCTAATTAGTAACCATAAAAACACATTGATTTGCAATTAAATATAGACTTTACACTATATTTCATGCTTCTTCATGCTGACTAGAAGGATACATTGTATATAATTGTTTACATTTATATACCTTTTTATTTACATTTATTACATTACAAAATGGTGAATGATGCATTTCTTACTTACTATAATTTTTTTTTTTTTTACTTGTGATGTGTCACACTCCATGTCAATGAAAAAAATAATTCAATTAAAAATGCACTTTTTTTAAAAAATAGTTGAATAAAACTACTAGTCCTGCCAGAATTCTGCACAACACAGCATTTGTGCAGAATGAGTGTTCCCTGCAGAACTTTACTTTTTCACGCCCCTCAGCATTCCTGCACGTGCCTGACACAGGGGGTTGAGGCTCACACTGACAGTCCCAGGCTGATACTGGGAGCATGATTATATTGTGTTATTTTGACAAAAAATATTTTGAATTTTGCAAAATTTTAAAATAGTGTACAAAATTTAAGTTTTTGGCAGAGAATTCTTCCAGGAGTAAACTACCTTAAATGTGCCGGATATCTAAGAAACTGTTTATCAAAACATGGTTTGCATTTAAAACTAACATTGACAAAACAACATACTATCTCTAGTTAGTGAATTGAACTGATTGTTTCTGGTCACCATTGTCCAACATCTTCTCACATCTAGCTTTTATTCAGGTTGGAAGAGGAAAACAAGCTTTCTTGCATTAGCAACTCCCAACTGGTTTCTTAACTTTGAATAAACTAGTCACTAAACTGAACTAGTTAAATAAAATGAAAAAAGAAGAAAATATTCTTTCTGTACCTATAGAAGAGGCTACTGCTGTTAAAAACTGGTTCCAGGCGCTTCGAAAGTGACTTCCACCAGTTAAGTGGTCTAACTTTCTTTAAAAGTCTGGCAAACGTACCCCTTTTTTTTTATTTAAATTGTTTTAACAGATTATAGTAAGCTTAGGCCTTAAGATAAATGTGAAATATGAAAGCTAACTCAAAAGTTTTATTTTAAAAAATGTATTTAATTTAAATTTTAAAAGCTTTTAAAAAAATCACTGATTTTTATTCACCCTGCTTTCCCCTAACTTCTCTTTTTGACAGATTAATCATCAGTACTAGTGTACTTGAATCCAAGTATTTACAGATAATCTAAAAAAATCCTGCAATGCACTATTCAATCATTTAAAATCACTCCACTGAAGAAAATAAAGATCAGTTTACACCTACCAACTTAAATTTTGTATTTTGTCACTGTAGCATCATAAATTTTGAGTTAATTTTGTATTGTGTGCGCTAAAGGTAAGGTGTTTCTGCAGAAGGCTTATTTTGGTGATCACTTTTAAGAGTCTGCATCATCCTGCAAGCTACTTTTCAACAGAATGAGTGCTCCTGTTGAAGACCATTTGGAAAGGTCAGTTAATGTAAAATGAGACAATCTGCTTACTTACCTGGGTTTCCCACATGCAGTGCAAGCTTCTTTTCAACTGCAGTGGCTTTCAATTAACTTATGGGTACCATTCAATTGTAGGCTTTGATCTATTTAGCATTTTTCTTAGTGACCCACTGTGGTGGGTATAGAAACCCCACACTGGAATGTAAGGGGTTAAAGGACAGTCCTGGGCCCAGCTAGCCCTGCCCCTCTAACCCTGCAGAACATGCTCCAACTGGCAACATGGTTGAAAAGGGAGCAAAGCCCGCTCAGAACCCTGGAGAGGAGTACAGAACTACTCCACCAAAAGGGGCTAGAGATGCATCCCTGAAGTACAGGACTATCACGCTGTTTTCTTTTCTTTTTGGAAAAAAGGAGAATAAGGGAGATATGATAGAGGTATATAAAATCATGAGTGATGTGGAGAAGGTAAATAAGGAAAAGTTATTTACTTGTTCCCATAATACAAGAACTAGGGGCCACCAAATGAAATTAATGGGCAGCAGGTTTAAAACAAATAAAAGGAAGTTCTTCTTCACACAGTGCACAGTCAACTTGTGGAACTCCTTGCCTGAGGCGGTTGTGAAGCCTAGGACTATAACAGCGTTTAAAAAAGAACTGGATAAATTCATGGAGGTTAAGTCTGTTAATGGCTATTAGCCAGTATGGGTAAGGAATGGTGTCCCTAGCCTCTGTTTGTCAGAGGGTGGAGATGGATGGCAGGAGAGAGATCACTTGATCATTACCTGTTAGGTTCACTCCCTCTGGGGCACCTGGCATTGGCCACTGTCAGTAGATAGGATACTGGGCTAGATGGACCTTTGGTCTGACCCAGTATGGCCACTCTTATGTTCTTATGTTTTTATTTTCCCTTATCTGGGACCAGAAGCAGAAGGTGCAGTGGTAGGAAGCAACCCAGAGAGGGTACCTCAGAGGGTCTATCAACACTGCTGATGCTCATAGGGCCCTGGGGCAGAGCCTGGGGGAGTGGGTGGGCACAGGTTCCCCTACCACTACTGAGTGGACGCTAAGGTGCCACAAGTACTCCTGTTCTTTTTGCGGATACAGACTAACACGGCTGCTACTCTGAAAGCTAACCACTAAGCCACTCAAGCCAACTGAGGACTCTACTACACTCGCCTATGTATTTGTGCTTCAGCCCAAACTGAGACAACAGCTGACATGAGAACAGACATTCCTCAAGCAGGGTGTTGCAAGTGAAAAGCCCTTGACTCTGAAATACACTTCTCCCGTGTCCAACACAGCCTGAGTTGGGGGACCATCAAAGCACATTCCAAAGCTTTTTCTAAACAAGTGGGGTTGAGTGCAGAATGTTTGTTAGCTGGTATGTTCTATCAGTGTGCTTTTAAAACAGATTTTGTGAATTTAGAATATTATTTTATTTACTATTAAATGCATGTCCCTCAAGACAAAATGCCATTTAAATTAAATAAAAATATAAAGTAGTGAATTATCCAGTAACAAGTTATAGCTGTGCCTGATTTATTTCTTCCACTATTAAAAGTGGCTATGATATGGTCTTCAAAATGGCAAACTATAAAGCAAACTTCTTTTTTTAACGTTACAGTAACTTTCCAGTTTATGTCATCTGTGTAGGTTAAGAGAAAGTGACATGCAGAAGAAGTAGTACATCTATGCACCAAAACTTCAGAACTGGGAGACTTCTAAGAAAATGAGACCTATTATACCATCAAGGGCTCTGGCTGTTATATACCCATGTACTTTGTTTATATGCAGAAAAGAAATACTGCGGACAGATGGAAAAGCCTTATTTGTATTTACAGGAGGATTTTGTTGTTGAAGTCAAAATAACTTACATTTTCTATTCGAGTACCAATACTCAATATGCCACTGATAAAAAATGGATTGTTCTGGGGGAAAAAAAAAATAAAAAATAAATCAGACTTTTCACGCAACCAAAAGCAAAGTAAGGTTGTTCACTCAACGGCATTTCTGTCTGTAATGCAATAACGTTTGAATACTACATCTGATCCATTCAAGAAATTCAGGGAATGTTCTAGGCAACAGTGAGTAGAATCATATTGATTTTGATGAAAATCAGAAGGGAAAAAGAGGAATCTGATTAGGAGAGCCAGCAGCTTCAAAGAACCGGTTGATGGCAGCCATTAACACCTTACCTTGTAACAATATCCCCTCTATCTCAGCTTTGTTGATCCTGCCATACAGTACAATGTTGATATCCAAAATGACTTATTTCCCAGATAGAAAGACAAAAAATAAGAATAGTGGGGTGAAGGGACAGTGGGGAGAAAGAAAATAGAAGAAGGCTGGCACACAGGGAGCTTGTTGGAGGGAATACCAGAGGTATGGCTACACTGGCACTTTGTCAGCAAAACTTGTTGTTCAGGGTGTTAAAAATATACACCCCCAAATGACAAAAGTTTTATCAAGGAAAAGCACCAGTGCGAACAGCTCCTTATCAGCAGAAGCACTCTACTGCAGACAAAGCTGCTGCTGCTGCTGGGGGGGGTGAAGTTTTTTTGTTTTTGTTTTTGTTTGTTTTTTTGCAGTCAAGAGAGCACTCTTCTGCCAACAAACAGCAGCTACACTGTGCAGCTTTTAGCTGTGTGGCTATAGCAGCACACCGTTGTCGCTAAAAGCTGCATAGTGTAGTCATAGCCTAGGATGAAAGGATGCCTTCTAAGGGCAATGTGCTCAGACAGAGGGAACAAAGTGTGCGACCCACTAGTACAGCGGTTCTCAACCTTTCCGGACTACTGTACCTCTTTCAGGAGGTTGATTTGTCTTGCGTACCCCAAATTTCACCTCACTTAAAAAGTGCTTGCTTATAAAATCAGACATCAAAATATAAAAAAAAATGTCACAAGCACACTATTACTGAAAAATGGCTTACTTTCTCATTATGATCATATAATTATAAAATAAATCAATTGGAATATAAATATTGTATTTACAGTTCAGTGGTACAGTATATAAAACAGTGTAAACAAGTCATTATCTGTAGGAAATTTTAGTTTGTACTGAATTCACTAGTGCTTTTTATGTAGCCTGTTGTAAAACTAGGCAAATATCTTGATGAGTTGACGTACTCCCTGGAAGACCTCTGTGTACCCAAGGGGTACACGTACCCCTGGTTGAGAACCACTGCACTAGTTAATATGAAGTCATGTAACGGCAGAGTGGACCATCAGGATGCAGTTTTGGGTTGCACACAACCAATCTTCCATTGATCGCATAATTTTCAAAGTAAAAACTGTGCAATAGCTCAATTGGAAAAAAAAAGAAGAAAAGAAAAAAAAAAGCACCGCACCAAACACACACTAAAATATTTGGTTCATCATTTGCACACTCGCCCACAATCCTCAGTTTACTTTGCTGCTTCCCTCTCTCCTTTGTTTGGCATCTCCTATCAGCACATGGTTGTTTTGGACCAGACCAGCAGCAGCAGCAAGATTCAAACAGCAAACTGTTACTGAGCAAAAGAGGAGTGAAAGTGACCAAGGAAAAGCAACTTTGTTTCACTCTGTGAGTAGGCTCTACTGTCTGTACTGCAATCATGGATCAGGGAATGCTGTGCTATCAGGGCCAGTGCAAGGATGTTTAGCGCCCTAGGCGAAACTTCCACCTTGCCTCCCCCCCGCACCCCCACCTAGCACCCCCCTAGCAGCTCCCCCCCTCCACCCTGAGACACCCCCCTTGCAGCAGCTCCCCACCCCCCACCTTGAGGCACCCCTCCCCGCCCCAGCTCACCCCTGCTCCGTGCACGAGCACGAGCACCCCGAGCATGCCGTCACTGCTTCACTTCTCCCGCCTCCCAGGCTTGCGGTGCCAATCAGCTTAGGCGCCACAAGCCTGGGAGGCGGAAGAAGTGAAGCAGCCATGGCGTGCTCGGGGATGAGGAGGAGCAGGGATGAGCTGAGGCGGGGAGTTCCCCTGCGTGCCGGCCCCCCCCCCCCCTTACTTGCTGCAGGCGGCCCTCCCTGCGCTCCTCTGCCCCAGCTCCCTCCGCCTAAATGCCAGCGGTGACCGGGGTGGCCGAAGATCCAGCCGCCGCGGTCATTGCCAAAGAAAATGGCGCCCCGCAAATCCCAGTGCCTAGGTCGCCTAAATGGTTGCACCAGCCCCGTGTGCTATCCACTGTCCAAACATGTAACGAACAGATGATCCATGCTCCAATCAAGCCCCCAGAGCCAGTTTTCTTGCAGACATCACTGAATCATTGTACTTCCCTTACAAGAACAGTAACTCATAGTGCAACCCAACCGGCTGTCAACATATTTATTCACCCTAGCAGAAACAACTGCCTTGTTCTAATTTTAACATATAAATCAAGATCTGTATCATGGCAAGGTGCTAATTAAGCAGTCTAACACATTTGAAAACATAAGTTATAGAACACCACTTACCACAACTTTCTTAGCCAAATCAACAATGTCTTCCAGAACCTCAATATCCCAGAGTCTCTTCAAACTTAGCTCACAAAAGTAGGAATTGCTTAAATGAAAACATTTATTTTTTTAGAAAAGTAATTTTTGTCCTATTATATAGCCTTAGCTATTAATATTAAAGTCAGTCCGATCTAAAGAAGACAGTGTTTAGAAACCTAGAGCAATCTCTTCAAAGTGGGAAATCAATGGTAGCTGCTGGGTTCTTAGCATTTTCAAAAACCAGGGCAATGATTTGGATGTTTAAATATAGGCATCCATTTTTGAAGAGTTTATCCCTGATATTCAGAATCAAAAGTCTCTTCAGTTATAGCTAGGGCCCTACCAAATTCACGACCATGAAAAACGTGTCACAAATTGTGAAATCTGGTCTTGTGTGTATTTTTACTCTATACTATACAGATTTCTAGGGGGAGACCAGTGTTTCTGAAACTGGAGGTCCTGATCCAAAAGTGGGTTGTGGGTCGAGGGGTGCAAGGTTATCTTAGGGGGGTTGCAGTATTGCCACCCTTACTTCTGCGCCGCCTTCAGAGCTGGGAGGCTGGAGAGTGGTGATTGTTGGCCAGACATCCAGCTCTGAAGGCAGCATCCATCCAGCAGAAGGATGGAAGTAAGGGTGGCAATACCATACCATATCACCCTTACTTCTGTGCTGCTGCCTTCAGAGCTGGGCAGCCTGAGAGTGGCAGCTGCTGGCTGAGGGCCCAGCTCTGAAGGCAGCAGAGTGGAAGTAAGGGTGGCAAAACCATATCATGCCATCCTTACTTCTGCACTGCTGGTGGCAGTGGTTCTGCCTTCAGAGCTGGGCTCCCGTCCAGAAGCTGTCGCTCTCTGGCCACCCAGCTCTGAAGACAGCACTGCCGCCAGCAGCTGTGAAGAAGTAGGGATAGTAGTATATCGCAACCCTCCTACAACAACTTTGCGACCCTCCCAGAACTCCTTTTTGGGTCCGGACTCCTACAGATTACAACACTGATATTTCAGATTTAAATAGATAATTTGACCGTGAAATTGACCAAAATGGACCGTGAATTTGGTATGGCCCAGTTATAGCCAACTTTGCTCATGGCCAGATTGAAGCATTAAAATAAAAACAAAAATGTAAAGGACAAGATTAACCAATAGGAATACATGCATGCTTACCTGAAATCAGGTTTATTCTCAAATTTAAACAGAAACGGCCAAACGATGTAGATTTTAATCACATCGCAATAGTCTTTCAGTACATGAACTGGCTTACTGCACCACACTTCACAGGGATCAACTGCTTAAGAAAAGAAAAGGAAGACATAAGGAACCTGATTAAGAATAACCAAAGCTGAATGTTTAATTTAAAAAAAAAAAAACAACCACTAGGAGTAATTTCTATGCTATGCTCAGACCTAAAACCTGGAATCAAGGAAATCTGAACACTCCTGATATAGCTGAGCTTTTTGGGAGACTGGCAAAAGAAATGGGCAAACTATCAGTGTCAAGAGATTTTCTTTAGGGGTTGGGGGAGGTTTTTGTTTTTTTAAGAAAGGACATATTACTCTCTCTCAAGAAATCTCTAGCAATAATACATACAACTTCCTGTTTGCTTTCACTGCCAGGGAGAACATGCATCTGACCTACAGGTTTCTGGTCCATACATCTCCCATTACTTAAGCAGGCTGAAAACAAGCATTTGTTTCTCCCTCTTCCAATCAGAAGAGGCACATGGCTCTATCTGGAACCAAGCAATATTCATTAAAAAGTAACTTGGAAACTCCTGGTCGTGAGAAACACTTGACGGACCCAAGACTGCAAATTGCAAACTGCATTAATTAACCAGGTCACTAATCACTCAGAACAATTCAACAGATCAGAATGCTGCAAAGACCACGATCAAAGCAGATTTTTCTCTGCCTGATGCATGACCACAATAAGATTTCTAAAGCTCTTTGTGCTGCAATCAGACCTGAAATAGGTCATCTGACTGTCCAGGTTACATGTGAGAAACAAGTCCAGTAAAAGGACACTCAGAAGCCACTACACAGAGGACCCAGGACAACAGATTATATTAATGTACCAAGACACTTAGAACCTACTGAATTTCAGAAATCTTTATTAGCCTCCAAGAGCATGCCATCAAAAGTGTTTTTCTGACATGACCAGAAAGTGTATGTCAGCCTCAAAAGAGATGAGGTACTTGTTAAGGACAAACAATGACAACTGTCACTGCCACTCCACTCCCTCCTCAATCATAGTATTCAGAGTCTGACCAGTTATGCAAGTTGAGACAGAAACTAGTAGGACAGTCCTAATAGTGGCCTAAAATGACAAAAAAAAAAAAGGTCACTATTCATGAGGAAATTGTACAGGTCACGGACTCACAGGCCCAGTGCTCCCTCTCAGCTCTGTATGGTCCCTGGTAGGAACGCCCCTTCAGTGTAACAACCCTTCTTGGGTGTCCACTCTCTCTCAGAGGTTAAGCCCTGGACTCCACTGCCTCCTGGAACCGCACCTCCCTGAGCCTCCAGCACGCCTGTCTCTCATGGTGGACCCCCTCAGGGAGTCCATTCACTCTGGACCCTCACAGGAGTCACAATCTAGGTGTTCTGGAACTACTCTGGAAGAAGCTTAGCCAAGACTCTGGTGCAGCATAACTCCCTTCAGGGCACACTGTCCAGGGCAAGAAGCCTCCTCGGCTTTGGCGCTTCCTGGGTCCAGCATTCAGCACCCCCCATTCACACCGGGAGCTCCCCGCAGTGAGTCCACCTAGATGGGACACCCAGGGAAGCCTTACATGTCTCCAAAGGGCCATTCAACTCCACTTCCCAGTCAGCAGTGACTTTCAGCCAGCATTGTAAAACAGAAGGTTTATTAGGCCTGGTCTACACCAGTCGTTTATTTCGGAATTAGCGGAGTTAATTCGAAAAAAAATTAATCCGTTCACACCACCAAACCAGTTTTTTCAATTTAAAGGGATCTTTAATCCGATTTCTGTACTCCACCTTGGCAAGTGGAGTAGCGCTTAAATCGAGATCGCAATCCCAGGTTAAAGGTATTGTGGACGCAATTCGACATTATTGGCCTCCAGGAGCTGTCCCAGAATGCTCCCTTGTGACCGCTCTGGACAACACTCAAATTCGATGCACTAGCCAGGTAGGCAGGAAAAACCCCAGGAACTTTTGAATTTCGTTTCCTGTTTGGTCACCATCAGCACAGGTGACCATCAGCAGAGTCCACCATCACAAGAGATCATGCAGTCCCAGATTTGCAGCCAAGCTCCAGCATGGTCCAAACAGGATGTACTGTATCTCATCGCACGTTGGGGAGACGAATCTGTTATGGCAGAATTACGTTTCCCCCCCCCCCCAAAAAAAAGGACGCAAATACGTATGCTAACGTCTCCAGGGCCATGATGGAAAGAGTCTACTCCAGGGACACAGAGCAGTGTCGTACAAAAAAAAAAAAAAAAAAATCAAGGAGCTCAGACAAGCGTATCAAAAAGCCAGGGAGGCCAATGGGCGATCTGGGTCACAGCCCCATACATGCCGCTTCTACCATGAGCTGCATGCAATTATGGAGGGTGACACCACCACTACCCCACCATTGTCTGGGAACACCTGCAAGGGGGGAGTTGCACAGAGCAAGGAGGATGAGTCATTGAAGGACGAAGAGGAGTAGGAGGACAATGCAAAGGCAGAAAGTGGGGAATTCGTTTTCCCCCCTAGCCAGGAACTATGCTTAACGCTGGAGCCAACAGCCTCCCCCAACTCCCAAGGTGGGCTCCCGGACCATGACCCTGGAGAAGGTACTTCTGGTGAGTGAGAGCCTGATCAGAGCCATGCGGTGGGGGACTTGGGGGAAACCCAACTACGCTGGGCTATTCGCATTTAGTTTAAAGGGCTCATCCCTGCTCAGAGCCTTATTGGCGCCACACAGTGGGTACGGGGGTGGGTGTAAAGTGATCTTCCCAGAGAGCCCACAGGCCCTCCTTTTACATGGCAAACCCACCAGGCATTGCTTGCTATGGGAAAGGGGGCCCGGCAGTTTTAAAGCATTGAAATGAATGCAGAAGAAGCAGAACCCCACGTGCCCCTAGGGCTTACCATGGCTGCCTACAAGCCAAATTCTGCTGCCCGGCCATGTGTGATGGCTTACTCACACCAAAGTGGCAGGCACTTCCGTACAAGAGGCAAAATGCTAATTTGTACAGAAAGAACATGTGCTGTGTACTATGAATTACCTGTTTCACTGAGAAAGTGTCCCCTTTGTTCTCTGAAATGTATATTTTAAAATACTACCCTCCCTTTTTCTCCTCCTGCAGGTGCAAATGTTTCAACGCAGCACCCATCTACTCCGTCCCAGGGGCTAGTCCAGATTAGAAGGCAGAAAAAATGAACTCGGGACGACACGTTCGCCAAGCTCATGCAGTTCTCCTGCACTGACTACCTCCAGGCATTCAGCTGGGCCCTAACAATTGCAGAGTCCCATAAAGCATTACAGGAACACGAAGACAGGAGGGACGCTATGGTCAAGCTCATGGGGGAGCAAACTGACATGCTCCGCTGTATGGTGGATCTAATGCGGGAAAGGCAGCAAGACCACAGACTGCCACTGCAGCCCCTGTATGATCACCCTCCCTCCTCCCCAAGTTCCATAGCCTCCTCACCCAGATGCCCAAGAACACAAAGGGGGAGGCTACGGGGATCCACACACTCAACCCCAGAGGGTCGCCCAAGCACCAGAAAGCTGGCATATGCGAACTTTTGATTTGGTTTCTGGACTTGTCCTTCCCTCCTCCTCCACCCCGCTAACCCAATACCCCCCCACTCCCCGGGTCTACCTTCTGATTTCTATTATTTGTTGCACAACACATTCAAAAAGAACAGTTTTTAAACAATTTTGACTTTATTTCCTTTCATATATATGGGAGGGACAGGTTAACTTCATGAGAAACAAAATACAACTGTCACACCGTTCCCTGGCCAGTCATGAAACTGGCTTTCAAAGCTTCTCTGATGCACAGCGTGCCCTGCTGTGCTCTTCTAATCGCCCTGTTGTCTGGCTGTGTAAAATTGGCCGCCAGGCTATTTCCCATCCCACCATAAACGTCTCCCCGTTACTCTCACAGATATTGTTGAGCACACAACAAGCAGCAATTACAATTGGAATATTGGTAGTGCTGAGATCTAACCGAGTCAGTAAACTGCGCCAGCGCGCTTTCAAACATCCAAAAGCGCATTCTACCACCAGTCTGCACTTGCTCAGCCTACAGTTGAACTGCTCCTTGTTACTGCCCAGGAAGCCTATGCACAGCTTCATGAGCCATGGCATTAAGGGGTAGGCTGGGTCCCCGAGGACAACTATGGGCATTTCAACATCCCCAACAGTTATTTTCTGCTCTGGGAAGTAAGTCCCTTCCTGCAGCTGTTCAAACAGACCAGAGTTTCTGAAGATGCAAGCGTCATGCACTTTTCCTGGTTATCCCATGTTGATGTTGGTGAAATGTCCCTTGTGATCCACCAGTGCTTGCAGCACCACTGAGAAGTATCCCTTGCAGTTTATGTACTGGCTGCCCCGGTGTGCAGGGGCCAAGATAGGGATATGTGTTCCGTCTATCACCCCGCTGCAGTTAGGGAACCCCAGCACATTAAAGCCATCCACAATAATCTGCACATTTCCCAAAAAGTCACTACCCTTGATAGCAGCTGGCCAATGATTGCGTTGGTTACTTGGATCACAGCAGCCCCCACAGTAGATTTGCCCACTCCAAACTGTGGGAACTATGGGATAGCTACCCACAGTGCATCACTCCAACATTCGATGCTAGCCTCAGTATTGTGGACGCACTCCGCCAAATTCATGCAGTTTAGTGGGGACACACTAAAGAATGTATAAAATTGCTTCCAAAAATTCAGATAGAATAATTTCAAATTAACTTCGTACTGTAGACATACCCTGAGTCAACAGGAACATAGTATAGTTTTCTACCCTTTGGTAACCTGTGACCGGTGTTATTGACCAATCACTTTCTTAAAACAAAAGCCATATCAACAGTACAGGTGCTGCTGCAGCATAGCAATGGCGTCATAGCTATGCTGTTGTAACCCCATAGCTTATTAGCACAGAAATCAGGAACTTTCAGCAAAGTCCATCTTGGGGGGATCCAGGGCCTGGTGCGCTGGATTCCCCACTCCGATTACCCAACTGATCATTTTCAGCTGCCTGGCCCCAGACATGCCTGTTGCCCCTCCTCATTCCTTTGTCTCTTTCCAGGGCCAGCAGGTCACTTGGTCTACTTCAACACCTCTAATTGATTCTTGCAGAGGAGGTGACCCAGCCCTCAGTTGCCAGGCTCCAGAGTGTCAACCATTCTCTGTCCCAGGCAGCAGTCACACCTGCCCTCTAAGGGTCACGGCAATGATCACACACTCTTATCCCACCACCTAAATACAGTACTTGAATAACAGGGGAAACTGAGGCACACAGTATTCAAAGAAGACATTAAGAACCTTCCCACTTCATCACATTACAGAACAATTAATTGATGATGACCTCAATGTCACTCCAAGGAGAAATTTAAATTTCATTTTTTGTCAAGTATGCGTGTTTGCTGGAGTAGTTTACACATTTCTAAATGAGGTGTCAAAACTTGTAAGGATAGACTTTTACTTCTGAGGCTTTGGTTACCAGTTTAAACAAAACAAATCTGCCAACTAAAAATCATAGGTTGCAACTGACAACTCTAAACACTTTAGAATAAATTTAAAAAGCTATTTGTCAATATTTATGCTCATTCTTTGCATTTCTCTCAGTTGGGAAAATAAATACAAATGAAGGCTATTTTACATTTACTTATAAACAGTTTCACATCCAGGCTTTTAATGTTGCAGTTGTTTGGGTTTCAAACAATGCCGGGAAATACATGTTTGAATACAGCTGCTTTAAATTAAAAGTTTAAAGAATTGTGAAAACATCTGTTGGCCTCAAAATCCACACTCCTTAGCATTCTAACTACGCCAACCTAACCCTCAGTGTAGACACTGCTAGGTCAACAGAAAACTCCCTCAATTGACCTAGCTACTGTCACTCGGGGAGGTGGAATTCCTACAGCAACTGTAGTCTGCGTCTACACTATGGGGTTACAGCAGCATAGCTATGGCACCACTGCCATACCACTGCAGTGCCCGTACTGTTGATATGGCTTGTGTGTTAAGAAAGTGGCTGGTCAATAACACTGGTCACAGGCTCCCAAAGGGTAGAAAACTCAAGTACTCAAAACCCAGTCAGGCCTATATGGAGATAAACAGTTGACATATATAGAATGGTATACTCAGGTCCTGGTCTAAGATTGGAACAATTGTGATTTGGGCAAGAGGCATAACACCTGAGTGTATTCTTTTGGGAGACCAGAAAGGGGACTTCCTCTGTATAGATGAGTCAAAAGAGATTAAGTGACGTATGTAGTTGGGGCCTGGTCTACACTACGCGTTTAAATCGAATTTAGCAGCGTTAAACCGATTTAACCCTGCACCCGTCCACACAATGAGGCCCTTTATATCGATATAAAGGTCTCTTAAAACTGATATCTATACTCCTCCCCGACGAGGGGAGTAGCGCTCAAATCGGTATTGCCATGTCGGATTAGGGTTAGTGTGGCCGCAAATCGACGGTATTGGCCTCCGGGAGCTATCCCACAGTGCACCATTGTGACCGCTCTGGAAAGCCATCTGAACTCGGATGCACTGGCCAGGTAGACAGGAAAAGCCCCGCAAACTTTTGAATTTCATTTCCTGTTTGGCCAGCGGGGAGAGCTCACCAGCACAGGTGACCACGCAGAGCTCATCAGCACAGGTAACAATGCAGTCTCCTGAGAATCGAAAAAGAGCTCCAGCATGGACTGCATGGGAGGTACTGGATCTGATCGCTGTATGGGGAGAGGATTCCGTGCTAACAGAACTCCATTCCAAATGACGAAATGAAAAAACATTTGAAAAAATTTCCAAGGCCATGATGCAGAGAGGCCACACCAGGGACTCAGTACAGTGTCGTGTGAAAGTTAAGCTCAGACAAGCCTACCAGAAAACCAAAGAAGCAAACGGAAAGTCTGGGGCAGGGCCAAAAACATGTCGCTTCTATGCTGAGCTGCATGCAATTCTAGGGGGGTCCACCACCACTATCCCACCCCTGTCCGTGGATTCTGAGGTCAAGGTGGTAATCGCAGCCATGGCTGAGGATTCTGCGGACGGGAAAGATGAGGAGGAGGAGGAGGAAGAGGATGACGAGCTTGTAGAGAGCACACAGCAGTCCGTTCTCCCCAACAACCAGGAGCTTTTTCTCACCCTGACGGAATTACCCTCCCAGCCCTCCCAAGCCACTATCCCAGACAATGAAGCCATGGAAGGGACCTCTGGTGAGCGTACCTTGTAAATATAAAGACATGGTTTAAAAGCAAGCTGTTTTTAATGATTAATTTGCCCTGAGGACTTGGGATGCATTCACGGCCAGTACAGTTACTGGATAAGTCTGTTAACATGTCTGGGGATGGAGCGGAAATCTCCAGGGACATCTCCATGAAGCTCTCCTGGAGGTACTCCAAAAGCCTTTGCATAAGGTTTCTGGGCAAGGATCCATGCTTGCCGTGGAATGGCGTCTGCACAGTTCACCCAGGAAAAAAGGCGCGAAACGGTTGGCTGCTGCTGCTGCTTTCACAGAGGGAGGGGTGAGGCTGTACGCAGAAGCACCAGCGGCAATGTTTTTTGCCCCATCAGGCACTGGGATCTGAACCCAGAATTCCAATGGGCGGGGGAGACTGCGGGAACTATGGGATAGCTACCCACAATGCAACGCTCCAGAAATCGACGCTAGCCTCGGTACATGGACGCATACCGCCGAATTAATGTGCTTAATGTGGCCACGTGCACTCGACTTTATACAATCAGTTTTACACAACCGGTTTATGTAAAATCGGAATAATCCCGTAGTGTAGACGTACTCTGAGAGAGCCTGAAGCATGGGACTTGGTATGAGGCCTATGGCCTAAGTCAGGCCCTGCTGATATAAAGCAAGGTTTGCAAGAGTCAGGCTTTCAGCAAAAGTCAGGCCCTCTTACGAAACAGATGGTTGCTTGCAGGTTCACTGTCTGATACACGAACTTGGCAAGAACAGGGCTGGCATTACAAAAATACAAAGACTCCTAAGAAGTGCTAGGCACAGGATACTTGCATTAATAACATTCCAGAAGGGTAGTACCAGAACACCACAATATCAAGTTATGGTATAAATATACTCCCTGAAGATGATACAGTGACACACTTACCCCTCCTAAAGATAAGGTCAGGATGACAGAGTGATGGACAGAGATGTTTTGATCGAGCCAACATGTACAAGGTAAAGGGTGGTAACTAACCACGTCCGAGGGGCAATACATAACTTATTTGTATCAGTGTATATAAAGGGTCATGGGGGGGGGAGGGGGAAGGTGTCTTTGTCCAGCCTATGGGGAAGTCAAAGGCCACAGCTCACTGAGCCAAGTCCATTGTAACAGGCATACATGTTCTAGTGTAACTGTAGATGTTGATCCAGGGAGCTAGGATAATAAACTTGGCCAAGTGCCTTCGCCACTGAACCAAGTCTGTGGTCTTCTAGGGCAGTTCGATAAAGTCTGCTTCTGAGCTATCTGGCCAGAGAGAATACATATGCAGCCAAAAACTGACAACAACATGCCCATGGACACACAGTAAGTCTGGCAAAATCAGGAATTCAACTAAAATCGCCCAATTTAAAGTCCAGTGCCTTAACTGCAAGACAATCCTTCCTTTCTACAGAAATGCATATTTAGTTACAGAAAAAACTGTAGCTCAAACAAACCAAGCTGCTAGATCCTGGCCCCAATTACTTCAATGGGTCTCTTCACAGTGTAAAATTAAGCCTCTGCAGGATTGCAGCCCAAGACCACGTAGCTGAAGCAACTCAAAGACACCTCATTAAGAAAGTGAAGTTGAACCTGATGTGGAAAATTAATGCTAATTTAAGCTTTAATTCTCACATCATACTAAGAGGTTGCATGCATGTAATCCTAATAAAATATCCATATTATTCTCGCAAACATATGGTTCTCTGTTAGGACAAGAGTGAGAAATATTGCAGCATGAAACATACACGCTTCTGCTCAACAGGGCTGCAAAAGAATGTTCCCAGCCATCCAAGCAAAATATAAGGGGGGGGGGGGGGAGTGAAACATCAGTCCGAATGACCAAGTAAAGCAGACAAGAGGAAATACAAAGTAAAATGTTTGCTAACTTCCAATGTCAGTTTACATACCTGTTTTATGTTTATTTGAAGAACGCTTTCTAAATTTCTCACGAACCTAAAAATAAAGAAAATTTTATTTTTTGAATAGCAATAAAAATCACAATGCACAAACCACAGGCAACATAATTCCTCTAAGCAATAGTGATTTAACTGGTTCTAAAGCAGTTTACGTTTATTTAACTTAGCTAAGGACTTTTTAAGGTCTGTCACCAGAGATTTGGAGCAATCAAATTTTTGACTTGCTCCGCTCCGGCACCAATAGTGACTGTTCCAGCTCCGCTCCAGCTCTGGCCAAAACCTGCAGCTCCACTGCTCCATGCTCTGCTCCAAAGCCCTGTCTATCACCACTTTTCTCACCCTTTGCTGTACTAAGATATCAAGGAATAGTAATAGTGCTAGAAAACTTTGCTTTCAAATAACAAAAGAAAAAAAAATCTTCTGTGGACACAACCACAAAGATTATTCTACTCCTTCTACTCTGAATGCAAGCATTTTTAATCCCACTATGATGGGCTGGATCACAGAAACCCCCTTGGGGCTGCCAACTGATGTGCCATGACTACTTCTGCCCCTGCTTTCCTGCCGTGGCAGTTTGGGACTTCAGTGCCCTGCCTGGCTTGAGCCAGACCCACTAGCCTGCTGCAAACCCAGACCCAGGTCTGAACCACATCCCCTAATAGCTGTAGGCTTAACTGAAAACAGCTTAAGAAATGTTCCTGTTTCTTAGGGTATGCCTACACTATCGGCCGGATCAGTGGGCAGAGGTCGATCCAGCAGGGATTGATTTATCACATCTAGTCTAGACCTGATAATCAACCCCCAAGCGCTCTCCCATCGACTCCTGTACTCCAGCTCGGCGAGAGACACAGGCAGAGTCGACCGGGGAGCAGTCAACTACCCACAGTGAAGATGCTGTAGAAAGTTGATCTAAGTACATCGACTTCAGCTATGTTATTCACGTAGCTGAAGTTTCTTAACTTAGATTGATCCCCCCCCCGCCCCGCCCCCAAGCACAGACCAGGGCTGACACTCAGATGCCCAACTCCCAATGGGGTCCAAACCCCAAATAAATCTGTTTTACCCCGTATAAAGCTTATGCAGGGTAAACTCAAATTGTTCGCCCTCTATAACACTGATCTCTCTCTATCAGGTATACCCCCAGGTCTACTCTGGGTTAATTAATAAGTAAAAAGTGATTTTATTAAATACAGAAAGTAGGATTTAAGTGGTTCCAAGTAATAGCAGACAGAACAAAGTGAATTACCAAGCAAAATAAAATAAAGCATGCAAGCCTATGCCTAATACAGTAAGAAAACTAAATACAGATAAAACCTCACCCTCAGAGGTGTTCCAGTAAGCATCCTTTTACAGACTAGTCTCCTTCTAGTCTGGAGACAGCAATCACTCACACCCCCTGTAGTTACTGTCCTTTGTTCCAATTTCTTTCAGGTATCCTTGTGAGTGGAGAGGCTGTCTCTTGAGCCAGCTGAAGACAAAATAGAGGGGTCTCCCCCAGGCTTTAATAGACTTCCTCTTGTGGGTGGAGACCCCCTCCTCTCTCCTGTGCAAAGTCCAGCTCCAAAATGGAGTTTTGGAGTCAGCGGGGCAAGTCACAAGTCCATGCATGACTCAGTTTTTACAGGCAGCAGCAATTGCTATCTTGAATGTCTCCAGGAAGACCTCTTATGTGGACCGGAGCCTTTCAAGATTCCATTGTTCGTTAAGTGTTTCTTGATTAGGCACTTAATTTGCACATTCCTTTCTCAATAAGATGACCAAACGCTTTACTAAGGCTACTTAAAAATCAAGCAACTATACAGCCAATATTCATAACTTCGAATACAAAAATGATACATCCATACAAATTGGATGAATAGATTCAGTAGATCATAACCTTTACAGAGATATGTTACATGGCATATGTAGCATAAAACATATTCCAGTTATGTCATATATATATTCATAAGCATATTTCCATAAAGCCTTATGGGGTGCACCATCATACCCACCCTCAACATGAATGGTCTTACTATTTTCTTTGAGTAGAACTGGATGAATTTGCCTCAGGTCTGGTCTACACTACAGATCTATATTGGTATAACTAAGTCACTCAGGGGTGAAAAATCCACACCCCTGAGCGATGAAGCTATACCAACTTAACCCCCTATGTAGACAGTGCTATGGGAGAAGCTCTCCCACTGACATAGCTACCATCTCTTGGATAGATGGTTTAACTACACCAATGGGAGAGCTCTCTTGCATTGGCTCAAAGTCTTCATTAAAGCACTACAGCAATGCAACTGCGCCAGTGCAGCGTTTCAAGTGTTGACTTGCCCTTAGAAATCAATCAGCACTACTCCTCATTTACTCCTGGGGGAATTCTGCACAGAATACTGTTTCAGATTGCTTTTCTCCCCTGCAGAAAAATGGGAGAGCAAAGAAATCTGTGGGGAACACCCGTCCCTGGCCGCATCTGCCTGCAGCAGCCAACAGATGTAGATCGCGGGGTGGGGATTTCAGCATGCATGGAGAGATGTTAAGGGGGCAGGGCTGGGCACACACCTGCATGCAGATGAGCAGAAGAGACTGTCCCTCTCCCTCACTATTGTGGTGTCCCTGGCTTGGAGGGGGTAGGGTTGTGTGAGGCAAGCTCAGTCCTGTGAAGCAGAGCAGAAATGTAACAACTAAGCAGGTAGGCTGCTAATGTTCCCCTTGTCGGTTAATTGTTCCCATTCTTAGTCAGTTCTCCCAGGAGCCTAAAACACATGTAAAAGCTTAAAGGCTCCTTTACATTGCCAGGGCAGTGTAAAGTAGCCTTGTAGTAAATGACAGTAAGGGAATCATCAGCTAGGAAGATCTATGGCTGTGGCTACACTTAGCACTTCAAAGCGCTGCCGCGATAGCGCTAAATGTAGTCAAAGCGCCAGCGCTGGGAGAGAGCTCTCCCAGCGCTGTCCGTACTCCACCTCCCTGTGGGGAATAACGGACAGCGCTGGGAGTGGGCTTTGACCACACTGGCGCTTTGCAGCGCCGCAATTTGCAGCGCTGGAGAGGGTGTGTTTTCACACCCTGCTGCAGCGCTGCAAATTTGTAAGTGTAGCCAAGCCCTTAGTGCTTTCTCATTTTTTCCCCCCCTCTGCCAGAGTGGCACAAGGGGATTAGACTGCAGCTCAGGATCTATTTTACCTATCCATTTTTTAAAAGGCAGCACGATTAGCAACACTGTATGACTCATGTGTGAAAGTCTGAGGAATTTAAAACGACATTCTACTTTACAGAACACCAAAATAAAAGTAATGTAATTTAAATGAAAATCCAAGATTAAAACTAGAGTACAGGGTATTGGTTACAAAGTATTTGTAATTTAACTTTTCTGTGCATTAGGAAATGCTGAACAATTATTGTGATTTTTTTTCTGTATAGTAGTTTAAATAAGTTACCAAAGTAAGTTAAAATGGTGTGATTATATTGCATTACTTTGACAAATAAAATATGCAGAATTCTGCAGAATTTTTAATTTTTAGCATAGAATTCTCCTAGGAGTACTCATTCAGCCATTGGTCTTCACAGTCCTGCTAAACCCTACCCGTTTCGGGAAAACAGGCAATCAAACCAACAGGTCCCTTTGGGTCCCTGCCCCCCTTTAAGTAATCACTGAATATGGCCAAATATGGTAAAATTACACAGCTTAGTCAGACAAGATTACCACTGTGTCATGATATTACAGATGTGCTACACCTCCAACTTTTATACAATCTTTCTGGGATCATATCCTTCTCACTAGGAGGGCTGGGCCTCTACTTTTCTCAAGAAAGAGCCCTGTAACTCCAAGACTGCTTTGGCAGCTCTGGATGACATACACCAGATGTTGTGATAGCCACGTGTAGGACCCATGGATCTTGAAAGGTGTGTTGTTGGAGGGTGTTGATCATCATAGCAGTGAATAAAAGTCTACAGGGTCAACACAAAATGCCCCAATAACTACATGGGTGAAACCAGACAATTACTGCACACTCAGATTAACACAGGAAAATGATAAAAGACAAAAACACCACATCACCTGTGGGTGAACACATTTCACAGAGTGATCACTCTATATCTGATCTATCAGGGCTTGGCTATAGCACTTTGACTCCTGGTCAGAGCATTCCTGGTACTCCATCTCAGCGAAAGGAATAACGCCTGATGCGTCTTGGCTGAGACGCCCCAGCATCAGTGTGAACGAGGTGTTGCATTACTGCACTCTGACTTCCAGTAACATCCTATAATCCCCTTAAGTCAAGTGGCCACTCTTTAAGCTTTACTCATATGGGTAGTTGCATTTACTTCAATGGGATTATTAAAGTAAAATTATGTATGCATTTAAGTGTTTGCAGAATAGGGGCCTGAATTACCCTATGTCCTGGAGATGGTTCCTTTAGATTAGAATAGAGGCACATTGCTTGGGCAGCTAAGGAAAACTTAGGGAGTGCCTACACTTGCAAGTTAGAGCGCATTAAAGCAGCCCCAGGCGCCCTAACTCACAACCCGCCCACACTGGCAAGGCACTTAGAACACCGGGACTCTGCAGCTGGAGCGTTCCTGGTAATCCACCTCCACGAGAAGCATAACGCTTGCTGCCCCTCGGCTGAAATGCCCCAGCATCAGTGTGAATGAGGTGTTGCATTACTGCACTTTGATCAGCCTCCAGAAATGTCCCATAATCCCCTTAAGTCACTTGACCACTCTTGTCATTGTTTTGAACTCGGCTGTAGAAATGCAGATATGCCCCTTCAAAGCCCCGTTTCTGACAGCCATCATGTTTATCTGTTCTGAGACAAAGCAAACATTACTTAGGAATGTTGCTTGCTGTGAGTGTGAGTGAGAGAGAGAGGTGGGGGGGTCTGAACTTACAAGACAGCATGCTGACACTGAGCACCCCAAAAACCCATTCTCCCTCCGCCCACATACACGCAACACACTCCCTTTCACAGTCCACCCCACCCCCCACATTTGAAAAGCACATTACAGCCACTTGAATGCTGGGATAGCTGCCCATAATGCACCGCTCCCAATGACGCTGCAAGTGCCGCAAATGTGGCCACGCCAGTGCGCTTGCAGCTGTCAGTGTGGACAGACTGCAGCACTTTCCCTACTGCGCTCTCCGAAGGTTGGTTTAACTCAAAGCGCTCTACATCTGCAAGCGTAGCCAAGCCCTCAGTTCTTATTCTCATAGGAAATCTGCACAACACCTTCAAAAGTCTGTAACCTTTAGTTACTGAATAGACTGGACTGAGTAGACACACTGAATTTATGGCTCATTACAACCATTTATAACCCATTACCAACCACAAAACAAGCTGCCTTTCCCTCTCCCCATTACTGGGGGGGTGTTAACAGAGCACTTCACCTTGAATGGTCCCTTGAAATGTTTTAACTACTTACACTAAACAATCTATTCCACCTTGTATTTAGCTGTAACACTTTAAGGGCTTGACTACACTTGCAAGTTAGAGCACATTAAATCAGCCCCGGGCATCCTAACTCCTGAGGTGTTCACAATGGCAAGGCACTTTGGGCTTGGCTACACTTGAGAGTTGCAGCGCTGGGAGTTTACAGCGCTGGTCATCCAGCTGTGTAGGAACAGTGCTGGTGTGTGGCCACACTGACAGCTACCAGCGCTGCAGTGTGGCCACATTTGCAGCGCTGTTGGGAGTGATGCATTATGGGCAGCTATCCCAGCGTTCAAGTGGCAGCAACGTGCTTTTCAAAAGAGGGGGGTGGGGTGTAGTGTGACAGGGAGCGGGGGAGGGAGAGAGAGAGTGTGAGTGGATTTTTGGAGCCAACACTGTGTATTAGCTCCCTGCCTTGAAAATCAGAAAATTTTTCCAACCCCTTACTCTTAATTGCAAACAGCCTGCAGACCAGATAAGCAGCATGGACTCCCTTCCCCCCCCATCCTTTTCTCTCATCAAACACACACTCAACCCCTGTGAATGAGGTAGGCAGGGGGTTATCTCATTTGATTGTTCACAGTCACTTACAGATTGATCACAGCAAACAGGAGCTGTGTTTGTTTAGATAAGCAGCTCGGGAGCTCTGAGTTCACAACAAAACAAAGAGAGGCTGCATAACAAAACAAAGAGAGTAATTTACTTAAAAGCATTCTGGGATCTCCCCTAATACCCTGGAGGCCAATAACAGCGCTGGTGTGTGTCCACACTTGACGAGCAGCGCTGGATCATCAGCGCTGCACTCGCTACACCCCAAGCAGACCAGGTGTTCAGCCAACGCTGCAGCCAGGGAGTTGCAGCGCTGGATGTGCCTTGCAGGTGTGGACAGTTACTAAGTTGCAGCGCTGGAAAGCCTCCACCAGAGCTGCAACTCACAAGTGTAGCCAAGCCCTTAGAGTTCCTGGATGCTGCAGTTGGAGCGCTCCTGGTAATCCACCTCCACAAGACACATAAAGCTTGCTGCGCCCAGGCTGAAACGCCCGGGTGTCAGTGTGGATGTGTTGCATTACTGCGCTGTGACTGGCCTCCGGAAACGTCCCATAATCCCCTGAAGTCAAGTGGCCACTCTGATCATTGTTTTGAACTAGGCTGCAGGCATGTGGCTATCCCCTTTCAAAGCTCCATTTCTGACAGCCGGCATGCTTATCTGCTCCAGGACACAAAGCAAACCATTATTGTGGAATGCTGCTGCTACCGCTGAGGCAGGCATTTGTGCGTGCATGAGAGAGAGAGGGGCGCGGGGGTGGGGAGGGTCTGCTGCTGTCTGAACTTACAAGACAGCATGCTGACACACCCTCTGCCCCCCAAAACACACTGTCTCTCCCCCCACACAACACATGCTCTGTCACACTCCACCACCTCCTCTTGAAAAGCACACTGCAGCCACTTGCACACTGGGATAGCTACTACAATGCACTGCTTTCTGTGGTGTTACAAGAGCTGCTAATGTGGCCACGCCACTGTGGTTGCAGCTGACAGTGTGAACACATGGCAGCGTTTTCCCTCCTGCTGTCTCTGAAGGCTGGTTTAACTCCCAGCACTCTACATCTTTAATTGTAGCCAGGCCCTACAAAATGTTTCCCAGACCTGCAGAAGAGCTCTGGCCATGTCTACACTACAAAGTTAAGCTGACTTTATGAAAGTCAACATAGAGCTTCCAAATTAAGCTAGTCGATCTTGTGTGTCCACCCTATGCTCATTGCATCGGCAGAGTGCATCCTGGTTAGCCGCGCTTGCATTGACGCACGGAGCACTGTACTGTGGGTAGCTATCCCACAGTGCAAATAGGCAAATGGGATTTTGGGTAGGACTTGATAGATAACATGATTTGTGCTTAATTGTCTGGGAATGTGCTTAGTTGTTCTGGGAAACGATGCTATTGCTAAAGGATCCTATGACCTGCTTGCATAACTAATAATAAATATTGAACAGTACCATGGTCAAGGGGAAAAACGTGGCATGTTTAGAGTACAAGTAAATAGACCTATGTACCCCACGTCTGCAAAATCCTGAAAATATGGTGTATCACTATGATCTGATATGACGTCAATAATAGTATATATATGTACTCACTGCTCTGTATCGGGGTGTCACTCCTCTGGTATGAACCGAGGGGGGCACCCGCTCAGCTGATCGCTTAATAAAGGGCTGCTATCTGTTTATACTCCATCTTGGTCTCTGTGCCTCCTTGGGGTAATTGACGAGCTCCGGGGAGAACGAACCCTTTTGGCTAACAGACTTGCAATGCTTCATGTAACCAAGACATTGTCACAGGTTCTAATGGGAACATGGCGTTAGTCTCTTATTATGCATCTTCCTCCTTCCCTCCCTAATATCAACAGCAAACAAATCAAGGTTTCTTCACACCTTTTTTCAAAAGCCTGGGTTAGCCGCATGGACACCACAACCTGATAAGCATGGAACCCGCTCAGCTGTGCACTCTTGTAAGGTGTTTTGTAATGCTCACAACATCTTATGCTGCAGTATTTCCAGAGCCGAGACAGGACCCACCATCGCAGAACACTGCGATGTCATCCAAGCAGCCCCACTGTAAGCCTTCGAGTGAAACAATTCACAGTTGCTGATGGCAGTTGTGCATCAACTGGACACAGCTGAGTACTGTTTCTGCTCCCGGGAAACAAGCACTGACTGGTGGAACCATATCGTTACACAGCTATGGGATGACAAGCAGTGGCTGCACAACTTTGGAATGCAGAAGGCCACATTCCAGGAATTTTGTGCAGAGCTTTCACCTGCCCTGAAGCACAGCAACACAAAAATGAGACCCTCTCAGAGTGGAGAAGCGAATGGTGATCGCTCTATGGAAGCTTGCAATGCCATCTGGCCCTGGACCTCAGAGACATTCCACATAGCTGTCTGCAGCTCCTTTTCAGTTTCAGGTTACAATGCTGCAGAGATTTCGGCTCTTAGTCTTTCCTCTGCCGTATCACCTCACTCTTGGCCCTGATAACGAAAAAAGCATCCTTCACCATCTGTAGTTGTGGAAAACTCTCTTTCTTCTCCTTTAACTCCTCAGTAAGCTTGTCTAGCTCTTCTTGGAGATGGGAGACTCCAGCCTCCTTTGCTATGTGCCGACTGAAGCTGATCCTTTAGCAGCCTCTTTTCTTCCTTTCTTCATTTCCCACTTTTAGCCTCACCTCTGAAAGCAGCTGCTCGGCCACAGGGAGACTGGCACCTGTATCCTGCCATTGGCCAAGAAGCCTCATAGAGCTTGTCTGCCCTCTTCTATTCCAGATGCAGCAGCTGCTTCAAATCCTTCTGTGTGGTGCTGTACTGTCTGTCCATAGTGTCTTTCACTTCCTGTTTTGGCTGGTCGATGTCATCTGTCAGTCACATTAATTCTGTCCAACTGCCCTTTGTGAAAAGCCTCCATAGAGAGTTATAGCTCAGGGGTTCTCAAACTGGGGGTCGGGACCCCTGAGGGGGGGTCGTGAGGTTATTATATGGGGGGGTCGTGAGCTTACTCAGGAGAAACTTCATATTAGCACTCAAGAGGCCCAACAGGTAAAGGTGCAGCGCCAGCACTTGGAGTATTTTTAAAAAGTGTCTGCCCATCCAAGTTTGGAAGACAGTAAACCTGAACAAGATGGAGTTTGCCTGGGAGTTCTCCTGGGGCGAGTTCCCACAGTGGGTTTTTTTTGGCCTTTCAGGCTTCAGATGTTGTATTTACTGCTCACAGAAGGAAGGAAGACATTATGGATAGTGAGCGATCAGCTGTTGTGACCTGCATGGGACGTGCCATGTTTGTTTGTCTTTCTCCCAGAGAGAAGTGACTTCGTCTGTACAAAGTGCAAGCTGGTCTCCAACTTGGAAGAGAAGGTTAAAGGACTAGAGACCCAAGTATCAACCCTGCATTGCATCCAAGAAAATGAAGGTTTTCCTGGATAGAAGTCAGCGTTTGGTACTGCAGGCACAGCATGCTGAAGAATCAGAGAGGGCACTGCAGAACGGGGAAGATAATTGGCAGCATGTGACCTCCAGAAGAAGCAAGAGGAGAAACCATGAACCCCCAATGCTGATAGTGGTAAGAAACCGTTTTCAGGCTTGAGTGGGTCACTGAAGACTATGTGGCTCTGGGAAGAATAAAGGAGTTTGAGGTGCAATTTTTGTTCTTGTCCATCCTCCTCTGTTGAAGGAAAAGGTCCAGGTAGAGACCATTGAATTGTGGAGATAAATGCATGGTTGTGCAGGTGGTGTTGGAGAGAGGGTTTGGAGTCTTCAACCATGGGATGTTGTTGCTCAAAGAAGGATTACTAGGAAGAGATGGGATCCACCTAACAAAGAGAGGGAAGCAGCAAAGAATCCTGTGGCACCTTATAGACCAGGGGCGGGCAAACTTTTTGGCCTGAGGGCCACATCGGGTTTCGTAAATTGTATGGAGGGCCGGTTAGGGGAGGGGGTCATGGCCCAGCCCCCACCTCCTATCTACCACCCCCCCCCCGGCCAGGACTCCTGCCCCATCCAACTGCCCCATTCCCTGATGGTCCCTCTGGGACCCCTGCCCCATCCACACACACCTGCTCCCTGTCCCCTGATTGCCCCTGGGCCCCTGCCACCCCATCCAACCCCTCCTCTCATTCCTGACGGCCCTCCCGGGACCCCTGCCCCATCCACACCCCTTCTCCCTGTCCCCGACTGCCCCCAGAACCCCGGCCCCTCACTGCCCCCTGCCACCCCACCCACCCCCCCTCCTTCCGGACGACCCCCCGGGACCCCTGCCCCATCCACACACACCTGCTCCCTGTCCCCTGATTGCCCCTGGGCCCCTGCCACCCCATCCAACCCCTCCTCTCATTCCTGACGGCCCTCCCGGGACCCCTGCCCCATCCACACCCCTTCTCCCTGTCCCCGACTGCCCCCAGAACCCCTGCCCCTCACTGCCCCTGCCACCCCACCCAACCCCCTCCTTCCTGACTACCCCCGGGACCCCTGCCCCATCCACCCACCCCTTCTCCCTGTCCCCGACTGCCCCAGAACCCCTGCCCCTCACTGCCCCCTGCCACCCCATCCAACCCCCTCCTTCCTGACTATCCCCGGGACCCCTGCCCCATTCAACCCCTGTTCCCCCAACCCCTATCCACACCCCGCCCCTGACCACCACCCCGGACTCTCCTGCCCTCTATCCAACCCACCCTGCTCCCTGCCTCCTTACCGTGCTGCCTGGAGCACCAGTGGCTGGCAGTGTTACAGCCGCGCCACCCGGCTGTTGCCGGGACATGCCACCACCGCCACCGCGCAGCTCAGAGCACTGGGTCAGGCCGGACTCTGCAGCTGCACTGCCCAAGGAGCTCACAGCAGAGCCTTGTACCGGCTCCGGCAGTGGAGCGGCGGCGAGCTGAGGCTGTGGGCGAGGGGAACAGTGTGGGAGGGCGGCGGCGTCTCGGGCTAGAAGCTCGGGGGCTCAGCAGGACGGTCCCGCGGGTCGGATGTGGCCTGCAGGCCATAGTTTGCCCACCCCTGTTCTACACTCACTTGCTATCTTGCGTTTCTTCGGTGCTGCCATTTCTGGTGACCTGTGGTAACTATTTTTCTTTGCTTAATTTTGTTTAGTGGAGAAGCACCTTTTCTGTGACTGGCTCCATCTAGTGTTGAAACTGAGAAGTGCAACAGAGTTGAGCTCAAGCGCCATGTGCGGGCCATATTCAATTATATTTTCAGAATTTGCTGCGGGCCAATAAAAACTGGCCCGCGGGCCGTAGTTTGGACACCCCTGTTATAGACTAACAGACGTTTTGCAGCATGAGCTTTCGTGGGTGAATACCCACTTCTTCGGATGCAAAGAGAGGGAAGAGCATCTTTGCAGACAGGCTTGCTAACCTAGTGAGGAGGGCTTTAAACTAGGTTCACCGGGGGATGGAGACCTAAGCCCTGAGGTAGGTGGGAAAGTGGGAGGAAACACAAGGAGGAGGCTGCAACAGAGGAGGCCTCCTGATTCATACTGAAAAAGTAGGAAAATCGGCTAGTTATCTTGGGCGCCTGTACACGAACACAAAAAGTCTGATAAACAGGAAGAATTGGAAGCCCTGGCACAGTCAAGGAACACAGACTCGGTGGGGTAACTCACATGACTGGAGCACTGTCATGGATGGGTATAAACTGTTCAGGAAGTACAGGAGGGGGAGAAAAGATGGAGAAGTTGCACTGTATGTAAGAGAGCAGTATGACTGCTCAGAGCTCCAGTATGAAACTGGAGAAAAGCCTGTTGAGAGTCTTTGGGTTAAGTTTAGAGACGAGAGCAACAAGGGTGATATTGTGGTAGGTGTCTGCTACAGACCACCAGATGAGGCTCTCTTTGGACAACTAACAAAAAAGTTTCCAGATCGCAGGCCCTAGTTCTCATGGGGTACTTCAATCACTCTGACATCTGCTAGGAGATCAATACAGCAATGCACAGACAATCCAGGAAGATTTGAAGAGTGCTGGGGACAACTTCCTGGAGCAAGTGCTTGAGGAATCAACTAGGGGCCGTGCTCCTCTTGACCTGCTTCTCACAAACAAGGAAGAATCAGTAGGGGACATAGAAGTGGGTGGCAACCTGGGCAGCAGTGACCGTGAGATGGTCTAATTCAGGATCCTGACAAAAAGAAAGGAGAGCAGCAGAATACAGACCCTGGACTTCAGAAAAGCAGACTGACTCCCTCAGGGAACTGATGGGCACAATTCCCTGGGTGGCTAATATGAAGGGGTAAGGAGTCCAGCAGAGCTGGCTGTATTTTAAAGAAGCCTTATTGAGGGTACTGGAACAAACCATCCTGATGTGCAGAAAGAATAGCAAATATGGCCGGTGACCAGCTTGACTTAACAGTGAAATCTGTGAGCTTAAACACAAAAAGGAAGTTTACAAGAAGTGGAAACTTGGACAGATGACTAGAGAGGAGTATAAAAATATTGCTCTAGCATACAAGGGTGTAATCAGAAAGGCAAACGCACAATTGGAGTTGCGGCTAGCAAGGGATACGGAGGGTAACCAGAAAGGTTTCTACAGGTATGCTAGCAACAAGAAGGTGGTCAGGGAAAGTGTGGGATCCTTACTGAATGGGAATAGGCAACCTAGTGACAGATTATGTGGGAAAAGCTGAAGTACTCAATGCTTTCCCCCTCGGTCTTCACAGACAAGGTCAGCTCCCAGACTGCTGCACTGGGCAGCACAATATGGGGAGAAGGTGAGCAGTCCTCATTGGTGAAAGAACAGGTTAAGGACTATTTAGAAAAGCTGGACATGCACAAGTCCATGGGGCCAGATCTAATGCACCTGAGTGCTGAGGAAGTTGGCTGATGTGATTGCAGAGCCATTGGCCATTATCTTTGAAAACTCGTAACAATCAGGTCCCAGACAATTGGAAGAAGGCAAATATAGTGCCCATCTTTTTAAAAAAAAAGAGAAGGAGAATCTGGGGAACTACAGACCAGTCAGTCTCATCTCAGTCCCTGGAAAAATCATGGAGCAGGTCCTTGAGGAATCCATTTTGAAGCACTTGGAGGAGAGAAAGGTGATCAGGAACAGTCAACATGGATTCACCAAGGGCAAGTCATGCCTGACCAACCAGACTGCCTTCTATGATGAGATAACTGGTTCTGCAGATATGGGGAAAGTGGTGGACGCGATATATCCTGGCTTTAGCAAAGCTTTTGATATGGTCTCCCACAGTATTCTTGCCAGTAAGTTTAAAAAGTATGGACTGGATGATGAATGGACTATAAGGTGGATAGAAAGCTGGATAGATTGTCACGCTCAACGGGTAGTGATCAACAGCTCAATGTCTAGTTGGCAGCCGGTATCAAGCGGAGTGCCCCAGGGGTCTGTCCTGGGGCCAGTTTTATTCAACATCTTCATTAATGATCTGGATGATGAGATGGATTGCACCCTCAGCAAGTTCGCAGATGACACTAAACTGGGGGGAGAGGTAGATATGCTGGAGGATAGGGATAGGGTCCAGAGTGACCTAGACAAATTGGAGGATTGGGCTAAAAGAAATCTGATGAGGTTCAGTAAGGACAAGTGCAGAGTCCTGCACTTAAGACAGAAGAATCCCATGCGCTGCCACAGGCTGGGGACCGACTGGCTAAGCGCAGCTCTGCAGAAAAGGACCTGGGGATTAGAGTGGATGAGAAGCTGGATATCAATCAACAGTGTGCCCTTGTTGCCAAGAAGGCTAATGGCATATCGGGCTGCATTAGTAGGAGCATTGCCAGCAGATAGAGGAAAGTGATTATTCCCCTCTATTTGGAACTGGTGAGGCCACATCTGGAGTAGTGTGTCCAGTTTTGGGCCCCCCACTACAGAAATGATGTGGACAAATTGGAGAGTCAAGCGGATGGCAATAAAAATGGTAAGAGAACTGGGGCACATTACTTATGAGGAGAGGCTGAGGGAACTGGGGTTCCTTAGTCTGCAGAAAAAAGAAAAAGAAAAAAAAGAGGGGGGGATTTGATAGCAGTCTTCAACTACCTGAAGGCGGGTTTCCAAAGAGGATGGAGCTAGCCTGTTCTCAGTGGTGGCAGATGACAAAACAAGGACCAATGATCTCAAGTTGCAGTGGGGAGGTCTAGGTTGGATATTATGAAAAACTATTTCACTAGGAGGATAGTGAAGCACTGGAATGGGTTACCTAGGAAGGTAGTGGAATCTCCTCCATCCTTCAAGCTTTTTAAGGCCCAGCTTGACAAAGCCCTGGCTGGGATGATTTAGTTGGGGTTGGTCCTACTTTGAGCAGGGGGTTGGACTAGATGACATCCTGAGGTCTCTTCCAATCCTAATCTTCCATGATTCTATTATTCTTAGACTTGGAACTTCACAACTTTTCACATGCACTACTCTCACCTCTAAAGTGGCAAGAAGAGACCTGTACTCAGACTCCTTTGCATCCGCTTTCGGCCTTGAGTATATATTTGCTTTCCTGACCAGTCATCCCCAGTAATACCGTTGCTTGGACTCTTGTCTTAAGCTACCCCATCGCTGAGCCCTGCTTCCCTCCTAAAGACTCAGGATTTCTCAGCCTTGCGTATTGGCCACCGCTGTGAACAGTCTCTCCTGGTCAGGCAGCGTCTGGCCTTTGACATCTTATTCTGGTTTATTGTCTTTCAAAGCTTTCAGTATTTTAAACATTGTCTGCCCATCCAAGTGTTGGCACTGCACTCTTACCTGTTGGGCTTCTTGAGTGCTAACACAATGCGTCTCCTGAGTAAGGCTCCATTCCCTTTCAAACACTTTAATCCAAGACCTGACTAAATAATTTCCCTCACTACCTGCTACTAGCCCAACCTACCTGTCAGTTGATGGGCTTGCTTCCCTTGCTCAAATAATTTTGCCAGGAAAACCTACATTTGCACCTGCAAACTGGATAACTGCTTCACCATCTCATTTGCATTCTTGCCCCACATACTCCCTGGGACTCTAGGAACTTTGGGACCTAGGCTGATATTGCCCCCCCAAGCTTCCTCAGCCTGGGGCCCTTTCTTTCTTTCCTTCCCGGCAAGTGCTGGGATCATCGAGCCCTTCAAAACGTCTGATGTTCTTCTGCCCTATGGCTACAAGAGAAATCACTGTGTCCCCCAATAAATCAGAGTAGGGGGAGGGTGAACCCTCTGGTCAAGCTCTAGCCCTGGCTTCTATACTGTGAGTTTCCCATTACGCATGCAACTTCATGCATCTCCACTGGGAGGTCCCCTCTGTTTACAGTTCAAAGTTCTTGCCAGGCAATCTCTCTTTACATGCCTCAGTTCTCCACATTTCAAGCACATTAACCCTAGGACAATCACTCTTCTTGGCCACAAACTGTGTTTTGTCAGTCTCTTTAAGAGACATCAGGGTCTCTTGCATCTGAGACTAGGCATCCTTTGTGACCCAGCCCTTTCTGGGTGCGCCACAATACTTTGCATCAGCCAGTAATCTCCCTTGTTGCTCCAAGTGCAAACCCAACTTGCATGCCCCTCTTTCCCTGAGTACTTGCACTCCCTTAGCAGGACCATCTGACTTCTTTCCCTTCAGTGTCTGTGACAGCTGGGCCTATGTGGACTGCTGGGCTCCCTGCCAAGCCTGTGACAAGTGCTCCTTGAGTTGTCACTGCTGCTCCTTCTGCAGATCCAGAATATACGACATCTTTCACTCAAGATGAGTGTAAGCATCGCCCCGTGTTATCATCCCTCCATGATGGGAGGGGGCCTCATACCCCACTTCTAGTACCATACCATAACAAGGGCCCTCACCCTACAGTATCCCCTGGCAGCCCAATGCAGCCCCACCATTGTGTCTCTGCCTCAGTTTCCCTGAGTGAAGGTTTTATGAAGTCCAATGAGATGCATATATTCAACATCATCCCTTCAGGGGCCTAGTTTATTCAACCCCAAAAGGTGGAATACCCCACAAGCAGGTCTCCACTTCAGCATCTCTAGTAGGTAGGTGCAAGGGCTGAGTCAGTATTAGTTTGTCAAGCCAGTTATGTCCCACGTCCCTTACTAGTAAGGCCTTCATGACATAGAACCCTTTTCTAGAGTCCAGGGCCTCTTCTTAACTGGGGGAGGGTCTCTTCTCTTAGGTCAAGACCTTTCCCCAGGACAACGTCTAATTTCTCTTTTCCAGGGCTTCTGCCTGTTGAAGTCTTTCACAGGAGCCAGGTTTCTCTGAGCCTAATCTTTCACAGTCCCTTCCTTCCAGAAACTCTCCCACTGAAGAGCATTCTTTCCAGGTTTCCTTCATTGGATTCCCATCCCCTCTGGGAATTGCTTTCTATCATCACACCCAGGTGCTTCACTGCTTAATTAAATGCCTCCCAATTACTCAGTAAGCCAGATGAACCCGAGTTGCCTCATCCACCCTAGTGCAGCCTGAGAGAGGTAAGCAGAGCCCCTGACTCCTTCTGAGGGCCAGATACCCTCTGAAACACTCATAAAGTTTATTCCCAAAGTGGAAGGGGAATAATCTATACTGGTATAGATCATCTTCATGTAAGTATAACTGTGTTCTGATTAGGTACCATACCAGTATAATGATTTAAGTTAAAAAAAAACCCAACAACCTACACCCTGACAGTTATTCACGTACAAAATCAGTGTGCAGACCACCTAAATAAGAACCTGCATTAGACATCCTGTCAATCCCTTAGATATTAATAGTTACTTACCAATTCACAGCATTGTTTAGCACAACCACCATAAAAAGTGACTTCACTGAAGTCTGAGTCCAATGTAGTTACTTCCATAGCGCATGTCCCTGGGGGGAAATAAAGCCAGAAATGCATTAGAAAAAAAAACATCAATTTGTATATTCCTCTGAGAGTGCTTAGAATGTCTGCAAAATTAAGTTATAACCTAATGTGAGGGGAAATGATCTTCAGCTGTGAATTTTAGCTTTCCACTCAGGATTGTCTAGAACAGGGGTAGGCAACCTATGGCACGCATGCCGAAGGCAGCACGCGAGCTGATTTTCAGTGGCACTCACATTGCCTGTGTTCTGGCCACTGGTCTGGGGGGCTCTGCATTTTAATTTAATTTTAAGTGAAGCTTCTTAAACATTTTAAAAACCTTATTTACTTTACTTATAACAAAAGTTTAGTTATATATTATAGATTTATAGAAAGAGACCTTCTAAAAACATTAAAATGTATTACTGGCACACGAAACCTTAAATTAAAGTGAATAAATGAAGACTCGGCACACCACTTCTGAAAGGTTGCTGTCCCTTGGTTTAGAAGTCCAGATAACCAGTGTTATTATTTGAGGAGTCACAGATCAGGACTAAGCACTGTACAAACACAGAACAAAGACAACCCCTGTGCCAAAGAGCTTACAATCTAAATATAAAACTAGAGACAAGAGATGGATAGACCGATGGGAGAACACAGGAACAATATTGGTCAGCATGATCATATGTGGCCTCAGCACACCAGCAGCCTGTTGTCAAGATTTTTGTAAGCTTCATGACTTGGAAAAAAGTTTTATGTACTGGACCACAGAGAACGGTCAACTTCACAGAAATTTGTCTCTCCATGCCAAAACTGACCCAAAACACTTTGTCGTTCGCGTTTTACAGCCTGTGCTTTCTTCACTGATCACAGACAACTGAATACTAACACAAATTCATAAAATGCTTTTGGTTTGGTTCAGAGGCAAACTGTCCATGGGCACGTCTTCCAAGCAGCAAGCCTCTACCTGCACTTCTCCCAGAGCAGAACCTCACAATTCACACTACTTTAGACAGGATCACTTGAGACAGGCTACAACATCCCTCATTTACCAGTCATGTATAGCTCAGCTTGTGCAACTGGATTTAACTAGACTCCTCTCTGGGAGCTTGTGACTAATATGAAATACAGTGGTTCAGGACACGTTCTTCAAAAACAAGTGATTTATTCATTCACAGAAACGTAATATGGAGGGAGAATAGGGTTTTAAATAAAAAAAAGCCTATACATATATTTCCTACCTAAACCCAGCCCACCCTTGCCTGTTTATGGAGGTTCTGCTTAACCCAGGTACCCCAAGCTTGGCCAGGGTGAGACAGATTGCCCCCCCTGTAACTGCTGCCTTCCTGATAGACTCACGGTCTGGAGAGCTCAGTCTCTCACCTCCGCTCCCTGGTTCAATTTTATCCATTCCAGAGACTCTGTGTGTTCAGGATTCCCAAGTTCCTGTGTCTGACTCGGCAGCCTGCTCCAGGCTGGGCTGCGTGTTTCCCCAGAGGGGCGCCTACCCCTAGTCTTTACCACAGGGTAGATCCCAAGCATGGTCTATTTCAGTACGGGGCAACTGAAGCAGTCTGCGCTCATGTCTTGGCTCTTGTGACCCAAAGCTAACCAGGGCTGATCGTAGCCCTCGCAGAACTAAGCCGCCAACCCCCGTTTCACAGGACACGGACACACGTTAGCGCAGACACCGCCAGTTCTTCACGGCGGTCAGTCACCCCAGGGACGGCTGCCCGCCCGCCCGCCCGCCCTGTGGCGCTGAGGCTGGTGAAGCCCGGGGCGCGGAGGCCGGGCCCCTGTTCGCCGCCTCACGTGACACTTCGTTCACTTCGCCTAAGTTTTCGCAAACGGGGGCGCCGGAAGCTCCTGAGGCCAACGCGGCAGCGACCGAGAGCCCCGGCGGCCTCTCCCCGCGGCCTGGCGCCGCCGCAGGGACTCTGGGGTGCGCGAGGGGAGCGAGCGGGACTCGCCGGAGCCCGGGCGGACGGGGACTGCGGGCTCCTGCCCCCTCCTCGCTGGGGCACCCCTGGCGGACAGCGCCACCGCGGGGGGGGGAGGCGAAGCCGAGGGCGCCCTGTGACCCCCCCGCCACGTGGAGAGGAAGTGGGGGCAGCGCGAGCCCAGAAACAATCGTTCAACCGCCACCCCAGGCGCGCCCCCTCCCTCCCTCGCTCGCTCGCTCACTCACCAGGCCGGGACGAGCCCCGAGAGCAACGACACCGCCCGCGTCCTGCTCAGCCGCACGGCCCCGCGCCAGCACCAACGAGCGGAACGAACCTCACACAAAACAGCCACTTCCTCCCAGACCTTCTATTGGCTGGCTGCCTTCTGACGTCAGGGATTCGAGAACGGGAAACGGGCCCCTGGAACAGGCTGCGCGAGAGGAAGAGGCGCACGCCGACGGTTCCTCGTGCTCGCTGGGAAAGACCCCGCCCGCGGGAAGCGGTGCCGACGGCTTCGCCAGCTCACGTCCGTCGGGTCGCCACGCATGCGCGCAGAGAGAAGTTGCGTTGCGCTCTGGATGCGTCATGGGCTGGGCGCCCCTCCCCCTTCCTCCCTCCCGGGCCTGGGGAGTCCCGGGCTGCGCGCGGAGCAGGCCGGGGGGAGGTGAGCGGGGGATGGGCAGAGCGGGAGACCCGGAGGCGCCAGCCCGGCCCGGTGCTGCTGCTGCTGCTGCTCCCCCGGGGTGTCAAGGGGCCGCACTGAGCGCGGCGTTTTCACGGGGGTGGGAGGAGACGCCCAAGTGCTGCGGACCTCGCCGCCTCCAGGACACCGAGAGCCTCCGGCGCCCGCGGCGTGGGGGCGAGTGCGGCTCCCGCCCCCCGCGGGAGGCACCGGGGTCTCTCCTGGCGCTGGCCGCGGCGAAGTGCCCCGGAGCGGGGGGTGGGACGAAGGCCCCGGTGTCGCGTTGTCGTTGGATTTACTCGAGGGCCTGCCTCGTTCTCAGCCCGTCTCCGCACTGAGGGCGAGGAGGGTCGCGGCTGGTCCGAAAGGCGCCGGGGGTTGGCACCCCCGGGCCGTGCTCTGCCCCGCAGTGTGGAGTGAGGCGTCTTTGGGGTGCTCGACTCCGCTGCAAGGAAACCCGGCAGGGGCAGCCTCTGCGCAACAACGTGCTTGGTACTGAGATGAGCAGGAAATACTGCCTCTTTCAAGCCCCGTCCTCTTGTCCATGCCAGCAACTACTAATCCAGTTAGACTGCAGGTTCCCCTGCCAGGAGCCGTGGCAACAGGTATCACTAGTAGTATGGGTCCTGTAGCACCTTATAGACTAACAGAAGTATTGGAGCATGAGCTTTCGTGGGTGAATACCCAGTTTGTCAGACACGCCTGACGAAGTGGGTATTCACCCACGAAAGCTTGTGCTCCAATATGTCTGTTAGTCTATAAGGTGCCACAGGACTCTTTGTCGCTTTTTACAGATCCAGACTAACACGGCTACCCCTCTGATACTAGTAATATGGGTCTACCCACATTGCACCAGGAACAAACTAGTTGATTCCCATTCCCCACAGCCACAACGAAGACGACAGTGAGAGGAATATCATATTCACAGTTTTCTCAACATCTCGGAAACCTATAAAATATCTATTGTAAAGTTGCCAGGCATCCGGTTTTCAACCAGAATGGTCAAAAAGGGACCCTGGTGGCTCCAGTCAGCACGGCTGACAAGCTGCTAAAAGTCTGGTTAGCACTGCAGTGGGACTAAAGCAGGCTCCCTGACTCAGCACGGCTTCTGGAAGTGGCTGGCATGTGTCTCCCCTATGTACAGGGGCGACCATGGGGCTGGCCCTGCCCCGAGTGCCAGCTCTACAGCTCCAATTAGCCAGGAACCGTGGCCAACAGGAACTGTGGGGGCAGCAGCTGGGGGCAGCGCACAGAACCCCTGTGGCCGCCCCTGCACCTAGGAGCCAGATATGCTGGCTTCCAGGAGCCATCTGAAGTAAGTGGTGCCCCTCACCCCCTTCTGCACCCCAAACCTCTGCACCAGGTCAGAACCCCTCCTGCACCCCAAATCCCTCATACCCAGCCCCACCCCAGAGCCCACACCTCCAGCCGGAGCCCACACCCCAACCCCCTGTTCCAGCCTGGTGAAAGTGAGTGAGGGTGGGGGAGAGTGAGCGATGGAGGGAAGGGGGAATGGAGTGAGTGGGGGAGGAGCCTCAGAGAAGGGGTGGGGCAAGTTCCGGTTTTGTGCAATTAGAGAGTTGGCAACTCTACTCTAAGGTGATGTGTAGCTAATAGCTTCTTGTAATTAATTTATTTTTCTCAGTTAAAAAGAAGACTAACATGGTTGAAAACTCTCCAGCCCCATTGCCTGAAAGAGCAATATATGGGTTTGTTCTTTTCTTAGGCTCCCAGTTTGGCTTTAGTAAGTATGTTTGCTTTCTGAGTAAAGTGCTACATGTATTTGCTGTATTAAGAGGCAGAAATGAATACTGTACAATAGTGCCTCTAGTAAGATGTAGAAGTTTAAAAAAAAGATTAACTCTGTGTTAATACTTCTCAAGTAATAAAAATTATATTAGTTGTAAAGAAGGATTGAACTATTATTTGCAGTGTTGTAGCTGTGTTGGGCCCAGGATATTAGAGGGACAAGATGGGCGAGGCAATAGCTTTGATTGGACCAACTTCTGTTGGTGAGAGAGACAAGCTTCTGAGCTTAAACTGGATCTAATGCTTCTCTCTCACCAAGCTCAGAAGCTTCTCTCTTTCACCAACAGAAGTTGGTCCAATAAAAGTTATTACCTCCCAAGCTTGTCTCTCTGAACTGTTATTCAAAACATTTTGCAACTTTGTGGTGTAATCCAAGTCTTGTCAGTTCTCCCTTGTATTATCCTTTTGGATTTTGTTCTCCCTGATACTGCTGCTGGTGGCCACATAGCTGATTGTGCTGAGGGGACAGCTATATTTCAGGGAGTTAGTTGAAAGTCTTTCCAGTAGGCTGAATGTACAGTATATGATGTGTGTACACAGTTGGCACTTTGTGACCTGTGTAGAAGTTAAAGGTGCAAAACACAAATTCTGAAGATAGGGACTGATACTCGATAAAGGCTGACAAGAATCATGTCAGTTTCACTGTGCTGCTGCTTTCAGCAATGATGAGCCACAACAGAGGAAGGTGCTGAAGATACTCACTGGGTAAGGAGTGGAGTACAAAGAGTCCATACTCCCTTGCAGCAAGTATGAGGCTTTTGGGTGGGGAAAACTAAATAGCGAAGGAGTGCTCCTCTCCCAACAGTTGATAGTTCTGGGACTTCAAAATTAGCATATCAAAGACGGAGATGAAAAATGGAATACCAGAGATTTCAGGGACAGAAAAGCACCTGGCTGTAGGAATCCCAGAACCCTTCCCATTTCAAGCAGCTCAGCAAGGATGGAGCTAAGGAGGGCTCCACTCCAAGGGTGTTCCCACGAAACTCTACTCTGGGATTCCATCTTCTGTATCCTCTTGCTAGTAACTGTTCTGTTGATCTAAGATATTGTAATACCTTAACTTTTAAGCCAAAATTGACCTTACTGTTCCTCTTGAGAAATATTTTTGAATTAATACTTACTTCATTGGCATTGAAGTCGGTAAGACCAAATTTACTCCCATTCTAAATATATTTTCAATAAAATATGCATGTTTAAAAACTTTTCTTCAAGTACTAGGTTGTTGTAACTCTTGTTTCAGTTTTGTGACCGTTGGGACTAGTGTGACTCCGTTACTTTATTCTTCCCCACCAATTCCCCATTTTTTTGTTTACTCACTTGCCAGAATACTAGATTTTGAGCTCTCTGGGGCAAGAGTTGTCATTACGTGTTTGGTTGTACAGTACCTAGTATAATGCTATCCTAATCCCTGTTTTGGGTCTTTACATTTTATCATTTCTATTGTGATAGCCCCTTAAGTGGCATACTATAGTGAAGAACTGAAGTATTTAAAAAAGAAAATCTCATTCAAGATGTGTGGAATTCCACTAAAAATAACATTTGGTACTCCACAGACTTCTCATTTTGGGAGTTAATTGGGTTTGTTGGGGGCGGGGTGTTTAATGGCTAAATCCTGCTATCCTTGTGTAGTCAAATTACTCATTAACATGATTGCTAGTTTTGACTGCAGAATTAGACTCTTTGTGGTTTAGTGCTGTCATATAGTTCTACATACATAGTCATTTGTGCATATTTCTGAAAACCTAGAGAAATACCTTGGACCAATGTTCTTAAAATACAAATGTTTAAAATTAATTTTAAATTAAATTTGTAACTTTTTTTAAAAAATCAACAAATGCAAGGAATTCTTGTCTATTTTATTCTGGAATTAGAAAACAAATATGAAGAAGAGAGTTAAAGTATCATCAGTTATAAAGTTTGCATCCCTATGGCATAGTTTGTTTGTTCATGGTAGCATTCTCTGCAGTATTTCAGTAAACCTATTTAGATGCTTTTTGGAATCTGTAGAGAAATTTTTTATAATTTATTTGTATCCTTTGTAATGATGGTGCTAAAAGTATTGATCTAGAATTAATTTGTCTCTTAAAACAATGTAAACTATACAATTATGATCAAACTATTAACTTTTACTCTTTTTGCACAGTGTTATACCTTGTATGGGCGTATGTTCCTGAATCTTGGTTATTCTCATTGGGACTAACATACTGGCCTCAAAAGTAGGTTAAATTCATTCACTGTTAAACATGTGAAAGAACAAACACATACCCAGAAAAATTGTGCCAGTGTCCTTTTACATTTAAAATATTTTACATTTAATCTAACTTGAAAAAGGAGATTTTAATATGTTTCTCCTCACAAACAGCTGCAGTATTTATGTAAAGTAATGTTTCACAAACAACAGTTTACTCTGAAAAATTATCAGCAAGCTAAAATGAAGTGCAGTACATCTGTCATGTTCTTAAAGTAACTTGGCAGCTTGGTTTAACTAAGGTTTTTTTCCTGAAATATCATGGTAAATTTTATTAAATTAAATTTCCAAATAAACTGTCTAAGGCATTTATTTGGCTATTATTCTATACTGGTCATAATGGGTCCTTAGTTAATAAACTGCATTTTCAGGGTCTTCTGTTTTTAGTGTGGTGGTTTTGGCGATAACTATTTTTTCTATCCACTTTAAATTCATACTTGTTTCTACTTCTGTACAGTCTTGCTTGATGTAGAGCTGGAAATAATTTTTTACTAAAGACTTTCTTTTGTGAAATGTCATTTAAAAATAAATATTTTATTCCGCAGGTACTGGGCAGTTGCTTTGCCTGTATACCTTCTAGTTACTTTAGGAATTGGCTATATACTACTCTTTGGTATTAACATGATGAGTACTGCTCCACTCAACTCCATGCACACCATTACAGGTAGTTGATCATTTTCTTGTCTAGTTCTTAAGCCTTCAACAAAAGTTACTGGCAATCACCGTAAACTTGCTGGCATTACTAAACTAAACCAAATTCCAAGCCTTGAATTTTCACTTATGTTTAATGTATTGGCGTATTACAGACTGTTATAAACAATTTATATATTTTGTTCAAACTTAATTTCAATACAGTGTTATAACTACAAGTTATACCTTTGACTGTTTTATTTTTTTCCAAATGTATCTTCTTTAGAACAACCATTACAGTCTAGCGTTTGCTACTCTTTCCCACGGATTTTATTTCTGACAACCGGTCCAGTTCTGAATGCTTGAAATATAGGTGGCTTCCTCAATTTTTTCCCATCTTTCTCAAGATGGTATTTCTTTTATTTGCTGATAACTGCTTTTCCTGAGCAAAAACATGAGAGAATTCAAAAATTACCCAGATCATTAGAATCCAAGTCTATGCTAAAGCTAAGTTGTCCCAATTGGCAGCACCGTTTGGCCGATGTCCATTCACTTCTAATGAAAACCAACAAAATTAGTATTTAAGGCATGCTTCATAGACTTATTTTGACTTGCTTCCGCTGAACTGTGCTTTGAAGTGGAAAGAGCCAAGTGTAGACTCTGCAGTAAAGATGGTGACTAGACTGATGACTTGATAGAAAGCTGCTGAGGTCAAGAATGAAAAGGGTCAGCAGCACACATCCACAGGCAGAATTTAGCCCCAAGTCTTTCTTGAATCAGCACTATGGAACTTGCTTTGCTAGAGGGAGCAGAATGTTAAAATCTACTGTAGATAAACTGACATTACTAACAACATTTATTCACGTTCAGTAAACCAGAATGATGCTGTAAACATGTGAAAAGTGGGCTGTTTCTCGAATTTCACTCTTTTAAATGTTGCATAGGATTAGATTGTAGCTGGATGTGATGTAAAATCAGAGCAGTATGCTTTTATATTGACGAAGTGTAGGAGTCTAACACTATTTCTAGCAGGAAAACAAAGTATTTCATTTTATACCATCATTTTAAATCATGGAATAGTGAAATGTCTTTTGTCATATTTCCTACAGATAACTTTGCAAAAAATCAGCAGCAGAAGAAATCTCAAGAAGAAGCAATCCCTGCATTGAGGGATATTCCCATTAGTGAAGTAAACCAAATGTTTTTCCTTGCTGACAAAGGCATTTGTAACAGAAATTAATTGGAACCAGACCCAGTTAGAATGAGACACTACTACAATAATTTTTAGAAACACATTGTAAGAAAAGTCAGAGGCTTGTCAGTGCTAGGAAATCTAACTCTTTAAACAACTGGAATAGATGAATTTGTATCTAAATTAAGCTGTGGTTAGCACTGGTTCACCTGTGTGGCATAGGGCACTGACCCGGGACTCAGAAGATATGGGCTCTATTCCCAGCTCTGCTACTGGCCTGCTGGGTGACCTTGAGCAAGTCATTTCACCACTCTGTGCTTTGGTTTCCCCTTCTGTACTATGTATATGATACTGACATTTATAAAGTGCTTCGAGATCTACTGATGAAAAGTGTTATTTAAGAGCTACGTATTATTATTTATTAAACAAATTGATGATTGTTGAAATGATTTTATTTCTTAATGTAGAGAGACCTACAGTATTAAACGACAAAATACTTCAGTCTGGGAACGGAATTCTTCCATATAAATTTGTTTAGCTATGCTCTGGATCTGAAGTAATCCATTCAGTTACCCCTATATTTTTTTCTTGCACATTGAGGGTGGGATTTTCCAACACATTCAATGTTTGGCTTAATTCAGTGGGAGCAGAGTTAGGCCAACATTGAGTGCTCTTAAATATCCCACCCTATTTTGACCAGTCACAGTAAATTCAAGTATATGCATTGTGACTGTACAGTAATATTAATAAAATGGTTTTAGTTGTCTAAAACTGATTGCATTTCTAATTTTTCTGATGGGTATCTTACTTGCCTTGGACATACAGTGCACAGTGGATTTTCTTTAGATATGTATTTCTGCATATCAAGAATATCCTTGTTTTCCTATCTTATTAGGCTTATTAAAAGTGATAGGGTTACCCAAAACTAGGAGAAAAGGTAGGGGATGAAGAAAAATCCAAACAAGTTCCCATTTAAATATTAGTTGTTTTTTCTTAAATTGCTTTCTTATCCTTCATCTAATGTTCTTTAATATTAAAAAATTACAATTCTTAACAGTACTAAAAATAAAATTCTTCTGGACCCATGGAACTGCTGTAAATTTCATAGAAAACTGCAGGTCCATCTTCTTAAACTCAAAGGAAATCTCAAAGTACACTGCATTGTTTCTAAGCCACTGCCAAAATATCTTAAACAGAGAATATTCTTCCACTTACATGTTACTTTGCTGACAAATCATCACCAGAAGTTGTTGAAATATTTTATTTGTCGCCAGCTCACATCCTAACACATTGCATCATAAAACACTAGTGATAATAGTTAAAGCCTCAACATCAGACAAAAATACCGTCACTCTTGTCAGGAAAGAATTTGAGTTACAAAAAGTTACCATTTCGTTAGAAAAGGAAATAAGGTATCTTGGAAAACTTCTGTATGCAGGACCTCATACTGATCCCATTGAAACTAATGAATGTTCTGCCACTAACTTCAGTGGGAGTGCTTCCTCCAAATCCCAGCTTGCTATAGCTGGACAATCACATGGATGTTCCCAACTTGTGATCCAAAATCTAAGTTTCCTTATTTGGTTGATTTTTTTTTGGGGGGGGGGTTATTTTTTGCAAGGGGGGCAGGAGAGGAATCTCCAGCTCTTAGAGCAATGAGAAAAATCCTCAATTTTTGAACCAAACAAACCAATGTAATGCTAAGTGCTTGAGTTTTCAGCTAGCCTGAAATAATAGCTCTAAAGTGTGTAACTTGCCCTTATCTCATTGGAATGCTAATGCCAGAGCCTAATGATTATATTTTAAATGGCAACATTAACTACTTAATTGATGATCAGAATATACAAGAAAGAAGAGTCTTGGACTCTCATTTTGATGTCTCAGATTGCATGGGGCATATTTGTTTGAGTAGAGCATTTGATTTGGGACAGCTCAACTTTCTTTTTTTTTCCAGTTTGAACCCTTTTTTTCTTCCCTCTTTTTTATTTTTGACTTTCTCAAACAATCTTGAACTGATAGAAATTATAGGCTATTCTGGCAGGGACCATGTATTGATTATTGTCTAGCCATGGGGGGCTGGGGGAGGAAGGAGGGTGTAATTTAAAAAGATAAAGATACCTTTTTTTTTTTTCTTGAGAGAATTCATGACTAAGTCACTTCAGAGTTATATATTTTCTCATATGCAATTTCTGGTTATGATTTTCTTGTTCTAATGTGACAACTAGTGAAGGCTATGGTTCTGGTGTCATTTAATTTAAGGATTAAATTAATTCCCAGTTAAAGATACACAAATCCCTACCGGAAAAGAAGAGCTACTGGAAAATGCCCTCAAGTCCTAAAAGCACACAAACTAAAGGATTATAAATCTTAAACAAAGATTCTATCAGTGATGAATCTGCCATTTCACTTGTCTGCTGATCTAGCACAATTATGGGAAAACTAACAGAAGGGACCTAAGTGAACAGACAAACTGGGGCCATTAATTATTTAAGTGAAATTTGCAGGCACGAAACTCAATCTTTGCTTATCTGTCATTGAGTGGCAGTGCTGAAATGACATTCTGATTACCTTTACTTCAATTTCAGAATAATTATCAAACATTCAAAGGTTGTCTTCATGATCAAAATAATATATTCTGTAACACAATGTATTTTTCTATTGTGTAGGGTTTGGGACTTGTGATAAAGGTTAATGGCATCTAATGTTTAAAACTAATATACCGTACTTTGACAGGACGTTGTGGGTCTTGAGTGTCCCTCATTGCATGACCTTACATACAGCAGTAATCAGGTGTATTTTATTCTTACCAACTTGGTGGGAGGGGAAGCTACTTTTCACTAGTTCCTTGCACCTAAAGAGACAACATTCTTTTTAGCTGCCAAAGTATTTAGAAGGCTTTATGCAGTTGTCAGCTCAGACTTATCAGATGGATGATTCCAAAACAAAACCTGACAAGATTAAAGTGTTGTGCTAGTTTTAACTCCTTCCCTCCTAAAACATACCTGTGTAAAGACTACCCAAAGATCTGGAATAGACTAAATGTGATCAAATATCCACTCCCTCAAGAGATTGGCTTTAGTGGTGCTAAATCCTAAATTTGCCCTCATTTTCACCTCTTGCCCTGGCCTTATCAGTGGTATCTTGTCACCAACAGGATTAGTAGCATTTAGTGGCCTGGACTAATAGCTTTATTCTTGCTGAACTAGGCAAAGGAGGCTAGCCTTTAGCCATACTGTGCAAGTAACTTTTATGCTTTTTGTCTAGTTCCTTTAGAGTAATTTTGTTTTCATATGCATTTGGATGCTTATTGCCATGATTCTGTTTTGATAGTCTGTGCAAGAGAGATGCATGGGAGGAAACAGTGTGACATCCTGTTCTCCAGAATGGAGTTTCTCTACAGACAGTGTTGAGTTTGAACATGCCAGAGCTCCTCCTGTAGTGAAGATCAGAGACGGTACTCTTGTTATTTTTAAAATACAAAGGCCCAGTACTCCTACCACTGAATGCAATAGGACTGTGGTTCTCAACCTTTTCTATATGATGTTCCCAATGCCAAAAGAAACACATGTGTGTGTGAACAGACACACACAATATGTTCATAACCTTAAGGCTGAGCAGCCATGCAAAAGATGATTTGCCACTGATTTCAGTAGGAGCAGAACCAGGCTGAAACTGATTAAAGGTAGGAGGTGGAAGCCTGCGGTTTTTTACTGTGTTGCAGGGCAGAATGATGAGTTTGAGCTATACATAGAAAGTGCACAATGATTAGTAAGTAGCCAACATAAGAGCAATATTACCATGTATTCAGTTACTCTAATTTTTATTGTAAATATTTATATTAAAGTGAGCCCTGTAGGCACTACTATATTGAGATCTGTACCCTATTGAGCTAGGTGTTATACAAACAGAAAAGAGAAAATTTGCCCTTCTAGTTTGTCACTAGCGACACCCAGGGAGATTTTTCCTGTTTGTAAGTCACCATGATATGAGGTATGATTTCATTTCACAGGTGAACGTAACAGGCAATCTTGCAATATTTAATCTTTATTAATTTAGAACACAGAGAAGATTAAGGAAGAACTTTATCCTCACCTATTGCTTGTTCCTCAGCTCGTTTAACATTTCTTCTCTCGTTATAATATTAATAAAGTCTATATTAGAAAAAACTATATGAATGTTATTAGAGATTGATTATAAATTGCATCCAGATGGTGACAAGGTCAGATAGAATAGCCTTAACAAGATTCCATTCTTTGGCATGGATGCAATCCCTCCTGGAGATAACTGTTCTAGCTGCAGGAACTTAAAAGGTCCCTGGCACTGGACAGAACTCAGAAGCAGAATTTAAAATCATGTTATGAGCCAGCTTTAATTCTGACTCTTCACAGTAATGAGTAGAATGATAGATGATTAATAAAAACTATATTGACCGAGTTGCCTTTCCAAAATCCTGCTACCATCAATGTCACCCTAGTCTGGCAATTTTATTGTTTTCAGTGTAGCAATTTTAGGCAAGTTCAGAAAGGGATTATGATGTATTTTTGCCCTAGATAAATTATCTAGCACTTGCTGGAGGAAATACAATCAATCACTCTATCCTGACAACTATGGGAAGTCCCATGAAACATGAAAATCAAGCTATATTTTAATTATTAGTCTTAACTACTAAACAGATAAATTTGTCCCACAAGATAGAATGTTTCAAGTCTTTTCTTCAAGCTACAAAGGTAACAATAAGTTCATTACTATAGGGATACTTTGTGGCCTTCTTCCTGCAAGTGATGGATGATTCAAAGGTCATTGAAAGCTCCTCTGGGTCAGGCCCCAGATGAATTAACAAACCAAAGCTAAAAGGTGCAGGGAAACAGAAGATGTTGTATACTGCTTGTTCATTTGTAGTCTTTTTTTCTTTTTTTTTAAAGAAGCTGGTAATGTATCACTTAATTACGGGGCTTCTGCAGTTTTTATAGTAGTTTGAGCATTACCATAATCTGAATCATATTTATGGTGGTCATAGCCACGTGCAATAAGGTTTTGCTAAATATTAGTAGAAGAAATCTTCCTGTGTTACAGAAAAGATATTTTACAGTTTAACAAAAATGAGAGGCAGTTACCTGAGTTTCTATAGTGAAAACCTGTGTTGTGAGTTAGCATTATAATACCATAATTGTTAAAGATGGAAAACCATTAAATCTCACTCCCAAAATCTGATTCATTCCACACAATTTTTAAATGGTCTTAAATGTTATAAAATAAAGAAATATTGTATTAACCCTGAGTGCCCCATGTGCAGGACATGGTTATGGTAGTATACATGGCCATGTGTCTATACTGGACTTCTGCTCTCTATTTTTGTGTAGATAGTTTAGCCTGCCAACAGGAGCTGCGGCACCACACTCCTGAATATTAACCCTCTCTCTCTCTCTCTTTCTCTCTCTCACACCCACACACACCCACACCCACCCACCCACCATCTTGCTGCATCTTTGCGTGGTGATGGGAAGTAGGAACTTGGTGAAGGAGATGCTGGAGACACAATATTTCTGGGTGACCAGCCACACTATTGAATGAGTTCTAATGTAAAAAGAAATTTTCTGGCTGGGAAATGGATCTTCTAAATTTTGTGTGTAGAATAATACATACAAAAATAAATACACATACAATATTTCAAAAGCACCTGTTAACATGGTATTTAAGCAGTGTGCAAGGACAGTTAAACTGACCTAATATGGGGTGTAGACAGTGCTAGGTGGACAGAAGAATTCTTCTGTTGACCTAGCTACTGTCTCTCGAGGAGGTGGATTCATTACTGATATGCTACAGTAACAGCAGTTTAAATGTGGCCATAGCTTTAGTTTGTTACTGGCAACATTGCAGACAATGTGAAATTGGCAAGGAACGCAGATTTTCCCCTTAACTTCTTATTACCATACTTTTCGAGTTTTGAGTTGGTTGGTTATGTCCTCAAGCAGCCTTAACTGTCACTATACAAAGTTTGTGTGTTTACTTCTTGTTTTTGTTTTTTAAATTCAGGATTGGTGTACCTCCATGGGTAGGTCTTAGGGGGCAAGGAAAGGAAGAGGGGGAGATCACTAAATGTGAAACACCTGGATTTTGTGCCATTACAGATTATAATAGTTCTTAAATTACAAATACATGTCCCAGGCTGTTTTCTCATTATGTGAATTTAAATAAACCAGAGATTTTTACAAAGAAAATTAAAAAAAAACAAAATCACCCACATACAACCATAGCAACATCTCTTGTGTCAACAGACCAGTTTGAACTCTGGACTAGAACTGGGTGAAAATTTTCAGACAATTAGTTTTTGTTGAAAATGCAGCTTTGCCCCAAAAATTATATGTGAATTTGATAGTTTTGGCCAACATTTCTGGGGGAATGACTTAAGTAGCATTTATAGTGGAGGAGGTGCTGTCTCCCTTTTAACCTTTAGCTTCCAGCTTAGGTTACTCACCTGGATTGTGGGAGACTTCAGTTGTTTTCCCTCCTCTACCTGATTAGGAACAGTGATTTGAACTTGGGAGACATCTCCTCCATTACAGGATAATGCCCTAATCATTGGGCAATAGGTAGTGATTTCTCAATCTCCTGTTGAAGCTGTTCCACTTTGTATATAATATTTTAATAGTCATTGACCAGAGCGCACAAGTGAAAATGTCTGTTGGTCAGGGCATATACCTCTGATGTAGGAAACCCAAATTCAAGTCCCTGTTCCAAGGGCTAGTTCATTATTTATACACATGGAATGACATGAATAGAAGAGTTTGATAGCCACTATTGGCAAGATATCCCACAGCCCAGTGATAAGGGCAGTGGCTCTCAATCTTTCCAGACTACTTTCAGGAGTCTGATTTGCCTTGCGTATCCTCAGGTGTCACCTCACTTAAAAACTACTTGCTTACAAAATCAGATATAACAATACAAAAGTGTCACAGCACACAATTACACATTTTAACATTTTTAGAAGGTCTCTCTCAATAAGTCTATAATACATAACTAAACTATTGTTGTATGTTGTTAGGGTTCCATCCCCACTCTGAACTTTAGGGTACAGATGTGGGGACCCACATGAAGACCCCCTAAACTTATTTCTACCATCTTAGGTTAAAAACTTCCCTATTCCTTGGATTAAGTAACACTGCCATCACCAAGTGATTTAAACAAACATTTAGGGAGGGCCACTTGGAGCCCTACCTTCCCCAAATATCCCCCCAAATCCCTACACCCCTTTTCCTAGGCAGGCTTGAGAATAATATCCTCACAAATTTGTACAGGTGAACACAGACCCAAACCCTTGGATCTTAAAATGATGAAAAATCAATCAGGTTCTTAAAAGAAGAATCTTAATTAAAAGGTAAAATAATTACCTCTGTAAAATCAGGATGGTAAGTACTTTACAGAATAACAAAAGACTCAAGAACATAGAGGATCTCCCCTCTAGGCCAAACCTTTAAGTTACAAATCCAGGGATAAACCTCCCTCTAGACAAGGAAAATTACATGCCAAAATAAAAGTAAGCTAACACATTTCCTTATTATTACACCTCTACCTCGGTATAACGCTGCCCTTGGGAGCAAAAAAATCTTACCATGTTATAGGTGAAACCGTGTTATATTGAACTTGCTTTGATCCACCGGAGTGCGCAGCCCAACCCCTTTACCTGCTTTACCGCACTATATCCGAATTCATGTTATATCGGGTTGCGTTATATCGAGGTAGAGGTGTACTTACTAATTTTAATTAAGTTGTATTGCTTGCCTTTTTGATCTGTCTCGGCAAGCACACAGAACAGACAGACAAAGAACAGACAAAACAAAGCCTTTTCCCCCTCCCCAGATTTGAAAGTATCTTGTCCCCTTATTGGTCCTTTTGACCAGAGCTTCTTAACCCTTTACAGGTAAAAGAATTTTGTGCCTCTGGCCAGGAGGGATTTTATAGTACTGTATACAGAAAAGTGGTTACCCTTCCCTTTATAATTATGACATATGTAAAGTAAGGTTTTTAAAATGTTTAAGAAGCTTCATTTAAAATTAAATTAAAATGCAGAGCCCCCCAGACTGGTGGCCAGGACCCAGGCAGTGTGAGTGCCACTGAAAATCAGATTGCGTGCCGCCTTCGGCACGCATGCCAGAGGTTGCCTACCCCTGTTATAATAAATTGGAATATAAATATTATACTTACATTTCAGTGTATAGTATAGAGAGCAGTATAAACAAGCCACTGTCTGTATGACATTGTGGTTTGTGCTGACTTTGCTACAGCTTTTCATGTAGCCTGTTGTAAAACTAGGCAACTATCTAGATGAGTTGATGTATCCCTGGAAGACCTCTTCATACTCCCAGGGGTATGCATACCCCTGGTTTAGAACCACTGGATTAGGGCAGTCTTCTGTACTGTGAGAGACTTAAATTCAAATCCTTGCACCATATAAGGCAGAGGAGATAATTTAACCTAGGTCTTCCACATCCCAAGCAAGCATCCTAACTGCTTGGCTTAATGGTGGGGGTGTGAATCTACCCCATCGTGTTATTTGCTTTTATGTTTAAAAAGTGCCTGGGGAAAGAAATTCATTTCAGGTCAAAGAAAATGTGTAGACCTGACATAACATTTGAGACTACCATGTTAAAGTGCTGGGTTCTGTTCTGATTATGCCTGCAGTGATCTTGTGTAACCCATTCACTCGTATATAAAAATAAAGTGGTAGCTTATATGTGTCTGCCCTCTAGGTTTGGGGTTCATGGCCTTGATCAACAACAAGGTTGATGAGGTGCAGAGAAATATATAGCACACTTAGCAAAGGCAAGATTGGAACTTTTTTTCCTACTCCACAAGACATGTTGCTTTCCCCCAGCCCATAAGGCTTTTGGTGGCTCGCTCACCTCCTCCCCAACCAGCCTGGTTTTTTTAATGCTGGAACATGGAATTCTTATACCAATAATCCATGTAAATGCAGGGCTATCAAATTTATTGTCACATTTTTTCCTCCCAGAAGGATTGTAACACATACAATTTATCTTATCTGCTGGATATGCCTCTTATCCTAGCTTGCTTAAAAAACTAATTCTGTAATGTAATATTGCAATATTGTAATTCACACTAAATAAAATATTACTCATTTTAAAATACTATAATTTCCCCTTTTAAATAAACACACACAAAGATGCATTTGATATGCATAATACAAATACATCTTTCTTCAGGAGCACATGGTCTAGTGATTTACTTATTTCTTACTAATGTTCATCTATACACAGTTGACCTTTATAGGAACTTTTTTCCCCTTCATGCATTTCTCTTAGTAGCCCTTTAAAAATTTTGCAGCGCTAACTAGCTATCTCTCAAGGAGAACAATTTTGTAACTAGTAGCTGCTGGATGTTTTTTTTTCTCAGCTGGTAAGTACCTGTTGTATTTTTCTTAGCTTTCTTTCTTGCTGTTGATAAGGTAGTGTATTCTCATAATATGACAAAGGGTCTGAGTCAAAAAATCAAGAAAATTTATATTGGAAGTTAAACACTGCTTTTGATGAGCATATTATTGAATTTTGCTTTAGTCTTTTTTTCAAATGTGCATGTGTCTTGCGTTTTAGTCAGAGTTGTGTTAAGGTATAGTATTGTGTAATATTAAGGGCTCTTTCTGAAATATATTAAGTCAATGGATGATATAGTGTCATACACTATATGGGATCAGATCCCTCTATACATAATGGCATGAGTGAAATTGGAAAGGTTTTAGTTAACTCGATATTTTTCCTGTCATAGTTCATACCCTTCAAGGAACTTTAATAATATTAGATTAAAGTGTATGAGTAAGAGCTTAAATAATGTTAGCTATTTTTTGGATAATATTTACATCCTGACTCAAAACTCATATGTAAAATTTCAGCTTAGGATGAATAAAACCAGAGGTGAAAGTAAGCCGATACGGCGTACCGGCAAGAGCCAGTACGCCGTGCTGGACTGCACCAGCTTCTGCGGCGGGGATTTAAAGGGTCCAGTGCTCCGGCCACTGCGGGGAGCCCCGGACCCTTTAACACACACACCACAGCTCCGGCAGCTGGGCTGGGCCCGGGATTTAAAGGGCCTGGAACTCCGGCCACTGCGGGAAGCCACGAGCCCTTTAAACCCCCCATGCAGCTCCAGCAGCCCCGGGAGCTCCGGGCCCTTTAAGTTACCCCGGAGCCCTGGGGGCTCCCAGCCACCTCTGCAGCTGGGAGCCCTGGGGTGATTTAAAGGCCCTGGGGCTCCCAGCCACAGCCCGTGCCCCAGGGCCTTTAAATCTTGAGAGGCCCCGCCTCTTCCGGTTGAGGCCACACACCTCCCTCAGGACTCTGGCCGTATCGGTAAGTCCTGTAAGTTACTTTCACCCCTGAATAAAACACAGAAAATGTTTTATAATGGAAACAGCCACTGCTCCTTTAAAGTTGCAAAGGCAATGGGTACTACTAGCATTAAAGGACTTCTTTGTGTATACTTTGTTCGAGATTAAAAAGTGTGAATGCAAAGTTTGTGTGCCAACTAGTTAATTGATTTTGGTTTAAATTGATTTTATAGCACTCTTTCAGTGTGTCTACATTTACTGAATAGTTTGTAAAAATGTTAACGGTGCATGCTCAAAACCTTTTCAACTCTTCGTTATTAGATCTGCCTTTAAAACAGTTGGATTCTGCAGTGAGGGATATTCCCTGATTCCAAGTATGCTCTTTTCCTTAAAAATCCCATTGTTACCATTACTATCATGCAGTAACTAAGATGTGAAAACAAAACCTAGTTCCTTTGCCACCCAGTGCAGCAGCTGGTAACTAACATTGGCCCTGATTCTTCAGTCCCTTATTCATGTGAGCAATCATGACTCACATAATATGACCTACAGAAGACAATACATGTACTGTACTTAAATGAAGAACTACAGGATTAGACTTGTCCTGATCCCAGAGATACACTGTAATCATGTGACTGCAGCACAAAGAAGGAAATAAATAGCAATGCTCATTTCAATTCCATTAAAAAATTAGGGGAAAGGAGAACATTAATGTTTCTCAAATGAAAAGTGAGAAATTTTATTTTCTAATCTGTATACAAGTTTTTACAAAGGAGAGAAAAAATTTAAAAAATTAAATTGATATTGTTCCAATAAATCTAATTTAATGCAATGGAATGTCTTATACCCTAATTCTGCAAGCAGTTATTCAAGCACATAACTTTAGGGACAAGAGTAGTCCCACTGATTTCAACTGAAATATTCACATACATAAAGTTAAGCACATGCATAAATCTTTGCAGAATCATGGCTTTACTCAAAATAAGATGGCAGTTAATTATTTTCATACATCTAGAAACTGTACAAAATATTTATAAGACAAACAGCAATATTCCAATCCTACAAGTGAGAAACTAGAGAACAACTAGGAAGAGATATTTTGAATTTGGAAGTTTTTGGTGGGAGGGGTGTAATAAAGAATCCTTTCAAAACCCTGCCTACATGTCAAAGTCTGTGATAGGAGGCAGATTTTAAAAGCTTCGTCTAGAAAGGTGAACTTGGCATAATGTTGTTAAAATGGCTTATGAAAGCAATTAGGAAGACTAAGCAGTAACTTAGTCACCCTGCATCTGAACACAAAATAAACTAGAGGATGTTCTGCTCTAAATCCAAACTTTATAGTTGATTTGTAATAAACTATGCAAAATCCCATCTTCAAACCCACTACATTTTAGAAAAGTTTAGAATAGGATTTGAATTTTGCAGTTTGGACCCTTCTTAAATGTTCTCTTCTGCACATTTTTCATGCATCAAAGGTCCTTCTATAGCTATACCTCAGCATTTTTTGTTGTTGTTGTTTAAAATTCTCTAATACACCCTTTAATTCACTCTTAAATCATATTTTATTATTCATGCTTTGGCACCTTTTCCTGATTAATGGCAGGGCTCTTTTCTGATTACTTAGGGAGCAGAACTTGTAGCAGTTTACAGGCAGAATCCCAGATGATATAGTGGGACAATGAATATGAGTTTCTCATTTACACATCTCACCAAAAAAATCTAATTTAGAGAGGTGTTGGGGGCGTGTATATTTTCCCCATAATCAGGCATATATTTTCATCTTCCAAAACAACATAAAATAGCATTTGTGCTGAGCACAGTGCAATGGTAACTGTGACATTAATGGTCTTAATACAGATGTTACTCCAGCCAGAGTGAGTTTGGGGACCACACAAAGCTCTGCAACTTAAAATCCTAAAAACTGCTCTAAGGACTTTTGTTCCTGTAAGCCCCCCCCCCAAAAGAAAACAAACCTTCCATGTTTGTTGCCATTTGCATCTCCCCACTATTTTTCACATGACAGCAAGAAGATGATTCTCACATGACCTTTAGATCTGTTTTTTGGTTTATATGATTTTTGCTAGTAAACACATTAGAGGCCATTTTTTGTCTCTTGATTTACATGGTCCTCAGAGGCTGAGTTTGTTCATTATAAAGCTGAATTCCTTCCTTCCTCGTCATCTTCAGAATCAGAGTCGTCATTGTAGAAATGAATTGTGGCTTGTACTGGAAAACTGGCCAGAACCGTCTTTCCAATGTTGTGTAGGAACTTCTGGGATTTAGATTTGGGCAAATAAAGTCTAGTAAGGTAAAACAAAACAAAACCACTTATAAAAACCATGTAAAACTATTAGAATCCTTCCAGACTAACTGACTCAAGGCTTGTGTCTGAAGGCTACATTTCTTCCCTTCTTTGTGGAAGGGAGGCTCCTCTGCATCCTTGATGACTTCTCTCCCCTCTTCATCTCTCCATGTTTTAAACCATCCTTCTATCTAAAGGCCTCACTGAAGTAGTCCCATCTCTTCCCTGGTCAGTACTGTTGGTATTGGAAGTGACTATATATCCCCAGTTACTTTTTTGGGGGGGAAAGGCCAAATATTGGGTTAGCCAGGGGTCTCTATTTGACAAAGTGCTGCTCCTGAGAACATGAGCAAATGTGATTTCTCTAGAACCGTGCAGACTTGGTAGTCAGGGAGAGGACGTGTTTGTTTGTTAATGGTGGTGGGGAGTTTGAGGAAGGGTGCTGGAAGCCTGGTTTAAGGCTGCAATCTGTTTTTGTATGGTCTGGCTCTAGTGGTGAGATGCCTCTCTCTGGGTAGAGGAGGAGAAGGTATTTACCATTAGATACCTTGACTTTCAATTTCCCTTTTTGAGGAGATGTTAATTATGAAACCTTAACTCACAGTGGGGTAAGTCTGGTCTGTCAGGATGATATTGGCTCTTTCTATGGCTTTCTAATGTCATGATTTAGCATGTTGCTTCAGATCCCGCTTACCTTGTGTGTCTTCTCAGGTGAATTACACAGTTTAACACTTTGCCATGGAGGAAATTTATTACTGAAGAACAAAAATACAAATTTAACTTTTCCTGGATCAACTTATAGGATTCATCTCACCTCACTGGATGCTGAAACCCCAAAGCTCCTTTTGAGCTAAAATTTCTCTGATCACCGTCCAGTTCAGACTGTAAAGACACATATGTGTGGTTTAGAAACAGCTATAAAATTATCTAAGATTTTACAATTTTCTTGTAATGGCAAGAAAATGAAGTAATATATATTAATTAAATCTCAGGTATTATAATATCAGACATCTGTGGAGTATAATTCCACTGAGTTAAATTTTCAAACTACTGTACCTAAAACTTCCCATCTAAATGAATAATTAAATATTTCAGGCTTTTGTTTTAAAGGAAACATTTTTTTAAAAATGATTACTATTATTATTACTTTGCTAATGTAGCACCTAATGGCCCCAGTCCATTGTGCTAGGTGTTGAACAAACACACCAAGACATTTCTTTTGTGTTGGTTGGGTTCAGCTGGCAGCAAAAACCTCTAAAAATGGAGGACTTGAGCCACACCACAATTTGTGGTTCTACCCAATGCAGACACTGCAGTGGAATACTATGAGATGCTACACTATTAGAGGTACTGTGAATGAGATGTTAAACTGAAGTCCCTTTTACCCTGGTCCTGGAGAGGGAGCTGCTGAGTGACATCAAAGATCCCATAGTTCAGTGGTCCCCAACCTTTTTCATCTGGTGAGCGCTGGACGACGAGCCACCGAGGACCGTGGCCAGCGGATGAGCATCCGCCAAAATGCCGCCGAGAAGTGGCAACATCAATAGGCATCGTTGCCGACAAGCAGCGTCATCCAGAGGCCTTGCCGCCGAAATGCCACCAAAAATCAGCAGCATTTTGGCGGCAATGCCTCTGGATGACTCTGCTTCTCGGCAGCATTTTGACGGATGCTCGTCCGCTGGACAGTACGTGGGCACACATAGATGCCCCGGCGGGTGCCATGGTGCCCACGGGAACCACGTTGGGGACCACTGCCATAGTTCTTTTCAAAATTAGGAGGGTACCACAGAAGTTAGAGATGAAAAAGATTTTTTGGATCATCTTGGATAGTCTATGGATAGCTATTGCTGAACTTACCAACACAGGTTCTGATACTGCAGTGACTAACTTGGTACTGCAAAGCTGTGATGGGTTGTACTGGGGAAGCCCTGCTGCTTTTCTGCACCCCACCCCAGGAAAAAGCAAGGTACAAGGAAAAGAACCTCAAAAGTGGTCCTCCACCGCTGCCTAGAGAGGCCCTACTGGAGTGGCCATCTTAAAAACTAAAGAGACCTGGTTCTTCAAGGGCTACAGACAGTCAGAACCCAGCAGGCTCAGATAAAAGGAGCTTCAGGAGCTTAGCATATCAGTTCCTGGCTGGGACCAAAGGAGGGAAGAAGTGGGCTCCTCTCTGGCCAAAGGAGAATGACAAGTAGCTAGAGGATATTTCTGGCTGAATTTACACTGAGATTGCAGAGGGAGAAGAACCTGGGGATGCTGATCCTGAGATAGGCTGGAGATAAAGGTGGTGAGCAGTGTGTGGCTGCTGTGTATAGGGTGCCTGGGCTGGGTTCCTCTAGTGGCCTAGATAAAGTGGTGTAAACCCCAAGAAGGGGACAGGACTTGTTTAGGAGCTAAAATAAAGGACTGAATTTAAAGGGCCCAGAGGCAGGGCTGAAGGCCCTAGTGAGGGGAAATAGACTGTTTAATTATTGGACTTTTTAATATGCCAGAAAGGATTTATTTGGTCACTGTGACTTGGCTGGAGGGTCAAGACACTGACAACCCACCCAGGGTGGCTGGCAGCCTGCACGGGACACCAGAAGCAAGAAAAGGACTGTAGTACCACACCCAGCTGCTCAACAGGTGAGTGCCCCTTTACAAAAGCACTCTGAGGGCACTATGAAAGATTAAAGTCAGTGAACCAAAATGTAGATAAAAACTTTGCTTTGAATTTGTATTTGAAAGCCCCTATACAGCTCACAATTCCGTCCTGGATCAATGAGTCCATTGCCCTATTTTACCCCTTATACGTGTACGACCTCAAGTGTTGTACAAAGAAAATCAAGATTTACTGCAGATTTCATCAATACGTAGTTACTGAATGTTTACATATAATGAAGTCTAACCCTTCATTACAGCAAAATTGTCACAAAATAATTTTCACTGTAGCTTCCTATTATCATGACTTTCTTGGAAAAAACATCTCCTTTTGGGCTCAGAATTTCAGTGCTTGGTCACAAATATGAAACTGTAATCTACAAATATAGTCTCTTCTATGGAGGACAGGAATTTGGTGATTGTCACTAGAAATATTCACTCAAAGTCAAGGATAAAGAAAGACATTTTCTCCATCTGATACTATACTGTTGAGAAATATGACACTCCTTCCACAACAAGGCAGAATGCTTTGTCCGTACTGAAAACCTGTGACCTAAAACTTAATCTGGGTCTTATTAAAAGGATGGTCAGACTCTAAGATGGTGTCCCGTTTGATGGAGACTTTGAAAGGGATCTTGTTATGCTGGCTAAACACGCAAAAGAGCATATTTGTACTAATTTGCTGGGGGCTCTGAAAAACAAGATATGTCTGCATAGGGGTTTAATCTGCATCTTTTTGCTGCACATCAGGGAATGCACAGTATGCAAGCTGCAGTAGTAACATGCACATGGGATGGTATGCCCTCTGTCAATGCACGTGGAATGCTATGCCCTTTGTCAATGTGCATCATTGCGTTCACATGGCAGTGACTTGCTGAGAACTGAAGGGATGACATTCTTGGAGGGTATCCCATGCTCCTTTGCTTTGCTGCTGAGAAAAGTCCATTGTGGGTTTTTTCTTGCTGCGCATTGTGGGATGCATAGCAGAAGCCAGGGAATTCAACTTTAATAAAGGAAAAACCCCATGATTCATCTGTCTTTGCCCTGTTCTTACTTTATGTGTAGGCCAACACCATTTTAGAATTGCTGTCAGCCAGCTCTGTCCCAACAATGTTCCATGCCACTATTCTGGCAACCTCGAATATGCAGAGGCTGCTTGATGTGTATTTCAGCACTCAACACTGAATGAATCAGTGTTGGACTTCACCAGCTGCACCACAGAGCAGACAATGTGGTGGCAGCAGCTCTTCCAGCAACAGAAGAATCTTCAGCAGCAACGGAACCAGGATGGGGATGAGGAAGACACCAAGCAACTGATAGTAGAGGACTGTGATGTTGCACTCGATATGATTTTATAAAAATATGCTAATGAGTGAATATAATGTAACTGGAATATGCTTCATACAAAAGGTCTCTTGCAAGGTATCATTACAAAGCTTATAATCTACTGAGTGGTGGTCATCCTATTTGTATAAATGTATCACTCTTGTATCTGAAACTAGAAATATGAAATGTATCTCTGAGGGCCTATTGTAATTATGCAAAGTGTGGACCATTAATGGTTGTTTGGAATCTTGATGGCTCCCATCAACCAGGACAATTGACTGTGGATAGCTCTGTTTGCAGGCAAGCCTTCCTGTGAGTCCGGCTGGGAGGAGTGAAGGCTTGGGGTCTTACAGTGACATATGATTGTGTCACCTGAACTGGAATCCATCTTTAACCTAGTGCTTTTCCATTGGGGGGAGGGGGGGAAGGAACGCAGAGGGACAAAGGATTCCTGCCTTATGCAAAAGATACATAAATGGGTGGAACAGAACAAAGATGAGCCATCATGAAGAATCCCCTAGCTACCACCTGAGCTGGAACGAGGGCTGTACCAGCAGAAAGAATTGTGCCCAGGCCTGGAAGGTGTCCAGTCTGAGGAAAAAACTTACTGAAGCATCTCTAAGAAGGAGATTATCTGTATTCAGTTTGAGTAGACATAGATTTGTGCATTTTATTTTATTTTGCTTGGTGACTTACTTTGTTCTGTCTGTTACTACTTGGAACCACTTAAATCCTACTTTCTGTATTTAATAAAATCACTTTTTACTTATTAATTAACTCAGAGTATGTGTTAATACCTGGGGGAGCAAACAGCTGTGCATATCTCTCTATCAGTGTTATAGAGGGTGAACAGTTTATGAGTTTACCCTGCATAAGCTTTATACGGGGTAAAATTGATTTATTTGGGTTTAGACCCCATTGGGAGTTGGGCATCTGCGTGTTAAAGACAAGAACACTTCTGTTAGCTGCTTTCAGGTAAGCCTACAGCTGTTAGGGGACGTGATTCAGACCTGGGTCTGGGTTTGCAGCAGGCTAGCGAGTCTGGCTCAAACCAAGCAGGGCACTGAAGTCCTAAGCTGACGGGGCAGAAAGGCAGGAAGAGAGGTAGTCTTGGCACATCAGGTGGCAGCTCCCAAGGGGAGTTCTGTGAGCCAACTCATTACAAGGACCATTCCTGGAGCAGCTTCACAGTGTGCAGTGCTGTTTCTGGGCTCAGGAAACTAGCGTGGATTGGTAGGAAATTATTGTTCTGCAGACCTGGGATGACCAGCAGCAGTGAGAGAATTTCAGGATGGGGAAGACAACCTTTCTGGAGATATTTGCTGCACTAGACCTGGAGCTTCAGTGGCAGCGTACCAATATGCTTACCCAGGAGTATGGGGCACTGCAGGTAGCAATTGCCATCTGGACACTGGCCACCCCCAAATGCTACTGCTCCATAGCAAACCAATTTTGGTGTGGGAAGATCCACTGTTGCGGTCATTGTCATGCAGGTGTATGATGCCACGGAAAAGGTACTGTTGCACCATGTTAAAAAGTTTGGTAATTCTCAGGAGGTTATTGATGGCTTTGCATGCGTGAGGTTCCCAGACTGTATTGGGCAATTGATGAGACCCATATGCCTATTAGCCCCATCAGGGCTCAGAATTCATGAGCAGAAAAGAGTATTTCTCCATGGTGCTCCAAGGGCTTGTCAAAAACCATGGCAGGCTTATGGACACAAATGCTGGGTTGTCTGGAAGAGTCCACATGAAGCTAGGATATTTTGGAACTCTGCTCTATTAAAATTAATGGAGAAAGGACTGTTTGCCCCAGCAACACTGTGGACTTTCATTGGTGTGCACATTGCCTTGGTCATCCTGTGAGACCCAGCTTATCCTCTGCTTTCATGGTTAATGAAGCCATTCAAAGACCACTTGGACAGAAGGAAGAAACTGTTTAACTACTGCCTCAGTAGCTGCAGAATGGTAGCTGAGTAGACATCTGAAAGTGAAATGGTGCTGTTGGAGAAGTAGATTGGAAGCTGCAGGAAAAAAAACATCTTGGCGATCATAGCAGCATGTTGTATTTTGCACTATATTTGTGAGAGTAAGTTAGCGGTGGGTGGGAGGCTGAGGTGCAGAGACTTGCTCAGCTGCTTCAGCACCCAACAAGGTGTCCAATACAGAACGCAAACAGCCAAGGGAAATGCTGTCAGGGCCGCCTATTGCTCTTATTTTGAGTCTCAGGCCTGAAACTGTAGCTGTAAATCCAGCTTTAAACCTGTGAAGAGTGTGGCATTAGTTTTGTTTCAGCACTGTTTATGGGTGTTGAAAGTGCAACATTGTGGCAATACCTATTGCACCCTGTGTTGTTGCCTACATGTGTTTGTAAAACCTTATGAATTAGTGCAAACAACTATTTTCTGTGTAAAATGAACTGCTGGTTCCTCATTAATGTAATAATGAACTTTTAATTTCATAATCTGTTATGTAACAAACAGAAGTGAAGGTTCAACTGAAACAAAAATGACAAATGGCTTTTAATTATTAAACAACATGTTAAAAACAAAACTGTTTCATTGAACCACCAGTGAAACAAAACAGTGCACTGCCAGGCACAACCCAAGGGGCCGGGGAGTTTAAAGTCACTGGCAAGTATAGATCTTGACTCTGGCTCTTCTGTTTTATGGCTTTCTGGGATAAAGGGCCAAAGCTCAAAGATACCAGGGGCAATAGAGGGCTCAAAAGAGCTGGGGTCCATTTGCCGCTGTTCTTGATGGTCTGGAGGGAGGAATGGCCTCTGGGAGAGGGGAGGGGAGTTGTTCTCGTAGCCTGTATTGTCCCGGGGCTGCATAACATGGCTGGGTGGTGGTTTGCAGTATTGCATTGCCTGCTGCCCTAACAGTAACATGTGCTGCAACAGAGCATCAGGGCTTTATATTGCCTCCAGGAGCTCTTCGTCCCTATATCTCTTTCCATACTGTTCTTTGCCACCGCAGTGATCTCCCTGGAAAGCTCCTTGTTGGATTCCTCTTAGTCTTCAGATACTGCCTCTACCTCTCTGCATTTTTTGGATTTTTTTGTTTCTGGGATGCTGTAATAACGTCCATGAACATTTCATCACAAGTTTTCTGTTTTATGCCCCTCAGGTTTGCCAACCATTCTGCCATTGATAAGGACTTGAAACAAGTCCCCTGCTGGATTTTTTTCCCTTTTGTCCCTTGTTTTTTTAAAGTAGGTGCTCCTGAGCTTTTCACTGCCTATCTGGTCCTGTTTGGCATCCCAATTGTGCTGTCTCCTCATTGACATCTCTCTAGCAATGTCCACAAAAAGGGTTTTTGTTACAGTGGCTGGTCACAAGAGCTTCCTGCACTAATACTTTGCCCCAGGTGGTGATGAGCTCCAAGGTCTTGGTTAGGCTCCAACTGGCTGCTCAAGGCATAGTGGAGGCTTCTGAAGTATTATTGCAGCTATTGTGGTAAACTGGAATCCAGGAGCGTAACAGGGTCGGACTCACCCCTGCAGCGCCTCCTGCTGGTGACTCTGGGAATTAGCTCTGTTCCAGCCCGGAGCGCCCTCTGCAGGCCAGTGATCCACCTGTTTACTATTGGCCCCGTGTCCCTCCCAGGACCCCAGTGCCCCTTTGACTGGGTCTCCCCCTCCCAGGGGAACCCCCACCCTACTATCCCCACTTTGCCTCAGTAGTGGCTACTGCCAGTCATTATCTAGCCCCACACTCTGGGGCAGACTGCAGTATCAGCCTACTCATCACGGGCAAAGGGGTTTGGACCTGCTGCCTTAGCCTGCCCCTGGGCTGCCCTCTGCAACCCCTAGTACCTGTTGGCCCACTGCTGGGCCGCAGCCTGGGGCTTTCTAGGCTGGAGCTCCCCAGCTCCTCAGCCTTTCCCCCAGCCCTGCTTCACTCAGGTATCCAGTCTAGCTCCCTGCAGCCAGGCCCTTCTCTCTCTGAGGGCAGAGAGAGACTGACTGGGCTCCTGGCTCACAGCCTTTTATAGGGGCCAGCTGTGGCCTGATTGGGGTGTGGCCCAGCTGCGGCTACTTCCCCAATCAGCCCAGCTTTGAGAGCAGCAGCTCTCAAGCCCTGCCAAGCCGCTTTTAAACCCCCTTAAAACAGAGATCCACCCTGCTACAAGGAGTGAATGGACAAAATCTGTCTGTGTGCCAGCTTTTAAATGTATGGGGACATGTAGTCAACTTCATCCCAGAGCAGGGGAGGGCACACAGGTAAATAGACATGTCAGCAATGGTTGCCTGCAAAGCACCGTGGGATAGGTGTTAAAAGACTACCAAAGCAGCGCATAGCATCACTGCATGCACATGAACAATACTAGACTCACTTGCTTTGCAGCAAAGATAGTTCAGTTTGCAACGGGACTCCAGAGATAAATGCAGAGACCATGCACTACAATTAGTTGCGTTGTGCAAAGTGGATTAACTCAAAAGTGGCAGATTAGTTGCCCCACCCCTGCGTATACAAACCCGTAATATAATGTGGTGCATCTAATAAGTATTGTCAAACTTGTACTCTTTTTTTCTTCTTTAAAATCTATAAAGATGGCCTGAAATGTTTCTGTGTTTTTTCTGCTAGTTTTTTTATATTAATAATCTAGGTCTATGGAATAATCCATGAAGATTAGAGAACTAAATGAAAACTTTCACTCTGGACTCCTGTTAAGCATTTTAAAAGGAAAGATGTCCCTAGCCTCTGTTTGTCAGAGGGTAGAGATAGATGGCAGGAGAGAGATCACTTGATCACTACCTGTTAGGTTCACTCCCTCTGGGGCACCTGGCATTGGCCACTGTCAGCAGACAGGATATTGGTCTGGATGGACCTTTGGTCTGACCTAGTCTGGCCGTTTTTATGTTCTTATGTTCACTATCTAAATTATTGAAGAAGATATTGAACAGAACCAGACCCAGAATTGATCCCTGCAGGGCCCAACTTTATATGCCCTTCCAACTTGACTGTGAACGACTGATTACTCTCTGGGAATGGTTTTCCAACCAGTTATACACCCACCTTATAGTTGCTCCATCTAGGTTGTATTTCTCTAGTTTGTTTTATCAGAAGGTCACGTAAGATAGTATTAAAAGCCTTACTGAAGTCAAGATACACCACATTTACTCCCCCCCACCCCATCCACAAGGCTTGTTACCCTGTCAAAGTAAGCTATTAGATATGTTTTATATGATTTGTTCTTGAATAATCCATTGTGCTTGTTTCTTATCATCTTATTATCTTTTAGGTGTTCGCAAATTGATTGCTTAATTATTTGCTCGATTATCTTTCTGGGTACTGAAGTTAAGATGACTGATCTGTAATTCCCTAGGTTGTCCTTATTTCCCTTTTTGTAGATTGGCACTATATTTGCCCTTTTTCAGTCCTCTGGACTCTCTCCTGTTTTCCATGAAAATTGCTAATGGTTCAAATATCTCCTTAGTCAGCTCCTTGATTATTCTAGGATGTATTTCATCAGGCCCTGGTGACTTGAAGACATTTAACTTGTCTAAGTAATTTTTAACTTGTACTTTCCCTATTTTAGCTTCTGATCCAGCTCATTTTCACAGGCATTCACTGGGTCATTTAGCACTTCCGCCATTTCCACATTTGCTGTTTATTGTCTCCCCTCCCCGCCACCAAGTAATGGGCTACCCTGTCCTTACTCTTCCTCTTGGTTCTAATGTATTTATAGAATGTTTTCTTGTTACCCTTTGTGTTCCTAGCTAGTATAATCTTGTTTTGTGCCTTGGCCTTTCTAATTTTGTTTATATCCATCTTTTGTAATTTGACCTAGTTTTGACTTTTTATAGGACTCTTTTTGAGTTTCAGATCATTGAAGATCTCCTGGTTAAACAAGGATGGTCTCTTGACATACTTTCTATCTTTCCTACGCACATTTAAATAATGTGTATAGCATCTTGTAATATTTTTAATACTTAAATTATTTTCAGTATTAAAATGTTCTAGTATATCTTTGACCTACATTTTATATGATCTTCCCTTTGAAGTGTGTATTAATTTTGTCAGAACCCATATATCACACATTCTTATTTTAAACCACGAGTAAATAATTTCTCAGAAGCATTCAGGGAGTGAAGTAGTTAACTACACATCTAAATCAGGTGTCCTTATATGCCACCACATTTTCACTATTAAATTGAACATTGTGTGTAAGTGTGACTTAATGTGTAACATTTTTTAATACTTTAATAGACTTCTCTGGCATACGCAACAGTAGACAGTGTTGGAAAATGATGCATATGTATTTCAGGTGTAGGAAAACCTGTATGTTTTGTGTTATATGAGGAAAAGTATATTATCCGTAGGGCTCCATGTCTCATGGAGGCCACGAAAGTCATGGATTCCATGAACTTCCACAACCTCCATGATTTCTGCAGCAGCCAGTGTCGCTGACCCCAGGGCCGCCCAAGCAGCTGGCCTGAGGCTCCTGCTGGAGCGCTTCTGCAGCCAGCCGCTCAGTTGGCCCTGCAGCCAGCCATGCCAGCAACTGCTGGAGCGGCCCCAGAGCTAGCCGCTGCTCAGGTGGCCCCGGGGACCACCTGAGCAGTGGTCCCAGGGCAGACAGAGCAGCCACTACTCACCGGCCCCCAGCAGTGGTCCTGGGGTGGCTGGAGCAGCAGAGAAGGGGGGAGGGGGCATCCCTGGGGGTGGCCGGAGCAGCTGCTTCTTGGCGGCTCCCAGCAGCTAGTGCTGCTTCCCCTCCCGGGGCACTCCCCCAAGCAGCAGGCCCCCAGCCACCACCACCCCCAGCAGTGACACCCCATCCCCACTAAGATTGTCAGGGGAAATTATGGTAAGTCATGGACAAGTCATGGACCGTGAATTTTTGTTCGTTGCCTGTGACCTGTCCATGACTTTTACTAAAAATACCCATGACAGTTGCCTTAATGATCAGACAACCAAAGATTGTATGGTAATGCATGTGCACTAAGGGACTGAATTAAGGTTGCTTGTGTAATTTTTATGTTGCCAATGTTCCATTCTTTAGTATTTTGCTGTGCAATTTTCACTTTCTCAATGTGTTTTTTGGTATGGAATTTCCTGTTTCTTTTATGAAAGGAAGAGGGAAAAATAAAGCTACTTCACCCTTCGGGACTCAAAGCTCTGTTGATGTAGCATGTGCAACTTCCATAATGTAGAATTACTTGGCTAGACACCAACAGAACATCTTGCCTCATGCACCTGAGGAAGCTCATAGGTAGATGTTATTCTTCTGCAAATATAGGAATTCTGTAGCTGAGGAAGTTTGCTTAAGTCTATTAGAATGGGCCTTCCCCCTTGCTACCCATCCCCCCACCTTATAAAGTAGTCAAGAATCTTCCTCAGCTATTGTGCACCTGGTAAAGAGTGCCAAAGTGGGGCTCTTTTCCTTCATTCCTCATTAGGTCCCCAACTGTGGAGACTCCTGGTTAATGGGAGAGCTTGGGTGGGCCCTGCAGCAGAAAAGAGAGGGAGTTGGGAGGTTCTGGACAACAAGGGAAACATTAATATTAAAACTAGCTGTTTGAACTGTGCATATATTTTTTAACAGTGGCAGGCTCCTAGCAATTAACATGGATGAACTTCATACATTCAGTGAATAAATTGGTGGGAGCCAGGCACAGCTGAAAACCTCATGTATAGGTTGCATAAAGCATTCTATACAGATATGATTTTTTTTTCAATTTAAAGAGTATTACAGCTACCTGATCCCGGAAACTTTAATTCCTCCAACTTGCCCAGTCTCTTTGTAACTTCTAGCTACTTTATTCCTCAAGTTCTCACTGCTGGTTCTGAGAATCCATAGATGCAGACGTGCTAAGGAGTGTTGGGTGGGAGACCCACTCATCTGATGGGTACCTGCCAGCAAAGCTTAGAGCTCTGCTGTGTAGGTACATTCTTCTGTAAGCCTGCTAGAGTTGCCTCCTTGGCTCTCATCCAGGAGCCATCCAAAGGTTGGGTCAGCAACAGCCTCCAACCTTAAAAGGCCCAAAAAAAGGGAAGAAAAGGTGCTCCACAGCTGCACACCTTAGAATGTAGGGGAATCGCTATGAGCAGTGACCCTCATAAGATGTACATTGTGGATAGCTGTAGCCTTAGCTAGCTATGCCTTCAGTAACTTTCAGATACATAGCTATGGATCTGATCCTGCAAACACTTATGCATGTGAGTACTACCATTGAAGTCAATAGGATTATTCGCATGCTTAAAGTTGGGCATGTGCATAAATGTTTGAAGGATTGGAACCTACATTACATTTATTAACGCCTTCCTTGGAGCTATGTACTTTGAACTAAAAAAAACTATCACCAGACTATTAAGAAGTACTTTTGAATAAAGACTATTTTTATACCACATTTCAACTGTCTTCCCCTAGCTGTTTTAGCTGTAGCACTGTCCAAAAAAAAAAACAACAACACTTTTTTTGCTCAAACTTTCTCACTCTCATTCACAGTTAGGCAGAGACCAAAAATTAAACCTTCAGCCTGAGAGGTTATTTTAATGGTGGTAAAATGGTGTCGAAGAAAAACTCAGTTCTCACTTTTTGTTTGGATGCAAAAAAAATCAACTTTATATTTTTCCCAAGTAATTACCAGAGGAGAGAGAGGTGCCACAGGACAGGGGGGACAGGTCTCTCAACTGGTAAAACAAACAGCAAAAGCCTTTTATTATTTTTAGACACAACATACATTTAATACAATACAGTAAAAACAAAAAACAACAAATACATTTTGTTTAGTTTTCCTTGTTTTTATGAAAACAAAACTAAAAGCAAGACTGCAGCAAGGTCATTGGTCAATTCACAACACACACATCTCTACATCTTTCTTATCACTTTCCTCCACACACCAGTAAACCTACAGTTAACTAACTAACTACATTAAATAACATTAAGATCTCTTCAAAATTATAATACTTTTCTACAATGGAAATTGTTGTTTAACATTAACTATTGTGCTTCCTTTCACACCTGCTATCATATCCCAGGTCCTGTTTTTATAGACAATAACAGAGAGTTATAAAGAACATACCTCAAACTGTTGTTCTATTTTTATTAGGACGGTCAAGCGATTAATCACAATTAATCGCACTGTTAAACAATAATAGAATACCATTTATTTAAATATTTTTGATGTTTTCTACATTTTCAAATATTTTGATTTCAATTACAACACAGAATACAAAGTGTACAGTGCTGACTTTATATTTATTTTTGATGACAAATATTTGTGATGTAAAAAAACCCAAAAGAAATAGTATTTTTCAATTCACCTAATACAAGTTCTGTAATTAAATCTCCTTTAACATGAAAGTTGAATTTACAAATATAGAATTATATACAACAATACTTCATTCAAAAATAAAACAAAGAAAAAAATTTAGCGCCTACAAGTCCACTTTTTCAGCCAATCACTAAGACAAACAAGTTTGTTTACATGTGCAGGAGACAATGCTGCCCGCTTCTTATTTACAATGTCACTTGAAAGTGAGAACAGACGTTCACATGGCACTGTTCTAGCCAGCACTGCAAGATATTTACGTGCCAGATGCGCTAAAAATTCATATGTCCCTTCATCAGGGGCGAAAGTAAAATGGAGCTCTTACTGGTATGGGGCCAGCTCTGTCTCCCCTCCTCCCCCCTCCCTGGAAGGGGCGGGGCCTCGGGCAGAAGGGAAGGGGCTCGGGTCAGCATCCCCCAGCCTGTCCATCCGTGCTGCCTGGCCCATACTGCTCGGGGCTCCAGTGGCAATTTAAAGGGCCCGGCAGGGCTGCCAATGGGCGGCACAAAAGGGGCAGTGACGTTAAAGTGCTGCTGTGGCAGCGCTTTAAAGTCAGCGGTACGGGCCGGTACTGGTGGCTACTTTTTACTGGTATGCCGTACCAGCCTGTGCCACCTTACTTTCACCTCTGCCCTTCATGCTTCAACCACCATTCCAGGGGACAGGCAGCCATGCTGATGACTGGTTCTGCTCAATACGATCCAAAGCAGTGCAGCACTGCTTTGTATTCACTTTCATCATCTGAGTCAGATGCCACCAGCAGAAGGTTGATTTTCTTTTTTGATGGTTTGGGTTCTGTAGTTTCTGCATCGGAGTGTTGCTCTTTTAAGACTTCTGAGAGCATGCTCCACACCTCATCCCTCTCAGATTTTGGACTGCACTTCAGATTCTTAAACCTTGGGTCAAGAGCTGTAGCTATCTTTAGAAATCTTACATTGGTATCTTCTTTGCATTTTGTCAAATCTGCAGAGAAAGTGTTCTTAAAACGAACAACATGTGCTGGCTCATCATCCGAGACTTCTATAATATGAAATACATGGTAGAATGCGGGTAAAACAGAGCACAAAACATACAATTCCTCCTCAAGGAGTTCAGTCAAAATTTAATTACCACATTTTTTTTTTTAACAAGCATCATCAGCATGGACACATGTCCTCTGGAATGGTGGCCGAAGCATGAAGGGGCATATGAATGTTTAGCACATCTGGCACGTAAATACCTTGCAATGCCAGCTACAAAAGTGCCATGTGAATTCCTGTTCTCACTTTCAGGTGACACTGTGAATAAAAAGCTGGTAGCATTATCTCCCATAAATGTAAACAAACTTGATTGTCTTAGCAATTGGCTGAACAAGCAGTAGGACTGAATGGACTCGTAGGCTCTAAAGTTTTACATTGTTTTGTTTTTGAGTTCAGTTATGTAACAAAAAAATCTATGTTTGTAAATTGCACTTTCATGATAAAGAGATTGCACTATAGTACTTCTACAAGGTGAATTGTAAAATACTATTTCTTTTTATCATTTTTACAGTGCAAATATTTGTAATAAAAATATTAAGTGAGCACTGTGCACTTTGTATTCTGTATTGTAATAGAAATCAATATATTTGAAAATGTAGAAAAATATCCAAAAATTGTTAATAAATTTCAATTGTTATTCTATTGTTTAACAATGCGATTAAATAGTTTTTTTAGTTTATTGTATGAGTTAACTGTGAATAATCAACAGCCCTAATTTTTATAATAAGAAAATTGGCCTCCTATGTTCTCCTAGTTTTGACTTTTTTTTTAAAACACATTTGGTTTTCTTTGATGATTTTTTCCAGAACTTAACCTTACCATTCCTTGACGTCCCAGTTCAGCATCTCTTGCTGTGAGAATCCAGGGTCTCCATAATGTAGGGTTGCTGAAAGTTTAATGAAGAACAACATACTCTCATAGGTAATTCTTTATGATAATAGGCACATTTCAGTGCAATGAGTTACCTTCATTACCTGCTATCTGTGCCTTTGAAATAAGTTTATTCTTGTCTCAACACATTGATGTGGGTAAATGTGATTTCAGTGGTAGATATTATTCTGCCCATGGGCTTCTCTATGTGCTGTCAATTGACATGCACTAAAATTAATATCAAAGGAAAGTCTGAACTGGATAAACAGTTACTCTCACATTTTGTCTATTGGTACAATATTAATTGATTTCACAATCCAAGGGGCTCACAAAGGGATTACACTTAAATCAATGTTTAGAATATTTAATTTCTAGAATATACTTAACTTCTTATTAATCTTATTATTCATGAAATAAATTAGGCAGTATATTGAATTATACTATCCCAATTCCTCGGTGACATGAGGAAGAGCTCTGAAGCTTGTCCCTTCCACTAACAGATGTTGTTCCAATAGAAATTACCTCGCCTACCTTGTCTCTCTGACATCCCAAATAGGTATTCCTAATTAAAGTGGATTACACCTGGCTTTGCATGATCAACTTTTTTTTTTGCCTATATTTTGATCATAGGGTGGCTGATCTATTTTTATTAAGTTAGCAATCTATTGCATTAAAGTGATGCTGCTGACTTGAAATCTAATCAGTTTAATAAAAATGTAAGCAGTTTCAGGTACTACGCCAGCCTCTTTCTCCCCTCTAATAATTTTTTAGTTTTACAATCACATTTACCTATTTTTAAATGTCTTTTCTCTCCTCTGTTTCTAAATACCCACACAAAGGGGAAAGAGTGAAACTGATTATACTCTAACTGCTGTCAAATGCTCAAATAAACTGAAAAAAGAGTTCTTATCTTTCAGTTAAAGCAACCTTATTTGTAACTAGAGCTGAATGAAAAAATTATCATTTGGAAACCTTCTTCAAATAAAAAGGACAATTTTTTGCAAAAAAAAATTCTGACCAGCTCTGTAATGTTTTTAACATGTAAAAATAGGAGCTAAAACAGAGAAGTGTTTTAATTTTTTTTAAGCTGATAGTTCTTTATGGTGGAATCTGTTTCCAATCAGCTATTTGAGAAGGTCACACATTGATTATGGGCAATGTGCATTTAAAGTCTAAACAACGAGCTAGGCTAGCTAGTTAAATTACTTTGTTCTGTTGCCAAAGGAAGTGGTATGGATTCACAATGTCGTTTAGCAGGTGGTGTTATTTTAAGGAAAATTTTTGTTGATAGTTAGAGAGAACACTGAATTTCTTCTCAAGGGACTGAATGCCTGCCTTTATGCAAGTCCTGTCTTTGCCCATTGTAGCTACATAGTATTCCTGCTAGAGATTTTTAAAACTGGGTTGTTGAAGAAGCATTTCTCCTTTCCTCTGTCTTACCTTTCTGGCTGCTCTCTTGAATGGAGAGAATGTGGCTGGATATCTCTGGCAGAGTGACAGATCTGAGTCACTGTAGCCTGGAACAAGAATTTAGCAGCTGCAGCCTCCATAGTGCTTGCCTGTCTGGTGTTTTGCGTTCCTGTGCCTGGCTGGCTGCTTCTCTAGGCATTTCAGCTCCTCCTTTATTGCAGCTACTCAAGAGTACTTACCTAAAACAAGCAAGCCTTCAGGTAAAGGGAGGGAGATGGCCTTAATGAGTTCCCCTCTGTCTCCTCCAACTATTTCAAAGTTTTTCCTGTTGTCATGGTGTTCTATGGAGAGTGTAATAAATACAGTACTTTAGTTTACTTTAGTCAGCACATTATAGTGGAAATAACCTAAACTGTTTATCTTTCTGTCTTTGTTGTACTGCATCTTTTTACCTATTTTTGTTTTATGTGAAGTACACTGTGAATATATGAATTTGTGTGTAAATAAAAATTAAGTAGGAAAATCTTCAGCCTCAAATATCTAACAAAACAAATGGAAAAAGTACCAATCCAGTTCACAGGTGACTGTAAAAAAGACCTTTGTTTTAAAATTACGAAACAATCTGTCAGTTCCAGATTTAAAAAATGGAAAAAATACCAGGGTGAAGGAAGATAAGAACTTAAAATGCAAACCTAATGACTGCTTTAAAACAAGAGGATGTTACTTTTTAAGCTTGATCTGTTTGGTTGTTAGGAGGAGAAAGCTGATGCTAAGAGAGAATACATTCTCCAACAATGCATGCTTGGTAATGAATGCCACTGCTTTGAGGTCCTGCTGTTTTACTGCATATAATAATACATATTTTAAACTAACAAGGCTAGATAGGAATAAACCTCTTCTAAGCTTTCCTGCCCATTGCCTTAATTTGGACCACTAATTACACACAGACTATTATATTGTACAAAAATAGATTTATTGCATTTGGTAACATTACGTGATTGTCATTGCTATGGAAAATCATCACATTTGCTCACTTTACAGGTTAAAATACTTATTTTCCTACCTGCCATCCCTGCAGCTTAAGTTGGATCTATAGTGAATCTGGCTTCCTTCTAGCTTTTGCACCATCAGAAGTAATAAATGTTCTGTAGCTAGTGCTTAGGGGAAAAAAAAATCTCTTAAGGTGTGAATCAGAATAGAATTTAGCTCATTCCTGGTTATTCTTGTTAGCACTGCAGAGCTAACACTGTGTAAACAATAGTTTTAATTTTTTTTAACAAAGTAAGCAGATCACTTTGAAAATATACAGGGATTGGATCTGTTGAGCAGGTGCCATTTTTACATTCACTTTTTCTTGCTATAACCACACATCCATAGGCTGTCTGTGGTAAGTACACGAACTTTAGGATTAGAGACCTAAGTTATTCCAGCACTGCTCTAGGAATTGCTGAGGATGCCCAGTTAAACTTGTACAACCTACATCTGCCCCCTCATGCATGTGTGTTACACTAGTATTTAATTGCATGAATACGTAACATTTCTCAAATAATTGTGTGTGCATATAGATATATATAATATTTTCTACCTCTTTAAATACATGCATAGCATCTTGTTCTGTGCACTATACTTTGTATGTCAATAAAGGGTCATGAACAACTTGTATGAAAAATACAGTGAATGGTATTTAAATAACAATGTATTAAGTGTACATCATGGAATAAAAGCAATAATCTGCTGGCATATCTAGGCAACCTAAAATAGCACTTATGGGCCCCATTCACAAGGTACTTAAGTATGTGCCTAACTTTAAGCACATAAATAATTTCATTTATTTTAATTGAATCAGGGTCTAAATTAGCTTTGTTGTCAAATGCCTACTAAGAGAAGTTGTGCTGCTAGTTGAAAAGGATAGCTGATGACTAAGTGCTGGATCATGCAATCAGATCCATATGGGTGGACGCTTGGGCCAGGGCTGGCTCTAACATTTTTGCCGCCCCAGGCAAAAAAAAAAAGAGCGCCGCCCTGCCCCCGCGAGCGCCGCTCAAGTCCTTGCCCCCCCCAGCGCTGCCTGGCCAAACCAAAAACAACAAAAACAAAACCCCGATCGCCGCCCCCTCCCAAGGTGCCGCCCCAAGCACGTGCTTGGTAGGCTGGTGCCTGGAGCCGGCCCTGGCTTGGGCTCATGTGCCCAATGACTTCAGTGAGACTTTAGCTCAGGGGTGGGCAAACTTTTTGGCCCATGGGCTACATCTGGGAATAGAAAATGAATGGCAGGCCATGAATGCTCACAAAATTGGAGTTGGGGTGAGGGAGGGGGTGAGAGCTCTGGTTGGGAGTTTGGGCTTCGGGATGGGCCCAGAAATAAGGAGTCCAGGGTGCAGGAGGGGGCTCTGTGCTGGGTTGGAGGAGTGGAGTGTGGGGGTGAGGGCTCTGGCTGGGGGGGTGGGGCTGGGGATGAAGAGTTTGGGGTATAGGAGGTGCTCTGGGCTGGGACCAAGGCATTCAGAGGGCAGGAGGGGGATCAGGGCTGGAGTAAGGGGTTGGGGCATGAGGAGAGGCTCCGGGGTGCAGGCTCTGGGCAGTGCTTTCTTCAAGCGGCTCCTGGAAATAGTGGAATATCCCTTCTCTGGCTCCTACATGGAGGCACAGCCAGGCAGCTCTGCACGCTGCCCCATCCACAGGCACCACCCCTGCAGCTCCCATTGGCTGTGGTTCCTGGCCAATGGAAACTGCAGGTGCAGCACTTGGGGTGGGGTCCCTTAGGAGATGGAGCGGGGGCCATGTTGCTGCTTCCAGGAGCTATGTGGAATGGCTCCTGACCCTGCTCCCTGGCTGGAGTGACAGATCGGGGCTGTGCAGCTGCTTCCAGAAGCCTCGTGGAGTGGCCTCGGACCCTGCTCCCCAGCAAGAGCTCAAGGGTGGATTAAAACCGCTGGCGGGCCAAATCCAGCCCGTGGTCTGTAGTTTGCTCACCCCTGCTTTAGCTGTAGCAAGAGTCTCCGAATGTGCATCTTACTGCAGGATCAAGGCCCAAATTATTAAAATACAGTCCTTAGCATGAAGAAATGTTACCATAAAACAAATCTCCCAAAGATATACAGGACTGCTTTGATTACAGTGCAAGTATAAATTTTAAACAAATCTATTACTCTGTGCTACACATCTGTATTTAAGGTTGTAGAAAAATGTGAGGTAACACTGCCTTATAGCACTGGTTCAGCAAAACACTTAATTATGCTTCAGTGGACTGTTGACATGCTTAGTTAAAATTGTATTTGCATTTTGCAGCTTTAACTTTGCATTTCCTGACTTCTAAGTGCTTACTTATGTAGCCATAATCTTATTGCATTTTGAGTGTGGATTTTAATAGTTAGTTTTGGTAATTCAGAACTTTTGTTAGTGCTGTTTCCTAACCCTAATTTATTAATCTTCAAAAGAAAGTCAGGCTGCACAGGATGATTGCAGGAGGATAACTATGGGGACTCTTGAACTCTAATTGGCTGCATAGTTTTTTAAAAGTACGTACTCTGTTTTTACAATAAAAGGCAAGTAGAGTTCTGCAAGTGCAGGAATTGTTGAAACAAGGCAAACAAAATCAGCAGAATTTGTAATCTGAAATACTGTCTCTCTTTAGAAATTTTAATTTTATTTTAGAAATACGTTGTGTTTTGTTGATATACATCTACCATTTGTTGCCTAGACACATAAACAGTAAAGATGTTAACCCCTAGGGTTTCCTGACTATCAGGAAAGCACCACTAAAGCCCAAACATTGAGGGACTAGACTATTGTTACATAAACAGTGCTGAAGACCTTTAGAGAAATGATCATTTCCTCTACCTCTGTTTAGGCAGATAGTAATATCCTGTTACTCACATCACAAAGTAATCTACCCCTCTGAATTGTCTTGTATATACATCACTTCCTTAATACCAATATTTTCTTTAATTCCTTATAATTTGGGGGGGGGAGGAGTGATTCCAGGAGTGGAATGTGTGGACTGGAAAATAGCTTATTCCTGTAAAATGGTACTAGCTGTAAAAATACTTGAGAGTTGGCTTTTTTAAAGAGTCCGCATTAATCCATTTGCAGTTTTCCCATTTTTAAGAAGGAAATATGATTATAATGTAACTGTATTTTATACAAGTGTTAAATGTTGGTGAAGTCTAATGAAGGTAAAGATGTGCAATCCCCATCCAAAGCATTTTGATTGTTACATTTAATGTTTAGCTGTTTATATGCTATTTCATGCAGCGGGGAGGGGAGGGGGAATTTTTGATACTTTTGATATTGTCTGAATGTAGCTTTGATAGAAGGGCCTGATTTTGACTTTACTGCGATTTACAGGTGCTCTGTACTTGTCAGGATCAGACCCTAACTCTGTTTTAGTATGTGACTTTATTGCCTTTGAGCAGAAAAATTTAAATGTATCTACATTCTTTTGAATTTAATTGATGAATATGTTACTATCCACATCTTTGCATAAATCCTCTCTACTCAGTATCCTTTCTAGTGAAAAAAATATTTCACTGGGGAAAATAATGCCTTCCCTCAAATCATGACCTCAAGGACAAAAAAACACTGGATTTGATTTGGGAGCATCTGCTGCTACCCATGTATCTCCTGTGTGCAGTATTGCTCATTTACTGCCTTCAAAATACATATTTGCTGTGAGGTAGGTGGATTGGGGTAATCCTTTGGCTTCAATTTCTCATAAAAGAATTTGAATAATTTTTGCACCTGGCATTACTTGATAGTAGCTGTACTGTAGCAATAATTGTTCATTAGGGCTCTGATCCTGCAAACACTTATGCATGTGTTCATCTTTACACAAGTGAGTAGTCCCATTGTGGGATGACTATCTTACATGCATAAAGGTTTGCAGGATTAAAAAATAAATAGGAGTTACTCTGGATTTAAACAGGTGTAACTGAGAACAGAATATAGTCCTAATGTGTTGTCTTAGTCTAACAAGAATTGTAAAAGTTTTAAATAAAGATATAGTTTTGAAGACCATCATGTATTAAATAGAAGACAGCACAGAATAAGCCTTTATAGTAATAAATTTCAGACAAAAAAAATCTCAGCTTTTAGTGTGTGTCTGCTAGCTCACCCACAGAACTTAAAGTATCAGTCCTGTTCAACTCCATCAGTTTGTAACAACTTATCTTTAAATATTCTTCTGTGCTCTGTGTCCTAATTGTCCCATAATTACCTGGCCTTCATTGTTCTCTGCAGAAGGGAGAGCCAGTGGATTACTCACTGCTGGCTTCCAAGTCCCTCTTAAGGCTTGTCTACACTTGGAAATTTACTGAACTAGCTATTCCAGAATAATTATTTTGGTACTAGCTCCAGTGTGGACACTCTATGTGTGTGTATAAGACACACATACACAACACCAAAGAACATAAGTGTGTGCACATGGGAGTTTATACTGAAATAACTATTTTGGACTAATTACTACAGAATAGCTATTTTGATAAATTTCCAAGTTGTAGACAAGTTCTTAATTGCTATACAATAAAAAGGGAAGCCAGTCTAATTTATTGTTCATAACTGTAATTGATCAGTACTTCCCTGCTTTGTCTTGACAAAATCTAAACTGCACTATAATAAGGCTGTGAAGTCAAAGGAGCTAGTCTGGTTTCACACTGGTGTAAGTGAGCAGAATTTAGATCTGATTCTACCCATTTCTTTCCTAAAAGGAAAGTATTCTAGAAACCAAAGCTTCCAGGCTGCTTTAAAATGGTATTGATTCCCCACCCCCCCATTCTTATTTTGTATTTTTTGTTTGTTGTTTCTTTTTTCTCTCTTAAACCTCTTTTGCTACTGTATCACAGGTATCCTCATGCCTGCTTGCTAAATGTCTGACATTAATATCCTTTCCTTATTTTTTTTTGAAGGCAGAGAGAGTTTGTTCACTCTGTACGATACGTAGGATATCACAAATAAGCAAACAGTGTTCAGGTAGGAGACATTTTATTTGTGCACCCTCCCTTAGAAATGAAGCCAACAAAGAAAAATCAAACAATTTGTACTTCCTGGACATTTCAGGTATGCTTTACTGATGGAAACAAAACATGTACACAGATAGGGAACAGGTTGGTTTTGCTTTAATCTCTATTGTATCTATGTTTTGATTTGGTTCCATGTTCTGCTTTTAATATGTATTTTTATTTATAATGAATAAAAATGCCATTCTTAACTTTCCCAGGTAAAAAAAAAAAAGTTAGTTATCAAAACATTGCTGATCACATTCAATGTCACTGAAGGATTAACCTCATGGTTAAACAAAAGTACCTGTCCCATCAAGCAAAGATTAAATAAACAGATGGGGTTTCGCAATGTGCTCTGAAGGTCAGCAGAAACCGCTCTGTTGGACTAGTGTGGAGGAAGTGAATTCCAGAGTTCAGGCCTCACCCCTGAGAATGTATGCTTTGCTTGTTTTACTCTCTTTTGATATGCTTATGTAAGTGTTTTGACCTGTGTAGCACATTCTGCATAAAGGAAAATCTCAGTTTCAGAATTAGTGTAGACCTCTATTCACAGAACAAGAACGGGATGGGCTGTGGCACTGCAAGCCCAAGTGTTCCTCCAGTTTGACCTAGTGGGGAGAGAATAGTTCAGTTTTCATGTCTTGGCCTTTCTGCTGAAATTGCCAATAGTTTCAAAAGAGAGACAGCTGTTCTGTGTAAGCTCGAAAGTTTCTCTCTCTCACCAATGGAAGTTGGTCCAATGAAAGATACTACCTAGGATGACCAGACGTCCCAATGTTGTTGGGATGGTCCCAATATTAGGGGCTTTGCCTTATGTAGGCAACTATAACCCCCCCATCCCCAAAGTGTCCCGATTTTTCACACTTGCTATAGGCTCACCCTAATATTACGTCACTCACCATGTCTCCTTAATATCTTGGGACCACCACGGCTACAACAACACGGCATACAACAGTTTCAACAGTTTGTTGTGGGAGTCTAAAGTTATGTCAAAGGTGCTTTTTTTAGCTCCTTAGTCTTCATTCGAACACTCACTATTACACTGTTAGGATCAAGCTGTCCATTTGTGGTACTGAAAGGCCAAGATGTATGCGCTTGACTGAGCTGAGTGCTGTGACAGCAGACCAGAGAAGCCTGGGCTAGTTTGATGATGCCTGAAACTATATCCCTTACTCCTGAGGGCATTCTGCACCAAAAAATTAAAAATTCTGTGCCAAAAAAAATTTCTGCAGACAGTATTTTAAAATTCTTCAAATTTTATTTGTCAAATAAATGTGGAGGCTCCAGCATGGCATTGGGGAGCACAGACCACTGGCTGCACAGAGGTGGGAGATCACTGTGTAGCTCCCCTCCCAGGACACAGAGTCATCGGTGAGGCTGCACCCAGCCCTGACACAGCGCAAGGACTGGGCCTGCCCCAGAAACACCCCAGGGACCTGCGCCTCCGTGCCAGGTGCACCAGGTCTGGGCAGGCAGGCTCAGCAAGACAGGATCCAAGTGTGAAGGGGCTTAGTGTCGGGGGGGATCCCATCCACGTGTGGGTTGAGAGGGTTTTGTGTGGGGCAATCTGGGTTCAGGTGGCTCAGTGGGGGATCTGGATGCACAAGGGCTTGTTGGGTGGGGGTTCTTGGTGCAACAGTAATGGGAATCTGCAGGGGGATCCAGGTGAACGTGGTTGGAGCTCAGCCAGGGGGGTCTGGATGTGGGGGGGGAGGGATAGAGCTCGGCAGGGGAGCGTGGGTCTGAGGGGGGCTTAGTGGAGAGTCCAGACACTGGGGGAGTGGGGCTCAGTGGGGTGGGGATCAAGGTACAGGTGGTTGGGGCTCGGTAGGGTGGGGATCTGGGTGCAGGTGGCTCATCAGGGTGTTCCAGGTGCAGGGGGAATGGGGCTTGTTGGGGGGGTCTGGATGCACACGGGTTGGGTGGATGGGGGAGCAGCTTCCTTTACAGTGACCCCTTCTTCTGCAGCTGAGAAGCAATGGATCAGGAAGCATGAGGATGTGTGGAAGAGTTTGCAGAGCTTACTACAGCCAGGGGAGAAATCTTGGGGTGGGTCTGACAGGGCCTTGGATGTTGTGTAGGGGAAGAGGAAGTCCTGTCCTCCCTAGCCCAGCCAGGACTAGCAGCTGAGACCGGCTCTGGGTAGGAGCCACCAGCTGGGTCTTCCCCTGTCCTGTCCTCTGCTCCACGGTGATTTACGTCTGCCAGCTGCCCTGGGCACCTGAAGATACTGCTGAGGAGGGTCGCATGACCGCTCTTGTGGCTTCTCTTTGCTTCCCTGTCAGAAAGAAATTTTTCTGCGGGGAAGCAAATAAATCTGTGGTGGATATCAATTCTGCACATGTGCAGTTGTGCAGAATTCCCTCAGGAGTAATCCCTGTACACATGAGCTACTCCTGTAGTAACTAGTATATTAGAATCTACCATAGGAATAAGGAGGGCTTTCTAGAAACCCACCTGTTGCTTCATCTGCAGCTACAGGAGCATATTTGTAGCATACGCACAGGCAGACTTGGGGTCATGCAGCTTTCCTCACCCATGCTGCCTCCCCACAACAGCCATCCTGCACTTTCATTCAGTGTAGCAAACTGACTTATATGTATTGCAACGCTCTGCTATGTGAAATCAGGCTTATCAGTTTGATTGTTTTGCCCTCTAGTGGTTGGCCTAAAAAAGAATATTGGATCTTTAGACAGATATAAAGTCTATGATGATGGAGATGCTGTTCTTTTAAGGAATAATAATGCATACTGGGATACGGCCAAGTGTCACTGTTGTATCCATTTTTAGCAAGGTAAGATTCAATCCTGAGTACCATGTGAGATCTCATACTTGGTAAGTACTTTGGCTATAAAATACAGAATACATTATTCTATTGTGCTTGAGTATATAAGTTGCTATATAACACCACTGACAACAAATAAAACTTGAGTTAAAACTGACTTAGAGAATAGAACTCAATCGTCTATTCTAAATCTTGCCTACATGTATATTATGCATGACTAGTGTTTTATTTACATCTGTGATGCACTGACCTAAAGGTGAGACTCTTTATTCAATCCCACATATTCACACAAAATATTGTATATCAGAATAGTGATAGCACATTCTTACTGAAAGCAGAAGTCAAATCATTCCTTTATCTGTCCCTCAGTTGCCTGAGAGAAGGAATGTTTGTAAAATAGAATCCACTTTCTGGAGATGTGTTAGTGTTTATGGTTAATATAAAATGCCATTCTTATAGTAATGGTGTTATCCAGGTAGTTGCAGTGATCCATATGATAGCACCTTCTCCAACCTCCATGGTTGCAACGGTGAAGGGACTGAGAAGGAAAAGCTCCAAGATGCCCCTATGTTTACTTGATATGGAAGGAACAAACTAGTAGTCAGGAATCATTAATGGTGAACCACTTGATATACTTGCTGAATGTATCACAACTAGAGCTGAGGAGAAATGGAGGAAAAAATGTACAAGTTGGAAGGAAAAATTAGGCATGGAGGGGCCTCATATCAAGAGAGGGAAAGATGGCTAAGATGGTGGGACTTTGGAGATTTGGCTTCAATTTCTGACTCTGCCAAAGATCTTTTTTTGGACCTTGGGCAAGTCACTTAATCTCCCCTGTATCTAAATGTCCCTTCTATAAAATAGAGATAATACCCTACTAAGCATCTTGTGAGAACAAAATATATCAGTGATTAAAATGCTCAGATACTACGGCAATAAGTACCAGACAGAGAAATGTAAAGCCAATCTAGGCTATAATAGGTGGAAAGGGAAGTACACCACCACTTCCTATTTGAATTCAAGCACTAGTTATGTGATCACTGACATAGTATCAGATAAGCAGTAGGACTAAATGTTGTCCTTTTCAATTTTGCTTTTGAGCAACCTGTGCATTAAAACCATTTTCCTCTACAGGGTTGTAGCCTCATTTTATCATCAAACATCACTTGGCTCGTTGTGATTGGGAGTTCAACCCCATGCTAGCCTAGGAAGGGTTAATGGAGCTGAGAAGGGGCCAATTAACCAGGGAGGCCACACATTTCCCCTCAGCTGTGGCTTACGTAACCCTGGATGGATGATGGAGCCCAGCTGAAAAGAAACCAGTGAGGCTCATATAAAGCCAGGAAGCTGGCAACAGAAAAAGGCTGCAGTCACTTTCTGGTCATTAGAAAGAGAGGAAACCTAGAGGAGAAGATGTAAGGGAAAAAGCTTGGGGAAAGGGTAGTAAAGTTTAAGATAGTTCAGACCTTGGCTGCTGATTAGAAGGTGCCTGAGATGGAACCTGGAGTAGAGGGTGGGCCTGGGTTCTCCTATGAGCCACTGTGGAAGTGGCACCATCTGGCAGTGAATGAGAAGAGTGGTGAGACAATTTCTATGGAAAGACATTAATGCCCTGGAAGGGGGAAACCAAATAGTGACCTGGGTTGAAGGCCAAGTCATGAAGGGAGAGCACCCAGGGAGGCAGCAGGATGCCCAACAAGTGGCAGAAGGGGGTGTCGGACTTGGAAAAAGCTAATCTCCAGAACAACTAGGAAGAGGTGCCCAAGCAGTTAATGGAACCCCATTACACTTGTGCACATAGGTTCATGTTAATTTTGTCCAATATTTTTTGTCCTCACTTCAGTATCAAGTATCAATGGCATCACTGATGTGGCATTTAGCATGATGGGAATTACTTACATTGCCTCTCATAAATCTTACAGGGAATAAAGACTATCAGTTTATTTTCAATGTATATTGCTTTTGCTCTTCTTTTTTCCTATGATCTGGGGAGGAAATCACTGAATAAAGACAGAACTGAAACAAATCCCTATTATTGTTAAGTTTACTTAAAATTTCTTTGATACATTAAAAATAAAGTGCCCAGAGATATGGTTGGTGCCTCATAAAACAAGTAAAGACATAGTCACCCCACACCTGGGCTGGAGAACTTGCAAACTAAGACCTTGATCCCACAAACAGTTGCACACATGTGTAACTTCATGCCTGTAACTTTCATGTCCCATTGACTTGAATAGGACTTCTTACAAGCATAAAATTGAGTATATGCACAAGTGTTCACCGGATCTGGGCCTATCATTTCAGTCCTGCAATAAACTCCATGTGGACAAACCCCTGCATCCTCTCAGAGCTCCATTGAAGCAAGTGGGGTTCCACAGAAGTGTAATGGTCCATTCATATGGATCTGCTTGTAGAATCAGATTGGGTCTTAAAACCAAGATTCTGTAATCAGAACCTCATGCGTAGGCCTCTGGTAAAGCTGAAATCCTAAACAAAGACAATTTTTTAGGATTTGTTTTTAAAACACTATAGTAGCCTTTTGTATTGGAAGGAGACTTGAATATTTTCCCCAGAATATTTTTCCCATTGGTCTCCTAATAATGTTTATATTTATTTCTGGGTTTGTTTGTTTTAAGTCAGAGTCAAATACATTAAATAGTAAAAATAAACAGTCATATTAGAATGGGTCAGTGGTTCTCACCTGTGGGTCAGGACCCCAAAGTGGCTCACAACCCTGTTTTAAAGGAGTCGCCAGTAGTGGCATTAAGTTGTTGCGGTCCAGGGCTGATGCCTGAGCCCCACTGGATGAGGCCAAAGCTGAAACCCAAGGGCTTCAGCCCTGGATGGTGGGGCTCAGGCTACAGGCCCTGTTCAGTGCTGGTTCCCCTGGGCTTGGGCTTTATACTCTCCCTCCCCCTCCCAAGGAGCAGCAGGGCTTGGGTGGGCTCAAGCTTCAGTCCCCCAACCTGGGGTGGTGTAGTAATTTTTTTTGTCAGAAGGAGATCACGGTGCAATGAAGTTTGAGAAACTCTGGAATTTAATGCCTTCTCCTAGTACCCCCAAATGAATGTCTATTATTAAGCCCCCCTCCCCCCAGGCATGCTAGATCCCTACTTTCACTTTGCATTTTTTGCAAGATTTTTTTTTCCAGCGATGAAACAAAAATGGGACAGCAACATCTGTGCTTACACAGCAGCTCAAATGTGCCTTAAACCACCTTGAGGATGAAATCAGCTCATACAGGTTGTGGGGGGCGGACAACAGCTCTCGCTCTCCCCCTCCCCCACCTTCCGTGGGAGCGGAAGTGGCTGGCGCCTTGGACAAGACCGTGCCCGGCGCGGGGCAGGACGGCAGCAGCGGCACCACAAGCGGCGCCTGAACCAGCTGTTTCGCTGCCGCTCTGGGCGCAGAAGGGGAGCGGGCGTGAAGGCACCAACCAATCAGGAGCCGCTTCCTTGGGGGGCAGCCACTCAGAGCCGCCGTTAGATTAGCCAACCGGCGAACTCCTTTCTCTTTGCCGCGGGTGAGAGGGGGCAGGGCAGCCAATCGGGAACGAGCCAGAGGGGGGCGCCGGCCGGGCCATGCTGATCACGCTGTGCTACCTGTACCTCTGGGCGCGCTGGGGGGCCGGCTGGGCCGCGCTCATCCGACGCACCGTGCGCCGCCTGCACCGCGCGCGCTGCGCCTTCGTTTTCGGGTGTTGCGGCTGCAACGGCGGCGCGGGCTGCCCCCCTCCCCAGCGGCAGCGGCGGCGCAGGCTGGGGTCGCCCGGGCGGGGCGAGGAGCCCGTCTGCCTCCGGCGGGGGGACAAGGTCTTCTTCACTGAGGAGACCCCGCAGGTACCCGCCGCGCCCGGCCTCCTGCCTGGGCGAACGTGGCGGGGTGGCCCGAGGGCAGGCCCGGGGTGGCGGGGTGGGTGTTTGGGGAGAGCGGGGGGGGGTCACCCGTGTAACAGCGGGACGGGCTTGTCCTGGCCGTGCCAGGGAGGTCGGTCCAGTGGATGACGCCGGTTGGGCCAGCACAGCTCGGGGGAGAACAGCCCCGCTGCCCAGGAGCACAGTCACTGGACTAGCAATTGAGAGAGTGTAAATTGAACAGCTACATCCCCGCTGCAGTAGGAGTCCCCCTGCCTCACCCCCTCCCCTGGCTGTCTGAAAGCTTCGCTGGAGCTGGGGATTCTTGTGTGTGGAGGGTCAGGGACAAAGCTGGAGTTAACCTCAAGCCGACAATGGACTGGAGGGAAGCCCCGTGTTAACTTCCCAGTCATCTGACTCCAAAGATAATATCCCTGCCCCAGGGCTTCTCAGAAATAGGACGTAGGGAAATATCCAAGATAGGTCATCAGTCTCATAGCAGCAGCTGCTGTAATTCCAACAGAGACAAGGTGGGTGAGGTAATATGTTATTGCACCAACTTCTGTTGGTTAGACAGAGGAGCTTTCAAGCCACTTGAGCTCTTCCTCAGGTCTCTCTCTCCAGCAGATGTTTGTCCCGTAAACGATATTACATCACACACCTTGTCTTTCTAATATTCTGGGACTGACATGGCTACAACTAAGCTGCATACAACAGTGTAACTCTGTGGGTCATCAATAAGTTTGGTGCTGTAAAAACAAAAGGTTAAAGACTGCCTCCGTTTCAAAGACCTTGCAGTCCCTCATCAAGATGTAAATATTAGAACACATTAGTGACTAGTGTATACTATACACCTGAACATCTATTACTGTAATTGGCTTAAAGCCTAGTGGGGAGCCTGGGTTTTAACCAGACCAGTTTAGCCCATGTTAGGCCATATCTATGCTAGGGGAAAAGATGTGTTTTTAATCTGTGTGTATTTAATGTGTTAACATTTTAGTTTAGATAAGGAAAACTGTTAACTGGTTAAGGTAAACCACAGACACAAGATTAAGGGTTACTTCAACCAATTAACATATGTTAAAACATAACTTTTCTTGTGTGCTAGTCTGTTAAAATCCTTGTGTAGATGTGCTTTCAATAAAGTCCAGATAACATTCTCATAAGCACATTAGGGAAATGTGACCTAAATGAAATTACCACAAAGTAGGTGGACAGCTGGTTGAAAAACTGTACTCAGAGTAGTTATCAATAGTTTGCTGTCACACTGGGAGGATATATCTAGTGCAGGGGCAGGCAAACTTTTTGGCCTGAGGGCCGCATCCGGTTTCGTAAATTGTATGGAGGGCTGGTTAGGGGAGGGGGTTGTGGCCTCGCCCCCCGGGGACTCCTGCCCTATTCAACCCCCCCTGTTCCCTGACGGCCCCCCTGGTACCCCTGCCCCATCCAACCACCCCTTCTCCCTGTCCCCTGACTGCCCCTGCTGCCCCATCTAACCCCCCTCTCCTTCCTGACTGCCTCCGGGGACCCCTGCCCCCATTCAACCTCCTGTTCCCCCGCCCTGACCACATCTGCATCCTCGCCCCCTGACCACCACCCCGAACTCCCCTGCCCTCTATCCAACCTCCACACTCCCTGCCCCCTTACCGCGCTGCCTGAAGCACCGGTGGCTGGCGGCGCTGGAGCCGAGCCATGCTGCTTCTGCCACCGCCCCCATACAGCACAGAGACCAGGTCAGGCCGGGCTCTGCAGCTGCGCTGCCCCAAGAGTTCACAGCCCCACTGTCCAGAGCATTGTAGCGGCGGAGCGAGCGAGCTAAGGCTGTGGGGGGAGGAAGGACAGCAGGGGAGGGACCAGGAGTTCTGGGGGCTGGGCAGGACGGTCCCGCGGGCCGTAGTTTGCCCACCCCTGATCTAGTGGGTTAGTGCAGGGATTTATCCTGGGTCTGGTATTAGTCAATATTTTCATTAAAGTTCTACTGTAATGGAGAATATGAGTACAAAACTGCAGATGATACCAATCTTGCGGGAAGGGGATGTTGCAAGCACTTTAGAGCACAGGGTTAAGATTCTAATACAGTAGAACCACATTTATCCAACCATCCATTATCTGCCTCTCTGTATTAACCGAACAACCTGCATGCACACGTCCAGAAGCAGATGATCTCTCCTGTGGCTGCTAGATGGTGCTGCAGCCTCGCACTTTCCCATTCTCTGGATTACCTCAGTTTTTGATAATTCGATCTGGCCTCGGTCCCAGTTAGATCAGCTAAAGGAGGTTCTGCTGTAATCTTGAAAAATTGGGGTATTGGTTTGAATCAATAAGCTGAAATTCAGTAAAGACAAGTGCAAAGTTTGATGCTTCTCGGGGTTGTGAGGCACCTTGCTACCGCTTTACCTTTAGTGTGAGGAAGCTTTCTCTGAACTGTGGTTCAGCTTCCCAACGCCACTGGCCCTAACCAGCACAAGTGCTCCCCTCAATGCTTCACAGGTCCTGCTGTTGCTCTGCAGGATAGCAGTTGGCACACTTCAACCTTGAAGCCTTCTAAGCGTCTCCCTTCAGTGTCCTGTTGACTGGTCACTTGTAATGTTCAGAGATTTGCTATTTCCAAAAAAATGGTACTCCCCAGCTTATAATTTTCACCTCAGGTCTCTGCTCTGCTTAACACATAGTGTTTAGATATACTTATTTGACTATAAACATAAGTTTATTTAACAAAGCATGGAGTTTCAACTAGTAGCAAGTAGAAGTATTGGAAACAAATGATCACATATCAGATAAAATACCATGCATTCTAGAGCCTAGATTTAATAAGCAAATACTTTTACCTCTTGTAGAATAATGCTCACCCCAAATCCTTGCAGTGCTTTACAGCTGGGCTTTGCTGTGACCCTCCTTGAGAAAGCACACTGTCAGTTTGCCTCCTAGGTGAAGGATCCCTTGCACTCCAAGATAGGCCAGAACAATCCTTTGCCTTTATTCATAAACAGGATCCCCCTCTACTGTTTTGTTTTTCTTCTTGTAGACTTTTGCTTTTGTTGATTTCACAATCTCTTAATTTGCTTCTGGCTTAATCTGCAAATAGGCATACATTATTAAGGATATAATATACAAATAGCTGGACTGGGACATAGGTATTTGCTGCCTGCTGCCTGAAAGGAATATTTCCGAGGAATGTCACCTGGTCACCTGCCTTAACTCCAAGGCTGTAAAAGTATAATTTTTAGTGTAGATACGTAACTCCTTAAATATTATCTATACATATATTTTGCAATGATTATGATGACCAGTGGGCTACTGACTCTTGGTAGACCCTACATGTCATCCTTCAGTGAACTATCATGCATATATCCGATCCAGGGCATCCCTGCAAAATACTATGCACCTTCTGTGCCCTCTCCCAGTTGGCACCAACTGGTTCCTGGGTCACAAAAGTGCTGTGCTTAGGAAGGAAAAATCAAGCATAACTACAGAACGGAATATAACTGGCTAGATGGTAGTACAGCTGAAAAGGAGCTGGGGGTTATAGTATATCACGAAGAGACTTATAATTCAGCAATGTGATGCAGTTGTGAAAAAGACAAATATAATTGTTGGGTGCATTACCAGGAGTGTTGTATGTTAAGACATGGATAGTAATTGTTCCACTCTGCAGCGTTGGTGCGGTCTTAGTGGAGTACCGTGTTTTAGGCCATGTCTACATGAGCACTTTTGTTGGCAAAAATTTTGTCACACAGGGGTGTGAAAAAAACACACCCTGAGCGATGTAAATTTTGCCAGCATAAGCGCTCGTGGGCACAGCACTATGTTGGTAGGAGACTCTTTCCTGTCAGCATAACACGACTACATGGGCGCTCTTAGGCTGTATCTACACTGCACTTTTGTTGGTAAAATTTTTCAGTCAAGGGTGTGAAAAAAGTTTTACTGATGAAAAGCACTGGGGTGGACAGTGCTCTGTTGGCGGGAGACGTCAGGTGCGCAGAGTAGACATAGCTTTATAGCGGCCCACTGTATCGGTACAGTTGTGTCACTGTAAGCTTGTAAATGTAGACATGACCTTAGTTTGCAGATTCAAAACGATGGTAGTTTTGGAGAGTTATCTTTGCAGCATAAGGGTTTGAATATTTTTTGTTTTTAAATGAAAGTTAGATTCTGCAGAATCTGTCACTGCACTATATGTACAAAAATTTATCTAGTAGGCTGGGTTAGGCTGGTGAAATGGTTGTGTAAAATTTTGTTAATTGCATGATTAAATATGTCCTGATGTTACAATTAGATAAAATTACCGTATACAACGTTAGATTAGAAATCACTTTTAAAATTCAGAGAATTTACGCTACAAAAACTAATCCAAAGAAAGATATTGAACGCTCAAAGCAACAAAATAAGGAAAAAGCTTAATTAAGGAGGAAATGTAATATACCAAGAACAATGGGAGATTGCCTATTACCTTATCTCACAGTAGCTAAGGTTTAGGTCTGCCTTTGATATTCTTTGCTTTTATGGGTTTGTCTGAGCCTTAAAGGAACACTATTGGCTTAAATTTGGGCCCATATTTAAATTTCATCGAAACAAGCTTTTATAAATTTAAAAGCTAATAGAAATGTTTTCCATAAGCCTTTTGAATGTCAGTGAAAAGTTATTTTAAAACATATCTATTTCTTTCTAGTTTTTTGTTATTTGTTTTGTCTTAGGGCCTAGGAATCCCGGTGAAGGACCAGACCCCATTTTAGGTTGAGGGAGGGATAGGTCATGAAGGGTGTTGAAAGTGAAGACAAAGATTTTTTATTTGAAATGCAAATAGTGCAGCATGAAGAAACTTGTGTGACACTTATTTATAAATAAAACTGAAAGTAAATTTTTGACATTCACTGTCCAAGCTGAGAATTGCAAACAGAAAATTGATTTAAAAAGTTTTAAAATTGGGTTTCTAAAATTATTTTATTTGTAAACAAATCTATTTCTGTATTGCATATTAAAATGATTTTAAATGTAAACTGTCCCTTTTGCCATCAATGATGGTTGTCTGCTTTAAAATAGTGCTTGTAGTGGTTATATATCCTGTTTATGATACTGAATATTATCTAGTATCAGAGGGGTAGCTGTGTTAATCCGGATCTGTAAAAGCAGCAAAGAGTCCTGTGGCACCTTATAGACTAACAGACGTTTTGGAGCATGAACTTTCGTGGGTGAATACCCACTTCGTCGGATTCATGTATGAAGCATGCTATTGATCAGGTAGAGTAAAAAAATCGTAGAACTGGAAGGGACATTGAGAGGTTCCTGGGTCACAAAAGTGCTGTGCTTAGGAAGGAAAAATCAAGCATAACTACAAAACGGAGTTAAGGGACATTGAGAGGTCATCTAGTCCAGTCCCCTGCACTCAAGGCAGGGCTCAGTATTATCTAGACCATCCCTGACAGGTGTTTGTCCAACCTGCTCTTAAAAATCCCCAATTATGGAGATTCCACAACCTCCCTAGGCAATTTATTCCAGTGCTTAACCGCTCTGACAGTTAGGAAGTTTTTCCTAATGTCCAACCTAAACCTCCCGTGCTGCAATTTAAGCCCATTGCTTCTTGTCCAATCCTCAGAGGTTAAGAAGAACAGTTTTTCTCCCTCCTCCTTGTAACAACCTTTTACGTACTTGAAAACTGTCATCATGTCCCCTCTCAGTCTTCTCTTCTCTAGACTAAACAAGCCCAATTTTTTCAATCTTCCCTAATAGGTAATGTTTTTTAGACCTTTAATCATTTTTGTTGCTCTTATCTGGACTCTCTCCAATTTGTTCACATCTTTCCTGAAATGTGGCCCAGAACTGGACACAATACTCCAGTTGAGGCCTAATCAGTGCGGAGTAGAGTGGAAGAATTACTTCTTGTGACTTTCTTACAACACTCCTGCTAATACGTCCCAGAATATTTGCTTTTTTTTTTTTTTTTGCAACAGCGTTACACTGTTGACTCATATTTAGCTTGTGATCCACTATGACCCCCAGATCCCTTTCCGCAGTACTCTTTCCTAGGCAGTCAGTTCCCATTTTGTATGTGTGCAACTGATTGTTCCTTCCAAAATGGAGTACATTGCATTTGTCCTCATTGAATTTCATCCTGTTTACTTGAGACCATTTTTCCAGTTTGTCCAGATCATTTTGAATATTAATCCTATTTTCCAAAGCACTTGCAACCCCTCCCACCTTGGTATCGTCTGCAAACTTTATAAGTGTACTCTCTATGCCATTATCTAAATGATTGATGAGGATATTGAACAGAATTGGACCCAGGACCAATCCCTGTAGGACTCCACTCATTATGCCCTTCCAGCATGAAGTACTCTTCTCAGGAAGCAGAAAAGCTTTCCTCAAATTACATGGGTAAAGAGGAAATGTTTTCAGTAAGCCACAAAAAGGCTGCCAAATATTGACTGAGTTGGTCCATAGAACAGTCTGTTTCTCTGCTCCCTTGGTTGTGAACAGATGACTTAATGCTTGTTTTTCTCTTTCAAAAACCATGGCAACAGAATCTAAGGAAAGTTATATAGTTGGTTCAGGTTCCAAGAAAGCGTATTCTCCACTTGACTAGAGGTGATGGGAGTTATGCCTGTTGATTCACAAAAGTCCTGTGTGGTTTACTCTGGATTTACTTGCACCATACATTAAGCTTCTCTTAAACAATGTCATTTTTGTCCTCTCTTTGGTTTGGTTTTTGGAAACACAGATGCTCTTCTGTACTTAAATATTAAAGATAGCTTTTGTGTCTGTAGTATTGTTCATGCAGGCTGTGTTATAAGCTTGTCATTTTTGCATTTATAATTTTTTAAGAGGTTCAGAAATTTGGTCTCTCTCAGCCTTCCAGAGAAGTGCTTTTCTTATATAAAATGTTTTGAAAAGTTACTGGCCATTTTTGAGTTTTAAGAGTTCCAAAAGAGTTATGACTTTTAATTAGCTTGTCAATCTTCAGGACACGGGACTGTTTCTACCTGTGTCCGTACAGTGGGGCCCTCAAACCTGATTGAAAATTTGAGGGCTACAACAATACAAATGAATATTTCTAAATGTACTCTTTAGAATGGATTCAAATATTATTTAACACTCTTAAAGAGAGAGCTTTTTGTAATCTAATCACATGATTTTTCAGTGTAGGTGATGTGACGTATTGGTCTCTGTCCTCTCTCCAATAGTTAAACCATCATAGGCAGCAGCAATACAGAGTTCTCCACATAGTCCTGAACCTTATGGTGAGAGTAGTTCAATCCTCCTACCTTTGACTCCTCTGATGCTTTCAGTGATGGGGTTGATTGATCACAGTCCAGAGCCCAGTAGACAGTAGCTTCCTTAATACAAGGTGCCATAAGGTCATAAATAGCAGCTTCTCAAGATTACTTCTGACCTTTATCAGACCAGGTGCTTCAGATAATGAAAAGCTTTATGAGCCAATTCCTGTTGACTTTAAAGAGTAGTTGTATTGACTCTATAACTTGCTTTAGTAAAGCGGGCAGGCTTTGGTGATATAACCCATTACCAGTCCCTTCAGTTAATTCTTCATTAGACAAATAATTAAAAATGTTGACATACTTTCATTTGAATACAGATTGATTGTACACCCTTAAGGCCTGTGTCAGGGAAATGCACACTTACTCTATTGTGTGAAATTAATGAAGATTCACAGCACTTTGTTTGACCTGATTTGCTTCCAGCATGGTTTAGTGCCAAAAAAGGGCTGTGTAGGTTTGAAATATTAATGATAGTTTCTGTAAAATACAACTGAAAAATAAAGTTAATTCAGCCACAAATTTTAAACACGGTTTTTGGTAGAATAATAACAAATATTAGATGGTTTGCTTAAGTGTTCTGATCTTTCAAATAATTTTTCTACATTGCTTGCTACTGGATGTAGTTACAATATTTATAAACATGCTCTCAGTAAGTTGTAGGATTTTTAAATATTGTTGAACCTGAAATCATGTGATGTAGAAAGGAGAGAGGATACAGTATAGTATTGACACATCAGGAAAATCATGTTTGGTTATTTTTAAAGATGTGTTGATATAAAAGAGCCAGTCCGGCTATGCTAGAAGAAGGATGCGGAGACTGGATGTGCTTTTAATTAGGCTGCAACTTTGTTCTTAAAATATCTGGGAGTACCTGGCAGATAAAATTGTACAGTACAGGTAATTTCATGATGATTTCCCTATACTTTAGGGCTACCATCATACCTCTTCCTGTTCCATTCCGGTTCCAGCCATCTTGATGATGGGACCCTACCAACCCTTCATGTAATGGTTAAGAGCACCAAGAGGAGGGGAGGGGTTTGACTCCCCGTTTTAGGAGCCCCGAACTCCCCTTTTCCCTCTCCTTTAAAGTATACCTCCTTTAAATCCTTTACCTATCAATTTTTATCTGATCCATGTCCATTCCCACTGGTGTACCTACACGACATCTGCCACAAGGAAGTGCCAGCAATTAGCTTGGTTGCCTCCATGCCATACCTAGTCAAGTTCCCAGATGTTTACTGGTGTCTTCTTTAATATCAGCCAAAAATATCTCCACCCCTCAGTTGGAAAGAGGGATCTCAATCTTTCTGAATAACTCTGGTGCTCCATAGGCTATGTCTGGATGAGGAACTGCCAACCATTGACTACATATAAACTTGGCCACCTCCCTGTCCTACCCTTGTTGACCTTTGGGGGCTCCTCATCATACTTTGTGTTGCAACATGTCAGACCAAATAATTTGGACTCCTGGAAAAAGTTCTAGCCATCATCCCCAAGTCCCTCTTAGCTTTGAGCATCAAGTCTACCCCTTTGCACATTCCCAAATTGTTGTCCCCAAGATGAACCACAGTCGCATCCAGTGCCTGCTTGTGGGCCACCACAGAGTATAAAATGGGCATCAGCTGGTCCCAAAGCATGCCCATCCTGCCAGCCAGCTCTGGATTGCTTTGTCACTGAGGCTCATCTGTGAACCTCCAGGCAACCTGGAAATCTGCGTATGTGCCCGCAGATCCACACCATCTACTTAGCCTGACTGCATGTGTCTGAAAGGAAACATGAGAAAATTATACCCGATTCCCAATCTGTGGTCTCATGTACAACCTATATGCATTAGAGTGCCGATGCCCAATTGCTTGAATTTCCCCAGACCCAGCTGTGTTGCTGCCCTGATGCACAATGAGTGGGAACCAAAGTCATGGAGGACTGGAAGCCCCAACCTCATCAGCCCCGATCTGAGCATTGTAACTAACTGATAAGTTGTTAGGAGGCTTGTGTCTCCATGAATAAACTGGTCTTATTTCATATATGCCCTCACAGGGCAGATCCTGACATCGCTGCCTTCTTGAAGCATAATGTATTTACCCCAACTTCCCTGATCTGTCTTTGACAGCCTCAAGGCTCAATCCATCAACTCCAAAGCCCTTCCTGAAATATCCCTCTGTAACCCCACCCCTAGTTTGCTGATCCTAAAAGCCCCAAATATGCTATGAGGTATGCAGCCCTGAACAAGGCCGCCTCTTGTCCACAATGACATGTACTTGAGAATTTGCACCAAATCCCTAAGCCTATTAACAGTGATGGAACAATGTGTATCACCTGTAAGGGCCTTGCTTTGTGACTGCCCCATTATAGACCTCCGAACTAAAAACCTGCTGCAAGGGTCAGGGTAACCAATAGGCTTACTGACAACTGTAAGAACCAATAGGCAACTGGGAGATGGTTGATGGCAGTCTCTGTGTTGCCAACGACACTGTATATTGAAACACCTGGTCCTCTGGAATCAGCCACATCATGGACAGGCGCACCCTCTTCTGAAATTGCACCAAATCATTAAAACTTCTCTCATAGTTCTTAAATGTTCATGATGCCGCCAATCTCTGCACTATACTGAATGGCATCAGATATCAGGGTTCCGGAGTGTTAGCAGGATCCGTTTGGGTCTGTTGCATCATTAACTAAGCTGCCCTGTGGGTATGGCAGGGTATCAATCGATACTCATCTGAGGCTTTCTTAGGGACCAAGCTCAGGGGAGACACCCACAAGTTCTTTATAGGTAAATGACTGAATGGCCCGGCTAGTCTACTAGCCTTCAGTTCTTGTGCAATCTTTTTCTGTCCAACATGACCTAACCCAACTAAGGATTTCAAATTTTTGGACATGACATGATTTCTTTCTGCTATATAGGGGATTCTGAACCCTGAATTAAACCTTTCCCCTAAATATGTCCTATCTGTCTTGTTAAGTTAATTCCAAAGGAGAACCCTTAAAACCCCAAGCTTAACCGGAGATGAGGCTTTTGGCCAGCCCCCCCCCCCTTCAGCTTACTCCCCCTTTCTGCACCTTTAACCCCAGACCCAGTTTCTGTACCTAGGGGCCTGTGGGAGGGACCTGATTTACCATCTCCCGCGATCTGTTACCATACTATAGTCTTCCCCAACCACTGACAGCGCACAAATTGCTAATGTGACCTGGAGCATGCATTTGCAAGCATGTCTACGTTTTCAGATACTCCAAAAACACCCACCTTTGTTCAATGCCCAGCAAATGTCGTCATTATTTGCATCTGGCCTCTGCCAGGATTGCTGAGGAATGAACAGACTGCTTTCTGTTTGAACACAGACCCCCCCGATGTTGCCCACTCTAACCACAGCATATGATGCAGTATGTCCCACCTAATCCCACCTTGCATTGCAGCCTTCAACCTAAACAGTTCATTGTAATTAAACCATTATATTATATGCCTACATGATTATATACATATATTTGAATAAAGCTGGGATTCTGCATCTACAACAACACCTGCATAAATTAAAAAGGAAGCATCCCAATTTTCTTAAAGCCAACCTTGATCTCTTGATTTCATTACCTGGCTTGCCTTGTCCTGCTTACTTTTTGTTATTACCTCCCTGTGTAACAGGAAAATAATAGTTTGGCTTTAAAGATGTGTTGATACAAAAAGAGACAGCCATATAAGCAGTTTAAATAGGTAAGTTACTGGAAAATTACTGTAATTGGTGAAATCTTAAAAGCAAAATACTTGCTAATTAAGGAGTATAAAGCTACTTCAAAGCAATTTCCAAAATATATTGATGCTTCTTTGTTTCCTGTTTCTTTTAGTCCCTGGATGACTTAAACAAATGGACTCTACTTCTCATATCTCCTTCTATTTATTCTGATAAAATACTTGATGCAGAACATATAGCATTTGTGACTGAAAGTGTTTCTGCCCAGGCAGATGATTTACAGACTATATCTAGCTCCTCAAAAAAGGTGAGTAGTTCAGTTCATTTTTTAAAACAAAGTAGTTCTGACAAAGTGTGTTTAGTAGTTTAAACTATTTAATACATTTTGAAATTAAAAAAAGTTTTATCACATGATAGGTGGATATAGAAATAGTGTGATAAGGGACAAAATATAACTTCCATCCAGATTATCGTACCTATCCTTATTCATTGGATTCATAGCTCACCACTGCTGTGTCTATGTCTGGAGCAGCACTGTGTTATATTTCAGGATAAAAATCAGAGGCATTTTACTAAGACAGTTAGTTCTCAGCAATGCTCTTAAATAGGCTGGTGGATGGTAATTGTAAAAGCAATAGTTTTAAAATAGGAAGAGAGAGAGTGTAGGTAACAAACAGCTTGATAAAGCTGGCCATCTGGTTATTGTGGTCTGTTAAAGTTGTAAGGGAGCTTGTTCCCCTCCAGGTATGATGAAGCCGTGTAACATGAATGGTAGCGCCCCACTTGCACTTCATTGGTGGTGCCTTTTGGTCTGTGTGCCTGCCGCCAGTTCTATTAGGAAAGAAGGATGGTGTTGTGATTAAAGCACAGGACTAGGAATCAGGAGATTGAGGTTTTATTTCTGGGCTGCCACAGACTTCCAGCCTGATCTTGGGCAAGTCAGTTAGGGCTTGATTTTCAGATGTGCTGAGCAGCTACAATGCTAGTTGTTGTAAATGAACTGTAGTGCTTGGTAACTCTTAAAGACCCCTTTTCATTAAGATACTTAAGCACATGCCAAACTGAGCCTGTGAGAAGTCCCATTGAAGTCATTGCTAAATTTAGGCCAAAACCAGGCTCTTAATCTGTCCCTCAATTTATCTTTCTGTAAAATAGGGGTAATAGTTAGCTCAATCAGTCAATTTTATTAGTTTGCATCTGACATGTCTTTTATGAATACAAACAGAGAAACATACACCATCTAAAACAACAGCAATTCCCATGTAATACATTAAATTGTCAATCAGAACCTAATTAAAACTCTCTCTTCTTTAGCACAATGCTAAAAGGATAAAAATTGCCACCGATTAAATTACTACCAAGGACTGAGAAAATACTAAAAACATTATCTTTTTGAGATGGTGATAAAGATTATTTTTTGTAAAAAATAGGTAAAATCCAGCCTGCTATCAGAAGCTGGAAAATTCTAAAATCCAAAAGATGAGGTAGATTTTCCAGCACTCCAGATTTACATGGCCAAAAACAAAGATGTGAAGGAACTTTACCATATCTACCTTTTATTGAAACAATTTCTAGTGCTGAAATTTGGCCTCTGAACCAAACTTTGGCCCAATAAAACATCTGTGGTATTACTTTAGCATTAAAAATTCTTAGCACTGGGACTGTTCTGTTCCCACCATATGAGTGTGTAAAACAGAGCACACCTTGAGCAGAGCTAAGGATCTTTTGTTTAAGCCTTTATGATAAGGGGACCAACAGCCCGAATGATGAAACTTTATTCCTAAATAAGTAAGAGCAAAGACTTTTTCTGCAAGGTGGTTTTCTATCTTCAACCCAATACGTGGAGGGGTCATCCCAAAATCATGACTTTGGCCTTCTTATAATTGAGAACCATATCTTGAGAATTACAATAAGAAGAAAAACGAGATAACAGGTAGAGGCTTCTTAGAGTTCGCAATAAAACAGCCTTGCCATTGGTATATAATAATGCTGGGATAGATCTACCCTTTATTTGTGATGGAGAGAAATTCTCTTCCTTTAAAACATACATCATCGTTAATATATACATTTGAAGAGAAGAGGTGCCAGAAGGCATCCTTGACATACTCCCTGAGAAGCAGAGAAAATATTAATATGTTCAATTTTGACTTTAGTTCTTACCCTAGCCATATTGCCTTCATGTAGATTCTCCAAAATATACTGAAATTTTAGATTGATACCCATCTATCACAGGTATCCGGTCTCTGTGAATAGACTGAACCCCTGGACTGGATCTGGTGAGTCCAATCTAGCTAATTAAAGAGAGCTAGAGTACACCTGGGTCTATAAAGGACTACTAATAGGCAGCTGGAAGGAGAAAGGCCTGAGACAGGCTGAGCCCTGTGAGGGAAAGCCACAGTGGAGTGGAGCTAGCTCCTGTGATGGGTCCTTGGAACAATGGGCCAGGAGCTCAGGGAGTCAGTTCTCTGGCTTCTGTTCCAGGAAGGGAGCAGAGCCATCTGGGACTGGGAGGCTGCCAGGAGCTGGCGTGCCAGAGATCCCTGGCAGGGTATCCCTGAAGCCTGGGGCCAAGAACTGAGTTAAGACTATTTTCTGTTTGTCTGATAACCTGTATTTAAGAAATAAACCTCCTTGAAAAGACTGGGCGTAGCAATGCATGCTTTGGAGCCTGGGAGAAGTGAACAGCCAAGTGACACCATCATTCTTCATTTCACCCAAAGATTGTCTTGGTTAATAGAATCAAATGCCATCTTTAGATCTATGAAAGTGGCAAGTTAGTGACCTCAAACACAGTATAGTAATAAATAATATAGGCTAGAGTAAAACAATTATCAATTCTGACTCTACCAGCCCTGAAGCTGGACTTTTCTTCATGTAGTAAACAATAAGCCTCCAAAACCCATATTTTCGTGTTTTGGATAGTAAATATCTAGAATAAATTTTCCCTGCCACATTTAACAGATCAATAGGTCTATATGAAGCAGGATTCTTTCTGTTCTCTTTTTTTAAAAATAGGAGCTATTATACTAAACTGCCAGCCTGCCAGAATCTTTCCAGTGTCATTAATGACAGTCAATAATTTAGCTGAGACTGAAGATCGCCAATCAGGAGTCTGCTGAAGGACTTCAGTGGCGAGAAGATCTTCCTCTGGAGCTGTTTTCTGTCATTGGGCTAAAATAAAAGATTGGATTTCACTATCTGCTGCTGAAGGCCCGAATAGTAAATCAGAGAGAGGATTCCTCATTTCATCTACTATAGTAGAATTAGATTAAAAAAAAAAAAAGCTGGTTGAGGGGAGTCATTAAAGACCTGGCCAAAATGTGCTGACCGGGCTTTATTGTTAATATGGGGTTCCTCAAACAATCTCCAAGGCAAATGCCTACATGCTGCAGGACCACACATAACTGAGGGAAGGGTGGAGTAGAGCTCTGTCTTCAAATTGGGGCCATCCTGCTATTTTCAAAAAAGAGGGAGAGAGGACTCCTTCCCAGCTCACTCCATCTCATTTGCCGCTAAGCAATCACTGCTGTGATACTGCAGCTGTCTACAAAGTGGAGAGGGTGAGCTCCTCTCCAAATCCATCAATGCCAACCAACTCTCAACTTCAAAGTTCTGTTTAAACTTTAGGAACTCCCACTAGGAAAGAGAGACTCCATACCAATCACACCTCAGTCCAACATAGATGATATTACTATCTGCAGAGCTCCCAGGGAAGGAGATTCCTCACTGAAACTCTTGTCTCCACAGTCTTCACCTCATCCAATAGATTCAAACTCCAAGGTTCACTACTTTTGCCATTCCAAATCTCCAGACTCCCCAAGGTTACAGAGCATTATTACTGCATTGAGGAAGCTTCTGCTTATTCACTCAGAGCAGCACAGATTCCCAGAAGCTTGTTCACTACTTCCTGCCTGTGTGTCTGGGCCCCTCAGATGCTGCTCTCCCTTTACCCCTATGGGCAGCTCCTCCTTCCTGACGGTGAGCTCATCGGTAATGGGTGGGTTCGCTTTACTTCCCATCCTCCTAACTAGTGGCTTCTGGGCCTCAATCAATACCAGGATCTGGCACATGCCTTCTCTTACTCAGTGGTTTAAGGCAGGCTACCACACACCAGGGCTCCTGTCTCCAGTCAGGCTTCCACCTTAATGCCCTTTGTGAGATAGATGAGTAAAGTATTGAAGCTAATTTTATAATGTTTATAACATTATTTGAGGTCCTCCAGGGATAGAAGACACTAAAATATAAAGTAGTAGTATTAGACGTGTGACAGAGACAATATCCTGTGATATAGACAAACTTTATGGAATTAAGATAAACTTTATTGAATTAGGTTAAATATCTTTGGAGTCCATTGTGTTAAAAATGCAGTTGCGTATGTGTTATTTTAGAGTTTTATGTAACTCTTTTAAGGGGAGGGGAATGCTAATATAATTCTGCTGGTAATCAGCCCTTTGAAGCGAAACCCTGGGGAGATTTGCCTATACTAGTTCAAACTGGATTCTACAGGGACCAACAGACAAAAAATGTTTTTTTTGGCTAAATCGCCTAGTTTTAGTTTTAAACAGGTTCAGGACCTTCTTCCTGATCCAGCAAACAGGACCCCTGGTCAATGGAGGGCCTCACTCTTTAGGGAAGGGTTTGGAAAGAATGGGCCTACTGAGGTCCCCTAAAACTCTATGCTAGTGCTGAGCTTAAGCAGTGATGAACTTGAAAACACAAGGAAACCCGTTGGGTAGGGGTTTGAAGGACTGCTCCTGCCAGAGCCCATGTTAGGGTTGGAGTGAACTCTGGTAAACTTATTAGCATATATGTAGGGTCTCTTACTGGCTTTAATATGTTTTCTCTGTAGTGCTTTTATCTTAAGAATAAAATAGGCTTGAAACTGATGTAGATCTTGGGTCTTGTGTGTTAGAATTTTTCTGCTTTTGATAGGGAGACTTTTCAAAAGTTTATAAAATGACTTGCTGACTAATTTAATCCAAGTGGCTTACTTTTTGCTTCTTAGAATCCTGTGGCACCTTATAGACTAACAGAAGTTTTGCAGCATGAGCTTTCGTGGGTGAATACCCACTTCTTCGGATGCAAGCAGTGGAAATTTCCAGGGACAGGTGTGTATATATAAGCAAGCAAGAAGCAAGCTAGAGATAACGAGGTTAGATCAATCAGGGAGGATGGGGCCCTGTTCCAGGAGCTGAGGTGTGAAAACCAAGGGAGGAGAAACTGGTTCTGTAATTGGCAAGCCATTCACAGTCTTTGTTTAGTCCTAAGCTGATGGTGTTAAATTTGCAGATGAACTGGAGCTCAGCAGTTTCTCTTTGGAGCCTGGTCCTAAAGTTTTTTTGCTGTAGGATGGCCACCTTAAAATCTGCTATTGTGTGGCCAGGGAGGTTGAAGTGTTCTCCTACAGGTTTTTGTATATTGCCATTCCTAATGTCTGATTTGTGTCCATTTATCCTTTTCCTTCTCTAAGGAAAAGGATAAATGGACACAAATCAGACATTAGGAATGGCAATATACATTTATCCTTTTCCTTCTCTAAGGAAAAGGATAAATGGACACAAATCAGACATTAGGAATGGCAATATACAAAAACCTGTAGGAGAACACTTCAACCTCCTGGCCACACAATAGCAGATTTTAAGGGGGCAATCCTACAGCAAAAAACTTTAGGACCAGACTTCAAAGAGAAACTGCTGAGCTCCAGTTCATCTGCAAATTTAACACCATCAGCTTAGGACTAAACAAAGACTGTGAATGGCTTGCCAATTACAGAACCAGTTTCTCCTCCCTTGGTTTTCACACCTCAGCTGCTGGAACAGGGCCCCATCCTCCCTGATTGATCTAACCTCGTTATCTCTAGCTTGCTTCTTGCTTGCTTATATATACACACCTGTCCCTGGAAATTTCCACTGCTTGCATCCGAAGAAGTGGGTATTCACCCACGAAAGCTCATGCTGCAAAACTTCTGTTAGTCTATAAGGTGCCACAGGATTCTTTGCTGCTTCTACAGAACCAGACTAACACGGTTACCCCTCTGATACTTTTTGCTTCTTGCCCCTGAATCCTTTATGTAATTTTTGTATTTGAAAGGCATGTCAGTGGTGTATTTAAGTGTTAGAGCAAGTGAAGAACTTCATCTGTAGAATACAATGCTTTCCATGCTGCTTACTATAGGAAATCCTTCAGTGTGTGCTACCCAGAATTTCCAAAGCTCTGATCTCTGGGAAAGAAGTATTCTACTTTTCTTCCTTCTCAAAACTATTTAGAAGTGCTCTTGTTTACCTTTGTCAAGACTGAATGGAAGTTATGTAGCACCTGATACTTTGTACAAGACATGACCCTTCTTTGATAAGGTTGTTTTGGGTGTACTTGAGTTTATGTACTGACATTCTTAGCCACAGAGGATGCACTGTGTGCAGAAATGTCAGTTGGAATTGGGAACTCTATCTGGGATGTATTATTCCAGGGTAAAATTAATTGCAGTGGTTACTTTTGTTTTTTGTGTTTTTTAAAGACAACATGATTTTAAGGAAACAGGTTTTGAAAATGATATATTCAGTGATCTCCCTTGGGATACAGATTTTTTTTTTTTTTAAAGATCAGTCCTTTTTGAACTGATGTTTGTCACCCAGTGTTTGAATTGCGCTAACTTTATTATTTATGTTTAAGTTAATATTCTCTGTGTTGGTTCTGCCTGTTTCTCTTTTTAGACTGTAAACTCTTCAGGGTAGAAATATCACCTTTGTTTAGTAACGCATGTTCATGGAATTGGATTTTTTTAATTGATCTCTCTTTAGAACGGGAAAATATGTTCTTGTTTATCTTCTTAGGTTGTAAAGTGGTCAGACTATTGTTCACCGTTGGCCTATAAACCTGGAGACCCTTATAAACTAATTGCTGAAGCAAGTGTGGATAACTTCAGTAACCTTGGAATAGCATTCATGGAAGACAGACTGCAGATGGATAATGGAATGGTGCCACTGAAGATTGTTTGTAAGTATCTTCACAGAACACTTCAGTTTTAATGAAGTATCTTAGTGTTTCACTTATTCTAAGTCTCCTAATGAGTTCAGTGTATCTATACACAAAAATATATGCTTTTACTTTGGCATAGGAATAATCGTTTCACTGGCATCAGAGGCAGTCTCATTTTAAAGGGCAGCTGTATTTTAAATTTAATGCCAAATATACAAATCTTTAAAAATGTATTTAGACTGCCGTTTCTGAGGTTTTTTATTTTGCATTTGTAATGTGGTGTTAGAATGACAGCTGAAAAAAGTAGTTGAATGTCTTTAATTGAAACTGTATGTAAATTTTTTTTCTTATTCCAGTTATTACTGCTTCATAAACAAACAGATTGGTATATCTCCTATTATTATTATTAACTATCTCCTAGAACTGGAAGGGACCTTGAAAGGTCATTGAGTCCATCCCCCTGCCTTCACTAGGAGGACCAATTCTTGCCCCAGATCCCTAAGTTAATGCCACCATTACCATAAAAAGCTTAAATTTTTGCAAAGTCCCAGAGTATCCCAGGTGCTACTATATAAGTCTCTAGAAAGGTGGCAGGGGATTGGGGTGCAGGAGGGGTGCGGGGTGTACGAGTTGCCCTTCTCTGCATTTTTTCCAATTTTAATATATCTATCTTTTTGAGATGGTGTGACCAGAACTGCATACAGTAATCAAGGTGTGGGCATATCAAGGACTTTTATAGAGACATTATGATATTTTCTGTCTGATTATATATCCCTTTCCTAATGGTTCCTAACCATTAGTTTTTTTTGGCTGCCACCTGCACATTGAGCAGATGTAGATAGTTCTATGAAAACTATAATTCCAAGACCTTTCTTGAGTGGTAACCACTAATATAGACCCCATCATTTTGTATGTATCATTGGCATTGTGTTTTCCAGCATGCATTACTTTGCATTTATCAACACTGAATTTCATCTGTCATTTTTTTGCACAGTCATTCAGTTTTGTGAGATCCTGTGACAAAATACACTCCTGTATTCACACCCTACACTCTGCTGTAATTATCTTTGTACAAAGTATGCCTTGTTAAGGTATCATTTGAGAACTCATTATTTTCTGGTCATTATTGTCCTGGTAAAATATGTGTGGCAGTATGGTATGGGAAGTTATAAGATTTCCCTACATGGTGGTGGTAACACATGTTCCAAATCCCACTGCTCTGCCCAAACAGAATTTAGAAAACATGTCTTTCCTAAACATAGGAATGTGTGCTCTTCTTAATTTGCATTTAGCAGTAAACCGCGTTATCAGGCAGGAAAGGAAGACAAAGGAAGTTCAAACAGGTGAAAAAGCCAGCAGGAAATATCCTTCCACATAGACTCTTTGGCTCCGGGTACTTAGCTAGAAATGTTTTTCAAGAGGGGGACTGAAACTATAAAAAGAAGGGACAAACACCCCAAGGTACTCCCCTCTCTCCCTGTTCATTGCATTTGCTACACCTGAAGAGACAAACAGTGGTTGGACTCTGAGGAAGAGGTCCTTTCCTGTGAGTTTGGTCAGTAATCTGCTGGAGCATGTGGTGAAAAAGTTTGCTTTGGAAGTAAGAGAGTTTCTTAAGTAGATACCAGTAAGCATTTTATCTTTATTTTTCTTGTAATCATTTCTGACTTTTATGCATTATTATTTGTAGTTAATAAACTGGTTTTATTGCTTTATCTAATCCAGTTTGTTCAAATTAAAATAGCTGGGTAACTCCATGTGAGGTGGTAAGTTGTGTGTGCATGTTATTCCCTTAAAGGAATAATGGACTCAGTATATTTGCCCTGTCCAGGAGAGGTCTGGGCAGCACAGGACATACATTTCTGGGGGAAAATCTGAGACTGGGAGTGTGTGTGGTGGTCACCTGGTGGTAAACTTTAAGGCTGGTAAGCGCCAAGATGTGGCTGGCTGGCCGCAGCACCCGCGGACATAGCTGGGAGTGCCTACATGCTGGAGGCTGTTTGTGAGCAGCAAGGCATAGTAAAGGATATCACAGGTTACAGGGCAGGGGTGACACAGCTACTCATTAGTCTGGATTGTATCCTGGTATGTCACAGATCCCTTTGTATCTCTTTGGTGTCATCTTTGGATTTAACTATTTTGAGTAATTTTGTATTATCTGAAAACTTTGTCACCTCATTTTTTTTACCCCTTTTTCAGATCATTTATGAATATGTTGAACAGTACAGTTCCCAGTACAGATCCTTGGGCACCCTGCTGTTTACTTCCCTCTACTGTGAAAACTGACTATTTATTCCTACCTTTTGTTTCCTATCCTTTAACCAGTTAGGGGTCAATGAGAGGACCTTTCCTCTCATCCCATGACTGCCTACTTTGCTTAAGAGCCTTAAGTGCTCTCTAACTGCTAGATACACTCTCCTAGGGATTTACAAAATAAACTTACTCTTTGTTTCAGGAGAAGTAGGTCTTAGTGTCTAAGAAGAGGAAATTTTTTAGTAATGTAAGTCAGTGGCTCTCAACCTTTCCAGACTTCTGTACCTCTTTCAGGAGTCTGATTTGTCTTTTGTACCCCCAAGTTTCACCTCACTTAAAAACTATTTGCTTACAAAGTCAGATATCAAAATACAAGTGTCACAGCACTCTATTACTGAAAAATTGCTTACTTTCTCATTTTTACCAATAGTTATAAACTACATCAACTGGAATATAAATATTATACTTACATTTCCGTGTGTAGTATATAGAGCAGTATAAACACATCGTCTGTATGAAATTTTAGTTTGTACTGAGTTTTAGTGCTTTTCATGTAGACTGTTCTAAAACTAGTCAAAGATCTAGATGAGTTGATGTACTCCCTAAAAGACCTCCGTTTACCCTCAGGGGTATGCGTACCTCTGGTTGAGAACAACTGGTGTAAGTGATTTATCAGGAAACTAAATCTAATGCCAAACTGCATACTAGGGGTAGTGACATTCAACATTGCTATTTTTATACAGCTTTTAACTTTGCCTTTGAAATCTCTCAGCTGTCCATTTACAGGAGTCTGCTCTAAAGGAGCTAGAGCGGATGGCTGCACCTACTGAAGAGAAGAATAGCACTAATAGTGCGCACATGGATGAATTGACCCCTGCTCCTCCATTTGAAGCTGCAACTAAACAAGTATCAGTGTCAGCTGATTCTACAGGAGGAGGTGACCAGGAGGTGAGAGAAGAGAAATCCAGGCTGGAGAAAAGAAGTGAGCCTCATGATGACCCTAACAGCCTATCTGAAAGGGAGACAAGTGCTGGTAAACATCACCACCTGCACCTTTCCAGCTGCCACGAATGCTTTGAACTTGAAAACAGCACCATTGAGTCAGTCAGATATGCTTCATCAGAAAACATTCCAGAGCTTCCTGATGATTGCAGTGCTAGCATGGAAGAAGTTACTGATGGCTGTCTGGCAAGAGAACTAAGAAGGATAAACCTCATTGGGAAGCCTCCCAATGTCTTAATTTATGTGGGCTCTGACCCTATGAAAATCAAATTTGAGAAGATAAAATCAGTGCTCAAGGAGTGCATTGATACAGACAGCTACACCATCTACCAGCTGGTTGAGGAACAAGTTCTGAAAGCTCCCTGGCTTGATAACTCGTTGTTGTTGGTTATCGCCACAGAGGAACCCATTTCGAAGGACAATCACAAACAGTTCCTGACCTACTTGTCAAAAGGTGGGAAGATTTTAGGGCTTTCTGCCTCTTTTACATTTGGCAGTATACAGATAAGGAGCAAAAGTGAACTGAAGAAGACCATCCAAGAATTAGTGTTCTATAAAGCAGATAACAGTGAAGTTAAATTAAACCTTCTGACCAGTGGCAGTGTTTTTGCGCAAGAGGTTAAAGAAAATCTCAGCCCAGTGAAGTCGTTGAGTCACTTAAATAATACAGATAAAGATATGATTATTGTTCACCTGCCATATGGAGATCATGGAGAAGCCATTCTGTGTCAGGTACTGTGTGTAAGAAGACTTAAGTTGTTTATTGCATAGTATAATATGCTTATTATGGTGTGCTCCTAGATTTCAACTGATTTAAATTATAAGTTCATTTTTGATGCCTCTCTAAAGTCCACAAACAGGAATACCTGCCTCAAATTTGATAGTCTAGGCAAAGGACTGAGGCAGAGTTTTTCTTAGTTTGAAGTTATTTGTACAGAGGATTCCTGAATTATGGAACTCAAGTCATTAGAGTAGGAAAATAACATTTTGTCCATTTGTAGCAAAATAAAAGCAGGAGGGAGGGGAGGAAATGATGTGGTTTACTGGGCTCATCTTGTTGAGTTCTGATGCAGAGAACCAAATGGAACAGAAATACAAGAATATAAACCTTAGAAATGGGCAACCTTTACCCTTATTTTAATTATAGGACAGACTTCTTTTCAGGACTCAAGACTTATGTATAGATGTTTATTCTTCTGGTAATATAAGTCATCTTGCAATTACTCACTTCAGAAAACTTCATCAGGGCTTCTCCAAGGTGCTTTCCCCTCACCAGGGCTCCACAGGATGTACAGATGACACATTCCTTTTGAACTTACTTTGCCAAAGGCAAATCCCAACATTTCTTGTTTACGGTAGCTGTCAGATTCGCCTTTAGCAGTTATTAATCTGTCACCTTCCCATATGTCGTTTTTTGTAACTTTCCCACCTCAATGTATGGAAAAGGGCATTTTGGGGCATTTCTAGTGTCTTAGGTATCCAATGATCAGCTTTACTGCATATCTCCCAGTATTAAAATATTCCTTTTTAAAGCTGTACACATTTGCCAGTATTACTCTTGAGTGTCACTGCCAAAAGACTATAGCATCTTGAGAAAACCAAGTTATGTAGATCAAATGTTATAGTTTTGTATAACAATTTCTGCCACCCATGTGTTGGGTACTTGAAGTAGAAAATTGATTAGGCACTGTTGCTATCCATTTCTTTAAGTTGCATGGTAAAACCTGTTTTGCTGTAGCATTTAAATTGACCCTTCTCCTCTAATAAAATTTAATACGGCAGTGAGTTTTCTGAGAAAAACGGCAATGTGGGGTAGCTTCAGAAATCAGATTAAAAGGATTAGAATGTCATTTATGATTTTTACATGAGTTCTAGTCTGCATCTGGAAAGGCGTATTGTTGTTCTCTTCATGGCTATATTGATAAGAGTATTGACAGTGACATCAGCCAGTAAATATTCAAAGTCACAGGGTAGTTATTTCCCTCTTCTGCACTGGTCTAGTTTCATAACATTCCCTCTTTAATTCAATAAATTTGTGTGGCTGAATTATAGAAGAGTGGATAATGCATACTATAGATAGAGAAAATAAAATGTGCAGAAATGTATGAAAGCACAGTACAAGTAATTTTTATGCCACTTTCATTTAAGTGTATTTGCATATAGTAGAATAAAACAGTTGTACATTTTGTATTCTACTAAATGTATTAAACATCTTGGAACTTCTGTGAGATACAATATATAATTTTAGGATGGCTAGGTTGGACTCTGCATTTCAGCTTCTTAGGGCTTGTACACATGGAGAGTAAGTGCTCAGGAAGGCAGGATGTGAATATACAACACTCTAGTTTGCCACATACTAAATCTCTGTGGATCCTGCTACCGTGCACTAAAAGTTTTGTGATCAGCTTTCATTTATTGCTCTTTGAAGTACAGTAACTCCTCACTTAACGTTGTAGTTATGTTCCTGAAAAATGCGATTTTAAGCAAAACGATGTTAAGCGAATCCAATTTCCCCATAAGAATTAATGTAAATAAGGGAGGGGTTAGGTTCCAGGGAAATTTTTTTTGCCAGACAAAAGGCATTATATAAACTTTAAACAATTTTTTAAACAAGCAATTTAATACAGGTATTAAACAGGCTGGCAGCCCCCTATAAGCTCTCCTATATCCCCCCCAGTGCCTCCCACTCACCGGCGGACCCTGCAGATCAGCGCCTTTCCCCTGTTCCCCCCCCGTCTCCTACCCATGGCAAACAGCTGGGAGGAGGAACGAGGACGTGGTCCACGGGGTCTGCGGGCGGGAGGCCCTGGGGGAGAGTGCGTAGGAGAGCTGATGGGGGGCTGCCAGCCATGGATAATGCAGGTGGCCAAACAACGTTATAGGGGAGCATTGCACAATTTTAAATGAGCATATTCTGTAATGGAGCAGGGACGTAACATCGAAACAACGTTAAGCGAGAGGATGGTAAGTGGAGAGTTACTGTACTGCTAAATAGTATTTTCAAAGTGCACTACAGAACTTTTAGCGTGTGGTAGCAGGGTCCACATGGCCAATTAGTGAGCAGCACGCTGGAATGCTGTATATTTGCAGCTTGTCTTGCTGATTGTGTAGACCAGGGGTTCTCAAACTGGGGGTCGGGACCCCTCAGGGGGTCATAAGGTTATTATGTGCAAGGTCGCGAGCTGTCAGCCTCCACCCCAAATCCCGCTTTGCCTCCAGCATTTATATATTTAACACCATTATAAAAAAGTGTTTTTAATTTTTAAGGGGGATCACACTCAGAAGCTTGCTGTGTGAAAGGGGTCACCAGTACAAAAATTTGAGAATCACTGGTGTAGACAAGCCCCCAAGGTTCACCTCTGCTTTGAAAAGTGATTCTGTATAAAATGGCATTGTTTTCTGTGTTAGTGTTCCAAATATAATCAGTGCAATTCAAAAATAAAAAGATGTTTTTCTAATTTCAATCCTGTGCTTCAACTTGGAATTAGTCAGGCTGGGTTCTTTCTACTTTGTGCATCACTGCCAACAAAAATTCTGCAATCAGAACTGAATTCCACTGGTTCACAAGCCAGAATGGAATCCAGAGCAGCCTCGTCTATATAGTGGTAACAGAAGAAAAAGTAGCAAAAACTTTTTAGTCAGTAAGTAGATATGGACTCCAACTACATGCGGGAGACAAAGCAACTGATTAAGAAAGGGGCATTTTTACACACTTTTAAGAGAAGAACTGTAGTTTACCAATAGCTTTAGTCTCCTCCTTGGAAGTTAAGGATTCATTGGTCTGTACTAATATTTGCTACACCTTGGATTTGTATCTGTTTGACAGGCTTTTAAGATGTCAAAGCCCTATTCATTAATATGTCTTGTTTCTTCATCATATAAAATATAACCTTACTTCTAATGCACAAGTCACACTGAATTTTACACAGCTCTTGTACTAAATTCGGCTACTAGTAAGTGAATAGATACCAAACCATTTTTAGGTCTGCTTTGCTTTTATCTACCTCAGCTGCTGTCTTTCGTATTAGTGACGCCTTTCTTTTTTCTTTTCCCATCTCCCCAGGTATACTTGGAGATGGATATCGCCTCTCTGACTACACAAACCCAAGAAGAGTTTAATTTACTCAAAATGAGCAATGCCAAGAGATATGAAGTTCTTAAGGAGATCCTGACATTACTTGGACTGAGTTGTGAATTAAGTGAAGTTCCTTCACTAACTCCTATTTATTTGCTCTCTGCTGATGAGGTGAGCTTTCTACTTAAATTGCAGACATAAGAGATTTAAACTAAATAGCTTGATGCATGATTTTAACAAAACAAAATAATCTTTTTATAGTTCTGGGTTAGAAAGGGCTGCCAAGTTGTTAGGGCCAAGTAATTTTAATATGTACCAAAAATTACTAAAAGTTCGTCTAGAGAGATGAGAAAGTGTAGGCCAGATCTTAATTGTTTTTGAGTGCCAATTTAGGGATGTGACTTCCACTGTTTTAGTCACAAGGGGGTCTTCACCATGTCTTATGAGACACCATGATTAAAAACAAAACCGTCAAATTACTAACTTTACCTGTTTTAAAAAAAAATGAAAACACAAATAATAAACCATGGTGACTTCAGTTACAGTCTCTTTTATCTATCTCTCTATGAAGAGCTTTTAACAGAGATTATGCCTTAGAGCAGTGGTCCCCAACCTTTTTGGCTGGCGGGCGCCAGCCGAAGGACCACTGCGGCGGTGGAGCACCTGCCGAAATGCCGCCGAATTTCGGCGGCATTTCGGCGGCGACGCCTCTTGATGACATCGCTCGCTGTTGACAAGTGACATCATCGAGAGGCGTCCCCGCCGAAATTCGGGGGCGACGCCTCTCGATGATGTCACTTGTCGGCGACAAGCGTCGTCATCAAGAAGCGTCCCCGCCGAAATGCCGCAGTGGCATTTCGGCGGGTGCTCTCCCAGGGGCCAGGATGCGGGCGCATTAAGATGCCCCCGCGGGCACTGTGTTGGGGACCCCTGCCTTAGAGAGTGGGCTGGTTTTTGGTGGAGGCATTCTTTTTTAGATATGTCAATACCAAAGAGATATTTTCAAAACTAGTATTTGAATCCTGTTTTAGTGTATCATACATAACTAAAATGGTTTATATATGGGCAAGGGAATTTCATTTAAGGGTAGGTGAGTCCTGCATGGTTTATCATGGGTAACCTAAACTGTTCAAAAATAGGCAAAGGTGAATGATCTTAACTAAGTCTTATGCAACTTAAGTAAATATTTAAATTCAGTTACTTTAGAGGACATTCAAGGAGCTGTCTTGAGTCAGTCAAATTAATGTATATTAAGAATCTTAATATTTAAATTAAATCTATTTCTCTTTTTACTAAGATTAATTTATTTCCTCTCCAAGAATAATAGTTTAAACCACTTTGCTGCTTAATGGGAGAAGCTGTTATGGTCTTAAATTACAATTAGCATTTCAATATCTCATTAAAATCATTATAAGAAAAAAATAAATTTGATTCCTTGGCAGTGTTCTGGTAAACTTTCTCTGGTTCTTTGAGATATCATTATGTTGCAGAAGCACTGTTGTGTTGGAAGGTGACTGCTTCTTGATGCTGTATGTTAACTGCTTCTTTGTCATACTGCTGACATTTGCTTGCTTGAAAGAGATGGCACGAGTAAGACCGAAGTGCCATTGAGGTTAAGAAACAGAAGCAGAGTGTGCTGCTTGCTTAATTCAGAGAGATGTATAGTCTTCACGTTTTACAGTTTTGCTGGAGGTGCAAGGCACACCCCTTTTAGGGCTCATCTGGATTTAAATATTCACTGCTGTCACCTTTTCATTGGCTTAAGACCCTCATGGAATGGTTCAGGTGGCATCTTCAGCGCATGAATATGAAATTTGTTTGTTATGGAACAGGGTAGTAACTGTATATTGTTTTTATGGAGGGAATTCAAATATCCTTTGTTTTCACTCTTTCTTGTGTTTAGTCCTTTAGTTTTATTAGGGTTTAATAGGAGTTAAATTCTGTTTTAAATAAGTCAAACATCCTTACTTTTACATGTCTTTTAGCTTTAAAATAGCCTTTCTAAACTAAGATGATTCTTAAGAAGAGTCTTCAATTTAAATAGTCCTCAAAGAATGCATTGGCTCTTCTTACAGATTCTTGGAATAGTGGTTCTTGTGTGTGTTTGAGTTTAACTAGAAAGGTGCTTTAACACTGTCAGATAACTAATTCCCCAATTAGCATAAACATTCTGTACTTAAATGACTTTTTATCCTGATAATATTAAATGACTGTTATATTTGTAAAAATATAACAAATATTTTACTAGTTATATGGCAGTGGCATCAGGCAGTTGTTATGAGGCTTACTTTTAAATACAAATCATTTGCAAATAAACATCTCAAAGGTGCTTGTACCATTTTTAAGCATTTAAGGAATAAACAGAGGACTTCTACAAAATATTTCCCAACTTTACATATTTTCCTTAAACCTATATGAAGGCCTTAGGGTGTTCATAAAATTTTTGATAAAACTATTCCTAGACTATTTTGTTAGAATTTAAAACTGAAGTTTTTCTTTATGAAGAGAGAAAAGGGTGTGAAGGGGGTGAGGGCAGAGATGAGTCTCCTGGCTCAGCCTTTTATGGCCTTGGCAAACGAGGTGCTATATATTGCTTACCTTGAGATCCTGGAAAAAAAATATCTTCACATTCATTCACAAGGGAGAGACTCTTTGAGCTGACACTCCTCTTGGGTGTTTTGCCTTTTAATCACACAATTACCAAGATTTCAGTCGACAGCCGTTTCACCTGTAGTTCACAATTAAAAACTATAAATGAAAAAAATAAATCATGACTAAGACTTAAATGTTTTTCTAACATTATATAAAATAAAGTGTATAGAATATTACAACCAAGTAGACTTTAAAAACTGCGATTGGACCTGGTGGTGATAACATGTACGGGACAGAAGGAGGTAGTCACTTTGAAGCATTTCATGTTTGTCATTTATTAGGAAAGCAGAAATTTCCTAAGTTTCTTTAATTACCCTGAATACTTAAGTTAATAAAACAAATGATTACAAACTAATATGTAAGCCGCTATTGTCCAACAGCCATGTATACAAAATTACTTAGAAATATTTTTTCAAATTTAATAAAAGTCCAGGTGAATTTATAGCAATCTAACAAATTAAAATAATTGTATTAGCTATCCTCAATATTGAGGTTTACCCCTTATATAGCAAGTAATAAAAATGTCTAAATGACTACTGCTCTTTTATGGTTCTTTAGCTGCTAAACACACTTGAGATTTACATTGGAGAAACTGTGGGACTCGAATCTTTTAAGAGGAATTTGGCTTATTGCTGCTGGAACATTTTAGCCCTTTGTTAATAAGACATGCATTGTGCTTCATTTGTATCCTTACACAGTATCGAAATGCTCTACAGAGCAAAACTGTGCTAAGCTATAGTAAGAAAAGGTTTTAAAGAGATTTAAAAGGCATAATTAACTTTATTTCTACTGGAGATAGAGAATTCTGCATAAACGGAGCAACGCAAATGAAAGAGCAACCCCAAATTATGGAGAGCTGATTGGGAAGTGAGGAGGTCAATACTGAAGGACCATAGTGTATGGGGAAGGCAATATGAGGAGTATGTAGTCAGAAAAGTGAGGAGGAGATCTTATAAAAAATGCCATCAGGATTATCAATTTGTGTTAGATAGGCTAGGGAAACCAGTGAAGGTGCTGCAGGTTGATATACTTTGTGCAGGGAGAGAACAATCTGCCTATTGCCCTGGCCCCCTAAAATTTAGAGCATTGTTATGCATAGGCCTGATTGTGAAGAATGTGTCAAGTAATAATTTTATTATAGACAGCTTTACAAAAACATTGAAACGTGACACCACAAGATGAAATGGCTAAAAAGTAAAATGAACAAAGTTTAAACTAGTAAGAGTCCCTGTTTCACAGGCAGACAAAACTATAACTTAACATTCTGTTCATTTGCCCAATATTAATTGTAATTTAATATCTAAAATGTCCCAGGAGGAGAACTGTATGAAGAGGATCAAGTTGATAGAATTTTCTCTAATATCGTTTCCCCAATCTCTCTATCTTTCTCCATTCACACCCAGCTTTCAGACTGTACTATTTAAGAATCCAACAGTGATGCTAATTAATTTTTGCCAATGGTTGCCAGCTAGTGGCATATTTTACATTTGCAGTTCCATTAAATAGATTCTTGTGAAACATATTGGACAGTTACATGATTTAAACAAAGTTTACAAAAAGCAAGTGGGAAATGAAGGGTCACTTGAGGATTATTGGTTTTGCTGTGATATTAGGTTTCATAATGCTATAATCTTTGCATGTGCAACATCATTCTTAATGTTTTTAATATACATTTTCAAGCTGATAATTTAGCACATATCTAGAATAGTATCTGAAAGGAACTTGCAAGTATTGAATAAAACTTACATTTAAGATGCAATTAATCATCTAAGTATTAGAATAAATTAAGAATACATAATCACTTAAGAGCTTTCTGACAGGGTATTCATTTCTCTAGGTGTATTTTGGCTTTTACTTACATAGAACCTTTCATTTGAGGTATTCAAATCCTTTAAAATAATTTCTGATTAAGATTCAGCACTTTGGAGTACATATATGTAATCTGAAGAATAGTTAAGTGACTAGTTTAAAGTCACACACTGAGTCCATGGAACGAGAAATGTAGGAGTCCTGACTCCCAGGCATTTGCAGCATTGCCAACCTCAAGCATTTAAGTCATGAGCCAGGCCCCAAAATATTCATGAGTTGTAGTTTGTCGTCGATATTTAAAAAAACTGGCTACTCTTAGTTTTCTTTCTGCTGTTTGAGGTTTTAGGGTTCATATTTTCAAACTTTATTCTGTACCCATGAGGATGAAAAACTTATGTTCTTTTAAAGTAAGCTGAGATTCTTTGAGAAGTTTCCCTATAGGTGCTCCATTTCAGGTACGCATGCGCCGCTTATGCCTTTGATGGGAGATTTTTGGTAGGAGTGCCTGTTCGGCCTATGCATGTGCCCTACACGTACTCATGGCCGGTAATGAGAATTACTCCCAAGGGTATTCTGTGCCAAAAAAAAAGAGAAATACTGCGCACAATATTTTAAAATTCTTCAAATTTTATTTGTCAGATAAATGTGGAGGCTCCAGCATGGCATTGGGGCGCACAGGCCACTGGCTGCACAGAGGTGGGAGATCACTGTGCAGCTCTCCCCCTTCCCCCTTTGCCCCCGGGATACGGATTCAGTGGTGAGGCTGTACTCAACCCTGACACAGCGCAAGGACCAGGCCTACCCCAGAAACACCCCAGTGCCCTGCCTCTGTGTGCCAGGTGCACCAGGTGTTCGCAGGCAGGCTCAGCAAGGCAGGATCCAAGTGTGAAGGGGCTTAGTGCGAGGGGATCCAGGTGTGGGTTGAGAGGGTTTTGTGTGGTGCAGTCTGGGTTTGGGTGGCTCAGTGGGGGGATCCAGGGGCTTGTTGGGGAGTTCTGGGTGCAACAGTAATGGGACTCTGCAGGGGAGTCCAGGTGAGGGTGGTTGGGGCTCAGTGGGACGGGGTCTGGGTATGTGGAGGGATAGAGCTCAGTGGTGGGGCCTGGGTATGGGGGTCTGAGTGGGGAGTCGAGATGCTGGGGGAGTGGTGGTCAGTGGGGTGGAGGTCCAGGTGCAGCTGGTTGGGCCTTGGTAAGATGGGGATCCGGGTGCAGGTGGCTCATCGGGGTAGTCTAGGTGCAGGGGGACTGTGGGGCTTGTCAGAGGGGTTCTGGGTGCGGGGTGTGGGTGAGTGAGGTTCGTCAGGGGTGTGTCTCGGTGTGAGGGAGTCTGGATGCACGGAGGTTGAGTGGATCGGAGAGCAGCTTCCTGTACAGTGACCACTCCCCCTGCAGCTGAGGAGCAATGGGGTGCAGGAAGCATGAGGTATGTGTGTGGGGGGTGGGGTGGGAAAAGTTTTCAAACTTTCCTACAGCCAGGGGAGACATCTGGGGGTGGGTCTGACACAGCCCTGGAAGTCGTGCCGGGGAAGAGGAAGTCACAGCCTCCCCAGCCAGCCAGGACTGGCAGCTGAGTCTGGTGCAGGGTCGGAGCCACCAGCTGGGTCTTCCCCAGTCCTGCCCACTGCCCCACGGTGATTTACCTCTCTGCCACCTGCCCTGGGCACCTGAAACATACTGCTGGGAAGGGTCACCTGATTGCTCTTATCACTTCTCTTTGCTTCCATGTCAGAAAGTAATTTTTCTGTGGGGAAGCAAAGAAATCTGTGGGGGATATCAATTCTCCACTTGCGCAGTGGCACGCAATTCCCCACAGGAATAGAGAATATACAAGGCTGCATGGGCAAACCGCCCTTGGTTCTTTCTCAGTCACCTTAAGCCTGAGATGTAGCATTGTGTGTCAGCTTTACTGTGCTCAGTTAGGTGGTAGGAAGACAACAGAAAAATATTTTGTGTGACAACAGATGGTGCTCCTGTCGTGGTCGGAAAACAGAAAGGATTTGTAAAGTTACTTGAAGATCAAATTGGCCGCCCGACAGTCAAATTTCACTGTATCATCCATCAAGAAAACCTGTGTGCTAAAATTTCTAATTCAGAGCTTAATAATGTGATGAATACAGTGATGCAAATTTCCTTGTTGCTTGATCTGCTTTGACTCTGACAGTTTCAAGCACTGCTAGAAGAGATGGACAGTGCTTATAACACCATTCCACTTCACAACAACAGTTGGTGGCTAAGTCGTGGCAAGGTTTTGGTGTGCTTTGTAAACTGTTTTGATGCAATCAAGGCCTTTTTGTCGGAAAAAGGACAAAACTACCCCGAACTGTATGATGACAAATGGCTGTGAAAGCTCATGTTTCTAACTGACATCACTGCTCACCTAAATGAACTCAACCTCTGTCTCAAGGGTGCAGGGCAAATGGTTCTGGATCTTTATGAAACCTGGAAAGCATTTGTTGTAAAACTAGCAGTTTTTTCTTGGGATATTCAAACTTATACTTTCTGGTACTTCCAACACATAAAAGCGCTATGGACACGGTGCACTGTCAGTGTCGATGAGATTGGAATGTACATGCAAGAACTGGAATCAGAATTTTCTGACAGATTTCAAGATTTCCAGTAATTTGGCCCAATGCTTTCTTTTCTAAAAGACTAAAAAACTTTCTGAAAAGTTCAACGAAAGTGACTTGAATTTGTATTTCAGTGGATGGATGTTGAAGATTTCAAAATGCAGCTCATTCAGTTAAAAAGCTCAGAATTGTGGGCATCAAAGTTTGTAGATCTGCGGAGTGCACTTGAAGCTACCGAGAGAGCTCATGGGGCCTCTATTCTGACCTGCTGGATGCCCCTGCCAGTGAAATTTAGCTGTTTGAAGAAAATTATGTTTGCAGTGCTTTCAGCATTTGGATCCACATACCTCCTGTGAACAGGTATTTTCACATGTGACATCTGTCCCCTGTCCCTCTTGGAGCCGATTAACAACTGATCTCTCAGAAGCCTGTGTGCAGCTTAAAGTATCCAAATACGTGCCAGACATTGGAAAACTCAGCAAGGAAAAGCAAGGGCAAGGATCACAGTAAACTGATAAAATCTGCATTTTAATTTAATTTTAAATGAAGCTTCTTAAACAATTTAGAAACTTTATTTACTTTACATACAACAATAGTTTAGTTATATAATATAGACTTACAGAGAGAGACTATCTAAACATGTTTAAATGTGTTACTGGCATGCGAAACCTTAAATTACAATGAATAAATGAAGACTTGGCACACCACTTCTGAAAGATTGCCGACCCTTGATCTAAACTAAATAAAATAAAAATAAATTTAACACTTTTATTGACTATTTTCCAGAGGAGGAACAGGAACAATTTAAGGCCATCATAAATGAAGGTCAGCTTTTGGCCACAGAAGCAGTTCCATTTCAGCACAGGGGAAAGGGTTCTAGTCCAGATACTTTCTGGTCCCCCATAGAACGAGGGATGGAGGCCAGTGTTAGATCTCAGGTATCTAACAACTACGTGAGATTCAGAATAATGACCCTTGCAGCTATAATTCCTTCTCTAGATTCCGGAGATTTGGTTTGTGACTCTTGATCTTCAGGACTTGTATTTCCATGATGTGATTCAGCTCTCTCACAAGAGGTTTCTTCAATTTACAGTTAACGACAGCCACTTCCAATATCAAGTGCTCCCTTTCGGCCTCTCTTCTGCCTCAGTAGTACACCTCTACCTCGATATAACGCTGTCCTTGGGAGCCAAAAAATCTTACCGCGTTATAGGTGAAACTGTGTTATATTGAACTTGCTTTGATCCACCGGAGTGCGCAGCCCCACCCCCCTGGAGCACTGCTTTACCGCATTATATCCAAATTCATGTTATATCGGGTGGCGTTATTTTGAGGTAGCGGTGTATTCTCAAAGGTCATGGCAGTCATAATCTCTCATCTACATCATCTAGGCATAATTGTCTTCCCTTATCTCGATGATTAGTTATTTGGGTCAATTATGTCAGGATGTCATAGCAACAGTATCTAAAAACATAAAAATGCCCATACTGGGTCAGACCAATGGTCTCTCTAGCCCAGCATTCTGTCTTCTGACAGTGGCCATTGCCAGGTGCTTCAGAGGGAATAAACAGAACAGGCCAGTTACAGAGTGACTGTCTTCAGTCCCAGCTTCCGGCATTCGGAGATTTAAGGATACCCGGAGCATGGGGATTTGTCCTTGGCCATCTTGGCTAATGCCATTAATAGATCTGTCCTCCATGAACTTATCCAATTCATTTTTTAATCCAGTTATACTTTTGGCCTTCACAGCCTCTCCGGCAACAAGTTCCAATAGTTGACTGTGGATTGTGTGAAGAAGTACTTCCTTTTTGTTTGTTTTAAACCTGCTGACCTGTTTCATCAGGTGATCCCTTTTTTTGTATTATGTGAAGGGGTGAATAATACTTTCTTGTTCACTTTCTCCACACCATTCATGATTTTATAGACCTCTATCATATCACCCCTTAGTCATCTCTTTTCTAAGATGAATACATTATTAATCTCTCGTCATATGGAAGCTGTTCCATACCATTATTTTGTTGCCCTTCTCTATACTTTTTCCAGTTTTCATCTATCTTTTATTGAGATGGGACAACCAGAGTTGCATGCAGTATTCAAGGTGTGGTGTACCATGGATTTATATAGAGGCATTGATATTTTCTGGCTTATCTATCCCTTGCCTTATGGTTCCTAACATTCTCTTAGCTTTTTTGACTTCTGCTGCACGTTGAGCAGAGGTGAATAGTTCTCTGAAAACGATAAGATCTTTCTTGAGTGATAACAGCTAATATAGACCCCATCATTTTGCATGTATAATTGGGATTATGTTTTCCAATGTGCATTATTTTGCATTTGTCAACAGTGAATTTCATCTGCCATTTTGTTGCTCCATCACCAGTTTTTGTGAGATCCTTTTGTAACTCTTTGTAGTCTGCTTTGGACTTCACTGCCTTGAGTTATTTTGTATTGTCTGCAAACTTTGCCAAGTCATTGTTTATTCCTTTTTCCAGATAATTTGTGAATATGTTGAACAGCACTGGTTCCAGTACAGATTCTTGGGGAACCCCACTGTTTACCTCTCTCCATTGTGGAAATCTGACCATTTATTCCTAACCTTTGTTTCTTATCTTTTAATCAGTTACTGATCCCTGAGTACAAATGACAAGGTCTTTGTTTCATACTTTAGGCCTCCGGATCAATCTTGCAAAGTCTGTCTTGATCAGGGTCGGCTTCAGCTTTTATGCCGCCCCAAGTGGTGAAGAAAAAAAAAGATAAAGCCGCGATCGGCGGCACTTCGGCGGCAGCTCTACCGCACAGCTTCATTCTTCAGCGGCCGGTCCTTCCCTCCGAGAGGGACCGAGGGACCTACTGCCGAAGACCTGGACGTGCCACCCCTTTCCATTGGCTGCCCCAAGCACCTGCTTCCTGTGCTGTTGCCTGGAGCCAGCCCTGGTCTTGATCATAGTTTGATGGCTAGATTTTATAGATGCAGTGACAGCCAGGGCTTACCTACCTTTGGACAGGTTTATGAATCTATAGAATCTTATTGCAAAGATTCAGTTAAGCCCTCAGATTTCAGCAAGGAATTGTATTCTGCTCTTGGGCCATATGGTGGCATGCATCTTCTGACCCAGCATGGCAGATTACATTTCCAGCGTTTCTAGGGATAGCTCAGGGTACTGTGCATACTAAACAAGCACAGTGTCGACAAACAAGTCTCTCTTCCCTGTGGGGTTCTGGACTTGGTCGAAGAACCCCTCCAAACTCTGTGCAAGAGTTCTCTTCTTTCAAGCTCCTCTGGCCATTATCTCTTCAGACATATCCATCTTGATATGGGGCATGCATCTCTCTGCTCACACCATCTAGAGCAAATGGTCTTCTGATTTTCTCTCTGGCATAGAGACTTCCTGCTCAACAGGAGCGCAACAGGTGATGATAAATAGTAGAAAGCAGTCCACACATCACACTTACCTACAGAAGCGGCGGATATATCACCTCTGGTGTACCCATCAAGAAGTTTCTCTTGTCTGCTCTTCTCTTTCTGCTGTTGCAGACTACCTGCTAGAATTAAAAAGACCTGGTCTTTGGTCAGTGTTCATTTGGCGGCTATAACAACCTGTCATTTACTGATAAAAAGGTTTTTCGGTTTTTGCTCACCCCACTAGGTTGAGATTTCTGAGCCATCTGATGAATCTTTTTCTACAAATTATAGAACCCACTTCAATGTGGGATTTGAATCTTGTCCTTAATTATCTTATAAAACACTCTTTTGATCTACTAGCCACATGTTCATTGATTCACTTAGTGATGAAAATAGCTTTCTTGGCCACCATCTCTTCTACCTGAAGGGTTAGAGAACTGGGGGTTTTAATGGCGGACCTCCAATTTACAATGTTCTTCTGGGAAATAGCCTCCTTATGACCAAATACTAAATTTTTACCTAATGTGCCTTCTGAGTTTCATGTTAACTAGACCATTCATCTCCCAGTTTTTTTCCCCCCAAATGACATCACGCTCAGCAGGAAGCTGCTTTCTGTAGCCTGAATGTTATACAGGTGTTAGCCTCCTATTTGGACAGAAGTAAACCATTCAGAAAGTCACCAAGGCTGTTTGTGGATCTGTCTGCAATTGAAATAGTCTTCACCCAGTGGCTTTCAAGATGGATCTCTGGTTGTATCATTTCATATTATGACTCTGCCACCATTCAACCCCCTTGTAGAGTGTTAGCCCATTCTACAAGGTAGCAGTCTACTTCTGTGGCATTACTTAGGAGTGTTCCAGTAGTTGAAATTTGCAAAGTGGCAACCTGGACTTCAATACATACTTTTTCCAAGCACTATGCCTTTGTGCATGCCTTTAGATCAGAGACTGCCGTGGGCAGTGCAATTAGTATTAGATTCTGATCCAAATTTCCCTCCTCCCTGTGGGGTTACTGCTTGGGAGTTACCTGAAGTTGAGCACCTATAGGGACACTATTTGAAGAAGGAGAGGCTATCCTATGGGAATTCCACTCTCTTGCTTTCTGTTTTAGAGTTTCCTCTGTGAGACTTTGCAGTAGAGAAGGAACTGAAGGCTGTTTGGCTCCATAGACATATATATCTTTGCTCTGGGGCACGCGGATGTGTGGAGCACATGGGGGTCGAACAGACATTGCTACAAAAAAATCTGTGATCAGGTGCGTATACGTCCCTTGCACCTTTGAAGTGGAGCATCCTTAGGGGGACATGTCTCGAAGAACTCCAGTTATTGCACAAAGCGAGTAACCTATCTTTCTCACTTAAATGCATCACTGGGGCTTCAAGAAAAACACAAAATATCACAAGTATTGGCACTTTCCTTCTGAAAATCAGGACACATTAAAAGAGCCCAAGTTGGGCACACAGAATTGCTAGTCACTTCAGCAAACCTTGGCATGTGCGGTAGTTGAGTCTTGCTAACAACAGAGGACCTGTTAGTTTTTATACAAATCACTAGACTTAAATTTGGAGTTTGGTTAGATGTTCAGGCTTCCATAGCTATAATCAAATTGGAGGGATTAGTTTTAAATGTGTTATGCACAGGGGAAACAGAAAAGCTACTTTTTTTTTTTTTTGAATGGATGAAGAAACCAATGAGATGTACACTTGTACACAATTCAAGTAAGCTACATAGTTTGAATGGAGCACCCTTCCTCTGAACTGAGACTTGGAAAGACAGTTCATGCATTTACTGCCTTTTGCATATGCAAAAACTGAATTGATTCAGCATGTGAGGGAAATTATATTAGGAGAAATCTGTGTATACCTATGAAGTTGCTACAAGTTGCCTATGTCAATTAAAGCACTGCATGTAGAAGAGCAGTATAGAAAATGGGAAGATTTGGGAAAGAAATATTTAAATATTAAAAGTGGTGACATTGAAACTTGCACAATTTAAATTTCATCACTCCAAGAAAATACACTAGGCATATGATGACCAAGTTTAAGAAAAAATGTTAAGTGATGAGGTCAATATATTACGACGTGGAATTGTTTGTTGGTGCAGATACTCTAGATTTATGCACTGATATTCTTCCAAAACAAAGCAAGAGGATTCAGCTGTCCCGTATTCAAGTTGGAGATCAGATGAATTGGAGGCTCTCCTAAATGAACAATAAATTTTATATTGTACTCTATTGTTAAGAGTAATAATTTTACTTTCTGAAAATTACCGGTAGATCAAATTATTCACAAGACTGGGGGCAACATTCTTTGGTCATTTGTTTGTGGGCAGCTAAGATTCAGAGTTAAGTGTCTGACAAGAAAACATGGTGGTTGTATTTTTCATGTTGTCTTGTTCTGTCAGGTAAAGGAAAATGAGCTACTTTTGCTGCTGTGATTGTCTAGAAGCATTTGTTTATTCTACTTCTGTTTTAGACTAATGTGCCCCAGCGATTGCTAGTTTTATTCTTGTTCTTAGTCTGTGTGTTGCATTTGGCCTTATGTTTTAGCGTTGTCCTTGTTTTCATACAAATTAAAATGCCGCTGCCACTACTAGTCCAAGACTGCGAGATGACATCTCCCTTCTAAAATGTATTTCAAATTTACATAAAAGTTCTAATACCTAAATATTATGGATAATGTCAATCTGGTCATATGGACTAGAGCTAACATAATCCTCCACTAGTGCTGCCAGCTGTTGAGTGATCACTGTAACTGTGTCCACAAATGCATTTTATCCCTTCTCTCTCTTTTTCTCAGTAAAGAATAAGGTTATGGGGACTACAGGAGAATAGCAGCACTAGGGCCACTTGCTCCTCACAAATTAGACTCCTTATTAAGTTGTGAAGTGTGCTTTGCTTCATACACATAGATGCATGGGCATGGGCTATTTTAAATTAAGTTCATTTTGGACAACCCATATTCTACCATTGCCTTGCTGTAGAACAGTGAAAGCAATATTTGAAGCAAGAACAATATATTATGAAAGGCAGATTACTTGATAGCTAAAAGTTAAATGTGTGTGTGCCCACTGTTATTGACTTGGTTTTAAATGTCATTTTAGAGATGGCCATTAAAACCTTTTCCTTCAAAAATGTATAAAATGAAATGGAAAATTGTCAGTTTTAATGTTGCTACAATGAGCAAATTCTTTGTCACTAGGCAGCTGTGTGGGATCAAAGCACTGAAATAATGTGAATGGTGGTTGCTATAGCTGTTGAATCTGGCACCCACATGTTCAGTTTCAGCTTCATGTATGTAGATTTTTTTGGGGGCAAGTTTGCCTCTAAAGACACAGAAATGGCTAACCCATTCATATTTGCCATGTAAAAGATATTTCAGCTATAAAGACTAGGATTGTCTTTCATTGCTGTGAATTCCAGCATAACATTTTCTAGCTTATGCAAAGCCTTACAACAAGAATATTCTCCTTGAAAAGATTAGAGAGAGTTCAGTCACAATGGTGATTTAAGTCCATCTTGAAATACAATATGTCCACAACTAAACTTCTTAAAAATGCTCCCTAACTCAGGCGCCCTCAGCCCGAGTCAGGTTTTGCAATATGTTCCAAATGGGTGACAGCCAAATGACAATATTTAATCATAGCTTACAGTAACGCAATATACATGATGGATTCTCCCATTCTCTGTAGTACAATCTAAATTCAGGCTATCCAGTTTTGTCTTGAGTTTTTCTGCCTTGAGCCTCACCTCAAATATTTTTGTTCTTCTGATGCTATCAGCTGTCTCAGATTCTAAGTCTTTTTTGCCAGCCAAAGTAACATAAGGCTTCCCATCCTAAGCAAATCTAAATTCTGTAGGATGGGAAACATATGCTCAGCAGGCATTGTAATAAACCTAGCTTTCGGTATACATTTTTGAGACAATAGCCTCTATAAAGTCTTTTTACCTCATACATAATAATATTGCTTATAGAACATGAGATTAAGGCTTCTTCTGATCTGCAAGTTGTGGAGTATTTAAAAAAAATCTCTAAAACTAAAATATTTAGTGAGTACTAGCTGTGCTAAAGAAGGTTGCAAATTTATCTCCTCATTGCATTTTACAAAACAATCTGGTAATAGTAGAGTAATAAGAATGGCCAGGCTGGGTCAGACCAATGGACCATCTAGCTCAGTATCCTGTCTTCTGGCACTGGCCAGTGCCAGATGCTTCAAAAGGGATTGAACAGAATAGGGCAGTCATCAAAAATGAGTTTACTGTGGATTTATACAGAGGCATTATGATATTTTCTGGCTCATTATCTATCACTTGCCTTATGGTTCCTAACATTGTTAGGTTTTTTAACTGTGGCTGCACATTGAGTAGATGTTTTCAGAGAACTATCCACAGTGACTCCAAGTCCTCTTTCTTGAGTGGTAACAGCTAATTTAGAGCCGATCATTTTGTATGTATAGTTGGTATTATGTTTATGTTTACTACTTTGCATTTATCAACCTTGAATTTCATCTGCCATTTTGTTAACCAGTCATCCAGTTTTGTGAGATCTCTTTGTAACTCTTTGCAGTCAGATTTAGACTTAACTATCATGCACAATTTTGTATCATCTGCAAACTTTTCAACCTCCCTATTTACCCCTTTTTCAGATCATGCATTTCACATGAACAGCAGAGTAATACATGCAAGGAGTAGATTCTAATGGTCTTGAACACACTTACAAGGGACTTTCCTTATCAAAATGTGCAAAAAGTTTAATGATAACTATGCAAAACATTTAGTCTTTCTGACATGACACCAATGGATATTTAGCTTTCTGTGAAGTCTTGACAGTTCATTTTAAGTCTTAATTTCTTCATACATTATACTTGCCTCTTGCCATGTGCTTTATGACTACTTGGTATAAGACCTTTAGTATTCTCCTCCTAATTCGTGATGGTATTTTTCCAAAAATACCCCCAAACACAAGTGTGTTGTTTAATGTTGTCCAAGCACTTTTCCAAACATTTAAAAAGTCTGTGGATGTATAATCACAACACATTTATATAACCATAATCTAAGTAGAGGTTTACTACTCTTCTCCAATCACCCCCAAAGTGTCATATGTAGGCAAGAAGAGGAAAGTATACCTCAGTCTCTTCTTCCCTCTTCTCCTCCCCCTCCCAGCCAATATGACAAAAAGCAGCAGCCCTTTAGAAGTGCATGTTCCAGGAAGGGAACATGCTTTCTGGGTAAAGCTGCTCAGATTTTTTTTATTAAATTTTTTTTTCGGTGGAAAATGCTATTTCGGTCAAAACTGAAACTTTTCATAGGAAATGGTCAGTTTTGATGAATCCTTTGTCAGGAAGTTTCTCAGCGCTAGGATGGAATTTGTGTGTGTGGGTGGTGGGGTGGTGGTGGTGAGATTATATATAAAGTCATCTCAGACTAGCCAATAAACTGATGGTCAGGGCTTTCACTAGGCATGTGGGAGACTCAAGTTCACATCCCTGCTCTGCCTGACTTGGAGACCTGGGACTTGAAGCCAGGCTTCCCACAACCTAGGTGAGTTCCCTAGTCACTGGGACTCAATGAATATTGAATTATTTATAGAAAGTAGAACAACTCCAACAGGGGAGATAGTGGAAAAAGTAACAGTGACTTTATGGCTTGGTGGTTAGGGTGCTCACCTGAGATATAGGAGACCTGGGTTTAAGTCCCTTCTCTGGATCTCTTTCCTGGGTTTTTCCTCACAAAGAAAAAAGGTCTTGATTTCATCCCAAAGCAGAATGGGTACATTCTTAAAACCATTTTGTGGGATGGGAAAACCATTTTCCACCCAGTTCCATCTCTGGGTGGGATTCAGTAGTAGCAGACAGCCTGAGAGCTGTGATAAGAATGATGGATAAGGAACAGGCCAACAGGCTGTTTCAGGTAGGAGCTGCAGTAACAGCAGAATAAATCTTTAACAGAGCCTGGGGGAAAGAGCAGAGACTGGGCCTGACTCCCCCACCTTCCACTGCCTTTTTATGTCCTACTTACAACTCCTGTGGCACTTCCTCATCCATTGGGGGTGGTGAGTGGGTGGGTGGTGTGAGGAAAGCTTGGGCTGCAGTTGAAACCTTTGGATTAATTTCTTTTCTCTCCACCTACTTCAGTCCAGTAGGGTAACCTACCAATCTCTGACAGATTGTTGCAATGATTTACATTTTACCTGTTTTCTGAAATATAGACTTGGTTTCAAATGAACATGAACACGATAGCAGCAAATAGTCCTGTGGCACCTTATAGACTAACAGACGTATTGGAGCATGAGCTTTTGTGGGTGAATACCCACTTCGTCGGATGCATGTATTCACCCACGAAAGCTCATGCTCCAAAACATCTGTTAGTCTATAAGGTGCCATAGGAGTCTTTGCTGCTTTTACAGATCCAGACTAACACAGCTACCCCTCTGATACATGAACACGATAGTTTTTTATACTGATGTTTGAGGAAAAAGTTGGGCAATACCAATCTCCTACTTTTGTTACACCTGCTTTTCTTGTCTATTTCTTAGGCTTGGACGGGTCTTTGACTAGCAAATAAAACAGATGTTTAAATCCTTTCTCTTGATGGTCTGATTGCCCTTTGTAATTTGTACAGATTAATGGATTTAGTATGATTCTACTCAGAATGTATACATGTGACCAGAACAGCATCCTGCCAACCTTTTGGTTTCCTAGCGGCGTTATGCATTATGTTGCTTGATTTGTTGAATGAAAACTGTTTTAACCACTTCAAGAATGAACAGATATGGGTTGCTGAATGTAGGTGGCCTTCTTTAAAATAAATAAATAAATAAAAAATAATAGAACAGAACTGTGACCAAGTTTTTTGGGGGGGAGTGTTTTGAGTTCATCTTAAGACAGGAGTGGAAAATTTAGACAGGGCACCAAAAGTAGTTAAATTTAAAAGTTCTTAAAAACAAAAAAATACCCCAATCCAACCCCAAACCCATTATTGCTTTTTTAAGATATAAATGGTCAAACAATCATGCAGAATTCAAGGAGTCACGTATTCCAGCTACACTTTTTAAAGAGACCATAGAGGTAATATCACACCTAATTGCATTGGCAATCTAACAATTGTTTATAAGATGAAGGGTGAGGATACAAGCATAATGGGAAGCACTTAAGCACTAACTGTTTTTTCCTGCTGGGCCCATCTCTTCTAGTCTTGCAGTGAAGCGAAACATTTTACAGGACTCTTGATTTTCAGAGCGTGTCAGTGAACTGAATTATTGTAAACTTGATTGCCTGCATACAAGAGTGTAGGAGGATGCTTGTGGTTACAATTTATGTGTATGCTACCTGGTGTCAAAGTGCAAACTTCTGATCTACCAGCCTTGATGTCATTCTGGATACATTTTCATTTAAATTGCAGTTCTAGTACAACATGATTACAAAAACAGTATCATGAAGTTCCAGGTTTACTTTCTGACTTCCAGTAGAAATTTGCTGAGTTTACAAGCAGAGATGATTTTTCTAGTTGCCAGTGCTCCAGACTTAACTTTGGATCTGATAGCTGAACTGTACCTCTTTCTGGTTCCTATAGTATAAGAAGGCCAAATTCTGTTCAGTTATCTGTCCAAACACGTTGTGTTTCAGGTGTCTAGTTGGATCTGCTTTAATGACTAACCAAAACAATAGCTAACAATTAAAAAAAAAAATTAGTTTACGACATTGCAAATTCTGTTTGATAGTGAATTTCTCAAGGCAGAGACTGTGGGCATGTCTACGCTGCCTCACAGTTTGGACTGAGGGGGCATGCATAGCAACATGCATCAAAGTACTGCTCTATAACTCCCCTCTGTGGATATGAACCTAAAGGTCCTGAGTTTGCACTAATGTAGTCCTCTTCGTTCTACTGTAGTGTGAACTAGGGGCCTTTACGTTGTGCTGACAGTATCGACACAGGATTTACAGCGCAGCACTTTGATGTGTGCAACTTTTCACGACCCCTTAGTCCAAAAGGTGGGACAGTATAGACGTGCATTTAGCCTACTCTTGTTTGCGCAGTGTCCAGCACAGTGTGACCCCAATATTTATCAGAACCTTTGGGCACTGCTGAAGGCATCACATTAAAATAGCTAGAAATCTCTGTAATTTGGGAAAACTGGAGGCAGTTGTGACCTGTTTTAGATGTTTTAACTGAAGTTATTTTACCACAAGGTGTCACTTCTGAGCTGGATTTACAGAGTAGTTAGTAACAACGTTGTAAAATAAGGAGGGAGAATAAGATTCTTTCATGATGTATTGTGCATAGGCTTACACATGTTCACAGTGGCTGAAACATTTAATCATATTTGACTTTCTCCAATTATAAAACTAGTGAAATATCACAAGAATTCAGAGGGGGTGTAATATCAAAATACAGAGACACCTATAGGAGAGGCCATCTTTATTAAGCATCCTCCTGTCTTAAGAGTTTATCCCAAATGTGGAACTGGATTATACTCAAGAAGACAACTTTTATTAAACTATTTTTTGTTAGTCTATTTAGTGTGCAGTTGAGAGAGAGTTGTTATAATTAATAAGAGAATGGGGAAAAGCTCCTATGATCTATTTTTTTGTAGCTAGGAAAAAAAGCAAGTTCTCATTTCTTTTTAAATGGCAGTAATAAACTTTTTTGTTGTATATTAAACAAGTGAGAGAAGCTGCACCTTGAATTCATGTAGTATTAGACATTCATGGTTGTTTGTATGCCATGTGTTGGACAATACTTGTAAAAATATATAGAACATTTTGGAGACATGTTACTTTGGTATATGTTTGAATAATTTGGAAAAAGTAAGGAGATCTTATTGGAGCATATCTACATTATATGTAGCAATTTCCAAAAATGCTGTTCATGATACTGTAAGAATAAACAAGTTAATACATTTTATCCAAAGTTAGCCCCAAATAGTCTTATAGATTTATCTCTGATGTTAAATTGCTACATGTTGACACCTGACCAAAGTGAGACATACTATACTCTTATTGCATTTAAAGGCTTGCTCCAGGTAAGCATGTACAGTATACTGTTTCAGAGTCCTCATTCTCCTTTGGTAGCCCTGTTCTTTACACTTAATTTTAAATTGGAGGACAGAAAATATTAATATAATTCTGCTAGTAGCTCACACGGGTGTCTTAAAATAAGGAAATGTGAGTGTCAAGCTCAGGTTTCTATTAGTCCATCACATCCACAGTATATAACTACAGTTCAGAAAGTGAATGCTCTCTGCTCCTTAGCTTGGATCTCTGATAGTGTCCTCTGCTGTGAGTCATTATGTTGGGCTAAGTCTTCTTGCATTCAGCTTGTCTTTGTTGCAGTTGCAGTGGGGATCTGAATAATAAAAAAGAATCCACAGTTACAATTAATAATCTGATCTATACAGTCGGTGGTTCTGTGTCACATACATGCACATGATTCTAGTGTAATCTAAAGAGAGTAAGTAATAGAATCCAAAATAGTCAGTTTACAACATTCAGAAAGTCATAACTGAAAAATATCCTTTTGAGTCAGAGTTTTATGGTATTGCCCTAGAACATATGGGTGGCTTTAGATAGGTAGGCTCCCGGACTTGTGAAGAACTTTCTGGAGATCCATAGCAATTCGACAATGGTTGACATCACTGGTAAAGATCTGACAAAAATGGAATATTTCCAAACCTACTAAGCTTAAGATTCCCTGGCACTCAGTGTGACCTGTAGCTAATTTATGCCTGAAAAACCTGGAAAATGAGAACAGGGTTGGCATCATCTTGAGTCTTGTGAAATGCTATCATATTGCCATTGCTCAGAAATAAAGGTACAGTCCTGTCACAAGAAAGATCAGTATTTCAGTTCTTTAAATACACCTCTACATGAATTTGGCTATAACGCGGTAAAGCAGTGCTGCAGGGGGGTGGGGCTTCGCACTCCGGCAGATCAAAGCAAGTTTGATATAACGCGGTTTCACCTATAACACGGTAAGATTTTTTGGCTCCCGAGGACAGCGTTATATCGGGGTAGAGGTGTATATAAATTATTGCTTACATTTTGCCTCTTTAACTAAGATATTGTATAGAATGTAAACAAAACAAGATTATAAAATATATACCAAATTAAAATTAGAAAATCCAATTCTATTGTCCCTATACACTTGAAATATATTGCTCCCAAGGAGAGATGTACCTTAGGCGTTATCTTTATTTTAAACAAACATTTATGACAGTGTGTATTTGCTGATCACAATGAACGCACTTCTCTCTTTGATGACACCTACCAATTTTTTGATAATTGATTTTTCCATACCATAATGAGGAGTTGATTTGATTCTTTGAAGAAAAATATCAGGTTTTAGACTGTGGCAAGAATTTGTCTACCATTTTAATCTCTTTTTTAAAAAATTGAACCTATCTGGGAAAATTATGATCAAGGTTAATAAAAACCTCGCATAATTTAGGAAATATTAGCAATATTCTTTCATTTGTGTGTGTGTAGGTGTAGGTGGTGGTGGTGGAAGTTTAAATCTAAAGTTTTACACAGCATAATGCTTTATAGTAGTAGTTGCTAAGAAGAGATGGATAACTGTTTTGGATTCTATTGTATCAATCACTTGAAGGTTCATTTTAAGAAGTAATTTGAGCTCCCTACAAATTAAGAAAATCCTGACATTCCAGATGCACTGTGAATGGAATCTGGCATATGGTTGTCTGTTGGCATGGTGCAGATCTTATAATGAAGGGCTAACTAAATAGCAGCTGTTAGATTAAAGCAAATCTTGAAAAGCCTGGGTACAGTTTTTACAACTATGAATATCTGTAAGTGTCTTAGCTTTTTTTAGCTTTTGTTGTATTTGGTTTTCTTAACATAAATTGGAATACTCAGTTATCAGGTACTGAACTGAGGATAACTCTAACTGTGACAACATTATAAGAAAATTAACAAGGAAGTTAACACAATAGCATTGAATACTTGTTTTTTATTGTACAAGGCTTTGTCTTTGTGAAGCTTTCAGATCCATTTCCCACCATTGATCACTCCAGTTCATCTCTGATACTGGTAGCCTCTGTGAAATTGCTAAATTAGGTAAGGTACAGTGGACACAAACATTCTTATTACTATATTGCAGTGGTCCCCAACCTTTTTTGTCTGGCGGGCGCTGGATGACGAGCCACTGAGGACCGTGGCTTGCGGACGAGCATCCACTGAAATGCCGCTGAGAAGCGGCAACGTCAATAGATGTCGCTGCCGAAATGTCGCTGACAAGCAACGTCATCCAGAGGCATTGCTGCCAAAATGTCGCCGAAAATCAGTGGCATTTCGGCGGTGACGCCTCTGGATGACACTGCTTCTTGGCGGCATTTCGGTGGATGCTCATCCACCGGACAGTACGCGGGCACACATAGATGCCCTGGCGGGCACCATGGCACCTGTGGGCACTGCGTTGGGGACCACTGCTATATTGTATAGAACTGCTCTTTACAGGATTAAGTGACCTGGTACCTAATCCCAGTGACTGGCTTGAGCCCTGTCTATTCTAGCATTCCCACTTACTAACACTGAAGCTCCCCTCCCTCTGCACTCATTCAGTTTTGGCAGCTTTCTTGGTGTGGAAGCTTTGTAAGAATAGAAGACTGATGAATTCTGAAGCATGTGTAAAAAGGGATGGTGATGTGAGAATAAAAAGCTTCAGTGAAGCAACAGGATTGCAATTGATAAACATAAACTGAATAGACAATTGGACCATCTTAAGCACCCTCCATGAGATCAAACTGGATGGTGCTTGATTTGCAAGGAGGCCACATCCATTTGGAATTTTCTATGATGATGACTGGCATTGCCAACCCTGAGTATTCAAAAATCATGAGTCAAGCCTCCCAAAATCAGGAGTGCGTCAAAACCACATGAAACTTTTCTAAAATAATAAATTTGGTGTTATTTTTCTATGCCTTCTGGTATTTGAGCCTTTAGGATGCACCTGGGTTATGTTTTCAAGCTTTTCTAATGCTCAGGGTTGTGGAGAAAATTAATTTTTTTTAAAGGAAATCTGAGATCTCACTAGTTAAATCCAGGAGTCAGAGGTTTAAGAAACACATCAAATATTATGTAATAAAATGCATAAGTTGGCAAAATTGTATTACTGTAAGATACTTTGCTTTTTTGAGTTTCCGTTGAAAGGATTTTTCAGTGGTAGCAAGTATGTTTAATGAATCATACAGATATAATATTTGAAACGGATATTTCGGGGCATATGAGAGTTGGATGCTGTTGCCTCTGCTCTCACTCAACTCCTTTGATGTGTGGTTTGGCTACTGTTCTGGCTTTAACTATTGTGTTTAAGAGACCAGCAAGTAAATGAGTATAGAAATATCTAAGCATATTTCCTACAAAAAGACTAGGGGCAAATCTGAGGATTAGTAAATGCTGACCTGGGTTCATCCTACCCTATAATAAAGGGTCTACAGTGCTCATAGCACTTTGCAAACCCTTTGATCTGGGAGAGTTTGTGGTAGCTGGCAGCTTTGTAGCTTCCTGCCGCCTCTTACTCCTATGCAGTACCAGCATAAAACAGATCTACCAGTGAACTTTGGCTAAAGAAGACATGCTGCTGCAGTGGGGCCCTACCTGGGAGGAACAGGTATGTGGTTGAGAAAGGTATCCCATAACTACCTACAGCAGAGTTTCTTCCTCTGAAGCCTTTGGTAGTGGCCACTGTTGGTGACTGCTGCTCTGATCCATTGGGGTATTTCCTGTGTGAAGGGAAGAAAGGAGTGTATGCTATAGACGTGATGAAAGGGAAACTGGGAGATGAGCAAAACAGGAGGATATTTGCTGAAGGAGAGGGAGCAGGCAATCCCATGTAAGTGGGTTCTTTTGAAAAATTAATCCCCAAGCTCCCAATTTATAGATTGAGTCTCTGAGAGGACTAAATCCAGTGTGATGTATATCTGTTATTTTAAAAAGTGACATGAAATTTTTGGAATTCTGTGCAACTGTTTTTCCTTGAAAACTGAGAGAATGCTTTCAGTCAGGTAGGTGGTGCTGTCTGAGGTTTTAGCTCTAAAGATGACTTTTGATGTTGCAAGTCTATTGGGAAACTTGGAGCTTAATAGGTACAGAGTAAGTACCTATCTTTAAGAAAAGGGGGCAGGACAGTCTGGAGAAGTTTTTGAGAAAGAAAAGAGAATATACAAACTTTAATGACCAATTTTTAAGTTTGTAATTTTGAAATGAGGCCAGGTTTTGATGATGAGGTATTCCTTTTCCCAGAAAAAGTAAATGAATTTAAAGCACGAAGGGCTGAAGCAGAGAGGGTGGAGGAAGAACAAGGGCATTGGACATGTTGGATAATATGCAACTTGAATTATTCCTGCATTTAGAACTACATTGACTGCCAGAATTTAAGACTGGATGACAGGATGGATTACTCGATAACTGCCCTGTTCTGTTCATTCCCTCTGAAACATCTGTTAGACTATTATTGGAAAACAGGATACTGGGCTAGATGGACCGTAGGTTTGACCCAGTATGGCCATTCTTGTGCTCTTATGTACATTAACTGACTGTATTATTCATTCCTATCTATAACTCAGCATTGTGATAAATGAGCACTGTATTTTTCTCTATCTTTTTGTGGGAAAGGCAGACCCTTTTGTGGTACACTGAATATATGGATTGTTGGTTGTTTTTTTTTTTTTTTTTTCCTGTTTACAGCGGGGGTCGGTAACCTGCTACCTGCTGGGGTCCTGCTGTTTGGCAGCGGGCTGAGCTGGACCCCGGCAGGCAGCAGCGTGCCATTAAAAATGCTGCCCGACCCAGCCCGCTCTTCTCCTCCTCCCATCTACTGCTCTCTCTGGTGGGGGCAGGGGGCAGAAGCAAGCTTGGTCCTGCCGGCTGCTGCTGTACGGCAGGCTCTGCCGGCAGCCAAGCTTCCCCCTCCCTTGGCTCTTACCCCAGCGCGCTGTGTCGTACCTCGCCCCTCTCCCTCCCTGCCGCCGATGGCCCTTGTGAGGGAAAGGAGAAGAGCGGCCCCAGCGTCCTCACTGCTGAGACCGATAAGGAGGCGGGGAAGGGAGGCAGGAGCGGGGCCTTGGGGAAGGAGGGTAGGAGTAGGGTGTATCCCTCCAGCCCCCTGCTGTGAGCTGCTCACACCCCATGCTTTGTCTTCTGCACCCCCTCACATGCCCCCAGCCCTCTGCCCTGACCCTTGCACCCCAGCTCCCTGCATCCCCCTCACGACCCCATCTCTGACTCTTGCACCCTCCACACATACCCAGACCCCCCACACTCCCTGCCCTGACTCCTGTATTCCCCACACCCCCTGCCCTGACTCTTGCACCCCCCACATCCCCACCTCCCACCCTGAGCACCAAATGGGAGTTCCTGCACCCCCCCCCGCACATTCTCACCTGCACCCCTCGCACCAAATGGGAGCTGCCCAGGTAAGCGCTCCACACCCAAACCTCCTGCCCCAACCCTGAGCCCCCTCCCTCATTCTAGCTCCTGGCCAGACCCTGTACCCCAACCCCCAGCCCTGTGCTCAGTGCACCCCCACCCTCAGCTCAGTGCAGAGAGAGAGGAAGAGAATGGGCCAGAACCAGGGAGAAGGTAGGTACTCACTCTATGTGGGCAGGGCTGGGACCCCAGGCTGGCAGGGGGCTGAGCGGGACTGGCGGCTGGGACCTCAACTGGCAAGGGACCGGCAGCCAGAACCCCAGACTGGCAGCGGGCTGAGCAGGGCTGGCAGCCGGGAATCTGGCTGGCAGGAGCCAGCGGACGGAACCGCAGACCGGCAGCGGGCTGCGCAGCTCGGCCTGCTGCTGGTCTGGGGTGCCGCCCCGCTCAGCCTGCTGCCGGTCTGGGGTCCCAGCATAAGGGCCTCGCTGAGCCCGCTGCCAACCTGGGGTTCTGGCTGCAGGCCTCGCTCAACCCGCTGCCAGCCTAGGTGAATGGAACCCCAGGCTGGGAGTGGGCTGAGCAGGCCAGCGGCTTAAGATCAGCATTTTAATTTAATTTTAAATGAAGCTTCTTAAACATTTTGAAAACCTTGTTTACTTTACCTACAACAGTAGTTTAGTTATATTATATAGAGACCTATAGAGAGAAACCTAAAAAACGTTAAAATGTATTACCGGCACGCGAAACCTTAAATAATGTGAATAAATGAAGACTCGGCACACCACTTCTGAAAGGTTGCCGACCCCTGGTTTACAGTATTTGGAGGATGTTTTTGATCTCTTAATTGAATCTCTTACAATATATCTCGGTGCTTGGGAGTTTACCTTGTCTATTGTCTTGGATTTTTCAGGCTCTGAAACCCACCCCCAGGGGGAAGGTCTACACTGCTTTTTTTTTTTTTTTTTGTCTTGCAGCCTGCGCCCCGTGAGCCCAAATCAATTGACCCTGGCTCTGAGAGTCATGCTGTGGGCTTTTCTTTGCAGTGTAGACATACCCTTTGGCTCTAGCCAATTCTGCATTAATATTTCATATTCATGAACACTAAATTCACTCACATTATATTAAAAAAAAGCATTGAAAGTAAAATAAATGTGATGGAAAATCTAAAACTAAGAACTGTATATTATCAATGCAAACAACAATATATTTTATTAAGCTTTTGGTTGTTTTACTAATTTTGTCACTGTTTCCCAGACTTTCAACAAACTATTTTATCTGTAATAAACTTTTTGCTCATTCTTGCTATAAATAAAAAGACCATAATACTATACATTTATTTTAACTGGGCTGATCATATCATATCTGATTTATTGGCCTATTAATTAGGGAACAAAATTCCCATTCTGTATTTATGCAGTACTGCGTACTTTAAGTGAGATATTTAAGTTATCTATATGCTGTATTAATTGCTTTATATTTTTATCTTAACTATTTGTTCTTGTAAAAAAAGCACACTAATCAAATTCTTCTACTATTCTTTACTTTTAAAGTGTAGCAAAAACACTTAGTGATGAATTGGAAAGTTTGTGTGCTTTTTCTTTATTCTTATATATTCGTTACACATTTTTGGTTGTGATGTGTGTATGCACATACATTTGTTTTGCAGTATAATCACTCTTCAGAAAATAACAGCTTCACTTTCACTACTAAATAGGTGTCACTGCTAAAATGTTGGTTAATACTAAACAAAAAAAATAATAAGTTACGGAGGTTCTTGTAAATGGGCTTCTTGTTTTGATGGTATAATGTCTGCTAGCCCCTCTGCAGTTAAGGATCTGTTGTTATTTCCGTTAATTCTTTATTTTTGGATTATTAGCTGCCATGTAATGGAATTCTTTGTAAGATAGACTACAGTTGTTCTTATCCTTCATATCTTTCCAATAAAAATAAGTTTTAAAATCTACTGCAATAGAGTTACCTTTATTTATCACATTGTGCTCTGTGGTATCACAGCACTTGTAGAGTATGCAGTGTAGATGATCCTCTACTAGTTAATTCCTGAAATACATAGATAGGAACTGCTGAATGAGGTTTGAGCATTAATTCTTAAATTCCTTTAATTACGTTTCCTTTCAGTTAAAGTAGTAGTATGAATGTGTTACTTGTTTAAGGCACTAAACAGAGTTACCTGGACATGCAGTATCTTGTTCTTCTCTCACGTATTTTTTGTTCATATATTTAAAGAGGGTGCAAATGAAAAATGTTTGCAATGTGTTTCAAAAAAAATTGCTCTCGGTCTAAAACTTAGCATATCACATTCAAGCCTAGGATAAATCTTTACAAGAGATTTATGAATGCTAGGAGAAAAGGAGATTTACCAACAGCTGAACTTGTGCAGCTGTAATTAAAACTTCTCAAACAAGATTTGAAACTGACTTTGCTTGCTTGACAAAAGATTTAATATCCATACTTTGTCAATGTATGATACCTTATTCAGTTAACTCTGCATTAAGATTATTTTTTCCATATAAAAGCTATGTCGGACTTAAATCTGTATTTAGAGCTCCATAAATAACAAAATTGATGTTGACTTCATATTATATGCCTGAAAATCCCTTCATTATATGTAAATAAGAAACTGACTTCTCATTCAGTATTAATTAACTATAACAGGGGTAGGAAACCTATGGCACATGTGCTGAACGTGGCACACGAGCTGATTTTCAGTGGCACTCACACTGCCCAGGTCCTGGCCACCAGTCCGGAGGGCTCTGCATTTTAATTTAATTTTAAATTAAGCTTCTTAAACATTTTAAAAACCTTATTTATTTTACATACAACAATAGTTTAGTTATATATTATAGACTTATAGAAAGAGACCTTCTAAAACGTTAAAATGTATTACCGGCATGCAAAACCTTAAATTAGAGTGAATAAATGAAGACTTGGCACACCACTTCTGAAAGGTTGCCGACCCCTGAATTATAATATCCTAAAATAGCTAAATAAAATTCTGTTGCCTGTTAGAGTGTAAAACATAGATTGTATATTGCCTTTTAATACAAATATTTTTTTATAAAAGCAGCCATTTTTGGGTAGTCTTCAAAATCATCATAAGAACAAATTAGCAAATTTTGCTCATTCAAATACAGGAGTTCTTGTTTAAATAGACTTTTGGCCTTTCAGAATTGAGTATGGTTCTCTTTCATACATAACATGCTGTTTTATTATGCATGTACGGTATTAATTTTTTTAAGGTATGCTTTCAGTTCAGGATTGCGTTTAGCCTTTGACCTAGCCACTTTCTTACAATAAACAGTTTGTTGATGAGAGCAGCTGCCAAGAAGATTGCTTCCAGACTGTTCTAATGTAGCTGAGGGAGAAAAGTAAGACAAAATACACCTTACAAGACTGGATGGTGCTGTGTTATCTCTTCTGTGCCTTCATTTTAATGACAGTGGCATATTTTCTGTTTAGAAAATTCATAGTGTTCCAGACATTATAAAACCAGTGTACTTCTCCAACTTAAAAAATTAGCCCTTACAAGGACCTTGATTTCTAGTACTTGTATTTCTCTATCTAAACATTAGCAAAGAACCTTTTCAGCTTAGTATGCCATGAATTTGTTAATTTATTTTGCCTCTTAATAATAAATTGTTCATGTTTGGCCTTTTTTCAAATGTTAGGTATTTCTCATTAGTACACTGGAAAGGAAGAGGTAGGATAAGAACCCCTTTCTTGTATACATTAAGGAGCTGCACTTAAAGGAATTGTGAGAAAGGGGTAAAGGGTACTGACCTGAACAAAGCCGGGGAGTGGTGGAAATAAAGGAAAGTGGCAGGACCAGATGCGGGGGTGGGGGTGTCATACTAGCATAACATGTACCCATGGGTGGGGAGTATTTATATCCCATATGCCTTGGTAAGAATTTTCTTTCTACATTGGGCTGGCACCATGGGATCAGAGTAGGAATTGGTTTTGTTGATCAGCAATGAGCACTGACCTAGTTGCCTTGTTCCTGTGGAGCAGAGAAGGAATTTTTCCCACTCTGCCAGGTTGGGTGGGGTTTTTGTTTTGTTTTTTTGTTTTGTTTTTTGGCCTTCTCCCCAGCTGGTTGGGGATCTGGTGGAGATAGAGAAAGAGGTTAGCTCAGAAATCTTACATCTTAATAGTAACAGGTGTGGCAGGTGTCTTGTGCAGGAACTCATTACAGAAAGGGTATGGTTCATGGATAAACAGGAGTTGGAAGATAAACAGGATATTTGGGCAAATATTCCCCAAAGGAAATTGGGGAAAGAGGGATTGGGGCTCCTAACATCCGGTACAGTGGGCGACCTTCCTCCACTCCTTAAACCTCATACAATAGGAGGAAGGATGGCAGCATTAAAATCAGTCCAGCAGTTATCTTTTAATGTGTGATTATTTGATTAGCGAGATAGGCCTTTGCCTCACAAACAGGAGCCAGGAGATTTGAGATCTATTCACAGCTTTGGAACAGCCGTGTTGTCTCTCACTGGGCAAGTAAAAGGTGGCTGCTCTCACTTTAGTTGCCAGTATTTCCTTCCACAGAGAAACAGATAGGAAGAATGACTTTCCCTCCTCCATTCTACATAAATTTCTATGGAGTGGGGAGGTCACAGGTGGCCTAACCTGTCCTCTCTTAGGGTATGTCCATACTTATTGCCGGGTCGATGGGTAGCGTTCGACTTCTCGGAGTTCGAACTATCGCGTAGATGCGATAGTTCGAACTCCGAACGCGCTCTCGTCGACTCCGGAACTCCACCACCACAAATGGCGGTGGTGGAGTCGACGGGGGAGCCGCGGACTTCGATCCCGTGGCGTCCGAACAGGTAAGAAGTTCGAACTAAGGTAGTTCAACTTCAGCTACGCTATTCACGTAGCTGAAGTCGTGTACCTTAGTTCGACCCCCCCACCCTAGTGTAGACCAGGCCTTACTGTTCCTTAGAGTTAAGGGTGCTTGATTCAGATCTTTTTACTGCCGGACTAACTGAAGAGGGCCTCTATATTTTTCTCCCTTCCTCTGCTAATCAGCAGTCCTGATGCTTCTTGCTGCTTGCCACCTGTTGTCGTCATGAAGTTGTTACTGTGTCTGACCCTTGTTCTTTTATAAAGTGAGGGTCAGGGATATAGCAATGCTTTTACCTTTTTACTGCAGTTTGCCCACTTGATAAATGAAAATGATGACTGTGAGGCTAAATTTATATTGTGTATGAAGTATTTTACGATACTTCAATGGAAGGTATTATAGACTTGGATAGTACTTTACTCTAATAACGTGCCAAAGGGATGAGGATGATAGAATTTTGTATAGCTTGTACATCTCCTGTATATTAATAGCAAGATTTTTAGTGCCATTTTGGATTTAAAATTAAAAAAGTATTAAAGCTTGCCTATTCTGGCTCAGTATGAAACATGCTTTTAAAAAAACCTGTTTTTAAGGTTGTTTTATGATACACTGTCATCCTGTTTAGGCACAAATGTACCTTCTTTACAGGAAATTAAAACCTATGTGGCATCAGTGGATCAGGGATCTCCTTGGCCAAAGACAGCTGCCAAAACCTTGCCCTCGTGTGCCAGCAGTGGACTTTTCCTGCTGTCGGCCGTCTGTGGTGCCAGTGTTCTGGGCTAGAATTGCCATCGCTTTTTCTTGGCTGGCACCAATCTCCCTTGCTGCCACATTGGATGCTGGTTTGTTTCTGTTGGATTCAGGGGATGATACGGGAGCCCTCCGGGGGCTAATTTAACACCTTTAAATTTGTGTGGCTGTTAAGCAAAAGCACTGTGTAATATAGTGGATAAAGTATGTGTGTGTGCATGCACACTTTTTATATTTTAAAGGTATTGAGCTAAAATCCTGTAGCCTGTAGTTTTTTATTAATTTTTCCTCCCATCAATGCTATTATAGATGAATTCTTACTCCTTTTCTAAAATACAAATATAAAAAGGTGATACCTTAACCAAATACTTTACATGTGGAAATAGCCAAGGTAGGGGGAAAAAAAAGTTTAGCCATATGAAGGTGTGATGTCTATAAAAACAACTACACTAGAAATGGGTCATTCATACCCTCCTCTAAACTACTACTACTTTTTCCCTGTGCAGTCTTCACTAGCAGTTAAAAATTGTAATAAATATACAGTCTTACACAATTTATGGTAGGCTCAATCAATACTTCTCAAATATAAAGACACATACTTTATTCACTAGGCAACACTATTTTTGCTTAATATCCATGCAAACTTAAATGTGTTAAACTAGCCATTGGAGGGCTCCCATGTCATTCCTGCAAGCCAAAGGAAACCTATTGAATTACAAGAGGAAAAAGAAATTTATATAGGGGCTGTTGAGTTTCAACAGGGTTCTCCTAGTTCACCATTTCCCCCTTTCAGGAGAAAGAAACCAGTCACACACCCTTCATTCTCACCATGCCTTGTAAAAGATCTACCCATTTTAATTTACACATCATCCATGATGCCACTCTCCCTGCCTCAGTAGTCCAGGTATGTCCCACTCTTTGGGAATTGCTGGTGAGATCTTCATAATATGCTGCTGCTTTTTTAAAACATACTTTAGTAAGCAATGAAGTAGTTAAACATTGACATTTACTGTCATCATTGGGAACCTGGAAGTGGTGGGTGAAAGTTCTACAAAAATGCAGCACAGCAAATTACATTTTAAAAAGGGATTTAAAAGAAAGTTGATGAATAGTATTACATTAAATACACTAACACAGCTGTTTTATTCCTTTGACTTGGAGATGGTGCGGATTTGGGGCATAGTGACACAGACGTCCTTTGCCCCAGCCCAGTAGACTTAACCTCAGGCTAATAGATGTTGAGTAGATTTTTTTTTTTTTTTTGGAGACCAGAGTGTGCCAACTTCCCATTATCTTTTTAAACAAGTGGACACTAAATGGATTGGGGATTTTTATTAGTTCCATTTTGCATTTGTTTGTTTAGATTTACTCCACCTGTTTATTCCTAACTGACTTCTGTTAAATTGTAAGCCACTTTACAAAACGTGGGGTATAAAAGTTGCCTTATTGAGTTGTACCCATTACAGTTGAAACTCTTTTGAACTGAAAAAACTGATTTTGGGTGTAAGAATGCCTTTAAGTAGGGATTAAGGTTGAATTTAGAGAGGTCACATACAAGGTAGACATCTGTATTAGAGCACTAAAGAGGAGATGTGTATCTGGAGATTATAGTTGGCACTTTTTACATGGTGACTTATAAATGTTTTTTTCATTTTGTAATGTTTTTCCTTCAGGGATGAGATTGTTTCGGGGAGGTTTACTTTAATAACTAAAACTAAGGAAATGGGTAAATCAGTTTTTTCTCATAAAGTTCCATAAGACTAGAAATACCATCATTTCTCAGATGCGGCCACTGTGGCCGCATGCAGCCACCAGGGGCTTTTCTTGTGGCCACAGCTTCTTGGGCAGTGACTGGGGGTGGGGAAGGGAGAAAGCCCTTCAGGGCCACCGGCAGCAGTTGGGCCCTGCCCTCCTCTGGAGCCACAAACGTCATAGAAGCAGGCAGCTAATGAGTTCCTCATCTTCCTGGGTGTGGAGAGGCTCTGGCTTCGGGCTTCAGCCCTGGAGTGGCAGGTAGCAGGCTACAGTCATGGGGCTTCAAGCTCCAGCCCTGGATTCTGGCTGCAGATGCTGGCCTTTGGGTTAAAGTGTATGAAAGAGAAATTGAACAGTGTGCAAAAGGACTAGAGCAGGGGTTCTCAAACTTGGTTCACTGCTTGTTCAGGGTAAGCTCCTGGCGGGCTGCAAGCTGCTTTGTTTACCTGAGTATCCGCAGGTATGGTCACTCGCAGCTCCGAGTGGCTGCGGTTCACCGTTCTCGGCCACTGGGAGCTGCAGGAAGCTGATTCTTGATGGGTGGAGCAATGTCCACAATGATCCTGTTGTATGTGCTTATGTGACAACAGAAGAAGGGATGCACATACAGCAGAATACTTACAAGAAGTAGCAGTAAAAGCTATAACAAACTGTGGGGGAAAAAATCACATGTCTAGCACATTGGTCACAGACAATGCTGCAAATGTATCCAGGATGGGAAGAAATGATTTAAAAGATAGTGAAGAGAGTCCCAAGCTAATAATATATGGCTACAGTGCTCATTTGATGCACCTCTTAGCCAAAGATTTCAGTGTTCTAGAAATAGAGGCTAATGATGATGAAATTGCAAAATACTTCTGTAACAACCACTTTGCAGCAGCTGCTCTGAAAAAAGTGGGAGGAACCAAGCCAACTCTCCCACAAGACGTGTGATGGAACTCAGTAGTGGACTGTTTTGAGCACTATATCAAGAACTGGCCTAATCTGATGATAGTTTGTGAAGAAAACCGTGAAAAAACTATTCTGTAAGAAGCTTGGGGCCAGTTATGAAAAATCATCGGTATCATACCTAAAAACTACTTATTTGAAATCCCAGATATGTAAGTAGATCAGGAAATGTCTAGGAAGACGCATTTGGTTTATCTCTTTTTATTTCTTTATGGCTTGTGGATTCCTCTGTGCTAATCCCAGGTGCTTTTGTTTTGCTGATAACCTTTAAACTGGACCTCAAGAAAAGTTTTCTTGATGCTTAATCCTTGTAAGTGGTTTTTTAAATCTAGCAATAGCCTGAGTTTCCAGATGTATTTTCTTTCTTTTTGTTTTTAAAAAAATATACCTTTTTTAAGAACAGAATTGGATTTTTGTGTCATAAGAGGTTTGTGCACATGTTGTTTAATTAGCTGGTGGCAACAGCTGATTTCCTTTGTTGTTCTTTCTCAGCTCTTCCTCAGAGGGGTGAAAGGGCTTGAGGGTACCCCACAGGAAGGAATTCCCAAGTGCGCCTTCCTCGGTTCTTAAAGGGGTTTTCACTTGGGTGGTGGCAGCATCTACCCATCCAAGGTCAGACAAAAGCTGTAACCTTGGGAGTTTAATACAAGCCTGGAGTGGCCAGTATTAACTTTTAGAATCCTTGTGTGCCCCCACCTTCTACACTCGAAGTGCCAGAGTGGAGAATCAGTCTTGACAGATGCATCTAGAATGCAATATAAAATTACATCTGTTGGTAAGAAGTTAAAGCTAAGTATTAGTAACAGATAATAGGTTACCATATGTAACACATGATAATGGCATATAAAGATTTTATCAGCAGGAGTTTGGGAGTACTACATATTACTTTAAGTGAAGTCATAAGTGCAACACAAAGATCAGCCCAAAGAAGCACTGCTAAAAACGTTTATGCCACTTCATCATTAGTTGTGTATATGCGAAAGCTAAGCATTTGAGAGAGTTTGAAAAACATTATTGGAACTGTTTTCCATCTGTAAGGTCAGGTGCCTTAGTTGTCTTGAAGCTCAGTGAGCAGAGTTTAGAGGAGCTACAAAAATCGAAAAATGACAAAGTAGCATTTCTCGACCTAAACATGTCACTATTTAAAGCCTGTTGTCTCAGGCCCTTTTGTGGCTAGAAGCTAGTGCTGAGTCCCATTGGGGAAACACATTTTCCTTACTGCATAGAATAAAGTCAAAAATTTTTTTGCACTACAGGATTTCAAGATCGTGACTTCAATGTATAGAAAAAGCTGTAGCTTACTCAGGAAAGAATGGTCCATCCTGAGATTTGAGCAGATGTAAATTTTGGGGAGGAAATTCCATAGCTGGAGGGTAGAAACAGGTCCACTATTTTTTTTTTTTTTTTAAATAGACAGTGGTGTTTGGAATGTTAGATTAATTCCTTGGGAGAAGAATTAGTGGGAAGTAAGCATGTGTCATAGCCAGACATGTATTAATTGTGCTGCAGTTAAGATTCTGGACTGGAACTCAGGAGAGTCTGAGTTCAGTTTTAGCTCAGAAAGGTGCTGAGAGGATAACTTAATGTTTGAGGCACTGAAATACTGCAGTAGTGGGGGCTGCATAAGTACCTAGAGATTGATATCTATCACCTCTATATGTACCTAGTTACACAGATCTGTGTGCTTTTAAACTTTGCAAACTTTGCAAGTGCTTTCTGTTTAGAAAAGATCAGACCAAGAAAAATGAATACGTAAGCATTTTTATTAGTAAATAGTGTGTGATTTTTCTCAGTGTTAATTCTTCTGTCTCAGATAGCATGAGAGGAGAGTTTGCTGGAACTGAATAAGTAAGTAGGCTGAATTTAGAATTTGCTCATTTGTATAAATTGGGTTATTATGGTCATTATTTAATGTCTTGGGGAGTCATTTGTCCACAAATTTCAGATCTGTAGCTCCTTCTTTCCCTGGTGCACCAGAAATGTTTAATGTATAGAGGATTTGAACACTTTGAAAATAGTTTATAAGTTACCATTTTCTTTAATCCTTTCATCAGTAGCTTTAACTTCCTTTCTTGCCTTAGCTTCATATGTTGCCTACTGGTGTACCTGTGATATAGCTACTTCCATTTTATCTTATGTTCCTAGCTTATTAGTAGATATCTAGTCCAGTTTAGATTCATAGGTCATAAAATGAGTGGAGAAAAATACAGCAAAAAGACAGTTTTTGTGTGTGTAGGTGACTGACTTTTTGCTCCTTGTACTTGGCCTAGATTTGGAAAAGTCCCAGCATCATCTTTTCTTTGGCTGTTTAGAAATAGTAGGTGTTTTAAAGAGATGGCAAAACATTAGAGGGCAAGGGATAGCTCAGTGGTTTGAGCATTGGCCTGCTAAACCCAGAGTTGTGAGTTCAGTCCTTGAGGGGGCCACTTAGGGATCTGGGGCAAAAATCAGTACTTGGTCCTGCTAGTGAAGGCAGGGGGCTGGACTCAATGACCTTTCAAGGTCCTTTCCAGTTCTAGGAGATGGGTATCTATTAATTTTATATAAACCCCTCTACAATAGCATTAGATAAATCCAAAAAGTTTTACTAATGTGGAGCTGCTGTTTCAGGATATCTGAAGGACCTGTGTGGTCCCAATCACCCATCCCCTTAACTTTGTCTTCAGTATAATTTATTTCACATTTTTAAGGCTCTGTATTAAAAGGAAGAGAGCTGAGCATCTAGGAGCCTGTGGGATAAGTGTGTGCTTATGCTTTATACATCTTGTGTCCTGTTTGAAAAAAATTTAATTCACAAATCTATACAAACAGCGTCATTAGCTGTGACAACAGAGCAGAATGGCCAGTGCCTTCTTTACACTGAGAATACTGAGTTCTCTTAATTAGGCAAATGCTTTTATAAGGTCTTTGCTGGCTTCTTTGTTAATCTGTTTTAGCTAGTTCCTTAGGCCTGGTCTACGCTACGGGTTTATACCAAATTTAGCAGCGTTAAACCGAATTAACCCTGTACCCGTCCACACAATGAAGCCCTTTATATCAATATAAAGGACTCTTAATATCGATATCTGTACTCCTCCCCGACGAGGGGAGTAGCGCTCAAATCGGTATTGCCATTTCGGAATAGGGTTAGTGCCGCAATTCGACGGTTTTGGCCTCCGGGAGCTATCCCACAGTGCACCATTGTGACAGCTCTGGATAGCAATCTGGAGTCGGATGCACTGGCCAGGTAGACAGGAAAAGCCCCGCGAACTTTTGAATTTCATTTCCTGTTTGCCCAGCGTGGCGCGCTGATCAGCACGGACTTTACAGGAGATACTGGATCGCTGTATGGGGAGACAAATCTGTTCTATCAGAGCTCCATTCCAGAAGACGAAATGCCAAAGTATTTGAAAAAATCTCCAGACAGAGGCCACAGCAGGGACTCAACACAGTGCTGCGTGACAAGCATAATGGAAAGCCAAAGAATCAAATGGACGCTCATGGAGGAAGGGAGCGGGGACTGAGGACTCCAGCTATCCCACAGTCCCTGCAGTCTCCAAAAAGCATTTGCATTCTTGGCTGAGCTCCCAATGCCTGAAGGGTCAAAAACATTGTTCCAGGTGGTTCAGGGTATATCTCGTCAATTTACCCCGCCTCCCCGCCCCGTGAAAGAAAAGGGGAAAAAAATAGTTTCTCGTCTTTTTTCAATGTCGCCGTATGTCTACTGCATGCTGCTGGTAGACGCGGTGCTGTGGCACTGAACAGCAGCATCCTCTCCCCTTCCTTTCCTGATGGCAGACGGTACAAAATGGTGGAAAACCGTCCTCATCATCCCATGAGTGCTCCTGGCAGGCCTCGGTGAGGTCGGCTGGGGGTGCCTGGGCAACAATGGGAATGACTCCTGGTCATTCCCGGCAGACGGTGCAAAAGGATTGAAAACCATCCTCATCATAGCAACTGGGGGCTGAGCTCCATCAGCCCCCCCCCCCCTTTCATGTCTAATGAGGATTCTGTACTGCATGGACTATCATAGCAGCAGGAGGCTGCCGCCTCCTCATTTTATCTCACTAAAAAGTCAATGTTTCTTATTGCTGCATTCTTTATTACTTCATCACACAAATGGGGGGACACTGCCACGGTAGCCCAGGAGGGTTGGGGGAGGAGGGAAGCAATGGGCGGGGGGGGGGTTGTTGCAGGGGCACCACCTAGAATGGCATCATCATTTCTGCGGGATCTCTGGGGCTCTGACCCGGAGCGGCTGTGCTCGCTGGTTCTCTAGTACACTTGCCCCATATTCTAGGCAGGACTGACTCTATTTTTAGACAAAACATAAAGAAGGGAATGACCTGGGGAGTCATTCCCATTTTTGTCCATGCGCCCCTGGCTGACCTCAGCGAGGCCAGCCAGGAGCACCCATGACAGCAGCAGACGGTACAAAAGGACTGATAACCGTCATCGCCAATTTCCAGTTGCAAACGGTGCTATAGCTGGTAACGGTCTCTTTAACCTTGCAAAGGCAAATGAATGCTGATGTGTAGCACTGCAGTACCACGTCTGTCAGCAGCATCCAATACACATACGTTGACAGTGACAAAAGACTAAATGGGCTGCATGGTTGCCATGCTATGGCGTCTGCCAGGGCAATCCAGGGAAAAAGGGCGCGAAATGATTGTCTGCAGTTGCTTTCACGGAGGAAGGATTGAGTGACGACGTTTACCCAGAATCACCCGCGACACTGTTTTTGCATTGGGATCTCAACCCAGAATTCCAATGGGTGGGGGAGACTGCGGAAACTATGGGATAGCTACGGGATAGCTACCCACAGTGCAACGCTCCGGAAATTGACACTAGCCTCGGTACATGGATGCACACCGCCGAAATAATGTGCTTAGTGTGGCCACGTGCACTCGACTTTATACAATCTGTTTTTAAAAAAAGGGTTTATGTAAAATCAGAATAATCCCGTAGTGTAGACATACCCTTAGTTACCCTGGCCAGTTCAAATAAGGCCTTACCCAGATTGGATTTAGCAAGATTTAGGTCCAAATTTATCAGTAGTCACAGCCTCTTCTGTCAGCCTTCTACTGAGGAATCGTTCACCATTATGGAAATGCTTTTTACTAAGTTGGTGCAACATTCCCAGTAAAGTCTGTCATAACTCTGGGTCATATGACCTGTAGCATAGAAGCCTAAGTGGTTAGTATGCTAAATCACCCACTCAGTGTGGGAGTATCCATTTGTTTTAGATTGCCTCACCCACTCAGGTATGGAGCCAAAGAATGTCTGCACAGTGTCACCAACAGACTTGTAGGAAAGGGGTTGGACTCGGAGGCCAGGAAGCTGCAAAGATGGTTGTGTTGCAGGTCAAGGAAGTGACAAGCAACCAGCCAGACCAAGGCAGATCAGGCAGATCCTAGGGAGGGGAAGCCTAGAAAATGTAGGCTAGTTTTTCCATACTCATCTAGGAGTGACCCTTTTGATATAAAAAGAACAACAACGAGGAGTCCTTGTGACACCTTAGAGACCAATACATTTATTTGGGAATAAGCTTTCGTGGGCTATAACCCACTGCATCAGATGAAAAATACAGTAGGTAGGTATAAATACACAGCATATGAAAAGATGGGAGTTGCCTTACCGAGTGGGGGGTCAGTGCTAATAAGGACAATTCAGTTAGGGTGGATGTGACCCATTTCCAACAGTTGACAAGAAGGGGTGAATATCAGCAGAGGGAAAATTACTTTTTGTAGTGCTAACAAGGCCAATTCAAATATGGTTGATGTGGCCCATTCCCAACAGTTGACAAGAAGGTGTGAGGTTTCAGAGTGGTAGCTGTGTTAGTCTGTATCAGCAAAAACAGTGAGGAGTCCTTGTGACACCTTAGAGACTAACAAATGTATTTGGGCATAAGCTTTTGTGGGCTAGAACCCACTTCGTCAGATGCATGGAGTGGAAAATACAGGAGCAGGTATAAATACATGAAAAGATGTGAGTTGCCCTACCAAGTGTGAGGTTAGTCTAATGAGACAATTCAATTAACAGCAGGACACCAAGAGAGGAAAAATAACTTTTGAAGTGGTAATGAGAGTGGCCCATTTCAGACAGTTGACAAGAAGGTGTAAATAACAGTAGGGGGAAATTAGGTTTAGGTTTTGTAAAGACCCAGCCACTCCCAGTCTTTATTCAGGCCTAATCTGATGGTGTTCAGTTTGGAAATTGTGAGTATCAACAGAGAGAACATTATTATTTGTAGTGACCAGGCCTTGTTAGCACTGACCCCCGACACATAGACTTGGTAAGGGAACTCCCATCTTTTCATGTGCTGTGTATTTATACTTGCCTCTGTATTTTCCACTCCATGCATCTGATGAAGTGGGTTATAGCCCATGAAAGCTTATACCCAGATAAATGTGTTAGTCTCTAAGGTGTCTCAAGGACTCCTCGTTGTTTTTGCTGATACAGACTAACACCTCTGAAACCTTTTGATATAGACATTCTCAGAAGAAAGTTTGTGCATTAATGTGCAGTTGTGCATATTTCTCTCATTTTCCTCTCTACAGGAAAATCGTATTTCTTTTCTGAAATGGCTTGAAAAAAAAGTAGATGTTGAAGGATTAATAAAATCCAGCAAGATGACCCTTAAATTTGTCTCATCTTACAAACCAGAGATGGAGATAACACAATCTCTCATACCAGTCGTCACTGTGGGAGGCTTCTCATCTGAACACTTCAGCCTGCAGACATATCAACACAATCTGCAAACAAAGAAGCTTGGGAAGATTGTTCTGTTTGCTGAAGTCACATCAACAACAATGAATCTTCTTGATGGGTAAGGTGCTGGTGTAGACCATCTCAGATAAACATTTTGAATTGTGATTCACTTATAATGAAATACACTAACCATACAATGTTCAGCATGAAATTGAAAACTTTTCTCTTTGACTTAGCTTTTGCTCAATAATTTCTATATACACACAAGCTGTCTCTCCTATTTATTGAGAAGTAAGAAGGAAAGAGACTGTTTATTTATAAACACTTAGGAAATGCTCGATTCTATGGTAATGGAGGCCTTACAAGTATTTAGATGTCTTTGAGAAGGAGAACTTAGTGCACCAATTACTTTCTTGATAATAGGACGTAACCATTATTTCTCCTGTTGCAAAATGTTAATATTTGTAATGTTTTGTGAAGGCATTACATAAGCAGATATAGAAGACTCGGGATTTTTCTAAACCTTGTTGATAAAATAAAAAACAAGTTTTCTTATTTAAAAAGTCATTTATTTCTTTGTAATATTATATAATTTTTTACATTCTGTTTAATACTCTTTTAGGTGATATGAATATTTCACTATCAAATTTCTTTTTTTGTTTCCAAACATTCATTAGAGTTTAAAAATACTTTTGAGCAACACATAAATGACTTTGGTAACACCTATGCAGGATGTCTGTTGAGAGAGCCCCCCCCCCCCCCCCAATGTGATGTTGTGGAACAGTTGGCCAGATATGCAATCAGTTAAGTCATCTGAAGTGGGAGGGATAGCTCAGTGGTTTGAGCATTGGCCTGCTAAACTCAGAGTTGTGAGTTCAGTCCTTGAGGGGGCCATTTAGGGAACTGGGGTAAAAGCTGTCTGGGGATTGGTCCTGCTTTAAGCAGGGGGTTGGACTAGATGACCTCCTGAGGTCCCTTCCAACCCTGATATTCTGTGATCTTAGCTGTGGTCATAGTTCATTAGTTAATCAGCAAAAAGAGCTGTTGCTCTTTAGCTATAGAGCCCAAACAGTAGGTCTTATATAAACTGAATTTAAAGTATATTTTCTTGGTAAGGGAATAGATGGATTGGGTTAAAAAAAACCCCACCATATTTGAACAAGAATGAGTTTGGATTAGAATCATTTTATAGTAGTTTAAATTTTATGCTTAAATAGCTAGTTGACAGTGTTCATTAAATATTAGCAGTCTTTTCTGTGGAATTTAATAGTAATAGATCAAGGGATTTTTTTAACCCATGAATTTAATACATTTTTCCTGAAATATACTTTAAACTGATTCATAAATAGGATTTACAAAGTTTACAAAGTTAATTTATCCAGAAATCCAGAATAAACTAGAAAAAATCAAAAGCAAGTTTTGAAAATGTGAAGACTTTAACACTGTTCAGCTAAATTATTTTAATTAAACGATTAATTTTATTAACTAATTTAATAATTTAATTAAACAATTCCTTATTAAGATGAAGACAAAACCCGTTAATTTTTCTCACTATAGGTGAAAGATATTGCTATTAAATATTTTTTTCCTTTTTTGTTTTTGGCACGCTAATTAAAAGTTAGCTTAAGTCTGAGGAGGAAGAATAACTTTTTTATTTTGGCCCCAGTCCTGCAACTGGATCTGTTTGTGGGAACCCATGCACCTATGTGCATCTCCATGGATTTCATTGGCAATCCACAGAGACACAGGGGTCCATTCTTCTGGATTTTATGCAGATTTGGTCTTCATTTTTTAGTGTGGGATAGTATCTTTTGTTGTATAACTTTAAAAAACTCACTGCAGGTGAAATAGCTACTCAGATCTGTTAAGATGAAATCAGAATAATCATTGTGTCTGAATAAACTAAAGACATGATACTTCAGTTAATAATTAGGGATCACATCATGGTAGGGGTCTATGGTAGACCACCAAATCAGGAAGAGAAGGTAGATGAGTCATTTGCAGAACAAATAACAGAAATATCCAAAACATAAGACATGGTACTAATACAGGACTTGAACTACCCAGACACCTGTAAGATGGGAAAACTCACAATTTCCAGTAAGTTCTTGGACTGTGTTGGGCAAAACTTATTTGTTTCAGAAAGTGGAAGAAATAACCTGGGGGACAGCCATTGTAAACTTTATTCTGACCAACAGGGAGGAATTGGTTGTGAATCTGAAGGTGGAGGGCAAGTTGAGTGAACGTGATCATGAAGTGATAGATTTAATGATCCTAAAGAAAGGAAGGAGTGAAAACAGCAGAACAAGGACAATGGATTTAAAAAAAGCAGGCTTTAACAAATTCAGAAAACTGGTGGGTAAGGTCTAATGGGAAGATAATGTAAGGGATAAAGGTATACAGGAGAGCTGGCAATTTCTCATGGAGAAAGTATTGAAGGTGCAACTGCAAGCTATCCTGATATGAAGGAAATATAGGAAGAATAGAAAGAGGCCTTGTGGCTTCATCAGGAGCTCTTTAATGACCTGAAAATGAAAAAGGAATCCCACAAAAAGTGAAAACCATGGAAGAATAGCTAAGAAGTACAAAAGAATTTCACAAGCCTGTAGGGATAAGGCTAAGGTACAAAATGAGTTACACCTAGCAAGACAGTAAGAAAGAGGTTCTTTAAATACATTAGGAGCAAGAGAAAGACAAAAGAAAGTGTAGGTACTCAACAGTGAAGGAGAGCTAATAACTGGTGACCTCAGAAGGCTGAGGTGTTTAATGCCTATTTTGCTTCAGTCTTCACTAAAAAGGTTAGTGGTGACCACATACTCAACACACTTAATATTAACAACATGGGGGGAGGAATGCAAGCCAAAATAGGGAAAGAACAGGTTAAAAAATATTTAAATACGTTAGATGTACCGTATTTTCCGGCGTATAAGGCGACTGGGCGTATAAGACGACCCCCTAATTTTACAGTTAAAACATAGGTTTTGGCCTATACTCGCCGTATAAGACTACCCCCCCTTCCGAGGGGGGGAGCCCAGAGCCTTTTAAATCCCAGCCGCGGCCGGGAATCAGAGGGCTCTGGGCTGCCCGCTGCGGCGGGGAGCCCAGAGCCTTTTAAATCCCAGCCGCGGCCGGGAATCAGAGGGCTCTGGGCTGCCTGCTGCGGCGGGGAGCCCAGAGCCTTTTAAATCCCAGCCGCGGCCGGGAATCAGAGGGCTCTGGGCTGCCCGCTGCGGCGGGGAGCCCAGAGCCTTTTAAATCCCAGCCGCGGCCGGGAATCAGAGGGCTCTGGGCTGCCCGCTGCGGCGGGGAGCCCAGAGCCTTTTAAATCCCAGCCGCGGCCGGGAATCACAGGGCTCTGGGCTGCCCGCTGCGGCGGGGAGCACAGAGCCTTTTAAATCCCAGCCGCGGCTGGGAATCAGAGGGCTCTGAGCTGCCCGCTGTTTATACCCGGCGTATAAGACGATCCCCGATTTTTGTGGGTTGTTTTTTAGTATAAAAAGTCGTCTTATACGCCGGAAAATACGGTGTTCAAGTTGACAGGGCCTGAGGAAATTCATCCTGAGGTACTGAAGGAACTAGCTGAAGCAATCTCTCAACTGTTATCAGTTATCTTTGAGAATTCATGGAGGATAGGTGAGGCCCTTCTCATGGAGAAGGGCAAACATAGTACCTGTCTTTAAACATTGGAACAAAGAGGACCCAGAGAATTATAGCCTAACTTTGATACATAGAAAGATACTGGAGCAAATTATTAAACAATCAGTTTGTAAGGGGATAATAGGGTTATAAGAATAGCCAAAATGAATTTGTAAAGAACAGATCTTGCCAAACCAATCTAATTTCCTTCTTTAACAAGATTACTGGCCTCCTGGACAGGGGAGAAGTAATAATCCAGATATGTCTTGATATTAGTAAGGCTTTTGATACAGTCTCACATAACATTTTCATAACTAAACTGGGAAAATGCAGTCTAGATGAAATTATTGTAATTTGGGTGCATAACTTGTCGAAAGACTATACTGAAAGAGTTGTAGTCAATAGTTTGATGTCAACCTGAGAGGGCATGTCTAGTGAGCTCTCAACTCAGTCAGTCCTGGGTCTAGAACTTTTCAGTATTTTCATTAATGACTTAATTAATGAAGTGGAGAATATGCTTATATAATTTGCAGATGACAGCAAGCTGGGAGGGGTTGCTAGTACTTTGAAAGACAGGATTAGCATTCAAAATGACAGTGACAAATAGGAAAATTAGTCTGAATTCATTCAGTAAAGACAAATGCAAAGTATCTTGCCTAGGAAGGAAAAGTCAAATGCACAACTACAAAATAGGGAATAACTGGTGATAGTACTGCTGCTGAAAAGGATCTGAGGGATTATAATGGATCACAAATTGAATGAGTGTCACATTGTTATGTGATGCAGTGATAGAAGAAGGCTAATATAATTCTGGGGTATATTAAAAAGAGTGTCGTGTGTAAGACACAGGAAGTAATTGTCCTGCTTTACTTGGCACTAGTGAGGCATCAGCTGGAGTGCTGTATCCAATTCTGGGCGCCCCACTTTAGGAAAGATATGGACAAATTGGAAAGAGTCCAGAGGAAAGCAGCAAAAGTGATAAAAGGTTTAGCAAACCTACCCTATGATGAGAGGCTAAAAAAAACTAGGCATGTTTTAGTCTTGGGAAAAGAAGACTGCGGGGGGACCTGATAAGTCATCAAATATGGTAAATGCTATTGTAATGAGGACAGAGCTGGGCTTAATCTGCATCAAGGGACTTTTAGGTTAGATATTGGGAAAAACTTTCTAACTGTAAGGGTAGTTAAGCTCTGGAATAGGCTTCCAAAGGAAGTTTTTAAGAACACCTGTCAGGTACGGTGTAGGTAGAGTCCTACCTCAGTACAGGGGTCTGGACATGATGACTTTTCGAGGTCCCTTCCAGTCCTATATTTCTGTGATTCTATACATTTGCACTGACATTTGTTTCAGATGATGCAATGACGATAAGAATATCTTCACTTTTGAATGTTAGGTGTTATATTGCTCAAACTATATTGCTCAAACTGATTAGTAGGATCAGACCTGGTCATTATTTGAGATCTTCAAGAAAAAGATAAAGGTGCTGCAGAAAGTGGTGTTGGCATTCCAATAAATCAAGGGTTCTCAAAGTGAGGGTTGGGACCCCTCAGGGGGTCATGAGGTATTACATGGGAGGTTGTGAGCTGTCAGCCTCCACCCTAAACGCCGCTTTGCATCCAGCATTTATAATGGTGTTAAATATATAAAAAAGTGTTTTTAATTTATAAGGGGGGGTCGTACTCAGAGTTTTGCTATGTGAAAGGGGTCACTAGTACAAAAGTTTGAGAACTACTGCAATAAATGTAACTTTTCCTTCTGATTCCAAACTTAGGCCCTGATCCTGCAGACCCCTGGGGCTCTTGAGTTAGTTAACCCACATTTGTCTTTGGTCATATCAGCTTAGCACAATGATGGAACTGAACGAAGTCTTTCCACCACTTTGTTTTGTATCAGTGACACGCTGTCTGGAGTGGCTCACAAACATGAGTGCCTGCTTCAGGGCAGATTGTTAAAAACAGGTCAGACACCCCAAACTAGTGCTATGTTCTACAATTAGCTTTCACCAATCCAGTAACAAATGTGAACTCCTGGATCACTATAACAGTCGTACCATGGAGTCACAGACAGTCCCCTGAGACCAAGAATCGGCAACCTTTGGCTCGTTGTCCGCCAGGGTAAGCCTCCTGGCAGGCCGGGCCGGTTTATCTGTCATGTCTGCAGGTTCGGTCGATTGCGCTCCCAGTGGCTGTGGTTCACTGCTCCAGGCCAAGGGGGTTGGAGGGATGCGGCAGCCAGCATATCTCTCGGCTTGCGCCGCTTCCTGCAGCCCCCTATGGCCTGGGATGGCAAACCGCGGCCAGTGGGAGCTGGGATCGGCCGAACCTGCGGACACAGCAGGTTAAACAAATCAGCCCGGCCTGCCTGGCGGGCTGTGTGCCGAAAGTTGCTGATCCCTGCCTGAGATTCTTAATCTATCTTGCCACCCAGGCAAGCTGGCCTTAATTATAAATGATCATTTACACCGAAAATCACTAATTATTCAGATTGCTTCCAGTCCCAAGAGACCAGTCACTCACCCCAGATCAATTGACACCCTAAATCTTACATTAAAGACAATGCCTGTAGCCAATCCTGTAATGAACTATTTAAAGGTATATTAACAAGGAAAAAGAAAGTGTGTTTATATAACTACATCGCTTAGGGTGTGGGTTTTTCACACCTATGAGTGACGTGGTTATACTGAAATAAGTGTGCAGTCTAGATCTGGCCTTAGTTTAATGTCTCTTGCCCTGTGAGAGTTCAGACAGCAAAGAGATGACAGATTTTTCTTGTGAGCCTGTTTTATCTTTTACCTTTGGCCTTCTAGTCCGTGAGATGAGCTCTCTTGCACGTAGCATTTCCAAGGTGTAATAGGGCTGTCACCAATTCTTTGTACTTTGATGTTTCTTAATGGCCCATTTAATCTTGATTGGCCTCCTTAGTAGGTGCAGGGGACAATTCCCATGCCTAGATTCACATGTTCAGAGCAAACCTTTTCAAAGTTATAAAGTAAAACTTACATTTTTCCTTATAGCATGGCATACAGGCATTACAAGTGAGATTAATGCATGCAGCTACTTACAAGCATTTCATAGTCTAAACAATAAATATATTCTTGTAAGACTAATGCCAATTCTGAACAAAACGAACATACAGGTGACCTGGTTTGATTTCCAGCTATGAGTTTATCAGTTCTTAGCTAACACCTGCAGCCTTGGCCAGAGCTGGCACTTTGGTTTACCAGCATCACAACCAGCTTCATGGATTTGTTCATCTTTAAACCTGTTTGATCTGTGCCACCGTGTCTATCCTTTGTCTTCCCCTGTTTCTAGTTTCTTTCACTGTGGTATGTATCATCATGTAAGGTATCCTTCCCATGTCCATTATTGACATGTTCATGCAGTTGTCTTTCTTGACTCTTCTGAAACAATGTTATTTCTTACCCTAGTCATTTTCCTATTAATTCATTTTTTTTATTTTCTGCAGTCTTGAAATTCTCAGTGTTCCCCTCAGTCAGTTCATTTTTGCAGACAGTATCTTACATTTGTTGGCTTTACTCATATTCCCAACATTCTGACCCATACAGTAGTATTGGTGGGACACCTTTCTCTCATACATTGGTTGTTGCTTCCAGATCTAACAGTTTTCTGAATGCAGGAATGTCTAGTCCAAATCTTATTTTTTATGTCATTTTCACAATTCCCATTTTTTCCCACTTGTTCTAGTTCTTTATCTCTGAATTTGAACTTTACTTCTTCCTCTTGTTTTCCAATTGCCGTTGTTTTGTCTTCTTGTTGCCAATATTCAGTCTATTCAGAGAATGTATGGCATCCCCATGAAATTGATCAAGCTAATAGTAAATATGAAGAGAAAATTGATGAGTGCACTGAGAGTAAACAAGAAGCTGGCAGAATAGTTCAGAAGGACCGTAGGATATACACTATCATAAGATTTGTATAACATGGTCTGTCTTGCTTTCTCTTGTTCTCGTATGCAGATGTTAGCACTTGATGTCTAGGTTCTGTAACCAGAAGATGGCCTCTCTATCAAGGGAGGCTACTTGTTGTAGATTGCCTTCCGGATATCAGGTTGGGGACAGTCTTCCACCATGTGAGTTTTTGTCTGCAATGCTGGGAGGAAACCAGCACAGCCTCGTCCATGGTTGTGGCAACTCTGGTCAAGCCAGAGAATAGCCTGTTGAGCCTGTGATCAGGTGACCAAGGCAGCAGGTGTACGATGGACTCCAGACTTTACTTAATGACTTAGACTCTTTCTCACCGATGCTTCCAGTCTGTAAGGATATATCTTTCAGCTCCCTAGCAATGCTAACCGTTCGTGCATGGAAACGGGCCAGTAACCCTCTTGTCGAAGAGTGCGTGAGCTGCTGTTACGAAGGGATCTTGAGCCATCAGGTGAGGCATTGCAGCCCGGACCAAAGGAGAAGAATTCTTCCCTTAAATACAAACAGACCTTTGAGTTGGTACTGGAAGCAGTAATGGAATGGCTGTAGCACTGAGATATGAAACAAGACAAGTCATGTTATTTGTGAGGGCAGTGAATAACCTTAGATTTGCAGGCAATCCTGAACTCATAGCATTGACCAAGGAGGATTTAAGAGAATAACTGATGAGGGAGATTGGGAAAACAGAAGGTTTGACCCCCATGAGTAGAGCCAATTTAATCAACTACTCATATGCTTAAGTGTTTACAGGACTGGATCTAAGATTTTTCTTAGCAATGATGCTATTTGAAGTGTTGGCTTTCAGATGAGATGTAAAACAGAAGTCCTCATCATTAAATAGCCTTTTGTTGGAGAAGGGTATCCTGGCCAATTCTAGTATGGGCAATTAAATTCTGCCTACTGAAAGCCTCCTCCTTAATTAGCTAAAGTATAAGTTTTGAAGAGTGTGGCTGGTATTATTGTGGCTGCATTGTTGTGGTGGGCAATATATTCCTTATACAATTGCAGCTTGCAATTCAGTGAAGCTCTTTGAGGCTTTAAAAGCCAGCCATTCATAAATGAAATGTCTATTCAAGAACTATTCTGGTGTCTTTAATTGAAAACATAATCGAAATAAATCAAGTGTATACTAGCACAGTTTCCAATGAGTCATTATGAAGTCAGTAGAACATATAGTGTATTACTTTCTTTTAGCCATCAGTCCAAAGTTTAAAAAACAAACAAACCAAAAACACTTCCTGGAAGCCCGTTTTATTGGAGGTCCAGGCCAAAGGAGAATCTCAGAAAAATGTATCTCCTTGCTTGCACTAAAAAAAAAAAAGTAGCTATTGAAGACCCTGATAATGCTAAGAGTTCCATTAAAAATAGTGTGTGTTTCAGTTCAGGCTTGCATAGACAGACCAGTTTTATAACTGCAGATATTGGTTTTTGACACTTTCAGGAAACATTATTTGATGAAAGCTCTTGATTTTTTTTGTCATTAACAGATGCTTTGCACAAATATTGCAACTTTCCTTTATTTCAATAATTATACTTCTTCGTAATACTGTTTGTGGCCTGAGTCCTTTAGCAGTGCAACAAATGCAGAAAAGTGTCTACCCTTAGAATAAATGTTTCCAACTCTATAGAAATGATAGCTCTTAAAATTTGCTAAATCTAAGTCAACTGAAAAGGTGATATAGAAGTCACTCAAAAGGCATTAAACTATGGTGAATTAATAAATATGGCAAATTGTTAATATAATGTAGATTACAAGTATGCCATTTAAGTTACAGAATGTAAGATGATTTGAGGTTTTCCTTTACCTTTTCCACAAGTTGAACCTTAGTCTTTCTTCCTTCTCACTCCCCCGAACCTACATATCCACCAAAAATTAAGACATAGAAGGACAAAGTAGGCTGGAACTAATTTAATGGCTGAGTGACCTCACAGTAGAGAAACAGCCGGAGCCTAATAGAGGTCTTTGTCTACATTTCCACCCTAGCTGGTAACGTGCCAGTCAAAAGTCAAGCAAAAGAAACAGGTGGAAACTATTAGACCTGTCATAAAGTTTGAAAAATTGATTCTGGAGTTTAAGTGAATAGATTGAACTTGACAGTGTTGTCCTAGAGATTCTAAGGGAAAATTCTGTAGTTTAATTTGAAATCCCTTGATTATTCATTAGCTCTCCAGATGGCTTGTATTGATGTTTTACATATATTAATATACACACTGTATTATCGTTGGCATAAAATTAAATGTACTATAGTAACCTACAAAGCGTGCATACACCTTTAAGTACCTTAAATTGAAGGGTATTAGACTAATTGTAAAATAAAGATTTGTTTAGATATTTAGACTGATCAGTAATGCTTTTATGATTTTACATTAGATGTTACTGTTACTGAATCCTTTGAAAATATTATTTAAATTCTTACTAATGTGTTCATTATTTATTAAATTAAAATTTATAATGATCATCAGTACTGCAATTTAAGTCCCATTCCAGAGTTTTTGTCTGTCAGTCAAGAAGATCTGTCACCAAGTCACCTGAATAGGTTACCCTTTCCAGTACCAGGCCCCCCACCAGCATGTGTGGGATTGTACGATTTAGCATAGGCTCATTAGTTTTAAGGATGCAGCTGGAATAGTGATACAAGTAATGCACTGTAGGGACATATTTGTTAGGCCCGGGGCACTCAAGAAATTGATAAAGAAATATTTCTAGCACACTTCTATTGACTGGAATAGTTTGTTAAAAAAATGTTAGAATATTAATTAGGCATACGTGGTGAATTTATGGTTTTATTCTTTAAAAATTTATAGTTGATATCAGTAATGTTTTATATTGTAGAAGGGTTGGTTTTCATGTGTATAAATACAACATATGATCTATATTAAATGCCTAAAGGGGTGTGTGTGTGTGTGTGTCTATATCACTAATAAAAATGCTATTGTAGGACATACTCCACCCATATATAATGGGAAGAATGAGCTTAAAACACTCAGTATGATGCAGTAGCTGTGGACAGGACACATGACTTTATTCACACAGCAGGATAGTGAATTTTAGTGTAGGAGCAGAGAGGACTAAATTGTTCTAATATACCTGATAAATAGGGATATTTAATTAAAATGACAGTCAAAATAAACAGTGCTCAATGGTTTAAAAAGCCCTGGGTGGGGGGTGGGTGGGAAGGGGTCCTCTGCAATGCTGGGATCTCATTTGAGGTTTTCTTCTAATGCCCTTTTAGGTTTGTATAGCATGAAGTTCACCAAATTGTGACTTCTCTCTTGTTTCTGATTTTGAGAGGTGATGATTAGAATTTGAAATCAGTTTTAAAATTCTGTTGCAGTTATTTTATTTAAAGAGAATCAACAGTGAAAGGTGTATACAATTGTGTTGCTGATACTTCTGGGAAACTGATAGTGAAGTGAAACTGAAACAGCAGTTCAAAAGAACAGATAATTTTTAGGTTGGGAGAGAAATAGTGATCTACAAATACATGGAGACCTCTTTCTGTCTGCCCTCTATCATGCTTAAGCCTCACCTCCTTTAAGTCCTGGCCTAAAACATACTTATTCCCAAAAGCCTGTACTATTGCCTTCTCCACATAGATAACTGAAAACTTGAAAAGAAGGTAAAACAAAATTGTGGAACTAAGATGACCTATGCAAGACTTTGCCATGCAAGTGCACTGTTTTTGTCACATTCTGTCCCTTGTGCTTACCTGTTTAAGGCACAATCTTGCAGAAGCTCTCACTGTGGTTCTATCTACATAGGCAAAAAGTGTCTCTTTCAATAGTTATCTTGACTTGACTAAAAACCTCCTTTAACACTCATGTAGACATAGTTTGCTGTGTTTTAGATCATTAGAGCTATCATGTTGTAGCCTAAACTCAGCTGGGATTTAAAAAGCACCTTTGTCGATGTAGACAAGGCATTCCATAGATAGTTCCACTGATCTCCTACCTTCCCCTCCCTTTCCCCCTATAGATATCTTGCAGGGCCTAAGCCCTTAGACTGTAAACTCCACAACCCAACTTTGTCTTCTACCCTGTCTGTAGAGGACCTAGCTCTTGGATAGTGATAACTGTCATGAAGGTGACAGTTAAAGTGTGGGGGGTTCTTGTTTAGGGGACAGACAAGGCTGGCTAACTCTGACTGTTTTTTAAATTACATGGGACAGATTCCGTTAGTCAAATTTAAATCTCTTGGATTACCAGTACATACACTGAATTGAATCTACATCATCTGTTCTAGAATTCTAGTTAGTACTGAAATATACCCAAACTCTGTCTCATTCCTGCTTTTAACTGTGGTCTTCCACAGTTACATGCTTCTGCATGATAAAGGACTCAGTCACTTTGCAGTTCCAAGCTCTGCATTTTTTATGCATTGCACAGAGTTATTCATCATTTTCACAGACTATTGTCTTTTCTCCTCCTCCATAAATGTTCAAGGTAGTGAACAGGAAAATGATGTCATGGCTGGCAAGAGGGATAACTTTTATTTTATCTGTGCTGAAAATTGGCATTTTTACTGGATATTGCCCCTAAACCTCCAATTTATTCTTAGTATTCTCTTTAGAGTTCTTAATAAAATGTTCATTGAAGTGCAACTAGAGGAAAATCTGATATATGCAAAATAATAATGGAAAGAGGGAGAAAGGTCCCTGGATAATTGCTGGCCCATGATTATATTTTAGAGTTACAGGGCAAGGTCACCACATAAGAAAGAAATGTGTGTAAACAGAATGGACATTGCAGTTGAAATACCATATGCACAAACAGAAACCTTTTCTAGAGGTACGTCGTTTTAAAAACCACTGATTACTAAAACCCTAGCAAGTTTTAATATTTTTGAATATACTCTGCAAATAATTTAACTTGCATGTAGGGTATCAATGTATAACTTGATTATTGAGACAAGAATCCAACAGAAGTTGGTCCAATAAAAGACACTACTTCACCCATCTTGTCTCTCCTAGTATCCTGGGACCAACAAGGCTACAACTTTACTGCAAAACCTGATTACTATAGAACACTATCTTAACATATTTATTGGAGGAGGTGGGAAGCACCTTCTGAAGATTTTTAAACCACCAATTCACATCCAGCCATCTTCTTCATTGTTCGGGTCATTATCATTTTACTTCAGTTTTATCATTTTACATGCAAGGTTTGTATTTTTATTATTTGCAGGTCTTTTCTCTCAGAAAAATGTGTGTTTTCTTCTGTTAAATACTTCCCTTTCCTGGATTCAGGACAGCTGCTTCCATGTTCTCGCTCCTGAAGGATTTTCTAATTTTGCACCCACTTTGGGTGATATGGATTAGATCAGGGAACAGAAGAAGTCTGTTTCCATTTGACAGGTCCTCCTGCTGTTACCAGACAAGCCTCAACAGTAGCCTGTTTGTCCCTTATTGGTTAATATAGTTCTAAAGGTACAGTATCTCCTGATTTTTTTTGCTCATTGGTACTCCAGGGCATCATTTGACATTAGAAAGGGCTTTCTTCCATATTGATAATTAAGAATTGTGCAAAAGTTTTTGTAACAGAGCCAAGAGTCATTTCTTTCCTTGCTGGTAGGAAAGCCAAGAATTCGGAAGTTCTTGGCTCCAGTTTGGTTCTGTGCCATTCCTAGTCGTCTTTCCATGACAGCAATGTTTTTAATTACATGCTTGCTGAAAGATTTTGTATATGGATTTGTCATCTCCACAAGCATTTATCCTTGGGTTAATTTTCCCTGTCTCTTTCCACCTGTTAGGAACAAACCCTGAGTGTTTCAAACAATTACGTCCCTATTTAGCTGTCACGTACCTTGTGTGTCTGATTTTTCATGGAATTGGAATAAAACTATGTGCCTCTTCCTTTTCACGTTATGTAAAGTTAGTAGGTTTTCTTCCAGTTAATAAAAGGGGCCCCAGTTTTATGGGTTGCTGAATATTTCGGAGGCAGTTTTGAGGTTCCCAAAGGGGACTGGATAATGAAAAATAGATACCTATTTTGTTGCGCAGAGCAATTAACCTACGTTGACTCCTGCCCTACATTATATTACCCTGCTGCTAGAAGTTCTTATGTAATTTCTTGTTTTAGTATAAATAAGTAGGGATGTTTTGAGAACTCCTCATTCATGAAATTCAACTAGTATGCAGTTAAGGCTGCACAGTTAAAACAAAGTGAGAGAATGCAAAAAGTGTGGTCCCAACAGCAAGGCTAGCTTGGCTGCATTGCACAATCTTATGTTTTATTCCATACGTGATACAACACAAACAGTGCATATTAAGCTTTGTAGCTAGCCTTATAAACCAGAGCAGCCTTGCAAAAGGAAGGAACCTCAACGTAGTTGGAAAGAACCTCAGCTTAGTTGCACTTGCTGACTTTTTGTGATTTATCTATGCAGAACTATGCATAAACATTTTCTGGCTTTAATTTCCTTCCTTTTACAAAATCAGAGGAAAAGAGAAATTGCCTGTATTAACCTAATTAATTTTACACCTCACTGAGATGAATATGGTGGGTAAGGAGGACAGAAAGATGGTGTGAATAGCAAGAAGGAAAGTCCCATTCCAGAGCTGTTGTTTTCTCTTGGACACCTGTCCATTATGAATTTGAGTGAGATCACCAACTCATATGAGATTGGTAAAGGGATACACCTTTACACCCCAGGTCCAGGTTGGTAGTGATCCGAAGTCGTCATAATCTAGAGGGTATTAAACTCACTTTGAAATGATTTGATTGTCTAAGTCTAATTCTCGGTGGAGAGGTGTCCACGTAGCAAACACTACAGTAATTGGCATTGCACATTACCCGTTGTTTATGACCTCAGCAGAGCTGGGGCGCCCAGAGGATTCAGGGGGCCTGGGGCAAAGCGGGGGAGCTGCGGTGCTTGTACTCACCCGGCGGCGGTCTGGATCTTCGGCGGCATTTCGGCGGCGGGGGGGCCCTTCAGTCGCTCTGCGTCTTCAGCAGCACTGAAAGGCCCCCCACCGCCGAAATGCCGCTGAAGATCCAGGCCGCTGCCAGGTCAGGGCTCACGTGGCATATTGCCCCACTTCTCTTCCCCCCCCCCCCCCGGATGGCCCTGCAGCAGAGCTACACAGGTTTAACTGAACAAATGTTTCCAGTGCATGCTGCAGCTTCTAATGCAGTTTCATATTCCATTATATATAGTGAAATTACATCGGATGAAAGTCAGTGTAGAAATTAGTCCAGAGATTTATTTAAAGGCACTGCCCTAGACAACAATTATTTGAACAGTGTGATCCCAATCCACTTTACTCATGATTTCCATGAAAATTTAGGCTATTCTAAGAAGTGTCTAAAAGTTTCTTTCATCTTCATCCGATATATTTTTGTTTATTAATCCTTTAGAAAATTGTGTTCTACTCAGTTGCATTTGGCATTGATGTTAAACCAACACCTCCCTCTCCTTAAGAGTCCCAAACTTTTGAAAACAAAATATTCTGAGAAAATGGCCATATTGCAACTTGTATTTAACCTTTCCATATATCTTGGAGAGATCACATAATTTGTGTTTCTCTCCTGTGTTTTGTTTTTTATGTAATCTTCCCTCTGTTTTATAACTCTCGTATAGGTAAAGAGGAACCTGTACAGGAAAGGGAAGTCAGGCTGCTTGATTTAAATAACAATAAGAAAATCTAGCTGTCAAGTATTCAAATATCTTAGTAAAGAGGATACCTGAGGGCATGTCTACATCTAGGAGCAAGCCTCTGAGTCTGGGTCCACAGACTTATGCTACCAGGGTTCATGCTAGCGCTCTAAAAATAGCTGTGTAGAGGTTGCATCTTGGGCTGGTGCTCAGGCTCGGAAGCTTGTTGGTGGCGGGGGAGGTTTGAAGCTCATGCTCCAGCCTGAGCTGCAATGTCTAACCAACAGAGATATTTTTAGAGCGCAAGTGTGAGTCTGTGGACCCACGTTGAGAGGCTTGCTCCATAAGTGGCAGATGATATATTGTGCTAATTGGGGAATTTTGCCCATAGCTGAAAAGGCACCACTTGAGGTGGAACTAGTGAAGTTTCACTGGAGATTGTGTGCAGGTTTTCCAAATCTTGCTCTACTTCACAGAGGGAGGATATCTACTCTCCACATGCAGCAGATCCTGATTCTGATGGAGCTGCCTGCTTGCCCCAGGCACACTAGGAATTTGGGAGTTGGGATTGACTGGAGGACAGTGGAACCAATGTATTCTTTCTTTTTTGGGGAGCTCCATCAGCCATTAATATTGCATCAGGAGATGCATTTTGAGGCTACTCCAGCTATTGGAGTAGAATAGGATCTGCAGGCTGGTTATGTTTAATGTTCCATGGCAGGGAGTTGAGGAGGGGGAGGAATCTTTCCCCCAGTCATTGAGGAAGTCATGCTGTGTGCAGAGGCTGGGATTTTAGCCTGTCTTCATTATTGGAAACTGGAGTTAAAATCTTTGCTTTGGACTGAAAGGAAAGGCAGTTGGTGGCTTCACTTTAATCTTTCTCTTGCATATATCAAAACTGCCTTAAATTCTGTCACAATATCGTATGTTTTACATTCTCTGCTAAAGAGACACTCAGAATTACTGCAGATCAGGAATGAAGTGTGTTGGCAATATTATGTGGGGAAGGGTGCACAGCACTTGTTCTAGCACTGTAGCTGGCTAAATATATTGATTTGTCTGTTCTTCTGCCAAGAGTCAAAATAAAGATTAATATTTTCAGAATAATTCAATATTTTTAAAGCTTAAGACTTTCAAAGATTGTGACATTTGCCTTAAGCAATAAAAATTAAAAAAAAACAAACCCAGAGAAACTGAATAATTGTTTACCTAAATCCCAATGCCCTAATTTATTTTCACTTATACCCCTAGTTAAAATATTTAAAAATCTGTTTGCATTCACAGGAAGGCTTTCGTTTATCACACTTCATACTATTTAGCCTGAAATGCCATGAACTGTAGAACGGTGTGTACAAAATGAGGTTCCCCTACTGCAGTTTTGTGATCCCATGGGTTGCTATAAAATGCTGCACCTCGTGTTTCTTTCAAAAGAATTTACTAGCATTGTTCTTGTTACTTATAACTGTTGGAAATGGATGATCCTCCAGATGTTTTTTTTGGAAACCTAAACTGATTTTTTTTAATTGATCATATAATTTTACAATATACATGGCAAATATGTTTAAAGGTCCATTAAAAAAAAACAAACCAAAACGCCTCAACCCTATAAATATACATGAAAACAGTGATCACAACTCAATGGACACCTCCCCTCCTATTTGTGGTTGCCTGGACCATCTCCTCTGCCATTCACAATTGCTACTCCTGGGGGAATTCTGCGTGTGCGCGCGCGCACACACACACACTATTTTAAAATTCTGCATATTTTATTTGTCAAAACACAATATAATCATGCCAGTTTCAATTATTTTGGTAATTTATTTCAAAATATCTATCAGCAAGTATGTTTGTAACAATACAGACAACAAAAAAGATTCAGGAAACATTTTTTGACAAATAGATTCCTTACTAGGTATATTAATACAGAACTCTGAGTAATAATTCATTTAAGGTACAATATAGAAACATATTACCCACACCCCTCAAAAGCAGTGCAGAGGCTTGGGGGAATGAGGGGGTAACAGAGGAGCTAAGGGTGAAGGAAGTAATTGCTGGGAAGGAGTGTGAATTTGGAGCATTGTTGGGTGTAGAGTGGGATAAGTATAGAATAGATTTTTTTTGGGGGGGGAGTAGGGAATGATGGTTAGGGAGCCTCCACCATGCAGACCCTGGCTGACCTCTAGCATCTCTCAGTCAGGCACATCTCCCCTGTCCCCATGTGTCCCTGCACCCCCACTTGCCACCCCTCGTCCCCATGTGTCCCTGCACCCTACCTCCCCCATGTGTTCCTGCATCTCCCTGCCCCTCTCCCCATGCTCATGTGGCCCTGCAACCACTCACCATTCCTATGTGGCCCTGCACCCCCACTACCATTCATCCCCCATCCCAGTCTGTCCCCTCCTTCTGAACTCCAGTCTGTGACCCCCCCGCCAGCAGCCCACATGCCCTACGTTGTCTGTCTCCCGACATGGCCCCAAGGGCAGGGTACTGTGAGGAAGGCAGCTTTTTTCTTTTCTCTATTCATGGCTTGGGCTACTCTCACCCAGCAGCCACTGTTCTCACATCACAGCAGCACCTGTCCAGAAGAATGTATTTTCTGCAGGGAAAAAAATATGTATGACAGAATTCCCCCAGGAGTAAATTGCATAACATCGCTGTTTGCTTAGATGGTAAAGTAACTCTAATACATTTTAGTAGTCTTATGTGACAACTTATTGAATATGGAAGCCATGAGGAAGGAAAGAGGAGATGAGGAGAGTGACAGGAAAAAAGAAAGTGTAGAGAGATTGACAGAATGCGCCAGGGATTAAAAAAGAGAAAGGGATAAAGATATGAAGTAGGGGGAGTGTTTGCTCAAGAGAGCTGTTCCATTTCTCTCTCTCACTTGCATTAAATTTAACTATACATCCAGAGCAGACAGCAGTATGAATCAAATAAAATAGAGTACAGCTCACATGAATGCCTACATACACCACTGCTGGCTGGAGGCCCGTTAATTACCAGATAAACACCAATGCTTGAAGTATTCTTCAGTGGACATGGGTATGCAGTGTCATGGTTTCACATTTCCTTCAGTCAAAAAGGCTGGTGACAACTCCTCAGATGAGGTATGGAGGGAGGGGTTGTTTTTTGAAATGGGGTGGGGTAGGAAGATGACAGCTTACTTCCTTTTGTGCAGGCTAAAAAAATACTCATATTGGTCCTACCAACAGTCTTAAAGCTGATTCTAGAGATCACTTGTGTCTGTTCTGCCAGTTTCCTTTCCCCTCTTTTGTGCGGCTGTATGTTGAACTCTATTCAGCAATTTTTCTGATGGAAGGAGAAATACCTAGTGTGACAAAGTTCCTCCTCTGCCTTGGTGGATCCTGTGCTTTTTGGCAGATTTGCTTACCTCAGAGGTTCATGGCAGTCCTCAGTTTGGCCACTTCTGTTAGAGGCTCAAACCTGCTGTTCGCTTAGCTAATCTCCATCACTGGCCAGCATGGGGGAAATGGAGAACAGTCCCCCCAGTCTCTGTGTTCCACCTAGTGGGTCAGGGACAGGCCAGATCCCTTTTCAAATTAGACCTTCCCTTCTGGTGTTGCTCACAGGCCAGCTCCTCCTGTGTTGAATCAGGAGTTGGGGGGATAGGAGGAACCCAGGCCTGCCCACTACGATGGGTTCCAGCCCAGGGCCCTATGGATAGCAGCTGTCTGTGTCCTGTATCAGCTGTGTGACAGCTAGAACTCTCTGGGCTACTTCCCCATGGCCTCTCCCCAGCACCTTCTTTATCCTCACCACAGGATCTTCCCCCTGAAGCCTGATCACACTTATACTCCTCAGTCCTCCAGCAGCATACCTTCTCACTCCTTGCTCACCCTCCACTAACTGATGGGAGGTCCTTTTTAAACCAGGTGTCCTTATTAGTCTGCTGTCCATAATTGATTCTAGTATGTTCTTAATTGGCTTCAGGTGTCTTCATTAGCCTGCCTGTCTTAATTAGTTCTAGCAGGTTCCTCTTGGGTCATCTTTTTAAATTAACATATTTCACTAATTTTACAACTAATTAGTTAATTTAAACACATTTTAACTCTGATAGCTCTAAAAAGAAACAGATTTGTTAAAGTAAACAAAAGGTATCTTCTGACTTGAAACAATTACTACAAAACCAGGTAATGTTCTAGAAGGTGGTCTTGACATTTATACTGTAGTTTACCCTTGAATGTTGAAAAACAGCATAGAGTTTATAGTATTTAGACCAGTGATATTTTTAAAATAAGTTGTTGCTTTGCTGGATCAGATAATTAAACATATATATATATATAGTGGCAAAGTTCCTCCTCGCCACTAGTAGGTCCTGCGCTTATTGGCGGATTTCTTCCCCTCAGTGGTTTTCCCCTTGGATGAAACCCATAGTCTGGATCAAGTACTCCTATGTCTGATTAGGAGTTGCGGGGCTAGGGGGGAACCCGGGCCCGCCCTCTACTCCGGGTTCCAGCCCAGGGCCCTGTGAATTGCAGCAGTCTCTTAGTGCTACTTGTAACCGCTGCTTGACCGCTACAGCTCCCTGGGCTACTTCCCCATAGCCTCCTTCAAACACCTTCTTTATCCTCACCACAGGATCCTCCTGGTGTCTGATGCTGCTTGATTGTATGGTGTTTTCCTCAATCCTCCAGTAGTACCCCCTCTCAGTTCTTAGTTCCTTGTGTCTCTTGCTCCCAGCTCCTCATGCGCACTTCTTTCCTCTGGCTCCTCCTCCCTAGACTGGAGTGAGCTCCCCTTTTTATACCAGGTGCCTTGATTAGCCTGTTCTGATTGGCTGCAGGTGCTCCAATCAATGTAGCTCTCTCCGGTACCTTCTAGAAAGTTCTTAATTGGCCCCAGGTGCCTTGCAACTGCCATTTTGGTTCCCATGGTACTAGGGATTTGCTTAGCCTGGAGCTAACATACCTGCTCCTCAATACTTTCCTGTAGCCATCCGGCCTTGCTCCATCACATATCCCACCCCTCTGCTCAACACCATAGGGTTGGGCAACTTGGGACGCCAGGCAGTGTGCTCGGGAAAGACCATCAGCGTTGCTGTGGTAGCATCCAGCCCTATGCCGTATGCGGAACCGGAACTGTTGTAGGGATAAGAACCACCTGGTGACCCTTGCATTCTTTTCCTTATTTCTCTGCATCCACTGGAGGCGTGCGTGGTCCGTCACAAGAGTAAATCGCCGCCCAAGAGGTAATAACGCAGCGTCTCCATGGCCCATTTGACAGCGAGGCATTCTCTCTCGACTACTGCATACTTCTGTTCTCATGGGAGCAGCTTTCTGCTTAGGTAGAGAATCGGGTGGTGTTAATCTCCAATCATTTGTGACAGAACTGCCCCCAACCCCACCTCAGAAGCATCTGTCTGTAAAAGAAATTCCTTGGTAAAGTCTGGGGCTATGAGTATGGGGTCATTACAGAGGGCCGTCCGAAGGTCTACAAATGCCCCCTCTGCAGCTTCGGTCCACTTTACCATGTCTGGACCTCGAGCCTTCACCAGGTCCGTTAGAGGACTTGCCCTGCTGGCGAAGTGGGGAATAAACCGTCGGTAGTAGCCTACCACGCCTAGGAATGCACGGACCTGCTTCTTTCGGGTCGGCCGGGGCCAGTTTCGAATCGCTTCTAGTTTATTAGTTTGGGGCTTCACTATACCCCTTCCTACAATATATCCCAGGTACCTAGCTTCTGCTAGTCCTATGGCACACTTAGCAGGATTAGCGGTGAGGCCAGCCCGCCTTAAGGTGCGTAGCACTGCCTCAACCTTCTCCAAGTGGGTTCCCCAGTCTGGCATATGGATGATGACATCATCTAGGTATGCAGCTGCATAACTAGTATAGGGGCGCAGCAGCTTATCCATGAGGCGCTGGAATGTGGCTGGGGCCCCATGTAACCCAAAAGGGAGAACAGTGTACTGGAATAGCCCGTCTGGGGTGGAGAACGCTGTCTTTTCTTTAGCTTCTTTGGTCAGGGGAATCTGCCAATACCCTTTTGTCAGATCCAGTGTAGTCAAGAAACGGGCACTACCCAGTCGGTCAACCAGTTTGTCGATGCGTGGTATGGGATATGCATCAAACTGGGATACTTCATTCAGTCGGCGAAAGTCATTACAGAATCTTGTGGTACCATCAGGTTTGGGCACTAGAACAATTGGACTGCACCACTGACTGTAGGATTCTTCAATTACGCCTAATTCTAACATTTTCTTTACTTCAGCCTTGATTTCTTCTCTTTTGGCTGCTGGGATTCTGTAGGGTCTCAGTGTTATTTTGGCTCCAGGGATCGTGCGGATATGGTGATAGGTCTCAGTTGTCCGCCCCGGTTTTGTAGAGAAAACATCTCGGTTACGATTAATCATATTGGTTGCCTCGATCTTTTGGATTGGCGTCAAGTCGGGTGATATCTTTACTTGCTCATGTACGTTATCCTCCTGGGGAAGAGTCTCCCTGGTGACTAAGCATGCCTCTCGATCATGCCAAGGTTTTAGAAGATTGATGTGGTAAATTTGCTCCGGTTTCCTGCGGCCTGGCTGCCGTACCTTTATAGTTTACCTCTCCCATGGCTTCAATTACTTCATAGGGTCCCTGCCACTGGGCCAACAGCTTGCTTTCTGCTGTGGGCACAAGGACCATTACTCGATCCCCCGGTTGGAACCGTTGAAGCTTTGCTTGGTGGTTATAATGGGTCCGTTGGGTCTCCTGTGCTTTTTCCAAGTGTTCTCGTACAGTGGGTGTAACCTGGGCTATCCGATCCCTCATCTGTAGTACATGCTCAACTATGTTCCTTCCGGGATTTGGCTCCTCTTCCCAGGCTTCTCTGGCTATATCCAATATGCCTCGGGGGTGGCGCCCATATAGTAGTTCGAATGGAGAAAAGCCTGTGGAGGCTTGTGGAACTTCCCGGATGGCAAACATGAGGTAAGGCAATAGGGTATCCCAGTCTTTCCCATCCCGGCTCACCACTTTCCTGATCATGGCCTTGAGGGTCCTATTGAACCTTTCCACAAGGCCGTCTGTTTGTGGGTGGTATACAGAGGTCCGTAGGGCTTGTACATGGAGCAATGAACAGAGATCTTTCATCAATTTAGACACGAAAGGTGTCCCTTGATCAGTCAGCATCTCCTTGGGAAGCCCAACCCGGGAAAATATCTGTACTAACTCCTTAGCTATTGTCTTGGAAGCTGTGTTGCGTAGGGGGACAGCTTCCGGGTATCGGGTTGCATAGTCTAGTACAACCAGCACATGTTGGTGGCCCTGAGCTGTCTTCTCTAGGGGCCCAATCAGATCCATGGCTATGCATTCAAATGGTACCTCTATTATTGGAAGAGGTATCAAAGGGGCCCGTAAGTGCGGGCGAGGGCTATGTAGCTGACACTCTGGACAAGAGGTGCAGTATCGCCTGACATCTTCATGTATTCCTGGCCAGAAGAACCTCCGCAGGATCCTGGCCTGGGTTTTCTCTACCCCTAAGTGTCCTCCAAACAAGTGACTGTGGGCGAGGCTCAATATGGGATTTTGGTGTTTTCGGGGCACCAGAAGTTGATGTATCTCCTGCTCCTGCATTTGCACCACACGGTACAGGAGATCTTTCTTCACTATAAAGGATGCCAGCCCACTTATCTCGAGGCCAGGCCTCCCGTAGAGCTGTCCTTTCAAAGGCCAGAAGGTATGCCTCTACATCATCTTCCCGTGTCATTTTCTGCAGCCAATGGCTGGCCCGTATGAGCCGTGTCCCATCATGCCCATGGTTCATTTCTGCAAGGGTCTTTACCTGGCTTACCAGTTCCTGCAACATAGCTTGGTCTTGAACAGCTTGGTCCATCAGCAGGTGGTTAGTTTCTTGCTGCAGCCGCACTGCTTCTTGCTGGGCAGCTGCCTGGACACGGGTAGCCTCCTGCTGGGCCGCCGTGGCTTGTATCAGTGCCCGTACTACCTCATCCATTGTGGTAACAAATTGTAATCCCCTTCCTCTTTTTTTTTGTGTGTGTGTGTTTTTAAATCACCCTCCTTCTTCCGCCACGCTGTGCACACCAAAGACCCCACTTCTTGCACCAGTTGTGGCAAATTTCCTCCTCTCCTCTAGTAGGTCCTGCGCTTATTGGCGGATTTCTTCCCCTCAGTGGTTTTCCCCTTGGATGAAACCCATAGTCTGGATCAACTACTCCTATGTCTGATTAGGAGTTGCGGGGCTAGGGGGGAACCCGGGCCCGCCCTCTACTCCGGGTTCCAGCCCAGGGCCCTGTGAATTGCAGCAGTCTCTATAGTGCTACTTGTAACCGCTGCTTGACCACTACAGCTCCCTGGGCTACTTCCCCATAGCCTCCTTCAAACACCTTCTTTATCCTCACCACAGGATCCTCCTGGTGTCTGATGCTGCTTGATTGTATGGTGTTTTCCTCAATCCTCCAGTAGTACCCCCTCTCAGTTCTTAGTTCCTTGTGTCTCTTGCTCCCAGCTCCTCATGCACACTTCTTTCCTCTGGCTCCTCCTCCCTAGACTGGAGTGAGCTCCCCTTTTTATACCAGGTGCCTTGATTAGCCTGTTCTGATTGGCTGCAGGTGCTCCAATCAATGTAGCTCTCTCTGGTACCTTCTAGAAAGTTCTTAATTGGCCCCAGGTGCCTTGCAACTGCCATTTTGGTTCCCATGGTACTAGGGATTTGCTTAGCCTGGAGCTAACATACCTGCTCCTCAATACTTTCCTGTAGCCATCCGGCCTTGCTCCATCACTCTCTATATATATATATATTGTTGCCATGGAGTTTGGTTTTCCAGCGATAGAGAGAACCTGATTCTGTTCATGCTTGTGTAAATCAGGAGTGGCTGCACTTGAAACAAGGTAGGTAGTTAATGCACCAGTGTAAAAGCAAGTGTAAGTCATTCAGTCAGGCCTACAATCTGTTATTGAAGTGCTTAGTGTTGGCATTGGATATGAATCTGTTTGATAAGGTACTGTTTTAGTACCAGAAACATCTAATTCAGGGTATGTCTACACAACAAAGAAAAATCTGTGGCTGGCTTGAGTCAGCTAACGCTGGTTTGGGCTGCGGGACTGTTTCATTGCTCTATTGACTTGCGGGTTTAGGCTGGAACACATGAGCTCTGGGACCCTCCCACCCAAGAGGATCCTAGAGTCCATGCTCTAGCCTGAGCCCAGACACAGCAGTGAAACAGCCCCGCAATCCGAGCCCTGCGAGCCCAAGTCAGCTAGCATAGGCCACCTGTGGGTGTCTAATGGTTAAATATGGACCTCATCCTAGCCCTAATGATGAAGAAATGACTCCTCTGCCTTGCATCTGTTTTCTTAATTTCCTTAGCTTTTTTTCCCCTTCAGTGTATTAAGTTTGTGCCCTTGATCTCCAAATAACTTTGTCAAAAACCATACAGCTGTGAAATGTAAAGCTTTGTAGAAAAGGCTTGTATTATCTCAATAAGCCATCTGTTAGGCTTCTTCGGTAAAAGAAAAAGAAAATCTAACACATCATCGAATAAGTACTGTATATGGAATGGAAAGAATAGCATTTTACAATAATTTTAGGATTTTAAGAGGGAATTAGATACACCAGTTCTAAAAATATTTTTTTTACTTGAAATATTGCAAATCAGTTCTTCTTTTATGTATATAAAACATAACCCCTTCAAACCTTATATGGAGTACCGTACCAGATGTGAGATAAAAAAAGAAATTGCTGGTGACCACCTGCTTAATGCGTATTAAAATCTTGTGTGGTAGCTGATGTCATACAGAATGCATGTGATAGGGAATAATTTTTAGTAGACCATATCAGGTTAGTAAGGATCAATGCTAGAGGAATGTTTAGAATTTTCTATCACAATATATCCATCTGTTTTGGAAAATGAGGGATGAAATAATCACTTTAGGCCAAGGGATTTGAAAAAAAACAATTGAATGAGTGGGATTTTTTCTGTGGTAGTAGCAAAGCCTCTCAGAATTTTCAGCTGAATACAGAACTAGCTCCAAAGATAAAGGTCTTGCAAAATCAACAGAACATTTAATTCTCTCTTTTCACCTTTCTTTTTATTTTCATTTTAACTTCTTTCTTTGACCATTCAGCTGCTATTTTCCTTTGGGTTATTCAGTAGCTCTAAGAGTAGTGATTGCTTCTTCTGGAGCATGTTTATTTTTTTATTTGAGCACCGACAGGGAACAAAATATAAGGAGGCACCATCAAACAATATGGTGTGAGTGTGGTATAAGAACATGTATATAATAGAAACTTCTTCTCCAAGGAGCTTGCCATTTTAAAAGGAGCGCAACACACTAAAAATGCTTTCATAACCAGTTTCAGTTTCTAATGCTGCTTGTACGAAGAAACAAGTGTCTTAAACAGAGAATGTCATCTTTGCAGTGTGTCCAACTGGCTAGCATTGACCCTGAGCCTAGGGATTCAAGTTTGTTCTTTGATTCCATCTCCCACAAAACCATGTGCTGTAGCCCTGCCACTGGAGACTGATTATAGAACACTTTGTCATAGATACTCTACTGCATGCTATAAAACTTTTTTCCATATTGATGAATAGGAAATGAAGTAATCGTTTTGCTTAACAGCCAAAGGAGAAAATGTTTAGTACTATATAAAATGTTCTTCGTGCTAGCAAGCAATTTGCTTTGTACTATAGGTATAAGATTAGATATATGGAATGTAGGAAAATCTTCTATGAAAACTGATGCCATTCCTTAACGGCTGTGAATCCATTGACAAAGACTGAAAATTAATAGCAAATCCACATTTTGAGGAAATGTATGTCTGCCTCGTTACATGGTTGTAAGATGTTTTATTTCTAGTGCTTTTTACATGTAGGGGTCTGTTCATTTGCCCATTAATAGTAAATATATGTATTTGTTGCAAGTGTGTAGCTAAGCTTGCTGTTTGGGGTGGATGTGACCAATAGAGCCTAATGTGACCAACAGAGAATGCATTTATTGACAGCTCCTGCAGAAACTGCAGGACTCTTGACTTTGTGTTTTTAAAGCACTTTGAGATAGAAAATACTGTGATCAGTGTTAGCTGACATGTAAAATATCACTGAAAATGCTAGAGAGAGTCAAAATAGGAAAATACAGTCTGTTTCCAGCTATGCAATAGATCTCAGCCTGGCAAAGAACAATGAATGCTTCTCTGTCAGCCTCATTGCATTTGGGGCTTTTTTCACAATGCTGTCTTATAACTTCTTTTACATTGGTATTCTCATTATCATGGTTCTAACTATATCTTGGAATTAGTATTAATTCCTAATGGGTAAATCATTTAAAAAAATCTCTATGTAGAGATTAATTACATCTCCCATTTGTTTTCTGTAAAAGTCAAACTGATTTGAAACCTGAAAATTATGAACATAGCTGGTCTGTCACCATGTGTTCACATTCGCTTCTCTGCTGTTTTATATTAACTTGTGTGCCCAAACTCCTTGGGTTAGGGACCGTCTTTTATACTGTTCTGTAAAACACCTTTTACAAAGGAGTCCTCATCCTTATTCAATCTACTGGATGCTATTGTAATACCAATAAATATTAGTAATATTGCACATGAAAATTGGCACATTTCCACAAGCTTCTCTCTGAAAGAGATATCAGCTGAACTGTGAAGAGTGAATGAAAGAATGGACTCTTAAAACTGTTGTAAGCAAAAGGTTGTGAGACCAAAGGAAACATTGTAGTAATAAAAACTTTGCCGCACTTGTAAGTTGCACAAACACAGGGAATAGACAGGAGAGAAAGTAGTCATAAAAGTGTGTTTGATATATCTGGTAGAATTAGGGAACTAATATTGTTACATTTAATAATAGTAATAGGCATGAGCTATTGAATGCTGATAGGTAGGACCATCTTGTGGTGAGAAGAGACTATAGAATACTTTTATGGAAACCAGTTGATACAGAGAGCATGGAAGTCTTTAATTTTGGTGATTGTGTGCAATCATGTCAGGTTTTGAGAAGAATGAGAAGAAAAGGAAACTTCTGCAATATAAAGGATTTTTCTGTGAAGTCAGTATTGGTCACTGAAACAAGAGTCTTGTCCCTAGCTATATAGCAGTGCTGACTGGAGCAGCATTCAGTTTATATGAGTGTCTGTTGGTCATCGCTGCGTTGGTGAGGAAGGGTTGCTGAAGTTCCACACTGTCCCCATTTCTCTTTCACTAGGGGAATATAAAAGATGTGGGGGGAACATTGAATATGCAGTATTTGGGAAGAGAGGAGTCTGTTCAATAGCCTCCTTGCCCATCTGACATAACATATACAGGTTCCAGCATTTGATGTTTCACTGTGGAGCTAGCATCTAGTCTCTGGTTTATCCTATACTACCGAGGAGCTTCTCGGAGCAGCCTGGGCAGAGACTCCCCCCGTCCCATCATGTGAGTAAAGAGATGACTGTTGTGTAACCAGTTGAAGCCATTATGCCCAAAGTATTCACTACAGTAAAATCATGCAAAAATAATGTAAATGTATTTGTATTAGGTTCTAGTTTTAATAAATTATGGTATGTGACTATGCAGGTTTGAAGACTGAAAACTGGTTTTTTTTACCAGTTTTTTTGTTCTACTGTTTGAGACCATGAAATATTGGGAACATGAACAAGATATGATAAACTTTCAAACAGAATTCTATGTATTTAAAAAAATTCTTTGTCAATTGAATGATAATTTATAAGTGGCAAATTGTTAAATTAGTTAATTGCCTTCCTCCCTTAGGAGAAATAGCTGAGCCAAAATCGGAAGTATTGAGGTGTTTGTTTTAACACTGGAAAACACTTATTACTCCAGATAGCCCCCTGCTTGTACATGGTATCTGTTATACCAGATGTGCCACCTAGAAATTAGACATGACTCATAGAATGTGCTAACCCCAGGTTTCTCTAAGGTTTTCCAGAAGTAATTTTTCCTTTTTATCTAACTGTTCCCTATGCCCAAGTTATGGGACTGGCTAATGGTTGAGGCCTATCATTTTACATTCCTTAATATTGCAATTTTGTGCAAAATTTTTCCATTTTATTAACGCATACCTTATTCAGTCCATCACTTAAAAAATTAAGTGGATCAAATGGAAATAAATAAAATTTAACTATGAATGTAGATTCTACATAATCTAAAAACAAGAGCGCTTTTGCACTGTCTGGTAAGTATGCAGCTGTAGGTGTTACCTAGAAAACACTATTCCCAGTAATGTGAAGACAACATTTATGCTTCTGGCAAACACATGAACAAACTTTTGCTAATTTCAGGCTGTTGATATGTAGGTGGAAAACAGATAAACTTTGATATACGAGAAGACTAAATCTGTTCAGAAAGAGTTTATTTTCTAGGGTTTAAAGATATTAAAATTATGAGAATATTACTGGAAGTACAGTACAACTTTGTGTATCTGAAGGTCCCTGACACCTAAAACCAGACAGTATACAATAATTTGGATAAAGGGAGAGAAGGCTTTTGACAGGCTGTGCTTCAGGCACCAACCCTGGAGTTTAGTGAAGAGACACCAGCCAGCTTTGCAGAAAGGCTTTGCTGAATATATCCTTTAGTGCTGGCTAGGTTGTGAAGCCAGCTGGCAGTCTCAACTAGTATGGCATCTGGTGACGTAAACTAACTGTGGTTAACTGGAGTTCAGTAAACTGGGATTGTACTGTACTTGATAAAGTTTATTGAACCCTGAATTTCACAAATCATTTTGTGAACATCTGTAGAGGTGACAGGCACTTACCTATTTAAAAAGTAAAATTTGGGTGATCATGTTAGCTCCCAGTAACAGACTAAGCACTGCACTTTAAAAACAAATCCAGAAACTTCAGTTGTTTTCTTTGTCTGTCATATATTGCAATATTTGTAAAGGCCTCTTTTCTCATAGTGTGATATTAAAGTCATTCAGGGAATGAACTGTTAGGCAGAAGTATTTGCCTAGTGTGTGTTTTCAGTTTTATGTGTTCTAGTAAATCTGAGGTACTTCGTGCTGGTTTTAAGGTTTCAAAATACATTAACTATGTATCCTTCTCATGCACTGGCCCATACCGACCTCATTACAAAAAGGGTAGGAATCTGATCCCTCAGTGTGGTTTTCCTAACTAGGGTGCTATTGGTGTGGATGGAGTAATGTGCATAGATTTCTGCAATGGACTGTATTACGTAGTGTATTTGTTTTTCCTTGTTACATTATAATGTGCTTTTTGTTTGTATTAATTAAATCTGGAACATTTTGAAACACTGATATTTGTGCTACTAGGTGTATATATAATGTAGGGTGTGCATTATTTATAATTAGTAATTTGAGTTAGATTATTGTTTCAGAAAATCTGTCAGAATTGTAGAATTAGTTGTATGTCCATTGTAATTCTGCCCATATACATTCAAAAACACCAGCTGCATTGCAGAAAATCACCATAAGGTTTGATGCTGCAGATATCATCAAGAAGCTCTTGTGTGTCACCTTTCTCGATACACTCTTTTCCTACTAAGGATCCAGATCATCTAATATCCTGTCAGAATCATGATAGTAAACCACCTCCCCACCTTGTTTTGCCACTTTTTGCCCTTTTGGGCCATAATTGGAGAATCTGACCTACAGTAGATGAGGAATAATCTTTACTGGCTACTCATCCCTATCAAGTCAAATTTAAACCTCTTGTAACCACTTTCAAAGCGCTATATAACTCCTTACCTATCCTCCTTTGTTACTGTCATACAGAGGCCCATCGGTGCCAGCTGGCAAAAAGGGTTCACTACTCTGTCAGCAACTCCTAATAGGCCTGACAGTCTCACTACACCCAAACATTACTAATAATCATATTTATCTTACTCCTGGAGGAATTCTACCAAAAAAAAATTAAAAATTCTGTGCATAATACTTTAAAATTCTGCATATTTGTCAGTATAACACAATGAAATCATGTCGGTTTCAATTATTTTGATAATTTATTTCAAAATACCTGTCAACAAGTATATCTAACAATACAGACAACAAAAGATTCAGGAAATGTTTTTTGACAAATAGAGCCCTAATAATACAGAACTCAGAGTAATAATTAATTTAAATGACAATACAGAAATGTATTTCCCACACCCCTCAGAAGCAGAGCAAAGGCTTGGGGGAGTCAGTATAACAGAGTTGCTGAGGACGAGGGAAGTAGTTGCTGGGAAGGAGCCTGGGAGTGAACCTGGAGTGGTTATTGGGTGTGGATGGGAGAAGTGTGGAACAGGGTTTTGGGGGTTGTGATTGATAGGGATTTGGGGAGCTTCCCTAATGCAGATCCTGGCTGACCTCTATCCTGTCCCATTGTCAGGCACATCTGCCCCAGTCCCCATGTGTCCCTGCACCCCCTCCCACTGTCCCCATGTGTATCTGCACCTACACTCAGCCACCCCGTGTGCCCCCCAACCCCCCATTGTCCCTGCACCCATACTCAGCCATCTTCCCATCTCTCCAAACTCACCCATCCCCTCATCCCCATGTGGCCCTGCACCCCCACTCCCATTCAGTTCCTACCCCAGTCTGTGGGGGACATGAATTCTTCACATGCTCAATGGTGCAGAATTCCCCCAGGAGTAATGGATAGGGTCTTGTAAAGCAACGGTTTTCAAACAGTGGGTCAGGATCCTAAAGTGGGTTGCGACCCCGTTTTAGTGGGGCCGCCAGGGCTGGCTTAGACTTGCTGAGGCCCAGGGCCGAAGCTGAAGCCCGAGCCCCACCACCTGGGGCCGAAGCCTGAGGGCTTCAGCACTGGGTGACAGGGCTTAAGTTACAGGCCCCCTGGCCAGGGCTGAAGCCCTTGGGGTTCAGTCTCCCCTCCCCCCGCTGCATGGGGTTGTGGGGCTTGTGCTTTGGCTTTGGCCCCCCCCATCCTGGGCTGCGGGGCTCGGGTGGACTCAGGTTTCAGTCCCCCCTCCTGGGGTTGTGTAATAGTTTTTTTTTTTGTCAGAAAGGGGTCGTGGTGCGATGAAGTTTGAGAATCCCTGTTGTAAAGTATCAAATGAGCACTGGTGTCATGTTGGTCATTAATATTGTAAAATGTATGTACTGATGCTATTTTAAAAGTTGTGTAAATACTGAAGATGTATCCTGAGAGTCTGTATTCAGGTATGAGTCACTGGCAGAGACAGATTTTCTCTCAGCCTGGGAGTGTTTGTCCATGTAGCTAATTGACATATAAATTAAGCATTGTATTGTTTCACAATGGGCCTCCCATCACCGTTTTGAACTGAATGCTAGTAAAGAACAGATCTATGAAGTCAACACATACTAGAGCAGTGGTTCTCAAATCCGGTCCGCCGCTTGTTCAGGGAAAGCCCCTGGTGGGCCGGGCCGGTTTGTTTACCTGCCACGTCCACAGGTGCGGCCGATTATGGCTCCTGCTGGCTGCAATTCGCTGCTCCAGGCCAATGAGGGCTGCGGGAAGCGACACGGGCCGAGGGATGTACTGGCTGCCGTTTCCCGCTGCCCCCATTGGCCTGGAGTGGCGAACTGCAGCCAGTGGGAGCTGCGATCAGCTGAACCTGTGGCTGCGGCAGGTAGACAAACCAGCCCAGCCCACCAGGGGCTTTCCCTGAACAAGCGGCAGACCGGCTTTGAGAACCACTGTACTAGAGAATAAACATTAGGAGCACAAAAACAATGACTTTGGGGGACTATAAGGGAAAGGCAAAAGGACACATTACTGAGGGAGCAAAAGGAACAGCACTTTTTGCATCCTTGAACTGTGGACTGGAGATGCTGGGAAAGATTGCTTTAGGTGAGAAATTACTTTAGACAAATATTTTAACCTGTTAAAGTTATGGTTAGACTCTTATAAATGTGCTATATTTGTGCTTTATATGTAACCATTCTTTTTCCAATATTCTTACTCACTACTCATTTGAATATTTGAATCTCTGTTCTTTAATAAATTACATTTTTTTTTTTTTTTTTTTTTTTACTATAAATAGATTACAACGCTGTGTTATACTGGAACTGATACTCAGTTGAATCAGACAAGCTGGTGTGTGTACTATTCTCTTGAGTAGTGAACCTGGTAATGACTGAGAGTGTCCAGCAACAGGGGCTGGAGACCACAGAGGGGCACTTCTGAGGATTTGGGGACTGGGGTACACCAGATGTTAACCTGGAAGGCAAAGCAGGGGCTCGCAGAGCACTGAGGAGGAAGCTTGAGCGGCTGAAGGGCCGGTAGTGTCAGGGAGCTGACATGTAGCTACCACAAGAAAGACTCCCTCAAATTGGAGGCAAGGAGGTAACAAGGTGACTTTCATTCCTGGACACCCTGAGAAAGCATCACAGTTACACTTTGTGTTGTCCACCACTCTACCAGTGTTCTTAATTTAATTCACCTGTTGGACAGCTTCTCAATCAATCACCTCTGTGTCGTCTTCTGTGCAGTCCCTTAAGAATGGTATGACATCTCTGAATTTATATTCGAGGCCCTCTACCCATTTTTTCTGTGGTGAATCTAGTTGACATACATAAAAATTCCCAGCTTGTTGTAACCCTTACTTTAACCTTGGTCTACTTCTCTGTGGCTTTACATTTTGAAATCCAGGCCCTGATTTGCTCAGATAAACATATATTTATGTTTAAGTTCAGTAATTGCATGTGAAAATGAACTAACAAGTAATGTGTAGAAATTGTGATGGTCATAATACTGCTAAGCATAACTTTTTCCCACTGAGTTGGGCTGAATATGATCAGTGACTTTAGAGGATGCCCCAGTGCAGCTTTGGGATTCACACCTTACTCCCATATGGAGTCACATTGATTCCACTGAAACTATGTACAGTATTAACAAGTGGATCTTGATGGAGGATTAGGGCCTAAATTTAACTACTGTATAAAGGCCATATTCTACCCTCATTCTTTTTATAAACCCCCCATTATTAACAATAGGAGATCTGCTGTAAATTGAGGGGAGTATATAGCCCAAACTTTTCTCGATCCAGGCCATGGACCATAAGTGAAAATGTAATTTGAATTTCTCCACTGCAGGAATTTAACAGTTCAGCTTTGTCTTTGTTGACTACCTTTTTTTCACCATTAGTTTCAGAACTTTGTTTCTGAATGAAATAACATCTTTGCTACAGAGTAAGTTTCAGTCAGATTTATTCATTTCATTAAAATATTTGAGACCTGATTTTAAAATGTGCATATATACAGCTGAGCATTAAAATTACATTTGCAATTGAGGCTTAATTTGAGCATGCAATTTCCAAGATGAGGGGCAGGGGGAATAGCTGAAGTGAGAGGCTGAAGGATGGAATATCTTTATTCTGTTGCACTGTGAGCCACAGAGTTCTTATGTGACCAGAGGAAAGTCATTTAAATTTCTGTTTTCATACCTATACATTGGGGTTTATACTTATAATACAGGAGTATTGTGATGCTTAATTCCTTAACTTGAGTTCTTTATAGACATTGTTAGGTGCAGTAAAAGTGGAAAGGCTTATTGCATAAATCCAGCAGTTGGGCGACCAGTTTAGTTCAAATTATGTCTACAATTCTGGTAATTCCAATGCAAATTAGGTGCATTATTGTACATGCACATTTTGTATTGACATTTACATACACACTATTAAAAATCAAGGCCTTTATATGATCCATAAAATACTTTTGCTGTGGTGTGTGTGTGAGAAATTTACATCTGAAAAGGGTTGGCCATCTATGCAGCTAAGTTAAATAAGGTAACCTTGGTGAACTTGGTAACCTCTCCCTAGTTCCAAGTTCTGCTGCATAAATTTATTGTCCTATTAAACTTAACCATTAAAACAGCTGCCCCTTTTCTCACATGGCCAATTTAATAGGTATTGCATCTTTATATGGTTGAACTGTTCTATTATACACACATAGGGTTTGAATACCTTCTAGAAATCAGGTCAGTACCATACAATAGGGGTGAGTCAGTATAATGAATTTACATGATTATTACTTTTTATTGATGGACTGTATTTGTTCCGATTTCTGGAAAAAAGCAATTTTCTGGCTGTAGCCCTATGTAGTGTAGTAGATTCATGATGTAGACAGTTATGTTGTGCTAGAGAGAGTGCCTCAATATCCCCTTGATAAAATTTTGCTATTAAATTGATAGGAGGCTTAGGGTGACTTCTTGCATCTGATGGAGTTCAACCCCCTTCTAGATACGGCTTATAAAAGATCTGTCATTTGTCTTTAGTATGGATGAAATTGCACCAAATTATAAGTACTGAAAAGAAACTCAATTATTGCATTTGTCTTATTTCACCCAGAGCCCTATTTCAAATTATAGATGTTGAACAATTTGATATACTATTGATATGCTGTGTTTTACAAGAACAAACTATAAACAATTTAGACAAAGTGCCCCATTTCCAGCCCTTCACCCTGTGTGTCTGCAATTCTGTGTAGCTCTGGTTCACAAGGTTTATCGTAGGCTAAAGAAGGACCATTTTTGTGGGAGCACTTTCTTAAAATACTGGCCACACATCACTGAGAAAGTGCTGAAATAATGTGTTGACACTTCGTAAGTTGTGACCCATTTTGATTCGACATTTTAACAGTGAGCTGAAAAATAAGAATTCTATGGATTTATTTTTTAAATATCTGAATTATTTAAACATAGGCTTCTTGGCATACCTGTTTTTCTTTGTAGGAGATTTTCTTGTTCCAGTTATAAGATACATCACTTGAATAAAAGTGGCAAAATTATCCCCTGCTTAATCAATGTAAAATGCTAATGATTGTGAAGGCAGTTCTTGCAGGGTTAGAAATGAACTTACCACTTTTCCCCAATACTATTAACAAGGGAACCAGAGTTGATGTCCTGGCACATTTGAACAGAATACCCAAGATGTGACCATACTAAATCATTATGTTCAGGTTGTTGTTGTACTGCACCCATCACCATGGTACTTGAGTGCCAAAGGGGAAAAAATACTCTTTGTGACTGAGCTTCCTAATGGTCCTAAAACTACCAGCTTGAAGGGAGATCTGTGAAGGGGAGAGTGCTCCAGAGGATGGTGAAGAATTGGTATTGGGTGGGTTTTTACTCTATAATAGCCAAAGTAATGTGCTGTTATCTCTTATCTAGAACTGCAACATGATGACCCTAAATTTAATTCATAATCCAATGGTGGTGCAGGGAGTAGGAAGTTGATTCCTGTTTGTTCCCAGTTTGGATAACTGTCTGGCTGCTCACGTGTGAATGTAAATCCCCTCATCTCCAATCTTGGGCTAGGGTTTAACTATAAAGATTTTAGTTTAGCTCAAATAATGCCAACTTGGCAAAAATGTCTCTGCATTCCTTCTGTGCAGTTTTGCAAGCAGTAAATTCAGCTCCTATGGTTTTTCTCAGAGCTCTTTACTTTGATTTTTGGTCAGCACAATTCCCTGGTCTTCTGCTATTCTGAGAGCTTCTTTTAAAGTGATGACCTTACATAGGCTCAGCTTTACGTAATTTAACTCCCACCTGGGTGCCTCGCTGGTTGGAAATTAACCTTCCAAATACTCTAGGTGTCCCTTGTCCTAGGGACACCTCTGAAACAAAGGGCTACAGAGTCCTTTCCAGGGGGTGCCAGTAGTTGCCATTTTGTCATAATTTCCTCATTCCATGTTCCCAAATAGTGATGACTGCCATCATTAGTAAGAGCTAAAATACTGTGTCTCTGGGAAGTCTAGCCTCAGCCCCACCTGGAGCCATCTCAACACACGAGACCGCTGCATAAAATAGATGCGTATGGTGGGATAGGTTGCAATGAGTATAGCTAATGGTCTGGCGAGGGTTACCATTCATTGTTTAAAACAGCCATACAACTTTTAACAAGCACTTCTGACAGAGTTATGGAAGAATGCCATCCCTTAGAAGGAGGCCTAGAGAGAAGAATTCCCCAGAGGAAAAAGTACTTCCCTGCTGCGTTAGGTGAATTGATAGCTAAAAACTACTAGTCCATTTGCATCATGTTAAGAAATGTGCTAACTCAACTGGATGGCTCATTTAAACTATTGATGCAAGTTTTCTGTCCACAATGTTATCCCTATGTGGAAGCCAGTAAATAATTAATAAGGTTTTGAAGAGATCTTAATGAATGTTAGTTAGCATGAGTTAGGTTAACTGTGACCCTGGTGACGTGAGGAAGCAAGAGATAACAAGACAGAGAATGTGTGTGAAATTTATTACTGCAAATGTGCAGTCTTGCAGTCTTGTTTTTCTTCTGAGATAGAGGGAAAGCTATGTATAAACAAAAAAAATTTGTGTTTTTTTTTTTTGTTGTATTTATTGAAATTGTATGTAAAAGGTATAAAGGCTTGCTGTGATTGTTTACCAGTTGAGACCTGTCCAGGACTGTGTGGACCCTGTGTCTCTCCTCCATCTCTCCTCCTACTGGAATAATAAAATAATAATTGATTTTTTTGCAAAAAAAGCAAACAAACAAAAGTGAGAACTGACACCTAGTATAGGGAATATGTGATGATGGCTGCTGTGTTAATGTGGACACAAATCAGAGCCATGCAGTCTTTTTTGGGGATTAACAGCACATAGGTGAGCCACAATTTTAAAGGCATTTCTGGATGAAAAATGGCACATTGCCCCAGAGAACCACATGGACAAATTCTTTGGCAGTGGAGCTAACTAAAGGCTGTTAATGTCTAATGTGTGCAGCTTGATGTTCTTGGTATATACACAGTAGCTCTGCATACAAAATGCATTATTAGAACAACCCCTTCATAGGGGACTCAATTGTATTGAGTTGATGGAGGATCAGCCATTGCAAGCTGCATGATAATGATGTGACCAGGTGGAGAACGTTACTTTCAACAAGCTAGACTCCTGCTGGGAAATAATGTTCATTGTTTGGAAGATCTTAGTGTCAACCTGCTGGCTCCATCCCAATGAAGTCTCAGAGAGACTGTAGTTGTAACCCTGGAACTGTTTGAGCAGCTGACCTTGGAGAACAGTTCTGAGAGCCTGGATTTTCATGCCAATAACTGAAAGCATAGATAATGAGCTACAGAATCTTTCACCTATGTAGATCCTAAATTTGAGTCCAGCCCAGTTCATTATGGATTAAAAGTTCTCATCTAATGAATGTTTGATCATCCTACTCTCAGATGAGTTTGATTGGTCTCAGTTTCAGTTCCCACATCAAAAGGTCAACTGCATGTTGTGCTAATTGTCAGATACAGCAGAGAGGCAAAACTGCATGGACCATGAAGAAAGAAGTACCCCTTTTACATCCTGATCAGGCTTGAGGCCTACTGGCATGGCAGTATATGCCAGAAGTTTGCCCTGCTGCTGCCCTCTAAATAAACAATACTTCATTTACCAGGGGGCTCAAGCTGATGCCTTTCACTACCACTAAAGTCACACAATATTTTAAAATGAAGTTGGTGTTAAGCAAAAGTGCCAACTAGCCCAGAATTTTCATGGAGTGTCACATATGGAACTGCACAAAACTTTGTAGCAATGCAGATGATGGTATCACAGTCATGCAATGAAAGATTTTTAGGATTAATTTCACCTTTTTCTTTAATTTTGAAACAGAGCTAGTATATACAGCTCCTCTGTGCTGGACCATGGTTTAAAATCAGTCTATTTTGGCCAGATACAACCTGTGCTGCTGGGAAATCATGTTTTCCAGACACTAACGGGGAAATAAAAGCACAGGAAAGACAGAACTGGAGATGCTCAAATGAGCAGGCAACAATAAAAAATATACAGGTGGACCAGAGTGGATATAAGTGTGTGGAGATGCTGGGAAGAGAGACTGATTCTGTCTCCAATTAATAAAAAAGTCAGTGGCCTGGGAATGCTTTTAGCATCTGACTAAGACTGCCTGTTCTTTAGACCTTTAGAAACAAAACTGACTTGCAGTTTTGTTGGACTTCCAAGAAAGACACTACAATAGGAGAAAACTGGAAGTTGTACTGTCAGTGATACTTACTGACAGATTGCTCAATAATACAAAGGATATCTTCTCTAATCGCAGATGTCCATTTTCCCAGATAATGCAGAAAAGCTAGCGTTCTGAAAATGGAACTTGACAGTACTTCAGATTTAGCCCTTCTAGGCCTTTTTTAAGTAAAGGTGCGTATGTGGGGGGGGGGAAATCCCCATACTCTTAGGGATAAATTGAATCCCATTTGGAGATGCAGGAAAAAATCCCACTAACTTCAGTGGGGTCATATTGTGACCTTTAATTTTGTAAATTGCTTTTTACAAATGTATTTAAAATATGCAAAAAATAATACTGCTATCAGTACACTAGTAAAATCTTTCAGACTTTGGATTCTAATGTTAGAGAGAATGTAGTTGGTATATGCTGTAAATTGTGGGCTCAACTTGGTAAAATATTAGTGTAGTTTTCTTTATTTTAGCTTTTAAAGACCTGTTGTAATTTTTTTTCAAAAAGATGTCTTAATATCCAAATTTTGTATTTAATACTTTATATTTCAGGGTTGATAATAGGTAATTAAACCCTATAAATGTGGATTTGTCACATAAGTAGTCACTGCTGTCTCTTGTTTCCTCCTTGGTAAATCTAGCCTGCCAGGAGGTTAGGCCAGGTTATTTTTTTTATGCTATAGAAATTGTTCCAAAACAATCCCTTTCTGTAGCTGTATTATCCTTCAAAGTGAGAAATATATTTGACTGACATCTGACAAATGTTTCTCTGTGGGAGTATTCAGTGTAATTTGCAGTGATCAGGTAAGTATTTAGTGGTCTCTGTAGAACTTCATCTTTTCTCTCCTCTCCCATCCCTTTCTAGAGCATGTCCTTTCATCAGAAGTGTTACCTGCTTCTCTTGCTTTTTTTTATTTGAAATCCATGCGTTTCTCATGCTATCAGTTTTGTTGTAGGAATTCTGAGGTTTGGTTTTGAACATTTGATTTTTTAAAAAAATGTATGCTTTTGAACAATGTCAGATAAAGATCTGATACAATGAGGGAAGATATTTATCTTTCTAATTACTGCATTGTAAGTCACCACAGACTAATTACAGTTACCTCACATTTTGCTATAATCCAGTGGTTTTCAACCTTTTTGTCATTTGCGGACCCCTAAAATTTTTTTAAAGGAGGTGAAGGCCCCTTTGGAAATCTTAAACCCCAGGGGTGTGCGGACCACAGGTTGAATGCCACGACTGTAATCCATTCAAGTCTCATAAACTTCACAGGATCATCACTGGTTTGGGGAGACCTATAAAAATATTTTGATGCTGCTGAAGTGGGTATTGTTGATTGAGTAGGCTGTACTCTTCTGAGCTAGTACTGAACTGATGCCTCATGATCTGGGGTAATCCTCCCACTCCACACAAAAAAATTTCCTAACCAGTTCAATAGAACAGTTCCAGCCTCTTAAACCTGCTCTGTCGTGGATCCAAATGGTTTTAAAAACTGTTAGAATTTTTGGGGAAATGTCTTCTATATAGACAGGCTGCCAGAGTGTTGGTAGAGCAGTCTGTGCAAGTGGAGCCTGCCCTCTTTTAGATGAGATTTAACTGCAGTCATTTTTGTAAGAATAGCAGTGTTAGCCCAACTGCCCTAGCCAAACTCTTATTTAGGTAATCATATTCTACTTAGCTAAATCTCATTTGGCATTTTTTTTCCTCTTCAAAACAAAGTTGTTTTACAGAATATGAATGATAATCTCAAGACTCCTTAACTGTAACAGTAGTAGTAAGCCACCCACTTCCCTTATAAGAAATAGAGAAATCCAGTTTGCTTAGACTCTTATAAATGCTATATGGAGGTAAAATGATTTGCGGAAAAAAATTGTAAGACATTGAAAATATCCTTGCTCCTAAGTTACAGTCAAGATGGATGGGGTGATACGTTTTTAAAGTAAGTGATAATCGACCAAGCTGAGTAAAGACAAGTCTTTATTGATGAATGTTTTCTGGAAGCTCTGTTGTTTGCTTTCAGATTTAGCTGTTGTTTGGACAAGTAGGACTCGTGTTACTTGCCCAGATTTGAGAGAGCACGGCGTCAAGGTTGCAAATATAAAGAACTTTTATAAATCTTACACTGTTTTCTCTCCAATGTATTGAATATCTTTCTATCAATAATTTTGAACTCTGTATGCAAGCTGAGTAGCAGAAGACACCACCTAGAGGTTGACAGTTCCATCTTTGTAGCACTCCCAACTCAAGAAGCGAGGGACTGAGCTAGAGCCTCCTAATTGGATTTCAAGCAAAACTTGTAAAAGTCACAACATTCAGAGGCTTTCTTCACCTGCAATATTACACTGAACAGTTTCCTGTAGTGAATTACAGTAGACAGGAACAGAATGTATCTTTCATCCCGCCATAAAATTTTGCTTTTTCATGATCTTGATAAATAATACTTAACTGATTTTCAAATGTCAACTCTTACTATTATATGCAGTGTAGTTGTAGCTGAGTCAGTCCCAGGATATTAGAGAGAGAAGATGGGTGAGGTAATATCTTTTATTGGACCAACTTCTGTTGCTGAAAGAGACGAGCTTTCAAGCTACACAGAGCTCTTCCTCCGGTCTGGGAAAGGTACTCTGAACATTACAGTAAATGCAAGGTGGAACAGATTGTTTAGTGTAAGTAGTTAGCACATATTCTAAGGGACCTTTCAAGGTAGAGTGGCCTGTTAACACCTCTGTAGTCATAGGACAAAAAGAAGTGGTTAGTGGGTTACAGATTGTTGTAATAAACCATAAATCCAGTGTGTCTGTTCAGTCCGTGATTAGCAGAGTAAAAATCATGGGCTGAATAGACACACTGGATTTATGGCTTATTACTACAATCCGTAACTCACTAACCCCCTCTTTTTGCTCTGTAACTGAAGAGGTATTAACAGGTCACTCTATCATGAATGCTTCCTTATAATATATGCCAACTACTTATGCTAAACCAGGGGTAGGCAACCTATGGCACAGGTGCCGAAGGTGGCACGCAAGCTGATTTTCAGTGGCACTCAGACTGCCCAGGTCCTGGCCACCGGTCCGGGGGGGCTCTGCATTTTAATTTAATTTTAAATGAAGCTTCTTAAGCATTTTAAAAATCTTATTTACTTTACATACAACAATTGTTTAGTTATATATTATAGACTTATAGAAAGAGACCTTCTAAAAATGTTAAAATGTATTACTGGCACGTGAAACCTTAAATGAGAGTGAATAAATGAAGACTCGGCACAGCACTTCTGAAAGGTTGCCAACCCCTGTGCTCAACAATCTGTTCCACCTTGCATTTAGCTGTGAGGTTCAGGGTCCCTTTCCCAGACCGGAGGAAGAGCTCAGTGGAGCTTTAAAGCTCATCTCTCTCACTAATAGAAGTTAGTCCAATAAAAGATATTACCTCATCCGCCAGGTCTCTCTAACTATTGAATTTACTTTACTTATCAAATCATGGTCTTGCCAGGAATTTTCACTGTTAAATTGTACATACAAACTTCATTATTTTATTTACTGTACAGGGCAATGTTCCCCTCCATGCTCTTTAAGCAAGTGCCATATCTGTGTTAAAACTTTGAGGATTCCTGCTTTACACCCAGTCTCTCCCACTTACAACCACTACTTTTCCAGATGAAAGACTCCCTTAATGACTCAAAGTATGTTCACGTTTTCTTCCTCCACACTCTTATCAATGGCTGAGTAGAAATTCTGTTAAATTCCTGAATGCAGCCAGTTTGAAGAAAGCAGGATGGGACTCAAACACGGGTATAACCAATCACCAGATCTGTAGAATATTAGCACATTTAGCTTTTTTCTCATGACCAGCCATCAACTTTCACTTACAAGATTATTAAAGCCAGTTAGGAACAGTGTGCATACCACAGTGCTAGATTTTTTAAACAGTTGTGTTCATCTTTTCTCCAAACAGTGAGCACAGATTCTTTAATAAGGTACATGTTTTGATTTTAAAAACAAAATCAAGCACCTACGTGTATAACCACCCTACTTCTAACCCCTTCCCCCACCTTGTGCTTCATCTTATAGAACCTTAGCAGCGTGCTGTAGGTACAGATGCAGAAGAGGAAGGAAAATGGGTTATTTGGTGAAGCACAGGGCATATGATCAATGTTTGTTGTTGTATGAAATCACAATCAAAATTGACACAAGTTGCTATTAAACTCTATTTCCTGTGTTAAAAAAAAGTCAGTATAATCTAAAAAGAAATCTGCAGGAGTAGATTTGCACATAGACCTTAATTGGCCCAATTGACCTTCTGTGCTGTATTTACAATTGCCTTAAAATTGTAAGCAGATGTTTAAGAAACTTTCGTTAATAGGTCCCAAACATCTGTTTCACCAGTGATATTGCCCACCAAAGCAGTTGTAATTAGTAGAGCACCCAATGCACACATCTTTTTCTTTCTGGCCTAAATGATCGTATTTCTCCCCTAGGTATTAAAGCAAATTCTTGTTGGCAGTTTTAGTTTAATAAATTCTGCATCATTTCTTTTGTACAGAGCAGCAGTGTGTCAGCCAAGTTGCAGAATAATGTAATAGCTTTTCTCTGTGAAGAAGCATAAAAAAATGTGCAATACAGTATCAATGCATCTACTAATACGAGACATAATCCTGGATAGTGAAAAATGCAGCTTGAAACATTTGAGAGTGGTTTTTCCATTGCTGCTGCTCTTATATATGTTAGAATGTGTGTTTCAAATCATGGAATCATAGAAGATTAGGGTTGGAAGAGACCTCAGGAGGTCATCTAGTCCAACTCCCTGCTCAAAGCAAGACCAACCCCAACTAAGTCATCCCAGCCAGGGCTTTGTCAAGCCAGGCCTTAAAAACCTCTAAGAATGGAGATTTCACCACTTCCCTAGATAACCCATTCCAGTGCTTCACCACCCTGCTACTGAAATAGTTTTTCCTAATATCCAACCTAGACCTCCCCCACTGCAACTTGAGACCATTGCTCCTTGTTCTGTCATCTGACACCACTGAGAACAGCCTAGTTCCATCCTCTTTGGAACCCCCCTTTCAGATAGTTGGCTAAATGAAAGGGGAAAAAAATGTTAAACTGTGCTTCAAGTTAGCTTCCTTTTCTGCGAGACATACAAACCTGCTTGTTTGTTCAGTTTATGAAGCAACTCTTTCAAAGAAATTATGACAATCTGTGAGGGTAAAAGTTCAAACTTGTATCATTTGGCAGGCGTCAGAGCCATCACAGCTACCTTTTTAAAATAAATTGTGAGTTGAAAGTTATTTAACTTCTACTTTATAAGTTATATTATGAAATGCACAAATTGGAGGAAAGCTACAAAGCTGCCTATACCAGCTTGCTCTCCAGTTATTTCCATTGGGATTTAATTGGAGATGAGGGTCTCAGAGATTGGCTCCTTTCAAGAAGAACAGGATTTTTATGGAGGTGCTCAGCTGGCTCCTGAGGCAGCTGCTCACTTTCACCAAGTGCAGGATCTTTCTTTAAAAACAAAACAAAATCTAAACCGGGGAAATTCAATCATACACAAACACTATATTGGATATCAGTTATAGTCAGTCTACATATAACATATTAGTTAGTTAAACTAACATAACAGTACGTAACCTCTGCTTCTCCCCCTAGTGACACGGACATCACTAATAGCACAGCCACAAACCATACATTACATCTTTAACTCTGCCCTCATGGGAGAGGAAATTTGGGCAAAGGGATGCTGAAAATCTGACTTCCTACAGGACAGAGTTAGGGTTGTAGTGTGGGGCCTGTGGTTATTTGTGGGCATGTGCTGTTAAGGGATGTTTCTAGATGGAAGACCAAAAGGTATGTACTGTAACTTTAACTGGCATGTTATGTACAGACCAACATTAGCTGATACACAGCATTTTTTATGAGTTAGAATTACATTTTCAGTTTATGTATGTATTATGTAGTGTCTAACAGCTAGTTACCCATCTTGAATTTTAACTGAGAATCTTAAGATAACAAAAGGGTAGTTCTACTCATTCGGCTAAAGAATGGAAATATTTTGGTTGCCAATATTAACAGTCCTCTGTCAAGCTTCCTGATGTTGCAAAGGAGAGAATTTTACACCCTCTCTCAATTCTAAACTGGAATAGTCCCTGCCTATATATTACATTAAGACCAGTATACAAGAGTATCTTCTCTTTTTGTTTATTTTTCGTGCTGTTATTTTTACAAATGGCAGAACAGATGAATCACAGCTGGAAACAGGTATTGATCATTGTCCACCACAAGTTCAATTTCCAAGTTCTGTGAAAGCTGTGCAGGTGTGTTGTATCACACTTTGAAATATCTCAGTATAACTTCTTTCTTCGCCTTCCTTCCCAAATGTAAAACTTAAAAGTAACCTATTTTCTGATTTTTATGTGAATAGCAGTGAAACAGGTTTCCTTCCAAAGATGCCAAAAACACTTCATTTTAATTCTGGAAGGAGAGACATTTGCCCCCCACTTGCATTGACTAATGTGAGCATTTTAAAACATTAATATGAAGAAACAGCTAATATTTGGTGGCAGTTTTGAGAATCTTTTGTGTGCGTGTGTGTGTGTGTGTGTAATGATGACATTTTTATTGATGCTTTGGGTGTTATGAAACCAATGAAATGCATATGTGTACTACAGTACATCACTTCTGATGACTGAGATCTCTTGTGAAATTAAAATACCTTTTTAAAATAAACTAATTCGTTCTCAGGGGACTAACAGCACACTCAGTTTGGGTTTTTAAACAAAGACATTTTTGAGTTGTTTGAGCTCAAAGAAAGTGACAACTTGTTCAGGTTTGGCAGGTCTGTTACTCAAAATAGGCCAAATTATATTAAATTAAATTTGGCAAATAATAAAAATTCGCAGACATAGAAAAAGCATGAAGTTTCATCATGAAAACTGAAGAAACTTTTGACAAAGTTGAATTAAGGGTCTTGTTTACGAAACCTTTCTTGATCTTTACCTGTTGTCTGGAGAAGGGAAGATTTTACAAAGGTGCCTAAGGGATATAAGAGCACAGTCAATGGGACTTGTTCTTGTAATCTCATAGGGTCTGTAGATGTTGCTTTGACTGTTGTGGCTCAGGTTGGAGCTCGGGCTCTCAACCCCACCCCCTACCCTTCCTCAAAGGCCTCAGAACCTGAGCCGCAACATCTACCCAGCTATTTGTTAGAATGCTAGCGTAAGCCTGTGAACCCAGGCTGAGAGGCTCACGCCCAGATGCAGTATAGCAGGGGTTCTCAAATTGGGGTTCGGGACCCCTCAGGGGGTCACGCGGTTATTACATGGGGGGTTGCGAGCTGTCAACCTCCACCCCAAATCCCACTTTGCCTCCAGCATTTATAATGGTGTTCAGTATATCAAAAAGTGTTTTTTAATTTATAAGGGGAGTCCCACTCAGAGGCTTATGTGAAACGGGTCACCAGTAAAAAAAAAAAGTGAGAGAGCCACTGCAGTATAGACATGTCCATAGGCAGTTTTGAAAATCTACCGTAGAGTTGTTTATGTGGCATGGTATCTATTACTTTAAAGGGTATCTGGATTTTGTAACATTTAGAATTAGAATTTCTCTGCAAACTATACTAAATCTCTGTAAAGAAAATCAAATGTTAAGTCCTCATACATATATGTAAATATTTCATACAATGTCAATAAAATTTCTTTAAAGTGTTTTGTTAAATCTTCTCTATAGATGTATGGAAATGCCATGAATAGGAATATAATTAATATTCTGGAATTCTGATTTTAAAGATTGTTTTAAAATTTATATATATATATAAATATATATACATACACACACTAGCAACTCTGGTTTTAAAAACTGAGAATGAGTTTCTATACAAAATCACCGCATGTTTTGTGTGTACAGATAGCTGAAACAGCTTTGTTTACTAAATTCCCAAGCTGAGGATGCCTTTAGGCATGATTAGAGAGACAAGGTAGGTGAGGTAATATCTTTTATTAGGCCAACTTCTGTTGGTGAAAGGCACAACGTTTTGAGCTATACAGAGCTCTTCCTCATGTCTGGAACAATGCTTAATACTCGTGCAGTTTCATAAATCTGAAGGGACAATGAAAACATACTCATATCAATCATAATGTAAAAGCCAGGATGGCCTCTAAATATTTCACTGTCTAAACTTTGATTAATTTGTCAATATTGAAGATTGTTCTGTCATTTCACATTTGTATTAAAAACTGCTGAAGATTAATGGTGTAAAATCTGAAAGCTTTGAAATCATGTAGAAAAAGAAAGTGAATGAAGTAAAATTTCTAATGTTCAGAAATAGAATTTTTGCTCTAGTGCCCTAGGATCTCTAGCGCTGAGCAGCCTCAGGCACTCCAAGTCCTGGCCGCAGCCATCCTACCCGCCCAGCCCCAGCACACATAGATGGCGAATTATATGGGCCCATGGTGCCTGTGCTCCACCAATATTTAGGAATGTGGGCCTGGCTTCACCAATGTTTGGGCTTGCCATGCTGCAGGGGGCCCTGCACTTCGGGGGGGACACGAGGTCCAGGGCAGCCTGCGTGGTTAGTGGGGGGCCTGACACTGGCAGCAACAAGCAACCTGGCCCCAGCCCACTGGATTGGGGGCGGGGAGGGGGCGGAACAGGTGTGGCTAGGGCCAGGTTGCTCATTGATGCTGCACCAGCCTCCCCTTCCCGCCCCCTGCTAATTCCCCAGTCTGTCCTATGGATGGGATGGCTCTGCTTGGACCTGTTCTGGGCGCCACCAAAAATTATACAAACCTGGGACCCATGCCAGCAGGCTTCCCTGAAGAGAAGCAGCCAGCATGGGCAAGCAGGAGGACGCCTTCTGGGCAGAGCATGGGCGGGGCCATGCTGGGCTATTTGGGGAGGCATAGCCTCCCCCTGCCTATGGTACACTCCACCTATGCTATCCTTTCTTTATCCAATTTTTGGCTACAAGTATTAGACACACAAGCTTTGTGCAGCCACCATTCTGCTGCTTTATTTTTAAATATTGAAATAGTGGCTTTATTTTTAAATATTGAAATAGTGGCTTTATTTTTAAATATTGAAATAATGATTTAATGTTATCTTTCTGAGAGTGATTGAAAGGTGCAGTATAAAACTAACAAGTGCCAGACCCACTCTAAACTTTTCATTTTGTGAGTATTAGTTGTATAGTGATGGCTATATCTTACTGTTGCTGGCATGAGCTCCATTAGACTTGGATGTATAGTCACACCTCTTTATTTGGAGAGTGCTAGGTTTGTTGCCCTTGTATTTATTCCCCTTTTCTTCTTTGTCACTTCAGCACTTGCCCAGCTAAACAGAATAGTGAATATGCTATTGTTGCTGTGAATCCCTGGGGAGACATACTAAAGCCAATAGGAGTGGTGGTTGTGGGGTTGTATCTCTTTATACTGGTTATTCCCTCTACAGCAATTTTTTTAGAGCAATAATATATAAACCTAAAAGTTTACCGAAATATAAACAGCATCAGTATAAATCACTGTTTCCGTATTTCCAATCTTAAGTATGCAAAAATCCTGATCTAGGCTGCAAAAAATCATGAGTGGCTTAAAAACCATGAGGCATTTAAAAATACATTGGGTTCTCCTTATTTGCTTTTTGGTATCTGAGCCTTTAGGTCTTTGTGTTTTCAAACTTTTCTCTGCAATTATGAGGGTTGGAAACTTATCGGGTTTTTTAAAATGAAAGTTAATTTTCTTATGTAAAAACCTATCCATGAACTGTGGTTATAAGAAAAACACCAAATATTGTTAGACTGCTGATAAAATCACAAGAGTTGGCAACACTGCAATTTCCATTGACACAGCACATCTAGAACAGGGTTTTTGGACCAATGTTATTACATTGGTGCACCAGTGTCTTAAAAAACCCAGTGTAGACAAGGCCTTCTGAGGAATGGGAAGTAGGAGGAAACTCATACTTACTCTTTATAATTATTTTGCATGTGATGCTCTTCAAAATGATCATAGGCCCAGGTCTCCTTTATAGCAGTACAGTTCACCATTGGGGTGAAATTTGTTTCAGGGATTTCTGAAGAAACTGAATCAGGTGGTAATAAATAATATACTGAAATCAAAGAATATTCAGTGAACATATTTAGGGTTAAATATCACTATTGTTCTTAAAGTCAGGAAGCAATAAAGTACATTAAATAAGCATCGTACAGGTATTGTTAAAGCTTACTTTTCTCTGTTTCAGGAAACATGCTAACATTTTGTTTCCAATTTATATGTTGTTGCTCTTAAAAAAAAAAAATGCTGTAGAGGGAATAACCAGGAATCTTGAGTGTACTAAGTAAAAGCCTGACTGATGTATAGAATTTCATGGTTTCACGTTGGGCTGTATGGAAAACAGTAGCATTCATTATATAGCTTGACAAAATGTTCATAATTGCAGTTGACTTGCAAATTTCTCTAAAATTACACTTCTGTGAGAAAACAACTCCTTCAATGTGTAAAAATTACCATTCATTTCTTTGGTTTTGACCTCTGTTGATCTTACTAATACTTAGTTATTCTCATATGTTCTAGCCTTGCTGGGAGGGAAAAAAGGGACTTTTAAATTTTTTTATTACATTCCTGCCAGAGATTTGGGGAGATTGTTTTTAAGAGTTGTTATAACAGCGCCCATTAGCTAAGTTAAGGATCTATTCCCGCTTCTGTTATAAAACTTTTTCAGGGATTTATTACTCGGCTATTTGAATTCTCTTTGGAATGAAACTTGGCATGGAAGCCCAGATGCTTTTGTGTGTGTGCACGGATGCATGTGCACAGGCGTATGTGTTTAAAATTGATCAAATTTGGTTAAGCATTTTTAAACAATATTTAATACAATAATGTTCAATAAACATTGCTTTCTATTTAACTGTTCTTCTTTAAAACATTCCAGTTTTTAAGTTATAACATGAAAACAATAGTCTCAAAGTGATTAAAATAAGATCCTCATCTTAAACATAAATAAATAAAAATAATCCCTGACTTTATATACTTGGTCTTCTAATGTTCAGAGTTTGGTTGGGGGAAATATTTTGAGTTACCCAACAACACATGTACGTAGATTACTATAAATGTGGTCAGAAGATTTCTGTAATTGTTTTTGTTTGATTCACCAAGTGAAGTTCATCAATTGCTATTAAGTCTTATTCTTGAAATTGAGCTTTGCTCTTAGAAGAGCAAGTGTTGCATACAATAAGGGACAACTTTGGGTGCATGTTTTGCTCCTATCTTTGAAGTTTGGTTCCGAAATTGTGGATTTCAAATAAGCACTATCTGAACCTCTAATTTTCTTGCACTTTTGTGTTCTTGGGGAAACAAATCATCTTGGTTTAAGAAATGCATCCCTATTATCTGCCTCTTTCCTTTCCTTTCTCTCTCCCTAGAGATCCTTTCTATCCATTACAGTGCTTTGAAGACCTGCTATTCCCCCAACCTTTTCTTTCATACTTGTGATTGCTCATTGGAACTACCATTCTTTTTTCGGCAACACCCATTTTTTAATGTTCTCTGAGTATAGATATCTTCCTACCATATTTTTCACTGCATGTATCTGATGAAGTGGATTTTAGCCCACAAAAACTTATGCCCAAATAAATTTGTTAGTCTGTAAGGTGCCACAAGTATGCCTCGTTCTTCCTTCTGATCTTGTTAACACTTCTCTCAATTGATGGACAGGATGTTGTTGAGGTCATGTCTATACTACATCTATTGAATTCTGGAAAAGGGCCATGAGCTTGCCTTTATCAGAAGGCCCCTCCCCCAATCTAAGGGGAGGAGCCACTAAATCCAGGGTTCAACTGAGCAACTGGGACAACCAATGGTATGCTACAAACGTATGTTGATTCAAGTTACATTGGCACACAGCCACCACAGTTAGTACATCGCTGGTGCATGTGCTTACTTGGCTCCTTGCCTTGGTGGTACATGCACTCACAGTAGTGCTTGTATCAATGCAGAATGTGGTGCACCATGAGTAGGTATCCCACAAACCCACATGGCCCTCCTCACTGTCCACCATCTCTGACAGAAGCATGGAGCCTGCACAGCTGTGCACTGTTGTCATGAGCATTGCAGGTGCAGGGTGCAGGATCCTGAAATTGCAAGAAGAACCAAATGAGTGGGGAACATGACGATTCCTTGGAGGACAGATTGCTGTGGAATATAATGAGAACTGGTTTTGTTGATGGCATTCACAGAGCAACTGCAAATGGTGGAACATTGCTTTTGGGCCTGAGAAACAAGCACTGACTGGTGGGGTCTCATTGTAATGCAGGTTTGGGATGACAAGCAATTTCTGCACAACTTTAGGATATGCAAGGCCACATTCCTGAATTTGTGTACCGAGCTCATCCCAGCATTCTATTACAGGACATCATAACGAGAGCTGCACTGACAGTGGAGAAGTGAGTGGCAGTTGCACTGTGGAAACTTTCAATGCCAGATTGCTACTGGTCAGTCGGGAATCAGTTTGGACTCGAGAAATCCACCATGGGACCATTGTGATGCAAGTGTGCAGGACCAACCAACGGATTAACATTGGGAATGTCGAAATGCCAGTAGGATCCTGGATGACCCAGCTTACCCCTTTCTCCTCTAGCTCATGAAGCCAAACTGTCACCTTGGTAATGCCAAGGAACGATTCATCTACACACCCAGCAGTGTGGCCAGGGAAGTTGAAGTGTTCTCCTACAGGTTTTTGTATATTGCCGTTCCTAATATCTGACTTGTGTCCATTCATCCTTTTACGTAGGGACTGTCCAGTTTGGCCGATGTGCATAGCAGAGGGGCATTGCTGGAACATGATGGTGTATATAACATTGGTGGACATGCAGGTGAATGAATGTTGTAGCTGATCTGGTTAGGTCACACAAGTCAGATATTAGGAATGGCAAAATACAAAACCCTATAGGAGAACACTTCAACCTCTTTAGCCACACAATAGCAGATGTAAAGGTAGCCATCTTACAGCAAAAAAACTTCAGGACCAGACTTTAAAGAGAAACTGCTGAGCTTCAGTTCATTTGCAAATTTGACATCATCAGATCAGGATTAAACAAAGACTGTGAATGGCTAGCCAACTACAAAAGCAGTTTCTCCTCCCTTGGTGTTCACACCTCAACTGCTAGAAGAGAGCCTTACCCTCCCTGATTGAACTAAGCTTGTTATCTCCAGACTGATTCTTGCCTGCGTATTTATACCTGCCTCTGGATATTTCCATTACATGCATCTGACGAAGTGGGTATTTACCCTTAAGGTGCCACAGGACTCTTTGTTGCTCTAAACAAAAGCAATCTCCAACAGAAAAATCTGCCCTGGTACCAACAGCACTGAGAGCATCAGACCGTGAGGCAAGATACAGGACGTGTCCGTCACCCCAACCTCACAATACTCCACCTAAAGGCCCAGTTACTGTGTGGCTGATAGGGGTCGAGAAGGACTGTTCTGAGGAAGTGAAAGAGATACTACTGAACAGTTGGAGACCAAGCACAAGAAAGACATATATCCATAAATGGAAACGATTCAGCATCTGGTTCCAGGACAAATAGATCTTTCCACAGTTGGCCCCCCTACCGAGAATCCTCGACTGTATACTGAGGCTTAAAAAATTGGGGCTATCCACGAGCCAGAGTACACTTGGCTGCCATCACCTCCTTTCATGACAAGACGGACAGAGTCACTATATTTGCTCACTCGATGATTAAACACTTCCTTAACGGCATAGAAAACACTTACCCCAAGGTTCCTTCCCCTGCATTGGGCTTGATTGGCTGGACTGAGATGAAATGAAAAGCAGGTCCTGGCTCACTGCACAGCTGGATTGCCCAGTCGCCTGTTCCCCATACTCCTCCTATTCCTTGTCCACATCCTCCTTGCTGTTCGTGGCAGAGACCTGTGGCTCAAGCTCCTCAGAGGTATCCACAGTGGTGTGTGTGTGTTGGGGGGCTTGGCAGGGTCTCTGCCAGATGTGGTATGCAGCTCTTGGTAAAAGTGGCAAATCTGCGGCTCAGCACCAGATTGATCATTGGCCTCCCTGGCCCTTCTGGTATGTCTGCCGCAGTTCCTTGGCTTTCATGCGGCTCTGCTGCTGATCCCTGTCATACTCCTTCACTTGCATCCCCTGAGCAATCTGCTCGTAGACGTCATTGTTTCAATGGCTAGTTTGGAGCTGTGCCTGCAGTGCTCCTTCTCCTCACTGGCCAAGCTGGGCAGTTGCACTCAACAACGGAGAGCTGCTAGGTGTGCTCACCAAGCCAGGCAATCAGGAAAAGGAATTTTTGAAAATTTGCAGGGCTTTAAAGGGGAAAGGGGCTTCTAGTCTCCATGACTGCTGAGCAGTGAAGTTCATAATGGTTACCAGAGTGGTCAGTGTGGGGCATTGTAGGACAGCTGATGTTAGATAGGGTTGACATAAGTTATTCGGTGTCTACATCAAACTGCATCAATATAAGTACATTGATCATGGGTCTGTGCTGATCAGGGAGGTGGTGTTACTTTCCAGCCCAGTTGGGAGCTTACATTGGTGGGAGACAAATATAAGTGTAGACACATGCACAATTAGATCAATGTAAGCTGCCTTGCATCGACCTAATTTTGTAGCATAGTCTAGGTGAGAGTATAAACAGGTACTCGATTCTCTTTCCTTGGTGCTAAGCATGCTACTTCTGCAGCATTCAGAGAACTGGTTGGCCAGTGACATACTTACACGGGCAATGAGTTGGGTTTCCTGTACTGTAGTGCAGATTGCCACCAGTAGCCAGCAGTAGTTTTTAAGTAGCCAGAGGCCTAACTTTTAAACAGGGACTGTTATGACTCTTATACTCTCATTTAGAGGCATACTGGATTGAGTTGAATCTGTATGCAGTGGTGGTGCAGCTGTGTTGGTCCCAGGATGTTAGAGACAGAAGAGGGGTGAGGTAATAACTTTTATTGGACCAACAACCTGAACTTTGAATGTATTCCTTTTTGTCAATTTACGTTAAATCCTTGATGATGTAACTTATGGTGAAAGACCTGGGGCTTTTTTCCATACTTCAAATACTTTCCCCTGTGTATAGGAACCTTGTGTGTCATGGTAATTATTCTTTTGCTTAAGCAAGGCAGGATTTGACATCATTCAAAGCATGTCAGCTCCACTGCTGAGTCCTATCAGAGTGGCTATAGAGCTAGGTGGTGTTTATCCCTCTCTTTGACTGGAACAAGGGAATGTCCCGGTTGCTTCAGGAGCAATTGAAGAATTGGAAGGAACTTAATATTTTGACTGTCTTACATTTATTTAAATTAGTATTTATATAGTTTAACTACCTTTAAGTTTTTTCTTTGAGCGGTTTTTTTCAGATTAAATTATATATTTTCAACCCATAAAGAAATGTCCATACACAGGACTAAAACTGAGCATGTGGAAGCCTGTTAACCTTTGTTACTCATACCTAGGAATATGGTGTTACCTAAAATGACAAAAACTTGTAATTACTACCAATTAAGTCTCATAATTTCCTTTTTTATTTGTTTCCTACCACATTGCCATCATTCTCACACTTCAAAATTACTGCAAATTATCCATAGCACTTAACTTCTGAGAGTTTAGAATTTCACAAGTTACTACTACTATGGCCTGGTCTAAACACAGTTTTGTAGCAGTTTTGGGATACAGTTCTTTTTTAACTCATAGTTATATTGGCACAAACTCTGTTGTGGACATTGTAACACTGGTTAAATGTATAAGCAGTATAGCTTATTCCCCTTCTGATATTGGGAATAAGCTGTAGTAATACAAGCACATTTATGCTGATATAACTGCATCCATACTAGGAAGGTTATACTACTTTAACTATACTAGTACGATTAAAGGAGAACAACTTTTGTATGTAAACAAGCCCTTAGATACAAAGAGATGTTACTACAGGTCATGTGTGCTGCTTCTTTCATTGGCCAGTGAAACAAGCTCACTATGTGGGTACCCATCCTTGTGATCTTTGGGGGAAATTTCTTGTTTTGATGAACTCACCAAATCATGAAGTTGTTGGGTTTCTGAGTAAGAGTATGTTATTGAAGTTCAAAGAAAAGTAGTGATTTTGATACACTTATCTAAATGCTGATCTTATGTTTTAAAGTGTTTTCTTCAGATATAATAACCAAGAATGGATTTTTAATCTTTTATTTCTCATATTTGTAAATTATGCTTATGCTGTACTTTGGTAAACAGGATTTACTCAATTAATCAAATTTACAGATTAGTTTCTTTATTGATCACAACTGTTTCATGCTGAAGATCAATGCTAATGTACTTTAATTTCTAATCCTTTTTTTTTAAATTAACATTGATGTTTGTTGGTATAATCCCTACTAATATAGAATTTAATTTGTTTGGTGCAGTGAAGTACTTTCTGATATCACTTAATGCATTCATGGACGTAAAAGACCACTAAGTAAGCAATTAATTTGTTTTCTATTTTAAAAAAAGAAAATGGTGCACTTTAGCAAAAGAATTCATGGTGAGTTCAAGTTAATGCTTTCAAACAACCATATTTTTGTGTGATGTATTTATTTATATATTTGTTATATATAATGTAGAATGATATTGTGTGTATGGCAATAAAATCATTGAAGTTTGAAATAGGTGGACATTAATCCTGCCTTAACTGAAAAGCTCAATGCCACCTTTAATTATGGAGTTGCAGTAGACACCTTTAATAATGTGTCCTCTGTTATAACTTGTCATATAAACCCTAGGAGTTGTCAGTAAGTACAACTAAGAACAAAATAGTAGGTAGGGTATTTTTTTTGTTTATATACCTTCACCCCACCTTGCTGTGTTTAATGATTGGGTAAACTGTGCTATTTTTACATTTTGTAATGTATACAAGAAAAGACACCACATTTCCATTCTTTTAAATGTATTATAGGTGAGCTAGTAGTGAGCTCTGTATTTGGTTGTCTAACATTTTTCATTATCAAAGACTCTTGAACTTTTTTTGCGTGGGGGGAAGTAGGGAGTTGTTTTATTTTTGTTTTTTGAGAAGCTTTAACATTTCCATGCTTTGCAGCAAACCATTGAAATTTGGCAGTAATAAAGCCCTTGGCCTAGACAAGTGCCTTTTCTTTGTCACGGGAAATTCGGGCTTAGCTGGGTTGTAAAAGTGTTAAAAACAATGAATTTTCTTCTCTCTTTTCCATTATTTTGGCATCCTTCCATATTTTTTTTTTTAAAGGAACTGAACATGGACTTTGGAAAATGCCAGGCCCATTTTGCCACCAAAGCTATTGCAGTTGTTTACTAGGAATACTTGGGATTTATTTTTACCTCTTTCCCTTTTTTAAGGACGCTTTTGTGTACATAATTATGTTAAAAGAAAGTTATTTAAGGTTGCATAGTCAAACACTTGAAATCTTATAAAATGCCAAATTTACAGTTACCCATGTATCTTGGTTTATTGCATCCCTCCACCAATTGCATGGGGCTGCAAGTGGTATTAAATACAGTTTAGTATGTAATAGAAACTTCATCCTTAGACTGCCTGTAAATTGTTTTTAATACATTAAATAGAACATCTCTCACTGATTTTTTTTAAATTTTGTTTTGCTAAGAGCTGTCCTACTTATTAATTGTGTAAATATGTTTGAAATCTATTCAGTTATCCAAACCTGTGGAAAAACTCTGGTAACGTTGGGAACACCTTTGTCCCAGGAGCCCTCTCTGACTGAAGACACAGCATAAATTGGTGGTGCAAAGGCCAGTCACTGCTAACTTCTGCCTTGCCTTCATTATGAAAAAAGTGCATTCATAACCTGCGGTAGCTAACTTGAGATCAAATCTTAGTGCAGTGGTTCACAACCAGGAATACGCATACCTCTGGATATATAGATATAGATATAGATAGATAGATATACTCATCTAGATATTTGCCTAGTTTTACAACAGGCTACATGAAAAGCACTACTGAAGTCCATACAAACTAAAATTTCATACAGACAATGGATTGTTTATACTGCTCTATATGCTATATCAGTGTTTCTGAACCTGGGAGGGGGGGGTCGTGATTTATTTGATAATTATATGGTAAAAATGAGAAAATAAGCAATTTTTCAGTAATAGTGTGCTGTGACACTTGTATTTTTATTTCTGTTTTTGTAAGCAGGTAGTTTTTAAGTGGTGAAGCTTGGGGTACTTAAGACAAATCAGCCTCCTGAAAGGGGTACAATAGTCTGGAAAGATTGAGAACTAGTGAACACAAAGCAGTTAATAGTTTTGTTCACGTGAATTATCAAGTTGAGTTAAAACCTATTAACACATGTGAAAACTATAGACTGCCTTGTCCACTGGTATTTTACCTTGAGTTGTGAACACATTTTTCATAGTAAAGATAAGGCTTTTGGTAAGTCCCACTCTGGTTATAAGCTTTCTGTGTCAGCAGCACTTCTTTCCCACGCTGGGCAGTGTAGGCACTGCTGTCTGCTGTGGCAGATTTTATCTGAGACGGTGTCACACTCTGTTGTCTCCTTAGACAGATGCAGCTGCCTTAGAGCTTCCCTTGAGCCCTTAGCACTCTATGGGTCATTACAGAGCACCTCATTTTATCCTGTGCAGCTGTAACAATCTGATTGTGTGAGGTGTGGAGTGACCTCAGCTCCTGTTGAGTCCACTGGGATCTGAGGCTGCTTGGCATCACACTGGAGGCATTTGGCACTTCGCAGGATTTGGTGCTAAACCAGGGAGGGTCTGGTCCTGAGAAATGAAGTGACAAGTTGGTTTAGGTCAGTGGGAGAGTCCAGTGCCTGACACAGGTGTTTGGTGATGGATATTCTTGGGTACAATTTTTTTAAAGTTTAAGTTAGTCAGCTTTGGCTCCTGTTTGTTCTCAAACAATAAAAATAAAATGCAATCAGCAGTACAGGCTTTCATTTTATTTTATGGTTTAAATTATCACATGGAAAAAAAGAGCCTTATGATATCTAGTTTTCTATATACAAAATATTGTAGATTTAGCTATTGTTTGAGGTAGATGAGAACTTTGCATGTGTTGAAGCACTGACCTAAAACTGCTTATTTCTAGTGCTAAACAGCAGACTTTTGCTGAAGTGTCTGCTTGTTGTATTTTAATGGCATACTTGTCAACATGTAGCCTTAGAATGTAGACACCATAGCAACAGTTTTAACACGGTCTCTTTAAAAGCATCGTGTGGAGCACAAATAGGAACATCTCGACTTTTGTAGTCTTTTAATCTACTTAAAGAAATGCTTTTCAGTCCAACAAAAAGCATATTTTTGGATCTTGTTGAACATCTGTCTCAGTCTCAGAACAACTTGGAATAAAGAGAAAAAAGTTACAGCAGGTTCTCAAAAGCCAGCCTAGTAGTTGTAAGGAAAACATAAGTCATTCAGTCAAGAGACAATTATAATCCTTTAAAGCCGGCATGTAAACAGCATTAGTATTTTAATATTAGATTTGAATTAATAAATTAGAGGACTCCTGAAAATATGGATACTGAAAGTTCACATTGCAGTGTTCTTTAACAAAATGTGTTTTGTTTGAAGTGCAGTCTCACTCCACTACAGCAAGGTGCTAAAGCACATGCCTAACTTTAAGCACTTGAATAGTGCATTGGTGTCAAGTTCCATGACTTCAGAGTCATGCCTAAATTCTGTTAATTGATGAGAGTGTGGTATAATCACCCCCTAATCAAGGGAGCACATGCAACCAATCTGTTTCTTACTCACTAGTTACTTAGATTTCAAGTTATTTAGGGCAGGGACCATCTTTCTGTTGCATATATGAGCACCATGGGGCCCTGATCTGTAACTGGGGCCCCTAGGCAATACTTCAGCACAAATAATAATTCTTCTGATTTTACCAACAAGTAATTCTAACTAAAGGGGACTAATGACACTTTTAAAATTGTACATGTAGATTATCACTTAGACATTTAAATTGATCTTGGATAAGGAGTTGGAAAATATGTCTGAAATCCTTTTTGGTTTCTGGAATGGACACCTATAGTTGTATTTTACAAATTTGAAGTAATTAATAAATTAATATTCTGCCTCCAGTGAGTTTATCGCCTTTCTCACCTCTATACCAGCACCAACTTCCTTAGAACTACTGGGAAGAAGATAAGAAACTGGAAGATTGTATACCGCTGATAGCATACAATGAAAGGATACTGTCATAGACTGTCATTCATTGTTGAAAGCCTTTTGAAAAACTTGGAAGGAGAGTACAACAATCTAGGTTCATGATAGGGTGAAGAGCTAAAGGAATTGGAGATAGTTGTGAAGATGAGAGTCATTATCTACTTGTTAGCAGGAACCTGATGAAGTATTTGAGGGTGAGATTTTCAAAAGTGTGCTTAGCTTTTGCTTAACTCGGCTCCATTTGAAATCAAAGGGAGTTTTATCACTGACTTCAATGGAATCAACAGGCTTTTGAAAATCTCATCTTAGAGTTTTTTGCCACTTCAGACTGGCAAATAAACCTATCTGCAGAGATGATCATAGTAACACACTTGAAGAATATTCCCAGGCTCAGGGAAGAGGCAGTCTGCCCACACACATTTTGTTCACAGAACATATTTAGCAGTGAGCCAATTTCCTGATCTGGCACAACCTTTACAATTTTATTTTTCACTGGAATCCTAAAGCCCTTCATTTTCAGTTTTTCTTTTCTTTTTTTAAATGTACTGGGAATTTATCAGTGAATATTCCCAAATTTTGAAAAATGGGTGAAAATGGGTAAAAACTGAACAAAGGGCAGTGGGTGAGGGTGGAAGAGGGGTGGGATTTATAATGTAGCCATTGAAGAAGACTTCTGCTCCCTGTGGCCCTGTCATTACAGTGGTTGGGCGGTCTCTGCTGCCGGTACCTGGCTCCCTGACGATCTCGTTCCCCATTATGCAGAGAAAGCTGACAGGGCCATATTCAAGTGTTTGGAGTGGACCAGAAGGCTGAACCCTGTAAGTACTGGCCTCTCTTCTGGACATAACTTCCTCCTGACCCTTCAGCACAGCCCTGTCCATTTCCCCTATGGGGCCATGCTGAAGGGCCAGGATCAGGAGGGGAGTCGAAGGTTACACCCCATAAGCACTGGTGCCTCTGCTGGCCATAGTCCCCTGCTGACCTCTGCCCCTCAGCACAGTCCAATCCACTTCCCCTGAGAAAATTCCTGGGTCCTGAAAAAGCCAAAATCCAGGCAAAAATCAGTAAAAACCCAAATACCAACTTTTCAAAACCTGGAAAAATTTTGGTAAATACAGAAAATCAGTCAATACTAAAAACAAAGGACCTTCTTTTAACTGATGAATTTTGCCTTCTTTATGTGCTGCTTTAGTTCTTTTTCTAATAGAAAATATCTAAATATGTTAACGTTTTTAAAACTGAAGACTGAAGGTGTTTGAATTTTTGGTCTCATTACTGGAGTGAACCACCCTTAAAGCATAAGATAATGTTCTTCTTCGAGTGGTTGTTCATGTCCATTCAAAGTAGGTGTGCGTGCACCGCGTGCATGCCAACCGAAAGATTTTCCCTAGCAGCGTCCGTAGGGTTGGCCTGGGCGCCCCCTGGAGTGGCGCCACCGTGGCGCCCTATAAAGGGGCCCGCTGACCTTCCACCCCCCTCAGTTCCTTCTTACCGCCGGTGACGGCTAGCTGGAACTTCTCTTGCAATAGTGTCCTATCCTTACTGCTTAGTGTATAAAGTTGTATTATAGTTAGTTGTTTAGTTCTCTGTATATAGTTCTTAGTAGTTGGGGGGTCTCCCCCCCCCCCGAGTTTTCGTTGCCCGCTGGGGCATGCCCGGGTCCCCCGGGTTCAGACTTTGCAAGGATTGCGGGAAATTCATGCCCAAGAGTGACCCGCACTCTGCGTGTTTAAGGTGCCTCGGAGAGAGCCACCAAAAGGACCGGTAGAGGCTTCCACCCGCGAACTCTTAAGGACAGGGCTCAAAGACTTAGAGTCCTCCTGATGGAGGCAGCCCTACAGCCACCCTCGGACCCGGAGCCGGCCGAGGCGGTGCCCAGCACGTCGTCTTCGGTGCGGAGCGCCCCGGCACCGGCATCGGGACTTAGGGCCCAGCCCAAGTCGTCAAACACCCGGCACCGGACGGAGTCGGGTCATAGGAAGTCGGCCTCAGTGCAGCACCGCTCGCCTTCGCCGGTGCCCGCCAAGAGGAGGAAGCCGGTGAGGGATAGGTCACCCCACCAGGATCCTAGGCCAACGCCGTCCGCAAAAGCGAGCAGATAGGCTGGGCTACAGCCCTTGGCGGTTCCGTCGACTCCCGCACCGCAGAGAGGGCGGTCGAGTCCGGACCAGCCTAATTCCCCGGACCTCAGCGGAGACCTACGCCCCGCTTCGACCCCGGAGGCGTTCGAGGCAGCCTCAGGTCTGATGGGACTCTTAGCGCCGGTCTCTCCGCACCGCTGGGAGTTGCCTAAGGTGGTCCGTCCCCCGGTGCAGTCTAGGGGCAAACTGGCCATGCTGTCGCCTCCCTCCCCGCACCACGCCACGAGGACGGCACCGGACCAGGCGAGAGGCCTGCCTCCGCACCGCTCTCCATCGGCACTGGGTGCTGCTCCCCCCAGGTCCTCATACTCAGAGACCTCAGACTCAGAGACAGACTCCTATCGCTCCAGCCGGTCGCAGAGCAGGAGATCGGCCACCACCGTTACCCACAGTGGCAGCAACAATGACAGCCGCCATCGCAGTGGCCATTTTGGACTCCTTGGGCCTAGCACCAGTCGGTAGGCCAGGCGTTCAGCCCGCGATCAAGATCGGCATCGGTGTCCTCGACCTCGTTGGCCCCGGCGCAGCTGCCTCCTCCTCCACCAGCACCGTCGCCGGGCAGGGGTGTGCCATTTTCAAGCTCAGCACCCCCTAGCAGGGCAGCGGCACCGGCAGTGGCTTCAGGTCCGGCTCCGCAGGCACCACATGCTACACCAAGCCGCTCACTGGCGACCCCGGTACCGGTCGCGGTGCCGCATTTAGACTCAGAATCGGGACCGCAACCACAGTACTGTGTGCCGCAGGATCCTGAGGGACTGCATGCGCCGCAGGAAGGGCCGCTCCAGGTACTCTCCTTGTCGTCCTCCCCGGACGAAGCGGTCTTGGGCACGGCTGTGGCACCGGCCCTAGAGGACACTCGTATCCTCCAGCAATTGCTCTGCAGAGCGGCGCAGAGCCTTGCAATCCAGGCGGAGGAAATCGAGGTTGACGCGGACCCTGTAGTGGACATCCTGGCTCCCTCGGGGCCATCCAGGGTGGCCCTCCCGCTGATAAAGTCTATAGCGGATACGTCCCGCACCCTATGGCAAACGCCAGCCTCATTGGCCCCTACTGCCAAGAGGTCCGAGCGGCGCTATTTCGTCATCTCGAAGGGGCACGAACACCTGTACACCCCCCCCCCCCGGACTCCCTGGTAGTGGATGTGGCCAACCAGCGGGAGCATCGGGGGTTTCAGGGGTCAACGCCAAAGAGCAGGGACGCGAAAAGACTCGAGCTCTTTGGTAGAAAGGTGTACTCCACAGGGGGCCTCCAACTCCGCATTGCCAACCAACAGGCGGTTGTAAGCCGATATGGTCACAACACGTGTTCGGCCATGTCGAAGTTCGCAGAGCTCCTTCCCCAGGACTCGAGGCCAGAATTTTCGGCCGTAGTGGAGGAGGGCAAACTGATCTCGAGCCTCCCTCCAGGCCGCCTTAAATGCGGCGGACTCAGCCTCGCGTGCCCTAGCCACGGGCCTGGTCATGCGACAGAGAGCCTGGCTCCAGGTCTTGGGCCTGCCCTCTGAGGTCCAGCAGATGATTCAAGATCTCCCCTTCGAGGGGCAGCTCCTTTTTTCGGAGAAGACGGACAAATGTCTGCACAGCTTAAAGGACTCGAGGGCCACGCTTCGCTCGCTAGGCCTCCATACCCCTGCAACCCAGCGCAGACAGTTTAGGCCACAGACGGCCCCCCGCCTGTACCAGCCACAGACTCGCCGGGGCGCAGGCGGGGCAGAAATGGCAGGAGGCGTCCCCAACGCCACCCCTCCGGCCAGGTGTCGGGTCAATCGAGGCCATCATCAGGGCCTAGACCCCCTATTTGATGGTACGGTCGAGGGAGACCTACCAATCGAGACTCTGGATCCTTCCACCCCTACCTTTGGGTCACGTCTGTCCCCCTTCTACCGTGCCTGGTCCCACATCACGTCAGACAAATGGGTGCTCCGCACGGTAGAGAGGGGATATTCTATCCAGTTCTCCTCCCTCCCGCCCCACCAACCCCCCTCTTCGTCCCTCTTCAGGGACCCATCTCACGAGCAACTTCTAACTCAAGAAGTGTAGTCCCTCACGGAGGCAGGGGCGGTGGAGGAAGTCCCACGGGAGCTGAGGGGCAAAGGCTTCTACTCCCGGTATTTCCTCATACCGAAGGCGAAAGGGGGCCTAAGGCCCATCCTAGACCTGCGGCGGCTGAACAAGTTTGTACGAAAACTCAAGTTCCGCATGGTCTCCCTGTCCTCGATCATTCCCTCCCTAGATCCAGGAGATTGTTATGCCGCCCTTGACTTAAAGGACGCCTATTTCCACATTGCCATAATTTCCCGACACCGTCGGTACCTCAGGTTTGTCGTGGCCGGTGCCCATCTGCAGTTCACGGTGCTCCCGTTCGGCCTGTCGGCCGCTCCCAGCGTCTTCACAAAGTGCGTGGCAGTCGTGGCCGCCTTCCTGCAGAGGCGGGGCATCCAGTTATTTCCCTACCTGGACGACTGGCTCATAAAAGGTCGCTCCAAGGAGCAGGTAGAGACACAGGTGTCGTTCATCAGGCGGACCTTTCTCCATCTCAGCCTTCTCTTGAACGAAGCCAAGTCGACCCTGTCTCCGACACAACGAATAGAGTTCATAGGAGCTGTTCTGGACTCCACTCATGCCAAAGCGTATCTGCTGGAATCCAGGTTCTGTGCGATTTCCAAGCTTATCCTGGGTCTGCGCCGCACCCCGGTAACCACGGCGCGACTGTGCCTTCGGCTGTTGGGCCACATGGCGGCATGCACCTATGTGGTGGCCCATGCCAGACTCCGGCTCCGCCCGCTACAGTCCTGGTTAGCGACAGTTTACCGCCCGGCCAGAGACCCCCTGGACTTGGTGGTGTCCATTCCCAGTTTGGTGCTAAGCTCGCTGCGGTGGTGGCTCGACCCGCGGGAAGTATGCATGGGTGTCCCCTTCGATGCCCCGCAGCCGTCCCTCTCCCTGGTGACGGATGCCTCGGATCGAGATTGGGGAGCGCACCTGGGTCACCTCCAGACGCAGGGCTTGTGGTCACCGGAGGACCTCGATTTGCATATCAATGTCAGGGAGCTGAGGGCGGTCCACCTGGCTTGTTTGACCTTCCGGTCCCCCCTGGCTGGCAGATGTGTTTCGGTCCTCTCGGACAACACGGCGACAGTTTTCTATATCAACAAACAGGGGGGTGCATACTCCTCTCCCCTGTGTAGGGAAGTCCTCGCGCTGTGGGATTTCTGTGTTCTCAATGCCACCCACCTGACGGCGTTCTACCTCCCGGGGGAGCAGAATGGTCTGGCAGACACCCTCAGCCGCTCGTTCCGGGGTCACGAGTGGTCCCTTCGGTGGGATGTGGTGCGCTTAATTTTCCAGCTCTGGGGATTTCCCCAGTTAGACCTGTTTGCTTCGAGGGAGAACAGGAAGTGCTGACGGTTCTGCTCCCTCCTGGGCCGCAGCTGGGGGTCTCTGTCGGACGCCTTCCTACAGTCCTGGGCGGTCGATCTGCTCTACGCCTTCCCTCTTTTCCCCCTGATGCACAGGGTGCTCTTGAAAATTCGCAGGGACCACGCAAGGGTAATCCTGATAGCCCCGGCGTGGCCGCACCAGCATTGGTACACGTCTCTCCTGCACATGTCAGTTCAGGCGCCCCTGACGTTGCCCCTGCTACCGGACCTGATCGCGCAGGACCGGGGCTCCCTCCGCCATCCGAAGCTCGAATCCCTTCACCTCACAGCCTGGATGCTCCATGGCTGAACCCGGTGGAGTTGCAGTGCTCCCAGCAGGTTAGGCAGGTGCTGCTGGGTAGCAGGAAACCATCCACTAGGGCCACCTACCTGGCAAAATGGAAGCTCTTCTCCATATGGTCGGGTCAGCGAGGTCATGACCTGCTGGGGGTCCCAATCCCCATTGTCCTAGACTATTTGCTTCACCTAAGACATCTGGGCCTCTCCCTTTCCTCCATTCACGTTCACTTGGTGGCTATATCCGCCTTCCATCCCGAGGAAGGGGGTGCCTCAGTGTTTGCGAACCCACTGGTTGGGCGTTTCCTTAAGGGTATGGACAGGCTCTTCCCCTATGTTCGTCCGCTGACCCCTGCCTGGGACCTGAATCTGGTCCTCTCCATCCTCTCAGGGCCTCCCTTTGAGTCTCTGACTTCGTGCTCCCTGCTATCCCTGTCATACAAGACCGCCTTCCTGGTGGCAATCACCTTGGCCAGAAGGGTGTCAGAGCTTCGGGCTTTAACATCTGAGCCCCCGTACACTGTCTTCTACAAGGACAAAGTCCAACTTAGACCTCACCCGGCCTTTCTACCTAAGGTCGTATCCCAGTTCCACATGGGCCAAGATATATTTCTCCCGGTGTTTTATCCGAAGCCACACTCCTCCAGCGAGGAGCGGAGGCTACATTCCCTGGATGTCCGCCAGGCCTTGGCTTTTTACATAGAGCGTACTGAGCCCTTCAGATGCTCGGCACAGCTCTTCGTTGCAGTGGCAGAGAGGATGAAGGGTCTCCCAGTCTCCTCTCAGCGAATCTCTTCGTGGATTGCGACTTGCATCCGGGAATGCTACCGTATAGCTAAGACCCCTGTCCCTCCGGTCACGGCCCACTCCACTAGGGCGCAGGCCTCCTCTGCGGCGTTCCTGGCTCAGGTCCCGACTCAAGAGATTTGTAGAGCGGCCACGTGGTCCTCCATCCACACATTCTCGGCTCACTACGCCATCACGCACCAGGCGAAGGATGACTCAGCCTTCGGTCGTGCAGTTCTCCAGTCAGTAGTGATCTCCGACCCCTCCTCCTAAGGTTAGGCTTGTGAGTCACCTACTTTGAATGGACATGAGCAACCACTCGAAGAAGAAAAAACGGTTACCCACCTTTTAGTAACTGTTGTTCAAGATGTGTTGTTCATGTCCTTTCCAACACCCACCCTCCTTACCCCTCTGTCGGAGAGCCAGCAAGAAAGAACTGAGGGGGTGGAGGGTCGGCAGGCCCCTTTATAGGGCGCCGCGGTGGTGCCACTCCAGGGGGCTCCCGGGTCGACCCTACGGACGCTGCTAGGAAAAATCTTCCAGCTGGCGTGCACACGGCGCGCGCACACCTACTTTGAATGGACATGAACAACACATCTCGAAGAACAACAGTTACTAAAAGGTGGGTAACTGTTTTTTTCTTTCCGATACAACCATAGACATTTTTTGACATTGTAATGCTTAGAAATCCCAATGAAACTTGTTTTAAATGAATCTTTGTTATGCTGTGTTGACAGTTTATATAAAGCCCTTAAAATCTTAAACTGTCCATGTAGGCTGAAGTTCCCTTAAAGGGTTTAGTGTAGCTAAGATTTAGCATACGGCAACCTCCTGAAACTTTGTCAACTGCAGTTATAGAATGTGTCCATCCAACTGACAAATCTCTCATCTTAACAATCTCTGTGGTTCCAGACTCTAGACCTTCCTGTATATTTCCTCTAATGTGAAGGAAGTTTCTTTGTGTTCTTGGTATAGTAAAAAGGGAAACTTTTGCACTTGGATGCCAATGAAATTTCCTTTGGCCCCACTGCTCTTAATGAAGCACAGTCTGGAGAAAGTTCCCTGAATCAGACTAATGTTGTGAATTCAGCCTACTGTCATTCAACACTTTGTGTCCTCCCAAGGTCAATACCTGTGATAGGGACTGCAAAGAACTTGCCCTAGTGGCTGGAAAAGTTTCTTTTAGATTGAAAATAAGGGTCTGATTACTTACCTCTGCTAGCATGGCTGAATTGAACTAGCAAAGTTGAAGGTGAGGGCCTCTTGCTAGTTAGGATCTGAGGCATTTTAGGAATCTTTGTTTTTGTTGCGTTGAGGAGGTTTGACAATCCAGGCCATGTATTTGGAAATGTTGTTCTTGACTTCATTAATATAAATCAGTCCCTACCGGCCAGAATTGAAGAGCGTGAGCAATTAAAGCAGCTTTGGGAGGATCATCGTGGTCTAGTGTCAGTCTCGTCACCTAATGCTGAGTTTATCCTGCTACCAAAATGAACATTGTAGCAATAGAGAGTAATGGTTCTTTTAATGAGGTATTTAGATATTATGATGATGAATGTGGCATAACTTCTTAAATAGATGGAACCATGAGAGTTTCCCACTCTTTTCCTCTGTTTCCATACAGTCTGGCAATTTGGAAGGGGCCTCAGAGTCTTTTAATTTCCACAGATATTTTTGTAAGACCTGATCTGACACACTCAACATTGGGACAATGTCTTCCACTAGTGATAGCTTTCCTGAAGACCAGGAAATTGCCTTCTTGATGCTTATGGTATCGAAAGCAGTTGAAATTTGGGGTCCTGGCAAGGCACCAAACTTTTCTTATGGTAAATAACGGCAGTTGGTAGCCTGACTGCTCCTCCAAACAGCTTTCCCACAATTATGGGTGTAAGTAGATTTTCTCTGCTTGGAATGGTGGATGATATATGTCGCTAGTTGTTTAGACTGATATCAGAGAGCTCACGGGGATGGAAATTTTAGCTGATCACCACTTTTCAGAGAACTCATTAGCATTGGGTCCACCAGTTACTACCATTGTGGAGACCTTCCCAGTGGACAGGTCAACTATCACAATCTGATACAGCAGAGTTTTCTGTTCCTTTAATAGATCATCCTGGTAAAGTTGGATGGGTTTGGTGGTACTCATTCTGATGAATTGATGCTCAGTAAAGGGATAGTGTGTCACCTGTACACATACCATTTCTGGTTGGCTCTCTGGCCTTTGAGGCCACTTTATCACAAGAAGTCTTCCTTTAACATAGGAAAGAGATAATGTTGGTGGCATTAATTAGCGCTGTAAAATGGGATGTTTGAAAACTACCTTGTTATAGCAACAGTTACAGAAATAGTGAAACTTGGCTCTTCCTCCTAAACTCATTATATTTCTCTGTTCATAACAATATTAACTCTACAACTTTGCAGATGTGCATTATATGATCACTGAAAGAAGCTAACAGTGGCATTGCACTAGGAAATCTGCACTATTGAAAATATTTACTTCATATATATATATTCTTGTATAATTCACATGTGCAAAGGGGTGTGTGTGTGTGTGTGTATATATCTATATCTAGATATAGATATAGATATCTATCCCCGTCGGCAACCTTTCAGAAGTGGTGTGCCGAGTCTTCATTTATTCACTCTAATTTAAGGTTTCGCGTGCCAGTAATACATTTTAACATTTTTAGAAGGCATGGTCCTGCAGATGTTCCAGGTCTCGACGGTGCTCCCGCTCCCGTCACCGCTCGCAGTCCCGGCACCGTTCTCCTCTCCGGTACCGGTCGCACTCGCGGCTCCGGTCGGCATCCCGGTCGCCGGCCCGCTATTCTCGGCACCGCTCCAGGCACCGTGACTCCCGTAGCCGCTCCCGACGCCGAGCCTCGAGATTGCGGTTGACCTCCCGGCACCATTCCGGTCGCAGGTCCCGATCTCGTTCCCGCTACCGGTGCCGAGTAGAGCTAGACTAGCTAGAGACATGGACCCTCTCCGCTCCTCCATGGCCATCCAGACCCGCTTCAGAGTTGTCCCGCGCAGACAGCTATTATGCGTAGGACCGCGAGTCTGATGTGCCCACCGGGGTCTTCCAAGAGGCACAGGCCCAGGACCTAGGCCCAGACCAGTGGTCCTTCTGGACGCCTTGGGCGTACCACCAGGCCCAAGGGGCACCAGTAGTCCAGTCCCGCTCGGCACCATCAGAGCGCTGGGTGCCAGAGGCGACAATCAGCCGTCCCCCTCCGGCTGGTACAGAGGAAGCTCCAGTCCACCCACCGGACTCTCCAGTCCCACTGGAGCAGGAGGTTGCTCAGGAGCAAGAGGCCACGCAGGACCCTCTCGTCCCAGGTGTCTCCTCTTCTCCCGACGAGGCGGTGGCAGGGTCATCCTCCTCGGGCCCTCCTCCAATCGACCTGAGGGCCCATCAGGACCTCCTCAGGAGGGTAGCACTCAACATGAACCTCCAGGTGGAGGAGGTCCCAGAGGTGGAGGACCCGGTAGTGAGCATTCTGTTGGCAGATGCCCCCACCAGAGTGGCCCTACCGTTCATTCGTACCATCCAAGTCAATGCAGACACTTTATGGCAATCGCCGGCCTCCATCCCACCGACGGCCAGAAGAGTCAAACGTAAATATATGGTGCCCTCTAAGGGGTACGAGTATTTATATGTCCATCCTCCTCCCTGCTCATTGGTCGTTCAGTCCGTTAATGAGAGGGAACGCCATGGCCAGCAGGCGGCAGCCCCGAAATCGAAGGAGGCTAGGCGGATGGACCTGCTCGGCCGTAAGGTGTAGTCGGCGGGTGCCTTACAGCTCCGGGTGGTGAATCAGCAAGCCCTCCTCAGCCACTATAATTACAACACATGGGCGGAGGTGGGGAGATTTACGGAGCTACTCCCTCCAGATTCCCGCCAGGAGTTCGCGGCCTTCTTGGAGGAAGGAAAAAAGGTGGCCAGAACTTTCCTCCAAGCCTCCCTCGATGCAGCCGACTCAGCAGCCAGGACTCTGGCCTCAGGTGTTGCCATGAGGCGTATCTCCTGGCTTCAGGTTTCCAACCTCCCACCCGAGCTGCAGTACACCACCCAGGACTTGCCGTTCGATGGTAAAGGCCTCTTCTTGGAGAAGACTGACCCCAGGCTGCAAAGCCTTAAAGATAATAGGGTCATAATGCGTTCGCTAGGCATGCACACGCCAGTGACCCAATGTAGACCCTTCCGCCCCCAACTTCCCCGTCCGTACTTTGTGCCTAGAAACAGACAGGACTTTGACGGGCGGCGCAGCCGAGGTGGGCGTAGACGCCAATCAGGACCCCAAAGGGGCCGAAATCAAGGTCCCTCGAAACCATCAGCTGGACCAAAATCTAACTTTTGAAGGTACGCCCGAGGACGGCGTACCAATTACAGGCCAGGATCCTTCTCCTCTGTTCTCCAACCGTCTCTCCTACTTCCTCCAGGCGTGGTTCCAGTTAACCTCGGATCTCTGGGTCCTACGCACGGTGAAATATGGATACCACCTCCAATCTGTTTCAACCCCATCCTCTCACCCCATCCCTCTTCAGGGACCCCTCTCACAAGTAATTCCTCTTGCAAGAGGTGCGGTCGCTCCTCGCCATGGGGGCTATAGAGGAGGTGCCAAAGAACGAAAAGGGCAAGGGGTTTTACTCCCGTTATTTCCTAATCCCCAAGTCGAAGGGTGGTCTCAGACCCATCCTAGACCTGCGAGGACTCAACCAGTTTATGGTAAAGTTGAAGTTCTGTATGGTATCCCTGGGGACCATTATCCCGTCCTTGGATCCTGGAGATTGGTATGCTGCCCTCGATATGAAGGACGCGTATTTTCATATCGCCATTTTTCCTCCGCACAGGAGGTACCTCCGCTTCGTAGCCGACCATCAGCACTTCCAGTTTGCAGTCCTGCCCTTTGGCCTTTCCACAGCCCCAAGGGTATTCACGAAGTGCATGGCCGTGGTCGCCACATATCTCCGCCGACGTCGGATACACGTGTTTCCGTATCTGGACGATTGGCTCATCCAGGGGACCTCCGAGACACAAGTCACCCAGCATTTGGGCATCATCAGGGACCTATTCACTCGTCTAGGTCTGGTGATCAATATAGAGAAGTCCTCTCTGGTTCCCACACAGAGGTTAGACTTCATAGGAGCGACCCTAGACTCCAATCTCGCTAGGGCCTGCTTACCTCAGCCACGGTTTCATGCAATGGCGACAATCCTCTGCGGTCTGCAGAATTTCCCAACGATCTCGGTTCACACTTGTCTCGGTCTCTTGGGCCACATGGTGGCATGCACGTTCGTAACCAAGTACGCCAGGCTCCGCCTGCATCTGTTACAAACTTGGCTCAACTCAGTATACCGCCCGAGCAGGGACTCAATAGACACAATAGTCACCATTCCCCCGAGCACTCTAGGCTCTTTAGACAGGTGGCTGACTCCCTCCCTGGTGTGTGCAGGGCTACCGTTCCATCCGCCTCAGCCCTCAGTGTCCCTGACAACGGACGCGTCTTCTCTCGGCTGGGGCGCGCACCTCGGAAACCTTCGTACGCAAGGCCTCTGGTCACCTCAGGAGCTGATGCTGCACATAAATGTCCGAGAACTGAGAGCAGTCCACCTAGCGTGCCAGGCATTCCTGCAACATTTACAAGGCCGCGGTGTCTCAGTGTTTACGGACAACACAACGGCCATGTACTATATAAACAAACAGGGAGGGACTCGATCTTCCCCCCTTTGTCAGGAGACCATCAGACTCTGGGACTTTTGTATAGCCCACTCGATAGACCTGGTAGCGTCCTTTCTCCCGGGGGTTCGGAACACTCTGGCGGATCGACTGAGCAGGTCATTCCTCTGCCACGAGTGGTCGATACACCCGAATGTTATTCATTCGGTTTTCCAGAGGTGGTGATTTCCCCACATAGACCTGTTTGCTTCCCACGAGAACAGGAAATGCCAGCTGTTCTGCTCCTTCCAAGGCCTCTCACCAGGGTCGATCTCGGACGCATTCCTGATGCCGTGGACGAACCGGCTGCTTTATGCCTTCCCGCCGTTTCTGCTGGTTCACAAGGTCCTGCTAAAACTCCGCAGGGACAGAGCGCACCTAATCTTGATCACTCCAGCGTGGCCCAGGCAGCACTGGTACACCATGCTGCTCAACCTGTCACTAGCCAACCCGATTACCCTGCCACTGCACCCAGACCTCATAATGCAGGACCACGGCAGACTTCGCCACCCAGACCTGCAGGCCCTTCACCTGAAGGTGTGGCTGCTGCATGGCTAAGCCAGTAAGAGTTGCGTTGCTCTGCCTCAGTACAGGAAGTACTCCTGGGTAGCAGAAAGCCTTCCACCCGGTCAACATATCTGGCCAAGTGGAAGCGTTTCTCCTGCTGGTGTGGGGGACACAGTGTTACCCCCACTGAGGCCTCGATCCTAACCATCTTGGATTACTTCTGGTCTCTCAAACAGGAGGGCCTGGTGGTATCTTCATTGCGGGTGTACTTGGCGGCCATCTCTACCTTCCATCCAGGGGAGAGTGGCTGCTCCGTGTTCACACCCTATGGTCTCTAGATTTCTCAAGGGCCTGGAGCGCCTATACCCACAAGTACGACGCCCCGCCCCAACATGGGACCTCAACCTGGTTCTATGTCTCCCCCATTTGACTTATGTATCCCCCATTTGAGCCGTTGGCAACATGCTCATTGCTATACCTGTCCTGGAAGACAGCTTTTCTCGTGGCCATTACATCGGCCAGACGAGTTTCCGAGCTTCGTGCTCTAACGGTGCACCAACCATATACTGTGTTCCACAAGGACAGGGTGCAGTTACGACCACACCCGGCATTCCTCCCTAAAGTGGTATCGGCATTCCATGTCAACCAGGATATCTTCCTTCCGGTCTTCTTCCCGAAGCTGCACTCATCATGACGGGAGCAACAATTGCACTCCCTGGACGTCCGTAGAGCGCTCGCATTTTATATCGAGCGGACAAAACCATTTCGTAAAACGCCCCAGCTCTTCATCGCAGTGGCAGAACGAATGAAGGGTCTCCCTGTCTCATCCCAGAGGATCTCATCGTGGGTAACGGCGTGTATCCGTACTTGTTATGACGTGGCTCATGTACCCTCGAGCCACCTCACTGCACACTCTACCAGAGCTCAGGCTTCATCTGCCGCTTTCCTGGCTCATGTACCTATCCAGGAGATATGTTGTGCAGCTACCTGGTCTTTGGTCCACACCTTTGCTTCACATTATTCTCTGGTCCAGTAGTCCAGAGATGATGCAGCCTTTGGCTCAGCAGTTTTGCACTCTGCAACATCTCACTCCGACCCCACCGCCTAGGTAAGGCTTGGGAATCACCTAATTGGAATCGATATGAGCAAGCACTCGAAGAAGAAAAGACGGTTACTCACCTTTGTAACTGTTGTTCTTCGAGATGTGTTGCTCATATCCATTCCAAACCCGCCCTCCTTCCCCACTGTCGGAGTAGCCGGCAAGAAGGAACTGAGCGGCGGATGGGTTGACAGGGGTATATATCCAGTGCCATAGAGGCACCACTCCAGGGGGCGCCCAGCCGACCCACCGAGTGTTGCTAGGGTTAAAAACCTTCCGACAAACGTGCACGCGGCGCGCACACACTTAATTGGAATGGATATGAGCAACACATCTTGAAGAACAACAGTTACAAAGGTGAGTAACCGTCTTATATTCTGGTATGGAAAATTGAGTAAAAATTTTGCAACCATTCAGAAAACTGAGGCTTGAAAATGATATCAGTATTGCCTGCACATAATTTTTAATACTGAATTAAGTTTCCAATTAAAACATTTAAAAGATAAAGAAAAGGCTATTTTTATTCCAGCTTTAGGGCATGATGAAATCCTTTGGAAGAAAAAAGTGTCAGTCCAAAACTGTGTTGGATGGGGGTGGGTGGGGGTGTGTGTGTGTGTGTGTACACACATTCTATTCTCAGACAGGCAGATTTTAAAATCTGCCTGTCTGAAAATAGCATGATCTGAAACACATTTGTGCTAAAAGGCCAAAGAGCTAGAGGATAATTAGAAATGTTTTTTCATGGTGGATTATTCTGAGCAGTATTTTCCAGACATGTCATGTAGTATGGCAGGCAGGCTGGCTTACTTACCTATGGCAGGATAATATTAACAGTTTATAATTTAATGTTTAGGACATGCAAAAACCATTGTCTAAATAGCAGCCAGAACTGTTGCCATCTTCCCAACATCAGGTGATCAGTTTGTTTCTTGCATTTAAATTACATATAGCTCAACTGTATACAGTTAACTGACCTTTCTGTAGTACAGCATTATTCTGTAGGGGTTGCAGCATTTTGACACACACATTGTGTATATCTTTTAGGTTGTGAGAAACCAAAGCACGTCCCATGAAGCTGCTTGTTTGTGGCATAGCACAGCTTTGGGGCTGGTCTACACGGGGGGGGGGGGAAGAGGGGGTCGATGTAAGATATGCAACTTCAGCTATGAGAATAGCGTAGCTGAAGTCAACGTATCTTATTTCGACTTACCTCCCGTCCTCACGGTGTGGGATCGACGGCCGCAGCTTCCCCATTGACTCCACTTCCGCCTCTTGCCCTGGTGGAGTTCCAGAGTCAATGGGGAGCATGGCAGGGATCGATTTATCATGTCTAGACGAGACGCGATAAATGGATCCCTGATAGATCGATCGCTACCTGCCGATCCGGTGGGTAGTGTGGATGTACTCAGTGTCAAACCAGTCACAAAACAGGCGTGAGACACACCTCTCATTTTACTAACAGGCATGATATAAAATGTTGTTCCTTCCATCCCTCCCCATGCCAACCCTTTTTGAAACATCTAACTTTTGAGTAAGCAGTTACTGTTGTTTGTACCTCTACATCATCAGGCAATAAAACAATCACAAGAAAATTTTTGCCATTTTCCTTATCCCAGAAGTGTTAAGTTTCAAAACATGCCTAAAGTTAAGGTATCATTTTCTCACTTTCTTTGTGCTGTGAGATGGGTCTTTTGTGTTTTGAAATTTGAGTACTGTACTGGTCTGAAGAAAATCAGTATATATTTCCTTTAAATTACATGGATAGTGTTGGTTCAAGATTCTCTTACAGATGATATCTCATAAGTTTGTTTTTTAGTTTATTGGCATGAAGTCCTCTAGGGAATGAAACAGAAATTTCTCATTTAGTTAAAAGTACTGAAGAATAATATGAAAATGCATTGTAGCCACACATCTAAAGAGGCTCCAGGAGTTCAAGTTACTCCATGTACGGTTGGCGTTAATTTGAGATCAAACCTTTTCCTCCAGATTCATCTGTTTCATATGATATTTTACAAATTAGCAATGGTTATTTTGATTGTTTCCACCCACTTTGGTGAAATCATACTTTCAGGCCTCTTCTAAACACAAATGCAGATCAGGATTTGCCACTTCCATAAGGCTGGCATGTTCTCTCAGTTAAGTGCTTATAAACCTGTATCAGTAACTCAATGTAATGAGTATTCATAGTGTAGCTCTGATGAGAATTGAAGAATGTATGATGGCAATCCATCTTTATCCACCTGGCTATCATTTAGCTAGTCTTTACCATACTGCTTACATATATGGCAGTAAGCGCTTTATAAAATAATTAAAAAGAACAGGAGTACTTGTGGCACCGTAGAGACTAACATTTATTTGAGAATTAGCTTTCGTGGGCTACAGCCCACTTCTTCTGATGCTGTAAGGTGCCACAAGTACTCCTGTGCTTTTTGCAGATACAGACTAATACGGCTGCTACTCTGAAACCTATACATTAATTAACATTTGTGGCTTCACCCATAATAAGAATTTTCTAAAGTTGTATTCTGCTGCTTTACTATCAGGAAGTTGTTACACATGTGCCTTGAAAGATTGGGTATACTCATAGCTGTGAACCGATGGTGTTTCAGCTGAAAAAACAAGCTGAAATTCTAGGTGAAATCAGAGCTCAATTTTTACTCCATTATTCTCAGGGACTGTTTTCTCTGTTAAATAGCCATGCCATATGACACAGTGCTGTTAGTGAGGGATTCAAGAATGAGCTAAAGCAGAAGCTTTCCCCACTACCCCAATAGGAGAAGGTAAACTTATATTGTGGAAACTCTGCTTTTGCTTAATCTCTTGTGATTCTAGTGTGTGAAAATTTATTGCCAATATTACAGTAGTTCACTAACCCCTCCAGTTCCCTTTTTGAAAGGCAGGCTAAATTAATTAGCATTCATTAAAAATAAAAGCAGCAAAGAATCCTGTGGCACCTTATAGACTAACAGATGTTTTGTAGCATGAGCTTTCGTGGGTGAACACCCACTTCTTCGGATGCAAGCAGGAAATTTTTCAGGGCAGGTGTATATATATAAAGCAGCAAGCAGCAGAGATGAATAGTTGAGATCAATCAGGAGGATGGGGGGAGGGCCTCCAGCAGCAGTGTGAACCAAGGAGGAGGGAGGAGAAATGAGTTCTGTAATTTGTCTTCAGTTCTTTTTTTTTGTAAAGTCCTACTGATAATGTGCAGAATTGAAGGAACTAGGAGCAGCAGTTTCTCTCTGAGTCTCTGGGTTTCTTTTTTTTTGCTGAGGACCTTAAACTTAAAATCTGTGGCCAAAAATCCAGGGGGAGGTGTGTTCTTTTTCAGGTTTGTATATTGCCATTTTCCTTGTGTCTGTTGTTCCCATTTCCTTTTATCCTTTTCAGACTGTCAGTTTGGCAGATGTGAGAGAGTAGGGCATTGTGGGCATTGCTGGCATATATATGCATATGGTGGGTGATGCAGGTGTGATGATATTTGATGGGTGTGCTGTGATGGGTAGGTCCTGTGATGGTGTTGCTGTGTTGTGATGTGTAGATGAGTGGTTGGAGGGTTTGTGTTGTTTGTTGTGAGTTCCTGTTCCTGAGTGGGTATGGCAGGAGCTGGTGAGAATGAGCTTGGCAGGTTGCTGGAGGGCGTTGGGGGGGAGGCCACCCCTGCCCTGTGAAGGCCTGTGAAAGTGTGGGTGGGATCCCCAGCCAGGATGTGGGAATGGGATCTGATGGGCTGCTGATTGGTGTGGATGAGTTGGAGGAGCCTGATCTGTTTCCTTATTTCAATGGTGGGTACTGTAGTGAGAATGCTTGGTGGATTTTTTTTTTCTTTGGTCTGGTCTCTGGCGTTTAGAGCAGAGTTGTACGCACTCTGCTTCTGTGTGTGGCTGATCTCTGGTGGTGTGGTGGATGGATGAGGAAGCTGGAGGCAGGGCATAGAAGGCGGGCAGTTTTCGGCATAGGGTGGTGTTACGTGTGGACCACCACTTTGCACTGTGGTGGTGTGGAAGTGACAGGTGGATAGGTCCAGGCTGAATTAAAAATAAAAAAGTTTGAGCTTTTATTTTCATAGTGAATCTGGTCAGTTTGCGGTATTCAGAAATAATGGAAAATATCAGCATTATGATTTTCTATCCTCTACTAAAGTCTCTTCACGATGGTGTGTGTGTGTGTATTTGTATGTCATATTGTATTACAGTAAATCAGATCTAACTGAAATTTAATAATATAGAGACGTAATGGGTTGCTGAACCACTTATCTCCTGTTACACTGCAAATCCCTCACTAGTATATCATGCATCTCTCTTTGGTTTCATTAACAGTTGAACACTGGCAAACCGTTATATTAAAAAAAAAAAAACATTGAGTATAGAATAAATAAATCAAGCATGATTTCAGATAATCATGAAATTCTTCTTGCCATAATCTGTTGGCCTAGAAAATTGGATTCCATTACTCTTCTGAATTGGAGGCATCAAGTAGACAGTCAAACCATAATTCTTGATCATTTGGGCTAGCATAATTTATTTCAGTATTGTGCAACTGTGTACTAATATTAACGTGGTTAGAATATGAAAATGACTCTGGAAAAAATGGCATCATGAACTTCCATGTTTATTGTTTCTCAATGACTCCAAATAAAATATGCTTAGTTTACAAGTAAAATAAAAGCTTTTCTAACTGCCAGCCTAGAAAACTTATTCTGAGATGTGAAAATCAAGCTGTTTTCTTTCTGACTCATAGATCACTATCACTAATAAGAACATAAGAACGGTTATACTGGGTCAGATTAAAGGTCCGTCTAGCCCAGTATCCTGTCTTGCAACAGTGGCCAATGCCAGGTGCCCCAGAGGGAATGAACAGAACAGGTAATCATCAAGTGATCCATCCTCTGTCGCTCATTCCCAGCTTCTGGCAAACTGAGTCTAGGGACACCATCCCTGTCCATCCTGGCTAATAGCCATTGATGCACCTGTCCTCTCTGAACTTACCTAGTTCTTTTTTGAACCATGTTATAGGCTTGGCCTTCACAACATCCTCTGGCAAGGAGTTCCACAGGTTGACTGTGCATTGTGTGAAAAAATACTTCCTTTTGTTTGTTTTAAATCTGTAGCTTATTAATTTCATATGGTGACCCTTAGTTCTTGTGTTATGAGAAGGAGTAAATAACACTTCCTTCTTTACTTTCTCCACACCAGTCATGATTTTATAGACCTCTTTCATATCCCCCTTGAGTTGTCTCTTTCCCAAGCTGAAAAGTCCCAGTCTTACTAATCTCTCATCATATGGCAGCTGTTCCATAACCCTGTTCATTTTTGTTGTCCTTTTCTGAACCTTTTCCAATTCCATTACATCTTTTTTGAGATGGGGCCACCACATCTGCACACAGTATTCAACATGTGGGTGTACCATGGACTTAAATAGAGGCAATATCATATTTTCTGTCTTATCTATCCCTTTCTTAATGATTCCCAAAATTCTGTTTGCCTTTTTGACTGCTGCTGCACATTGAGTGGATGTTTTCAGAAAACTATCCACAATGACTCCAAGATCTTTTTCTTGACTGGTAACTGCTAATTTAGACCCCATCGTTTTATATATATTGTTGGGATTATGTTTTTCAATGTGCATTACTTTGCATTTAATCAACATTGAATTTCATCTGCCATTTTATTGCCTAGTCACCCAGTTTTGAGGGATCCTTTTGTAGCTCTTCACAGTCTGCTTGGGACTTAACTATCTTGAATAGTTTTGTATCATCTGCAAATTTTGCCACCTCACTGTTTACCCCTTTTTCCAGATCATTTATGAATATGTTGAATAGGGCTGGGCCCAGTACAGACCCTTGAGGAACAGCACTATTTGCCTCTCTCCATTCTGAAAACTTACCCTTTGTTTCCTACCCTCTGTTTCCTATCTTTTAAGCAGTTACCAACCCACAAGAGGGCCTTCCTTCTTATCCCATGATAGCTTACTTTGCTTAAGAGTCTTTGGTGAGGGACCTTATTGAAGGCTTTCTGAAAATCTAAGTACATTATATCCATTGGATCCCCCTTTTCCACATGCTTGTTGACCCCCTCAAAGAATTCTAGTAGATGGTAAGGCATGATTTCCCTTTACAAAAACCATGTTGACTCTTCCCCAACAAATTATGTTTATCTATGTGTCTGACAATTTTGTTCTTTACTATAGTTTCAGCCAGTTTGCCCGGTACTGAAGTCAGGCTTACTGGCCTATAATTGCCGGGATCATCTCTGAAGCCCTTTTTAAAAATTGGCATCACATTCACTATCCTCCAGTCATTTGGTACAGAAGCTGATTTAAATGATATGTTAAAGACTACAGTTACAGTTCTGCAATTTCACATTTGAGTTCCTTCAGAACTCTCGGGTGAATACCATCTGGTCCTGGTGATTTATTACTGTTTAGTTTATCAGTTTGTTCCAAAAGCTCCTCTAATGACACCTCAGTCTGGGACAGTTCCTCAGATTTGTCACCTAAAAAGAATGGCTCAGGTTTGGGAATCTCCCTCACATCCTCAACCATGAAGACCGATGCAAAGAATTCATTTAGTTTCTCTGCAATGGCCTTATTGTCCTTGAATGCTCTTTTACCATCGCGATCGTCCAGTGGCCCCATTGGTTGTTTAGCAGGCTTCCTGCTTCTGATGTATTTTAAAAAGTAATAGCAAAATTTTTTTTGAGTCTTTAGCTGTTCTTCAAATTCTTTTTTGGCCTTTTTAATTATAGTTTTATGCTTCATTTGCTGGAGTTTATGCTCCTTTCTGTTTTCCTCACTAGGATTTAACTTCCGCTTTTTAAAAGATGCCTTTTTGCCTCTCACTACTTTTTACTTTGTTGTTTAGCCACGGTGGCACTTTTTTGGTTCACTTACTTTGTTTTTTTAATTTGGGGTATACATTTAAGTTGAGCCTCTATTATGGTGTCTTTAAAAAGTTTCCATGGAGCTTACAGGGATTTCACTTTTTGCACTATGCCTTTTAATTTCTGTTTAACTAACCTCATTTTTGTGTAGTCCCCCTTTCTGAAATTAAATGCTACAGTGGTGCGCTGCTGTAGTGTTTTCCCTGCCACAGGGATGTTATATTTAATTATATTATTAATTATATTTAATTATATGGTCACTATTATGAAAGCAGTCCAGCTATATTCACCTCTTGGACCAGATCTTGTGCTCCATTTAGGACTAAATCAAGAATTGCCTCTCCTCTTGTGGGTTCCAGGACTAGCTGCTCCAAGAAGCAGTCATTTAAGGTGTCAAGAAACTTTATCTCTGCATCCCATCCTGAGGTGACATGTACCCAGTCAGTGTGGGGATAGTTGAAATCCCTCATTATTATTAAGTTTTTTATTTTAATAGCTTCTCTAATCTGCCTGAGCATTTCACAGTCACTAACACCATCCTGGTCAAGTGGTCAGTAATATAGCCCTCCTGCTGTATTCTTATTATTCGAGCATAGTATTACTATCCTTAGAGATTCTGTGGAACAGTTGGTTCATTTAAGATTTTTACTTCATTTGATTCTACGCTTTCTTTCAGTAATAAAGATACCAGGAAATACCCAGCTCACTTTACCTTAGCAGTGAATGTCATCAAGTAGAATTTCTCATTCCTTATGTATCATTTGCTTTTCGCTCAACTATTTCCAATAGAGATAGGGAAGTATTAGTGACATTGTACGAGGCATTAGTAACACCTCATCTGAAATACTGTGAACTGTTCTGGTTACAATGTTCAAGAAAGATATGTTTAAAGGAAACTAGTGCAGAGAAGGGCTACTAGGATGATCAGGGGAATGGAAAACCTGTTATACAAGAGGAGACTAAAAGAGCTGGGTTTATGTAGCCTAGCAAAGTGCAGGGCCGGTGCTTCCATTAGGTGACCCTAGGCGGTCGCCTAGGGCGCTAGGATTCGGGGGGCGGCATTTTGTGTGCTCCCCACGGGGCGCATGGGAGCTTCCGATTCCGCTCCCGTTGCGCCGCCGAAGAAGGACCTTCTGCCGACGTGCTGCGGAAAACAGCGGCAGGCAATTGAGCAGCTCAATGACTGCCGCTATCGCCTGCGGCATTTCGGCGGAGGGTCCTTCTTCGGCGGCGCGATGGGAGTGGAACCGGAAGCTCCCGCGCGCCCCGTAGGGAGTGCACAAAATGCCGTCCCCCGAATTCTGCCTAGGGCGCCAGAAACCCTGGCGCCGCTCCTGGCAAAGTGAAGCCTGAGAGGAGATGATTGCTCTTTGTAAATACATCGGGGGTGAACACCAGAGAAGGAGAGGGGCTAATTAAGCTGATGAACAATGTTGGCACAAGAATAAATTGGTATGAACTAGCCATGAATAAGTTCAGGCTGGAAATTAGAAGAAGGTTTCTAACCATTAGGGAGAGGTTCTGGAGCAGCTTCCCAATAGGAGTAATAGGGGGAAACAATCTAACTAGTTTTAAAATGGAGCTTAATAAACTTGTGTCTGGGATTATGTGACAATGTCACTTTTGGTAGTGAACTGGATTTGATGACCCAGGAAGTTCCCTTCTAGGCCTACATTCCTATATTATACGCAGTTTTATGTGGTTGACTAAATGACTTTCTTGTGCCTATGCATCTCACAGAAAATCCTGTTCTCATTGCAGACTAAGTAACTATAGTGGATAATAGTTAAGTCCCTGGAAGTGAGGTGGGAAGGAATGGAAAACTTTCATTACACCATTGGAGTCTCTTCACAACCACCACTCCAACCATAGGACTTGATTAGGTTCTGTGACCCTAGTGCCCCAATTCTGTAGATGGTAATGGGCCACTCCCAGTATCTGCTACATAACAATGCACAGAGAACCCAAACGAAGCATGGCTTTGCAGCATCACAAAGGTATGTTCATTTGCTCTGTGAGCTCTCCTAATCCTTCCCCCGCCCCATCCCAAGGCAGCAGTTGTACACAAGTTCTGTTGCTTTTGGTACCCTTCACATACATGAATGGAGGACAGGATTGTCCCTTCAGAAATACCTTAGCCTATATTTAGACCCTCCTGATTCCCATCCTTTTTCTATACTCACCAATCCATATTGTCTCATGCATAATTGGTCTCCATTTACACATATTGTCTCTTGTGTTTCAACTTCTTCCACTTTAATCCTCTTTTTACTACTATATGATGAGGATTCATATCACTAATTATTTGTAGCACTGCTAATACTATTGGCATTGCAGTAGAACTTGTCTGAATGACACTTAGCACATTCTTGTGTTTCCTCGGTGTATAACTTATTGAGGCTCAAACTCTGTGATCAAGATTTAATTTCAAATGTACATTTAAAATGTGAAATTCTCCAATAGTACCTAGATCACTTACCTTTTTTATCTCTTATTTGAATCACAAGGAACAAAACACTGAAAATGTGTTCAGACATGTAGAGTAGCTGTATGAAAAAACTGAATATGTTCTGTACTTCAAATATTTAAAACTGGTTAGGTTATGCTGTTGTGTAATAGATGTGCAATGTTATGGAAACTGTTCTCCATGAAAATATTAATGTTGTCATATTGTGCAAGCTTAGTTTTATGGCAATGATTAATCTATCTGAATTCTTAGCAATGTCTAATAGAAAATATCCAACACATTTGAGACACCACTGCAACCAAAGTCTTTTTATATCAAATATATTGTAACAAAAGTTGATTCTTTAAGACCTTGCACTTTTAATGAGCCATCTTATTGTCGATACGCAGAATCTAATAGTGTGCCTTTTGGTGACGTTGTTGAGAATTTTAATGCATTTTAGTTCTCATTCGGCACGGCCTATGTGCTCCTCACAGGAGGGTCTTTAGAAATAGGATTAACTTCTAGAGGAATGCATTAGCCATGACACAGAAGTAGGCAAAGCTCTAACTACCCTGATAGATTGCTCCACGCTTCAAATCCCTCTAGCTACCCCCTCCCTTTTTTTATTGACAACTTCTCATTGAGCGGCTAGAAGCATTAGTGTATTTAGGAGTTAGAAGTTTTGTATCATCCTAGGCTGATCTCATATTCGCTTTCTGAAATTAATTCGACACTGCTTTACATGTTAATCCGTAAAGGATTGATTTTGGGAAGGTCAGAGCAGTGCAGCCTCAGAAAATGGAAGAAAAGCTCCACTTAAAACAGCTCATTTCAGTTCCCAGAAGTAAGTATAGGTGCCTTTTCATTGCGACACTTAGCCAGCTGTAAGAGACTTGGTCATCTTGCAGAATACATCAAACAGTGTTGTTTGATGTGGTCTGCAAGAAAGTTGAGCTAATTAAGTTTAGCTTCATAAACCAATTGCATTTTGCAAGTGGCACAACTGCTCTTTGAAAGTCTTCTGTATAATAGAATGTGCAGTCTTCTTTTGGCCATAAACATAATTAATAATTGAGTGGTACTTTAATAGCATCAAATTTTTAAAGTAGCACTATTTGGTGTTTCCTATTTATTTTTCCTCTATCTTGACGTTCCTTTCAGCATACAGGGAGTTGCATAATTCTAAAAAATGAAAATGGATATGCACAGAAAAAGGAGTTGATTATGGGTCATGTTGATGATGGGTCATTAAGTATAAAGGTTATTCTTTCTTTACCTAGAACTACACAAAAGATCATAAGATATGAATGACATAGTGCTATGGCCAAAGCGAGCTAATAGCGTGTAATAAAAGAAAGCAATATATATATGAAGAAATTCATTTGTAACTATAATTTGCTATTAGTGTGCGCGCACACACTTTTGCAAAATATAAATAACATTTTACCAACCCAGGAACAAAATTAAACGACTGGCTCTTTTCATACGCTTACTAATGATAATGAAAAATATATATTTTACTTTCCCTTTTAAAAAATTACTCATTGCAGAAATTTGTAATATATTGTCAATACTTACAGTACTTTTCTCTGACTTAGGACCTTTTTGTAATTGTAAGAATAAAATGCTTTCCACCTATAAAAGTGCTTTTTATTGACTGTACATCTTTCTAACGCTTATAGGGCTTTTAATTTTTACTTGAACTTTTGCTTCTTTAACTTTTATTGAGGCAAATTATATTCAACTACTTTTAAAAAATGCCCATTGGTTCTGATCCATGTTTATGTTCTGAAAGTTCAGACTGACTTAAATTCCTCTTTTGCCAGCCCATGAACATCCGAATTGAGTGTCAGACTGTCAAAAGAGATATATGAAGAGTCTTTTGTAAAGTTCAGAAATGCTGCAGTTTGTTCTGTTTTCTAATATGAGAATGGAATGGGGCTCATCCATTCCTATTGCCTTTTAAAATCAGGTATCCACTTATGTGCAAAAAATCAGTAGATATTAAATTCAACAGACCCACTGTACAACAGTATATGTGCCAAATTCACCACTGGAGTAAGTGGATGCCAGTGTTTTGACTGTAGTGGACTAGTGTCTGCTTATATTTATAGTAGGGCTGTCAACTGATTAAAAAAAAATCACGATTAAAAAAATTAATTGCTATTAATTGCACTGTTAAATAATAATTGACTATCATTTGTTTAAATATTTATGGATGTTTTCTACTTTTTCAAATATATTGATTTCAATTGCAACACAATACAAAGTGTACAGTGCTCACTTTTTGTCTTTTATTACAAGTATTTGCACTGTAAAAAACAAAAGAAATAGCATTTTTCAATTCACTTAATACAAGTACTATAGTGCAGTCTCTTTATCATGAAAGTTGAACTTAAAAACGTAGACTTATGTACAAAGAACTGCATTCAAAAATAAAACAATGTAAAATTGTAGAACCTGCAAGTCCACTCAGTCCTACGTCTTGTTCAGCCAATCGCTCAGACAAACAAGTTTATTTACTTTTGCAGGAGATAATGCTACCTGTTTCTTGTTTACAATGTCACCTGAATGTGAGAACAGGCGTTCTCATGGCAAAGTTGTAGCTGGCGTCGCAAGATATTTATGTGCCAGATGCGCTAAAGATTCATATATCCCTTCATGCTTCAACCACCATTCCAGGGGATGTGTGTCCATGCTGAGGCATGGCATGCATGCATCTTAATAATGATGTATTGTATTTGCATAACACCTAATGTTCAGAAATCTCAAAACAGTGTACTAATATATGATTATTTGATTTCACACTTGAGAAAACTGATGTACAGCGAGACTGAAGACTGAATCCTGGAAAGCACTGAGTTTCCTCAATTTCCCTTGGACTCTCAACATCAGGCCTTAGCGATAGTCGCCATAGTCACAGAGCTAATCAGGGGTACATTAGGGAATAAAATTCAGATCTCCCAATAAGTCCCTCATTGCTTATAAATATAACTACTGGAATAGTTTTGTTTTGATACTAACTTTCTGAAAAAATTGTTTTCTAAACTTATTTTCATAAGAAATAAACTCTTAAAACTGGAGTTAATTATTTGTTGTTTGATAAAATAGCCAGGGCATGTTTTACTGAGATTGGCACATTAGCATCAAAATTATAGGGGAAGAAAAGTTGAGATTTTACACCTGGACAGGAAACTGTGTGACAGAACAACATGGCTACCCCTCTGATACAGAACAAATGAAAGTTGCAGAACTGATTTGTTTGCTGTTTGGCTATACCCTTTGTGTTGCTCAGTAGTACATGTAATCTACACAGGAACAGTGTGGTCATGAAATACATGAGTATATATTTAACACTGATGCCTCTAGCAGCAGAAGCACAGGAGTCCATGATTTCCTGTGCGTTAGAATGTAATATCATAGAACTTAGTCTTATGAATGTCTGAGCTGAGAATCTGTCCTTGTTTTGGTGAAGAGAGATGAAGGGGAAAGCAAGAACTGAATGTTCCCTTTTTTTCTATTTCACTTATATTTTTATTAATATTTATATCTAAAACCGGTGCTAAGTATGCATATATATATAAATGGCAATGGTCAACTTAATTTAGGTTCAGTGTTCTTTTTTTTAAAAAGTCAGTGGGTTACAAAACCTAGTTTGCATAGAAATCTTCATGAAGGAAGGAGGAGTGAGGGAGAGAAAAATAAAACAACAAAAAACAACCAGTCCCCTTCAGTATTGCTACCTTGTGGAAGTAGACTCTGAAATTGACCAGGTAGTGTCCTCATCCAATCTTAGAGTAAAAGAGAAAGTAAATAAACCATATATTGGTAAAAAGTAAATGTTGATCCTTACATTTAGTTTGGGAATTCAAGATATCAGTAACATATGTTAGGATTTTTTTTTTCAATTGACTTTCTGTCTGGAACATCACTTTTAGTAGGAAGATGTGAGGTGATAATCAGTGAGGATATTGGAAGATGTTATTTAGGGTAGTCTTGAACTTCATATTTTGTTGATCTTTATTTTCTTGATGTAATAAAAGTAGCTTTGTATAATGCCTTATATCATATAAGTAATGGAAGATTATGTATATGTTTTGGCAGCAGATTTCAATATGAAAGTATTCCATTTGAATACAACCTGTAAAAAAGCATATATTGTGCAATTTTGGTCAACACCTGGCATGTTGTTGTGAGATAGGATGTTAACTGAAAACATACATGATCAGAGTTTTATCTTATTACTAAATGTAGTGTAGGGCAGTATAAGAAGATAATTTGGAATGGGGAGGTTAGCATTTCAGGGTAATTAGTAAAATAAATTTTATATCTCAATAGTGTGTCCTTCAGGTTTCTGAGAGGAAAAACTTGTCCCATTTTTATGCTCTGGGAATTTAGAACCATAGGAACTTCAGCTCTTCAATTTCCCTGTCTGATGGATGAGAAACATTTTCACATGAAAGAAACAAAACTAAATGATCTCATATGATCTTTGATTTCTGCTTGTCACCTTATGTGTCCCTGCAGTGATTTTATTTTTATAAGATAGGTGAGAAAGTTGTTTATTGCTCGTAGTATTCAATGAAAAAAGATAAGAAATAACTTGAGCAGTGGAAGGCAAATTAGAATGGTTTTAAGTGTCTTTTTTGTTTATAAGAGGTTGTGGTAACAACCAGTAGCTATGTAAAGGATTTGAATCTTTTAATTAGTTCCATAGTAGGAACTGTATGGATAGGAAAAAAGCTCCTCTATTTAAAAATAATAGAATGCAAGAAAGCAATTTAAAAAATAAGTATGTATTTAAATTGACTTATTAAAACTTGTGTAAGAAGAATAAAACATACTGACTTCATATCTCAGTACCTAACTTGTTTTATATTAAGGAAAAAATCATGTCTGACAATCCTGCAGACTGATATGTTCTCATTTTATTCACAGAAGAGATTCAGCAGAGCAGATACAGTCCAAACTTTCTCAGTGTCCTGTCAATATGCTTTAGCAAGTTCTGGAGGGACAAATTCTGGAGGGTAATTCAATCTTAGCACATCAGTCATAATCCCTATCTGTACTCCTCTAGAGAGAGAACTCATGGAAAATTGTGTTCAGTCTGAGCATCCAGGAATGTAAAAGCTGTAAACAAACTGGAGGGAATTCAAAGGATGACAAAGTGATTAGGCTGAAGGAATTGAAACACAAGGAAGATTGTGAGAACTAATTTCTTTGTGAGGCTTGACTAAGTGATGACCAAGACTAAGGACATAACCAAATGTAAGTATTTTGAAGGGTATGAATTCAATGTATAAAGATGACTTAGTTAAGAGGAATTGTTAAACTAAATATCAAGAAATACTTTGAGAAAGACCTGTTAGATTGTGCAATAGTCTTCCAAGAGAAGTAGAAGAAGCCCAGTGCCTTAGAACATTCAAAACTAGACTGGACAGGCATTAGGAATAATATGTTGTAGGGACAATTATGCATTAGCAGAAGGATGAGTTCATTCATATACATTTATTACGTAGTTCTCATAGTGTTAAGATTTTCTGGTAATACATGTATTCATTGTAAAGGGAAATTAACAAGGATTACTGTGCTTTAATCTTGAACCTTAATAAATGGGAGAAAGTTTAAAGTAAAATAACAAGTTAAAGGTAATGTTCTATATCAAGATATTTTACCTTTCGATACATCAGTTCATGTGCAGATATCATAACCTCCCCTGGTTGACGTAAATACATTTTCAACAAATTCCATTGTGAATCTCAGGAAAGGATCAATGCTTAATTCCCTGAAGCTGATTCAAGTCATAACAGCCTATGTTTTTCCAATTCCCAGCTTCTTAAGCATTTTCTCAGCTCCCTTTACAGTTTGTCTGTTTTAAGTCTTCTGGTTCTGCAATTCATCAAGGTCCTGAACTTTGCAGTGAAGAGTCTCCCTAGTTACTGAATCCTGCTGTTCTCCTTAGCCCTCAACCCTGGATGATTTCTACCCTCGGTATTCAAATGAAGGAATATTCAGTTGGTGTTTCTGATTGGCTGTTGAACGGTTTTCTTTCAACTCCTGTTAATTCATGCTGTATTCATTAACCCTCAGATTGTACAAAAATACTCGTTCCTTTATGCCTAAGGTAAAGAACTAAACCCAAGTCCCTTTGGTAAATATAACCAAATAAAACTGTTAAGACGCATATAATAACCATAAACAATCACAAAAGTTATGTTTTCCACAAACTTCTATGCATCGCCACCCGGAGACAGAGAGAGAAAAACAGTAGGACATTTCGCAGCAAATCTGAGGTTTCCTCCCATCTCTATTTTCTGTGGCTGGCCTCTGTTGAGACTGCCAAGTAACAGTGCTAATTGTGGGGTGTGTGTCTTTCATAATGCTGCTTTTCTAGTAAACTAAAATGAGGTTACCAACTCCCTTTATCTAGGCCACCAAACACGTCTGTGTTTGCTACCAACTTTATCTGATTTTAACTGGTAACCTAGAGGTAAAGGGCTCCCATACCTAATATACCTGTTCCATTAGCAATGTTCCTTGAAAATATTGTTTTTATACCATATCACATATAAATGTTGAGCTTTGAAATAAGAGAGAGACTTCCTCCAAAGTTTTCTTAGACTCAAAACAGCTTTTAGGAATTGTGTGCTTCTTTCCTCCAGCCTATCACTGTTGAGAAAGTTTAGAATCTTGGCCCATGACTGAAGAAATAGTCCATTAACAGGCAAGGTTCAAGAACTGTGAGCCATTAGTTGAGTCACAAATAACAAATGCAAGATAAGCAATGAGATACGCATATGTAAAGTACACATTTTCTGATGACAATGTGTATGAAAACAACATAATACCAAAGGACTTGGTTTATCCAACAAAATACATAATTTGCCAGTGTACTGTATAGCATGGGGGAGCGGTGGAAGGAGGCTCAACAAGCTATAGCTTGGTCTGATCTATTGCAGATGTTTAAATCAAGTTCTTGCTAGAAGGATTTTGTGAAGGAATCCAAATTTCTACTTCCAAAAGAGATGATTCTCTAATATCTTAGACCATTCAGGGCCTAGTTCACCATCTACAATGTAACTACTGTGCAAAAGGATTCAGTGTGAGAGTTAATCATTCAGGAATTCTTTAGCCTTTCTCAATCTGACAGTTTCCCCAGGAAAAAAGTCTCCATAGACGTGTAGAGAGCTAATTCAAAAAATACATACGCAGTGACCCAAATTAAACTTTTCCAGTTACTATTAAGAGCCACAGGTTTCGCCTGCAAGCCTTGTTTCCCAGGCTGTCCATCCTGGTAGGAATAGATTTATTATTACTTCTTAAAGGTGTAATTATTATTTATATAGCAATTTAACTATATAAAGTAACGTATGGTAACTGAACTGTGCCAAGTACAATACAGAATGATACTAACATATGGAAGGATATACAGTATAGTCATTATGTCTGGAATGCTATATAGAATAAGAGGCGTTTTAGAATCCTCTAGCCCTGGGGCAGTATTTTCAACATCTGACACTCTAACAAGTTTGTGAAGTTTCCCCGGTACAATTCCAAGCTTCTTATATAGGCTAAATAGAGAACCCTGTTTTAAGTCTACTCTTTCATGTAATAGATCTAACTTGTGGAACATACCATCTTTTAGCTCAAATGCAGCTGTTTTCCATTGCAAAAGAATTGGTGGCTATGCAGAGACTTGAGTTATCTTCCTAGAGCAAACACACGTTGCCTCTGAGTATTTAGCTGTCAAGTGTTCTTAGAAAAAGGGCTGGTTCAAGCAAATCTGAGGCCCATAATGACACCTGATAGGAAAAAAGGCCAGGGTTGAATTTTTCCCCACTACAACCAAACTGCTGTACCGTGTCAACTGTGAAGATGAATAGTTTGTCCCATGGAGGGGAGGTGATAATAGGGATTTTGTCCAAAGCTGGTGAGAGTGAAGGGAGTTAGTGGATGGAAGTTTCCTGTCAAAAGGGTCAGGGTGTGCAATCCTGCAGTGCAGTTCAGTCAGGGCTATGATCAAAGGAAAAAGACTTACCTCGGAATCTACTATCCAGTCTCCAATCTAAGCAAGCTTTTTGAGAAATTGAGGTAAAAGTCTTCAATGTCATCTTCTGATGCCAACATCTTGGATCCCTCCCAACTGGGATTTAGATCAGGCTCTGAGATGCAGAAAGCAGCAATTGTTGCTCTGCTGCATTACCTCCTCCTTCTGTATGTAAATGGAGGAGCACCTCCATCGTTGTCTTGCAGCAGCTGACACTATCAACCACCAAAATCTCTTATTCTTCTTCCAAAAAGTTGTTCAGAAATAAGAACATAGGAAAGGCCGTACCGGGTCAGACCAAAGGTCCATCTAGCCCAGTATCTGTCTACCGACAGTGGCCAATGCCAGGTGCCCCAGAGGGAGTGAATCTAACAGGCAATGATCAAGTGATCTCTCTCCTGCCATCCATCTCCATCCTCTGACGAACAGAGGCTAGGGACACCATTCTTACCCATTCTGGCTAATAGCCATTTATGGACTTAGCCACCATGAATTTATCCAGTCCCCTTTTAAACATTGTTATAGTCCTAGCCTTCACAACCTCCTCAGGTAAGGAGTTCCACAAGTTGACTGTGCGCTGCGTGAAGAAGAACTTCCTTTTATTTGTTTTAAACCTGCTGCCTATTAATTTCATGTGGTGACCCCTAGTTGTTGTATTATGGGAATAAGTAAATAACTTTTCCTTATCCTCTTTCTCAACATCACTCATGATTTTATATACCTCTATCATGTCCCCCCTTAGTCTTCTCTTTTCCAAGCTGAAGAGTCCTAGCCTCTTTAATCTTTCCTCGTATGGGACCCTCTCTAAACCCCTAATCATTTTAGTTGCCCTTTTCTGAACCATTTCTAGTGCTAGAATATCTTTTTTGAGGTGAGGAGACCACATCTGTACACAGTATTCGAGATGTGGGTGTACCATGGATTTATATAAGGGCAATAATGTATTCTCAGTCTTATTCTCTATCCCCTTTTTAATGATTCCTAACATCCTGTTTGCTTTTTTGACCGCCTCTGCACACTGCGTGGACATCTTCAGAGAACTATCCACGATGACGCCAAGATCTTTTTCCTGACTCGTTGTAGCTAAATTAGCCCCCATCATGTTGTATGTAAAGTTGGGGTTATTTTTTCCAATGTGCATTACTTTACATTTATCCACATTAAATTTCATTTGCCATTTTGTTGCCCAATCACTTAGTTTTGTGAGATCTTTTTGAAGTTCTTCACAATCTGCTTTGGTCTTAACTATCTTGAGTAGTTTAGTATCATCTGCAAACTTTGCCACCTCATTGTTTACCCCTTTCTCCAGATCATTTATGAATAAATTGAATAGGATTGGTCCGAGGACTGACCCTTGGGGAACACCACTAGTTACCCCTCTCCATTCTGAGAATTTACCATTAATTCCTACCCTTTGTTCCCTGTCCTTTAACCAGTTCTCAATCCATGAAAGGACCTTCCCTTTTATCCCATGACAGCTTAATTTACGTAAGAGCCTTTGGTGAGGGACCTTGTCAAAGGCTTTCTGGAAATCCAAGTACACTATGTCCACCGGATCCCCCTTGTCCACATGTTTGTTGACCCCTTCAAAGAATTCTAATAGATTAGTAAGACACGATTTCCCTTTACAGAAACCATGTTGACTATTGCTCAAGAGTTTGTTTTTCTATGTGTCTGACAATTTTATTCTTTACTATTGTTTCAACTAATTTGCCCGGTACCGACGTTAGACTTACCGGTCTGTAATTGCTGGGATCACCCCTAGAGCCCTTTTTAAATATTGGCGTTACATTAGCTAACTTCCAGTCATTGGGTACCGAAGCCGATTTAAAGGACAGGTTACAAACCTTAGTTAATAGTTCCGCAACTTCGCATTTGAGTTCTTTCAGAACTCTTGGGTGAATGCCATCTGGTCCTGGTGACTTGTTAATGTTGAGTTTATCAATTAATTCCAAAACCTCCTCTAGTGACACTTCAATCTGTGACAGTTCCTCAGATTTGTCACCTACAAAAGCCAGCTCAGGTTTGGGAATCTCCCTAACATCCTCAGCCGTGAAGACTGAAGCAAATAATCCATTTAGTTTCTCCGCAATGACTTTATCGCCTTTAAGCGCTCCTTTTGTATTTTGATCATCAAGGGGCCCCACTGGTCGTTTAGCAGGCTTCCTGCTTCTGATGTACTTAAAAAACATTTTATTACCTTTGGAGTTTTTGGCTAGCCATTCTTCAAACTCCTCTTTGGCTTTTCTTATTACACTCTTGCACTTAAGTTGGCAGTGTTTGTGCTCCTTTCTATTTGCCTCACTAGGATTTGACTTCCACTTTTTAAAGGAAGTCTTTTTATCTCTCACTGCTTCTTTTACATGGTTGTTAAGCCACGGTGGCTCTTTTTTATTTCTTTTACTGTTTTCTTAATTTGGGGTATACATTGAAGTTGGGCCTCTATTATGGTGTCTTTAAAAAGGGCCCATGCAACTTGCAGGGATTTCACTTTAGTCACTGTACCTTTTAACTTTTGTCTAACTAACACCCTCATTTTTGTATAGTTCCCCCTTTTGAAATTAAATGCCACAGTGTTGGGCAGTTGTGTTCTTCCCACCACAGGGATGTTGAATGCTATTGTATTATGGTCACTATTTCCAAGCGGTCCTGCTATAGTTACCTCTTGGACCAGCTCCTGCGCTCCACTCCCAAAGCATTGTTATGGGCATTTATTCTATCTCCAGCCCCTCATGTGGGGCACCACAAGAAAGGCTTAACTCTTTCTTGTAAAACACACATACCACACACAGACACACATCCATTGGTAGAATTAGCAAGAAACATAGGCTTATGTGCCAGCGGTATACAGATGATATTCACTTCTAACCCTTGGTAAATGCGGATTGCACCATCTCAAAGCCTTCTTGTTGCTTAGTAGAGATCAACAGCTGATTGAAAAACAGTTGGCTTAACCTGAACCCAGCTATAATTGAAATGGTGCTGTTAAGAGGAAACCACTTTGTAGACCTCTCCACCTCCATAACAACTCTCACACAATGGCATCTGGCCCCAGATAGCCAACTTTGTCTGTAGACTTGGGGTCCTATGGGTTCCAGTTAATTTGGATGTCCAAACAACCATGGTGCCAAAAAAAAAAAAATCCACTCCTGTTTGTGTCTGGCCAGAAGATTGCACCTGGGCATGTAAGACGTAGATTTAGCCACAGTGATGCATGCTTCCATAACATCTCACCTTTTAGGAATGACAAGCCTTATCTTGAGAAAGCTCTGGTTGGTTCACAGTTCATCAGCCTGGCTGCTCAGCAACTCAGATAATCAGAACCACATCACTCTAATTCTCCATGGCTTCCTATTGAACAGTTCATGTTCATTGTCCTGATGTCCAAATCCCACTATGGAATTGGTCTCAGCTACAGGAGATACCATTTTTCCCCACAACAGCTGCATCCTATTGGAACAGCAAATCTGTTAACTGGCAGGCTCATGGCCACAGGGGACTAAACTTTCACTAAGGCTGGAACAAGACTGTTGAAGTTAAAAGAATTAAAAAATAACAAGCAAACAAAGCCTTCTGGTTTCCGAGTCTTTAGTGTGCACTGAAATCACATTTTCAAGCTTTCCTCCCCAGCCATCAGAGCTAAAAATTTAATGTTTTTATGAAAGCTAAGATTCTCACATAATCGCAAGATTCCTGGAGCTGGGGTTTTAAGAAGAATACCAAATATTACAAGACTTCCAATAAAATAGTGATCATTAGCATAGCCACTCGTGCTGCCATGGCTACACTCTGTTGTTACTGTGCTAGCTTGATAAGAGCTAGTGCAAGTATGTCTCAAGCTGGGAATCACACCCCCAGCTCAAAGTGTAAGGTTAATGGAGGGGGTGGGGAGAGCTGTAGATGTGGTATATCTTGATTTCTAGTAAGAGTTTTCACACAATCCCCATGACATTCTCTTAAGCAAACTAGGCAACTGTGGTCTAGATGAAATTACTATGAGGTCGGTGTACAACTGGTTGAAAGACTGTACTTAAAGAGTAGTTATCAGTGGTTCTGTGTCAAACCTGGGAGGAAGTATTGAGTGGTGTCCCACAGGGGTCTGTCCTGGGTCCGGTACTATTCAATATTTTCATTAAGAACTTGGGTAATGGAGTAGAGAGTATGCTTATAAAATGTATAGATGACCTCAAGCTGGGAAGGGTTGCAAACACTTTGGAGGACAGGCTTAGAATTCAAAAGGACCCTCCCAATTTGGAGAATTGGTCTGAAATCGGTAAGATGAAATTCAATAAAGACAAATGCAAAGTACTTCACTTAGGAAGGAAAAATCAAAAGCACCACTACAAAAGGTGTTAGTACTGCTGAAATGGATCTGGGGGGTATAGTGGATCACAAATTGAATATGATGTAGTTGCAAAAGGGGCTATAATTCTGGGGTGTATTAACAGGAGTGTCATGTGTAAGACAGAGGAAGTTGTTGTCCTGCTTTGTTTGGCACTAGTAAGGCCTCAGCTGGAGTACAGTGTCCAATTCTGGGTGCCACACTTTAGGAAATGTGAATAATTTGGAGAGATTCCAGAGGAGAGCAACAAACATAATGAAAGTGTTAGAAAACCTACCCGGGGTAGTCAATAGGTGGACCGCAAGCCAAATTTGGACCACCAGATGCTTTAGAACAGGGATCGGTAACCCTTGGCATGCGGCCCGCCAAGGTAAGCCCCCTGGAGGACTGGACCGATTTGTTTACCTGCCGCATCCACAGGTTCGGCCGATCACAGCTCCGACTGGCCACGGTTCGCCGCTCCAGGACTATGGGGGCAGTGGGAAGAAGCGTCCAGCACATCCCTTGGCCTGCGCGGCTTCCCACAGCCCCCATTGGCCTGGAGCAGCGAACCGCGGCCAGTTGGAGCCGCGATCGGCTGAACCTGTGGACGCGGCAGGTAAACAAACTGGGCCGCATGCCAAAGGTTGCCAATCCTTGCTTTAGAATGGACTCCAAAAGCTTTTTATTTACTTACCATTTTTTATTATTTCTCTCTGGGGTCTCGACTTTGACTATACCTTAACCAAGAGATTTGGGCCTTGACAAAAAACAATTGATTACCTCTGACCTACCCTATGAAGAAAGGCTAAAAAAAACCTCAGTATGTTTAGTCTTGAGAAAAGAAGACAGTGGGGGAGAGAAGGGAACCTGATAAGTCTTCCAATATGTTAAGGGCTGTAATAAAGAAAACTGTGGTCAATAGTTCTCCCTGTTCACTGGAGGTAAGACAAAGAAGTAAGTGACTTAATCTGCCCCAACTTTAGGTTAAATAGTAGAAAAAACTTTGAGTAGGTAAGCACTGAAATAGGCTTCAAGGGAGGTTGTGAAATCCCCATCACTAGAGGTTTTTAAGAACAGGTTAGACAAACACCTGTGAGCAATGGTCAGGTCAGTGGTTCTCACTCTTTGAGTTGGGACCCCAAAGTGGGTCACACTCTCTTTTAATGGGGTCACCAGGGCTGGCATTAGACTTGATTGGTCCTGAGGTCAAAGTCTGAGCCCCACCACCCAGGGCCAAAGCCCAAGCATGGGGGCTCAGATTACAGGACCCCACCTGGGACCAAAGTTCTTGGGCTTCAACTTTGGCCTCCCCGCCCGGGGTGGTAGGGCTTGGGCTCCGCCCCCCCCCTCAAGGGGGCAGGCTCAGGCTTTGGTCCCCCTTTCTGGGGTCATGTAATTTTTGTTGTCAGAAGAGGGTTGCAGTGCAATGAAGTTTTGAGAAACCCTGGTCTAGGTATACTTGGCCTTGCCTCAGCACGGTGAACTGTACTAGATGGCCTCTCAAGGTTCCTTCCAGCCCTAATTTTCTGTGATTCTGTACTCTAAGTCAGGGGTTCTCAACCTTTTTCTTTCTGAGGCCACCTCAACATGCTAGAAAAACTCTGGGGCTCAGCACGGGTGGAGGGGGACTCGGGGCTCCAGGCCAGGGGTGGGGCCCTGGGGCATAGGCGTAACTTCTATTTTGGGGGTAGGAGGCAAGGGCCAGCAGGGCTCAGGCCAGTTCTGCACAGCGGGAAAGAATTTAAACACAAATTATGTAGTAGCTAAGTGAAGAAATACTATGTGACAGTTTTCTGTCATGCTGACCAAAAGGATGTACAGTTCGACTCTTCTGTATACCCATAGATTTTATTTTGATTCTGTTTGTGGTTGTATCTGTGATACCACTAAAACAGGAATAAATAAAGCATGTTTGCCTTATGTAGAGGGGTTGTGAAGGTAATTGCTTGCTATTCTCAATAGAAATTCCTATAGCAAACCCTTTCTTTGTAATTTGTTAAAATATGAATGCATTTATATGGCCTACCCCAGTTTCTTTGACTGCAGCTTTCTCGAAGTGAGCACTTTATACAGTAGGTAACTAAGCAGGGAGGGAGAAATTTTCCAAAGGGAAAAGCAGATTTATAAAATGTATAAGTCCTATCAAAATAAATTCTTTAATTGTGGAGAAAACAGTCATTCCATACTCTTTCCTACAAATAAACGGTGTACAACTTCTAAATAAATCAGACTCTTAAGTATCCTTGTGCCAGTTTTGAATTATAGTACCGTGTATTAGGAGATTGTTGTAATATATGGAAGCAGTTAGAACAGGTAATAAATTTATTTTTGACAGCATGGTGCTAAAATTGGCTATATTGATATGTGGATATGACACATCTGAATTTAAGCAGTAATAACCTCCCAAAGTGTGTGTTGTTAATAGCTGAAGTGAAGAATTATGAACTGTAGTAAAAATCCACTCTTAAGTATATTTAGACAATCTTGTCTTAAACAAGTGAAGGCCAGGTTTTAAAATGAGATGGAAGACAAAACAACCGTATTGAATTTAAGCAGAAAATTGAAATGCATTATTAGGAGATGATTGCAATACAGTCTTAGTTGGGACCATTGATCAGCCATTCTTATTTTCTTTGCAAATATGCACTTTTTAAAAAGTGAATTTGATTTTCATGAATGATATTACACCGGCTGTTTTAAAAATCTCAGATCCTATACAGAACAGGTACAAGCACAGATGGGAGTATAAGCTTCCCCTTGTTGCTCTTCCAATATGTTTCAATCATGTTATGGGGGGACCATCTCTAAGAGGGCCAGGACATCCTAATTTTTGGCTTGTTTGCTTAGATAGCATTAATCACCACACTCGTAGGCAATTTGATTTGGTGCTTAACATGTGATTATTTTTTTTGGTGTAAATTGTTCTCTGTGTGAAACAACCCTTTCAAAATGAAGCCTCATAAACTTAGGAAAGCTGCATGTTGGTTCGATGAACACATCCTACTTATTTCGAAATTAGGTAGAAAATCAAGTTTGATTAAACACTCAGTTTTCTCTTTCACAAAACCTTTTCCTTTTCGTAGACCAGCTCCAGCTGTAAAACTCTTTTCAATAATCAAACTATAAATATAAAAATTAGTTGCTGATATTAAGGACTCCATAAACAAAATTATATTTTAGCTTCCCTAATAAAAGCAAATATTTGGTATAGAATTACTATCTCCTGTTATCTTAGTTCTATTCAAACAGCTCCCAGTGCATTATCTACTCCCAGTGTAGAAAATTAAGTCAATGTAAAAGTATACTCTGTTTTTTAAAAAGAGGTCACGAATAGCCTTTCTTCCCTTGGTAGTCACCAGTGTTCTTATTACGCTTCATTTATATAGTTGGAGGACTCAGAAGGACCAGCTGGGCCCCCTGTCTGCACTCATCAAGAGTTAATTTCTGAAAGAGGTGCTGTTGTCATGAACAAGTGCAGAAGGTACTCTGGTGGTCCTGCCAAACAACAAGAGCTCTTAATTAGCAGCAATGTTCATTCAGGCTGGTTAACCTGCCACAGAGCTGAGGAGGTCATGTTCTTTCCTGCTATGCTGCCCCTGTAAAAAGCACCCAAGAACTGATCCCAAATGTTTTTTGCTGTGAGCATGGTTCCTAAAGAGTGCATGATCTATTAATGAATCTTCATGATTCTGTATACGCACACAGAATTTGAACCAGTATTTTTATATCAGACCTACTGTTAATACCTATTATTAAATTATTATTATTTGTATTCCTGTAGTGCCTGGGAGCCACGATTATGGTGCTGTACAAACAGAGCAAAAGACCGCTCCTGCCCTGAGCTTATATAACGTAGTTTTACTAGCTGCATAGGAACAAAGGTGTGTTAAGCACTTTGCAAACATATATATCAATGCACTTTATAGTATGCAAACAAATAGCAAGTGAAGCAAGAGAAATAACCTGAAATAAGTAGTAGGAAAAAAATTAGTTTTACATATGCCCACAGTATATGCTGCACGAATAACGTGTCTCTTCAAACAAACTAAATGCCACAAGAATCCCAGTAGCTAGTGAGAGGGAAGGGAAAAAGTATTCTTGCAAAACTAGATGGAAAGTTTACCAGCTCAGAGAAAACAGACGCTTGCTTGCAATTTACCATGATGATGAATAATAAAAAAACTAATGATATTTTGCTCATCCATTTAAAAAAAAATTACTCTCCCCATGAAAGTAATATTTTGTAAGGCTAGAGTCAAATTAAATAAATAAAAAGCATAGGATCCAAGAAGAAATGCACTCTGAGCCAGATCCCTCAGATAATTCAGAGCCAAAGCTGTTAAAATTTTATGTATTAATGTTTATAATTCTAACTCTAATTCTGAATGTTTGTTAGACTAGATGATTCTTAGTCTCCGAGCTAGTGAAGAAAAATGTTGATACCATTAAATGGACACAACTATCAGCAAGGTTGGGTGTGAAATGTGGTCCAGTCAAAATTGCTATTCTGGTGAGGAAAGTCCTCTGGATTCTTGCAACATTAATGTACTGTATAGCGCACACCCACATGCACTCTGAATGGAAGGTGTTGGACACAAATTATTCCTTAACTATTGTGTTTAAATTGACCTTTTCAACAGATGACCCTCTTCTACTGAGGAAACTTTTTAGATGTCTCTTTTTATATGGCTGGAGAGTTTTGGCTCTAACTCTTTTGTGCATGTAAAATATTGCAGATCAGACATTTTCTTTTTCATTTTAGTTTTTAAAAAGTACGAGTTGATCTACAGTTGAATTGACTGAAAAAGTACCGATGTTAGTGAAAATGCACCACCACCAAAAATGATGGGAAATATAAAACTAAAAACAGCCACCAGGCAAAGCATGTTCAATTTCCTGAATACAATGGGAACATTTTGGATCAGGTTTTGCAATGTCCCTTATTCACATTAAATAGTGCCTTGTTCTTCAAGTAGTGCAGTTGAAATCAGTGGGGCTTTTTGTAGAATAAGGTACTAATAAACTTGAATAAGGGTGGCAGAATTTGGCCCTTTATTAACAAGGAAAAAGAATGTATTCCTGTAAAGAGTTCAAATTCTTAATGTAAGTTATATGATTGTACAGAAACCTTGCTAACAAGCTTCTGCATGGGTTTTAATCTTGAGGTCATGAACAAGTCCCAGGATGTCTCAACTACCCCTCCCTTTCTTATGGCTATATGGGAGAAGTCCTGGAAACTGTGGGAGGGGTTCCAAAACTTTCTAATGTTAGAACATAGGATAATCATATGGAAAAGGTTTGGGAACCACTGAGCTTCTAGAAACCAGCTTTCCATATGCTTAACTTAATGAAAACCAGATTTGTTGTTTCTTTTTTTTTAAAAAGTATTTATTTTCTGCATTTCACAGAATTACTTATATTTTGATGACTGAGATAATTGTTAAAAAGAAATGATTCATTTAACACAGGAAAAGTGTTTTTTTAATTAAACTTGTACTATAAAAGATTTTAATGAAAATTTAACTCTACTGTTGTTTGAAATATCCAGTAAGACAGAAAGTTCATCTGCCAAGTTTATTTGTTCTTTGATTTAACTGTCATGGGAATTTAATATAGAGGGAACCAATGTAGCTGTATGAATGGAATAAAAATCCACTGAAAAACAAAACTCATTGAATAAGGTTTTTGGAGTTCAAACAGGGTTATGCTATCATGTACTGTATATGCACAATTGGATCAGTTCTACCATCCTTACTTGCATTGAGTAGTACCTTATGCAACAAGCAGTCTTATTTTAAATGTGAGTAAGGGTGGCAGAGTCTAGCCCAAAACTAGATAAATCAGGCTTACAACATGTCTGCTTGAACAAGTCTGAAGTTTACTAAAAGAAGAAAAAAGAAATTTCTATGTTGTGGCTAAAATATTTCTCTTACAGTAAGGTTAGTAAGATGGTTGTTTACTAGGTCTGTATAAAAATATAAAGTTTCAGTGCTTAATATTGTTGCATTACTACCCCAGATTACCCATAGAGGTCAGTCCCATATAAGTAGCACAGTGGGAATTTATGCAAAGGGAACAAAAGAGACTTTGTTATACTCTTAGAGGTTTTTATACATAGTGAAGTCCTATGACAGCTACCAGTCTTGATGATCTTCCACCTTCTTTAAAAATGTTAAAAGGGCTTTTCAATATTATTCTAACATGGAATGTTGAAAATATAAATCTGAAGAACTGTATCACATGCTAGTATGTTTTTACTTCAAAATGAAACTGAACTGCAGTGTGGTGGTAGAGTGGCAGAGAGAGAGTGCTTCTCTCTAATACAGGGGAGGCAAACTGCGGCCCGAAAGCCGGATCCGTCTGTCAGGGCTTTCAGTCCAGCCCATGGGATTGCCAGCCCCGTGATGCGAGGCTAAGGCACGCTCTCTGCCTGCCGTGACCCCGTGCCACTCCTGGAAGTGACCGGCACCACATCCCCGTGGCCCCTGGGGAAGGTGGAGGGGGGCAGAGGGCTCTGTGCACTGCCCTCCCCTGCAGGCACCGCCCCCCCAGCTCCCATTGGCCGGGAATGGGGAACCGCGGCCAATGGGAGCCTGCCTTAGCCCCGCTGCGCGCTGCTGCCACCCCAGAGCTGCTCGAGGCAAGTGGTGCCGGGCCCTGCCCTGAGCCTCCTAACCCCCTGCCTTGAGCCCCCTGCTGCAATTCTCCTGCACCCCAACCTGCTGCCCTGAGCCCCCTCCTGTACCCTGCACCTTTCCTGCACCCCAAGCCCCTATCCTGAACCCCCCTGCACCTCAACCCCTTGCCCTGAGCCCCTTCCTGCACACCACACCCCACACTCCCTCCTGCGCCCCAGCCCTACGTTCATGGCCCTGCATACAATTTCCCCACTCAGGTGTGGCCCTCAGGCCAAAAAGTTTGCCCACCCCTGCTCTAACAGGAGGGAAAGCAAGAATCAAGTCAGTCCTACACAACTTGTTTCTGAGATCTTTGCTCAAGAGAGGCTACTCCTATTCCAGATCTGTGCTGCAGCAGTCTGGTGAAATATATTGATCTAACTAGCCTTTTAGTCACTACTGTGACTTTTATGACAGTGCATAGGAAGAGTATCAGAGGGGTAGCCGTGTTAGTCTGGATCTGTAAAAAGCAGCAAAGAGTCCTGTGGCACCTTGGCACCTAGTCTATAAGGTGCCACAGGACTCTTTTCTGCATAGGAAGAGAATCTTATATTTGCATGCAGTTGCACATATTGTCTAAAAGCTCTGGTTTTAAAATGCAACTGGGAACTTAAAAATGAGAACTGTGCATTTATTTACATCTGTATTCATGGTATTGCATAGGGTAGGCATATTTTTAATAGATAATTATTTGAGGAGTTTAAGAACATAAGAATGGCCACACTGGGTAAGACTAGTGGTCCATCTAGCCCAGTATCCTGTCTTCCGACAGTGACCAGTCCCAGGTGCTTCACAGGGACTGAATAGAACATGGCAATTATCGAGTAATATATCCCCTGTTGTCTAGGGTCAGCGTCTAACAGTCAGACATTTAGGGACACCCAGAGCATGGGCTTGCATCCCTGACCATCTTGGTTAATAGCTATTGATGGACCTATCCTCCATGAATTTATCTAATTCTTTTTTAAATTCAGTTATACTTTTGGTCTTCACAACCTCCCCTTAACAGCATAATTTAAAAAATGAGGGGAATTATTTAGGATTTGTGTTTCTAATAGTTCCACTAGTTTTGTAGGTGTTTTGTACTCTGAAAAGAGGAAAATAATCTGTATACATCTACAGTGACTAATGAACAGCTGCCTAGTTGTAAAAGACGGATGGCTGTTAAAACTGTTCTGTTGACACAACCCCTGTGCATTGTAAAAAGGGACCATACCCTTTTCATAGAGAAAAAATACATTGGAAGTCTTTGCGACTTACTGTGTAAGTGGAAAGATGGTGCACTAATCCTTTTGTACATATATGCTTATCATGGCAACCACATTGTTCTGATGGTTTTGTACAGCTCTGAGAGAATTCAATGTATCTGTTAAAAAGGGATTTTGGAAGAGAATGTTTGTTATCTTTCTTAGAAATGTGAATGCTGGGATCTTGGATGAGTTAAGCTAGTCAGCTTGATATTTGCAGGGTGCCACTCATTGTATTCATTTTTTTGTGGTGGTGGTGGTGGGTTTTTTTTGTTTTTTTTTTTTGGCAATCACTATTTTTTTAATAATCTGGTTTTATATATTAAGTAGTTTCTGAAGAACAAGGACAATAACAGCTTAGGTACAGACTAAATAATTCATATCCTGATTATTTTTAAAATTAGTAAATATTTAATAGGCTTCAGCCAAAATATGATACCAGTTTCAGGTTTGTGATAGTTCAGCATTTTTTGTGTAAATTTATGTTATTTACTAAGAAGGGGAAGGTTGGAGAAGGAGAAATGCACTCTAGATCTAGGAATTTAACTGAATCTGCCAGGACCCTAATCATATCTGTAATATGGAAAGGCACAATGATCTAGTGTCAAGCATTTTATCCTTCTTCAAAATTATTTTTTTTCATCTGTTAGTTATTTGGGAACAAAAAATAGCTTTTTTTCCCCCAACTTAAATGTGAAATGCATTCATATTTAAGAAATTAGTTTATAAATGTATCCTTGTAAAAGAACTACTGAAATTATTTTCCAGGACTATTGTTCAGGGGTGAAGATAACGTGTTTATCATGAATCTTTTTTTATCAGAATGCAGCACAAGGTGATTATTCTGGACGTAATGACAGCTTGAATTGAGTAGTTTCCCATGCCTGTGTAAATCTGTTCATCTAAATCCTACTCTTCACTTAGTTCGCATCTATGTAAATCTTAAAATAACATGTGCATTGTGTTTATTCTCTCTCATAATATCTTCAGTGTGTAAAAGATGCTCAGAAAAAATTGTAATAAACATTCTTTAGCAAAAACTGGATTGCACATGTCTAATTTCTCTGCCCACATGCCAATAAATATACCAAAACTGACATAAGTGAAAATAACTTCATACCAAAAAATTAGAACAGCAGCACAATAGTCATTGTATTAAGTAGCAGGATAGTATTCTAAATTTTGGTGAGTATAGATTAATTTAAGGAAACAAAAAATTGGAGAGGAGACTAAAGGTTTCAAAGTGTATTTTTTTAATATGAGAGTGATATGTTGAATGTTCAAATGAGATGTAAAGATCCCTTAGTACTTTTAGTAAGAGTTAGGAGTTGAGTTACCTGGCCATGTTTCCAGTTAATTGTTCATCTTGGGTAATTACATGCTGGCTACCTAAATTCCTCTTATGGTTTTAAATTGGATAAATCATTTACCACATTTTGTGCAACAAACTGTTAAGTAGTGATGCTATGTGTTGTTAAACAATTTCTTTGGTTAACCCCAGAGGTGGTCTTATGTAATGGATCAATGAAGTAATCTTTGTGTGTCCATTCATAGAGCCCTGCAGGGATACAAAATTTGTATCTGCATTCGATCTGCAAAAATGGTCCATGAATATCTGCACCCGTGGATATAAAGCAGATATCTGCCGACTTGCAGTGCTCTATCCATTCAGCTTTGTAAGGTGCTTCTGGATCTTTTAATGTAAAAAGTACTGTTTAATTGTAAGATCACAGTGCTTGTGTGTTTGCAAGCATATAGGCAAGGAAAAAATATATTTTTTTAAATGACCTAGTACCTTTCATCCAGAGATCCCAACATGCTTGATTACTTCACCTATCAGTGAAATTCATCCATTTCTGAAATGGAGGGTGGCAGTTCTTAACCAAAAATGCAGCCACACGTATACAAAAGTTCAGGACAGAAGAACATGCAGAAAACCATGGCTAAATGAAAATACTTTGGAATTTTAAGTAGACAGAAAGTAATTGTACAGTTTAAGATATTTGGACTGATATTCCTAATTTGAAGTAGTAGGCATTAATTATGGTTTAGAATAGATGAGATTACCTTGACACAATGAACCATAATGGTCTAACAGAGCAGTTATATTTTATTATACCAGTGATTCACAGATTATTAAAACTTTGAGACTGAGGATTCTCTGTACGGTACAGAGATAAGTCTATTGAGTACGTTTTTGCAATACCGGTACATGTATCTAACACACTCTGGGGATGGTATATGTATTTTAAAGTGCAGTTGGAACACCTCAAGCAATCTGATACACGCTTAGGGAATGTCTGCACTGCAGTTAGACACCCGCAGCTGGCCAGTGCCAGCTGACTTGGGCTTGCAGGGCTTGGAATACGAGGCTGTTTAATTGCAGTGTGGACGTTGAGGTGGGATCCCACAGGATCTTAAAGCCCGAACATCTACACCACAATTAAACAGCCCCATGAGCCCAAGTCGGCTGGCACAGGCCAGCCATGGGTTTTAAATTGCGGCGTAGATCTACCCATAATCTAATTGAGTCATCACTGAGAGTACAAGAACAAAAAAATTATTTTGGAGTCGTATGAGGATCATACCTGATAATTCACCGAGAGGATACTATGTTACAAACAATCTCAATTGCATCATTTTTTAAAGGAAAAAATATAACTGAAGTGCAAAATCTCCATAGTTAACCTTTACATTTTCAGTGCTGAATGAGATTTTAATCATTAAGTTCTAATTAAGATCAGTGGGAGTGACAAGGCATGAACCCTATGCAATTCTTTGAGAATATACTTCTCTGGGTTTGATTTAAGTGCTTGTCAACTTAGAACTTTAGTTAAGACTTTCCCCTCAAGGGTCTGAAAAGAACTCATTTAATAGGATGCGGCAGGACCTAAGGATATTTATAACATAATATCCTCTCAGTGAGTTATCAGGTACTGTATGATCCTCATACAACTCCAAAATTTTTTTTCTTCTTGTACTAACAGTGATAACTCAATGAGATTATGTGTATGTCTACACTGCAATTAAAATTTATATACGTATACACACATTGCAGAGTTTTACAGCTTTGGATAGGAAGATTATCATAAGTGACTGATATTTTTAAGCACAGTACCCTTCTAAGTCTATAGAACACTGGTGTATTCTGCCTTTTGAGCACCCTTTTTTCATTAAGTAAATTAGTTTTAGAATATTCAATTAAATGTTTTTTAAAACTTTTTTCTGAATTATTGTGCCATTTATCTAAGCACTGTGTTCTGTTCAGTTAGTTTTAAAGAAAAAAACGTTGATGATTTAAATTTTCATCATCAGAAGGAAATCATACCAATCTAAGAGCTTTGCGAAATATTGCCAAGGGGTGAGCAAAGTCATATTTTTGCTTAATGTGTCTACAGCTATTCTGTTTTGTTTGTATATTGTCATACAACAGGATACATGTTTTTTGCTTGAATTCTAGTGTTGTAATCCATTTTAGATCATTCTGCAGACAATTTTACACATGTACAAATAGAGCTAGAATGAGTCATGGGAATAGTGATGAGATGTGGACACTTTGATTCAAAATGAAATGAATCTGAGGCCCAATCGCACAAATTGTTCCATGTAGGAGGACTGATGGTCACATACAGAGCCCCACTTTTGATGGTTCTCTATAGAGCCTAGAGGGTCCACTCATGCGGAACAAATTTCATGATCATATTCAAAATTAGTAGTAACCAAAAGTCATAAAAACTACTATACCACAAAAGTAGCAGTAAAATGCTACATTGCTATAGCATTATCCATATGATAATCTTAAAGTATTTTACTAACATGAATAAATTAAACCTCACAAGACCTTTGTGAAACATTGTAGATAAATACTGTGTGCCTTTTAACACGGAAATTGTTGCACAGGCTATGACTTTTGCCCAAGTTCACTCTGGTATTTATGGAAGAAATTGCATATGTAGGTAGAAAAGAGGCCATGTCCAAACAGAATAGAGTTTGATTTTATATAATGATTCAAGAATCTTAAGCCTTTGAAGTAACCTGAAATCTAGAAATGTAGTGACTGTGCAGACAAATGGCGTAGCTGTTATGGGATTTAACAATAGCTTGCCTACAATCTTGGATATTAGAAATTATTTTATTGAGAAGGAACTCTAGTCAGATCATCAGTATCATCACCTACCTTTTTTTAAAGTAACTTGGGATCTTCAGTGTCAAATATGGACCTACTGGTGTTAACTGTTTGTTTGCCCTATCCAACTTCCTGTTTCTTTTGCTGTAATATGGAAACTTATTGATTCTATTGTTTTTCTATTCAGCTTACATTAATGCTGATTTCTGTCATGCCCATCCCACTGTACTATTTTTTTTAAAAGTAGCTGGAGTCTGCACCATAAACATTCGGGTAAATAAAAGCTTCATGGGCTACAGGGATTCTTTGGCAGTAGAAACTTAATCCCAGTTTGTCTGGAAAACAGGCAACCATGTGAACAGCTGCATTTCATGGGGCCCCATGGCAAACTGTCCTACAGATAGTGTTTTCAGTGGCTTGCAAGGCAAATGAAAGCATAAGAAAGAATTTAGTCCAGATATGGTAAGCAGCAACATCAATAACCTTGCCTACCTAGCTGCTTTTCCCCCTTTTATTTTCAGTCCTAACCTTCCATTACATTCACTGTATTAAATACAAGATATAAACATAATCTGCATATTAATTTTAGCAGCAGAAAAATCAAATAAAAATTAGCCATTCACAAGAATAATGACAAGTAAGGTCTGGAAATTTCTCACCTTTCATTAGGTTACTTTTTATTTAGCACCTCATATTCTGTTTATACAACAGGTTACTTTGTCTACTTATATATTATGTTTTAAAAAAATTATTTAATATTTTAACTTCTAATTAATGTTGCTTAATCTGCTTATCAGGTATTTGATAGTAAAAAGCTGTTTTAATAACTGATTTGTCTGATTGCTACGTTAATAAGTATGCATGCAAATTTTATTTTGACTGTCAAACAGCATTGTTCAGTTGTTTGTGACATAGACTGTATGGGCAGGAGGTGGTTCATGTCTGTTGATGTGTGTTACTGTTCAAAATCAGATTTTTATATTTAGTGTGTGTAGATGCACAACTCACAATTAATGTTCTACCTAGAAAGTATCCTATTACTAAAGAGACTTGCTTAATGAACCTGTGGATCGAGCATCTTTAGGACACTTTTGAGATTGATAGCCTCCAAATTTGACTGATTTTTTTCCCCCTTCTGCTCAGTACCATAGTTCATACTCTGTTATCCTTCTAAAATTCGATTATTTTTCTTCAAGGAAAAAAACACCCCTAAAACTTCAAGAACACAACAAAAATTAGTGATCGTAACCATACAGTAATAAACGAACATGCATGTGTGATAGGGAGAAAGTAACTAAACAAACCCATTTTGGCCACTAGCTTTCAAGGAATTGCTGTGTTAGGGAGCAAAAATTGATTTTGGGGGAAAAAAAAGTTGCATTGGTAATGGGATATGGAACCTTTGACCTAGGTAATTGGTCTGAATACAGCCGAGATTTGTATTGACAAGAAATTGTTACCATCTGAAGGTTATTTGGTATGTGTAAATTAGTTAATAATCTGATCTAGTAGGCATATGTTCTCATCACAAAAACTGCCACCAGATAGGCTCCTTGATTGGCAATCTCAGAATTCAAGGATTATGAAAGGATACACTGAACCACTTTATTCCTGTAAACTTCACCATTTAACAGAGATTGAGCACACTGGTGGAGCAGTGTTTTATCAGAGGATTTATGCTGTTGCTGCCCATGCTGTAATTCTTCTAGAGACAGATAAAGGAATCTGTCTCCATATTGCTGACTGGAAATTTTCTTGAGCACTGAACTCATAAAATTACAGCAGAAATTAAAAAATGAAATATAACATCAGTGTCCTTTTAATTGTTTAGGAGCCTCTTGATTTTATAACCTCTTGTCACATTCTGGGGTGCAGTCTGGACCAGTGAGGAGTTGTGTTACTGCCTGGCCTGTAATGCTGAGTGCCTAAAATGGTCTCCTGCTGAAGCCCTCTTGTCTAAACACTTCCAGTTCTGTGTGTTAAGTAGCTCTGACTCAGCAATTCTGATTCCAGCGGCTTGCTTGTTATACAGCTGCCACATTCTGGCCTCCCGCAGCCTTTGTGACACCTGGCAAGATGACCCCAACACTCCCCAGTCCCAGATTTTCCCAAAGCCTTGTGTTCTGGAATGTCCAGCCTTCTCTTGGACTACTCAAAAAGATATTAAGGTCTGTTTGTTCCCTTAAAGATACAGTACCCAGCAGTTTGCCACATTAACTGGAATTAACTTGTAAATTTAAATTCACTTTAAATCAAGCACAGCGCTTGGGTTGCTTAGATTAAAAGTAAAACAAGTTTATTAGCCAAGGGAGATAGGATTTTAAGTGAGTTAAAGTATGAAAGACAGAGTTAGAAATGGTACAAACAAAAGTGAAAAACGATTTCTAGAGACAGAGTTAGCAAAACTACAGTCTGGGCTCAAGGTAAGATTCTCATCACAGTACCTTCTGGCAAGATGGCTGACTAACCCCTCTCCCACAAAGTCCAAAGTGCTCAGTTCTTTGTCGTCTTAGGTGAAAGATAATTTGGAGTTTTCACCCCTTTCTTTTATAGTCCAGTAAACCTTTGAATTAGATTTTTTTTTTTTAAGATTACTCCCCAAAGTAAAGTTAATTCAAGCTATGAGAAAGGTGACGTCGTCTGATGAGGAAGAAAGTTCCATGCTGATTTCTTCACTCGCTAAAATGCAAATTGAGCAGTTTCCTTCAATCTCTTTCCCTGCTGTGATGCTGAGTGGCTGTCTCCTCCCTTTGTTGGCTTTATGGTCCTGATTATCTTTTATGTAAATTGCATTCCCATTGTCTTTTAATGTACCTTGGAAATACCTTTCAGGTGGAAAAACCATATTCCTTTGTCTAGGTTGGGGTAGCTTTAGCCATGCCTAGCAGACACACTTTGATAAAGTAATTTCCAATGTCTTTATCATTTTGAGTTTGTCCTCTGTTCATATACCATGCAATAATATTAATGATCAGTATGTTATTAGTTTTCTATTGATATCTTACATGGCACCTTCTAGATCCAGATTATGACATTAATGAGTTGGATACCAGGTACCAATGAGCCCCTTGCTCTCTTGCATTGGGATGTTGTTAGGCTCATACCCCTCGCTAAATGAATTTAGATTAGTTTAGTGAAAGTTTCAGCAGCTGAAATAAGTAATTTCTGAAAATAACCTTAGTTATATTATACTTAGGATCTATTTTTATTCTTTTTACTTTCATATTTGTATGCATATATGGTGTAGGGTAGATATGCTGTGGTTACATGACATAGATAATTACCTGTTACGTACAAGATGTGTGAATGTGCATATAGCTATGCAACCACACTGACATGCCCTTGTTTTTGTTTCAATAAGACTATTACAATCAAGCACAATGTGAATATCACTCTACAAACTCTAGCCATTACCCTGCTGGGCATGGCAGGTTTTGTTTTATGAAGAATCTTTAAGTATCTCCATCTTCATTTTTTATTTGTTACAAAACAGAGAATTTTCACATAGTTGCACTTTGAATAAACACATAGTTGTCTCAGTTTCAAATTAAGATTTGTTTGTTGTATGTGGCTTTGTGTCATTATGCATGTTGGTTTTCAAGGGTTTGTATAGAAGTAGAGCAAAAAGACACTAACTCTCTAGTGGGAATGTTCTGTACTTTGACAAAGGTCTGTTTGATCATGTCTGCGTTTGATTTCTGAGTGAGTGTCCCAGCTGTGTTGCTTGCTGCATACTAATGAATAATGTGTGAAAGCATTGTCTGAATTGGGTGCATCTTGTCTGTTATAGTGCTCTGATTAAGTCTATAGTTAAGTTCTGATACATTAATTCCATGGATGTATAACTCTATCCAACATGATATATAGAGCAGTGCACTCTATGTACCTGGAAAACACCATTAAAATTCCAGGAACCTTATATTCCTGTGTGTTCATGCCTTAATGATAGTCGATTTATTCCTTGGTCTTGGAATATATTTAGTTCTTCTATACATTTTAGGTTCTGCTCCACTGACATCATTGGTAGTTTTCCCACTTGCAATGTACATGTTTTGTGTGTATGAGTTAGTTATGCCTCCCTGTAGTGGCTGGACTGCAAAGACCTACCATTGTTACAGTCTGAACTTTTATTGTTTTATCTACATTTGGCCTAGTCAGCCTAAAAACAGCAAGATCCAGGCCCATTATACAATTATTATTATTATTACTGTAGTGCTTAAGAGCTCTGATCTTGGACCAGGATGCCATTGTACTGGGTGTTGTAAAATCCAGAATGAAATGTTGGTCCCTGCCCTAAAAATTGTACTTTTGTGTTTAAAATAAGAGACAGCAGATGGATGCAAACTAACTGTTGGGGTAGTACAGGGAAACAATGAGACAGTATTGGTCACTATGATGGTCAGTGGTCTCAGCACACCAGAGGCCTAACCATTGTTAAGCTTTTATGTAGATATCACAGCAAAGGTGAGTTTGGAGAAGGGTAAAGAGATCATTTTATGGATGTGGACAAACACCTGTCAGGGATGGCCTCAATAATACTTAGTCCTGCCTCACTGCAGGGGACTGGACTAGATGACCTATTGAGATCCCTTCCAGTTCTACAATTCTATGATTCTGTATTTATAGGACACTCCCAAGCATCAGGGGCAGCACAGGAGAAAGTACAATGGTGCTTGTTTGAAAATTTAATAAATGGGCTATGGAGGCTAGCTTCATAGAGAGTACACTTATAAAGTTTGTGGATACCAAGCTGGGAAGGGTTGCAAGTGCTTTGGAGGATAGGATTAAAATTCAAAATGATCTGGACAAACTGGACAAATGGTCTGAAGTAAATAGGATGAAATTCAATGAGGACAAATGCAAAGCACTCCCCTTAGGAAGGAACAATCAGTTGCACACATACAAAATGGGAAATGACTGCTGAGGAGAGAGTACTATGGAAAGGGATCTGGGCGTCATAGTGGATCACAAGCAAAATAAGTGTCAACAGTGTAACGCTGTTGCAAAAAAAGCAAACATCATTCTGGAATGTATTAGCAGGAGTATTGTAAGCGAGACATGAGAAGTAATTCTTCCGCTCTACTCTGCGCTGATTAGGCCTCAACTGGAGTGTTGTGTCCAGTTCTGGGGGCGCCACATTTCAGGAAAGATGTGGAGAAATTGGAGAAAGTCCAGAGAAGAGCAACAAAAATGATTAAAGATCTAGAAAACATTGACCTATGAGGGAAGATTTTAAAAACTGGTTTGTTTAGTCTGGAAAAGAGAAGACAGAGAGGGGACATAAGTTTTCAAATACATAAAAGGTTGTTACAAGGAGGAGGGAGAAAATTTGTTCTTAAATTCTGGGGATAGGACAAGAAGCAATGGGCTCAAATTGCAGCAAGAGAGATTTAGGTTGGACATCAGAAAAAACTTCCGAACTGTCAAAGTGGTTAAGCACTGGAATAAATTGTCTATGTAGATTGTAAAATCAACGTCTTTGGGGATTTTTAAGAGCAGGTTAGACAAACACCTGTCAGGGATGGTCTAGATAATATTTAGTCTTGCCATGAGTGCAGGGGACTGGACTAGATGACCCCTCGAGGACCATTCCAGTCCTATGATTCTGTGATGCATGGGCTGAGTGGAGGTGGGAGTCAGCATCTTCAACAGCGAACGAACTATGATAGGTAGGGTGAGGATAGGCTGAGAAGGGCCTTGAAAGTGAAAGACAAGTATTTTCTGTTCATTGCAGTAGCCTTCTCCAAAACCACCCCCAGCTTCTTTGGCTTTGGGAGAAACAAACACCCAACCGGTATCTATCCCAGTCAAAAGAGGAGTCTGATACTCTATTGCCAAGTGACCCCTAGAAGTTGCCATCTGTAACCATGATGTCCTGTGAAATCCAAACTGCAAACTTCAAACCAAAACAAACTGTAAATTCATTAATATTCTCCACCAATAATCACACAGGGGGGAGGAGAGAGTGGGCTTTGTGGCGGAGAACAGAGCAGGAAGGGGTGCTCTTCTGCTTTGCTTGCTAATATCATCTACACTGTGCCCCAGCTGGCCAACTCAAGAGACCTATTACAGGTACCAGGAGTATCGGATGTGAGCGCTCCTCGTACTCTTATTGTCCCTTTGGGTGAGTGTTGCAACAAGCCAAACCAAGGGCATGGACTGCTCTTCGGACCCTGCTCTTCAATCCCATATCGCGTTCTTCCAAACAACAAGGTCAAACACCACTTAAAGGGATTTTTCAATTTGAAAATTGCTTTTATTTCAAAATTATATATCTGAAACAAAATTATCTGAAAATTATCTGCAACAAAATAGCCAAAAAATATTCTTTTTTCAGTTTACTTTGTGCATTTGGCAGCACTTTGTATAGCCTGTTTCACGTCCTCTATATAGGAGAAGGCCTGCGACTATTACCTAGAGCAGTGGTGGGATTCCATGGTATGAGGGCAGATGTGCTTAGAGCCCTGAATTGTCATCTTCTGCTGCTGTCCCTGTCCCTTTACATAGTTAAGGGAACATACTCCCTTCTTGCTTTTGGAGAACCCAACTAAAAAGGCTACACTGAAGCCTCTGGATTTACTTGTACCAGATTTGGCAAAGAGAACCGACTGTGCTAGGATTTAAATATTAGCTAAGTTTTATGTTGAGTCTGGTATAATTCTACATCCTGGTGCTCTTTCTGAAGTCCACAATGGATGCTCTGGATAGTGTAATATAACTTTCTTATTTTGAAGCACCATCTTAATTGACCATAAATTTAACTCTTGGAGTCTGCCTTCAAGATGGCACAATCTAATATTGGGAGTGTTACAAATCTTTTATACATTTTTGGAAAAAATGAACATTTTTTTATTTTTGCATTTTTGGGCATTGGCTCTTGCAAGAGGGAAGTGCTATATGCTTTAGTCCTGAAGCTAGAAATTTTGTTTTTCTGTTGGCATTATTGATTAGCAGCTAACGTGAGACTGTTACTTATAGAGGACATTATTTCCTAGTTATTAGGGAGGGACATGGATGTAGAATCCTATGTGTTTGGCTGTTTGTTTTCATTTCTTCTTTAAAAAGAAAAGATCATTGTATCAAATAATAAAGTATTTTTTCTAGATGTGTGTTTTTTAGTTTTCTTATTCAGATGCGAGCTGAGTGAAAATTTCTGTCCATGGGAAATTCTGATATTTTAACATTAGTTTGCCTCCCAATTCAAGAAAAAAACTGAAATATCAACATTTTTTGCAGGATAAAAACTTCTGAAAAAAAATCTGTTTAGAAATGGGAAAACAGCATTTCAGTATTCCTGCATTAAAATAGTTCATTTTGATTTGCTGAACCAAATCAAAATGTTTTGTTTCAAGTGAGCTCAATGTAAAACTTCATGTGCCTGTGATGCCATGGTGCCTGATGAGAATTTTAATTCAGGTGTTCCTTGCCCCCACTCTCCCCTGGGGCAGGGTTCCATGACTAGACTTGAGCTCCCCTGTTGCACCTGCAGTCATGTGATTCCCATGATGTGTCACATAGCTTGGTCAGAGGAGAGACAGCATGGAATCATAGGAGATGTAGAGTTGTGAAGAAGCACAGCCAGTAGGGGAGAATTTAAGCTTGCAGCACCAGAACTACAACTTCCATGAGGCATTGAGACACTGTAGGCAAACGCAGTTTAATGTTGAACTAACTTGACACTAACGGTTTTGGTTCAATTCAACAAATCAAATGTTTTGAGCAGGTTGAACCAACCCAAAATAAAATACTTAGTTTAGATTTTCCTGATGGAAAATCAAAAGTTTTTTTACAAAACAACTGCATTTTCTGTTTTAAAAAATCATTTCCATGGAAAATTCCCAACCAACTGTAGTATTTTAGAACAATAATATCCACAGTGGACAAACAACAAATACTTTACAAATGATGATAACAAAGGAAAAATTCTGTGAGCTAAGTCGCTTTTCCCCTTCTCCTCCAGTATATCTCTGTAGCAATCGGATGCATTTCTCACTTGTAAACCTGTTTTTTCTTTGAGAGAAATTATTCCCATATTGCACAAAATTCGTCTGTTATGTATTAATCTTATAAATAACAGCTCATAAGGAGAAATTTCTACCATGCCATGTGTAAGTCTCTTAACACTAGAGTAGTGAAATCCTTGCCCTGTTGAAGTCATTGGGAGTTTTGCCATTGACTTCTGTGGAGCCACGACTTTACTCAAGAACTTTTATTTTAAAAAATCAGTCTGCAATTGTCCTTAGCTGTGCAGACTGATTTTTTAAAAGAAAAGATCTCCAGTGTACTTGATGGCAAAAAAAGAAATGTAGCTAATATAGTTACGATTCATCTGGTAACTTATGAATCCTTGCTAGTTCTATACCATTTATTCACCTGATCAAAAATTTCTAATATTGGTGTATTGCCAAATAATGTTAGGTTTCCAACCTGATTTCCACTCTGCTAGCATACATTGTCCAATATGCCACATTTGAACAAGTGTGCAGTAATACAAGAAATACTTTGTATGAGTTTAAATTGCATTAACTTAACGTTAGACTCACTCACACTTTTGGTATTATGTAAATGTATAGAAAGTCCGTTTATTCATTTCTGAATACTGGGTAACATCATAGCAGAATTTTTGGGAGCATTCTCAATCCTTTGAGAACTTCACACACTCAGCAGCTGACTTCCCAGTGATCTGTTGCACATTGTCTATCCATCTGCTCACTGATTGTCCCCTCTACAATGACCTGACACCATTCCTTCCATGATAACTTTCTCAGGGTTATTTCCATCTGTATGCCTGATGTGATCAAATTACATACATTTGTGCCTGTTGATTTCTGACAAAGAGTCCGCTTCTCTTCAGTAATATTTCAAACATAAGTGTTAGTCTTCTTTTCCATCCAGGACATATGCTTGATCTTTGCCAGGACCACATCTTAAACGTTTCCGTTTTTCTCTTGTCAGCAACATTGATTTTCCAGGATTCACATCCATAAGTCACTATGGAAAAAACTAAGCTTTTCACCGGTTGAACTTCATACATTTTGAGATGCCATGGTTTTCCACACTTTTGTATTTCATCAAAGCATATATTTAACTCAAACTTCCATCTTTCTCTGAAAAATTGAAATGTACAAATAGACTGAAGTAGTCTGAGAAACATCGCATAAAGTATTGAGACCAGATGAGAGGTAGACGCAAGTTTTAGTAATAGGAATTTCAGGTGTCTCTCCTTCCATGGAGTGGATGGTAGTAGTGCAGCCTTCCTAAAGTTCTTGGACCAGTTGGAGAAAGCTTTCAGGCATCCCAAACTCTTGCAGTATGGCAAAAATGTGCTTGTGCAGCATGGATGCAAAAGCTTTAGCCAGGTCGAGCCACGCTATGGCATATTGTCTCTGTGCACTCCTGGCTGTGTGGATGGCAGTCTGGAGGACAAATTTGTGTTCATAACAACCTTCACATGACATGAAGCCTTTCTGGATGGAGCTGATTGCGCCTTTGTTCACCGACCAGTCTGTGATCCTAGCCATCAGGCCGCTAGCGTACAGTTTGTACATGGTGGAACAGAGAGAGATGGGGGTCTCCAGTTGCTGGGGTCATTTCTCTCATCTTCCTTGTAGATGAGCACCGTCATAGACTTCTTCCAGGAGCTGGGAGTACAGCAGAACTATTTGCATTTGTTGAAAATGGCGGTTAATGCCAGGCAACAAGGGTCTCGTTTTTTCAGGAAGTTATAGTGAATGCCATCTTTTCCAGGGGCTGTGGTTTTGGTCTTTGTAAGTCTGGTCCTTACTTCATGTGATGTAAAGTCTTCTTCCAGGTCCCCTGCATAGCCAACTCGCCATAGAGGATGAAGCTATCTGTAGTGGCATGAAGCAAGGCTGTCCCCATCAGCCCCATTGTTTTCAACTTAGCCATGGAGCCATTCATTCGAGTGATCTCCAGTGGTGTAGGCAGTTTCAACCTGTACGGCAACAGCATGAATATCCTGGCCTACAAAGACGATTGGACCTGATTGCAGACAACCCTGAGAGTCTCTAACAAATGCTCGATGTCACAAGCCAGGCTGCCAACTGGGTGGGACTCTGCTTCAATGCCAGGAAGTGTGCATCCCTGCATATTGATGGCAGTAGAAGTGACTTGGTCCAGGTGACGCCATTTCAGATCCAGGGTGAACCTATGATCTTCCTCGAAGATGGGCAAATGTACCAACACCTCAGCACACCAACATTTCCGCGTCCAGCAGACATCTGAGGATGCCATCGTGGAGATCCCATAAGATGTGGCCAGGATTGACTCCTCCCTACTGGCACGATGGCAGAAAGATCAATGCCTTGAACACCTTCTTGATCCCCCGTATTTTATTCGTTCTGAGGGGATCTGCTGTGGTGAAGGTACTACTTAACAAGGCGGACAACACTATCAGGCAGCTAGTGAAGACATAGAGGTTTCTTCTCCAGAGGGTCAGCAATGAACTGGTGTACATCTCGCACAGGCGGGGAAGCACCAACATTCCTTGAGCGGGTGCAACATTACGGTGATCACTCACGCCTTACACCTTCTGACATGCCCAGACGCCGTGGTGAGGAACATCGCAGAGAATGCTATGCAGGATGTCATCAGGAAGTGAATTGCCAGGACCCCCTCCAACCAAGATGTCGCCACCTACCTGAGCAGTTCCCTGGAAGGCAAATTTGTAAGAGAGAGGGAAACTGTGCTTCTCTCTAGACTCATGCCCGCAATGCTATGCAACACCTGGAGAAGGAAATCGGCTGCCACTGGACATGGTGTGAGGAATGTCAGGAGCTGTGAGTCCTAGTGTCACAGGTGACAAATACAGAGCACACAATCATCATAGGAATAACCGAAACATGGTGGAACGGTAGTCATGACTGGAGTACAGGTATGGAAGGGTATGTGCTGTTTAGGAAAGACCGAAACAAAGGTAAAGGTGGGGGAGTAGCATTGTATGTCAATAATGAGGTAAACTGTAATGAAATAACTTGTAATGGAATGGATAATACGGAGTCTGTTTGGGCAATGGTCACATTAGGGAAGAAAACTACTAGAGCCTCCCCTGGGATAGTGATTGGGGTGTGCTATAGACTGCCGGGATCTAGCCTAGATATGGATAGAGAACTCTTTAATGTTTTTAAGAAGGTAAATACTAATAGGAACTGTATGATCATGGGAGACTTTAACTTCCCGGATATAGATTGGGGAACAAATGCTAGTAATAATAAATAGGGCTCAGCTTTTCCTAGACGTGATAGCTGATTAATTCCTTCATCAAGTAGTAGCTGAACCGACGAGGGGGGATGCCATTTTAGATTTGGTTTTGGTGAGTAGTGAGGACCTTGTTGAGGAAATGGTTGTAGGGGACAACCTTGGCTCGAGTGATCATGAGCTAATTCGGTTCAAAATAAATGGAAGGATAAACAAAATTGCATCTGAGACTAAGGTTTATGATTTCAAAAGGGCTAACTTTACTAAATTAAGGCGACTAGTTAGGGAAGTGGATTAGACTAACATATTTAGGGATCTAAAGGCGGAAGACGCCTGGGATTATTTCAGGTTGAAGTTGCAGGAGCTGTCAGAGGCCTGTATCCCGAGAAAGGGAAAACGGTCCTTAGGTAGCCGTTTTAGACCGAGCTGGATGAGCAAGCATCTCAGAGGGGTGATTAAGAAAAAACAGAAAGTGTACAAGGAGTGGAAGATGAGAGGGATCAGAAAGAAACCTACCTTATTGAGGTCAGAGGGTGTAGGGATGCAGTGAGAGAGGCCAAAAGCCGGGTAGAGATGGACCTTGCGAAGGGAATTAAAACCAATAGTAAAAGGTTTTTTAGCCATATAAATAGGAAGAAAACCAAGAAAGAAGAAGTGGGACTGCTTAAAACTGTAAACGGAGTGGAGATTAAGGATAAGCTAGGCATGGCACAATATCTAAACGAATATTTTGCCTCGGTCTTTAATGAGGCTAATGAAGGGTTTAGGAATAGTGGCAGAGTGACTGATGGAAATGAAGGTGCGGGGTTGGAAATTACAGTATCCGAGGTAAAAGCCAAACTTGAACAGCTTAATGGTAGTAAATCAGGCGGCCCAGATAATCTTCATCCTAGAATATTAAAGGAATTGGCGAGTGAAATTGCAAGCCCGTTAGCAATAATTTTTAATGAATCTCTAAACTCGGGGGTTGTACTGTTTGACTGGAGATTAGCTAATATAGTTCCTATTTTCAAGAAGGGGAAAAAAAGTGACCCGGGTAACTACAGGCCTGTTAGTTTAACATCTGTAGTATGTAAAGTCATGGAAAAAATATTAAAGGAGAGAGTAGTTACGGACCTTGAGGTCAATGGCAATTGGGACAAATTACAACATGGTTTTACGAAAGGTAGATCGTACCAAACCAACCTGATCTCCTTCTTTGAGAAAGTAACAGATTTTTTAGACAAGGGAAATGCAGTGGATCTAATATATCTTGATTTCAGTAAGGCGTTTGATACAGTACCGCATGAAGAATTACTGGTTAAATTGGAAAAGATGGGGATCAAAATGAAAATCCAGAGGTGGATAAGGAACTGGTTAAAGGGGAGACTGCAGCGGGTCGTACTGAAAGGTGATCTGTCGGGTTGGAGGGAGGTTACCAGTGGAGTTCCTCAAGGTTCGGTTTTGGGTCCGATCTTATTCAATCTATTTATCACTGACCTTGGAACCAAAAGTAGGAGTGGGCTGATAAAGTTTGCGGATGACACGAAGTTGGGAGGTATTGCCAATTCGGAGAAGGATCGGGATATCCTCCAGGGAGATTTGGATGACCTTGTAAACTGGAGTATTAGTAATAGGATGAAATTCAATAGTGAGAAGTGTAAGGTTATGCGTTTAGGGATGACTAACAAGAATTTTAGTTATACGCTGGGGACGCACCAGTTGGAAGTAACGGAAGAGAAGGACCTCGGAGTCCTGGTTGATCGCAGGATGACTATGAGTCGGCAATGTGATGTGGCCGTTAAAAAAGCTAATGCAGTCTTGGGATGCATTAGGCGAGGTATTTCTAGTAGAGATAAGGAGGTGCTAGTCCTGTTATACAAGGCGTTGGTGAGACCTCATTTGGAGTACTGTGTGCAGTTTTGGTCTCCCATGTTTAAGAAGGATGAAGTCAAACTGGAACGGGTACAAAGAAGGGCCACTAGAATGATCCGAGGAATGGAAAGCCTGTCTTATGAAAGGAGACTGGAGGAGCTCGGTTTGTTTTCCTTAACCAAAAGAAGGTTGAGAGGAGATATGATTGCTCTCTTTAAATATATCAGAGGGATAAATACCAGGGAGGGAGAGGAATTATTTCAGCTCAGTACTAATGTGGACACGAGAACAAATGGATATAAATTGGCAGTCGGGAAGTTTAGGCTTGAAATTAGACGAAGGTTTCTAACCATCAGGGGAGTGAATTTCTGGAACAGCCTACCGAGGGAAACAGTGGGGGCGAAGGACCTCTCTGGCTTTAAGATTAAGCTTGATAAGTTTATGGAGGGAATGGTTTGATAGGATAACGTGATTTGGTCAATAACGTGCGACCACTGGTAATTAGTACCGAGGGCCGATGTTGGGATATTGAAAGTCTTTTTCCTGAGTGTCTGGCTGGAGAGTCTTGCCCGCATGCTCGGGGTTCAGCTGATCGCCATATTTGGGGTCGGGAAGGAATTTTCCTCCAGGGTAGATTGGCAGTGGCCCTGGAGGTTTTTCGCCTTCCTCCGCAACATGGGGCAGGGGTCGCTTGCTGGAGGATTACCTGCTACTTGAAGTCTTTAAATCAGGATTTGGGGACTTCAACAGCTGAGTCAAGGGAGAGAATTATTTCAGGAGTGGGTGGGTCAGCTTTTGTGGCCTGCATCTTGCGGGAGGTCAGACTAGATGATCATAATGGTCCCTTCTGATCTTAAGTTCTATGATTCTATGATCACTCAGAGAGCTAGAACCATGCTGGAGAGGATTCTTAAGGATGCCATCCACTCCATGGAAAGCCTGAAATGGAAGCTAGACCAGTGCAAGGCCTTTGAGGTGACGTGCAAGTGGGACTCCAGAAACCACTTCCTCCCTGGGGGCATCTTCACCCAATTTGCCAACTGTACGTTCATCCACAGGGCTCGGCTCAGTTGCATCCCGCTGAAGGGAGCCATCCACCATGGGAATCGGGACAAGCGATGCAAGAAGTGCAGCTATGCCAGCAAGACACTACCCCACGTCTTATGTAGCTGCAAGCCCCATTCCAGAGCCTGGCAGCTGTTACACAGTGCCATCCAGAATTGTCTAGTCAGTCATCCCACCACCCATGGGGAAGGTTGTTGTGAACTCTGCCATCCCTGGAACGGACAGCCAACTGCGACCAGACGTCATCACCAACAAGGAACAGAAGAAGATCATCATGGTGGATGTCACGGTGCCCTTTGAAAACAGGACCCTAGCCTTCCACAATGCCCGATCTTGAAAACTGCAGAAATGCGCCCCTTTGACTGACACCTGGAGAGCTAGGGGCTATGAGGTTCAAACTCGTATGCTGATCGTTGGAGCCCTGGACTCATGGGACCCCAGTAACAAGCAAGTGTTGAGAGAATGTGGAATGAGTCAACGCTATACTCAGCGGCAACTCATGCTGTCAGATACTATCAGGTGCTCGAGGGACATCTAGAACACATCGGCAGTACCAGGAGAGATGAGCTGGAGTGCTGACCAGAAGCAAAATTGGAAAGTAACTAAAATACTTCTGTGATGGATTATATCTCCTAAGGGACAACCTATCCGAAACGCTCAATTACTGAGTGACAATCTACACTCAGTCCTATATTTGCTTTCTACAGCCAGTTCTCTGCATAACTTTTCAAGAGTGATGTACCCGAGTATTCGGATTCTAATATCTAAACTGTATCGTTAAATTTATTCACCTAAAATTGGGTTATTGCAGATTATGTACTATACACACACACACACACACACACACACACACACACACACACACACACACACACACACACACACACACATATATAGTATCAGTCTGTAAAAGCAATAAAGAATCCTGTGACCTTATAGACTAACAGACGTTTGCAGCATGAGCTGTTAGTCTATAAGGTGTATTGCTTTTACACATTATATAACAACTTTTAAACCAGATTTTGTACTTCTGTGTCAGTTTTGTTGTAATTTTGATCTTGAAAATACATTTCCTCTTTGTTCAGAAAGATTTGTTCCAATTCTTAGCTCTATAAGATTATAGGTTTGTCACTCTCTGTCCTCTGAAACCTGTGATGGCTGAGTCAGTGTGAAGCGATGCAAACAGCTACAAGCATAGTTGAAAGCTCTTTTTGTTTAAAATATCACCAGTTCAGTAATCACTGGGATTTGTAGTCTGTTTCTTGCCAATTTTTAAATTCTCAGCCATTTTCAGCTTTTTTTACACTTTATGAATTACATCTGGATGACAGCATGTTTTTATATATTTTTTATTTTAATATAAATTGTTTATATAGTGTCTCTTGTTCACAATTATCCCAAAGTACTTGACAGGCTGTTTGGGAATTATTTCACCCACTGCTGAAACACAGCCTCTTCGTGGAACATGGCAACTAGTTAACTGAACACAACAGTTTAGGACAGGAAACAGACTGAAGAGAAAATCTGGTAGGCAGAATGTAATTACCCAAGCTGGAATTTGGTGAGGACACTGGGGCTAAAACCTCTGTGCTTGCAAAGTGCCCTGTTAATTATCTCATTTGAAAGATGGTAGCTGACAATGTTGTATGAGTTCAGTGCATTCTGTTCTGACTCAGAGGGAGTTCTTTACCGTCAGAATGCTTGTTTCCTAACATCAGATTAAGTTAGTGGATTCAATATTAAATTGGAAGGAAGCATACCACCTACTGAATCACCAACAGTACCTCCTCTAGTTTCTGACTTTACCTTTGAATGTCTCTATTCCTGTCATTGACTGGGCTTGATTCTGCTTAGTGTGTGAAGCATGATGAAATTGTAGCTCAAGGTGACATGGCTACAGACTGTACTGTGTATATTTTAATTATTTTACAGTAACAAGGCAATGTTTTACTCTGGACTAGAGCAGTTAGATCTGTTCTTGATCAATATGTTTATAACTCTCTGGTTCACTTCTGAAGATATTCTTAATATGTTGTGATAAATTTGTTTTATTACATCCCAATAACTACTCTGTTTGTTAAACCTTGGCACTGGAATTCATTTTTAATGAAATCCATTTCATTTCCATTTATTTTGTTAGCTTTTCATAATGGTTCAAGCAGTATTTTTTTTTTTCAAGGAAAAAAGGTCATGAATTGAAAAGATTTACTTTTTTGAAGGAAAAAATTAAATTGTTCAGAATGGGTTTTTTAAATTAAATCGAAACAACTTAAGTCCTTACTTCCCTTCACATCTCCCTTGGAAACTCCCTCCTTTACTATAACCTTGTGGTCTTGATGATATTCACAGAGAAGCTGATTTACTGAATAAAGAACTTCTTTAAGTTTTGAGTTTTGGAACATTACCAGTGTGTCTGAACCCAGGTTTCAAATTTTACTGGCATTTTGTTGGCAAACCAGTTTTTGGAGTCCCTTCTTATTTGAGTACGTTTCCTGACACCTTTGGCTGTGTGTTACTGTTTTTTTACATTCTGTCTCTTTTTAAAAAAAATAGTATATAAACATTTACAAAGAATTAATTATAAAATATCTGGTATAAAAGTAGAATAAAGACACAAGAAAATTACCAGTTGAAAATTCAGAGAGCACAAAAAATAAGTGCCATTTTTATTGCCGAGGTACCAAAAGTAGCAATGTTATCCCCTGTCCAGTCAGTGGGCCCAGTCCTCAAAACACTTCAAATGAACTGGTCACAACTGTGTGTAGCCACATTGACTTCATCCTCCTCACAATAGCACTATGTCTAGTAATAAGTGTTTACAGAATCGGGCCCTATGGTTGACACTCTTGTTGCTAGCACAATTTTTTTCCCCCGACAACTGTCCAAAGTGCGTTTTCAGCCTGTGGTCCCTGGGCACCAGGAGTCTGCAGACTGTGTAAAGATTTCCAAAGGGGTCCGCACTTCCATTTGAAATTTTTTAGTAGTCCACAAATGAAAAAGGAGTGGAAAACTACTGCTGTAAAATAACCGTGTTAGTCCAATTTCATTCACAGTATCAGCAGACACAGGTCAGAAAAAATATGATGATCTTAATATGGTAGATTCTTCTTTGTACAATAAGCATTTATAGCAAGGTAGGAAAAACTAGCAGTGTAAAATTGCAAGGCTTTTTGTAAATCTACAGAAGTCTGGAACACCTTCATCTTTTTTTTTTTCTTTTTAAGAGGATGCAGGAAACTAATATCTCCAGACGTAAAAGATACTATTGCTTTAAATGATCACTTTGTGTACTAGTACTGATATGGGAAAAGGCTGTTTTATGTGGAAGCTGCTTGGATTTCTGCTATAAAAGAGAAATTTACTGGCATATTGATGAGCTTCAACACATGTACTAATGACTGGTTGGGTAGAATGTGTCTGATTGTGTTGCAAGCACTGCACTAAAGTATCAACAATTTCAGGTAGTCTGCACTGTGTAGAAATAGATTGCTCTCGAAAAGTAGCTGGGATTAGAGGCCTTTTCTGTGTAATTACACTCTGAAAATAAAGGGTAATGGTATGTTAAGAAAATCTAGTGGAATATATTGTTAAAGATGAGCTTTTTTCTCCAGTGGAAGGAGTTATTAACTTGAAAACTGTTCTGCTCACAAAGATGCTCTTGTGTTCCCATAGATAAACTCATCATTTTATTAGTATATTTTGAGTTTAGTTAGAAAAACAAATAGAAAACCTACAATATGTAACAACTTGGGAATGAGGTAAAGAGCTCTTTAGCATGTTGAGAATGGCACGCAGTACATAGGAGAAAACGGAGTGGATTTTTAGCAAAGAGACTGAACAATTTGACACATTAGTCTTGAGTCTGCATTTCCTGAGTTACGTGAGGTTTAAACTAGATCCATAGCTAGCTTTAATGAGGATTTATTGGGGGAAGAGAGATGACTTTTTTTTAACTTAATTAAATTAAGTTGCTCAAACAACTTACTTACCTGGTGAATTATTTACTATTTTATTGTTTGAAAGGGGCGAAACCATCCCTCCTCTAAAATTTGTTATAGGACTTATTGTTAGCGTGCAACAAAATGATGTTATGCGGAATTCTACTACGGAGGGTATTTTTATAACTGTAAGAACTAAGAATTGGAATGGAAATGTCAATAGAACTGTCATTTAGAAGTAACAGTCTTTTCAGTAATGCATTTTAGGATCTGACAATTTTTCTTCCCAGATGCTCCTGGGGAAAGCCTGAATTATAAAACCATAAATGGCACTATGTAGTAACGTCTGAGCATTTCTGTCACAGTGCATTAGGATCCTTGATTGACTTATCTTCTTTTATATGGTCCTATGGACCTTTGTAGCTATTGAAAATATTTTAAACTCTATCACGAGGGAAGGCTTTGTTTCAGTACAGTTTATTCTTTAGAAAAGTATCCAGCTCAGACTGCCATTACCTAAATTAAGGAGATGGATTACACATCCGGTATCAAGCACTATAATGAAATATGTAAATATATCAATATGTACACTGCTAATTTCCAGAAAGGATATAGTGGACTATAGCTATGTAATAAAGTAATAAAAATGGAACAGAGAGTTGGCAGGTCACCTCCTTGTCTGAAATATCATAGGAGACTTGGATCAAGTGGCATGTCCTTTTTTTTCAGTTTGACTAAAAAATATTATCTCTTTGTTCTAATACTAAGTGTTTCCAATATTATGGCATTCTCTGTAAATGAAATCATAGTAACTATAATCAAGCAACTTGAAGGATGTGATTTGTTTTGTTTTTTTTTAATCCCTCTCTCTGCCCACCCAGAACAAAGACATTCAGAGTTAAGGGTAGAAGTCTGTCTCTAACCTATGCCCAGGTATTTCAACATCTGGAATGTAATGTTGCCTTTTGTAATACCTCTGCAATACTGTAACACAGCAGGGTGCATTAATGAGACTTTTCAGCTTTAAACCCACAACATCAATGAAATGTATAGTTGTCAGGCTGTTAACATCATTCAAACGTAATTTTTGTGGTTTCAATTCCCATTTTATGTTGCTATATACACAAAAGCCATTGCATTGGCTAGCTGTGGGGACTGATGGTTCTTTGGCTCTGATATTTCTATGAACCATTTAAGTATTGTTTACTACTCTTGACAACATAGACTATAAATTATGTTGTGAAAAATTATTGATGTGCTAGTGTTTTACCATTTAATATTTCAGTTACTTTAAACACCAGAAATGCCCAGTTCACAGTTTGTCAGGTACCACAAAAAATTCGTGGTGGTGACGAAAATTTGAAATGAAATTAAAGCTTTTTTTTCCAGAATCAGATAAATGCTTTTCTTTATCCCTACCTGTTGAGTAAATTTAGTTTGAATGGGTTGGTCTTCTAGATTCATCAGTGAGGTCTTCTGTCTTAATTCATTGTGCAACAATAAGAAACACAGAACTTTATGAAAACATTGAAATGAAGGGGAAAGTGAAATAAAAGAGGAAATGAAAGTATGAGATAACTTCATCATATTACTTTATACCATTGATGAACCCCCTTTTCCTCCTTGAATCTAATTGGTCACAAATACAATCATTTATTTCTTCAGTGGGAACATCAAAAATAGCTAAGAATGTAAATCCATCTACAATAGCTTCTTTCTAGTAAAGAAAATTCAAACAACTTTTCTTTTCCAGAAATGAAACAACCCCACCCACCCCCAAAAAGCCAACACAATTTATTAAGTTCAGAAGCACTTTATTATTGCCTTGGAGCTGTGTGGCAGTGCCTCCAGGGCTATCTCAGATAGCAGAAATAAATCTGTCTGCCTCCAGTTGTCTCAGCCTAGGTATTAGCGACTTCCCCATGTTGTGTACCTCCTTACAGAATTTCCTCTTGGCCTAAACAGTACAATCTCACTGTTCTCAAACTCAGTCTTGTTAACTGTTGCCAAACCTCTAACAGTTCCATGCATATGTTCCCTTAATCATAGCTCTTTGTTTTAGAGGTCTGTGTTTGGTTTCAATACTAACTTTTTTCCTGCCCTGATTTTTTTACCCCCATAGCTGTAACATGACTATCTATTGTTTGCCTGATATTTAAAAGACCTAGATCATATGAACAGAGAGGTGACAACAAGTTTGTTTCAGCAACATTTGTAATCTGTCCCCCATTTCTGTCCCCCATTTCCAAATTTAAAATTAATGTCCTTGTTGGAGTACCATGAATTCAGTATTGTAGCTGAAGTGATGTTAATGAGTACAAAGAACCTCTCTGGATTTTGCTACTGGCTCCCAACACAAGGAAAGGTGTGTTTCAATATTAAAGGTTGACTGTAGATAGGCAATCATAGTCTCAATAAGCAATTTGTAGTATCCAAGAGAAACAATTCTCAAGCTGTATTTCATGTGAAATGGAAGTGGGACTGGCAAAGAGATCTTCTGGCTAGTGTTCTTTGAAAATGTTTCACATTGATTCCTGCAATAATGTGAAAAAAACATCTGTTGGACCTGTTAAATCTCCAGTCAGCTGTGGTTCAAGTATTTCTAATTAGTAAAGGTGTTTTATAGTCCAAACCTCTCTTTGGCCCTTAGAATAACCTACTCCTTTGATAGTCATGTGAGCAATTGAATCATTATGCAGAGATGTTCTGCGACTTCAGGAAGTGGTTACTTTTCTGTATTTTTGCTCTATTTCCTCTCCCTTATCTAGCGACAGCTATTAATAAAAAAAACACATTTCAAATTTAAAAGTGCGGGGGGTGGGGGGGGGGGAAGGGGAGCAGACAACTAGCTCCTTCAGTAGCTGTCTGCCCTAACATTTATTTCCAGTAGGCAGCAGAGGGTGCACTTGTACTTACTAGTTCCTAGTATACTGTGTCATTATCTTGGTTACAGGAGGACTTGGAAGTCCTTGAATCTTCATCCTAAATTCAGAAGAAATAACTCTGAACACCACTTACTCTTTTCTGATTAGTGTGGCACATACTGCCTAAGGCAAAACCACCTTTAATTTAAATGAACTACTCTTTACTTGCATTAAAAGTGAGCTTTTTCAGACTATAAATTGTTTACTAGATTTATCTTGTATAGCCAAACACTGGTAACATCATGTGGATCTTTTTTGTCTGTTAAATAATTTTTCTTTTCCCCAAAACTTAAAATGAAATGAAGAAGGATCATAATACAGTTGAAATATGTTTAAAACAGTTCTCATAGTAAGATTTTTTTTAAAGTTAATGTTGACTCATTTGATGGCGTTCAAGTGTACTTTCTACAGATTCCCAGAGGAAAGTTAGTATTCTTTTAAGTGAAACTATTTTAACAGCAGAGCGCAAGCCTAAACCAAACCAGTGTTCTCTAGAGTTCTCAGAAGGTGTAGATTTATTTACTGTAGTTAAATCATAATTAGTTCTCAGGGGATAGTGTATCTTTTAAACTGCTTTATTGCCACCATATTGGTTTTCTAAATAATCAGAAACTGCTGCTGTTATATTGTAGAGTATGAACAAAAATTTGCTGTAAGTAGAAACAAATGTCTGGAATCACTACTTGTCACTTATTGGAGATAGTGACACAAGTTAGAAAAAATAAGTACTTCTCCGAGAAATACTAAAGAAATACAGCCATCTGTGTTTTAAAAAGCACCTTAAATTAACTATGGTCATATCTTTTTTCCAGAATTACAGATGCAGTATTATTTCACTTGATCATTTTTCAGTTAGCTTCTCTTTTGGGATTTTCCATTGCCCTTTTCACCTAATCATAAATTATAACTGAAAATGAATAAATGATGCTTTTAATTTGATCTAAAATATTAGCCTCTATTTAAATGTTGATGGTAGATTTTCATGAAAAAAGCTGACTGTTCTAGCTGACAATCTTTTTCATTAATTGGCAGGTTGATGTTCAATTTGCCTCAGGAAATGGATTTAATAGCAATTGCAGTTCGACAAACACAAGGGAAAGGTAAGTAGGTTTTCTTGCAACACTGACAGAAAGAAGATAGTTTATTGCATTTATTCAGTAATGTAGTTTATGTAGATCATTTATAGTAGGGCTGTCAAGCACTTAAAATTAATTGTGATTATTCACACTATTAAATAATAATAGAATACCATTTATTTAAATATTTTGGATGGTTTCTACATTTTCAAATATATTGATTTCAGTTACATCACAGAATACAAAATGTACAGTGCTCACCTTATATTTATTTCAGATTAAAAATATTTGCACTGTAAATACCAGAAGAAATAGTATTTTTCAGTTCACCTAATACAAGTACTGTAGTGCAATCTCTTTATCATGAAAGTTGAACTTACAAATGTAGACTTATGTACAAAAAAAACCTGCATTCAAAAATAAAATAATGTAAAACTTTAGCGCTTACAAGTCCACTCAGTCCTACTTCTTATTCAACCAGTTGCTCGGACAAACAAGTTTGTTTACGTTTGCAGGAGATAATGCTTCCTGCTTCTTGTTCGCAATGTCACCTGAAAGTGAGAACAGGCGTTCGCATGGCTCTGTTCTAGCCTGCATCGCAAGATATTTACATGCTAGATGCGCTAAAGATTCATATGTCCCTTCATGCTTCAACCACCATTCCAGAGGACATGCATCCATGCTGATGAAGGGTTCAGCTCAGTAACAATCCAAAGCAGTGCAGACTGACATGTTCATTTTCATCCTCTGAGTCAGATGCCACCAGCAGAAGGTTGTTTTCTGTTTTTGGAGGTTCAGGTTCTGTGGTTTCTACATTGGAGTGTTGCTCTTTTAAGACTTCTGAAAGCATGCGCCATACCTCATTCCTCTCAAATTTTGGAAGGCACTTCAGATTCTTAAACCTTGGGTTGAGTGCTGTAGCTCTCTTTAGAAATCTCATATTGGTACCTTCTTTGCGTTTTGTCAAATCTGCAGCAAAAGTGTTCTTAAAAGGAACAACAAGAGCTGAGTCATCATCTGAGACTACTATAACATGAAATATATGGCCTAAACAGGTGAAACAGAGCTGGAGACATACAATTCTCCCCTAAGGAGTTCAGTCACAAATGTAATTAATGCATTATTTTTTTAACAAGCATCATCAGCATGGAAGCACGTCCTCTGGAATGGTGGCCGAAGTATGAAGTGTCATACAAATATTTAGCATATTTGGCATGTAAATACCTTGCAATGCCGGCTACAAAAGTCCCATGCAAATGCCTGTTCTCACTTTCAGGTGACATTGTATATAAGAACTGGGCAGCATTATCTCCCATAAATGTCAACAGACTTGTTTGTCTTAGCGATTGGCTGAACAAGAAGTAGGACCGAGTGGACTTGTAGGCTGTAAAGTTTTGCATTGTTTTGTTCTTCTTCGAGTGCTTGCTCGTGTCCATTCCATATTAGGTGTGTGTACTCGCCACATGCAGCAGTGCCAGAAGTTTTTCCCTCAGCAGTATCTCTCTAGGGGACTGGCTCTGGCGCCCTCTATAGTGGTGGCTGCATGGCGTGGTATAAGGAGCGCCACCGGCTCCCCGCACCCTCAGTTTCTTCTTGCCGCCAGTGACAGTGCTGGAATATCTGCTGCTTCGGCTAGAATTGTTTTGTTCTCCATTCTTGCGAAACCTGTAATATAGTTGTATATAGTTAATAGTTGAATTAGTTACCCTTAGTAGTAGTTCTTAAAGTCTTTGTTAGTCCCAAATGGGACTCAGCCTGGGGACGGTGCATGACCCGGTCCCCAGGCTGTAAGCCCTGCGATCATTGTAAATGGCCCATCAGCAATCCACATAATAGCTGCCTAAGGTGCTTGGGTGAAGGGCACATAGATGACAAGTGTCATCTTTGTAAGTCCTTCAAACCCAGGATGAAAACGGAGCAGGACAATCGCCTGAAAGGGAAAGGAAGGGCTGGGGGCAAGCCAAGACCCACACCGGACAGCTCAATGCCCCCTTAGGGAAGTCAGGCCCCAGCTCAAGTCGAGCAGTGCAGGCCATCCCATACCTTGCCTGTGACTCCAGATAGCAGTACAGCTATTGACACCTGAATCCCTGCAGGCAGTCAGGAGATCCTGATGCTTCCGGTGCCGCTCACACTGGCTCCAGCGGTACCCCGGTCTCGGGGTAAACCCGCCTTGGGTCCTCCATATACGTCCCCACCTCAGCGGCACTGTTCCCCATCACATGGCATGTCCTGCCACTGCTCCCCCACCCAAAGCCGTCATGCCTCAGAGCTAGAGAGGCAGGCTCAGCGGAGCCCTCTTCGTCCCCAGACCTTGGGCACCGACAGCAGGATTTGAGACGTATCTCACCAGTAGCGTGGCACAGATCCACCAAGGCTTGCGCTCCATGGCAGGGGCACCAAGAGCTTGGTACAGATCTCCAAGAGCTTGGTACAGATCTCAGGACAGATCGGGGGACCGAAGCCACCGGTCACCAGCCCATTGTCATCAGTCTTTGAGATGGTGGTCGCCCTATTCGGGAAGATCCTCCCAGCAACTGGTGCGTGATAGCTCCTGGTCCCGCTTGACATCTGATACCGGTCAAGTAGCGTAAAGCATAGATTGCCAGGTTTCCAACACTGATCCGCCGAACACTGTCAGTCCTCAAGGCCCAGACCAAGACCTTCATCTCACTCGGACAGATCTACCTTAAGGCGCAGTGACCAGCACCTGTCAGATAAGAGCTGCCGCTCCACCCAATCCTGGTCGCCGGGTAGCGACTGCTCCGGCGATTGCTCCAGCACGGAGCAGGGTTCCATAACTGCAGAGCGTCCTACGATACTGGCGCTGTCGCCTACATCATCAGCCTAATTTTGGCAATTAATTTTGGCAATTGATCTTTGATTATCAGCAGATAAGTATGCCCAGTGGTCTGTGATGGGATGTTAGATGGGATGGGATCTGCGTTACTGCAGAGAATTCTTTCCTGGGTGCTGGCAGGTGAGTCTTGCCCACATGCTCAGGGTTTAACTGATCGCCATATTTGGGGTCGGGAAGGAATTTTCCTCCGGGGCAGATTGGCAGAGGCCCTGAAGGTTTTTCGCCTTCCTCTGCAGCATGGGGCACGGGTCACTTGCTGAAGGATTCTCTACAGCTTGAGGTCTTCAAACCACAATTTGAAGACTTCAATAACTCAGACATAGGTTAGGGGTTTGTTATAGAAGTGGATGGGTAAGATTCTGTGGCCTGCTTTGGAGGTCAGACTAGATGATCATAATGGTCCCTTCTGACCTTAAAGTCTGAGAGTCTATGAGTCTATGAGCACCAAAACCTGTCCCAGGGCCCCAAGTGCAGTGGCCGGTGCCATGGTACTCATGGAACCCTTGGAGGTTCACCCAACCTTCCCAGGCTGCCCGATCGGTGTCAGAAGCCTCAGACAGGTCAGCGGCCTAGACATCCCAACCCCTTCCAGTGCCTGAGACTTCTGGGGGAAGGACCCCACAGGTTCAGGAGGACCCAGGGGAGCAGCCTGGTGGACCACCAATGGACGTTGAGGGTCCTGCGGTACTGGCATCATCCTTGTCGTCGCCAGATGAGGCTATCATGGAGGCCCCCCCACCCAGTTCCTCAGGATGACGCTAAGGCGCACCAGGAACTATTGAAGAGGGTTGCTTCTACCCTGGGGCTTCAGGACGAGGAATTGAAGGAGCCTTCGGTCTCCGTATTTGATGTCCTCTGCTCCTCAGCATCTGCCAGGGTGGCTTTACCCCTTCATGAAGGGGTATCGAACATTACCGCTGCCCTGTTGTAGACTCCCTCCTTCTTGCCCCCCATCTCTAAAAGGGCCGAGCGCAAGTATTTGTGCCAACCAAAAGGCATGAGTACTTATATTCCCCCCTGGCCTCCAATTCCCTGATGGTAGAGGCAATTAACCACAAGGAGAGGGAAGGTCAACCTGGGGCTACCCCCAAAAACAAAGACTCAAGGAGGCTGGATCTCTTTGCACACGCAGTTTATATGTCTTCCAGCCTGCAGTTCAGAGTGGCCAATCATCTGGCCCTCCTTGGCTGCTACGATTACAGCATGTGGCAGGCCATGGCGAACTTTGAGGCTTCACTTCCCGAAGGGTCGAGGAAGGAATTCTGGGCGATCCTCAAGGAGGGCACGGCTGTGGCCAGGGCGGTCCTCCAGGCAGCTTCAGACACAGCGGACTCTGCCGCCCACACCATGGCCTCCGCCATCTCCATGCGGCGAGCTTCCTGGCTGCTCCTCTCAGGCTTGTGCACTGAGGCTCAGCAGTCGATGCAGGATGTTCCTTTCAACCGCCAGGCCCTGTTTGCAGAGCAGACAGCAAGCTGCTCGGTTTAAAGACTCCCGTACCACCCTGAAAACTCTTGGGCTTTATGTCGCAGGCCTGGCAGGTAAGCGGTTCAAACCGCAACAGCCTCAGGGACAAGGGAGCCAGCCTAGGCAGGACCCACCTCACAAGAATGCCAAGGACTATAAACGCCATCTAAGCCACCTTCCTCCACCCTTTGCTCAGTCAGGTTCCACCTGAAACAATCAGGGGGCCAAGCAACCGTTTTGAGGGTGTGCCTGAGGGCGACCTACCATTACTATTCCCTGGATCCATCTTCTTCAGTTTTTTCCAGCCGCCTTTTCTTTTTCCTCCTTGCGTGGACCACTATAACCTCGGACCGCTGGGTCCTGAACACAGGGCTATACCCCTCCCCAGTTTCTTTCTACCCCCACCCAGGCTCCTTCCCCGTCCCTCTTCAGGGACCCGTCTCACGAGAGTCTCCTCACACAGGAGGTCCAAGGATTACTGCAGCTGGATGCGGTGGAGGAGGTTCCTCTCAAATACAGGAACAAGGGGTTCTATTCCCGGTACTTTTTAATCCCAAAGGCCAAGGGCGGTCTGCAGCCCATTCTGGACCTGCGAGACCTCAATAAGTACCTAAAGAAGCTGAAGTTGTGAATGGTCTCCCTGGCCTCTATCCTCCTGTCCCTGGATCCGGGAGACTAGTATGCCGCCCTCAACTTGAAGGGCACATATTTCCACATAGTGATTTTTCAAGACATTTTTAGACACTTCCTCCAATTTATGGGGGGACCCCGCCACTACCAATTTACTGTCCTCCTGTCTGGCCTAGCAACAGCACCGAGGGTGTTCACCAAGTGCATGTCAGTGGTGGCGGCTTATCTCAGGTGCCGGGGTATCCAGATCTACCCATACCTCGACGAATGGCTGGTCAAAGGCAGCTCCAGATCTCAGGTCCAAAAGGCTGTTGTGGTGCTGCAAGCCATGTGCCACTCCCTGGGTCTACTGGTGAATGACAAAAAGTCAACGATAGTTCCAGTGCAAAGGATAGAATTCATCAGAGCGGAGCGCGACTCGACCTGTGCCAGAGCATTCCTGCCACTACAAAGGTTCCAGACGTTGACGGACCTTATCGCGGAGTCTCTGCATTCCCCCTGCCTACGGCCAAGGTTTGCCTGTGTCTGCTGGGCCATGTGGCAGCTTGCACATACGTTGTCTGCCCTGCCAGTCTCTGGATGCGGCCCCTACAGCAATGGCTGACTTCGATCTTTTCCTAGTCCAGGGATCACCTGGAAAAGATTGTTACCATCCTCCCTGGTAATACTCACCTCGCTGCGTTGGTGGACCAAGTGTGTGAAAGTCCTAGAGAGAGTTCCGTTCGAAACCCCCCCCCCCACTCCATCGAGTTGGTGTTGGACGCCTCGGACCTCGGGTGGGGTGCTCAGAGATCTCCAGACCCAGAGTATGTGGTCCCTGGAGGAGATGACGCTACACATAAATGTCAAAGCGGTCCGCTTGGCATGTGGGGTCTTCCTACCTCACCTGTTGGGCAAGGTACTGAGAGTTCTGACAGACAACACAGCCTCAATGTTCTACATCAACAGACAAGGAGGAGCGCGCTCATCGGCTTTCTGTCAGGAGGCACTCCGTCTCTGGAACTTCTGCATCAACCACAAGATCCATGTGGAGGTCTGTCACCTCCCTGGCATTAAGAACACGCTAGCGGATCACCTCAGCAGGGCCTTCTCCTCTCACCGTGAGTGGTCACTCCATCGGGAGGTAGCCTACATGATCTTCCAGAGGTGGGGAACTCCCCAGATGGACCTGTTCACCACCAGGCAAAACAGAAAATGTCATCAAGTTTGGTCTGGGCAAGGACTCCCTTTCCAATGCCTTCCTCCTGTCGTGATCGGGGAGCTTGATGTACACATTCCCTCTGATTCCACTCATCAGCAAAGTCCTGGCAAAGATTGAGAGACAGGGCGCAAGTTATCATGATCACCTCTGCGTGGTCTTGCCAGCACTGGTTCAGCATGCTCATGAACCTGACAGCGGCCCCTCTCTGGTCCCTGCCCAACCGACCAGACCTGCTGTCACAGGACCACGGTTGGCTCTTATACCCCAACCTCGCATCCCTCCACCTGTTGGGGTGGATGCTGCATGGCTGAACCCGCACGAGCAGATCTGTTCGGAGGAGGTCCAACAGGTCCTCCTGGGAAGTAGGAAGCCCTCAACCAGACTGACTTTCCTGGCCAAGTGGACAAGGTTTCCCACTGGGCGTCCGAGCGTGGCATCTCTCCCTTGCATTCTTCCATACAATCTGTCTTAGACTACTTGCTTCATTTGAGGAACCAAGGCCTGGCGCACACTTCCATTAGAGTGCATCTCGTGGCTACCTCTGTTTTTCACCCGCCGATCCAGGGCCAGACGGTGTTTTCTTATAACATGAAGGTCAGATTCTCGAGAAGTCTCGATAGACTCTTCCTGCAGGTACGGGCCCTTGTCCCACAGTGGGATCTTAACTTGGTCCTTTCTAGGTTCATGGGCCCACCCTTTAAGCCGCTGGGCTCCTGCCCTCTTCCCACCTTTTCATGGAAGGTCGCTTTCCCGGTGGTGGTGACATCAGAGAGACGAGTCTCTGAGATTAAAACCTTGGCCTCAGAACCGCCGTACATGGTCTTCTACAAAGACAAGGTTCAGCTGCAGCCCCACCCGGCCTTCCTGCCGAAGGTGGTGTCTACATTCCATCTGAACCAGGACATCTTCCTTCTGGTGTTCTGTCCCAGACCACACAATACCAGTGAGGAGAGGTGTCTTCATGCGCTGGACATCCGGAGAGCCTTGGCTTTTTACCTGGAACATACCAAGCCTTTCTGTAAATCAACTCAGCTCTTCATTGATACAGCGGATTGGATGAAGGGCTTTTCGGTGTCCTCGCAGAGGATTTCCAATTGGATCATAGAATCATAGAATATCAGGGTTGGAAGGGACCTCAGGAGATCATCTAGTCCAACCCCCTACTCAAAGCAGGACTAATCTCAGACTTTTGCCCCAAATCCCTAAATGGCCTCCTCAAGGATTGAACTCACAACCCTGGGTATAGCAGGCCAATGCTCAAACCACTGAGCTATCCCTCCCACTGTTACAAGCTGGTGGGGGTTCTACCGCCACCGATTGTCAGAGCCCACTCGACTAGAGCTCAGGTGTCCTCGGCGGTCTTCCTGGCACAGGTCCCTATCCAGGACATCTGTAGAGCCGCGATGTGGTCCTCTGTTCACACATTCACAGTAAATTATGTCATTGCTCAGCAGGCCAGAGATGATGCTGGGTTTGGCAGAGCTGTGTTGCAATCTACATGTCTGGGAACTCCTACCTGCCTCCGATGGTACTGCTTGGTAGTCACCTAATATGGGATGGACATGAGCAAGCACTCAAAGAAGAAAAGACAGTTACCTGTTCCGTAACTGATGTTCTTCGAAATGTGTTGCTCACGTCCATTCCACAACCTGCCCTCCTTCCCCACTGTCATAGTTTACAGCAAGAAGGAACTGAAGGTGGGGGGAACCGGCGGCACTCCTTATACCACACCATGCAGGCGCCACTCCAGAGGGCACCAGAGCCGGTCCCCTGTGGCTACTGCTGAGGGAAAAACTTCTGGCACAGGTGCATGTGGCGAGCACACACACTTAATATGGAATGGACATGAGCAACACACAGGAGCGAGATAACACACAGGAGCGAGGAGCTCTAGGTATTTTGCTGCCTTCGGCGGCTTGCCCGCGGAGGTCTGCCGAAGCCGCAGGACCAGCGGACCCTCTGCAGGCATGCCGCCGAAAGCAGGCTGCCTGCCGCCCTCGCGGCGACCGGCAGAGCGCCCCCCGTGCTTGCCGCCCCAAGCACGTGCTGGTGCCTGGAGCAGCCCCTGGCAACACATCTCGAACACCAGTTAAGGAACAAGTAACTTTTTTTTTTTTTTTTTTTTTTTTTAGTGCAGTTATGTAACAAAAAAAATCTACATTTGTAAGTTGCACTTTCATGATAGAGATTGCACTACAGTACTTTGAGGTGTACTGAAAAATACTATTTCTATTGTTTATCATTTTTACAGTGCAAATATTTGTAATAAAAATAATATAAAGTGAGCAGTATGCACTTTGTATTGCGTGTTGTAATTGAAATCAATATACACCTCTACCTCAATATAACGCAGTCCTCGGGATCCAGAAAATCTTACCGCGTTATAGGTGAAACCGCGTTATATCGGGGTAGCGGCGGCAGGGCTCTGATGGTGATTTAAAGGGCCTGGGGCTCCTCGCAGCGGCCAGAGCTCCGAGCCCTTTAAATCGCCACCCAAGCCCCGCTGCTGGAGCCCCAGGGTAGCGGCGGCAGGGCTCCAACAGTGATTTAAAGAGCCCCGGGCTTCGGCCGCTGCGGGGAACCCTGGGCCCTTTCAATCTGCGCCTGAGCCCCACTGCTGCATATAATACGGTAAAGCAGCCCCGCCCCTCAGACCGCTGCTTTACCGTGTTATATCCAGATTTGTGTTATATCGGGTCATGTTATATCGGGGTAGAGGTGTATTTGAAAATTTAGAAAAACATCCAAAAATATTTAATAAATTTCTATTGGTATTCTATTGTTTAACAGTGCAATTAAAACTACGATTAATCACAATAATTTTTTTAAATCATGGCTAATTTTTTTGAGTTAATCGTGCGAGTTAACTGCGATTAATCGACAGCCCTAATTTATAGACACAAAGAAAAAATATTTTTGGAGAGCTCAGGGGGTTGATAATCGGATAGCAGTTTTTCCCCCTTTTACTCTTACTAATCTGAATCCAGCCCAAGTTAGAAATGACCAGAAGTAATCTCCTGGATGTTTAGTGGCTTACATAGAAATAATTGGTGGCATTGTTTTAATTCCTACTGAAAAGTCTTCCATATGGCACAAACTGCCATAACCACAGTTGGTACTGAACCAAACCAGAACCAAAACTCCCATTGATTTCATTGCAGTAGGACTGGGCCTTGAATTGACATGGAGCAGTGGTTCTTAACCTGCAGCCCACAGGTCACTTGCAGCCCAATCAGCACACAGCTGTGTCTCATGTGACATCCTCAGGATCAGACACTGAGCATGTTTTTTGTGTGGGTGTGACCCATATAACACACAAAATGCTACAAATGTGGCCCACAATGGTAAATAGGTTGAGAACTACATGCATGGACTCTGTTCTGTGGATAGATAGAAGGCTTCAATCTCCAGGAACGTTTCACAAGTACTTTTTTATTTAAAACCAAACATAAGTCGTTCATAAAAACATGATATACAAGATACCAAGGAATTTTGGGGAACATATCGTGTGCAATGCTTTTGATTTCTTTATGAAGTTTCTATAAACATGATTACCTGAACACACATTAACAAAACCAATACTTTAAAATAGCTATAAAATTGAATGTAGTTTTTCTTTGAAATAAGCTGGAACAGTTTTAGAGCCCTCCTTGTAGATTTTTTCAAATGGGTGCTATTTTTGAATAAACTAATTCTTATGCTGCTGCTTTCTACATCAACTAGTGTGAACTTTGTAAAAACAAAACAAAAAACCCTCACGATTTCTCTGTCTTACGTGTTTGTTTATTCAGTGTTGTGGATTTTTTTCAGGTCGTGGTGGAAATGTCTGGCTCAGTCCTGTGGGATGTGCTCTATCAACATTACATGTTTCCATTCCTTTGTGTTCCCAGCTGGGACAGAGAATTCCTTTTATTCAGCACCTGGTGTCCCTGGCTGTGGTGGAATCGGTGCGATCAATACCTGGATATCAGGTATCTAATTTTAATTCATTTTAATATTCCTATTATTTTCACATTTCATTGAGTTCAGTCTTTAACCTGACCTTCATAACTAGGTTGTGTCATTGAAACCATAGATCAGTGATACTCAAACTGAGGCTCACAAGCCGCAAGTGACTCTTTAATGTGTCTACTCTGGCTCTTTGCAGAACATGATATTAAAACACTGTATGATTTAATTATTAACCAATCAGGATGCTTTTGCTATGTTATTAACCAAAAATAATAATACTTGGTCAGTCATTTTGCTGTGTGAATTTTTATATATATATTACATATATATAAAAAATAAAATGTTAAAAACTAAATATTTCTTGTCATACCGTTTAAATATTAATACATAGTATCATAGTAAATGCAACAATAAATTCACACTACTGTGCCTCTTTTGGGTAATGTTGATCCCTAAATTGTCTCCTGAACCGCTGAGGTCTGAGTATCACTGCCAATGAGTTTAGCTCTTTAGTAATACTGGATTGTATAATTGCTGTGTGATTAAAAGAATGGATGGATTTAGCCTTCTGATTCATTTATATGTGTTTTTAATAGATCTGGTGCTTGCAAAGTGAGTGCCTGCTATTGATTAGATTGAGTCTAGCAAACTCATTTCACTTATAATCTGATGAGCATTTGAGCCTCAGATTCCATCAGTGAAGATGGATTTACCTTTTGCTTTGTCTAAGTGTTGGATTCATTTGTTTTGGTTATGAAAGTGTTGAGGAAAAGTGAGAAGAAAAACGGAACAAAACCGATAAATGCTTTTTTTGTTGGTGCATTTCAGAGTCCACTTGTTCCCTTTTAAAGGATTTTTTCCAAATCTTTCTGAAGATTGAAAACTGATTTTTAAAGAAAAAGTTAAGAGTATTGCTCTCAGGAGGGAATCAAATGTCCTGTCGTCAGTGTTCAAATGAAGAACCAATCTTCTTCTTCACCTCATATATCTCTTTTTTTAATGTTACCATATTCTAATATTTGCTAACTATAAAACTTCAGTATTTTACAGAAGTAGTTAACTAAAGCACATGTTTCCTATATTACTCAAAATGAATGTCTTATGCACATTTACACATGAACTTTATTATAGTGGCACCCAGTAGCTTTGCTGTAGTTTAGGGTCTGTCAGCCCTTCTATTAAAACCTCCTAGCTTCAGCACTTAATAACTTGACTGTAAAAATTGCTCCAGACTGAAATTTTCAATACAAAATCTTTGGCTGGGAAGGTCAGTATTTTTAACTATTGAAAATAAAAGGGGGAGAGGGGTTACTTTTTTAAAGTGTGAGTCCAAAAGCAAAAATAGACATAATAGTTTAAGAATCTTCTTGCTTCTGCACCTCTCTTCATATTGTGGTATATATAGTGGCTACTTTTCAATGAATTTTTTTTTTAAATTAGACTATTCAGGAGTAGCAACTTGATTGACACAATAGATGATGATATTAACACAGAAGGAATGATTGTGTCAATAACATATACAGTTGAGTCTACCAAGTATACATTTATATTTTTAGAATAGCTTGTTCTGACCATAAAGAAGTTGAGTTTATCTTGAAAGAAACACACTCCACCCCCTAAGAATGAATTAACTACATAATTTGGAGCTATTAAATTCCATCAGATCAGTGATCACTAAATTAAGAGGAATCACTAAATATGCTTTGACAGTTTGTCATCATCCTGAACTCAGTGGAAGAAAGGATTTCTGTACTCCATTTGAGATTTTTTTAAAGAAAGGAAATTAAAGACAGGCAATGGATTAAAACAATGTTAAGAGTCTGACTCAAATCCATGAAAGCAAAGAAATTCAAAGTTAAATCTGAAACTCTATTCTTAAATTGCCCCATTGGACCTAGGGTAATGCAAGGCTCTCCACGTGGTGGATGAACATATATGCCATATGAGCTTCAGTAGCTAGGAACAATGGGCTACGTTATGGATGAGGTTTCAATCTTAGTTCTACATTTCCATACCTTTTTGCATGTCAGACCTTTATTATTACTTTAACATACTTTTAATGTTGTTTTATTATGCTCAAATTCCATTCCGGAATTTTCATACAAAAATATCAAATGTACGTGTCTCAGTTTATCAGTCAGTCATTTTTGGGGCTGTGTCTTTAGTGTTCACAGTTCTAAATGGACAGCAGTTCAAGCTACTGTCCACAGTTCTGGATTCTCAGTGGGAAAATCTGACAATTCAATTCAGTTTCATTTGCAGATAACAGTGCTCTGAATACAAACAAACCTTATGTACTAGATATTTTCTACTGTCCCTGACTCAGAACAGTATTTAGGAGCCAGTATATAACTTACAAATAAAAATAACATGTCACCACTACATGTAACCTGCTAAATCAGTGCAAAATAATGCATTGTATTTTATATTTTGACAGTAAATCCTTTGGAAACAATGGTCATTATGCAGCAGCTCGTCTTGCCTCATTATATTACAACAAAAAACTCACGTCACCACTATAGTTCATCTTGAAAATTAGTACTATAGTAGAAATATCTGCTGTTCTCCATATCCATCAGTTAGTTCCTTAGCAGTACAAATATCTGTGGTCTATTGGCTTGTCTACTTGGGAAGTTAGTGCAAAACAGGCTGGGGTGTAAATTTAAAGCGCAATTGCTATGGTGCCCTAGGTCACCACATGGCACTCTCATTCTGGACTAAGGACTTGGCTACACTTGAGAGTTGCAGCGCTGGCGGAGGCTTTCCAGCGCTGCAGCTTAGTAACTGTCCACACCTGCAAGGCACATCCAGCGCTGCAACTCCCTGGCTGCAGCGCTGGCTGTACACCTGGTTTGCTTGAGGTGTAACGAGTGCAGCGCTGGTGATGCAGTGCTGCTCGTCAGGTGTGGCCACACACCAGCGCTATTATTGGCCTCCAGGGTATTAGGAGATATCCCAGAATGCTTTTAACTAAATTACTCTCTTTGTTTTGTTATGCAGCCTCTCTTTGTTTTGTTGTGAACTCGGGGCTCCGGGAGCTGCTTATCTAAAAAACAAACACAAGTTCCTGTTTGCCGTGATCAATCTATAACTGACTGTGAACAATCAAATGAGATATCCCCCTGCCTGGCTTATTCACAGGGGTTGAGTGTTTGCTTGATGAGAGAAACAGCGGGGGCGGGGCGGAGAAAGGGAGTCCATTGGAGCAACTGCTTATCTGGTCTGCAGGCTGTTTGCAGTTAAGAGTAAGGGGTCGGGAAAATTTTCTGATTTTGCAAGGCAGGGAGCTGATACACCGTGTCGGCTCCAAAAATCCACTCTCTCTCTCTCCCCCGCTCCCTGTCACACTACACCCCACCCCCCTCTTTTGAAAAGCACGTTGCTGCCACTGAATGCTGGGATAGCTGCCCATAATGCATCACTCCCAACAGCGCTGCAAATGTGGCCACACTGCAGCGCTGGTAGCTGTGAGTGTGGCCACACACCAGCGCTTTCCCTACACAGCTGTACGACCAGCGCTGTAACTCCCAGCGCTGCAACTCTCAAGTGTAGCCAAGCCCTTAGAGTGTCTTTGTGTGGTTAAATTTAATGTATTTTAAAGTGGAGTTAGTGTGAAATAGCTATTGCGTTTTTAATTCACACCCTAACTTTTTCCACACTAACTTTCCCATGTAGACAAGCTAGCAATGTGTATTTTTCAAACTCCTGAGTCTGTTAGTTTATTTACTCAGAGTAATGACCTGCACAGGATGCCTTGAGAAGATCTGTTAATCCTGACATACTGAATGGCTTAGCTGTGGCATGCTTTGAAAACTGTATGTCCAAAGAATCTTCTGTAAATCTGCACTGAAATGTGGATAGTCAAGTGCTTGTGGTAATGAATATGAACTAGTGATGTTCTCTTACAATTTTGTATGGTACCAGAATAAGTTAGCATTTCCTGTACAGATATGCAGAGACATCTGTGTAATGGAATCCTCCCTGGCCTTTAAATCTGTCAGGAAAGTAGACATAGACCCAGGTGCAGTTTTCACACATCCTGTAAAAGGATTTCATGATCTACAAAAGGAGAGGGTGTAACCAGATTCTTGTAGTCATGGAGCACCTCCCATTATTTGCCTCTTGGGATCCAGTCATATGCAGTTTTTTAAGCTCCAGGAAGCACATTTGCTTTCTTTTTACATTTAAGTAGCTGGTGCAAAGTTTAATTCAGTTCTGTGGCTTTAACAAAAACTTCTCTATTGCAATGGAATGGTGTCATATGATGCAGTTTGTGTTTCCAATACCATGATATAGATTGAACATAGCTGCATAAAACGTGAATATTTTTAGGACTATTTACATAGTTAATTGTGAACTGGAATTTTCTCCTGACTGCTGAATTTCCTTCCTGATCTTCAAGATGTCATTGCCTCCCTGTCTGATTTCTTTCTGTAAGGACCTTGCGATATAGTTGTTCTGTTCATTGTGGGCAGTTCTAGGCGTGTTTAGCAAAGTTGACTTTCTTTAATAGATCATTTCTATCCTGAAACAAATTTTTATGGCGAATAAAGAAATTCAACAAATTTGTTCATATACTAATAGATCGAAAGACTAGAAAGGACCATTGTGATCATGTAGTCTGACACAAGCCAAGGAATTTCCCCAAAATAATTCCTTTTAAACTTTAGTTTCTTTGCTTAAAAAATCCAATCTTGATTTCAAAATTGCCAGTTATATACAATCCCCGTAACTCTTGGTAAATTGTTCCAATGGTTAATTACCTATTGTCTGTGATTTTGAGATTTTTAGGGAAGACCTCTGCCAAGTCACTTTGCAGTCCCTATTTTTGATTATATATAGTTCCTGCAAGCCATTAGTATCTACTGTATAGCTTATTACTAAATAACTACTCTCAGCTGTCTGTGATTGCTGCCAGCCTTCATAATAAACCACCACAAAACTTGGGCTAGGTCAAGGCGTCCAGAAGATGCAGAGTCCCCTACAGATATTTACTTTATTTGGAGTTGAGGAGTAAGCCTCAAGAAAGAGTTTTTCAAGGTGAAAATACCAACTTTCTCCTTGATATTTGGATTTTTGACAGTCATGAGTTTCCATCTTAATGTTGTTATACTTACCAGAGTACCTCAAATGTGTGCTTAGTTATAAAAACTCAAATTCAAAATATAGTTCTGTGTCTGACTCATTGTTCTGTAAAACATTTTGATCTACTTTAATTAAGAAAGAACTAAATTATCATGTTCCAAGGTAGCAGAGAGAGATGGCATTAGCAGAAATACTGAGTGATGGCAGTCTTTATAAAAGAATAGCATAATATGGTTATATACATATACATTTATTTCTTTAGGATATTGACCTGCGAGTGAAGTGGCCAAATGATATTTACTACAGTGACCTAATGAAGCTTGGTGGGGTTCTGGTAAATTCTACACTTATGGGAGACACATTTCACATACTTATTGGTAAGTGTCTAAATTATTTTCAGGCTTGTCAGGCCATTTTTTCTAAAGCTATTTAATTATTCTTAATGTCCTATACGAGTTCAAACTACAAGAACAAGAGCAAATGAGAAGTGGGTATGCAAACCATGATATTCACAAAACACAAAAAATAGATGTCTTCAGTGATCTATAACATTCCATATGGCTGGCCAGGAGAAGCTAAACACAAGCATCAGGACTGATATAGAAGATTTTGAAGAATTAAAAATAACAGGATGAAAATTGTCTTTCACACTGAGTCACAAAGTTAGGGTACCATGGAGAAAAGTTTACTATATTTTTAATGTTTTTTCCTATCTAATAAGCATGCTATGTCTTTTCCTTTCTCCATGAAGTGAGGAGTAGACTAGATCTGTCATGTGCCCAGGAGCAAACTCTGTGCTCTGTAGGGAGTTCCAGAATGTCCTGCCTCCTCAAAGCAATTCTTTATCTTTTGATAAGTCTAAAAACTACATAGAAGTTCCTTGACAAATCCAGAATGTTAAGACAGGGAGATTATTATTGTTGTTTAGTATTGGTACATAGCACAACATATGTGCACAGTATTTTACAGAGCGAATGAAGACATGGTTCCTACTCAGATGGCTTAAAGATCCAAACAAGTTACACAGTTTAAGTCAAAAACAACAAGGAGTCCTTGTGGCATAATTTATTTGGGAATAAGCTTTCGTGGGCTATAACCCACTCCATGCATCTGATGAAGTGGGTTCTAGTCCACGAAAGCTTATGCCCAAATAAATGTGTTAGTCTCTAAGGTGCCGCAAGGACTCCTCATTGTTTTTGCTGATACAGACTAACACGGCTACCACTCTGAAACAGTTTAAGTTAGTCATTTCTTTTCTCTTCAGCGTAGTTGCAGCCATTGCATCTTCTGTTGAACTCATACCTTTGAAAGGCAATTTTCTTTTTTAATGAATTTAAGAGAATGGAAGGGCCTGTGAGACAGTTATGAAGCCTTCTCTGTCTTTTAGAGCATTTGGTCCTTCCATATGTTTTTTTCGGAGCCATTCTAACCCAAGGATAATACCTACAAAAGAATTTATCATCTAAAGACAAGAAGGTAAAACCCATCTTAAAAATAAATAAATAAAAACACCTTTTTTGTAGCAATTACTTCTCTTGACTCATTACATTTCAGTGTTAGACATGGAGCTGCTAAATAAATGCACCAAAAAATTCCAATTCAAATTGGAACTTATTCATTCCATCCTCTTAGTCATCTCCAGTGGAGACTTCATGACAAAAGTAGGTCTGGAAAGAGGGTACACATTAAAACCTTAGTTTTATGAACTAATTGGCGATTAAGGAGTTCAAGAAATGCAAAAATTCATAAAATTGGAAATCTAAAAATTACAGCAAGTTCCGTTCATAAGTTAATTTATCAGTTGTCAGTGATAGTGTATGTAAGGAATGGTGGCAAATGGATGTAGTGTGCCCAATTTGTCTAGGAGAGAACTTCTTCTCTTCTTTGCCACAGAATCTCTCATTTTTTTTCAGCTCTATACAGCCACTTGAATGTTGGCTGAAGGCATGTTCAGTGGCAAAAAAATTGTTACTATAACCTGTTGTTCATAAAGTCAGTGTTCATAAAATCAGAGTTCTGTTGTATTTTCATTTACTAATCAGACCCTCTAAATTGGAAGTTCCTGAGATTCCTGTACCAGTGTCTGCACTACCAATAGAAGGTTCTTTTCTGTCTGACTACCCTCTCCCTCTTTTCCTCCAAGGAATATGTGTCTGGTAACAGTATTGAGTGTATTGGTGACAGCATTTAGAGTACAGAGTAATCTACCCATTCTTAGATTAGTAGCATGGTCAAACTCCTACAACTCAATATGCAAAATGTGCCATCCGTTTTCTACAGACACATGGCTTCATTGTAAACCAAGTTGAGTGATCTAATTCCAATTAAACTTATTCAATATGTGGGGGGTGTTAATAAATACCAAGAGCCAACAAAGTCTGTATAGCAGGACAAAGTATCAGAGGGGTAGCCATGTTAGTCTGTATCCACAAAAACAATGAGGAGTCCGGTGGCACCTTAAAAACCAACAGATTTATTTGGGCATAAGCTTTTGTGGTTAAAAAAACCTCACTACTTCAGATGCATGGAGTGAAAATTACAGATACAGGCATAAATATATATTGGCACACGAAGAGAAGGGAGTTACCTTACAAAACACGGCTACCCCTCTGATAATCTCAACCTTCTAACCCTAGTTATGAGTGGAGAGGGAGGGAGGGCTCTTTCTCCTGTTTTCTGAAAGTCCCATTGAGAATCTAACCCAAAACCTTTTGGTTGAAACTGTTCCACAAATTCGTGTCAAATTCACAGGCAGTCTTGGAACCACTAAAACTGCATTTTTCAGCTAATAAAACAACTGATACTTTGATACTAGGGTTAGAAGGATTAGATTATAAGAGAGGTAGTCGTGTTTTGTAAGGTAACTCCCGTCTCTTCATGTGCCAATATGTATTTATGCCTGTATCAGTAATTTTCACTCCATGCATCTGAAGAAGTGGGTTTTTTACCCACGAAAGCTTATGCCCAAATAACTCTGTTAGCCTTTAAGGTGCCACCGGACTCCTCGTTGTTTTTTGTATCAGGACAAAGATCCTCTCTGCCAGGGAACCCAGCTGAATTTAAGTGTCCATCTCAGAAGCAGACAAGGCCAAAGACAAACTCTTTAACTAACTGGCATTACCAGGTTTTCTAACCATGACAGGTCACTCATTTCATATATCCTATGAAGAGATTTCTAAGGCTTCAGTCTGATCCTCTGCTCACATGTTTGTCAGGCTCTGCAAGATAGGTGATGTTTTCTCTTTTGCTGTCACAGGTTTTTGGAAAAAATCTTGAAATTGATAGTACATTAGTAGCTAAGGTCTTTATTCATATGTACTATGTTTGAGTGCAAATAGCTGTGTTTGAGTTGTTTACTTCTTATCATATTGTGTTAATTTTTCTCATTTTCTTGTTAGATATTCCACTTCTCCCTACTTCCAGTGGTATTGATATATTTTGCTGGATATTACTGTAGATCTTTCTTTTGTGTGCATATTCTAGTTATTTAAAAAAGAAAAAAAGTAATTTAGTTCCTGAAGAGAACCTTCTCTCTCCAGATAATTCTGGGTGAATTAATTCCATGTTTTCATGATCTCATTAAGTTTATAAAATAATATAATCTACGGCTTCCTACAGAAGAAGGCAGTTTACTCCTGAGCCTGAGTGACAAGTCTGGCCTAACTGCACAGGGAAAGGAAAATCCACATTATATGGGGGGAAGGAGGGAATAAATAGTTAATACAAGATTTTCTTACATCTCTCAAAGCCTGTTTGAGGAGGCTGCAAGAAAGGTCCCCAAGAGCCATATAATAAGAATGGCTTTTTGCCAACAGTATCCTAGCTGGAGAGATCTCAGTGAGAAACTTGAGGCTTCAAAAGGATATTATGGCAAGACAGCTTAAACTATCTGGAGTCTAACCCTGAAAGTCTGACTCTGCAGGGCTTTTCCCAGAAAGCCAATTGCTGACTTATGAGCTGAGGAAAAAAGGCTTATTTTCCAGAATGTGAAATCAGTTAACTGTAGTAAATAGAAGAGACTCTTGTCACATTCTAGGCTGCTAGATTCATAGTGTGGTTAATCGTCTGCTTTCAGATAGTTTGGTAGCTGGCTGTCAATACCACAATTTAAGGGATTTTCAGTTTATTATTGGCAGTCGAGACAGCACAGCTAGCACTTCCCTTATTCCTAAATCTTCACTTTAGTCACAAGTTAGGAGTTTGGTAGGATGGCATTTTCTTGATGGGACTGTATTGGGGCTATTTGAACTGGCATTTATTGGCAGAAAGGAGTTTAAGGGAGGATGTGGACATAAATGTTAACTAGGCTCTGAGTGTAATTAGCTGCATACGTGGATTTGGGAATGCAAGAGATTGATGAAAAACGGTACAATGGTGGGAAAATCCTTTATGAAAACCTTTAGAAAACTTTGCACCAAATGATCGAAGACAGTGCAAATGCATTTGTTATATGATAAGAAATAGGCAATATTTCCTACTCCGCGCTCTTGATTTTTCTTTCTCAGGCTATGGATTTAATGTGAATAATAGCAATCCCACCATATGCATCAATGATCTCATCATGGAGTACAATAAGAAAAATATGACAAAACTAAGGTCCTTAACAGTAGACTACCTGATTGCTAGGAGTGTAACTGTGCTGGAAAGACTGATAGACATATTTCAGGAAAAAGGACCTGATGGAGTTCTTCCCTTATATTATAAATACTGGATACATGCGTAAGTATAGCTGTCTCTTCTATTCATCTTTTCCTAAACTTTCCCTTTAGAGAATTGGGAATAACTCATAGATGTCTTGCCTTGCACTGTGAATGTTCCACTAGATTGCCTTTTCAAGCAGTAGTGACTTAGTTGGGTTTTACGTAAGAGCATACTTTCAGTATTTATATTGGTGTTAGAATAGCATAGATCAAAATGTTAATGTATTGGCATTTATTACAAAACTTTGTTAGGCATCTTGCATGTACCATCTCATGAAACAATGAGAATATTTGGGGTTTTATAGCTATTTGTTTTGCTTATGTTGAAATTGTGCTGTACTAATTTATCAAAAATTACGTTGTAAAAATAGTGTGAATTTTAACCATGCATTCTGCAAAAGGGGGTCTAAGGAGAAAATAAAGGAGCTCTACTGAAGGTCATTATTATCTCTAAAGATTCAGAGAAATGAGGAATAACACTGACTTTATAGAAGACTCAATGCTCTCTCTCTATAGTATTTATCATGATTACTGTTTGTTAGTCATCCTTGTTGAATTGTTTTTATAACTGATATAAAATTCACAACCAGCTCTGGTGAATTTCAACCAGTTTCATTTTCATTTAGTTTCAGAGGAGGGAAAAGTTCACATGTAACAATATAATGGGTTACTTTTGTGACGTGTTCCAAGTTTATTTTTAAATAATTAACTGGTGCTCCCTTTTCTTTTCTTTTTTTTCTTTTTTTCTTGTAGTGGTAGGCACGTCCGTCTCTGGAGTGAAGAGGGCCCATTAGCATGGATAGTTGGAATAGATGATTGTGGATTCCTTCAAGTTCATGAGGAAGGCAAAGGTGTAGAGTCTGTGCACCCAGATGGCAACTCATTTGACATGCTGAAAAACCTTATTATCTCAAAGCAGCAGTAGACCTTAGAGTTGGTGAAAAAGCTGCTCTAAAAAGATTGTTCAGTATTCAGCACCTAGCAGCTGATCTTGGCTATACACAATATATCAAACTGGAATGATTTGGAGGTGAAGTGTAAAAGCTACATATAGCATTTTACATTATTATTTAATTTCTGCTGTGTTTTCTAGCCAGTGGCCCTAAGGACCAGTTAGTATTTTCTATGCATTTTTCATGTTGCATATTTTTAAGCATAGAGGTGAGAGGTAGCTTATGATTAAGAGAAATCAGTTTTTACCAGTCTTTAGTTTCTTCTTTCTTAACATGGATAGCTTAGTTGAAAGTTGCTACAAAAGTTAGTTATCATCCCATTACTGGAGACCCGTAATCTTTCGCTAATTGCTATTTCTTTAAAAATTCACTAATGGTATTGTTTGTTGTAAGCATTTACAGTAGGGAGGTATTTGCAAAGGAATATGTTAAGCTCATCATTAATTCAATATATTTAAGAAACTAAAAAGACTGCATATATTTGTTTTTAAAAAAATGTGTTTGAATAATGCATCTGTTGTGGTTTTGCTTTGGGTATAAGCAGTAAAATGTTTAAAATACTTACTATGAGATTTTAAAGAAATGAGTTCTGCTGATGTCAGCTGTGGAGGGGACTCGTGGAAGAACTCACCACACACCCATAAGGGAAAGTGGGAAGAATTCTGCAAGTTTATTAAGTTAACTGTATACTCACTGTATACTTAGATTATAGTCCCTCCCACCCTTTAGAAATAACGAGCAACTTTGCTGATTTGGCTCTGCTCCCAGTGGGCTTCTATATCCTTTCATCATTCTGTAGCTGGATCTCTGGCCTGTGGGCCCTTTGCACCTCTCTTGTGGTGGCCTTATGCTTGGACTTCCCCACCAGCAGTGCCTGTGAACTGGGTTAATTTATAACTCCCAAGATATAGATATTTTCTGGTTTTCTTAGCCTGTTAATTAGCTCTGATTCTTAGTAAATCACCCCATTCCTCCTTGTATCATGGTCTTTCTTTCAAGAGCTCTTAACCCTCCACAAGAATTGCCTACCATATATGCAATTAGTGAATCACTTAGTTGTCATCCCCTATGCTATTGGCCATCAAACACTCAGTTCAAGAATTGATATCAGTGTTGACTGTACTTCACTCAGTCCCTGAGAGGTGAACCCCATCCAAATGATGAAATACGAAAAGGAACCTTGTTCTTAAGGTCTCCTCTGCTAGCAACTACTCCAGTGAGAACCTCTGTTCCTACCATATCTCTAAAATCTCTTTTATTGTACTTCCATACTATTTCCCAAAGCAAGCCTCCTATTGTGGTGTTAATAATTGAACCCAAGGAATTTAAGGATTGTTTACTTGGAAGTGCCCTGCAGTCAGGCCTCCAACCTTACCTAATTGCTGTAGAGGCTGGGTCAGATACAGTAGATAAGACAGTATGTGACTGGAGGGCATAGGCGAGAAGCTGAACTTGAGCTCCGAACTGCGCGGATATGCTTTCAGGTTCTTCTCCTGGACCAGTCAAATTTTCATTTACAGCCTGGTCACCTGAGCAATGACTTCAAGCCAATCACCACACATCAATAGACATCAGGTGTGACCTGGCCAATAGCCAGCTATGTCTCCTACTGTGGACTGCCATTGGTTATTACTACACCCTTCCCTTAGGAAGTTTGGCTCAACCAAGTGGGTTCTCACAAATACATTCCTGTCTTCTAGCCAGAAATGGAACTTATGGGTTAAAGTTCACTTCATAAATAACCAATATAAGGAGATCAGCTCAATTACAAATCCAAGAAATCGTAAAGGAGAGTTGGCCTGTAATGGTAGATTAGAGTAATCCTGATTTACTGGGATTTGGATGCTTTGTCAGTAAATTGCTAGCGATTAAGTTTTCTGTGTATTTAAAGTGAGGATTTTGCCCTCCATGTCATAGTTTCTCTCACTTTCTGCCTTACAAAACAGTCAGTTTCTTGCATCAGACAGGACTGCACACCAAAAAATGATAGAAGTAACACAACTGAGACTAAATATTGAATGACTTATTTAATATACTATGTTTAAACAATAATGCCCAACTTCCCTCTCACAAGATTTTGGTTAGATTTTAATACTACTTTGGGCTGGGAACTTTTGACTACTGACTTATAGATATACATGAGTATTTATTTTTAATACTCAAATTTAAGTTTGAGCTACTAATCTTAAATACTGAGAGGAACTCTTGCAATGTAGTGTTGTCTACTCTTCTTCTCTACCTTTTCTTTATACAGTTTATGAACGATGCATGTTGCTACTTGTCAACTGCAGAATTTTGATATTGCTTTTTACTCCTTGCCAGCATCCGCAGCTATAAACAGTGAAAAGAAAATTCAACAATGCTCTTGGTTCTTCTTGGTCTGGTTTATTTCATCATGAAAACCTTCCCTTAATGCAGAGCAGTACATTCCCAATCTCACTCTTGTGTAGCTGAATTAATCTAGAAAACTGCTGTTTGTGGTACAGTCCTTAATATAAAACCTGACTGGCACTATCAGGGCACAGTCAGGCAGCCTTTTTGTAAAGCAGAATTAACACACTTACGGGCATATGATACCACTGATTTTTTTTTGTCTGAATGTGACTTACATTTGAAATGTGACAATATATGGCCCATACTGTAGTGAGATCAGTAGCAGCAGTAGTTCTTCTGAAAATTTCCATATGAGATTAACCTGAAACACAGTCCCCTGATTGAAATACACCCAAACTTCAGGAAATTTGGATCCAGATTTGAATGTGGTAGCATGCCCTCATCTCGGTCATGGACTGATCCAAAACCCTGGGTACAAACACCCCAAAACATTGGGAACATTTGGATCAACATCTAGGTCCAAAATGTGCAGTTTAAGCCCATGTAACACTTTACAGAATCCTATTTCTGCATATAGATGTACTGATACAGACCTGTCTGCCTTCCTGGAGCATCATTGACTTCTTTGGGACTCTGCATAGGAATGTAGGCCTGCCCACATGGGTTGGTAGGGCTGCATGGGTATAAATACCTCCCACCCCGCCCACACACACTCTTTCGGTCAGCAGGAGGGTAATGCAGCAACCCTCAACTGACCTGGGCCCAACTGCTTTCTGCCCTTCCTGTCAGTACCTGAAAACTGCCCCTTTCTCCCCATCTGCTGAAAGGGAGCTGTTAAAGGGGCAACACCCCTTTTCCTCCAGCTAGCCAGACCAAGACCCACTTGCATGAATGTTGCAGTAGGCGCATTATCCCAATAAAAAGACTAAGGGGGGAAATGTACTTGTGGGCAGAGCTGAGTGTCTATAAAACTTCACTTAGCTGAAATGCCACAGGACCTGTAGAGCAGGCAGATAGATATCTTCAACTATATAATAAAATGCCAATAGTCTTTCATAGCTCCTGTCGTTGCTTTTTGGATTTCCGTGGGGGGTTCTTAATGAAAACCATATTTTGTTTATGTTTTACGCTGTAATGCTATTCTGGACATGTCTGCATTGGAAAAATTATTTAATTTCCTTTTTGTAAATGAAAACGAATGAAGTGTGGACATGTCAGAGCATAAGTAGATCGTGTGGGAATACAACTTTTCCTTTACGCTTTTTAATGGCTTGTTCTCGTGTATACAAGACTACCTATTGTCTTGAGAGGGGAAAAACAGCCTTCAGTTGGATGAAATATTTGTCATAAACCTGACTTTTGCTTCAGATGTACCACATAATTTTACAAAGCAAATTCCTGTTTTATGCAGAACAGCTGAGTAAGGCCATTCTGACCAGCAGCTGTCACTGTCAAGAAAGCCTTTTTATTCTACACTCATCTTAAGGTATATGGGGAACACAGTCGGTAATCTCACTGTTTTTATGCCAAACTTTTTTTTTTTTTTACACAAAAGTCAGAGTTTTTATATAACTACTACTTTTTCTTATTTAAAAAAATCCCTATTCAAATTAGATAAAGCATAGAAATATGTACGGGCAAAGGTGGAAAGTCAGCCATCCCAAAATGTGGTGGTATTAAAATATCTAGATTAGTAAAACACCTATTTCATATTTAGGCTGATGCCACATCTCAAACAATTTTCTCGAAGTGCTGTCAAAAGTATTTTATTATGGTACCCATATTTCTTGCAATTTGAGATTTTCTCCTGCTGTAAATTTGTGATGTATTTAAAATACTCCATTGGTAGGTTTTATTCAGCAGACAGGGTTATTTTCAGTCCTTAAAGATAAGGCTATTTCTATAAAACTGCTATGCATAGTTGGAATAAAATTAATTAAATCCTTGCATTTTATAGTTTGAAAGAATAATCTACGTTATGTTGTCACAGCTTTGATTACAATTAAAAACTCTAAATGTTCAAAAAAATCTCCACTATGTGTCTGTCATTCTTAATGATACCTTATGCTTATATTTAAAAAAAAATCAAACCTATTACTCCTTTGGCTACAGTATTTATTAACATTTCAACAGTTTTGTTTTATATAATAAATAAGCAAAATATGTTTTATATTTTTAGGGAGTACATACATAATTCTGAGCATTAATAGTGTGTTTGCATTTTTCACAAGTATTTGCCAAATACTTCATTTCTAAATCATATTTAAAAAAAAATATTCCAGGAAAAAAGTGGACTCAGACACATTTGAGACATAACTGAGATGGACTGAAAAAAATTTACTGTCACATTTTGTGAATTTTGGACAAGTACCAATATTCTAGCAGATATCCCATTCTTTTATAAAAATAGCATCTGTTTTGTGTGTGAGCTATATTTTCTAACCTGTGTATTGTGCATATCACTGTGTTTAGAATGAGTAAATCTACTGAGTAACTGTTTAGAAATTTCAGGGCTGTATTCAGTAGAAAAGTTTGTTACTGCACTTACAAGTGTTGTGATATCTCTGCTAATAGCATACAAATTTTGAGACACCAATAAGTGATTAATGTTTCCAATTTCACTCTTCATTAAAACTCTGTATTTCTCTTTACATAGTTTCTTTGCCATTCCAGGAACTGCCCAAGAAGTGAAAAAATCTGTGGAGTTGCACAATGAAAGTATTTCTGGCTCAAATGAATGTGGTAGAGAGAAGGGAAATGAAATGGTTTTCCCCTTATTCTGATTTACATTCCACTTATATGGAATATTTTTCCTAATATTAAAAAAAAATCAATTCTTGCACCATATACTGCGCTGAGTATGCACAGTGAACAACTGTAGTTTAAGTGTCTCAAAGTATATATCTGTACTCCTACTTCTTTATAGAATTCTTCATTCATGTTCCAGATGTGAATATGCAATCAGTGTTTCTATTTTGGGGTGGCTCAGGGAAATGTTGCACATTTGGTTTTTTTAGTGACAAATATATGTTCTGAAACTTAATCTACATTATCATATGTGAATGCATAATTGATTCTCTATGTATCAGAACCTCATGTACTGTAAAACATTTGCGGATATTCATTGACTACGGCTGCAAAGTGTGAATAACAAAGTAAATGCTTGAAAATACTTTGTGGTATTGTACTTTAAAAAAAAAAACACTAAAGCCAAACTTGTACCTTCTGAAATCATGTTTTCAAAATGAAAACCGACTCGAGAGAACAAAAAATATACTAGACTGACTTTGTGTGCAGCACACCGTACAAAATGTAATATGGGAGAGCTGTGCATCGGGTTTCTTCTTGACAGTGCAGACAATGTCAGTTTTCTCATTGCAGGACATTTTTAATTTTAAAAAATTAACCCATGTAAGTCTTGGCATCATTGTACTCTTCCAGGAATTAAGTTGGATAAATACATTAGTGACACTAGTTTGGAAGGTCAATCAAACAATGAGATCAAAGCACTTGTAGCTAATCATAATCAATATCAGTAATAGGATTCACTTGTAAAATTTCTTTAGCCCTGACTCCTTTCTATCTTTGGAGAAGCACAGAGTGCATTTACAGTGAACATTTTTGTAAAGGCATCAAAATTCTAGTAGCTACTAGTAAATATTTTTGTTGAGCATTATAGTGAAAGTATGCAGGGGCAGAGATAAAAGCACTGTAAGCGAATTAAAAGTTCAGTTAACTGTGAACTTGCAGTGCATCAGATGAATTGCAAAATAAGGCTTTCTCAATACTATTAACCTTTTAATAGGAAGGCAGTACAAATATTGAAATGTGTTTTTTAAACACATCTTTAAAGCATTTCTGTTTACTTGTTATATCAATTAATATTCATAAAAACCTAGGAAGATGAATGAATTTTGTTGTGTATGAAATACAGAAAATGCTTTATTGATTAAAAATGTATACATTTCATTACATCCTTTAACATACTTATCTTTAATAAGGTGTAATCCATGAGCATGTATTTTTCCATATTGCACAAGCCATGTGAGTACTTTCTTTAGAGATACTCCTACAGAGCATGAGACATTTATATTTAGCTGTGGCAGATAAAAGCTTTTATAATGTAATCTAGCCTTGAATGGAACTAAAAAAAGACGCTAGATATTGCTGACTCAAGTCTACAATGCAGTCTTCCTATAAAACACTATCTGACTCCATTATTTGTACTTGTTAATGTTTATATGTATTATTTTAGGGAGTCATTCGTCATTTTATCAAGGGCACAAAGAATTTTTAGGGAGGTGATGGAAAAGGGGTTGTACGCTGATCATGTCTACTCTCCATAGAACGAACATACAGGAGAACCTCAGAACTATGAACACCTTGGGAATGGAGATTGTTCCTAACTAAAATATTTGCAACTCTGAACAAATCGTTACAGTTCTTTCAAAAGTTTACAACTGAACATGGACTTAATACAGCTTTGCAACTTTGCAATGTGGAAGGAAAATGCTGCTTTCCCTTTACTTTTTTTGTAGTTTATGTTCAACACAGTACAGTGCTGTGTTTCCTTTTTTGGAGGGGAGGTGGGGTCTCTACTGCTGACTGACTGTGTACTTCCAATTCCAAAGGAGATGGGGTGGTTGACTGGTCAGTTTGTAACGCTGGTGTTTGTAACAATGAGGTTCTGTTGTAAATACGTGCGTCTCCTTATGCCCTGATTTGTGCACCATAGGGACAGGCAACAATAACTAATTGGTACTTGATTGGAAATACTGAACAAAATTAAGTAGAGGGATTTTCTGCTAATCTGAAATGCTTTTTCCTGGATACAGTTTACTGTACCTAACCATGAGAGCTGTGCGAAATTTTCAGCTCTATCTAACACAAATGTACTCACACTGCTTTTTGTAATTTGCAGTGGTTTCTTGTGTCCAAACTATCAGAGTTTTTTGTGGTGAGAGAATCTGTGAAACCTGAATCTTGACTTTGGGTCGAAAAGGAGAATTCAACTTTGCTAAAATCTGAACTTTTTCAAAACTTTAGAAACTGCTGACACGTTTTTGAACCAAGCTTGTAAAGTTTCACTGAATTCTTTTCACTATTTCCTTTGCTGTCTATAATAAGAAATTTCTAATGTTCCTATCAGGATGGTCTTTTGAATAGTTTCTTTGAAAAAGTGCACAGTCGTCTCCCAGTATATCCAGTGGCACACACTTCAAAAAGTTATTTCTTATCACAGCATTTTTTTTATTGGGAGTAATTTTCAGTCCTTGCAGTGCGATCTCATGTTGTGCCAATCTTGCTATGACAATACTTTTTAATATGTATCTGTGTCATCTAGTTTGACATTTTATCATCCCTCTGGAATACACTGTGAGAGCAACAAGGTATGAATTCCAGACTCTGTGTTAAAATATATCATAAAGCTAGAATTATCAAACTATGTTTTAGACTATTCAAATAATAAGCATTCCAAGACAATGTGATTTGTGGTTATTTCACACAATTATGTCATGGATACTTAGGATTCATTACCATTTTTTAAACAAAGTTCATTTGTCAGGTTATTTACAACATGGGTTGAAAATTGCTCTAATATTTCACAGTGTTTGTCAGATAACATTTAAACTAAATTTTATGGTTCATATTAATGGTAAAAATCTTGAATATATTTTGGAGTCCTAGTTTTTAAAAAAAGAAAAAAGAGTTGCCTCTGTATAATTCTAGGCATATAACACTTACCCTTTAATTTTGTTACATACTGTAAAATAACAAAAATATGATCTTTATATGGCTTCTTACTGGCAGAGTCTACACCAGAGATTAATCTGTAACAATGAAGCATTGAAGCTAGATGTGTATTTTTCTGACCTTAAAGGTACTATTACACATTACTTGCCAAGAACAACATACAAGTTTGTCCCTCATTGACCTTCTGCTATGCTCAGTAAATGTAACCATGTTTTCTCATGCTTTTTAGAAATTATTACAGTTTGGGTTTGTTTTTAATTAAGAAATACATTTCTATTATCGTCACCTCCCATTGGCTATTATTACAGAAGTTCCGATATAATGGGGTAGTGTAGTCTCCTTGTGGGTTTCTGGAGAAGAGGCTGATGATGGACTTTGGTTTTTATAAATAAATGTATTTACCTCTTCAGAAGTGTAACCATAGTTTTCTGCTACATGTCCTGTCGCTGTACATGATGAGGTTTGAAATGTACCGTGTTTGGCTAAAACATGGTGATAGTTCAGAAATACAAATGGGACTTGTCCAGTAGTTCTTGTATCCATCATGTGTTCATTTTCAGAGTCATGGTCAAGCTTTACTGTCATTCTGTCATCGTTGTCTAGTTCATCCAGGTTCATAGCATGATGGCTAATATGCCCATATTTTGGTTCTTTCATACATACTCTCCTTGTTTGTTCATATACTGTTGGCACTGGCAGGAGATGACTTAATTGTCCAATAGCTTTAGCCTGAAAACATTCTGATTTTGGCAACAAGGAATTAGCTATGGAGTTTGAAAAAGACTTTTCATTAACAAACACTTTTTCTTGTAGGTCTCTGCTGAAATCTAACTCGTTTTCTTCTTTAATGAGATGATGAGATGGATGTATCCTGCTTTCTATTTTGTTGGGTTTCATGATGCTGGAGTTGTAAATCTCTTCTTTGTATCTGCCATTTGGCATGGATGTTGCACAACTTGTAAAGCTGTCAGATGTAGCATCTTGGCTGTATCTTCTGTTTGGTATGGGCACTTTTAGGGAAAATAAAGAATATTAATTGCTGATGACTGGAGTTCATATACTCTGAGTTGTGTTAGAGACTGTCACTTTTTATGATTTAACATTAATACCAGCTAAGTTTGGGCCTAATCCACAGCTCATTGACTTCAGTGGTTTGAATCAGACCCTTTATGACTGTATTGAAAACCAGAAACAGATATGGAAGGCTAGTCAGTGTGTAAGGCAATTGACACTTTAGTTGCTCTACATTGCAACTTTTCAAGTAGAAAAATGTTTTGATTGCATTATTAGATGAACTTCTCATTGTTTGTCTGTGTGGCTGTAAATTGGTTTCCTCTTCGAAATGGTTGAATCAGGAAATTTAACAAGGACTTAAACATTTGGAAAAGGGATACAAGTTTATACTTTTGAAAATTCTTTGTAAAAGCTTCAAAATCTATCCCCAAAATAAATGTTACATTTTTATTATGTTTTAAATTTGGAGTCAAATAGGACTTTATTCTTGTTTTGTGTGTGTGTGTGTGTGTGTGTGGAGGGGGGAGATTACTTGGACTCTTACAGGAGCCATTTACAAATTGATCTAGACTTATGTCCTGTTATACTGACTTTTTAAATTGTTTCTTTGAAATGAAATCTAGCATTGGATATTAAAAATACTGTATCTGTAGCAGAGCAGTAGAAATGCCACTTGACAACAGTAATATTATACTTATGCTTTTGAGAGAGACTTTGACATGTCAAAAACAGTCCAAAAACTTGGGGAGTTTGACGATCAGAATATTAAATCATGGATGAGCCTCAGATGCAAAGGTCAGATCTGGATCCAAGGTATCCCAGTTTTCAAGGATATTTGAATGTGGGGTTTTGGTTTCATCCCATCTTTCTGAAATACAAAAACGTCTGCTGCATCTCTTCTCAATAAGCTCTACTCTGTCCATGGTTTAAGGATTCATTAGCCAATGGTAGTTGGTTGCATTGTTTTCTATTTGCCTCACACTGCCTTTCTGTTTCGTGCCATTTTGCCTACAAATGATGGGAGAAGCTACCTGTTTTAGTCCTATCCAATCTGACTAAAGTTATGCAATATTCAGCCAGAATATAAAATGAAGTTTCTAGTTAGTAACCATCTGGATTTTCTATGCTCAGTGCCAAGAAATAAATCTTGGATTTAACCTTTAATAGCAGACATTCAAATATCAGCTCTAAGTATGCCTTAGTCTCATTTTCAAGTCACTTAGGCACTCAGGCTGAGGGCAAGTCTACACGAGAGCGCTACATCGGCGCAGCTGCACCTGGTGAAGACGTACCATGCTGACAGGAGAGCACTCTCCTGTCGGATAATTACTCCACCTCCGCAAAAGCTGGAAGCTATGTCGGTGGGAGAGCGTCTCCTGCCGACGTAGCACCGGTGTGGGCAGTGCTTAAGTTGATGTAACTTATGTCACTCAGGGGGGTGGCTTTTTCACACCCCTGAGCAATGTACATTACATTGACTTAAGCGGTAGTGTAGACCAGCCCTTAGACTCAATGGAAGTACGTGTGACTTAAAATTTCTGAAAGAGCCCATCCAGTTTTCAAAAGTCTATCCAACATCTTATAGGTTATGTCTACACTGTAGCTGGGATCTGCTTCCCAGTGCAGGTAGACAGATGTGCTCAGTTTGCTTTTGAGCTAGCATGTGAAAAATAGCAGTGTAGTTGGGGTTAGCCACCTGTGTATGTACTCTGGCAGCTACTGCATCTGTCACCCCCAGCTACATGACTATTTTTAGCATGCCAGCTCAAACAGAGCAAGCTTGTGTCTGTCTACCTATGCTGGGAAGCACACTGCCAGCTGTAGTGTCGGCATATCCTTACTTAGGGCTCACCCTGAAGTGATTGCTGACATCAATGCAACTAAAATATTCACATCACTGCTGCAGACACTAGTGAAGCCATCAACTACACACAATTTCCACTGAGTTCAGTGGGAGTTGCAGCACATAACTAATAGACAAATTTGGTCCAGAATGCTGGACTTAGTTTCTCCTTTTACTTATCTATCAAAAACTAACTTTCAAATATTGTTTTTAATATATTTGTAAATTTCACACTAAATAGTGCACACACTTTGTTAATAGACAAAATGACACCTTAGTTCACACATGAAAGCAGTGTTTAATTCTTATAACACTAAGGGCTTATCTACACAGGGAAATTTACTGGTATAATTATAGTGCAGTCGTTTTACCACTAGAACTCCTTGTGTAGACACTCTTATTCTGGAATACAAGTGGTTTATTGCAGGTTAGTTTATATTTAGGTTGCTTGGAAGCAGTACACTGGTATAGTTACGCCAGTATATTTCCCTGTGTAGATAGGCCTTAAGATGTAATAAACATGCCCTCTTTACTGCAGTTTGGAGCAGAGTTTAGCTCCTGTCCCTATTCTCCTCTATCAGCAGAAGCCTCATTTCCTTTACTGCACCCTCCTTTCATCCAAACAAAACTCCTCTCCCCCAACTGAAGAACTCAATTTTAAAGACCTGGGACTTCTCCAGTATCATAAGATATACAAGAACCCAATTGTGTATTTTTGTTTTTTTACGTAATCTATTAAATTCTATTATTAATGGCTATAGTGTGCTGTTAATTTTTGGCCTTTTTTATTTCTAGAGTATCTAAAGCTAAATCTGTTTCGTTTACCTCCCTGTTTGTAAGCCAACATCTAGGTGTCTCTAGGGTAGTCAGTTAAACAAGCTGTCTCTGGAGCAGCAGAGCACAAAACATTATTGATCACACATACACTAGCTTTTGTTTTGTGTGCTTGGTCTCAAAACATTTATTGGAACTAGGCTAGAGTTAGCCCAGTGTCTTAGCAAGTCCAAGTCACCCTGGTGGAGGCTTCTCATGGGCTGGCCTCCAGTGGGAAATGTAGTGATTGAAAGCAAACTCAGGGCATCATGCTGCTACAAGAAGTAGTTTACACTAGGACTGGTTCAGCCAATGCTGTCAGACTTGCAGCTGTAGGATGCCCGACTACATCAGAAGCACAGTGAAATGCCTGAGAGACATTTACTGCTCATGCTCCAGGGTTGAACTGTATGAAGTAGAGGCTGTTTTACAATGGCTAGGAGTCAATGCATTAATTCTGGGCACATTTCCTGTCAACTCAACTCTCTCTTCCCCCACTGGGACTGAGTTCTCCCAGTAGACCTGGCCGACAGTTTGAGACAGGCGAGACAAAAGATGTTGCACAATTAACATTGAGCCTTACAAAAGAAAGTCACAATGGCTTTGCAGAAGGGCCCTTGTACTTGCCTCTGTTCATAACCTGCAACAGTGAATCTGGTCCATTCTGCATCATGTCTCCACTAATCCTCGCTGAGTGGTTGCACTCTTTCCCTCACTGACTGGGTGCACTTCAAGAGCTTTGAAAGGAACAGTAGGGGTGTCAGCCCCACCCACTGGGAAGACTGACAGAAGCACTTTACCCCCAACCTTGAGAATGACCATGATGGGTTCCAGCATCAGCCGTTCTTGTTTTAAACATTGCCCCTTTTTAAAATTGCAGCAGTTTTGAGCACTTCTTCCGCCTCCTCTTTCTTCTTCTCTGGGGAATTTTTTCCCCACTTAGGGACCACTCTGACTAGAATACACTTTTCCCCACTTTGAGATGGTGGAGCAGACCAGAACAGCACAAAGTCCAGAGGGTATTCAATATGTGATAAGTACCTGCAACCAGATATTTTATTTTCAGTGTTCCCAACTTGCTGAGTTTCACTCTGCCAGCAAAAAGGGCTCTGAAGCTGATAGACACAGTTGCACTCCATTGCAGAGCGCATATAGCACTGGAAGGGAAGGAACCTGGAGCCATCTTAAGCCAAACACACACTGACTCCTCTCAATGATCATTTCCACCTGAAGGGACGTGAGGCATGTCTGCAACAAATTAGCTGCAGCCACCGTGGTAGCAAAGAGTCCTCTGTTGCATCCTATGGGCTAAAACAAGTGCTTTTTTCCCTAGAGCAATTACCTCAGGATAGTACATTGAGAATTATGACTATGGTGTAAGTTTCTTATATTCTAATGAGTAGTTCCTGCCTCAAGTTCCTGGGCAAAGGAAAATGGGATCAGCCCTCAAACAACCTACATAAGTATATGGCTGTCTGCATCTTGCCCCAGAAAGCCCAAGGGATTAAGAAAAAAGACACATAAACCAAAAGCCACTAGAAGTCAGAAATGATATTTTTGTTCTCTTTTCTCCTCTACTGAGAGAGGAATTTGCAGAAACTCAGGGAGCACTGCTTGATAGAGAATAACAGTGGGTGAAGTGTTGCCACCTGCCAAAGCTGAGAAAACAAAGACAATGGATATCACTACACTAGTGTCCAGCCTGCTGTCTCCTAGCTTGAGGAAACCAAAATCAGGGATGGTGCTCTCCTTTAAGATGACATCAGGTACAACCTCCCTCTGTGTTTTCCCATTCATGGATGTTTTAAGAGATCACCGCAAGTTTCCAGGTGAGGGCAAAATCCAGTCTCTAACACTTTGCGAAATTTGGGGCACTAAGAAAGCTCTCTTTGAATAATTTTAAGCATCCATCATTTTCATGTTGCTGCCCATCACTATAATGTCCAAGAACCTTCTGTGTAAAATGAATAGCAAAGTTCATAGTGGACTTCATGGAAGTCTCTGGCACTTCTGCCTTTATGAAGCCAAAACTCTGCTTGGAGCTGGGGTTGTTTTGACAGAACGGAGAAGGATGGGAGAGATTTGGTAATAACAGAGGTGATCAGACTGTGCATCACTTACTGTGGAAAGGCTCTCTCACAAAGGATGTGCAGGCATGGCTCTGTGGTGCCCGACTCTTTTTCCTTTCATCTGAGCCTCTTAAGAACTCCACACAGACTTCCTCGTGACTAACGCCACCCCTGCCTGGGGCTGGTTTAATAACCGAAGCAATTCAAAACAATCCTCAAGATCCAAAAATAAAGTCTATCATCACAACACAAGTTCATACTCAGCCCTAGTGTCTTCTACCACATCCAGAGCTCTTCTGTCCCAATCTCCTCTTCACAAAGCTGCCATTCCCAGCCCTTCCCAGCTGGAGCTCAGCCTTCTGGCTTTGGCCCAAACCCTTCTCCCACTCAGGGGTCTCCTGATCACTAGAGTTCTTCTCTTCTCTGCCACAGCTGCTTCTTCCATGCCCTGTTCCCTTCTGGCTCTTTACAGAGAGCAGGAACACCTGCACTCTCTCAGGCTCCATCAGGAGGCTGTTATGAGGCATAGGTGAGCTGGATCAGTTCCCTCTTAAAGGGCCTAGTCCTCCCTATGACAGGACAGTGTTGCAACTTTTCCAAAAGATGGTCAGAATCTGGATTTACTTGATCTCCTCTGGAAAACTGTTCCATAGTCAGATCCCCAAGAGAGGGCTTTGTCCCAGAGGAGCACAGCTGTCATGGTGGTTCATAGATTGAAATTAGATCTTTGATGTAACTGGGGCTTAATCTATTAATTGGCTTGAAAATTAGGAGCAAGACCTTAAGGTGGCATTGGAAGCCAACTGGGAGCCAGTGAAGGGACTTGAGCACAGGTCTGAGGTGCTCATCAGCTGAACCATGGGGAAGGTAGGAAGCCACATTCTGTACCAGCTGGAGCCTGTGCATCATCTTCACATTCAACATCAGATGCAATGAGTTAGAGTAATACAGCCTGAAGGTGACAAATGCATGGATACTGTGACCAGGTCCTCATCCAGGAGGAAGAGATGAAGTTTCCTCACAAGCAGAAAGTGAAAGAAAGCAGCTTTGGACATGGATACTACCTGGTCATCCAAATTAGTGAGGAGTTAAACAGGACCTCGATGTTTCACACTACTTTGACTAAGGGGGGCTGTTTGCCTTCAATGGAAGGCAATGTCTTGGCCAATTCTTCAACGCCTTTCCCCTGGGTTCAGCTTGAGCCATCTGCTCTTCATCCAAGAGCTTACTTCCTCTAGGCATTCTTGACATTTCAGTAGTATCAGTGATTGCATCAGTTGAGAATGAGATGTATGTGGAAGGGCATAGATCTGTTTCACAGGTTGTGGCTCTTGATATTTTTCAGGCTACTTGAGTTCAATGGAGTGGATAATAGAATCTGGTCAGGGCTGAAATGTTCTGTCCCAGTTGACTTCTTCTGTATCAAATATTGCAGATAGATCCTCCCTGGCTGAAGAGACAGTTATGTTCTCTGAAGAGATTTCTTCTTCTTTCCCAGTCAGCAAGAAAGTTGAAGAAGCCCGAAGACAAGATCCTGAGACAATGTCATCTGATTTGCAGACAGCTTTTTGTGCTACATACTACTTTTCCAGAGCTTTGATGGCTTGGTCTGATGAATCTAAAAAATAGAATTCATACTGAAAAACACATCTTCAGTCCATGCTCTTTTTGGTAGAGGCCTCTATGGAAGTAAAGTGCTTTGCTGTAACAGCCGTGGCCTCAAACCCTGTTGCCAAATATCGTATTTGGTTTTCCTTTGGACTGCAGTTAATGATTCTAAGCAGATCCTCTCGGCTGAAAAGTTGACTCGTTCTCACCAGTCAAGTGAAGCAATGGAGAAAAGGCGCGGATAGTGTGAACAAGATCAGACATTCCTTTCCTTCCCTTTCCATTCAAATCCAAGGATTCATGCCTCGTGTTTGCCAATAGCAACATGTCTGATTCTGGCTATGGAGGAGGCAAATTCTGAAATGGGGTAGAAATAAAGCCCACAGTGCCCTCAGGGAGGCTCCACTCCCAACTCCCATCAACTTTTTCTATGAGACACATGAGTGATCTCTGACCAGGCCTGAAGTTACAGGAATGTTTTTCCCATTTTATTCCTAAATGGTGCAATTTCACTAGCAATAAATGAGTCCCAGAATGGATTCACTTTCCAAAAGCATTTTTCATGTAGTGCCCAGTTCCCAAACTTTCTTCAGGAGATCTCCCACATTTTCTGTCTTATGCTATAAAACCCATTTCAGAACCAGAGACATGTGGTGACATGACAGTGAAGATCAATCTTCAAGCACCTCCTTCAGGAGCTGGGTGCCACAGTGAGTCGCAAGTGAATAATCCTGTGATGTCTCTGGGATCGCTAAAGCTTCTGATCCTACCTGTCTTTCCCTATCTTTTTTTCTTCACTGTTTTCCATTAGAGGAGATATTCCATAGAAGAATGCAAAAACTTCCTTTCTCCCAGTAATGGCTCTGCTAATCAGTCCTAACTGGTGGTTTCCAGTTTATCCATCTTACTGCAGGCTCCCATTACAGCTGGGTTTTTTTCTTTTAAGAGTGGTGTGTGCAGTTAAACACTGAGCAGAGAAATATTTAAAACCTATTTCACACAGGATAGGACTGAATTTTCAACTTATTTGATTTTATTTTTTTCATTTAACATTTCCTAAAGCCTTGGAAGTACCCTTCTTGTGAGTTGCGTGGCGGGAGAGGCCAGTATCCCCTATGTTCCTTTCAAAGCATTTGAGCTGCCCCCAGCTGTGTGGAAAGATGGTGCAACTCCCATCAGTGAAGACATTGCCTGAAGAAAATTAGTAATAAAGACTATTTCCCATTGACATCAATCCTAAAAATGTTGACATTTACTATCATTAACATAGCTAGTAAGGTGAATACTTTAAATATAGGTAAATTTTTAAAAGGATGGCTTCCCTTTTGTATGGGTACAGTCATGCCTGTATTTTGGTTTCTGCAGTTGACTTGTAGGTGCAGATCTGAGTACTTCCACTTCTGTCTGATATGCTGGCACAATTTGAACCCACATTTTTGCACCTGCAACTAACTTTGCATAAACACTCATGTGAGTTGTGCCTGTAAAGGGAGGCCAAGTCTTGGCTTTTGTGAAAATTTACCCACTAAAGCAGTGATTCTCAAACTTTTGTACTGGTGACCCCTTTCACACAGCAAGCCTCTGAGTGTGACTCCCCCCCCCCCCATATAAATTAAAAACACTCGTTTATATATTTAACACCATTATAAATGCTGGAGGCAAAGCAGGGTGTGGGGTGGAGGCTGACAGCTCATGACCCCCCATGTAATAACCTTGCGACCCCCTGAGGGGTCCCGATCCCCAGTTTGAGAACCCCTGCACTAAAGGCTTTCATAAAAAAAAAATACCATTCTGAAACTGGATAACATTCCTGTTCAAATGAAAAAAAAGTAGGTCTAAATGTCATGATAGTGTACCTTTTAAACATGTTAAACCCAAAGATATATTTTTCTGTGTTTAGTAAACATACTGTATTTCATATTTTCAAAGTACATATCTTCCAAATGCTATGCAGCTTATTATTTTTAAGATAACACTCACCTTCATAACTCTGTGCAAGATTATGACGTGCAATATTTATTGGTTGATCGGGAAGATTTTTAGATGGCGACTGGCTGGTAGGTACTAAAGAGTTGGCATAATGCCATTGGCGCTCCCCACTTGTCTGCAACGTACTCAAGAAAAAACGAGCCACTTCACAAGGTGATCCTTGAGACTGCCCAAATTTAGAAGTAAGCATTTGTTTTTTGCTACTGAAGACATGAGAATCTACAGGGAAGTGTCCATAATGGTAAGAGAAAGGCAAACTATATGAGGGGGCATATAAAAGTTCACTGTTTTCTGAATGGAAGTTCTGTTCTTGGACGGTGCCAGCATTCACTGTAGGGCTGGATCTCCAGCTTCCAACCTGGCCACATTCCAGTTTGTCAGTTTGGAATGAGCTGTATTGCTGAAAAATAAAGAAAAGTATATCCATGTTACACACCAGTGTAGCTGCCTCCAGCCATGCCACCTGGAACTATGACCACATTAAATCTCATAAACTAAGTAGGACTGGGGCAGATCAAAACTTGGACTGGGAAGTTGCAGGGGGAAATGGTGTCGGTGACTCAGTAGATGGCATTCTTCCCTGTAAGTCAGTAGTGAGTAAATGTCCCCCATAAAGGCACTGTATTAGTGGCTACGATGTAAAAACAAGGCTGCTGACCACTTTTCATTAAAAATCCCATGTGACTTTTCACCAGAGTTGGGGCATTAATCCTAGTGTTCAGTCAGAAATCTTATTTGGATAACTGAGCCTATCTAAAATTTCCCCTGTGGTTTTTAACTAGAGAGAGTTATGGACATGGCGTGAGGAATATTGTAAACCAAATGCTGCACTCCATCCAAGAGATGGCTGCATTTCAAAGGCAGGTTTGCAACTCTTTCGCGATCCCTCAGGATGTGAGCTGCTATGTAAATATCATACAGTATTGTTAGGTCACTGAATAAAGACAGTAGCAAAACACTATTTTGATGCAACAGAACAATAATTTCAGTACAACCTCAGTCATCCTAAATGTTAAGGAATAATTTTGGATAGTTAAAGTTTTTGGTCAATAGTTGTATGTAAACGTCAGAGGATATAATCCTGTTTTGAAGAATAGGAAATCTTTGTTAAATGACACGCTTATGTTAAAAAGATTTATTTATTAATATGGGAAGCTTTGGAATGGTGGCAAGTCCAGATCTAACCTCTATGAGTCAGTTAAACACCACAACACACACTTCCTCCAAATGTCTGACTGGCTCCCACTGTTCAATAAAGTACGTGTGCTAGTTTTTCCCTATTCCTGATCAATAATAATATCCAGCTTTTATTATCTGTAGATCTCAAAGTGCTTTTACAAAGAAGATCAATATTCTTATCCCCCATTTTACAAATTGGGAAACTGAAGCACTAAGAGGCTAAGTGACTTGCCCAAGGTGACCCAGCAGGGCAGGAATTGATCCCAGGTCAGCATCCTATCCACTAGGCTACCTTCTGCTGCCTGAGGAAGTTGCCAGCATTCATTTGGAGCCAGACCTTGGTTAGCAAAAATTGGTATATTTTTACACCAGCTCAAATTAAACATACAGCAGCATCTGCTCTCTGTGTTACACTGTTCTTTTTGCTTAAAAAAACCCCCAACCTTAGTTTTTCTAACTAATCTGAATACCTAAAATCCAAAAGCTTTTGAGTTCTGACTGATAACCTGATAATCCTTAAACCTCTTCTTCCCACATGCTGTGCCTTCTCCATTTCTGCTGTCATTTACATGAGAGGGCATTCTCGTGCCCCCAAGAAAGGACAAGGCTCGTGTTAACTTTGAATTTCAAGGGAGTTTTTTGTCAGCATTATACTAGCAGCAAATTAATCTCATGATGACCAAGCTACTCCCACAAACGCCCTGTTTACTTGTAGTTGGGTATTACTGAAAGAGTTACCTGTTGCGGGTAAGGAGTCATTCTGAGTTTTGTCTTCATTTTATTACTTTTGGGTTTTGCTACTCTCCTTGTTTCTTGTGAGGTAGACATTGAGTTTCTGCAAGAAAACTGTGACTTAGAAATGGTAACCTGGTCCAGTGATAATTGAAGTTCCTTGTACTCAATATCTCTGCAAAAGAATCATTGTGATAGGTTAAATACTTTAATGCACTGCACAGATGAAACATATATTTTAAAATGATTTAGTTTCACAATGTTTTCATTACTATCCACCCAAGATATTCATTTGGTCTGCAGTGGTGGGTGGGGAACGTGAGAGAGGGAGATAAATCATAGGGCCTGAACCTATTCCCATAGCAATAGATTGCAAAAATTCCATCAGGAACAGGGTTACAAACTTGGTATTAAACATCCCTAAAGTCTGAACTTAAGCTCTCAACTCTTTTTTTTTTGTTTTTTTTAAAGCCATCCTTGTGGCACTTTGCCTTGGGGACCACAGACAATGCTGGTGTGGAGCTGATCTAACAGCAGGGCAAAGCTCAGTTCAGTGTCCTCCTATCTTCCTCAAGCATGAGTTCGTCTTTTCCCTGACACATTTGAAAATTGACACAGAGGAAAGGGAACCCAGGTCATTCTTCTGCCAGTCTGATATGCTACAACCACACCACAGAATCAGCCAGGAGGGTTTAATTTCATGGAGATGTCTATCTTTTCTCAGATATATCTGTTCAATAGATACAGCAGATTTTTTAGACAATATTTTATAGATAATTGTGTACAAAAAAAGGATATTTAAGACTAAGCTGCGGTGCTTCAGTGTTGTTTGGTGTGTTGGTTTGTTTTTCCATTTATTGCTGCAGCTCTGATTTAAAAAATAATCCATTCCTTTTGGACTTAACAAAAATTTCAGTGGAGGGAAGTGAGAGGATGTAGCAGGAGAGCTGAAAATCAGCAATATGAAAACATACAGTATAAAGATTGAACTTCACAGGGAATGACAGTGTTTTCAGTAAGTTTTACAGCAGACAGGTGAAAGAATAACTAAACAAAACCTTTTCCCTCTCTTCTGTAGCTAGGAGTCATTTCTGTCTGAGAAAATGACAGAACTAAATTCTGCCCACAGATGTGCACAGGCTTTGTGGCAGTTACTTGAAAATACAAGAAAAGAGTTGAGCCCTAACTAGCCGTGCAACCTCAGGCAAGTGACTTAATTTCTCTGTGCTTCAGTTTCCTGCCTGTAAAATGGGCATACTTCCTTTCTCCCACCCTTTGTCTGTCTTGTCTAGTTAGACTGTAAACTCATCAGGTCAGAAACTTTGCCTAGCATACAGGGGCTCTGATCTCAAGTACAGCCACTGGGCTCCACTGTAACCCAAATAATTACCAGTAATGTGACATGTTCACCACAAAATCTTTGGAATCCTTCAGAATGCAAGGTAATAGTGTGTAAATGTAATCAAAGTGGATACACACTCATTTTACCCAATATGCCATTTATACAAACACTTACTGTAAGTAAAAGAGGGAGCTAGTGGGGAAAGATAAATTGCTGTAGATTGTATATATACAAGATGATACCAGAGGAGATTAATACAATAAGACTGGATAAAGGATTGGATTAGTAATCCATCAAGTACTGATAAATGTCTTTTAATGGTACAAAATATTTTGACTTACGTAAGGACATAATTGACACTCACTATGCAGTGAGGCCGAGATGAACGGCTGTTATGCACGATGGTAGCATAGCTCTGTACCCAAACCCAGCCTCCGTGCTTGGACAGTAGTCGATAGTACTTGGTTGTGACTTGGCCTTTCACCAACACTGTGAACGTAATGCAAAGAGTATTTCACATTCCCTGACCTTGTGACCAGCTCCTACAGTGATTTATTTGTAAAGAGGAAACTTGCCCCCTATAAACTCTGAACTTCCCTGCAAAGACCACACTCCCCTATCTAGTTTCTCTGGGTTTTGCATAAATGTGTACAAATATCTTATTACAGACTATTTACCTTCATCTGCCCTTCATCCCCCAATTTATTCTGCACTCATACCATAACAAAGTCGTTATTTATGGAAGTGCAATAACCACCCCCACCTTTGGACTGCATTTTTTAAAAGGTTTGATAAGTAGAAGGATCCTAAAATATTTGGAAACAGCGAGAGAACTGCTTTTATTTTAATTTTACCAAAGTATTTGGAAGGATTTGCAATTGATTGATTGAAACATGACTGAGCATTTGTAATGCATTTTTGGCTGCATTTCTTTTTCCCCTCTGGAAAGTAAACTTTGTATTTTGAAGACTGGGCTTATTTTTTTAACATGACAAATTTAAAATACAGTTATTTGGTTCTTCTCTTAAACATACAAATAAAGAGCAGTCTCAGGAAGCAAATCAGTTACTGAAGAGTTTTTACTGGAGGTGCAAATCCTCTAAACACCCTGCTTGGTTTCTCTGTGAAGAGGTATGCTAAAATTAGAGCTGGGGACAATCTCCAAGTGTTTAGTCTGGTTCCCTCTCCCCAAATCTCTCTGGTTCAGTGCCAGAGATTTAACTAATGCTTCACAACAAAGCCTTAACTCCAGCTCTGGAACATTCTTGCATGACCCTGAAGGCCTTATTGGGAAGCTCCACCTTGCTCCTTTTCCACACAACTAAATTTGTTTTACGTTGAGAGAAAAAAAGGCAGTATGAGAGGTTCAAATGCTCCAGTTTAGCCAATAGCAGCAGCTCTCAGTAGGTTTGTATGACGCACTATGAAGAAATAGAGATTCTCTCTTACTCTCAAATGGCCTGATTCTACATTCCATTGAACTGGATGGTAAAGCTCCCAGATGGAACTAGGCTGATTTTCAATGCAGGATCAGGCCAAGCAGTGGGCCAGACAAGCAATAATTTTCTGCTTTAAGCCAGTGGTAGTGAAGAAAATGACCACTTGAAATAAAACTTTTGGGTTCATCTGATTACTAGTATTCACAGGGGGTTATTTTGATGGAGATACATCCAATAGTAGGGGGTGGAAGAGAAGAGCACCCAATAATACTTTTCTTTACCATTTGGTAGTTAGACATGGTTTTCAGTCTTTGGACTAATTATGTTTTTGTAATTCTGACAGTGATCAGATGCCACAGTGATGTGCATGTTGTAAATACCTGGTTAGGGAGACAGACATACTAGATTTGAGCTAAAACTTTGGGTTAAATGAGTCATGGATGGATTAGAACATTTGTTCTTGGTACTACCCCCCTGAAGTTTCAGAATGCTAGTATCTACAGTATGCGGGTCATCTCACATTAGTTCCTCTCATTTCCATCTACACAGGTGGTAACTCATTAAGCTTTTCTTCAAATCCAATCTATCGTGCCGGCGTTTCTCAGGAAATACCCTCAAAGAATTACTCTTGCAAGAACTTTCTGGCTATGGAGTCAGCTCCTCCTCCACTAATAGACACAGTCCATGTTCATTCTGAAGATACCAAGGTAAACTGCAGCATCCTTTGAGAGGGCGACCAGGAATCCATCATGGTAGATGCCAAGCTGTTTGCTTCTTTTACCTCAGAGTCCCTTTTTAATCATCTGGCTTCTTTTATACCATGTTGGGTTGCCCTATTTCTCTAAAACATATATTAACCATAAGCTCTGTACATTAATTCAGAGGTTAGGGTCTTGGACAAAACAAAGGAGCCCAATTTGCTGTTTTAGGATTTAGTGTCATAGCTTCAATTAATGCTAGTCTACATCTGTGATGTTACTAATCACAGTTGTCCAGTTAAATCTCTGTGGATCATGCTTTCATGTTTACCTGTACTCTAAAGAACCCAAAGCCTCACAAATGGCACTCCCATTTTGGCTTTGATCTTCTGAGAGAGAGAGAGCTTTTCAGTGGGCTCTAAGTTTTCCAAAAGCAACTTCCTCTACCTCAGGGGATGTCTACACTTCCAGCTGCGGGAGCGAGTCTCAGCTCGAGGAGAGATATTCATGCTAGCTCTCATCAAGCTAACATGCTAAAAATAAAAAGTAGCCACAGAAACAGGAGGGGCTAGCCACGCCAAGTACACGTCCATCACAGTCACTAAGCATATCCTCAAGGTATCTAGCCCCTCCTGCCACTCTCATCATCGCAGCTACACTATATTTAGTGCACTAGCTTGATCAGAGCTAGCACAGATATGTCTCCTCAAGCTGGGAATAACATTCCCAGCTCAAAGTGTTGTCATAGCCTTAGTCTAATTCTCAGGCTTCTCTTACCCCGAATTCAAATTATTCCAAAACATAAATTAACACTAGTAGAGCACCTTCTGTTCTATGTATCCACAGCACCGTTCTTCTTTGTGCGCCAGGAGTTGTTCTGGGCTCCACCCTTGTCAGCTGCCTTCTCATTTTCCTAATTCCTGTTTTAGGTCCTCTGTTAAGACAATGTTTTAAAGGTTGCAAAGGAATTGAGGACTAAATATAGTACTCCAGCTTCACTTCCCAAGTATATATGAACAGTGTGTCTCCTGTGTTCTTCTTTTTGGCAGTCTTTGAGGAAAGCATGTCATTGGACAAAGGATAGTGGCCACAATTCTAATACAGAATGTTAGATCAGTTCGCAGTTGAGGGCATTAAATTGCCCTGCGAGCTGCTGACTGAGAGACCTCAGCCACGTCTTTCTGGGAGAGAAGTGTCTATTACCAAGCCAACTTGGGCAGGCCTAAGTGACCCTCATTGCAATCAGTTGGATAGAATTTAGCAGCTTTTTACTCTTGGCTGTTCGATTTACAGCTTTCCTCTACCATTTGTGAATGGCTGTTTCTCTGTTGTGGTTCCCTGCCTGGTTGAGCGTGCAGGCTGAAAACACTGGCTTAGTTGGCCTGGCTATTTTAAAAGGCTCCATAGGTTTCACTGGAATGCATCATTCACCAGCCTGTGCTCAAGACCACAACTTTGCAGGGAAATTGGCCTTGCAGTCCTACACTTGCAACAGTAATTGTCTAAGCTTCCCCAGATCACACCACTTGCCAATCCACTGTATTCCCTACAACTGCATGATCAGCGGATGGTGCCCTGACAGAATAGCAGCCCTTAAAAGTTCCGTAGCTGCCTGAAAGACCAGTGGTGCTTTGCTGAAAGTCTTGAGCATTACACTGGGAGACAACAGGCTCAAGGTGGTGCAGAGTTTAACCTGCACCTCCTCCATTATACTGGTCATTGTGCCTGTGAGGTTCCATTCCAGGGAGCAGCTGGGGCTTGTACTTTGTCTGCCCTGGCATATGGAGCCAGTTCCCGGACAAACTGGCAGCAATTTGTGCAGCAGAAACAATGGGATAACATCATCTTTGGTGCATTGAACCCTCCCTACAAAGGAAGCGGGCTCATGAGAAAAGACACAGCTGAGGCTAGGAGTATTTTGTTTGCATTATAATGGCTTCACTTGTCCTGTTTTGTAGATTGTCAGCTCCTTAGGCAGAGACCCATTAGCTGAGTGGCAAACTTCCTCTGTTGTACAGTAATTTCTTGCACATCGATGGCATTATAGAAATAAATAAACCCTCTGAAATGTCAACATTTTTTTCTTCAACCTGGAAGCTACCAAATGTTTCAAAACAGGAAATTATTTTTATATCAGCACATCTTCAGCAAACTACTCACATCTACTACTCTTCCTGTTCTTATTACACCCATTATACTTTTAGTTTTGTTGTTTCCTTCATGGCTCTCTCTAACTGTTATATAGTTTTTTTTAATGTCTTATAGTTTTGGAGTTTATTTTGGAAGAGCAATTGCTAATCTCAGTATAGGGTTTTGGTTTTTTAATTCTCTAATCAGGTGTAAGATTTTTCTCCCCAGATTAACATCAGGTGACACTTAATCATCAGACTGTTTCATAGAATGCTAAATTGTGTACATTCAGACCTGTCAACCTTCTACTGTTCCTACTCGTCAGATGTTTGCTGATGGATGGTGGGGGAGTTTTCTGTGCCTCCCGAGAGCACTGTTATGTTTGTACATTTTACAGCTGTTTTCATCATTCTTATTACTCACTATTCATGCCATGCTTTTTTACTGTACCTATTGTTCCCCAAGTATTTTGACTTTTTCTCCCTTTTCTTGGCCCTTGGTTACTTTAACTTGTAAGACCTTTCAAATTAGATCTCTCTCTCTTATATTTCTTCTGTTTCTAAACGTAGTAATTCTTTATCTTTATAGTTCAGTTATAGCATCCAGATCAGTATTTTTAACTAAGTAGCTTAGTCATAGCACTGTATTTTAGAATTCCACTCAACTCCTATTTACAAAACTGGACCAAAGTATCAGCTATTGCCTTCCATTGCCAGCACGAGTTCTGATGCTATGGGTTCTGATGTTCATGACTGTGTTGTAAAGGTGAGATACTGTTTTTCAGAAGATGATCATGGCTTTATCAGAATTCTTTATACTGTTTGACATAGTTATATCAAATAATATCAGAAGGGAAAAATGAGCATTGGCTTGTGCAGGTGAGCAGTCACATGCCATAGAAGGGAGCTAGGGATATAAGCAGTTTTTGATCTTTCATAAAAGAGGAGACTTAAAAATAAGAGCCAGTAGGAAATAATATGATTTAGCAGGCCTGAGCTTCCACTAATTCTTTGGCAAATGCCAAAATATTTAGGGTCAATTTCTGCCTTCCTTTGCGTAACTCCCATTGGAGTCAATGGAATTTGATATTTAGTCATTCACCACTGACTTGTTCTAAGTACAGGAAGGTCATCTTCCTATATAGTTCTTAAATATATTCCAGCTCTTCATTAACATCACACAGTAACATAAGGGATTGACTCTTCTTCAGAGAGGGTCAAGGACGGTTTCTTTCTGGTTGTTTTAAGACAATGGTGGCAATCTGGAAACCAATTAATTAGTGAAGGTTTTGGTTTCTTTTGTCTTTTCTTTTGGGTTGTTTGTTTACATAATTAGTGGATGTGGTGAGAGTTGGGCTGTGCAAGTCTCAGCCATTATCAGAAATTTGCTTCTGGAAAAATAAATAAAGCAAGCTACTCTGTTAATATTTCAGCGAATAAACTAAATCCAGATGTTTGAAGAGGTGATCAATTCCCCTCTTGGCAATGGGGAATTACTAATCATGTATCTCTTTCTCCTGACACACTGCTTTCAGAACTCATCCACATGCTACTAAGGAACATACATCTCAGAATTTTTTTGTTTTACATCCAACATTTCAAACACACACTGGTAATAATCAGTGTGCTTTGAAAAAACCATGGAACTGTTGCATAACTTTTTTTTCCCAAACTAACAACATTGAGAGAGATTTTTCAAAAAGAATTCAGCGCACACAATCAGGGACAGATTTTCAAAACAGCTCTGCTCCCATTTGGGCAGCAAAATTAGTAGTCAAATATATTTTAAAAAGAACATAGTATGCTGGGTGATGAGCTCATTTGAAAATCAGACCATTTAATTGCTACCTGAATGGGAGCTGAGTACTTTTGAAAATCTGGTCTCAATTATGGGATCTGAGCACTTGAGATCTGCCCCTTTTGGGGTTTATTTTCCTTCCACCCAGTGTGGTGTCTGCAGAACTCCTGACCTTACTGAATAAGCTGAAGATTTTGAGCCAATCCCTTTATGCCAATTACTTACAGAGATGGTGAGCATATCGTAAATGGAAGACATCACAGCCATGGACATGGTGGTAGAGGGTCTTCTCTATCAAGTCTTGGGGCTCATATCCAGTTAAATCGGTCACCCTAGAACAGGAAGACTGACGGATAAGCAGTATCTCTAGAAATATTTAATTTCATTAAACTAATATTGATTTTGCCGCCTAATCAAGTGCTAAAAGGCTGTAGAGAAATCATGTTGGTTTGGAAACAGAACAATAATCTTTACAAGAAATTAAAACTTTAGTACGCCCGCCACATACAGGATGCAGTAATGTTGTACACAAAGAAGTGTCCCAGATACAGTCAAGGAGGAGGATCTGTTAACTTATTTCAGCATTAGATTTTTACTTAGTTTATCTTATTAGTAGCAACTTTGCAGCTACTAACATGAATGATCCTTTGCACAAAGATCCAGTTGATGAGCTGTTCATGGAAGTGTAAAGTAACCCCCCCTTTTTTCTTAAAAACACTATTGACAAATTTTACGCCTTTGCAGATATATGAGCATAGCAAGAATAATTAGTCTACAGTGGCCGTTCTCACAGTCTATAAATACATTCAAACTAATAGCCTAAAGGAAGGCACAGGATTATTCCGTTTTGGAAGATGGAAGGACAAGGAATAATAGCAATGCCTGGAAGCTAAAGAAGGAAAAGGAAAGCTTAAGTTAGACATGATGCAAAAGTTTCTTAACATTAAGAGCAATAGGATGGGAACTGAGTGGAACAAAGTTAAAGCACGATCACTGCAGACAGACTGGGAATGAGTTAGTGAATACATAAGAATTGCCATATGGAATCAAAGCTGAGATCTATCTAGTCCAGTATGCTGACAGCAGCCAGTATCAGCCACTTCAAGGAAGGTGCAAGAAACTCTGTGGTAGGCCCTTATAGGAATAGTCCCACGCAATACAATAGAGATCAAACTACATGACCCAAGTGGTCTTTCCTGTCCTTGCTACTTGATAGCAAAAGATACTCTAAATTACATCAAGGCATTTAACCACAGTCAGCTTTGTTTGTTTATCTATGTGTTGGTGGCATTTACACTCCCATGGTCTTTCTCCATCTCTAACGGCAGAACAGAGGTACTTCACTCAGTTTCTGGATAACATAGCAATCCTGTAAAATGAATACAAGAGGCGTTGCACACTGTAATCAGGTCTTGCAAATAACCTGAACTCCACTTTTTGATCATCATACCGTTTGTTTTCTCTTTCCTTAGAGCTTCATGCACTGCTTGGCCCTGCAGAGAAGCAGGTCTTTACATACACTTTTATACTGACATCAGTTGGAGGGAAAAGGTGCTTTGTTAATTTTCTGGGAGTGCGGGGGGGGGGGGGGGGGAGGTAGGAGAAGCAAAAGGAGGAGGAAGAAAGAAGGCTCCTCTAGTGACCTTTCCCCTACACACACATTAATCCCTCCCTAAAGATCCCTCACCATGGCAACCTTTCCTTCATCAGGAAAGGATTTAGATGCATTTTCCTTAGGGGCTGTTGTTGGTGTACGAAAACATCACCATGAGGTGGAGGTCACTTGAGGGTAAAATGAAGAGCTTCCTCTCCCTGCAAGGTGTGTGTTGGGGTGGGAGCAGGGTGAGGAGTTGGATGTGACCTTCACAGCACCCCCACTCTCTCCTGGGTCACAAAACTCAGGACCCAAATTCTGCCTTGTGCGCAGTGGTGCTATGACCAAGTGGGAAACATTGCTTTATTTTTCATGAATATGGTGCATACCCGTGTGTGGTTGTTTGATGGGTTACTTGCTATGGAGTTAGATCAAAAGGGTTTGTTAAGGAAACCAAGCAGGAAAGTATCAGAGGGGTAGCCGTGTTAGTCTGGTTCTGTAGAAGCAGCAAAGAATCCTGTGGCACCTTATAGACTAACAGGAAAGGTAAACCAATGGCCTACATAAGGAGCATCCCAACAAACACAATGCCAGGTTTATAGCTAGGAAGAGGGGACTACTCAAGCAGTCCTGATTAGACAGCTGTTTTGCAAGGCTGAGGAGAGAGAGGTCAAAGGGAACACTGAGACATTAGAGCAGTGGCTCTCAACTTTCCAGACTACTGTACCCCTTTCAGGAGTCTGATTTGTCTTACATACTCCCAAGTTTCACTTCACTTAAAAACTATGTGCTTACAAAAATCAGTCATAAGAATACAAAAGTGTCACAGCACACAATTACTGAAAAAATGCTTACTTTCTCATTTTTAACCATATAATTATTTTAAAAAAACCAATTGGGATATAAATATTGTACTTACCTTTCAGTGTATAGTCTATAGAGCAGTATAAACAAGCCATTGCCTGTATGAAATTTTAGTTTGTACTGACTTTTCTAGAGTTTTTCATGTAGCCTATTGTAAAACTAGGCAAATAGCTAAATGACCTGATGTACCCCCTGGAAGACTTCTGCATACCCCCAGTGGTACACATACTCCTTGTTGAGAACAACTGCATTAGAGGACTCTGGGCCTAGAAAAGGATGAGGGGTGATTGAGTGGCCTGGTGGCTGCCCAGGGTATCCGTAAAAGCTGACAGGTTGACAAGGAAAAAAGAGACAGGGACAGCCTACATGTTCAGAACAGATTTTTCTCTCAGCAAGAGCTGGGTTGTTAGCTGGGCTGAGGGGGAATAACAAAAGCTGGCAAGGTAAGATTAAGATGTACCAGACCCAGAGGTATAGGACTTCAATTTGTTTTATCCTTTGCTCTATGGCAGGGGTGGCCAACCTGAGCCTGAGAAGGAGCCAGAATTTACCAATGCACATTGCCAAAGAGCCACAGTAATACATCAGCAGCTCCCCCCGCCAGCTCCCAGCACCTCCTGCCCACTGGCAGCCCCACCAATTAGCACTTCCCCCTCCCTTCCCGCACCTCCCGATCAGCTGTTTCGTGGCATGCAGGAGGCTCTGGGGGAAAGGGGGAGGAGCGAGGGCATGGCAGGCTCAGAGGAAGTGGTGGAGTGGGGGCAGGGCCTGTGGCAGAGCAGTGAGCACCCCCTGGCACATTGGAAAGTTGGCATCTGTAGCTCCAGCCCCAGAGTCGGTGCCTATACAAGGAGCCGCATATTAATTTCTGAAGAGCCGCATGTGGCTCCGGAGCCACAGGTTGGCTACCCCTGCTCTATGGGCTTTGTAGTTTTGGGGAAATGCATAAATAATCCCAACTATCCATACACCTTGATGGGGATTACATTATATGTTATCGCTCAGGAAAGAGACCTTTGAGTCCTCATGGATGGTTCTCTGAAAACACCTACTCAATGTGCAGTGGCAGTTAAATAAATCTATCAATATGTTAGGAGCCATTAGGAAAGGGATAGATAATAAAACAGAAAATATAATAATGCCACTATATACTTCCATGGTACGCCCACACTCTGAATACTGTGTGCAATTCAGGTCACCCATCTCAAAGAAGAGATAGTAAGACAATAAAAATGATTAGGGATATGGAACAGCTTCCATACGAGGGGAGATTAAAAAGACTGGGACTGTTCAGTTTAGACAAGAGATGGCTAAGGAAGAATATAATAATGGTCAATAAAATCAAGAATGGTGAAGTCTATAAAATCATGAATGGTTTGGAGAAAGCGAATTAGGGAAATGTTATTTAGTCCTTTACATAACCCCTTCATATAGACATCACCCGATGAAATTAATAAGCAGCAGATTTAAAACAAACAAAAAGGAAGAACTTCGTCACACAACGCACAATCAACTTGTTGCCATGAGATACTGTAAAGGCCAAAATGCTAACTGGATTCAACAAAGAATTATATAAGTTCATGGAGGATAGGTCCATCAATGGCTAGTAGCTGATGGTCAGGGACACAACTCCTTGCTCTGGGTGTCCCTAAACCTCCAACTGACAGAAGCTGGGACTTTGATGATAGGGGATGGATCATCTGAAATTGCAGGTTTAAGAACACCCAGAACAGGGCAATTTCAGATGATCCATCCCCTGTCATCAAAGTCCCAGCTTCTGTCAGTTGGAGGTTTAGGGACACCCAGAACAGGGCAACTGGCCACTGTTGGTAGACAGGATACTGGGCTAGACGGACCATTGGTCTGACCCAATATGGCCGTTCTTATGTTCTGAAGGCCCCATCTCAGTCATTTTAATCTACTCTCTGGTCACAGGTTCCAGCAGTGAAAGGGCTGAGAGGTGCCAAACTCAGCTGGGCCTGTCACATTAACACAGTTGAGAAACAGCCCCAGAGACCCATCTAAGAGTGGCTGGACCACAAGGTTCCACCCAGGGTGAGGTGTACAAAGCCAGGCCTGTCACATAAGGGGTGCACTGGAGAGTGATTAAAAGGGGTCTAAGGCACAGTTCACCCTGTAACTGTGAGAGGTGCATTGAACTACTCCACCTTAAGCCCTGTTTAGATCTCATTTACATCAGTCACTCAGATCTCAGTGCCATTAAAATGGAGAGTGATTTCATGTGGCTTTCTTGCTTAACTAATGATCAAAGATGGGCTCAAATCAAAATCCTGGAGCTGAATATCTCCAGCTGTTGGATCTGTATCCCTAGTTTTGCAGCTACCCCTAGAATGGTCAAACAAACCCCTGATCTGAACACACTCAGAATTTGGAGAAGTTTGATTCTGGAGCTGAGTTTCTACGCCAAACATCCCTGGTTTCCATCTTGGGATGTAAAAGGGACTCTGAGTGTGTGAACAAGTTAAACAGAAAGGGGAACAGAGCTGGCCAAAATTATCTCATCTCATCTCCCCTCCAGTGTCCCTTGAAATTGTGAGAATGAATGGATGCATACAAGTAAAGCAGCAGCCACAGATCACTTTTGTGGGCTGGAATTAACTCTTACACTAAACTATCAAAACTATTTCTCCTTAAAGCTGATATATTTAGTTGTTTTCTCCTATTACCATTTAGGGCATGGATTATGCCCTTTCTGTGTGGGTACACTACAGGTGGGAGTCGGAGAGAGTGCAGAGGAATACCTTCCTGTCAGGAAGTAATGATAATCTGGACAGCTGGGCTGGGGAGTGCTAGGGGAAAGACGCTGGCCAGCATTACCGACAATGCTTGATATTCCAGAAGTTCATCTTTGTGGGACAGGGGCAGGACCGCACCTTTGTGCTTCCTGGCAAGTGTGGTGACAGCGCTGGCATTATCTTTTTCAATGGTGTAACAGGAGCTTTTGTTCACTGTGCTTCTATCAGCACCTCTGGATAGACTCTCATGCCTCCAGGCAATTCCACTTAGAATCACATGATGAGAATTCTTCCGTTATCTGCCCTAATTAGGCTCAACTTAAGTATTGTGGCCAATTCTTGGTGCCACATTTCAGGAAAGATGTGGACAAACTGGAGAAAATCCAGAGAATCATGGAACAGGTCCTCAAGGAATCAATCCTGAACCACTTAAAGGAGGGGAAAGTGATCAGGAACAGTCAGCATGGATTCACCAAGGGCAAGTCATGCCTGACTAACCTAATTGCCTTCTATGATGCGATAACCGGCTCTGTGGATGAGGGGAAAGCAGTGGATGTGCTATTTCTGGACTTTAGCAAAGCTTTTGATACAGTCTCCCACAGTATTCTTGCCAGCAAGTTAAAGAAGTATGGGCTGGATGAATGGACGGTATGGTGGATAGAAAACTGGCTAGATGATCGGGCTCAACGGGTAGTGATCAATGGTTCCATGTCTAGTTGGCAGCCGGTATCAAGTGGAGTGCCCCAAGGGTCGGTGCTGGGGCCGGTTTTATTCAATATCTTCATTAACGATCTGGAGGATGGTGTGGACTGCACCCTTAGCAAGTTTGCAGATGACACTAAACTGGGAGGAGTGGTTGATACGCTGGAGGGGAGGGATAGGATACAGCGGGACCTAGACAAATTAGAGGATTGAGCCAAAAGAAATATGATGAGGTTCAACAAGGACAAGTGCAGAGTCCTGCACTTAGGACGGAAGAATCCCATGCACTGCTACAGACTAGGGACCGAATGGCTGGGCAGCAGTTCTGCAGAAAAGGACCTAGGGGTTACGGTGGACGAAAAGCTGAATATGAGTCAACCGTGTGCCCTTGTTGCCAAGAAGGCTAATGGCATTTGGGGTTGTATAAGTAGGGGCATTTCCAGCAGATCGAGGGATGTGATCATTCCCCTCTACTCAGCACTGGTGAGGCCTCGTCTGGAGTACTGTGTCCAGTTTTGGGCCCCACACTACAAGAAGGATGTGGATAAATTGGAGAGAGTCCAGCGGAGGGCAACAAAAATGATTAGGGGGCTGGAGCACATGACTTATGAGGAGAGGCTGAGGGAACTGGGATTGTTTAGTCTGCAGAAGAGAAGAATGAGAGGGGATTTGATAGCTGCTTTCAACTACCTGAAAGGGGGTTCCAAAGAGGATGGATCTAGACTGTTCTCAGTGGTAGAAGATGACAGAACAAGGAGTAATGGTCTCAAGTTGCAGAGGGGGAGGTTTAGGTTGGACATTAGGAAAAACTTTTTCACTAGTAGGGTGGTGAAGAACTGGAATGGGTTACCTAGGGAGGTAGTGGAATCTCCTTCCTTAGAGGTTTTTAAGGTCAGGCTTGACAAAGCCCTGGCTGGGATGATTTAGTTGGGTTTGGTCCTGCTTTGAGCAGGGGGTTGGACTAGATGACCTCCTGAGGTCCCTTCCAACCCTGAGATTCTATGATTCTAAGAGCAACAAAAATTATTAGCAGTCTAGAAAACATGATTTATGAGGGGAGATTGAAAAATTGGGTTTAGTCTGGAGAAGACTGAGGGGGGACAACAGTTCTCAAGTACATAAAAGGTTGTTACAGGGAGGAGGGTGAAACACTGTTCTCCTTAATCTCTTAGGATAGGACAAGAAGCAACGGGCTTAAATCGCAGCAAAGGCATTTTAGGTTGGACATTAGGAAAAACTTCCTAACTGTCAGGGTAATTAAGCAGTGGAATAAATTGCCTGGGGAGGTTGTGGAATCTCTGTCATCAGAGATTTTAAGAGCAGGTTAGACAAATACCTGTCAGGGATGGGTCTACAGAATACTTAGTCCTGCCATGAGTGCAGGGGACTAGACTAGAAGGCCTATTGAGGTCCCATTAGAGCACCTCTTCCTCATCCTATCTTAGCTCTGCCATGTACAGGCATATTATTGAGCCTTAGGTTGTATCTACACTAGAAATGCTACAGCACCACCGCTTCAGCACTGCAGTTGCACCACTGTAGTATAGACACTTACTACAGTGATAGAAGGGGTTCTTCCATCACTGGAGTAAAACCATCTATCCAAGAGGCGGTAGTTAGGTCAATGTAAGACTTCTTCTGGCGACCTAACAGTGTCCATACTGGGGCTTAGGTTGCTTAACTAGATCAGACATAATGCGAAATTTTTCACAGCCTTGAGCAACCATAGTTAACTCAACTTAACTTGATAGCGTAGACCAGCTTTCAGTGCTTAGCAATATTGGATGCATTGCATTAAACATGCCAAAAAAGAGAGAGGATTCCTAAAACAAATTGTAACTTGCATTTCAGCACAGGGCCTCATTGAGCTTAGCCTGGAAAGACAGCATGCTTTTGAGTGTTTAAATTGCCCTGCAAAACTTCTCCAATGTATTGGTCATGGACTTTTTTACCATTATGTATGAATATCATTTCTTTTCCTTGAAACTCTAGCATGTCACAGAAGTCACCAAGTAGGTCAAATCTTGTTTCACAGTCCTAGTACTGTGGGGTGGGTTTTTTTTTGGGAGGTGGGGCAGGCGTGAGTTAGAATTATCTGCCTGTTGGTAGTCAAACCTGTAAGACTGAAAATTTGCTGGAAAGTTCTTCCCTTGGGACATCTAAAAATGGACTATACAGATCAAAGTATATTGTAAGGCATAATTATATGTTGAAAAGAGATTAATTAGTCACTTCATGTGTTTCTTTGAGCTCAGATTTGTGCTTTTCCATTGCCCATGTGGGAGTTCTTTCAGGCATCCACATGGGTTGTATCGGTAGAGTGTGCTGAGATGGTTCTATTGCCTATTTCACATAAATCCAGGCAGAGCTTGTGCACTAGGCAATCTTGCAAGCTGTCCCAATAGTTATTTTTCTGAAGAGATTTAATGTCTTGGGTTTTTTTTAAAATGGCCATTTGACTTAACTCACTCGTATCTTTTCATAAACCCATAATGTAGCCAAGGTTAGGGACATTAGATAGGTAGGCTGGTCTCACAGCTAAGGCACTGAACTAGGACTTGGGAGACTGGGTTCCCATGGATTTCCTGTGTTACCTCGGTCAAGTCACCTAATCTCTCTGTGACTCAGTTCTCTACCTGTAAAACAGGCACAATAATGCTTCCTTTCTCCCACCTTTTATCTGTCCTGCCTGTTAACATGGTAAACTCTTCAGGACATGAAGTGTTTTACTGTGTTTGTACACTGCCTACCCTAATGAGGCCTCTGGACACTACCATAACACAAATAACTATAGATTAGAATCAGGTTCCGTAGGCTTGATATTTTGAAGATAAAATATTGCCTTATTTATGGAGTCATTTTGAAAGTTCTGCATACATTTACAGTGCTCAAGTTCAATGTTAATGATGTCATAGTTAAAATATACTAAAATTTAAGTATATTGAAGTATTTAGAAACCCCTATAGTTTGACAAAACTTAACTTCCAGATGCTATATGATGGAAACCAAATCATTTTGCTTACCTGGAATCTAGGAATATAAGTTTTAAGTCCAGACTTGCTCTGAACATGAACATGTTACTGTGAAGCTTGATCTCAGTGATTGCGCTGGGAGGTAAAGATTGACCCACAGCCACCAGTCCTACAATTTGGTAACAGGAATCATACAAGGACATGTCCAGCATATACTGACGTATCTTCAAATAGCCACTGCAGTGGATCACCTGGCATGGAAAGAAAGCATAGTAGATATTTGAAGGTAAAGGAAGAGGTCTTACAGGTCAAGAGAGCATCTTGAGAGCATCTATTTCTCAGCCTCTGCTGCATCTATTTCAATGGTGATACAAACAATTTCTCTTAACACCATTTGTCTGGCTGCATAGTTTAAGACTGTTAAGTGTCTTATTTGTAAGCAGAGCTGCAGTGATGCTGTGTACCTGTGTTACTGTCACCAGCACATAGTAATCTGGTATTAAAATGCAAGAGCCCTGGTGCCATATGGACTGCTCTCCAGTTAATGCTTTAAATTAAGGTTATCTAATATACATTTAATGTAGATACAATAAGAAAGTTATTGTGCATTAACCAAATAAACTGAAATTTGCCTTTGATGGTGACTTAATCATGCAACAGACATACATATTCCAAGCTATACTTTAACAGACAGTTTGATGTATCAAAACTACTTCTATTGAATTTGTTCTTCATTATGAAAGAGAGATACATTTTAAGAGACTTATGAATGTAGCCCTAATTATAAATGATTAAATATATATTTAGACATATTAAAAGTGTTGTTTCTTTCCAGTCAGGATTAGTGACCCCTGTTGACAAATTAACAGTGCCAATGTCTAGGGGCCAAATTCTAGCCTGATATACGTGTACACAATTCCAGTTGCCATCCATGAGAGTTGCATGCGTATATCGGATGCTAAAAATAAGCTATTAGGCTGTAACAAGGGATACATAATGATTCGGGGCAATAAAGGTAAATGCAAAATGCTCTTAGAAACTCTTTTGAGGAACATAAATATTCTTAGTTTCTAACGGCTACTATTTGGCTATGCACACTCTTGCAAGGCTCAGTCCCAAATATCATGTGGGAAACTCCACAAGTATCAAAACCACATTCTATATATCCATCAGTTTATTTGTATATTTCCTTTGTTTTAACTTGTACATTCTTCCAGTAAAAAGGAGAGTATGTCCACTGCCTTAAGCAATCCTTGGCAATCCATTATCTATATATCTAAAAATAGATTCCTCTTAAGGCTCCCCATTCAAACATTAATTAATATGGTAGTCAATAATAACCCAGTGATAACTTACTTAATATCTCCCATCAGAGCCTCCTCGTTCCCTCACAATTAGGCATATTTGGTTTCCCTTGCTCTTAGGCTACTCAGGTGGTACTTTCTGAAGTGCTCAGCATTGGCCTAACCTTGAAATCATTGACTGATGAGAGCACAGTTAGGGCAATGCTGAGCACTGCAGAAAAATCACATCTTTAAACAATATACACTGTAATCAGGTAATAGGGCTTCAAGGGAGAAAATGGCACATGACTCCGCTTGCTGACAAATTGTAATCTAAGAAACAAAGGGATGTCACCACCTACTTTTTTTTTAATTGTTTAAATATAGATTATGAATTAGAACAATGTACATTGCAGGACAGTTGAGCAGCCAGGACTACACTGTCAGGAATAATTGTTCAAGTTTAAAAGGGTAGGTAAATTTCTGCACCTTGGAAGAATTCTAAAAGAATAGCAAGTCACTCTAAGGTGTTCTCTCTCTTGCTGTTGAATACGTCATTTATTTTCAGGAGAACTGTGTGTAAGGTGCCTTTCTCAGCTGCTGTTTAGGTAGCAGAAATATGTTGTTTAGCTTATGGGAGAATAAATGCAGAAAGTAAAGCTGAAAATATATGCTTGAATGGCAGGTGCTAATGTAGGATTACAGTATTTACCATCACCCATGCTCAAATGCAGTAACTATTAAAACAATGTATGCTAAGAGGTTGATAAATAAACCTGAGACTGTGGTAGACATCAATCCTGAACTGAGATATACAGGCAGATGGGGCCATATTCTGATACCCTTACTCATCCTGAACAGTACAGGGAATAATCTAATTCAAATCAATGGGATTACCTGTGGAGATAGGTACTAGTCAGCATGAGCATGGGTATCAAAATCTGGCACATAGCTTCAGGGTGTACTTTTGCATTAATAAGAAAATCTGTACCCAGTGGTGGTATTCTGACTCTTTTCAGTAGTCAACTTTGTTTTACAACTACCCATATAATAAAACCTGTTACTCTTTGAACAAGGAAAGGCTTCAGCATGTTACCTTGTAGCCGCTGCATGTCAAGCCTGCATTCCTCTTGGCCAAGACACACTTCATCCGGAGAAAAAATGATCTCTCTATTTCATACTCTGAAAGCATAAACCCATAGTGTTTTAGTTATTAATATAGGTTTCAAAAAAAATCACGCATAATGTTGACTTTGACCATTTAACCTAAGTATTTGCAGCCATTTATATTAACCTTTGTATTGTCATTATTTTTAGGGAAAGAAGGCATTAGGAAGATGGCCGTGACACATCTTTGTCCCCATCCATGGACAGCTGTCTCTGCCAAGGTCACTGATAGTTGTGATTTATTTTAAAGGTTAAAAGAGTTGGGGGGTGTTACATTTTGGAGTTCACTCAAGCCAGTCAGGGGTTCAGTCAATGCCTGCTTTGTAATCCTGTATGTCTTGTGACTGTACAGCTCAATTTGAGTTCTGTGATGAGTCCTGGTCAGGCCAGCCAGTAAAAATCTGGAAAGAAGACAGTGGAGGAGAGAGAAACTGTCGTGAACAAAGAGTGTATCTTGCTAGATTAAGTTTTAGACTTCTAGATGAAGTGTTCACTTTCATTTGCTTTCAACCATCTCTACCTTTATTCCTTTTACTTGGCATCACTTAATCCATCCTCTTTTGTTAATAAAATGTGTTTTGTTGTCATTATAAATCATCAGTGCTAGTAAAGTTCAGTAAAGTGTGTGATTGTGTTAAGCTGGCAGGTTGGAAAGCTCTACTGTCTCTGTAGAGGCAGCGAACCTAATGCTTTTTCTGAGAGGGTCTAATGAGAGGAACCAGATCCTGCAGAAGGATGATTTGGGGGTGAATTCAGGCCTGGAAGGGTACTAATGTCAGTTTGCAAGGTGTATCCAAGTTGGGCAAAGCCAGGGTGAGGCTTGTGGCCTCCTGGCAGGCTGTTGAGGTGAGAGCTCTGAACCAAAGCTGCACAGTCACAAGACATCCAGGGCTACAAGGCAGACAATGACAGAACCCCTTACTGGCCTGGGTGAACCCCAGAATGTCAAAGGCATTGAGTCTCCAAGCTTTACATAAAAGGCCTTTCCATTGAGCAGTGACATCTTAGCCTCTGCTGGCCTCAAGGGCAGGGTTTACAAATTCAGTCTCGCATATGGCAGGATCTAAAGGCAACAGGTAAACCATGGATCAATATCTTGGAAGCAGCGAAAGAATAGGAAACTTATCGGAAAGTTCATGTTGTAATCTCACTGTACACTGCCAGTCATTAGGCCAAAACTTGCAAGCCTAGACACATTATCAAGTTGCTACCTATTCAGGGCACCAACAAGCAGACTCCTCTTAAGAGAAGTTTTTAAGCAAAATGTTTTTAATGGAAAAGTCACTGTTTTTTTTAATTAAGCCCTGCTCAGGTGCATAACTACCTTCTTTTAAAAATTTAAAATCCTCATGTAGCAATTTTTTTTGAGAAATACCTACTGCAGTTCTAATACATACAAAGATAGTCAACAGTTCCAACTTTTTGCTATGAACACTACAGTGACGGGTTTCCCCCAGGGTGCCATGTGGAACTGGGATACCACAGAGCCCTCTGACCGATCAGCCTGGGCTCCCTCTCACACTGTGCTGTTGTGACAAGTTGCAAAGCCCTCCAGCCTGCACTTTCACCAGCATTCACACAAGTAGGGACTCACCCAGCTGCAGTTACATGCAGTGTCTCTAACCACCAGCTTCCCAGCCTAGGACCCCAGAGCAGTACTGTCCTGCCCTGGTCAAATCTGGCCGGTATTTGGGTTTAATACCCAGTCCGCCTCTCCCTCAATGTGAAGAGAACAATGGTAACCAAGCAGAGATTTTCCCCAAGCACTCCAGTCAAAGCTCACTGGTTTGGATTAAAACATAAAATACATTTATAACTACAAAAGACTGATTTTAAGTGATAGCAAATAGATCAAAGCAGATTACCTAGCAAATAATAAAACACGCAAACTAAGCTTAATATACTAAATAGACTGGATATGAATTAGCAGATTCTCACCCTGACGGATGATACAAGCAGGCTGCAGATTCTTGAGGGGCAAGCTGCACTTGTTTTACAGCTTGGAATCCCCAAGTGTTTCATTCATCCACAGGCTAGAAACCCCTTTAGCCTGGGTCCAGCACTTCCCCCAGTTCAGTCTTTGTTCCTCGGGTGTTTCCAGGAGTCTTCTTGTGTGGGGAGTGAAGAACCCCAGATGACGTCACTCCCTGCCTTATATGGCTTTAGCATACAGCAGGAACCCTTTGTTTCAAAGTTTGGTTCCCAGGCCGGTTTGTGGGAAAATACTGACATCCCAAGATGGGAGTCCAGAATCATGTGGCCTGGTCACATGACCTTGTAGAGTCATAGCAGCCATTACTTACAGGCTGTTTGGAGTGTTCTCAGGAAGGCTCCCCAGCTGGGGGAAAAGATTCTCCTAAGGCCTATTGTTTTTCCTGATGGCCCATTACCCTGAATAGGCATTTCCCCACCCACTATCTCGACTGAAAGCATCTTTTGTAGTGAGCGTTACCCAGGTGTAGCTACATTTTAAGTACAGATACATAGTCATATTTATAGCTTCAGATACAAAAATGATACATGCATACAAATAAGAATCATATTCAGCAAATCATAATCTTTCTAATTATACCTCACATGACTTATCTTGCATAAGATACATCATAATTATGCTAGAATCATATAATATCACTACGAAGAATATGGGGTGCAGTGTCACAAACTACCATTTTGGCAGGAATTGACAGAAGCAGCAAAGGAATCTCACTCTGTACTTCAATGAATGGGCACTTCAAAAAGGTATTTTCAGGTAAGTTTCAACACACTGATTTCTTCCCAGCCTTAGAGCTTGATCCAAAGCCCATTGAAGTCAATTGGAGTCTTTCCATTGACTTCAATGGGCTTTGGATTAGCCCCTAGTATATCGTTCTAACAACCTGTCTTAATTTGACTTTACTGCAAATTTTGTGCTGTGTATTTTTATACACCTTTCACCCAGATAACACCTACAGTTACTTTAGCTTCAGATGCTACATAGAAACTATTAACTCTCTGCATTATACTCTATTTAAAAATCCTAGAAAACATCTGCAGAAAAAGGAAGCACTTTTCATGTTAGAGCAGGGGCGGGCAAACTTTTTGGCCTGAGGGCCGCATCGGGTTTCGTAAATTGTATGGAGGGCCGGTTAGGGGAGGGGGTCATGGCCCAGCCCCCACCTCCTATCTACCACCCCCCCCGGCCAGGACTCCTGCCCCATCCAACTGCCCCATTCCCTGATGGTCCCTCTGGGACCCCTGCCCCATCCACACACACCTGCTCCCTGTCCCCGGACTGCCCCGGGGCCCCGGCGGCCCCCTCCCCCCCCTCCTCTCACTCCTGACGGCCCTCCCGGGACCCCTGCCCCATCCACACCCCTTCTCCCTGTCCCCGACTGCCCCCAGAACCCCTGCCCCTCACTGCCCCCTGCCACCCCACCCAACCCCCCTCCTTCCTGACTACCCCCCGGGACCCCTGCCCCATCCACCCACCCCTTCTCCCTGTCCCCGACTGCCCCCAGAACCCCTGCCCCTCACTGCCCCCTGCCACCCCACCCAACCCCCTCCTTCCTGACTATCCCCGGGACCCCTGCCCCATTCAACCCCTGTTCCCCAACCCCTATCCACACCCCCGCCCCCTGACCACCACCCCGGACTCTCCTGCCCTCTATCCAACCCACCCTGCTCCCTGCCTCCTTACCGTGCTGCCTGGAGCACCAGTGGCTGGCAGTGTTACAGCCGCGCCACCCGGCTGGAGCCGGGACATGCCACCACCGCCACCGCGCAGCTCAGAGCACTGGGTCAGGCCGGGCTCTGCAGCTGCACTGCCCAAGGAGCTCACAGCAGAGCCTTGTGCCGGCTCCGGCAGTGGAGCGAGCGAGCGAGCTGAGGCTGTGGGCGAGGGGAACAGTGTGGAGGGGCCGGGGCGGCGTCTCGGGCTAGAAGCTCGGGGGCTCAGCAGGACGGTCCCGCGGGTCGGATGTGGCCTGCAGGCCATAGTTTGCCCACCCCTGTTCTACACTCACTTGCTATCTTGCGTTTCTTCGGTGCTGCCATTTCTGGTGACTCGTGGTAACTATTTTTCTTTGCTTAATTTTGTTTAGTGGAGAAGCACCTTTTCTGTGACTGGCTCCATCTAGTGTTGAAACTGAGAAGTGCAACAGAGTTGAGCTCAAGCGCCATGTGCGGGCCATATTCAATTATATTTTCAGAATTTGCTGCGGGCCAATAAAAACTGACCCGTGGGCCGCAGTTGGCCCGCGGGCCGTAGTTTGGACACCCCTGTGTTAGAGCTATGCTTAAAGGAAAAAATGCAATACACATTGAATCTCACCTAGTATCATCAACCTTTCAAATCAACTGCTTTTCCTGTTCATTGAACTGAAGGCCCAAGAATTTCCTTACAACTTACTGTCACTTCATGCCAAAATGCCACCCTCTGTATTATTTCAGAATTATGGTTTTACTTTTAATGTTCAATAAAATATTTTTAAAGGCCAATTTAGGATTTTTTACAATATTATTAAATTGCACTGGAATTCCGGCAAAACATTGGAATTATCCATTTAACTTACTAATGCAAATTAGTTTCTTGTGGGAACAATAGGCACTTTAACGAACTGGCATATCTACTATCAAGTTTAAATAATGATATAACAAGTAGGTGGGCGGACGCTATACAGTATGCATCTCTATGATAGAAGAATGGTCCTGGGATTAAGGCATGGGATTTGGGTGGGTCTGAGTTCAGTGCATGGCTTTGGTACTGGCTCCCTATGTGAGCTTGAGCAAGTCACTAACTCTGCCTCAGTTCCCTGTTTGTAAATTAGGGACAATACTTTCCTCCCTCACAGGGATGTGAGGATAACTTCACAACCATTAATGAGCAGATGGTGATGGGGGCCATATAAACACCCAGATGGATGATGAACAGCAATTTTTATGACAAGTTATTTTCTAAAGATCATTTGTGGAAGTGGAAGCAGGGTCTTAAGCAACAGAGCTAATACATTTTATCAGAAATATTTCTGTAGCACTAACTTTACAATTCTATCGAGAATATGTTTTGTGTACACAATAGTTCCAATACACAGCCTGGCCTTCATGAGTCTGTAACAATAGGGCAGTGGCAAACTAGTAAGGTGGCAGTTTAACAATTTCTCCCTTCCTCAATATTAAAAATTAAAAAGTTCTCAATCTCTCAAGTTTCATGGTGAGGAATGATTCTCTCCAGGGAAATTCCACCAAGTTTTTATCTTCTTCCCTATAGAACTTTGACTTGATGGGTCAGCTTTTCTAATACTCTTATTTCCCATACTTTTTGGGACGAGTCAATTGATTTAGAGGAGTCACATCTCTTCCACCACCTTACAATTATGATTCTTGCTGCAACTATCAAATGGGTAATCATTTCTTTGTGTCTGTTATACAGCACAGAACTTTTGGGGAAAATTCACAAAAACACCTGTCATCTCCTTAAAGGAGTTTCCAACCTCTTTTTCAAAGTGTCTGAATTTTTGGACAGATCCACCATATGTGAAGAAACCAGCCCACTTCATAACACTCATTTCAGCATTTGCCCATGCCTGTACCATAGATGACTTTAACATAGTTTTCTTTTATGAATGCGTATGTTGAAGTATAGGGACTGCTGTTCCAAATACTCTCCCAATCCTCATCCTTAATTCCCTTGCACAAATCTGCATTCCACCTCTTCATGAAAAGTGTGTTTTCTCTAAGTAAAAACTGAAAATAATTTTATAAGGTGGAATTAGATCCTTGTGCTTCATAATAGTGACAAGTAATTTTTCACTGTTAATTTTTTTCTCAGATTTACCTTTAAGATGAAGTGTTGAAAAATGTTGCAATTGCAGATATTGGTACAGTACAATGGAACTTCCGTATTTCTTGAAAGCTGATTTTTTTCTTCATGTTATCTGAATGTAACGTCTCTGAGTAGTTGCCTAACTCTTGTAATACAACTACAATGCCAGGTTTTAAAAAGTTTCCCAGAGTTTTATTAGGGTTGAATTTGGTGTTATATACTATGGACATTAGAGGTAATTGGTCTGGGCTTAATTTTTGTTATCCCATGCCTCTATTGTTGCTCTCAGAAAAGGGTGGTTATATATTATTACAGATTAGGGCTGTCGATTAATTGCAATTAACTCACGTGATTAACTAAAAAAATTGTGATGAAACAATAGAATACCAATTGAAATTTATGAAATATTTTGGACGTTTTTCTACTTTTCAAATATGTTGATTTCTATTACAACACATTACAAAGTGTACAGTGCTCACTTTATTTTTTATTACAAATATTTGCACTGTAAAAATGATAAAGAAATAGTATTTTTCAGTTCACCTCATACAAGAACTGTAGTGCAATCTCTTTATCGTGAAATGTAACTTACAAATGTATTTTTTTTGTTACATAACTGCATTCAAAAACAAAACAATGTAAAACTTTAGAGCCTTCAAGTCCACTCAGTCCTACTTCTTATTCATCCAATCCCTAAGACAAACAAGTTTGTTTACGTTTACAGAGATACTGCTGCCTGCTTCTTATTTACAGTGTCACCTGAAAGTGAGAACAGGTGTTCACATGGCACTTTTGTAGCCAGCATTGCAAGGCATTTATGTGCATTGTGCCAGATATGCTACAGCACTTAACCCAAGGTTTAAGAATCTGAAGTGCCATCCAAAATCTGAGAGGGATGAGGTGTGGAGCATGCTTTCGGAAGTCTTTAAAGAGCAATACTCTGATGCAGAAACTATAGAACCCGAACCACCAAAAAAGAAAATCAACCTTCTGTTGGTGGCATCTGACTCAGGTGATGAAAATGAACATGCATCGGTCCGCACTGCTTTGGATCATTATAGAGCAGAACCCGTCATCAGCATGGACACAGGTCCTGTGCAGTGGTGGTTTTAGCATGAAGGGATATTTATCTATAGTGCATCTGGCATGTAAATATCTTGTAATGTCGGCTACAACAGTGCCATGCGAACACTTGTTCTCACTTTCAGGTGACGTAAATAAAAGCGGGCAGCATTATCTCCTGCAAATTGTAACCAAACTTGTTTGTCTGAGCAATTGGCTGAACAAGAAGTAGGACTGAGTGGACTTGTAGTCTCTAAAGTTTTACATTGTTTTATTTTTGAATGCAGTTATTTTTGTACATAATTCAACATTTGTAAGTTCAACTTTCATGATAAAATGATTGCACTGCAGTACTTGTATTAGGTGAATTGAGAAATACTATTTCTTTTGTTTTTTACAGTGCAAATATTTAATCAAAAATAAATATAAAGTGAGCACTGTACACTTTGTATTCTGTGTTGTAATTGAAATCAATATATTTGAAAATATAGAAAACATCCAAAATATTTAAATGGTATTCTATTATTGTTTAACAGCGTGATTAATCGTGAATAATTTTTTTAATCGCTTGAAAGCCTTACTATAGACACAATATTTTCGGTCTAGAGATTGTCTTAATCCAAGGAATCATGTGGTGTTTGATGGTAGAACACTATTCCTGTTCTATCTAGTTCTCACACTCGCTCGCTCTCCTGGGTTATCCAATACAGCAAATTTCTGCTTTGGTTTTCTGGATGATAATATTTTAATTTTTGGTAGCATTAGTCCTCCTTCTTTCCAAGGTCTTTGTAGGGTAGCCTGTTTGTTTGACTCTTGGCTTCTTGTGTTCTCAATTGAATTTGTTCGTCAGGTTTGCCAATCATCAAGATGTTCCCTGGGATGATTATTGGTAGTGTATGGAATACAAAACTTATTTGAAGAAAGAATAATTTTTACTGATACAATTTTCCCTAAATGTGAGACTTTGTACTTTGACCAGTTTTCTACATCTGTTCTAACTTAATCAGAGGAGTACAATTAATATTATAGAGAACCCGCTGTTTTTGATATATTCAGACTTATTGTAGTTTATTTTTAAACCTGAAACTTTACTAAATTCCAGGTTTTCCTCTTGCAATTCAAGGAGCCTTTTCTATTTCACTCATATTTCTTCATATTGCCACATTATCCTGTGCATGTGTCTGCTATAATGAACTCTGTACAGTATGCTTGAATAGATTCCAGCTACTCATTAAATACCATATATATGAGAAATCACAAAGAAGTTAATGTAAAAACCACCATAAAGCCAATCTGAACACCAACCTTGCAGGTCCTAAACCAAGCAACACATTATGAAGAAAACTCTAGAGAGAATATATTGTTTCTGGAATTTTTTAAATAAAATTTATTATATTTTAGTTTCCACAAAGTGTCATTTCAATTATCCGCTTTCCTTCTTTAGCTTGTACATTAGATAATACGTCTGACTTTGAGCACTGTTTAAAAATAAAACGGCCTGTTTATAATTTGGTGATTTGTTCTTTTTTTTTTTTTTAAACTGTTACAGACAGGATAAATGTCATGGTGCAGTAAATGAAGTGCATCTGGCTATTTTGGATAATGAATTTATGCATTTGTTCACTCATATTGCACATGACTACGAAACAAGATGCTCCAAGCAATTCTGTGAAGTTATGGTTAGGTATATGTAACCCTAATTATCCTTGGGGTGAAAGTATGAAATCCATCTTCATTGCTCTAACTCATCTTTCATCTCTTCTGAAAGAAGGCAACTACTAAAATACGGGTATTTATAGTCTTCTTGTAGTACGAGCTTAGAAAAGATCACCATGTTTCTTTCATGATACCCTGTGGAAAATAATGCATGAGAGAGGGAAAAGGCTACTACTTTATATCTCTGGCCCATAACTCAAAAGTTCTGCTGGAATGGGCGTTGCGAGAAGGCAGAGGTGGTGGCAGCAGCAGATCGGGATCACTGGGAGCGTGGGTGGTAATGAGACTGCTCGGGTTGGCAGGTGGCATGAGGGTAGAGGCAGAAGGATGACCAATGTTGCTTGTGAGTCAGGGCTGGCATATAGATACCCAGCGTGGAGGGTGGCCTGGGAGTCCTTGAGGAATTGGAGGGTTTTATCAGTTTTATCACTGAAAAGCTTATGGTTGTCAAGGGGGAGGTCCTCAAGTGTAGTTTGAAGAGCCTTTGGGAACCCGGTGGACTGCAGCCAAGAGTCACAGCAGAGCACTATCGCAGAAGCCAGGGACCAGGGCGCTGTGTTGGCGGCATCGACCATGGCTTGGAAGGCCACCTTGGCAACCAGCTTGCCTTCATCAAGGAAACTTTGAAAGTCCTGCTGCTTTGCCGGGGGAAGGAAGGAAGGCCTGGAAGTCTGCCAGTTTAGTGTATGCCAGGAAGTTGTACGTAGCCAGGTTGGCCTGTTAACTGGTGATGCAGAACTGGAGATCCACAGTGGAATAGACCTTTTGCCCAAGAAGGTTGAGTTTCTTCGCCGCCCAGTCGGGGGGGGGGGGAAAGGGGGTTAGAAATGTTGGTGGCAGGCACGCTCCATAGCCACGTGGACCACCAAAGGAGTTAGGTGGAGGGTGTGTGAACAAAAAGTCCATGCCCTTGGATGGCACAAAGCACTGTTGCTCTGCCCACTTAGGGGTGGGGGAGCAGGAGGCCAGCATGTGCCAAACAGCCTGTGTGGGTTGGAGGATGGCATTGTGTATGGGCAAGGCGGTACGGGAAGGTCCAGGGGGTTGCAGGATGTCCCGGAACTGGTTCTGGGGACCCCGGACATCCTCCACAGGCAGACTGAGGGCTGCCGTCATGTGATGAAGCAGAGCCTGGTACTACACATGGTCATCGGGGAAGAAGGAGGGAGGGATGAAACCGGAGGTGCCAACAGAGCCCATGGTGCCGGGAACGTCCTGAGGGCCCTCGTAGGCAGAGGAAGGAACAATGTGGGTCGGGGATGGACAGTGATGCAGGCGCATTGGGAGTATGGGTCTCAAGCAGACCTGTAAGGCCAAGCATAGGGGTTGCCGAACATCAGTGCTCCCCATGGATAAGGGAAACATGAATAGGCAAATGGGCCATAGGCCGGTGGATAAGGCTGGCTGCTAGGGTCCGGGCTGTAGGATCATGCCGGCGAGAAGGTGGGGTCAGGGTCTGAAGACCAGGCCAAGTCTGAAGATGGGTCCGGCAAAGGCAAGGCCATTGGGACCAGAAGCACAGGATGGGACAACACCAGGAAGTCCAGGAGCAGGAGAGGTTCCGTGGAAGGGGATGGAGGCCCGAGAGCAGCCAGAGGGTCCAAGGGCAGAGGGTCCAAATGGCAGCATCAGCTCAGCCACTGGCGTCAAAGGGGACAGGTGTCTCGGAGTGCACAGGGCTGAGTGGGAAAGTCCGGACAGTCGTGGTGGTGTGGACAATGCCAAAGCTGACAGCGGCCAGCCAGTCACTAGGGCTGAAGGCGATGCCAGCACAGCGTGGTGCTTGGACATCCAGTCTGCATGAGAGCTCTTTGCAGCAGGAGCATCCGGGTCAATGCGCAACTTCTCACCCAACCTGCATGCTTGGGGGAGGCTATGCTGCATTTTCAGGCGGTCCCCATTGGGGACCCGCCCTGGCATCCATGCCTTTGTTTCTTGTGTGCACGGTGGGATTTGGGTGGATGAGATGGTGGTGCTGGGTGGGAAGGTCCCATGAAAGTGCTCACCGCCAATGCTGGTCAGTCCTCCAACAGATCTGCCAGTGCCAGATCCGATTGCACACATGAGCGCATAGCCTTCTCCATAAGGAACTTGCACAGGTGAAGCTCTCTAGCTTTCCAGATACGGGATGGGAAGGAGCGACAGGTGGAACAGTGGGCAGCAACGTGGGCTTCGCCCAGACCGTAGAGACAGCATTGGTGCTCATGGAGGAGTGGGGGCAAGAAGCACAGTATTTAAACCTGGCTTGCTGGGGCAGAGTCCCTGGGCTGGGTAAGTGTCCCAAAGGGAAAGTGCAAAGGGGTGGAGATCTAACTGACTGGCCATCAATGTGATGGACAGTATATACAACTGGAGAAAAAACTATACACAAAAGAAAAAATGTAGAAGAATAGTTCTCTTAGCAAGCTAAGAGCACCAAAGAACAGGAATTCTGATTCTGGCCACGTGGTAGTAAGAAGGAACTGGAGCAGCGCCGACCTACACAGCCTCTTAAAGCCTCAGACACACCATGCAGTCGACGCACATGCAGGTCAACGGACACTACTATGAACAGTTCCCGTGCATGCGCATCCACATAGGGACCGCATATCTTGAAGAAGAATTGGAGAGTATAGATATGTATGTTCGCATTTGATGGCTTTATTTACATCATGTAGAATATTTTTGCTCCTTTGCTGATTTGGCAGGTTAAACTAGTTTTCACTGGATAATGTTCTGAATATTAGATGTGGGACATATATTTTGACAAGTAAAGTTAAATAAGCAAGGCTGTAAGCTGGTGACTTTTAGATATTATTAATTTAAATGACTGCCGTATGGTACTAGGTCTGCTCCCGGGAAACTTCAAAAAGTAACTTTACAGATTAAAACCTTGTAAATCTCTCCAAAATTATAATGGAGAGCTCTTTATTTGGACAAGGGACCCTGACAACTTGGGAAAGCTTTAAAGAGAAGGAAAATGACAAACTGAATTTAGAGTCAAAAATAACTCTGGGACATAAACTGATAAAAGTGGCTTTAATTTCTAATTCAGGTACAACACACACGTTAGTGGCAATGCCCTTTACATCAGGGATTTATTTGAAGTCAAAGAAGATCAACAGCAGTTTATTTGAATAATAAACTATATGGCAAAATTCACTGATTGGATGGAATCCTCACTTTCAAAGTCAATCACAAAAATCCCCTTGACTTCAGTGGGGCCAGGATTTCACTCTATACTTCAATAATTAATGAGTCCATAAAGGCATTGAAAATACAAATGTCAACCAGCAATTTGATCTATTAAACAATAAACACCATTCCATCAATTTTAACTAAGCCAGATGCATGTCCTGAAGCACTAGTTCCCAAACTCTTCACTCAGGCAACCCACCAGCTCCATTTTGTATTTTTTTGTGACCCACCCTCAGCTCTGGCCCAGCAATCCTAGTCCTGGCCTGCTGTGGACTGGGGGGGCAGGTTGAGCCCATGCTGCACCAGCGGTTCCTGTCCCATGATCCTGGGCCACACTCTCCATTCCAACAACTGGGACCTGGCACAGAGTGTCGCAGCACCATTGGTTTGGCCCAGTTGCCCTGAAGGGGAGAAGTGTATGTTTGCCTAGGCCAAGACCCAGTGATGGGTTAATCTGGTCCTGGACATGACGACCCATCTAGAATCTTCCCATGAACACACTCATGGTCGTTATCCACCATCTGGCAAACACTGTCCTAAGGCCTAGAGTCATGCCTTTTGCAGGAAGGCTTTTGCATCAAGATCCCTAAGCAACACAGGAGGAAAAAACTGCTTAGATTCCAAATAAGACGTTGGCAACTGTTCATCTTAATTTCTACTAATACAGTACAGATTAGTGAAGAGAAAATATTCATATAGAAGCTGATTAAACAAATTTGCAGATTGGTAAAAACTCCATCTTTAGCACCACCTAGAATCCAGTGTATGATGCTAAAACATTGTCATGTGGAACATAAAGATGGTAAGGAGGTACACATAGCAGATACCATTAGCAGAGTGATAAAGAGACCACCTACCACCTGAAAACAGGTCTGTAACTCACCATGAGGCATGTATCTATTATGGTGCTATTTATAAAATTAGCAGAATTCCACACTGAAACACAAAGAACTGTGTGTAATTGAAATTAACATTTTTTACAAGGATAGCCCAAAGAAAGAGCACAATTAGACCTCAACCTGAGGCTATTTGGGAAAGAAAATACCAGTCATCTAGGTCTAGAAAAATGTAAGCAAGGAACAGCAGATATTCTGTTTGGGACTGAGATAAGAGCTTACATATACTGCTTCAGACAAGCACAAACAAAAAAGCCACAGTCATGAAATCCTAGCTCTACCCTGACTGAGCCTAAGAGAGGATTTATTTGAATTTGACAATCTAATTCCTATTAATTTATCACTAATCTAAATTCATAGAGCTTTCATAACTAACAAGCTCACTGGATAAATGATTACCAAAATAAAGTTGGCAAGTGTAAGACTGAGTCAAGCTCCCCCTGTTGGACACTAACCAGACTGCTGTGAAAAGATCCAATTGCTTAATCCCATGAGCTTTTAACTTGCTGGGTTTGGGCAAAGTGCAGGCACCGTTCCTGCCTTCAGGACTCTCTCTCGGCATGCACTCCAGGTGTAAACCTCTGTGTCTGACAGTGGCAACTTGACAGTCCAGTTGCCTACAAACTGAAACTAGTGTCATCTCCCACCTCAAACTCCCCAGCAGCTCTTGCTCACTTTAGAATCTCTCCAAAGTGTGAGCCCTCCTGGTTTACAGTTTACCTCTTCTGGGGTAAGAGCTAGTGGAGCCAACAGATCCAAAGACTTTTCACAAGATCCTAAAACACCAAACACTCAGCAGTATAAGAAATACACAAATCTATGCCCCTCATGCATTTCCCTGCCTCAGCTTTCCTTGCCCACCCTGGAGAGTTCTTTTGGCTTGGGCATCCAGAATCCTTCCCCGAAGCTCATGACTTCTCTTCAGGAACACAGAACCTTCTCTACCCCAGCTAGCTTTCTCTATCCTTGGTTGGCCCGACCATTAAATTGGATCTCCCTGACCCCCATGACCCCCACTCTCTCTTCTTCTCACTGGCCTCAAACTTCCTCCAAAGCCTTCCAAAATTCCTTCAGTGTGTCCTTTTTAACTCCCTGTTTTATCACCTTTGTCCTGTTGGGAATTTTGCACCCTCTCCACCTACCCTCCAGACAAGCTTCACTCAGCCTCCTTCATATACCCATTGTTCAGTCATTAAGGTTAATAACTCTCCATTGGACCTGGTTTGGGATAGACATTCTATGGCTCTGTCAGCAAATGGGGGATTCAACATCCACACAGATGATACAATTTTAATAATTTTCATAATATGAGCTTCACACCATCAAGCAGAATTCATAAGTTGTACAAGCAGATTCCCCAAAATATCACAGCCGGGCATGGAATACATGACCATGGATGTGGTTTTCAAGAATTTGTGGAGGCCTCCTCATCTGAACTCACAACCTCCTTGCCAAAATGGCCACAGAACAACACATTGCCTACAAGCTATTCAGAGAGAGAAAAATCTCTTAATGAAATATAAACATGACAGATACACATCGGTCCCCAAAAGTCCACCAAAAGGATTATTTCCCCCAGAACCTATGCAAATGGTCAGACACACAACCACCTCACTTCTGACAGAAGTTCAGTTACTCAAGCCCTGAGCAAGTATGAGATGTACAACTACAACTGGAGGAAAGAGAATTAAACAAACTGTACTTTGACATAAATACAACATCACTGTCCAGCCTGATAGCTGGGCAGCTAGTCCATTTCAGAATGGACAGTTCCAGCTGGAAGTCAGCTAGTGTTGTTACATCCACACAGATATTGAGAAAATGGACAGCCAGAGATACTTGAGATTTACTTGAAACACCTGAGACAGCCCAGCTACCCATCAACACACAGGGGGGAAAATAGTGAGAGCTTGATTACTTAAGGAACAGATGAGTGTACACAAGGACCTCTGTTCATTCTGGTGGAGTCACTACAGACAGAGACACTGTCAAGATCCCCAGGTGCAGAGATTTCACAGATATGCATATAAGCAAAACAGTCCCGTTCTAAGTAGAACTGCAACATAAGTAGCCTGGAGTGTACCATGTTATTAGTAGCCATGTCCTGAGAAAACCAATCCAATACTGACAGGACGGAAACAAGCTATAACTGATTGCTTAAGCAATTTTGAAAAATATGTCAAAATGTATTAAAACATGATGATTCTGAAACGGTTCTGTTATTTTAAAGTTCAAAGTATTGTCATGGGGAAGTAAATTAGCTAAAAGGGATAGGGTAAACATAGGTATCACATTATTAGTATGGCAGTAGTTATGTTAATGAGATGATGTAATATTAAAAAGTGCAGGACGACGCTAATAGTTGTGTTAATTCTGTGAACATGCCCACTGTGGACTAGATGTTTCCAGTCTGAGCTGTGTATTTCATATAGTCAATACAGTGCTTTGCCTTCTCCTCTGAAACACCTGACTGCTTACTAAACTTTATCCTAAGCAGTACTGTGCTAGGTCAGTACACAGTACCTCGCTATACCGCCGCATGCTTCAAGTAGCGGCTCTGGTAATTCAGTAGGTGACACTTTCCTTCTGAGCTGGTAATGAATCAACACCCCAGTATGATGTTAGGGGGAAAAAAAATCTGCTCCTGGAGACGCTATCTTTTCAGTAAGACACCAAACCAGGGTTTCTCAAACAGGGGTCACCGCTTGTGTAGGGAAAGCCCCTGGCGGGCTGGGACAGTGTGGTTACCTGCCCCGTCTGCAGGTCCAGCCAATCGCGGCTCCCACTGGCCGTGGTTTGTTGCTCCGGGCCAATGGGAGCTGCTGGAAGCGGCGCGGGCCAAGGGACTTACTGGCCACCGCTTCCAGCAGCTCCCATTGGCCCGGAGCAGCAAACTGCGGCCAGTGGGAGCTGCGATCGGCCGGATCTGCAGACGGAGCAGGTAACCAGACCGGCCTGGCCCGCCAAGGGCTTTCCCTACACAAGCAGCGACCCGTGTTTGAGAAACCCTGCACCAAACCTAAAAGTCATGACCACTTGCAGTTATTAAAGAACCCATTGCATTCTTCATAAAGGAAAGGGTATTCCCTCTGGTGTCATAGGGAAATTCCAAATTTAACAAATTGCATTAAGACATGTCCTCATATTTTCTATTGGCTAACGTATTCTTCTTCACTTCCTCTACTAAAATACTGTATAATGCAGCTGTAATGTTCTACCTCACAGGTGGCTACGTAACAGGAGTGGATGAAATGATCCTTGTGTAAAGTTTGAATTGCAATTTAAAACTGCAAATGTTCCAAGATCCTTTGGGATGAATGGTACCCATAAATCTAGGAGTGCTGCTTATTACCTATGCTGCTACAAGCCAAAATGCTGAGCTGCAATATCAATTTTGTACCCATTCTGCATTTGTGTACATGAAGCTTTACCGGATAATGTATACGGTTGCCGAGTTGAATGCAGCTTTCTTTTTTAGCTTTTCAGCTGCAATTTGATCACATCTCCTGGAAGTACCTTGTAAGAGGTGAGGATGAAGAGGCTGGTGTGCTGTAAGCACTGCTGTCATCTCATCATGGTCAGAAGGATGTATATACTCATAAATGCTATTGCCAGTAAGCTCCACCTGTCAGGAGACATATAAAACATTACGCAGTACAAACGGCCTTTCTTTTAATAATATAACGCATTCTTCAGTGACCTACATATACTACATCTGTATACTGTGCATACAGTCCATTACCCTTACAACGTGTGGGTTTTACTGGACCAAAACCATGTACCAAATTATACCTATTAAACTGAATCATTCCTTTTTCAGTGGTAACTAACACTTTGGAAGCTTTTGTGGGAATTTCTGGTGCTATTCTGCACACAGGGGAGTTGCTAGTGGAGAAAGCTGGCAAGTGAAGAGATGATAGAGGAGCTACAGAAATGTTAGCTTCCCACAAAGAGGGGGGAGAAAAAATCTCCACAAGCTGCATAAAACTTTTCTCACAGACAAACATACACTAAAAGTTTTACATGTTCCCAGAAACCATCATTTAGGTTCTGTCTGTATTTGAAATTTAACAGCCAAGCCAGCAAATTGATACATTTCCTGTTACTGAAAGAAAAAAAAAAAGTAAATGCCCTCCAAAAATACAATCCAAACTTTTATTAGGACCAAGTCTAGTGCCCATTTAATTCAGTGGAGCTATTCCTACTTATATCAATGAACATTGGATCCAGCATCTCCTCCTTCAAATAAATGTGCAGAATACAACCACCACAAACAAACAAACAACCAACAACAAGACCAGCTCAGCAAGAGTTTTATTTGTCCTTAATTTCCTCAATCTAGCATATTCCTCTTTCTCACTTGCTCTGAACCTCTGTTCACACATGGATGTGTTTCTGTCATAGTATTTGTCCCTTTCTGTATATCATGTACATAATAAATATAGTATAGAGGCTGGGAGCACCATTACAGCTGGCATGTGCTGTATGTCCTTTTTGCTAACTTTATTTGGCACATGTAAAAACGTATCAACAAAAAGTCTCCAGATAGATGCCGTAATGGATTTAAGTAGAGAACCAATACTTTGAGCTTGTGTTTTAAATTAGTGTCAGGCTATCCAATTGTTCATTGTGGCCTGATGTGCATTGGGCCCCAAAGATCAGAGACAGCTGAGAGGTGAAGTAATTTAACCTATTCTTCTGGGCCAATCCTACTGATTTGCTAAGATGTGTGAGTTGCCTTTTCTTTAGAATAAATGAAGTTGTCTAGCCCACAAAGCAATCTTTTCCCGAAAATGTCTCTCATAGTTCCGTTTTCTGCATTATTCATGGAATGTCTCTTCCCAGCACTATACAAACTAATTCTTTCTAGCCATCTATTCCCCACTGTTCCCTTCCATCTCTCCCTCCCCTACCCACCACTTCCCAAAAAACAAAAACTCTGGTACACATTCAATATTCCAACCAGATATTTGCACATTTCTTTAAACAGACAGTTTTCAGTTGCAGAAAGAAAACAAGAGATACCAAATTAACAATGTTAGTTCACAGAAATCATTGCCCCTATGAGAAAATATTTGGGATCATTCCTTTTCTGGATTATAACAGGTAGGGTTATCAACACCAGCTCAGAATATTTTGGCTTTAGTGGCTGGGGAAGGATTGGAAGTACACAAGGATTAATCTTTTTGCAATTTGTAATTTTTCCCCCCACTCTTCGTAAAAGAAATAAAACAGGCAAAAGTAGCAGATATAGACATACTATGGATCAGATTTTCACAAAAGCTCTAAAACAATGTTTTTAAAGCATTGTGATTTGCATTGCTCTAAGCTCTCAAGAAACAGAACAAGCAAAAAATCTTATTGGAGAAAGACTGAGTTTGGGTGAATGTTCAAACCGAACTGTGGGGAGGTGGGGTCTGTGGACTTTCCTGTCCCTCTGAGTTTAATGCTCTGTCTGGAACCATCCCCTCTTAAAATAGCTTTTATCCTTAGCTCATAAGGATATTTCTGAAGAGCAGTCTTTTTGCCTTTGAAATGAACTAGACTGTATCAAATGGAATGTAGTTATAAAAAAATGTTCATAGGAAGGATACCCTCAGATCTCTCTTATTCCGTCCCCTGTACAAAGGCATTCTTTCCTCCACCTGCCCTGCAAAGCTAATTACAAACACTAATTAGGTTAATCCAAAAGACTTGCATATTTAATTGATCATAATCCTCACATGGGGACCAATCCTGCAAAAACTAATTCACGTGAGTAGCCCTTGCTTTTGCAATTAATCCTATTGACTTAAATGAGATACTCACCCAAGCAAGGACTAGTCACAGAAGGATTCTCAGAATTGGGCCCTTGGTCACAATTTTACTGACATTGAGATTCAGATCATGTGGCTTATTTCTCAAAGGTACCATAGCTCGCTTTCCTGAATATACAGATAGGGATATATTCTATTCTCTTATGCATGTGCAACCCCTATGAAATCAATGCAATGCCACATATCTAAGTGACAGCAAAATTTGATCTGTTGATTGTTAAATAAATCTGAGAAACCTAAAACCATCTTCAAAAATCTAGGGCTACATAATAGTCAAATAACGAAAATGTTTGTACATAATTTTTGAGCTGACAACTGTCTCCTGTTATGCATACTTTATGTGTGCTTTTTAAACAGACAATAAAATACTAACAACTTAAAAAAATAAATTATATGATTGAATCCATAAAACTTCTACAGTCTCACGCATCAGGCTTATTAAGCCAGATCCTGGATGAAGCATTTTAATATTTGTAAATACCTACTTATTACCAGTTGCATTTGTTTCCTACTAAGAGCTTTTTTATGTGTAACTTAGCTGTATATTTTCTTTCTACCAAGAAATGATTCATAATAAACAGAGGACTAAATAAATGGATACTGGAAGAAAATAATTATATATTTTGCCATTAGTATACTTACTGGATGAAAATAAAACAAACTTTAGCAAGTTCAGATGTTTCTAGTTAAATATTTCAAGATTTATAAAAAATTAAATATAAGTTTTGCTCCCTCATGGAATTAGAAAATTGTTGTGGCGCCAGCCCAGACTTTCAAAACTGCAAAATCTATTTTTCACAATAATTTTCTTTTCTTCTGTTTTCAAAGGGTTTTCCCTGCAGTCTATAAGTCACGTAAGCAGTAATGTGTATATCTGTGTGCATGTGCACATATACAAGTTGCACTTAAATTGTACAGCCCACAACATACCATCAATTATTCAGCTTAAGTCCTCGCAGAATTCACTAAGGGATTCTGCTAAAGAGTTGATAGCATAGTATGGCGCTGTCTCTAGAAGTGCTCATAAGTGCATGACTATGCAATGTGTATTTATAGAACTTTCCTCTTCAAAATGTTAACATACAAATAAAAGGATCATGAAGTAAAATGATCATATGAACTTAAATGGTAATGGGTGATGCATTGTGCCACAGTTTTTAAGAAAAGCCTCACTGGGGAATTTGCCCCTTTTATTATTCACGGAGTAAGGACACATAGGGTCAGATCCTCAGCTAGCGTAAATCAATACAGATCCACTGACTTTAATAGAGCTATGCTGATTTAAACCAGATGAGTGTCTGGTCCTCAGTATTTACTATTCCTGTTGCAAAAAAATGACATGGAGTAAGATAGGACTTTTAAAAATTGTTGCTTCTGATACTTATGTGTAAATTGTGTCTAAAAAAACTGAATTAGTGGAAAAAAATACAAGTTAAGAAAATCTTTAATGTTGCTTATACATTTGAAAACATACTTAAATGTGTTGACTGCCACAAGCTTAATCGGAAGGTGTAAGTGACTCACTGTTCTTTCTGCTGAAGCTATAAGGATTAATTGAAGGTACAAATTACTACAGCAGATCTCCAAGGATATTTTGTAAAAAAAAAAAAATTTAATGTATTTTTTTGTTTATCATAATTACCTGTTTCAACAAATTGCACTAACTGAAAATTAACTTGTAATCTAGTTTCATAGTGAAAATGGTTCATTAAAAAAAAGGCCTTTTTATAAACATTCTAAAAGATTATCTAAAATCATCATCATCACTTGGAGCACCAGCCAAGACAAGCTGAGCCCAAACTCAGATACAAGAGCTCTTGTTGAAAATATAGTGTAGGATTATGACTTGGTGAGAGAAATTTGAAGAATTTTCTGCTATGGACCAATTCTGCTCTTATTGATGTCAATGGCAAAACTCCCAGAGACTTCAAGGGAAGCAGGAACAAGACCTCATTTAGCAAAGGATTTTTTTAAAATAAAATGCTTATAGGAGCGTCCTAGGATTACAGTGTTTAAAAGTAAGCTGTTCCTTGAAAAAAAAAAAATCAAGGATGGAGAGATGGTGGGAGGAGATTCCACAATACGGCAAATTACTGCTGACAAGAAGATGATTTTGTGTTTTTCTTTTAAAGAGAATAAAAGAATGTGATGTATCGTTTGATATCCAATCCAGTGACTTTATTTCACAATTGACAGACAGACAGAATTGCATACTGTGAAATTGTTGGAGCTGGCTACTAAGCCTGAAGTGGTGTTTTTTTAAAGCAATCAGTTTTCTACTTCCTAAACACTGCCTCTAAGTCAGGGGCTCCCAAACTTGGTTCACGGCTTGTTCAGCTCCCAGTGGCCGCGGTTCGCTGTTCCCGGCCAATGGGAGCTGCAGGAAGTGGCACAGGCCGGGCCACCACTTCCCGCAGCTCCCATTGGCCAGGAACGGCGAGCCGCGGCCACTGGGAGCTATGAGCGGCCGTACCTGTGGACGCTCAGGTATACAAAGCATCTTACAGCCCGCCAGGACTTACCCTGAACAAGCAGCGTACCAAGTTTGGGAAACCCTGCTCTAAGTTCACATCTTCACATTCTCTTTGCTCTACAGCTTGCCTGAGAGTTCAAGGCAACAGCCCACTTCTTACTACTCCAGGATATTCAAGAATTTTCTGGTTAATCTTGCTTCAGTAAACTTTACGGGCCAAATGCCCCAGTCCTTGCTCAGGAAAAACTCCCATGGATTTCAGTGAGAGTGCATAAAGACGTACCTGTGTGTAAGGCCAGCATATGTCCAATGTAAAGGCTTTAAATGACACTGAAGTGGTGCATAGGCCTCACGGTGATCCCCTGCACAAGTTTCTTTGAATCTGGCATATTCAACTTATTTTATTCTCTGAATGATTCTGTAGTTTTTTGATTTCACTGGGACATATACATTATTCTACAGCAATGGGTGTTCCACTCACCATCGCTAAAGTGTTTGTCAAGAGAATGAAGAAACAAGAGAATGATGAAACACTTTAGCAATGGTGAGTGGAACACCCATTGCTGTAGAATAATTGTTTTGTGTAAGTGGATCAGTTTCAATAGCTATGGTTATGATGGATCTTTTTAATAGGTAGGTGGATAAAGAGGCTTTGAGTAAGGGCTCTAAATGCAAAGTGGAAAATATAGCCTCTTATTTGGAAAGTATTTCAGGAAAAGGCAATATTTAAAGACATTTAAATATGCATTTAAAATTATGAAACAACAAATATATGCAACTGCAAACTTGATAAACAAATGGCTTAAATTAAAAATTCTCCTTGTATATATTTTAAAAGTTGGTAGAAAAATTAAGTGTCTACACTGAACCCTGAGTAGCGTCAAAATCTGAAAATTACTTTTCTAACAGAGATTACAAAAAAATAGTCTGAGGTTTCTTTCTTGTTTATCAGGAATGTTTTCAGAATATGATCATTAATATTTGTTTTTTCATACCTTCTAGAGTTGTTTTTCTAATTGCTGCAAACAATTATAAAAATACACCCAAATAGTCTTCAATTCCTTTCAACATTAATCATCATTATGACTTAAAATGCACATTTTAATCTCTACAACAACTCCTACAGTCTTGGAACAGTTTTCCTATATCTCCTTCTCTCATTGACTCTTCAGATGTCATTTGCAAACACATCATGCCTCCCTTACCTTTACATATAATCATTTATCTGTTTTATCAATTCTGCAAAGCATTTGGGATGCCGCTGCTATGGAAGACACTTTACAAAAACTTGTGTTCTTTGTCAGGCTAATGCAGAGCCCAATGAATCAATGAGCACCTTTCCAATGGACTTCAATGAGTTTTGGATCAGGTATTATGTCCCCAAATTTGTAGGATATATTTTCAAAAACAAAGTCATGGAAACCTGCACCTTACAATAAATAGACTTCTAATTCTATTTGCTGTTGTACTTACTCTGAAAAGGTAAAAATTTAGACGTGTCCTAAAAAACAAACGAACAAAAACCTTCTACTTCTTTTGCAAAACAGTAGTAAACTGAGATTTACAAGTTCTATCACAAGCATATAAAACACTTTACTGAAAAGATTGAGCTGTAAAAATTCAGGAAAAAATGACCCTGAATTCTATGTAAAAACTCATAAATCTGCCCTCTGCCCCCCCCCCCCAAAAAGCACATTTACGGTTCCACATCAGATTTTTTCTCTCATAGACTATAAGGCCAGAAGGGACCATCATGATCATCTAGTCTGACCTCCTGCACACGGTAGGCCACAGAGCCACACCCACCCACTCCTGTAGTAGACTCTATATTTTAGCAATTCTCAGTGTCACATACAATACAAAACGTATGCACTGGAAATCTTCACTTTTTTTTCCGCCCCTGAGATGTACAGCATTACTATGCAGGCAGTAGCTTTGAGTTCCAGGCTCAAGCTCAGAAACTACCTCCAGTTTGCAAACACATTTATCAACCTTATTAAAAGGTAATAGGAAGTAAAATTTAAACAACAAGAAAAAAGATACATGGTAAGATAATCACATTGCCGCTCTAAGCAAATGGCTTTACTTAAATAAAAGAAAACTTAAGATCAGAATAAAATTGAAGCTTAAGACCTCCATGCAAAAAACTAAACCTAGTCATTGACCAAGATATTACCATATTACATCAGTATTTAACAAATGGGCAGAAAGTTACTCCTACCTGGGATAAACCGAGATGAACAGATGCAGTTTCAGAGATATACATTATTTTGCCATCAGATGCTACCACAAAAACAAATCCATCCAATGTCTGTAATAAAGAAATATTTTGCATAAAAATCTCAGTTTAATTGATAATTTAGAGTAAAGATTTCTGAAGTGTTTCCTCTCCCAAAACAGAAAATATATTAAAAAGAAATATTTAACTTATACTGTCCCTGTGAAGACTATTACTCGCACACAAATTTGTGAAATCTACTTCATTATCCCGTTACAGAAGTTAATGCTGCACTTTAAGTTAACGTTCTCCTATTAACTTGGATTACTTTAGTATTTAGCACAAATCCTGAATTATGTGGTACTTAAGGTATCCAATGCTATACAGGCCATTTTATGATGTAATGGCAGAATTGAGCAATATTTTTATTTATGCTTTTGTGGACAGAGAATTGTCTTCTTCATAGTTATTTGGAACTTGCCAGGGATGAAAAAGCCCATGACAGCTTCAGAAAGAAACAATCCACAAAGGAAACTTCATCAGACTGAAAGTGAAACATTGTAGACATTATTCACTAACATTGCAACCTGATAATCTTAACTAATGGTAACATTTAATGCAAACTTGGGGCCTGATCCAAGTTGGACCTCATGTGAGTAAGGATTATCAGGAAGTAATGATTACTCATATGAGTAAAGGTATGAAAGATTTAATTATCCCACAAAGAAAAGATTGATAGGCTAGAAATTAAAAAACTGTACAAAGATGGCCAGGATTTTCAAAAGTAATGATTTTGGTTGCCTCAATTTTGAGGTGTTTTACATTATATTTTAATAAGCACTTGATTTTTCAGAAGGCCAATGTTTAGGAAAATCAGAGATATCTAAAATCACTAATCACTTTTGAACTTCCTGGCCAAATACCTATAACACATGTAGATCGCTGAAAAATAAACATGTATTCTTGGGAGGGGGAAAACTAACTTCTAAAGTACAGAGATAAAACAACTGCCTCGTCTATTTACTAATTCATATTTTAGGATACTGAACCGGGAGGAATGCAATAAAATCCTGTAAAAGTAGTGCACACAATGTGGCCCTAATAAAAAATATTCCAAATTATTCTCTGGCCTACTAACTATTTTTACAGCATGTAATTGAAACCAGATTACTTTTTAGCTTTATTCTTTTTTTATCCCCCTCCAACATAAACAAAACTTTGTAGATGTATTAAAATGGGAAAGAAATCATTGCATCCTTAAATAAAAATTTTACTTTAAACATTATTGTCAACTTTCACTTGCTGTTCCCAATCTTATAGTTAAAGTTGTGTTCATTCTTCCATTAGAATTATTTTTAGGGGTTTCCAACTCAGCTAGAAAAATTGTTGCTTAGAGTTGAAATTTGGCATACAAAATTTCTGCCCAGGTGCTATTTTAAAAAAAAAAGAGTTGACAGTAACTGTGCTGATTTAATACAATTTTTGAGCATTTATAATTTAGAAGTAGAATCCATTTTATGCATCATTTACAGGTAATTAACACATAATATTACCTAACTGCTTTTGACACTAAACAAAATGTAAAATAACTAAGAGATTAAGTACAAGCAAAGGCTTTCATGAAGATTTTTATTATGCACCTACATAAAAATTTCCAAGATAGACCAATGGTTCCAAACCAACATATCAACTAAACTTATTTGAAATAAAATTCAAAGTGCATATTTAATTAGCTAGATGATAACATCTCCAGGAGAGCAATCACCAAATCTTTTCTAAATATATTTATTAGGGCTGTCAAGCTATTAAAAATATTAATCACAATTAATCATGCTGTTAATAATAGAATACCATTTATTTAAATATTTTTGGGCATTTATTACATTTTCAAATATATCTATTTCAACTACAACAGAATTCAAAGTGTACAGTGATCAGTTTATTTTTTTATTACAAATATTTGCACTATAAAACAAAAGAAATCATATTTTTCAATTCACCTAATACAAGTACTGTAGTGCAATCTCTTTATCATGAAAGTTGAACTTACAAATGTAGAATTATGTACAAAAAATAACTGCATTCAAAGATAAAACAATGTAAAACTTTAGCGCCTACAAGTCCACTCAGTCCTTCTTGTTCAGCCAATCGCTCAGACAAACAAGTTTGTTTACATTTGCAGGAGATAATGCTGCCCGCTTCTTGTTTACAATGTCACCTGCAAGTGAGAACAGGTGTTTGTGTGGCAACGTTGTAGCCGGCGTTGCACGATATTTATGTGCCAGATATGCTAAAGAGTCATATGTTCCTTCATGCTTCAACCACCATTCCAGAGGACATGCATCCATGATGATGACGACAAGATCTGCATATGGCAGAATGTGGGTAAAACAGAGCAGGAAACATACAATTCTCCCCCAAGGAGTTCATTCACAAATTTAATTAACACATTTTTTTTAAACGAGCATCATCAGCATGAAAGCATGTCCTCTGGAATGGTGGCCAAAGCATGAAGGGGCATACAAATGTTTAGCATATCTGGTATGTAAATACTTTGCAAAGCTGGCTACAAAAGTGCCATGTGAACGCCTGTTCTCACTCTCAGTAGCATTGTAAATAAGAAGCGGGCAGCATTATCTCCCATAAATGTAAACACACTTGTTTCTCTTAGCAATTGGCTGAACAAGCAGTAGGCTCTGAAGTTTTACATTGTTGTTTTTGAGTGCAGTTATATAACAAAACAAAAAAAAAATCTACATTTGTAGGTTGCACTTTCACGATAAAGAGATTCCACTACAGTACTTGTATGAGGTGAATTGAAAAATACTATTTCTTTTATCATTTTCACAGTGCAAATATTAGTAATCAATAATAATATAAAGTGAGCACTGTACACTTTGTATTCAGTGTTGTAATTGAAATCAATATATTTGAAAGTGTAGAAAAACATTAAAAAATATTTAATACATTTCAATTGGTATTCTATTGTTTAATCTCAGTTTTAATTGCACTGCTAATCATGATTAACGTTTTGAGTTAATTGCGTGAGTTAACTGCGATTAATCAACAGCCCTAATATTTATTTTATTAAAATCAATGTGTTTCAAACCCTATCATGAGAGAGTTTTCTCTTTTTAAACGAAGGAATACACCAATTTTAAGTTGGCTTTAAATAATGAGTGTGGTGACCAAAAAAAAAAACAACCCCCACTCTTCATGTCATTTCAAATCTTATCTGAATCCACCTCTTTTCTAACTGATCCAGGCTTTTTGCTCTTCCTTTCCTATTACTGGTTATTCACCTCAGCTGCTTTACCTAGCACACCAAGGCTTTTCGGGTTCCATCTTATAAACTATTCCAACTGCTCCAAGGGCCTGACTCCATACCCCTTGAAACGAATAAGAGGCTTTTACCATTAATGTCCATGTTCCTATAATTGTAGTTTATAATATAAAAGCTTCATGTTTTCATTATATTATTATTCACGTCACTCTATCTTATCTTCAAAACAGTGGGAATGAAAGACAAGAGTGAGATACAGCTCACTGCACTAGCAGTTGTCAGCGTCAACTCTAGTCATATGCATTGTATCAATGTTGCCTACTTCTTAGGCTACTCTGATACAAACTGGAAAAACAATAATGAGAATTAATACAATAGCATGGAAAGTAGAGTGACAAACTCTCTGACTGCACCTTTAAAATCTCACAGCTCAACAGATACAAATGCCAGTAGACTACATTAGGAAAGAGTTTTCAATACTCACAGCTCTGAGGCTGAATTTCTCTTTAGATATAATCACTACCCCAGTGTACACTTAAAAACAGCGATGTGATTAAATACTAAGCTTCCTCAATAAAACTGACCATTAAATAATTAAAATTTATTATGTCTTTAAAGTGGGGGGAGGGAGAAGAATCCTTGCTGCATTAAGGGTTACAAACAGAAAGTTCCCTTTGGGTGTACCTGCCCAACTACTGCTCCCTAAATTCTCTGCTATGTGGGGACGTCCACATGGGGACCAGAAGAATTCCAGAGCAGATCAACAGGATTTGGAACAACTGTATTTTCAGGTGCTAGGGTAAATAGGAGATCTAATCCAGATGTTCACCTCCTGCTGCAGGAGCCATGCGCTCTTTTAAAGGTTTTCCCTACTGAGCAATCTGTGGAGAACTATGATCTCCCATTTACAAAAACACCCTGACTGGATTGTTGATAGTAAATACAATCCACATTGCAATTCACCAGGGGCCGTTTGTAGTACCAAAAGCGATCCCTTAGTGTGTGTGCGCTGGGTGGGGGGATTTGTTTGCAATTGTTGGACTAGGCTTACCAGGCAAACCGTTCTTAGTAATGTAGGCTGTTGGTACTGCTAAAAATCAAAGAACGAAAATTAAAATGACTGGTTTCCCTCTGAACAGCTGAAAGAAAACCGTGGTTGTGTGAACAGAATGACCCCACCAAGCTTTCATGTAACAACTAGGCTGGGAGGGCGATAGGGAGGATTACACACTGAGTCACACAAAATCCCAATGCGGAGTATAAATGTCGAATAAAGCATCTTCTACCTGAAGCAAATGAGATCCCAGCTCTTTGGCCACGTTATCCAAGGGCCCTATTCTGCTCGGCTGGCCCCAGGCGTCGCCCAAACCTGGAAAGGAACCGACAAATCAGTTAAAAACTCGCGGATGGGAAGGAGCCTCCGCGGCCGCGCGTGTCCCCTGGCTGTCCAGGGTGCTGGGCTGACCGGGCCGGGCCGCGGGACACCAACACCAGCGCACGGCTCCCGAATCGGCACCATGACATTGGGGTTTAGGCTCGGGGCGAGCGGAGCCTGCGGGGGCCCCACCTTCCTCCGCCTCCAAATGCCCGACCCCGGCCCGTCCTAGCCAGGGCCCAGCTGCGCCCGGGGATGGCAAGTCCCTGCGGTCGGTCCCAGCGCTGTGCAAGCCCGGAGCTGCCGCGCGGCCCCTCTCCCCACATGAGCCCGGGCTGGACAGTGACACGGACCCCAGGAGCTGGGGCCCGACCCGGCAGCCTTCGCTCGGCCAAAAGCAATGAGGGGCTGCAAGCCTGAGCCCCGCGTTACTCTGCTCTGCAACGGATGGCAAATGCAACTGCTTAGGTGACAGCCAGATACTGTGCCCAGGCAGACACGCGCCTGGCGCCTTGTTACACGCACAAGCCCCGGTCCGCGCCCTTTCTCTAGGGGGCTGGGACCGATGGAGCCCCTCAGGGCAGACCCCGCCGCCGCCGCCGCCGCTCGCAGAAGCAGGGCGGGAGGCCGGGCGCGGCCGCGGGAGGACGGGGTGTCACTGGCGCACACGCCGCTGCCCCAGGCCGCAGCCCGGGCGGTCAGTGTGACTGAGGCCGCGCTTCGCTTGGAGCCGCGCAGCTCCAATGCCGCTTTCCCGCCCAGGCAGCGCCACCCGCCCCGCCCAGCCCCGGCTGCAGGGCGGCCGGTGGAGTTAAAGACGGTGGGAAATGGCTGCTTCGGGGCCGAAGCTGCTGAGCGCCTCTGAACCCGCAGCTACCTACGGGGCTTGATGAGGCTGAACAAAGGGCCGGGCCGAGAAATCCCGCGGCGCGGCGCGGCGGGGCCAGCAGCAGCCTCTGCCCGGCCTCGCTGCCCCTGGGGGCCCGGCCAAGCCCCCGGCTTCGGGGCCACACGCGGCTCTGCAAAGCGACGGGCCTAGCTGCGGCTGAAGGCGGAGCCCGCGCTGCCCAGAGGGGCCTGGCCGCCCAGAGCCCCCCGGCGAGGGTCCGTCCCGGGAGCCGAGGCTCAGCCCTGGCGCCCAGCACGGACCGTACCAAGCCCCGCGCGCCTTTGCCCACCAGCCCCTGGCCCAGGCGGACTGGCGGGAGCGCAGCCCTGGGCTGCGGGTCTTTCCCCGGCCATTTTACGCACGATGCACCCAGCACGACGCAGGAACCTTATTCCGCGGCGCGAACAATAACGCGGCCGCCTAGCGAGGCCCGGCGGCCAGCGGCAGCTTGGGCACTTAGCTCCCTCCCAGCTGGCGGCGCCAGAGAGCAGCTGCAAACACGCGCCCCGAGCCGGGGCCGGAGAGGGGCTGTCCGGCGTCACGCACTCCCCGCGGCCCAGCGACCCCCATGGCCCCGGCAGACGCTGCACTCAGCCCCAGTGCTCCCGCGGCCTCGCCTGGCCATGCTGCTCGCACAAGCTACGGTGACTTCACCACGTAGCCGCTGCCCCGCTCCACACACAGCCGCGTGCAAGGGACGCGCGTGTGTCAGGACTGCTACGGGCTGGGGCCGGGCTATCTCTGTTACACTGACGGGGACACACACAGCCCGCAAATCAGATAGTGCTGTCGGGGCCCTGCTCTCAGCGCGGCCTCCTCTTCTCGCCCCTGCTCCGGGCAATTATTTGTCACTATTTGTTGCTAAAGGCTGGGCATGAAACGCCCTGGGTTTCCATTGGCTTTGCTTGACTGGCTGCAGGTGAAGCAGGCAAAGGCCTGCTCCAAACCCCAAGTCAAGGGGAGGCTCAGGACAGACAATGGAGGGAAGGGAGAGGGTGAGACGGTCAGGATAAATCTAAACAGTTGTTAGGCAGTTCTTGTGCTGGTCTTACTGACCAATATTATCTCATTTTTTCCTTGTGCTACCCCAGCTGTCTGTATCCACTTTATACTTAGATCGTGAGCTCTTTGGGACAGGGATTGTGTTTTTATTCTGGGTTTGTGCAGCGCCTAGCACCATGGGTCTTGGCCGCTGACTAGGGCTCCTAGAGACCCTACTAATACAAGTTAATACCAATATTAATAAACAATGGTTCAAGGCATGACTGTGCTTATTCCACTTTCACCACTACCACTGACCTTCCTACAACTCGTCATTCTTCTGCTACTCGGGTGCTAAGGAGCCATATCAATAATTCAGTGTATTCAGAGTCAGTCCCAAAGGTATGTCTTCTTTGAACACCCACATTAGCCATCAGAGTTGCCTGAGTGTATGCTTCAGTAAACTGAATGGCAGAAGAATTTTACCTCTACAGGCTATTTAATCATAAAATCTCAGGGTTGGAAGGGACCTCATCTAGTCCAACCCCCTGCTCAAAGTAAGATATTTTTTTTTTGCTTTGGGGTATCTGTATATGTTTTGATAAGTTTGCCTATATTGTGAAATTGTATTTTTTAATAAATAGAGCTTCCATTTATCTATTGCTATCCTCTATTTCTCCCAGGCACTTTACAGACGTTTACAAATTCCACTGCTGCATAAACTATTCCCATCTTTCTCTGCTGAAATGCAGAGTGGAAAGTATCAGCTGTATAAAGGAGCACAGAAACGTGAATTTTTCCTTGGCAAGATGATGCTAAATTAAAGAGTTAGTAGTTATCTTGTTGCTACACAGACTGCCCTTTTTAATAGTGTAAATGATAAAGTCACCTTGAGCCAATCAAACGAACTCACTCATAACGTTACAGATACATTTTTTTAAAACTACTCTTATGACTAAGCGGTCTCCTGACTAACTGAAGTGCAAAGCAGGTTTGTTCTTTAAGCCAGGCATACAGAGGATTTTCAATAATGGTATATAAACAACTGTCATTCCAATATACCAGTGCCTAGCGGTATATTTGATTGCATCATTTGCTATTACAGTTACAGTTTTAGCAATATCATGTCAGTATTTCCACTATTTTTATCGGAGCCTTCTAGCGCAGACTCGCTATTAACATAAAATCTCTCTCCAGCAGGTTTTTTTCTTTTCGAAATTTAAAATCGGTTTAGCCATTTCAAAATTATATCGAATTTGCATACATTTAGTGGATTCGTTGATATTTTCCCTTGTTTTAAAGTCATTTCATCAGTCGATAAAATATTTTCTCAGAATATTATTTTCAAAGGTGGGAATAAAGCGAATACAACCTTAAACTCTGAAAAACGGACCGCTGCACATCAACGGCTCTTCCTAGGGACATGCAGCTGAGTTTGTAGGTGAGCGGTGCATATGGATGCAATAAACTCAAAGGAGCTATTTCTGTCTAACCAGTAAACACTGTACATTTCACTCACTAGGCTGGACCTAGCCAAAGAAGCTGCTGGGACAAAGTAAGCATTCTGTAAATTGCTAAAATGCAACGTGTGCTCACTTAATAGACCTGAATGGTTCCAAATGACGAGCTTGTAGACTGGTTTTAAAGGTTTCAGAGTAGACTCACAGAGCCGGATGGACTAGAATGGTTTCAAATGAGTCATTTTGAAGGAAGCGTTTAAGATGTATATTGTATATTGATCTGTGAGAAAGCTGAGCAGCTGAAGGATTTTGTTTTCTGGCAAATATTTAATTCTCCAGATCATTTATGAATAAATTGAATAGGATTGGTCCTAGACTGACCCTTGGGGGGAACAACTAGTTACCCCTCTCCTCCATTCTGAGAATTTTTAATTAACCTTTCCTTGTTCCCTGTCCTTTACCCAGTCTCAAAAAGGACCTTCCATTTAAGCAACAATCAAGGGGTGCCAAATTGTTCCCCATTCAATTTTAAATGTATGGGATTACCTCTATCAATTAAGGTCAACATTTATCTAGAGCGAGACAGGTTCACAAAGCCAAGAAATTCCAATCCAAACTGAATTCCAGAGTCGGACATTTCTGTGCCACAAACTGAACCCGAAAGTAGTCTGTTATCCAGTAGGGGAAGCAAATGGTGAAGCAGACTGTCATAGTGAAAATATCCAGCTTTTTTTTTTTTAAACTGCGCTGTGTTGCCCTTGTTCTGGATGTTTGAGTTCTGACTTGCTTCTCCAAAGCTCCTTTATACAGCCACCCAGCCATGTTGGGGACAAGTGGCATCATCTCTTTATAAATGTTAACTAAAGGGCTCTCTTCGCTTTCTCGTGATTCTCCTGTGTTCTTTTCTCATTGTAATCGAGGTGTGCTGGGAATGCAGTGCGATTGAGTGTCCCTCCAGTACCTAGCACACTGGAGCTTCAGTTTTGATTGGGCCTTTGCGCTACTAGCCCAAGACAAATATAAGTAACAACTGGTGGTTCCATTTCTCTCCCACGCACTGAAGCTTTTCCTTAGCCGGAGCGTCTGGACAACTGTCAGTTCCACGGTGACTGTTTTCGACGGAGAGGCAAAAAATTATATGGCAGGGCACTTGAAAGTGGAGAAACTCCACGGCGTCTGATTCTCATGTTAAAATGCTCCCTCCCTTCTATTACGAAATATGGACTCAATTCTCTCCCTTAATCTGACATCTCAAACTTTCTCAAGACATCTTCATAATTCACCTCGGGGCATTTCTCAGTTTTCAGAGGAAAAAAATGGGTTAAATTGTAACAAAATCTGGAAGCATTTTAGGTAAAGAAAAGGTAAAAACCCAGTAGCTTTTCTGTTTCGAAATCGGCTACAAGAATTACTTATCAGTAATGTCCTATGTAAGTATCAGCTGCCCCCTAATTTGGAGTATTTCCTTTGTGTCTCTACCGCATTGTGCTCCCACTCCCCTTTAGTGCACGATCCTGCGCGTTATTCAATAGCCATAATTCAAAGGAACCTGGGTCAACTACAAACACTGGGATTTCATTGCTCCCTCTCCGGGGGGAATTTCACCGACTGTGGGGCAACCTCCCCTGGTCTTGCAAACAGCTTATGAAGAAGGGGCAAGTTGCAATTATATAGGAGTCAGGAAACCGGCAGACCAGGCAACATCAGCCGTCTGCAAGAGACAAAAAAGGAGGTGCCCCCCCGCCCGGGTTCCTTTCCCCTTCTATTGGAGGCGCTGATGGTGAGCCTAATAATTCAGCAGTGAGGTTTCTTATAGTCACAACACTCACACATATACTCCAACAGAGGGCCTAGCCCGATCCCGCAGTTCTCAAGGGAAAAATTCTCACTGGAGCTATTGTGGCGCTTGGGACCCATCCCCGAAGTCAATGATAAAGTCCCTTTGATTTCTTTGGGGGCGAGATCGGGCCTAGTCCCGCACCAACACTGGTCTCACTCTGGAACACGTGAGATAGCTGCAGGTGCCCTGATCGAATCGGCTTGTAAATCGGTGCACACGGCTTGGAGATGTATTTCTCACCTCTGAAAACTAGCGCCGCTAGTCACAGCAACCCGTGGGGCTCTGAAATTTCAGCAGTTGTGTCGCCTCCTGTTGAAATACTGTCTGCACACTCACCTTAACTCTACTGGGAGGTTACACTAATGGGGTAGGGGGGAACTATCTTGACTTTCTTGCACATAAATTATTACAGCACTTGACAAAATTAGCTCGACAGCGTCCTTCAATAGCTGTCTTAAATTTGTTGTGTTTTGGAGGTGGCTAGAACCTGGCCGATTAAGAGGAAAGGACAGATCTTTGTCTAGGACTTGCAGACTCCTGTTCGGGTTGTGGATCGGAACTCTACATTTATATATATAACTAATTATTTTCTATATATTAGGATGTATTAAGAGATCCACTTGTTTTCTATTTGTATTGCTTAAGTCACGTATTGGAAATATTAGTGCGGTCGGGGTTAAGATTTCTCGAGAAAAAAATGTTAAAAAACCCAACCCAAACCGACTGTTCTATTGGAGCCAACAAAATTAGATCACCGACTCAAACCCACTCCAAATCACAAACAAGAGCAAGAGAAAAACCCTCCTGTAATGACAGTAGTTAGACGCATTTAGTGTGGCGAGATATCTGAAAGTCTCACTCACAACAAGGGCGAAATAGACAAACCACAGTTCATAATTATCATTTACGGACGATCGTGCCATCCAGATTTATTCTAGGAGGAAACTTGAAATGCGTCTTTCCGCTGATGTGAAAAGCCCAGCGGCTAAGAAATGAAGGAGGAGATTATTAAAATCCCTGTTTTATTCTAATCTGCTCCCGATTCTCACATCTTTCTTGCAAGCAGCCCATATACCTGTGACTGCTTCCTAGTTATGTAAGCCTCCAACATTCCGGTGATCTCTAAATGCCACCGATTTACATTTAGAGCAAGCCTCAAAGGAAGCCCTAATGCCGTCTTTTATTTTAATAAACCCTTTAATAGCATCAACGACTATTAGCTGTTATTAAAATAGGCACACACGGCTTTATGAATGGCTCACTCTCAGGATTGTTTGTAGCCTCTAAAGCGAACGTTAAACCTCGCAGATGTACAGAAAAAGACTGATCTGAAACTGTTGTAATTCAACCTGTGTTATTTTCCCGGCTCTATTTTAAATACACGGAGGACAAGAAGATATTTGTATGCCCTTTAAACAAGTATTAAAATGTCTATTCATAGGAGTAAGTAATAGATCCCAGATTGTACTATTAAGACATGATGCCAAGCACAGAAATAAAAGAAAAATTCACAATATCTCCCAGGCTTTTGTTTTGGTTTTAGGTAGTGGGAATAGTACACGCTACATTTTTGAGTCACTTATTAAGCAGCTCATTCCTTTTGGTTTAATCATTAATAAATGAGCAGTGTTAAAGCTAGTTCTAGAAAATGCGTGGAGTCACAATTTAACCTCAGCGCCATAACCTGGTGGATGGGATTTTTTCAACTCAACAATAGTCGTCCCCCCACCCACACACTTCTATTTGTTCATTTGTGGAAAAACATATTGACAGTCAAGCACCAAAATTAGTAGTAGTATTTTTTTGTTCTGCAACAATAAATGGCTTGGCACAATATCAAAACGCGGCAGAGGATGACGCTACGGAGTTTGAGTGTAGGGATATACGCTATGTTTTTGTCGCCTGGATTTTAATTCAGAATTTGAAGGTCAGAGCAAATCCACACGGAAAAAAATACTATACCGAAGCATGAAATTATACCCCACAAGACTAGCACTTTGGGAGAACAAAAGAGGTTTAATGTAACTCTCCTTTCACGCTCACTTCGGTGGGCCTGTTCCGGATCCTCCCGCAAGGAGTTCTGTGCGCCCAGACCAAACTGTGCATCTTCTAAACATACAGTAACTAGGTGGATGGGAAATCTGATTGCCTCAAGCCCCGAAGTCTAGGGGAGCGTAGGGATGCCCACAGCCGCGGACACCTTTTAAAATGTATTAAAAGTTGTCTACGCTACGTGCCAGGGCGTTTTTAAACCATTAACCACCGAAGCTTTTAAAACTCCACCCTTTTTCCTGGCCTATTCGGGGCTGGAAGCAAGTTTCATAGCGGGACAATAATTCAGATCAAATGTAGTAGAAATCCCGTGGTTTAGCAGCTAGGTTGCAGACTTCGGACGTCTCTTCTTCCCCTCACGGCCCCCACCCCCCAGCCCGGCTCCGACCCTCACCCAGCCTACCCCAGTTTAAAGAAACAAAACTGGCTCAGTGTTATCACGAAGATGATAATTCAGGATAAAAGTGAATGTTTACACACATCGGAGAGTGGTGGTAGTGCACTTTTCCTCTTCTGTTTACAATGTAATTATATATCTCAACATAGGTTATTCTAGATTTGATTCACCTTTTAGAAATTTTGGCACAATAAAAGGAAGCTGGTTACTAGCCAGGACATATTCATCTGGGCCAAATTCTGCTCCCATTGATGTGAATAGCAAATTCCCATGGACTTCGATGAGATGTGGATTTGGCCCTAAAGGGGTCTTGGTTGCCTGTCATGCGCGGATTAAAAAAAATCACATAAAGTACAGTTTGCAGCCATGTGCCTTATATTTATGTCTTGGAGACACATGATCGCTGATGGGCACATTGAGTCACTAGACATCTGCAAAACCTTGAAGTAATTTTCTGTTACAAGAGAGTTTAAAATACTGACTGCAGACACATCATCTATTCCTCTAAAAAAATCAAGATCTCAGCAAAATATTGTATAGCTGAAAATATGCACGATGGCTCTTTCGGAAATCAAAAAATGATAGCTCTCCAGGCTCTGTTTCACTTTGGGGCACTGATCCCAGACTGCACTTGTCTGTAACACTAAATCTAAAAAATTGTTATTTCTATTCTGCTGACTAAGGCCACTAAATAATGCCATTTGGGAAAACATCAGGGGGAGAGGGAGACGTTCATTATAATTTCCTATAAAAACCAAATTCAGAAACATCAGCTCTTTCCTGAGGAAAGATACCCAACTATGAAGGGAGTTATTGATAGTGAAAGGAATTATGTCCCGACCACTTCCTCACAAAGTGTCTGGCAGAGAGTAGCTCCCAGCTTGAAACTTTCCAAAGCTGAACCAATGTATTAATGGGCATGGCTGAAATAATAGAGTTATCACTTTCCAGCAGCTCTCCCTGTATGAATTTAAAAATATATTCGGAAACACAGGAGTAAATTATTCACTTCGTCTTTCATATATTGTTCTCAGAGTTCTGGTTTTCAATATATTTACGCAGTATAATTTACGCAGCAAAAATATGTTTGTCATATGTATTTTAAAAATTACTCTTAAGCATGTGGGGAGTGCAGAAGCACACAGTCATTTGGTCTGAAGAGAATTTACACATAAGACACTGCCATCCTGGGTATATAAACTCGCGAGGCTTTCATCCTCTGTTGTTCAAGTGTTCTTTGAGCATTGCAATTGTTCGTTGACACAGTTTGTTCAATAGGAGAGTTTTGTCTGGGAAACCTGTAATACAGGCCTGCCCAGAGAAGTCTCGACATATGTATTTCTAAATATGTAATTCAGTTATTTTGGAGGGAAAATGTGCGATCAAAAATAGGGAAACTCCTCCCGAAATGACTATATTTCTTAATCGGAACTTTTATAATGACTTAAATTTGCGAAAGTCATTAGCAATATACTAAAGCACTGGGATGTTTTATTACTATTAGAACTGTACATTTCTTTATTTTATATGTTTTATAGAACTCTTTCGGTTAAACAGAATTATTGATTTTATGTAATACTAAGTAATCATTGATCATAATTATTGACGTAGCTGATAACGATCTTCTCGTTTTTAATCAGCTCCTTAGAAACTGAGATGAATAAAGCACTTTTCATTCTGGAATGCTAATTGTTCCTCCCCTCCCCCATCATCTGTCCAGACAGGCCAAACAAATCACAAAGGAAGAGATTTGGGTTTATTTAACCATCTAGAGAATATTAGCCAGCATTTAATTTCATTTCTCTCATCCAGTTTAGTGGTCACACAACATGACATATTACAAACGGCCCCACACAATGTGTCAGTTGGCCACTTCCGCTCAGTGAAAGAAACATGTGAAGTGTGTACTTGTTTGGGGGGAAGGGGTTGGTATTTTTTGGATTCAGTGTTTGGTTTAAAAAAGTCCGAGGGGAAAATCTCAAGTTTTATGTGCATTGCTCGCTCTCCCTTTAAAAGACAGGGTGTTTAAGGCTCAGTCGAGCAGACTGGGGTCTGCGCACACGCGAGAGCCAAAGGGCCGGATTCGGATCTTTATCCACGTTGAATAGGCCTGCGTATCCCATTGAAGCCAATGGCGCTCGGTATGGAGTAAGGCGCTGCTCAGTGGGAGTAGGGGCCCATAACTGCCTCGCACAACGATCTTTGCCCGGATCTCTCGTTTCGCAGCAGATTTTCAATTGCATTGAAAAAGGCCGCGTCCTACAGTCCCGGCTCAAGCAAAGCCTCCCTTTGCAAGAAAGTCCTCCTGCGGATTTGGTCCGAGTTAGGGTCCTCCCCGACGCTTGCAGAAGCGGGGCATGATTATTAACAACCAAAGATGAAATCTTGAACCTGTAGCTCGTTTACAAAAGAGGGTTTATTAGTCTACTTACGGGTGCGAATTTTTATGACACTTTTTTTTTACAGCTAATTTCGCAGCCAGCCCCGTTCTGTGCCGATTCATTCCAACGTTTAAAGGGTTTGGCGTGGGTGCAAAAGACGCTGGCGAGGCTAGAAATGCTGAGCTCTGTGCGTCGGATCCCTGTAGGCAGGTGGACTGGGCAGCGTTTAAAGACCATACAGCTTGGTAAATGCTGCGTTTTCAGAAACAAACACCCGTCGGGGATACCCTCCTCTCCCCCCGGAGAATGAAAACAATTTCCCATGCAATTAGTAACGGGCCCGGGGGGAAGGAGGAGGGAAAGGCTTCTAGCAGATGTCCGCAGCGCTAGGTACCTAATGATATCCTCCTGCTGACAAATGGACTCCAGACTGATGCACCATGCCACGCCAGTCCACCTAACGCAACCCGTTCTATTCATCAGTACGGGAAGCGCTGACATTTCGCTGCTGTTTGTTTCTTTGGGGTTGAGGGCAGAGCCCCGGCTGCTGCATGAACAGTAAATTGAGGAACAGAGCGAGAAGTGAAATCAAAATTCGCGAAAAGCGAGGGGACCACGCTTTAAAACTGTTAGCACAATGCGTGCGCGCTACAATTATAGCCGCGCTGCAACTGAGCAGACAATGCGTGTGGCAGAGCGGAAACGAAGCCCAAGTAATGTCCCGTGTGTTCAGTGTTATGTCTAGTTCTTTTGGTACCAATTTTTACATGCTCTGGGCCGGTTGGAGATTATGTTTGGGTTTTTTTTTTATAATCACACCTGCAAATTTATTGATATTAATTATATTATATTTATATTATTCACACGTATTTTAAATAGGTTCCTTTGTTGTGGTGTCCGTTTTGTTAGAGTTATTCTCAGAAATGTGTGCCACTCTCATGAAGTTCTCCGTCTCTACCTCTTGCAAGTGAGTTTCATGTGAATTTGTGCTCTCCTATTTTCCACATGACCCATCCCCCAAATCTTCAGGCTTTCTCGCTCCAATGGGAGAGAGTGAAGATAAAACACCAATTTGCCCCTAGTTTTACCAAAGGTATTCTTGGTTCTAGGCCTCATCAACGAAGTGCCTGACTCGCTGGTTGTAGGCTGGATTCCCCCCCCCCCCGCCCCCATTCTGCCTAGGTCTGGTCTCTATACTTTGAATTATCGCGTCCTAAATTAGGAAAATAATTTTAAGCAGCTCTAACCGCCCCCCCCACACACACACACAGGGAAAGAAAGAAAACAAAATCACAGACTGTACCACGCACAGATCTTGCCTGGTGTTTAGTCAGCTGCCTGACACCATTTCCCCATCGCCCTGGGCTAGAACTCTGCTTCTTTTCCGCCTCCCGGTTCTGTCTGACCCAGCGCACCGCAACACGCCCTACAAATATCCCCGTTCCAAACTCGGGGGTCTTATCTGAGCTTTAAAATAAGCCTGATGAATACGACTAAACTCATGGCGACTGCCCCCCTGCCTGCTTAGCACCTCGGGCACAGGCTACAATTGCAAACACAATTCACAGAGACTGCCTGGGGTGTGCGTGGGGAGGGGTGGCTATTTATAAACAGTCACTATCTTCAAGGACAGACAGCAACCATTTCAATGGCTGTCACGGCTCATTCAGACCCCCTTGCACCCTCGAAACGCAGATGATTGTAACTGCTAAGAAACTGCACCCAATATGTGCTGTCCCCCCACCGCCGCCCTGCAAAGCCCCCGCCTTAGACTCCTGCCTTATGAGAAGCAGCAGGTGCCCCGGAAGCAGCCGGGGGATTTACCTTCTGGGAAGACAGCTCGCATTTTCAGGTAGCTGGTGGTGAGGCGGATGATGGAGGCCTTGTCCAGCTGGGAGGTGATCGCTGAAGGCAGAGGCAGCAACTTGGCCAGTTCGTAGAATTCTCCATTTTCTTTTTCCCTTCTAGTCTTCGCAGCATTCTTGGACTTTTCCTTCATGGCGGCTATTGCACGGCAATGAGGAGGATGACACTGGCATATTAGACCCGATCCTTCCGGATTGCTGCAAGCATGGACTTTGACTTTATCGTTAAGATTATTTTCTTCGTAAAAACAGAACAAAAATCAACACATAAGAAGGTCGAGACGAGAGTGGGAAACCACCTCTGTGCCACAAGTCGCAGAAGGTCAGGAGAATGCAGTTCTGGGCTGACTCTGCAATGCAAATATCTTGCACTTGGAAAGCGGAGACTGAAAGAGCTACATGAACCAGAACCGTGGCTGCAGCTGGAAATGGATCTTCTCGTTCACAGGGAGCATATCCCCTTTTTTTCTTTGTTTAGCGAATGATTTCCTGCTCTGTGCAATTCTCCCCCCTCCGAAAAACAAAGCCTTCAAGCAACTGCTCAGCAGAAAATCATTGTACTAGGCTGCAGGGTTTTTTTTTTGAAAAAAGGTTGTTGTCCTCTAATGAACTAGTGCAACGGGATCTGGTCCTAGAGCCCAAGGTGCAGAGGAGAAGACAAGCTGGAAAGGCAGCCCAGCCATAAAATGAAAGTCAAAGCCAGTGAGGAGAGAGCTCCTGGTAGGCTTGCTCTAAAACCACAGGCTCGCTTTTCCTTCATACATTTCCCTCTGAATCAGATCTAGAAAAGCGACCGCTTGTCTTGCAACCAGTGTTGGAGAAATATGCTTTCACCGTACACGTGTGTATCAAACCGTGTGTATTTTAGACCACGAGTGCAGAACTTGCCTGCAGTTCTGCCCAGCACAATCCCCGTTCACCTCTCATCTGAGATTTGGGGAATAATGTCTGCAGCAACCAAGCGGATTTCGCTGCTCCAGCGTGTTCTAAATCCGGTTCTCCTAAACAGTTAAATTAAAGGATCCATTTTCCTCCAGACCAACGCCACTTCAGTGCTGTCACTATCCAAACAAGTCCAGTGCTGGCCAAGGCAATTCGTTAAAAAAGGCTTTATATTATAAAGAGAGATTTTTATTATTTGACACGTATTGAAAAAAAATAAAAGAACTGGAGCGAAGCGAGAGCTAGTTCACACTGACATGCGACTAGAGCGAGGACTCTACCTTACAGGAGAAATAAGGGTTTGTTATTTCACTTTCCAAGAGCTGGCAGCCGCATTCTTCACGCGCACCACGCAGCAGCGATCGGAGGCAAATCCCCCACTCTCACAACGCCTAACTTCGGTGCTCCCACGCACGGAAACACTAATGTCTTCCTGCTTCGCCTCCTCTTTGCCAGGAACAGCCAGAGGCTCCGGAGCGGAACCTTCGGTTAATTCTTCAGCGAAGGCTGGAGCGAGCGAGAAGCGCCTGGAGAGGGGAGGGGATAAATGTGCCCCGTGACGTGTCCGCCGGTGCAGCAGCGCCTTCGGCAGGACCCAAAGACAGAGGCGCAAGGCAAGGACCGCAATTAGCATTTGCAATGGAAAGGGAGGCGGCCGGGGTGGCCTGGAGGGGGTGTGGTTGTTGGAACAGTCTCCGGCTGGTGCTCCGGATCTCACTAACTCAGCCTGTATCACACACCCGCATCTGCAGCCAGACAGAGAGACCCGCAGATCCTCACACATTTCTGCGGTGGTCTGGCATTTTGAACGCGTTATAAATAGCGCGGTTTAAAATAAGGTGTAGCAAAGAATCCTGTGGCACCTTATAGACTAACAGACGTTTTGCAGCATGAGCTTTTGTGGGTGAATACCCACTTCTTCGGATGCATTCACCCACTAAAGCTCATGCTGCAAAACGTCTGTTAGTCTATAAGGTGCCACAGGATTCTTTGCTGCTTCTACAGAACCAGACTAACACGGCAACCCCTCTGATACTTAAAATAAGGTGGTGGGAGATACGTGCTAATATCCGAGACTTTGAGCTACACAACAACGCGATAGCCAGGAGGCTGGGAGAGAAAGTGGTTGAAAGGACCTATAGAGCGGGGGCTGGGCTAGAGTCTCCCTCATCTCACACACCATCCAAACCTCCTCTTGCCATTGTCCTTGGCACATCTGAGCGCTCCGGGTCCATAGTGGGCGCGTACACACACACACAGACGCGAATATGTACCAACACGCTAATGTAGTTTCATTAGCCAGGCGCCCAAGGATTTGGGGAATCGCACACACTTGCACTCAGTCAATATCAAAGGAGGCCCGGTCCTGATGCTGGGCGCTGAGAGAACCCTGCTGATGGTACCGGACACTTCTCTGGTCCTTAGAGTGGAAAGTATTTGCAGCTAACACCGTGGGACCGTGGGCAGAGCGCCCAGCGTGATTTCAGTGGGATGCAGGAGCAGGCCCTTGGGTGGGAGGGGGTTAGGTTATAGTGCACCTATGGCACCTGCAGTTCAGTGTCTCACACAACTGCAGCCACAGTACTCAATACTTTCCTTTCGGGATTTTTAACCCATCGATATGAATCTGTTTAGCTGGCGATCCAACAACCAATCAAGGGGGAATGGAGGAGGACTGACAGCAGCAGCTCACAGGGGCCGCTTTCTTTCGCTCAAGAAGGTCAAACAAAACCCAAACACACACACTAGCAAGCAAAAAGAGAGGGGGAGAATTCCAGCGGTTACACATCCGCTTGGCAAGCTAGGCAGGAGTCTAGTGATGCCCATTCAGATCATCCATAGCCCTGGGGGCTGGGCCCGGTATGGACGCGCACTACACGAGACAGCTACAGACGCACACAATGTGCACGCTCAGTGTGAGGCAGATACACGCTCACACAGTGTGGGATTGTCACCTCTCGCCTGCTTTGATTTCTCCAGCAGCGGCTGTGCCCCCTCTCCTTTGTTCTGTGTTAAACAGAGAAAACACCAGTGTGCCGGGAGGGGAAGTCTTGCCTTGGTCACGCTGCCTTTTGGATCCCCTGGTATGTCATGCTCGGAGTCCTGGGGGCTCTAGTCTCCAAACTTCCCGCCCCCCAGGGCAGCTGCTGCGCCCCCATCTCTTCCCCGGACCTCAGCATTGTGGCAGTGTCAATCATTCACACGCTAGGGACTGCAATATGGTTCAGCCGAGGTTTCCACAACCTAAAACAAGAGCAGGCGCGAGGGCTGTCCCAGGTCCCCTCTTCCCTCCTGAGAGTCCGAAGAAAGTCTACTAGGTTCATATAATTTCTAAGCCTTTCCCAAATGCGGTACCTTAAGCCCAGTTCCCCTGATCCTGCGAGGTGCCGGAAACCCTGAGCCTCTACTGACATGTGAGCTGAGGTCGCTCAGTACCTGAGCCAGACCCCAAGCACATGTGCGGATAAATCTGTACACTATGAACACGGGTCACTACCAATAAAACTGACCAGCCATCGCTATATTGTAAACTTCGAAGTCGCTTCTTGGGTGGCTGTTACAGCCAGTTGTTGTTATTTTAAAAGAACGGTGGCATGTCTCCCCTCCCTCGGGATAGGGTCTCTGTTAAACCCCAGGGCATCGAAAAGAAAGTGCGTTGCACTGTATTGACAGAACCTCAACTTCTGCTATGTGAGAGTCTGTCCCTTTGTCAGTGCAGGATTGTTCCTTGTGGAGTTGAATGGTTTATCCACTCCGATTTTAAACCCTGGACTTCCAGCCACGTCCACTGGAAGAATTTTCCACAATCTAGCAGGCTACATATTTTAGCCTGTCTAACGGCACTCGGTTGAAATATGCTGCTCTTGTATTAACATTATTTGAATTTTCAGTCCAATATACATGTGTGTGACTTCCCCCTCACACACACAGTTTCAGCTATAGAAAGACATAAGATGTCTTCCTGGAATATCTGACTTGTATTACCACCAAAACCCCGGAAGGAAGTTCAAGTGAAATAGGAGTGACCCCCCGAATGCCTAGATCCAGATGTGTTGCGTCTATGCTAGTGGGCAGCCTCTGAGGAGTCACCCTGGAAGGTGACTTAAGAGGCAAGTACTGAGGAACAAACGCGAGAGAAAGTGGTTGGGGCAGGGGGGAACTGCTGAAGATTTCCTCGAAGTACAACAACAAATTGAACACCCTCCCCCCACCCCCACCTGGAGGAAAAACACACAAGGGCAAGCTCTTTGCATTAACTGCACGTCGCTTTAAACCTAACGACAGCACCCTTCTTCGTTCATATTTCTTCGCAAGGAGGGGAAGACGGGCAGACTCACAAAAGTCAGCGTTGAATCGCATATTTCACTCAAAGCTGATCTGGAAGAAGGGGTGACCTGAAAGGAAAAAAGACAGCGGATGTGTGTGTGTGTCGCTAAAACATCTGGTCAATTTTCCGTCTCAAATGCCCACAACTGGTTTCCCTGCACTTCACCTGCTTCTGCGGAAAAATAGACTAGGAAGAGATAATGCAGCACCGCGCCGATATTTACATCATTTAACCCAAACTAAGTGCATTATTGTTATTATTGCTCCTGCCGCAGTTACAGGAGGTCCGGCTTTAGATTTAAAGCAGTCATTAGAAAACCGAAATTTTCTTGCCAGAAGGAATTGTCCGAAAGGGTGACAATTTTGTACGTTTAGGGATTTATTTGTGTTCCGATTTTGAGTTATTAATCGTTGTTTAGACCCCGTGTGAAAATACATTTCCATAGCAATAATCAGGATACAAATAATAATCTAGCGGATTTCCTGTTTGTAAAACACAGTGGTCCTTAAAACTAATCCCTCTACCGAACCCTATCCCGTTGGAGTGTGTGTTTGTTTAAGCGATCTCGCACCTCTTTAATTATCCCATTACACCAGAATCTGCCAAAGCAAACCACCCTTCAGATAATGGCCCGATGTTGTTTAGGAGAAGGCTGCGCTCTTTAATCTCCAATTACCCTCCTAAACAAGGAAAGTTATATCCCCGGGCAGGATTTTGCTGGCTTCGGGTAACTATATCGCCCCCTTGCTTTTCTAACTTCGGTAATCAAAGCTCCTTTTTTTTATCCTGCTCCCAATGAGGGCTCCTCATCGAACTGATCTTTTTACCAAACACGCATGTGTATCTGTCTCAGCTGGGCTTTTAACAAAGGGGACCCCTGTTCACTTTTTCGGGGAGTATATTTCAAATTGTTTCCTGAGCTGGTGGAATAAATCCCATCCCAAAGGACTTGTTTTCCTTCAGCATTTTGTGCGTTAACATGGAAACTACAGACATCTTTTAATTTTATGGTCATTTAAAGGCTTGTGCCCTGGAGAAGAAAAGTAAAGGGGGGAGAAAAAGGAGCACAAATCCCCAGTCAGACTTAAATAAATTGTATATATAAAATCTCTTTTCTCCTACTACCTATTAAACTGGAGAAGAGCCGCCAATATAATTTTCTCAGCGCAGGGACATAATATATTATCTAAACAAATAAGCCACTCTGGTTATCAAAAGATCAAGAACAAATATAATCGTCAAAGATCTTTGATTTGTAAAAACACCAACAGACACCTATATCTTTGGATGCTAAAGAGCAAACTGTGTTTGCTAACATTAGCCCGGCTGGTATAAACGTGATTTGAGATCCCACGCCAGCTTTTCCCATACACTCTATATTTTATTCAGCAATCATCTTCGTGAAAACGGATTTTCCTACAGATAATATCAATGCCTGGGAAAGGGTTTGGAGTTCACAGCTGCAACCTGTCCTGAACTGGGAAGGAACTATCATTAGATTTGACCTTCTCTTTCACACAGTATAAAGAAAACCAAATCAAACTGTTACACAGAGAACCTGTGAGTACCTAAGTGTGAGCCTGTTTACCTTTCTTGGTAATCGATGTCCCAGCGTAACAGGAACATACTTTGCACAAATCCTGCATAAAGAAGACGACCATGTTTACAATCGGTTACAAAACTGCTTTCAAGCTGCTTTAAATTATAAAAATGTCACTGAAATTTCCCCCGACAAACCCGAACGCCGCTAATGTTTGTCTCTCCCTTTCTCAAACAACCCAATCCAACTGTATTTATGAATATCAGAAAAAATCTAGCTGAATCTGGCCGCATTAGCAGGGGAAAAAACATCCCAGGGAAAAATATCAAAGACAAGAAAAACGTATTTAAAAATTCAAGTCGACGGGCATTGCATGTTGTATCAGATATGACAACACGTTCCACTGTTTCTATTTTCCAACAGGATATTTTTGATGCAGATTAAAAGTAAATATTGTTCCCTAAAGCGGGTATGATAACTGATTATTCCAATCAACCTTTTGATAGCAAAGGAAAGCGACCGTGTAGTAAATTACATCATTAACAAATAATCTTGGTTGGGAGAAGGGTCCGCTAATGAGACGTTTGAAATATAATCTCAAATGAGATGAATTTAAAATAAAAAAGTACATCTCTGAAATTGTGGCCCGAATTGATCAAAGCAAATCCCTAATATACTTGTCTCCTGTGGACAATCTGCAAACTAACTCCCAATAAACGTTGGACGCTGCTACAAAGATCTTCCTAACTGGTATTTTTCCTCTATCTGGTTTATTAAGAAATTCCACACATGGGATTCGATAATAAAATCAAAAGGACTCGAGAAATGAGGCATAGTTATTGACCTCGAATTGCACATTTCTCTGACCTTACCTAAAAGCCCATTTTAAGGTAACCCGTTGGCTTTTTTTTAAATAGAAAAAGTGTATTAAAGACAAACATTTAGTTTTCGCAGGTTTTAACTACAAAAACCAAAAGCCAACAATTACATTCACTCCGAATCAATTAATGTCTCGCTTCAGTGGAAAAAGAATTACAATCAAATCAGCAGAAAGCAAAAGGTTTGACTCTCTGGAAGGAGTCACGGGGGGAATTGTTTACACGTGTAATTTATTCGAGCCTCATTCTTGATAAGTAGGCTGCATTGTAAAGTTGGGCGAGAATGTGGGGCGGGGGGGTTGCGAAGGCTGTTTGATGTTAGATTGTGACTTGTAGGAACAAACGATCCACCACCCGCGCCCGAGAAGCGTGCCCGCAATAGCGCGTAGCGCAGGAAATTGCCGATCAATTGCACCATTAGCAAATAGCCCTGTCCCGGGACACCGAAGGCAGAGAGATTCCTACCCAGGGCGCTAGGCGAGTCCCGTTTGATCCCTGCACCACGAGCAGTGTCGTGTCACTTAAAGTCGCTTCGTAGCCCGGCTCGTGCCGGGCGGCGCTGAAATGGATGCGACTGCAGCGTCCCGGGGACAGGCGTGCAGCTGAGAGCTCAAAAAGTGCTGGAGGCGAGCCGGGAACGGGCCCGCTCCGCGCTGTTCCCCAGGGGCAGTGGGACCGAGTGGCGGCCGGAGAACACAAGCAGGGGCCGTTCCCACGTTCTTGTTTTCCAGGGTGATTCTTCTTCCCGAGTAGCCACGTGGGCTCAAAAGAAAATCTGCCCCCCCTGACTGACGCGAGTGTGGTTGTCAATGGAGGAGAGGGGGGGTTAGTTACACTGGCGAGCTCTAGAGCTCCGGGCTGGTCTTGCTTTAAGGCCGCTCTCCACAACTTTAGGCTGGGGGCGTCGCTCCGCTGTGGGGGGCTGACGCCCTGTCGCACAGCCCTACACGGTGCCCCCCGCTTGACACCTTCAGTCACCTCCCTCGGGCTGCTTTCAGACGTCAAATGGCTCGAAATCCGTCCGCGAGCTCGCCCTGCGCAGTAGGGCTCAGGGTTGCAGCGCACTTCGCTTCAGAAAGCCCAGGGCCGTGTAACACCGCGGGGTGTGGAGGTGGGGGGAAGATGTCTGCAGAGGTTAGCAGACACAGAGCAGAAAAGAAGTTACAGTCAGTGTAATGGGGCTTGATCCATACTCAACAGAATCAATCCAACGACTCATTTGGGAAAGCGACGCTGGGGCTTACACCCTCGGTCGTATCAGCCCAGCAGCCGCCCCGCTGCGGGCTCCTTTGCGGGACGGGGATTGTAAACGGCAGTGGGACGCCGTCTGCTGACTGTTCCGAAGTGAGGACAAGGTGCGGGACTCGATACAACACTACTGTTAACTGCCCGTGTCCCTATAGAGGTTACCAGGCATGCCTAGGTGTAGATAAGTTTTATGTCTGATTTATTTAGTCATACAGGCCCTAGTCCAGCCAAGGCTCTACCTGTGCTTAACGTTAATGGTTGAAATCGGCGTGCCTGAACACACACACATAAATCCTCGCAGGATCAGAGCCCTGGGGTTTATTTTGTATTCCAGTTCAAATGTGAGACAAAAATACTCACAATAAGAAACAGAGTAGAGAAGGCACCTTAACATTAGGCTGTTTTAATATGGCCTTAATAACAATGTCTAGCACCACGCTGCAGTAATTAAAGATGTAAATAACTTAGATTAATGAAAGAGTCGCTCCTGTTATATCTGGAGGTAAACAAGTCTAAAAGGAGGAACAGGCCTGGGCTGTTTGGTCCAGTCCACTTTTCTCCTTTCTGCAACCCCATAGAAACAAAATGATCAGAACTAGGGGTATCGCTCCTGGTGTGAAGAGTCCACATTACAATATTAATTATGGTCCAGTGTCTAAATGTCAGACTATGGACTAGCCTCAATACAGGTCAGAATTCCTGCTGCATGCTGGTGGTGCTGAGCACTTTTAAAAGTGCTCCTCAATGGAGCCTGAATGGGAGCTGAGCTCTTGAAATGTGGCCTTTAGAGTGTGCAGAATTTGAATATGCCACATTGGCTCCATAAATCAAGCAAGCAGGCTGGGTATTTGATATCCCTGATTTTAAACAATGGTATTTCTAATATGCCAGTCAGCATAGTTTCTAGATACCAGAGATAAAAACTAAGAACTTGCATTAATTTTGTACTTAGAGGACCTGGCCCTTTACCTCTTCATGTGCTTTAAGCAAAGAGTGTGTTTAGAATTAGAGAGTGCAACTGCACTGGAGGGAGAGAGGAGAATGCTAGGATCAGTGGAAATGGTGCTGTAGGGACCAGAGTACAGTAGGAGAGCACAATTGCAAATGGAAGTTGTGTTGACTAAACAAAGATAGAGATGTTTCAGTGTAAGGCCCCTATCCTGTCAAGATTTATGCATTTGCCTAATTGTACACACTATGAGTAATCCTACTGAAGACAACAGCACTACTCACAATCCATAACATTAAGCACATACATGAGTTTTTGCAGGATTAGGGTATAACATTCTTATACCTTTGTGTATGTCTGAGGGCAGCAGTTACTCATTTTTCTAATTATAAACACAACCCTTAAAGCAGCTGGGGACTGAGAAAGAACAGTTCTTTAGAGTTAGACATGATGCAAGTTGTTAACTTGAGTCTGTGGTGTTCAGCTAACACAATGACTGGCATATTAGAAATACTGTGGAACTACTCAAGTGAGCAAAGTTGATCAGATGTTTAAATGGTTGCAGGGTTAGATCCTACTGTGGCACCAGAGTGTCAGCATTGGTATTAGCTCAAGAAATAGGGACAGATCTGGCAACCTGTTAACTAATACTTGTGCTAATAGCTACTGCTCTCAGGGGAACAAAAACATAAAAATAAACAACCCCCCATACTACTAAAAACAGATTCCTTGGGCTCTGTTTTGAACCAACAGAATTGTCACTCACACCATGATCTCATTTTGACATTCAGTAGGATTACCTGGGTGATTGAAGACTACCAGATGAGTATGGACTGCCGGATCAGCCTCCTACCTAGCGTGCGACTTGAACCCATTGCTTAAAATAAGGCAACTAACAAACATTGACAATACATTTAACATTTATGATGAATAATTTAGAAGTGTTACATGATGTTGCCAGAATGATGATACTAAGGCTCTGACCCTGCAACTCCATACAGTACAGTACCTAAACTCAGGCACATGTGTAAATCTTTGCAGGATTGAGGCCCAAGGTTGCACTGGATCATTTTCAGCTCTTTTGCTGAGTCTACATTATCACTACTGTCTGACCTCCACAGGATGCTTGGGACACCATTTGGTAACTGAAGAGAAAATTATTTTTACTGGGCATAAATCTGGAAAGAGTCAGCTGGGGTGTGGGTTCCATTTCTGCTGGGAACAGAGGGAGGGAGAAATCAGTGCTCTCTCTCATTGCACATGTGGCATTTTTAGTATTTGTTAAAGGCTACTTAAGGTAATTGACTAGAAAATCCCTGCTGTTTAAAAAAAATAAAGGGGACCTTTTTTAGAACTAATCAATTTATTTATGTTTCTGCACTGAGTGTGATCTACATGCTATTGCACTGGAGGAGCTGTCAGTGTTGATGGATTAATGCAAATGGATGACATTTACAAAAAAAGTATGTGTAAGTTATATACACAGTAACTCCTGATGTTTGTAGGACAAAATCCGTCAGTTGATATTTTTGTATTTTCAGTTTCTGAAGAAAAATATGGTAATATTGGTTCTGGCCAACTTAATTGTTTCATTTGGGCCTGGAATTTGATGACTTTTCTGAAAGTATTGCAAACAGGGGTTATTAATATTAATTATCATGTGCAAACATTTGTCTCTGCTGATATAGATTGCAAAGCGATATTTCTTTTAGCTACAGTAGATAGTTTAAAAGGTGTAAGTCTTCCTTGGGAACATGAGAAGCACAATATCAATCAGAGAGAGGAAATATTCATGCCGTAGAAATAGGAAAAATCTAGTTTGAAAAACACACACTGGAGTATTTTTGTTTCATTTGTCTGAAATCATTCCTCTGAACATTATGAAAGTGTTTTTTTTAAGCTATGTTCAGTGACTGGAGCTAGTTCTCAGTGACCCTCAGCTTGTATGAATAGTGTGACTAATCTAGTGGGGATGAATAATGAATCTTTAAGGAATATAAGAGATTTTATGCAAACTCTTTTCAGGGGGTGCAGTATTTTATGCTGCTTGGCCTTAGATATATTATAAAATGGTTGTCACAGGAACTTTGGTAATACTTTAAGGTAACATTTATAAATACTTTATTCATGATTTAGAAATGATTAATAGAAATTGCTGTTTATATATGATTATATGATGTCTTACCATGTTGCAGGCACATTCATAAAAAAATTGATGTATTCCAGTTTACAAATGTACTTTTAAAGGTTGCTATAATATCCTGACTAAATTTTTTTTAAATCTGTCTACTGAGCATTTCATAGCACATCCTATAATAACTAGCTTGTAATAAGTATTTTTTTTAACAAGGACATAAGCCTGCATAGATACAGTAATTTAATCAAAGAACAAGGTGTTGCTGGGGCACTACTACCTGGGCGAACGGGGGAAGCATAGTATAGTGAAGTTGCCTCACAAATCTAGACCCCTATTCTGTGATCAGACCTGCACCAGTTGATCCCTGCAGCCCCATGGAGCCCCACTTAGTCTAATAGGTGAGCAGACCCATATGCCCATATGGAATCCCACTGGCTTCAGCAGGACTCTGCGCAGGCACAACAGTATTCCCAAATGGGTGCACTTTAGGAGGGGGGAAATTTTGATACCCCAAGAACATGCCTAGACCCCTGCCTGAAGCTGGAATACCAATTGTTATGCTAATTGCTGAAAGCAGCTAGAAAGGCCATTTCTGAAGCCTTAGCACAACTAACAGACGAAGAAAGGAGGGGGGAAGTGAGTGTCCATGTGGACTAAACATGACCCCGGGGCCTCCTGACTTGAGCTTTTTGCCAGAGCATGCAGTTTTGCAAGATGGAAAGTCTGGCAATATTAACTATGGCTATGTGAAATACAACTGGTTAACTGATGGAAAACCCCATACAGCAGGCTGGAAAACGCCACACAACTTCCGCTCAGCAGGTTTTTTTTGTTTTTTGTTTTAAATAAACAAGCTATGGGTAATACTAAAATATAAAAAGAAATCTGAGCTTGGTGGACACTTGAACACCTCTCCAGTTCCTCTGCAGATGGAAGGCTGGCCACCTCTGCATCTGGAAATCCACTCCAGACCTCTTCAAGATGTTGGGTAAATATGAATCTGGGGTTAATTTGGGGTGGTCTACTAACCTGTTGTGGATGTGTGTAAGTGCTGGTGAATAAATAAAGTAGAAGCTTAAAGTGAAAGCACTTTTGTTTGCTTGCTTGCATCAACTAGCTATTGGCTGAATTTATTTCCTGCCACTGCCTCGCAAAGAGTAAAATTACCAAGAGCTTTGGGTTCAGCAAAACTCTGGGTAACAATACCCGCATGGATTGGACAGCCATAAGAAAGGGTCTGTCTCCTGCATGATCCTGTCTGAGCTGATGGGGAAGACCTAAACCGGGATGGGCTGGGGAAGGATCCACAAGCTCACTCTATGAACTGCCACTGAGGGTCTGATGCTGTGACTTCAGTCTATAGGAGGAATAGCAGTCCTGGTGGGAACCTGGTATTCAGCAGCCTCACTCACTTCTTCCAGGTTTGAGGGGAGTGAATTTCACTCTCAGTATCCTCTGCACTTTCTTAAAGCCCAATGCCTCAGGCTTTGCAAGGGTGTAATGGAATCCCCCTAGATGTCTTTCCCAAGGTCTGTGGCAAAGCGAGGACATCTGGATTCTACTCCTGACTTCCAGTGATATGCTTCAGCCATCAACTTTATTCTCCTCAGATCATCATGACCCTCCTCACTAGCAGCTAGATTTCAAAGAACATATTCCTTTGGTACTGCAAGGAAATCTAATAACCACAAAATCAAGAGCACTCATACTGAAGTATTTCAAAAGTATTCTGAGCACGTATTCACCACCTTCACATGTATCAATACGAACTGTCCACAACAAACTCATGCCAGTCAGGGTTTTATATCTGAATTGTCTGATATTCAGTAAACATATCTGAAAGTTCAGCTACTCTCAACGCAGCAGATTCATGTTATATTTCTTCTTATTGCTTCCATTAGTGGCTATAACATAGGATGCCTTTTTTCAAGACATTCACTCTTTGTTGGCAGCTTCTGGAGTACATGGATTCTTAACTGAATAATGAAGCCAAGGCGAAATACTCTGTGAGGACCAAGTTAAGGCTGAGAAGATATTGCCCTCTAAAACTGTCTGTGTTTTAGGCACTATTCCTGCAGTTACGCAGTTGTAGACCCATTGACATACATTAGGGTCACTTACATGAGCAGTGTGTATGCAGAATCAGAGCCTTAGTCTGTAAAATCATGGGGTGGGAGGACCATGCCTTGTTATATGTTTGCAAAGTGCCTACTGCATTATGGGTGCTAGAGGAAACAAATCAATAATTGTAAATAATGACCCTGTGACTGGAATTAAAATAGTCAACAGGACAGACTTAATTTGTGTCCCCCCATTGGTGAAAATTTCCATCCTGTGGGAGGAAGGTGGATAGGGAGTAGAAGGCAGCGTTATTATGTACTTTTAAAGGTTGCTATAAGCCTTTAACGACAACACTCTGAGTTTCCAGCCAGTGATGTGCTGCCATTTTTAACAAAGAGCTCCCACAGATACGCACCCCAAACACACTTACCCTTGAGTCCCCAGGGTGCATGGAATTTACTCATTTGAAAAAGTGCTCTCTCATAATTACAAACAAGGTGGGAGGCAGCAGCACTTGCCAAAGGAATTTAGTTTTATATATTAATTGATCTGGAAAATATACAAACATATTTGATCAATACAATTTGTGCAATTTGAAATGGTGTGTTTGTGCAGGAGCGTGTCGAATTTGCAATAGGGCTCAGGGCAAGGTATATTTCTTGGGGGGGGGGGGTTAAAAATATCCTTACCCTTGGAGAATTCTGGTGCATTTTGAAGGCAAAAAATAGCTCTTTACAAGTATTTGTAAGAGTCTTGGCGATATGTCATCTCTGACAGGTGACTCAGCAGTATCCAGAGAGGGGCTGACTCCATCAGGCAGGGGAATCATAGAACTGGAAGGGACCTCGAGAGGTCATCTAGTCCAGTCCCCTGCACTCAAGGCAGGAGTAAGTTTTATCTAGACCATCCCTGACAGGTGTTTGTCCAACCTGCTCTTAAAAATCTCCAATGATGGAGTTTCCACAACCTCCCTAGGCAATTTATTCCAGTGCTTAACCACTCTGAGTTAGGAAGTTTTTCCTACTGTCCAACCTAAACCACCCTTGCTGCAATTTAAGCCCATTGCTTCTTGTCCTATCCTCAGAAGTTAAGAAGAACAATTTTCTCCCTCCTCCTTGTAACAATCTTTTATGTACTTGAAAACTGTTATGTCCCCTCTGTCTTCTTTTCTCCAGACTAAACAAACCCAATTTTTTCAATCTTCCCTCCTAGATCGTTTTCTAGACCTTCAATCATTTTTGTTACTCTTCTCTGGACTTCCTTCAATTTGTCCACATCCTTCCTGAAATGTGGCACCCAGAACTGGACACAATACTCCAGCCAAATCAGCACTAAGTAGAGTGGAAGAATTACTTCTTATGTCTTGCTTATAATACTCCTGCTAATACATCCCAGAATGATGTTTACTTTTTTTTGCAACAGCGTTACACTGTTGACTCATATTTAGCTTGTGATCCATTATGACCCCCGGATCCCTTTCCACAGTACGCCTTCTTAGGCAGTCATTTCCCATTTTGAAGGTGTACAATTGATTGTTCCTTCCTAAGTGGGCTAATTTGAATTTGTCCTTATTGAATTTCATCCTATTTACTTCAGACCATTTCTCCAGTTTGTCCAGATCATTTCCAAAGCACTTGCAACCCCTCCCAGCTTGGTTTCATCCGCAAACTTTATAAGTGTGCTCTCTATGCCATTATCTAAATCATTGATGAAGATATTGAACAGAACTGGACCCAGAACCGATCCCTGTGGGACCCCACTCATTATGCCCTTCCAGCATGACTGTGAACCACTGATAACTACTCTCTGGGAATGATTTTCCAGCCAGTTATGCACCCACCTTATAATAGCTCCATCTAGGTTGTATTTCCCTAATTTGTTTATGAGAAGGTCATGCGAGACAGTATCAAAAGCCTTACTAAAGCCAAGATATACCACATCTACTGCTTCCCCCAATCCACAAGGCTTGTTACGCTGTCAAAGAAAGCTACCAGGTTGGTTTGACATGATTTGTTCTTGACAAATCCATGCTGACTCTTATTTATCACCTTATTATCTTCTAGGTGTTTGCAAATTGATTGCTTAATTATTTGCTCTATTATCTTTCCAGGTACAGAAGTTAAGCTGACTGGTCTGTAATTCCCCGGGTTGTCCTTTTTTCCAGATGGGTGCTATATTTGCCCTTTTCCAGTCTTCTTGAATGTCTTCCGTCTTCCATGATTTTTCAAAGATAATTGCTAATGGCCTTAGTCAATTCCTTGAGTATTCCAGGATGCATTTAATCAGGCCCTGGTGATTTGAAGACATCTAACTTGTCTAAATAATTTTTGCCTTGTTCTTTTCCTATTTTAGACTCAGATCCTATCTCATTTTCACTGGCATTCACTAATTTAGATGTCCAATCGCCACCAAACTTCTTGGTGAAAACCGAAACAAATAAGTCATTAAGCATCTCTGCCATTTCCACATTTTCTGTTATTGTCTTTCCCCCCTCTTTGAGTAACAGGCCTACTCTGTCCTTGGTCTTCCTCTTGCTTCTAATGTATTTGTAGAATGTTTTCTTGTTTCCTTTTATGTCCCTAGCTAGTTTATCTCATTTTGTGCCTTGGCTTTTCTAATTTTGTCCCTACGTACTTGTGTTATTTGTTTATATTCATCCTTTGAAATTTGGCTGACTTTCCACTTTTTGTATGACTCTCTTTTGAGTTTTAGCTCATTGAAGATCTCCTGGTTAAGCCAGAGTGGTCTATTGCCATACTGTCTATTTTTCCTTCGCACTGGGATAGTTTGCTCTTGTGCCCTTAATAATGTCTCTTTGAAAAACTGCCAACTGTCTTCAATTGTTTTTCCCCTTAGACTTGCTTCCCATGGGATTTTACCTACCAACTCCCTGAGTTTGCTAATGTCTGCCTTCTTGAAATCCATTGTCTTTATTGTGCTGTTCTCCCTCCTACCATTCCTTAGAATTGTGAACTCTACCGTTTCATGAGCACTTTCATCCAAGTTGCCTTCCACTTTCAAATTCTCAACCAGTTCTTCCCTATTTGTCAAAATCAAATCTAGGACAGCCCCGCCCCCCAGTAGCTTTTTCCACCTTCTGAAATAAAAAATTGTCTCCAGTGGCTCTGAACCCAGAGAACAACTGGAACCATTGATGTGGCCCCATTTTCACTCTTTGCACTCCGCCCAGTGGACATAGAACAATGGGGTTCCAAAAGAGGAGGTGAATCTGATATTCCATCCCAGGACTACTGGGTAAATGTTTATCACTTCTGATGAAAAACAGGTTTAAAATAGGATGATGAACCAGAAGAAATTAAGGATTTCCTGAGCATTTTAGGTTCATATAAATAGGGAACATCGGCTCAAGGGTTTAAATTTGGATCAAGAACTTAAAAGTCAGACCATAGTGCCTGCTTCCTTCCAGGAAAATGACTTTCCAGTTTTTTTTTAATCCCACCCTCTTTTTTTGACCCCATGAGAATCAAAGAAGTCTCACAGCCAAGCAGGAATGACAATAATTGTAGCAGCCTCAACATGATTTGACCCAGAACCACATACTTACCTTAATTGGAACTGAGAAACATACAGAAATTTTGACTTGTGTATCCATCCTATGGATATGCAACATCTGGGCCTAAGCGTTTTAGATCCTCTGTAATGGCTGGTCCACATATTGGATAACAGCCTACTACTTCAACCAGCTAATGGGGTGTCTCCTCAAGTTGAAGGGATAGATGTTTAATTTTGGTGCTAACAATCTTGGTTCTAACCCCCATGACTTGTGATGGGAGAACTAATGAAGCTACTGTTAAGCTGGTAGCAGCGGTAGATTCTTATCTTCTATGTTGACCAGCCATTAGATGGCAACATGACCTCTTAATAATGAAATCAATAGCATGTGTAAGTCCAATCTTGTGCATGATGTGGAATGAATTATGCAAAAATTACCACATTAAGACAGTGCCTTAAAGGTTCAGAAAACTGGTGATATCTTTCATGCAAATGATGTAATGCCCTAATTTGCATATTTAACTAAGCATCACCTTATTTACATCAATGAGAGCAAACATCCCAATTACCAGAACTTAAGCCTGACAAGGCTGCAGTGTGGGAAAAACTCTAGGAGCATAGGAACTGCTGTGCTCCTGACTGCTTCTAGCATCTCATCGGGCAGGAGCCAAGCTCTGTCTGATGGTAGATGGAGAGGAATCCCTGTCTGAGAGGGGCTTGTCCCTGCCTGGCTACTGCTTGTAGGCTCCTGCAGCCAGACACAAATAGCTACAGCACTATCCAGCACCACTGGAGTGGAGTATGACAGGACTGCCTACAACGGCATATAGCTGATCTGCAACTACTATCAGCCAATATCTCCAATGACTGGTGATGGGACACCAGATGGGGAGGGCTCTGAGTTACTAGAGAGAATTATTTCCCAGGTGTCTGCCTGGTGTGTCTTGCCTGCATATTCAGGCTCCAACTGATCAGCACATTTGGGGTCAGGAAGGAATTTTGCCCTGGGTCAGATGGGCAAAGACCCTTGGGGTGGGGTTCCCCTTCCTCTGCAGCTTGAGGCATGGGTCATTTGCAGGTTTAAACTAGTGCAAATGATGGATTTGCTATAACTTGAAGTCTTTAAATCATGACTTGAGGACTTCAGTAACTCAGCCAGAGGTTATGGGTCTATTACGGGTCTATTACATGAGTGGGAGGCCTGGCCATCCCTCCATCATGATGGATGAACAATAGAGCCAAATTTGAGCAACTGGTGTTATGACCTGGCACATGGAGTCACAGTCCCAATCACGTTTGGCACTGTGACGCCATGCGCCAGGTCAGAATGCCTGGATCAGGCCCAGCCTTGAGGAACAGGAGCTGCAAATGTGGAGTACATGGGGGGTGGGCTTGCTCTCCACCCCCTCCACCTCCTCCCCAAGGTCCCCCCTCAATGCTTTTGCACCCTTGATTTTTTTAAAAGGGTGTTGGGGCCTCCGTTTCAGATTTAGCCCTGCCCCCCGCCCGGATCTAGTGAAAACCTTTAGCTTCATGTGGAGACAAAGTGGCAGCCAGTGCAGATTACAGAGCATAGCTGTTGTGTCCTGTATCTAGAAAACGCTACATTCTACACTAGCTTCTACTTTTGAGTGATTCTAAAGTGCAGCCCCATATAGAGTTTATTGCTGCTTATCTCAAGGTAACCTAAATAAATAAAGGAAAAATGACAATCTTTACTGAATAAACAGTTAACAAAAATCGTAATACTCGTTCGCAGTCTCAGAAGGGAGACCAACCTACACCCTGCTCTACCTTTGCTCCTATCAGGTCCTGGCAATCTGGTGGGGCTGTGTGCAAAGCTTTCAGTGCTGGTCTCCATGCTAGACTTGTTCTATACATAGTAAAAAAGATAAAACCAGACCTGTTTATTTGAAATCCTCCACCAAAATTGACCCTGAACGTCACGGGGTTTGGATTAAAATGGCACCAGGATTCGAACGATCTTATTATAAGTTTGGCCTCATCTAGAGAACAGAGGGCTCAGGTACCTAGGGCTGTCAATCTGGTACTTTTTGTGAGCACTGCATTTTTTAAAGTGATCCTTATCGAAGGCACAATGTTCATCCCACAGTGACATCTTATGTGCCCTTATCAGTGCCAGTTCACAAATAACCACCTCCAGGAGACACTTGAACTCTGCCCTGGAAAATGAAATTCCCTTGATTAATTCCAGGGCTTGGGTATCTCCCATGGTAGCCACCAGGTTAATTAGTACAACCACAAGCAGAAATTTCTTGCATTGCCATTAATTTCTTCTTTAGGACCAGAAAATAGGAGAACAGGACTATTTTTCTCCTTCCTTTTCCTCTCTCCTTTATCTTCTGTTTCTTCTTTAAGCTTTGTACATTCTAGGAATTCTCCAAGGGAAACACTAGTTGTGAGAGATTTGAAGACAGCAGTAAGTACTGGGCTGCGCAGAGGAGTAGTGTTTGTATTGGAGTGACTATGCCAGTTTCTTTAACCCTGTGCACATGTCCAATGTGAACTACAAATACTTCCAGTACCAGAGACAGTGTCAGACTGAGCTGGGTATTTATATAGTTAATAAAATTGCTGTGCCTACTCTCTTCACAAACCTGACTACTAGCCTCCCTGAGATCCTGTGATGGAATTTACAGTCAGATTCCAAAAGTATGAGGGATCCTGGGGGCAAAACAGAAATTAAACTGGGCTGAGGAGAGCAGAGAAAGGAAAAAGAAAAGCATCAGGGAAATTGAGAATGAGAATCACCATGTCTGACTAAAAGGATCAACTGGAGAACTGATTGACCTTATAGGGCAGATAAAGGAGCAAGGCTAGTTAACAGATTAGCGAAGCTAAAGTACGAGAGAAGGATCTGATTAAATTAGGAGAAACAAGATAGATATTATGGCAATAGGTTCTAGAGAAAAATCTACCAGATGAAAAGGAAGGCTGAAGATCTCCAAAGGTTCAAATATAATTTTAGATAAGAAGTTGAATCTTGGGGGCTTAATAAAACTGAATTTACAATCTCTGTGGTTTGCCCTAATTCTAGTGAAAATGCATAGTGCTAGTGCAGTGGACGGGACTTCCATGAAAGGGCTAAGCTCCAGGAAGCAGTGTCATGGCCTTAGATATGAATATAAAATGTTCAGTCACTGTGGGTTTTTCCAATGATGTCATGTTTATAACTTGATAGCTTTCTATGGAGCTTTGGTTGATGGGGAACCAGAGAGAACTGAAATTAGCTTTTGCATGCTCAAACTGCCAGTTAAGCAGTTGAATTAGTTTCTCAGATTCAGCTGCTAGAAAAAATAACTTTCCTCTAGATGCCTATTACTACAAATGCAACATACAGATCAGATACTGAATATATTAAACAGGATTCTCTCCCCATATCTGCTTCAGTTTTGGTAAATAGCATTTGTACGCTTTCATCCTTTATTTTCCAATACATAACCAAGTCCCTCTCTTTTTGTGAATAAAATGGAAAGAAAAAATAATCAGTGTCTCTATGCCAAAATGAGCAAAAACAAACATGCCAACCAACCACCAAAAACTCTATAACTTGATTTTAGAAGTAAGGTAAGTTAAGGATGGTGTTTCAGCCCTTAACTCTGAATTTCCTGGGTTTTGTCAGGTTAAATCAGACACTTCAGATCATTTTACCTTATGCTTTTCTGTGCAAGTGTGTGATTTATGTCCTATTTTTTATTACATGAACCTTTGTCTCAATGCTATTTGATTTAATCTACTAATGGCTCTCAGCTGATTTCATTTTAGTATCTGTAAATTTTCCCACATGAAGCTAGACAAACACAGTGTATGGATAAATTAAACTGAGCAATTTAATAAAAAAGCAAGTTCCTGAGAAAACAAGATTTTAATTGTTGATCCAGAACAGCTCTGTGTGTAAACAATGGATCTTTGGTGTTTACTTTATATTATTATCTGTCTAAATACAAAGATTACTGTTTTCTCTAGTGTGGCAACTGGCTGGAGGCTCTCACTAGTAGCCATTATTAGTACCAATGACACATTAATTGAACTTCACTGCTTCCAGGTGTGTGGCACACTCCAGGGTCACACAGTGCACCCGGATTTCATGTGTATTCAATTATTGTCATCTTATGAAGGAATGCAACATATCATACATTAAAATGTCAATTACCACTTTTTATGGAATAGCTGGTAAAGTGAACCAATCCGCTTTCTTAGTTTGGGTTTTGTCTTGCTATAAAAATTAGGAGGCCAGGGAGAAAGGGAGAAATCAAATATACATCTCCAATCATTTGGTCAGTATTCACTCATCTGGTACCTCCTACGCCACCCATACCACCAATGATCAAAATTACAAAAAACATAATAGTATGGTCTATTGCTAAGTCCATCGTGCTGTTGGAAATGGAAAAGGCTAATTTGCTTGCACTTTTTATGGACACAGCCTTTTATAGAGAATATGTTAGCTTTCTGCCTCTGTGCTTTGGATGCAAGGTTCAGGTGTTTTTAGGGACTCTGCAGTCCACACTGTTTACATTCTGCACTCTGTTCAGCTCAGCGACAATGTCCTCACTAGTAAGCAGACTCTGAAGTTTCAGCCATTTCTTCGGGTAAACCTTCCCCCGCTATACACGCCAGAAAATGTCCTCCTTTAAATTAATCAATGACATTTGTTGTTGCATAAATTCATAGTTAAACCTGTACAAACCTTATGTTAGCAAGGTTTATACATGTGCCCCATTATAAGCATTAAGGTAATGAGCTCTTATAATACAGGGGTAGGGATTCTTTTTTAGATTTTTTTTTATACCTTCACATCTGAAATTTTTGTTCATTGCTCACAACACAGAGAGTCTAAACTAGGCCCTGATCCTGAAAGGGGAACTAGATGGGCAGACTCCTATGCCTGCAAGGAGACCAGTTGAAGTCAAACTCCACCTGGGTACAGGGGGCCTGTCCACATAGAACCAACTGATGGATCAGGTTCCTAAACTGTAAACTGTTCAGGGTAGTGGGACTGTCATCTGATGTATGTGAAAACACTGTACTTACCTAAAGAACTGTATGCCCCGGAGAGACTCCATCTGTGATCCTGACCAGGGCTTTGGAACAAACAAAGTAGCCCTTTAAGAATCCATCCAAGGCTTTAAATGAAAGCCAGTGCAAGGTGAAATAGGATACAGTTTAGTGTGGTCCTGAAGCCAGGCAGACTATAGTCAAAAGTTATAGTTCTATTGAATTAAAATGTTAAATGAATGGGGGATTTTAGTTAAATCACCAAAAGTCTTTATTGAGGTAAATGCCTTAATAATGGCTTTCACTGTATTAATTAAAATATCCCATTAACTTTGGATCAAATAATATGTATAGTAGACCCTGACTATATGAACTGAGTGAACTTAAGTGCCTCAATTTTCCCATCTGTAATCTGGACATACACGGAGAGAAAATAGGATAGTAGAGGGTTCTTGTCTGCTAGACCATTGTTTCTCAGCCTTTTTGATACCAGAGACTGACTTGCTGCCTTCCTAAACTGTATCAAGGAAATCTCAGGGTCCAGCTTCAGTCCACAGATCAGTCTTTGAGAAACACTGTGCTAGACTAAAGGCATGACAAGACCCAATGGATGGAAGTTGAATTCAGCAAAGTTCAATCTGAAAATAAGACAACTTTTTAATAGTGAGGGTAATCAACCATGGGAACAGATTACCACAGGATATGGTAAATTCTCCATAAGTAGGAGCCTTTAAATCAAGACTGGATGTCTTTTCAAAATATATACCCTGTAGTTCAACCACTAGCAACATGCAGAAATCCCTGAATAAAGTTCCATGGTCTGTATTATGTAGAAGATCAGATTAGATCAGCAGGTCTCAAACAGGGGGTTGGGACCCCATTTTAATGGGGTTGCCAGGGATGGCTTAGACTTGCTGCGGCCTGGGATCAAAGCCCAAGCCCAAGCCCCACTGCTCGGGGCTGAAGCCCGATGGCTTCAGCCCTGTGTGGTGGGGCTAAGGTTACAGGCCCCCTGTGTGGGGCTGAAGCCCTTGGGCTTTGGCTTTGGTCCCCACACCCGGGGAGGAGGGAGGCAGGGGTCACAGGGGCTCAAGGCTTTGGTCCCCCCTCCTGGTATCATGTAGTAATTTTTGTTGGGGGTCGCGGTGCAATGAAGTTTGAAAACCCCTGGATTAGATGATCATTATGGTTCCTTCTGATTTTAAATCTGTGAAATTGCCAACAATCACACAGGAAATCTCTGGCAAACCAGGAATAGAGTTCAGGTTCCCCGATCCCCTGTGCCTTAACCACATACAATAGTCAATAAAGAGGGAAAAATTGTCTTTATTTTTAATTTTAATTCTTATTGATAGTATAAAATATACTGGATCTTTCAAGGCTGTTATTTGAATGTCTATTAAGAATATTAAGGAAGTTTTAAAAGTATATAAATGGATTCTGTCAATTCCAAGCTAAAATAAAATGTCTAGGATGCGCTGTGACAATTCTATGAGTTCCCTGGTATCAAAAGCAGACTCATTTTCATGGATTCTTCTTAGTAATGCGTTTGCCCCAGACATTACTTACATATTTTTGTAGTGAACATTTTCTCTTTAAAATTACAAAACCACTCACACCCATATAAAATTAGGGAATGGAGATAATTATGCTGAACATCATTAGGCAGAATCAGAGTAACTGGCCATGCCTGATCACTGTGTTTCTCCAACACAACAAAAACCAGCAAGTAATTCTAGTTCCGACACAGCATTTTAAAATGAAAGTGTAAAATATGGACTGTCACCATGTGATATAGGAGTTATAAATATGTGCTATATATAAACATTAAATATGATTTATTTTTATTTTTAAAATTTAGTACAGAAAGGCATATTGTTAATAAACATTCAAAGTAACAGTCTTGAAAGATCCAATAAGAAGTCAAATTAAAAATACAGAAAATTTGAATCATCCCAGTGACAGGATAATGGTTCTGCAGAAGCCTGAGACCTTACACAGTGGTGATTCCTGTTATACACAATTACACATCATTAGCATTAGCAAATGAGAGTGATTTAACATCTTCTGGTCCTTGGTGCCAGAAGGCAGAGCAGCCTTCTTGCATAAATCTCTCCATCTCATTTTACCCAATTTTGTAAACTACTTTTTCTGCTGAGACTTAAGTGATTAAATTCTGGCAGCAGCTTTGTGAAGCAGACAACTGCACATAAAGAACTGGACTGAGGCAATTCACCAGACCCCTGAATAGATAAAAAGGTGGTAATGACTTTCAGACACTAGTGACCTAGGCCCCCAGTGCAGGAAGATGCTGAACAACATGCACTGACTTCTGCAACTGTTCACATGATTAACGTTAGGGAAGTGCTTCAGTACCTTCCTGAATCAGGGAACAGACTAGATTTGAAATGGTTGCTTGGAAGTGAGGACTTCATGTCACGTTAACATTAACAATTGCCTGGCTATTGTTTTTCTCCCCACAATTCAGAAGCAGTGGCACATCGACATTTCAAAAAGAGAGATTTTAATTCCAAAAGGAGATTTCCTCCCTCATCTTCTAAGGTTTTAAGGTAGGTCAAAATTGGGCATATGATATTTTCTGTTTAGCAATAGTATCTGATAAATTATAATGCTATCTTACATTTGGGTGGTATTTTTATCCTGACTAATCCCAAATCACTTTGGCCTTGATCTTACAAACACATAACTAACTAACTTTACAATGTAGCCCAATGAGATTACTCACAAGTGTAAATTTACTCACATGCTTAACTGTTTGCTAGATAAAAGGCCTTACTACATAAGCATCATGTTGGGTTAAATAAATTGAGATAATAAATTATGTACAAATGAGTTACATCATGCAATTTGAGAAGAATTCAGGTAGGCTGCAGAAACACAAACTGGCATACACCACATCGTGTTTCTTGTCTGTACCCTCACAGCTGTTGCCAAAGTCCTTTTGCAGGAATGCAAATAGTTCCACTCCGGATTTATTGGCAATGGTCACAAGAAAAGCATTAGTGTCAATCTTGAAAAATATCACACATTACATCATCAATTTGCATTTTTCACATCGTAATCTCAGGTATTATAACAGATAGAAACTTATTAGGTGCGTGATGATATCTGGATGTGTTACTAGATTCATAGTCCTATTATGTATATTAATCTGACAAAAATTATTTTGTAACAGCGACAAATATAACACGCAGACATTTAAATCAAATAAGTGACCAATAGAACTATTTCATATATGAAATGGGTGTATCTGATTATAAGAGAGTTTCTCTCAGAATGTTAAGAAATTTTGGCAAGTCTATTTGTTAATCGCCCTCTTTTCTCAAGTTCTCTTTCCCTTGCCTGTTGCATAATGTCTCCTTTCCTCTATATCTTTGTTCTCTTCCCATTACGCTCCTTCTTATGAATTTCCTATGTTCCTATGTCTCTCCCCACCTTCTTTCCCTCTCTTCTTTCCTCTCCTGCTCTTCAATTTTTCTGCCATCTCTTTCTTTATATTAATGCAGGAAGATGAGCAAGAATATCAGGTTTGTAAATACCGTAACCAGACAAAGCATAGCAAGGGACAGCGGTAGAAGATGACAGTACAATGGGTGAGTGACACAGAGACTGAATCCACTGGGTTAAATCCTGGAGACTGTTCAAGGAGCACACTGTGCAAGACAGGAAAGATGCAAAGAGGACTATAAGCCACTCTTGCAATCCTTCAATGTGTGCATCTCTATGTGACTGTCTGGCCTCCAGGCACAAAGCAGGGCAGACTTTCATTGGCTGCCATGGGCGCTAAGGGCTATGGAGAGCCTTGGCCATATCATATGGTATGTCCAAGTTGCATTTTAAAACCTGGAGCAGTAAGTCTTAGAGCCCGGGTCTACAGATTCGGGCTCAGGCTACCGTGCTAAAAACAGCTCTGTAGACATTCGGACTTCGGCTAGAGCTTAGCCATCCCCTCTGTGCCAGTCTAAGGCAGGGTGTGGCATGGTAGCCACTATGGCGAATCTGTTAACTGAGGATTCCTCTATGCTGGCAATAGGACCCCTCTGAGCTAGAAGGGCATCACAAAATTGCCCTGACACATTAGACCGTATGGCCCTTACTGTATAATGCTTCATTATCTACTCAAAAGAAGTGTTCCAAACTAATAACTCCTGATCATGTCCTTCCTTTTTCCAGGGAGGGGAGAATAGTAGAAAACTCCATGAAGTCCACTAGATATCTTAAATGCTCCTGAAGGGTGATATAAAACGCACCAAGACAGATTTTCTCTCTAACCCATTTAGTTCAACCTGACCCTTAAGGAGAAATCCTGAAACTATTGAAGTCAATAGGAGTTTTGTGATAGACTTCAATGGGGGCAGGATTTCACCCTTAGTCTGAAACATTCCTGCTAATAGGGAGGAGTCTTGCTTGAAAAGATGCCTTTCCCTCATGTCTCCTTTGGTGTATCTGTGGGCCTCTTGTACAGTTCCATCTACAACAAGGGAAATCTGTCTATGGAGAGAGATATTTGGGGTTAAAAATTAGTCCCATTGAAATGGAATGAGACCAAGATTTGTCCATTAGTTAATTCTCATAGTCCAGGATGGGAACAGTAGCAAGGTCACAGTCATGCCATCAGCCTAATAAGCATGATCCTCTCTTGGATTAAAATAGTTTAATATCTGCTCTAATTATTTTTCCCTATTGACCCTCTTAACTGCTGACAACAAGCTGAAGTTTGTCAAAAATCATTTAGTAAAAATGCTATTTACTTCACCATTTAATTCTGTTTGCTTTGTTCCCATATTGCTTACTACTTTGCCCACAACAATAAATAATGTTCATGCATCTGGAAATCTGTCCTTATTCATTTTTTATTCACATATTGGATGCTGATTATTCCACTCAAGCACTTCTGATTATTCCACTTGAATAGTGATCCCCCAGCATGCTCCACAGATAAAGTAAAAATCAGCTGTATTTATTATTCTGAGAATAGTTGACATCAGGATCAATAACGCCTGACAGAAGCTATTAGCATTGTAATGAGTTACTCAGTAATATTCTAAAGGAGTGTTGGGAAGTCATGGCTCCTTTGATTAAGGACAAATTTCTTAGACTACTGTAAATACATATTAAAAGGTCCAGAATGTGAAGCTGTCACTTGTCAATCCAGAAAAAAGGGCAAAGAGTCATGAATAAAGAAGCTCAGAAAATAATTATCCTATGCCTATAACAGCTATTGTATATGGTATGACCTTTTAAGATGTCATTCATCTCAACCAAATGATAAATAAAGCTAGATATTAGTCATGGATTTCCTGGATGGTTTTCGTGTATTTAAAGAAATGTCCATGTCAGACATCCTTGGATTTTTGTACATTACAGGAGGGAGAAGGTGGGCATGCATGTACATGAGTGAATGGCAAGCAAGCAGGTGCAATCAGTTAGTGGCTGGATGAATGTGAAAGTAAATAATTGTACAAGCTTTACTGAGTCTTAAGAAAAGAGCCAGCAGGATTTCACAGGAGATTATTAGGGAGAAATTTACTTGCACAGAGATGGATTTTGCCCTTAGGGCTCGTCATCACTAGAAAATCAGGGCATGGCAGAACACAACTTGAGAAGTTGTATTAACTAACATGATGTTAAACATGACTTTGCAATCAATTTAGACAAGGACTATCACGTTGAACATATTGGCTGACGGTTGTGGGTAAACCTGCGGGAGCTGCTGTCCCTGTCTATGTTGACTGCAAAGCCATAATTAACATAATATTAATACGACTCCTCAGGTTTGGTTTCTAACAAAAACTAACTTTTTTTGTGAGGAAAAGTCCATAGAAAGCAAAAAAAAACAACATAAAAGTAGCAACAACAATGCTGTGCAAGCATTGTAAGGACCACAGCAGTAGAGTCAGAGTGGTGGCCCCGGGATTAGACCATCAGGGCAGGACAAAGGTGGCAGACAGTTAAGGGAAAAAGACATTAGCAAGGCTACTCCATAAACATGAAAACAGCCAGAAAAACCATGTAATTAGACAATAACTCCTCCCTTCCTGCTTGCTTTATTCAAATGAGTAGTCCCATTGGCTTCAACTGGACTACTTGTATCAGTAAGGTATATATGATTCAGCTCAGTATTTGTAACATGTTCTGAACATGAGAAGCGGTATTTATTATTGCGATGGGAAAAGGCTGTAAAGATCCAAGAGGTCATGAAATGCTCCCAAAGATTCCATTTGTTGATACAAAACATGTTGATGACTGGTTATGGTTAACATGTCTTATGATATTGTCACCATGAGTTTCCAATACCTGCCACAAAAAACATAAAGCACTAATACAATTAAGAACAGAGAAGGACAAGAGCCCAAATACTCCTTTCCTCAGGGGCCAGAGCAGCCTGGAAACTAAAGATTGGATGTTTGATACCCAAATTAGTTACAGTATCTGAAAATAAGTTTGGCTAGACTCCTGTATTATCTCATCTTGCATGCAGCACCAGTGCCACATAATGAAAGAGCTCTCCTATGAAACATGACTAGGGAGAGGAGATTAAAGCAGAACAGAGTGAAGAAAAAAAAAAGTACGGGCCTGATGCTGCACTGGCTTGCACCTTGTGTAGTCGTTGCTCCTATGCAAACTGGGTGTAAATGCTACCAAATCAGAATTCTCCACTCACTCACTTACACCCTTGATAGCGTTTTACACTCACCTAGCACAAGTGTAACTGATTACACAAGATGCAAGGTAGTAGAGAATCAGGCCTTTTGACTTCATGAGCATGCAGGACCTGTTCTATTTTCTCCTATCACATTGAAGAAGGAAATGCTTCAGATTTCTTCTGTGTATGCTTCCAATACATTCTTTTTCGCATAGAGAAAGGAAAGGCTATAGGAATTCAGAAAGAAAAAGTTCACAAGTTGGCACTTAAAAAACATCCAGCAAATAGGGTTTTGTTACAATCAAGTTGCTGTTGGCATATGCAAACAAACATGACATTTATTTCCTTCTCTGACTGGCTTTTTTAACACCTCATGACATAAAATAACATTTATGACCAAGCAAGGAAGACACAAGAACCTAGCACTTGCAGGTTATGTTTTGACTGCAGAGTTACTCTGGGCTAGCCTACTATGGGTAAAACATCTTCGTTGCTAGACCCATGTGACTCCACACACACTGGTGATGTACTAGCTCCTGTGCTGGAATGGATTTTTAATGGAATATCCCATGTTTTTTAGCAAATGCATTAAACTGGGTTGTTCCATGAATTCATTCACAAGGTGTTCTCTCTCATATCCAGCATGGAGCTGCTGTTTTTGGCAAGCACATGAGAACAATACTTCATGTAAATTACCGCTAAATGGAGCAACTCATTAATACAGACTGTTCTGAAGCATTTGGCAGCAAGGACTTTTAATGAGAATGTGATTTAGGAATTTGGTCTGCAAACAACAGTACACTTTCTTGGATGGCATCTCTGTTCAAATGCTGTAGAAGTGGAGCAGACATGGTGCAGGCAAACATGGGGCTAAAACGTTGAGCCAGTAGGTGACTTTCAATGGGGACAAAGAGAGGAGGTTGAGAGGATAGTATATAGCCCAGGTGGAATTGTGGGACAGCATTGGAGGACTAACAGCAGTGGAGCTTGATTTAGCATCATTCTCACTGAAAAGCAGGCAGGTTGCCAGCTGCAGCTGAAGAGAAAGCTAAACGCAAGCCTATATGCTATATTGTGCCTGATAACCTGGGCTAAATCCTGGGTAAGAAGTTTTTCTGTGTGGACAGAAAGAAGGTTGGGGTCCTGGCTAACTCTTGAGTTAAGACATACTAGAAATCTGGTATTTGATACACAAACTAGTTACAGGTTTCAGAGCGGCAGCCGTGTTAGTCTGTACCAGCAAAAAGAACGAGGAGTCCTTGTGGCACATTAGAGACAAACATATTTATTTGGGCATAAGCTTTCATGGACTAAAATCTGATGAAGTGAGTTTTAGCCCATGAAAGCTTATGCCCAAATAAACTAGTTACAGTGCCTGAAAATAAGTTTAGACTTGCATGTTAGTATAGAATACTATACAATCCCTTGAGCAATATCCACATCCAATGTAGCTTGGGGTCGCATTCGACTGAACACTAAAATACAAAGAGCATATTAAGAACTTGAAAAAGAAAGTGAACTCATGAAATTAGGTACTCCAGACATTGGCCAGTGCAAAATGGGGAGCTGACCCCAAAACACTCAGAGCAACCTGTCTTGCCTTGTGTTACTCAGTTGCAGACTACTGTGCCCCAGCGTGGTTATGCTCGAGCCATGCACACAAAAATGATACTGAACTTAATCAAACCTATAGTATCACCACTGGGACTTTGAAACTGACTCCCATGCTGTCTTCTATACTATGTCACAGGGATTGCACCATCATCAGTGAGGCAGTATGCCTTCAGCAGAAAGAAGAGGCAAAACCAGGTGTGGGATCATAGGCAGAGGAAGTAGCTGCAGCACCCCCAGGTTTTAGGCGGGGCTGTTGGCCCCTCACCCGAGGCTTCACTCCCTGGCTTGGGTCCCGAGGCCTGGCCCTGCTCCCCAACCACTGCTCCGTGCATAAAACCTGGGGGCGGGGGCTTCTTGCACCTAGGCCCTGCTCCTGGCCCTCCACCTACACTCCATTCCCCAACTCCTCCCCTGGGGCCCAGGTACTGTCCACTGCCCCCACTCTCTGGCCTGTGCTCCCAGGCCCACCCCGCGCCGGCCCCCTGTTCCCAGATCTCCACTCCTGGGCCCCACACGCGGCCTCAGCCGCCTTGCCCCTGTCTGGTTTACCACCCCGCTCCTGGAGACAGCCTGGCTCCCAGCCTCAGCTGGGGACGCGGTACACGGACAGCGGTAAAGGGGCTGGCTTTCAGCACCCCCCCTACTAAAAATGTTCCAGCACCGCTGCGTTGATCTGAGACAGGCACGGTGTCGACACATACTATCACCTAAGAGGCAGAAGCCCAGGAAGAGATTTGCTTCTGAAAATTCCCTACCTCAAAATACCAGTGTGAAAGGCTACAGTGTAACAAAATGGTGAAAAATACTGATGATCTGGAGAACTTGTCTCCTTCAGAACAACTCCACCCAGACACAAACCTTGAATGAAAATATTGGTGTACAGTAAATCAAGGAAGAGCTGGGGTGGCAAAGACTGGTGACAACATGACTAAGTGCAAGCTGAGGAATGGCCTCACATACGAATGAGGAGACCTTAGACATTGCATGAACATTGCCTGATGCCATGCCCCCTCAACATCCTGTACTCCTGGGGAACTGATTTGACTTAAATGGCAACACCAGGTCTTGGCTGTGATTCTGGAGTGACAAGCTATGATTTGGATGAATTCTGGATTTTGGGAGGGTGAGACCCAGGAATCTCTTTGGTGCCAACTGGCAGAGAGCACAGGGAATGGATAGGGTTTTACAGGGATCCCCTAGGTTGTATATTTGCATAATAATTCACTGAGGTCAGGGGAGAAATGTGAGCCTGCCAAGAACCAGTAACCCACTGGTCATCCTAATCACTGCAACATGTATGTACAGGTAATATTTAAGGAGCTGTATCTATACTAAAAATTATGTTCTTATGGACAGCTATTCAGGTGGTGACATGTCTTGGATAGGTCCCTTTCAAGCAAAAGGTAAAAGACTTATCTCCCAGTCTGGTAGTTGTGTATTGAATGCCTTACAGTGTATGCCTGTTTGTTTATTGAGCCAGATGCTGATTAAGAGATTGCAAAATCTACAAGACTGGAGTATACAGGTTGTGGATAAGGACAATGGAGTGTTCTGATATATCTGGGAGTGCAAACAGGTATCTGGGATCTTTGACCAAGGAGGCAAGCTGACAGTATGACTTGTCTCATGAATGAAAGATCACAGCCAAGTCTGGCTGTAAAACGCTGAAAGGACTTTGGGTGAACATTGCTCTATGAGACATGAAAGTATCTAGTTAGGTCAGGCGTGTTATGTTTTTATTTCATACATAACCATTTGTTTCCAATAATTCCATTTGCTATCACTTGAATCTCTATGTTAAATAAACTTCTACTTGTTTGCACTATAAACATAGCTCAGTGCTGCATGACACGCAAAGTGGTAATCAGAGGTGGAACTGGTAAGCTGGAGTCTGATGCCTCTTTGGAAGCTGTGAATCTGTGACTGCTGTGAGTGTCCAGAGGAATAGGGGCTGGACACTCCAGGGAGACACTTCAAGGGCTCGAAGCCTGAAGTGTGCCTATCGCTAACCTGTAGAGACACAGCCGGGCCTGCATAGGCCTCGTGAAGAGTGCTTGTGTTGTCTCTGGGTGGTGGAGTTGGGTAGCTGACCCCTGACAGGTGCAGGCGAGGTTGCAGCTGGTAGCAAGGTGCCTCACAAGCCTGGACCCCCCCCCCCCAGAAATGTCATGCTGAGTGAGGGGTAGTGAATGGTATGTAAGCCCATTGATATTCTTCTATACTTACCCACTCCTCTTTGAAAGGTAAACCAGGCATCTATTGTACAACACTGACAAACACAGGCATAACTTGGGAGCTCTGTAAATCTCTGCTTTATTAAACTGATATGCATAGTATAGGGCATTATACAAATAGTGCATAAGAATTGTTTGGTGAAGCATGAAAAAGTCTGAAGTTATCTCACTTTTGTTTTTAAATAGATGTTCTTTTAAAGAACAGCAATATCTGTATATACTAGAAGAATAAAAAAGTGAGTGCCAAGGTCTTATTCAGAAGATATTTCAAACACCAGGACCAAATTTAGACCTGATGTAAGTGGATGCAATTCTGCTGACTTCAGTTGAGTTGCATGCATGTAAGTGAGGTCCTATTTCTCCCCAGAGCTCTGAGTATGATTCTTCTCTCCTTTTAAAGGCATCTCACTCTTCTATGGAGGCTTTTCCCATAGGTTTCAATGAGATAGTTAAAATCTCCCTCAACATTTTTTTTAAAGCTCCCTCAATCAGAATTGTCCTATTTTAAGTGTTCTGAATAAGGTCCTGATATAGTTCACTGAAGCTAATGGAAAGACTCCTATCAATTTTAGTGGGCACTGGATCAGGCCCTCAGAGCCTTATAGTACTACTTCCTGTGTTCACTGCACACTATCAAATACCTTGGGAAGACAGAAATGTTTCAAACAATGATAAAGTCTTTCAGCAATTGTGTCAACAGTTTTCTGGGGGGGTTTATTTGGTAGACTTTCATTGCAAGATTCTTAGGCCCTGACCTATCAAAGCACTTACATACTTAAATTGAAACACATGAATAGTCCCCATTGACTTCCTTCCATTCACTCCAACTTTAACTTTTTAAAATTGCCTTATTGGTTTTTAAAAAAATCAAAAAAATCTGCACAGTGCTCAGGGAATCACCTGAGCATTTTTTTTAAAGATGAGGTGCAGTTACTTGGTTGGGGTAAATAAGTGTCACCCCATTGCAGCCAACACAGCAGAGTTACACCAACTAAGGATCTGGCTCAGATTTCAAAGATTGCTGTTCTATGACAACATAAACAAGCTAAATTTGGGATTCAAAGGTGTGGCGATCATAGTAGGCAGCCAGTGCGTTTGGCATTTAGCATTGTTTGAAAGGCCACCACCAGGCTTATGAAACACATAAATCCCACCTAATCTCCACTTTGAAGAATTAAAAGGATTTAAGCAGTGCATAAGACTTGTGCTAGCCCACTGCACAGGGGTGAAATTCATCTAATTTGAATATTACCCTGAGTCTTTCCCTTCCCTTATCCCCAAGATTATTTTGGTAAAATGATTATTCAGTTCTAATGAAGTGGACCAGGCCAATAAAAAGCTTCCAGTGAGGCAATGCATGATGGTTACTAAGCAGTCCTGGTAAAGAACAGTCACTGCTTAACAGTCTCCTTTATGAGGAGGGAGGTTATCTGAACAAACAGGCAGAGTTTGTAAGTAAATGCTGACACTACAGTACACGCATACACTATTTTTCTACTCCTAGATTGCACTTTTAACATCTTATTTATTTTATGGTAACTAATTAAGATGATGATGATGATTCTGATTAAAAGGACTAGAGCAGCTTATCCAACAAATCTTATGAAAACACAAAACAAGACCCAGGAAATAAAATTTATAGAGCAGGAAAGGTTTAGTGACTTCACTACTCCGATTACCAGTTGGATATCAGTTTCATCATCAGCAACCTTCAATTTCCTGTTTGGCTTATCATAGCATTACTTTTTAAAAAAATATTTGCACAGCCCATATGGCATCAGATTTACAAAGATTAGATATGGGACTGTTCTATGATGGATTAAATACTATGTTTGTTTTGTGATATTTTAAGAAATAAACAAAGGAATCTGCACTGACTGAATAGATATAATACATGCCACACTACTTTATTTTTATCATTGGAAAATATAATTCATTTTGGAATGTGCATTAGATCTCTGTCCTTAGCTGATTTGTGTTCTGCTTTGGAAGTCTTCCCTCTGAATGAGTTATAAACCCCTCTAGACTCATGGCGCTTAATCATACCATTATATATTTTCTCTAGTCTTCCTTACAGAAATCTGTTTCCCCCCCTGTACCTAACTCTTTAAATCAATAATTGTGTCATCTCCCTGTACCTAGGAGCATTCATATTAACTCTGCGATAAGGATGGTCAGTTGCTTTCTCTCACAAAATGCTAACATTCTGCATAGCAACGCTCAGTCACTAGGTTTCCTAATTGCAGATCATGTTTTGTGTGTGTAAATATATATTTTCTTGTTTGTTTCAAGCCATCAGGCAAACCCACATCCAGTTTCTTTAAACAGGCCCCATCCCAGAACAATATAGCTATAGCTTTTGGAATCAGCCAAGGTCCAGAAGCCAGTGGATGCTGGTTCAGTGACAGTGAGGACTATCCAGGAAAGAGGTTGACCTGACATAGAAACCCTCATTTCTAACAGAAGCTCTGCTGAGGTGCATTGCAGAGCTGCTTAGAGAAGAACCTATAGAAATTAGCTCCCACATTCTATACATTTTGTACATTTCTATGCCCCTGCCTCCACCCCCACACCAGGAGCCACAAAGAATGTGGGAGTTATTCCAGGCTACGCGCTACAAAAACCAAAACCAGCCCTGCTTACCTAAATAAACACCTTACAAAAATGGCAGGTAGAGAGGCATCTTCCTTTGCCACGGAGTATTTAATCCCTTCTCTCTCCATGGTGTTTGGGAGGAACTCCTTACTTCAGTCATTGTTGGGTGGGGAGGAGCTCCTTGCCCTTCAATAGAATGTCCTTGGAACACTCTTCTCCACTAACATAATTTTTGAGGGGTGGAAGATAGTCTGTGGGTCATATGGTTCCTCTCTCCTATAGCTGACCTCTAAAACCAGAGCATCTCCAAGGCTTCTTTACAATTCTTCAAGGTTTCACTCAGTGAGATGCCTGGCATATTTGCCATAAGCTTCATTATAAAAATCATGCTGTCAGTTTGTCCTCAGGAAGATTTAGGCTGCTAGAGAAGGGATCCCTTCCCTTTGCTGTTGTGGAGCCAAAATTTTGCCAGACTTATTTTTCCAGATTGGGCCTACAGTTACTTCTGTACAATTCTGTTTTTATTTAATGTCTAAAAAGGAAAAACACATGGCAGTCATGCCAAAAACAGGGAATTCTGCATCCCAAGTGACTAGAAGATTCCCTGTAATGCCCTATATGATGAAGAAAGGAAAAAGAAAAGTTCATTGTCCTTTATGGGTTAGCAGATGGTAAATTGATGGAGTCACCAAATAAGTCTAATTCATCCTCAGTTCAGGAGGAGAGAACCCATCGTCAGTTATCCTTCAAGATTAAAAGGATGATAGCAATGCAAGTTCTAAACTATATGACAAACAGAAGATCTTAAGTTTCAGAGAGAATAGGCATGAACCAGTATTTCATTCAGCTGGACCAGTCAATTCTGAGCACCCACTTGCTCTGTCCCTTCCTAGTTAAAACAGGAGTTAAGCAAGGCTGTGTCATTGCTCCAACTCCTTTCTCTATCTTCTTTACTGTCACTCTCCTTCTCACACTGACAGCTCCCCTCCGGACTTGACATCCAATACAGAATGGAGGGCAAGCTCTTCAATCTCATTCACCTCCGATCCAAGACAAAGACTATCACTAAATCAGTCATTGAATTGTATAATACAGATGATTGTGCCCTGTGAACCTACTTGGAAGATCTTAAAAAAAATAGTTGACACTTTCTCTGAGGCCTACAACCAACTTGGCCTCACACTCAACACCAAGAAAATGAAAGTATTCCACCAAAAGGCTCTGAATCACCAGCATCCTCCTTCCATAATTCAGATCAATAAAGAGACCCTGGAGAACGCTGACCACTTCCTTTACCTCAGCAGCTGTCACAGAAAGCTGACATTGATGAGGAAATTCAACACTGCCTTCCATGTGCCAGTTCAGCTTTTGGACACTTGAGAAAACATGTCTTCAAAGATCATGACATCAAGAATCAAACCAAGCTTCTTGTGTACCAGGCAATTATCCCTGCTTTCTTGTACGGTGCTGAAATCTGGGTCATATACAGTAGACACCTCAAGGTTCTTGAATGATAACATCAATGGTGCCTCAGCAAGATTTTCTGAATCAAGTGGGATGACCGATGCACCAACATCAGCATTCTGTCCCAAGTCAAAACCTTCAGCATTGAAGCTATGATCATCCACCACCAACTTCATTGGGCAGCTCATGTTCTTCGAATGCCAGAAAATTGACTCCCGAAGCAGGTCATGTTCTCACAACTGATTCATGGCCAATGGACAGGCAAAAGAAAGTGCTGCAAAGATACTCTCAAAGCCAGCATGAAGAAGTGCAATATTGACATAAGCTCATGGGAAACCCAAGCCCTTGACCCATCAGATGGAAAAGTATTGAGAGCCAACGGAGTCAACAGGAAATGGAGAAACGGGAAAGGAGGAAAGAATGCACCACAGCCCAACTCAACAATCCAGATACATTGGGAAATGTCTGCCCCAATTGTGATAAGATCGGTGAATCCTGAATCGGTCTCATTAGCCACCTGCAGATCCATCAGCAATAAATGGCTATCATTTTATGGAAGACAATCATCCTTGAACTCTGAGGGATTGCTGATGACCAGTCAATTTTAAAGATCATGTTGCTTTTTCCCTAGAAAAATATACCTCAAGGTATGATAAGAAAAAACATTTTCAATTTTAAATATTTATATGCAAATTAAATTAAACCCTATGGCTTTACCATAGATATATATGAAGACTCTGTATTGCAAGTTAAATATAAACATGCAATGAATTTGTAAATGTAAAGCCTGCAGCAAATTTCTTCACTGGGAGGGAGACATCCACTCACCCACATGCTCCCTATTTCTCTCTAATCTTGTAAGCATCAAAATGGCTTGGCTGAGAAGACATTCTAGCCAATGGGCATCCAAACTATGAAGATAAATACATGTCCTAAATCTCTCTTTTCAGGGTCTGAGTTGGGGTACATTTAAGCGCATTGTTCGAACACAGACATGCAAATTTTATTCTGTTCTTTTTAAGATTAAAAGAAAACTGGTCATGTCTTTCCACTGATGCACAGGGAATTGACATACACAGGCAAAAAGTGTTAGGCTTTATTTATGCATAGGACTTCAATGTTCAGCACCTCTGAAAATCAGCCCGACTATTTAGGTGCCTAACTACAGAGTTAGGTACCTAACTTTAGATATTCAGATTTGAAAAATTTCGGCCATAAACTCTCATTGATATAAACAAAAAGTCTTTACTCTCAGGTTTCCTCAGTTTTGATAGGAGTACTGACTTCTCAGCAGGCACGTTGCAGGGTATCCTGCCACAAAAAGAAACTGCCCTCACTAGTTGGTGATATTTAGCTATATCGGAAATGGGTAGCAGAACTGTTGGAAAATCTGCCCATTGGACTTCCAGTTACTAAAAAGCTCCCATCTCCACATCCTTTGCTGCTGGTATCTATGGATACTCTTGAGAAATGAGAGAAGGGCAAGATGATCAAAGTCCCACCTAAACCACCTACCTGCCCAGAGGCTAATACAGATACACTCTAGGAGAACCATATATTCAGATTTAAAATTGAGATGTTAAACACTTGCCTTCATACAGTTGGCTACTATTTGATTCTGCCTTATTAAGAGCTACCTGTCTGATTCCAGGTAAAATCAAGTTATGTACCAGCTGCGGTGAAGTTGGAAGAATCTGATATTAATTTATAGCTGGCCAGGGGAAGGAATGAAAACACTGGGTCTGGTTCAGCAATAGATATGGGTTGATATTAGAATTAGTTCCAGCGGATTTGAACAACATATACTCTATGAAACAATGGTACCCTCACAAAACCTGGCTTCTGGTTGGTTAGCTAATATGAATAAATTCACATACTGGTGTGCCCTACTTAGATAACTGTACTGTACGTACAAACTCAGTGCTGATCAACACGTAGAACATATTACACACAAGCTACATGATTTCGGGTTGGTTACTTAGAAGGATATTTTGGAGAGAAAATCCACAGCACAGTTCAGCAAGCATTGTTTTAAGCCTCCTCACTGCCTTCCCGCTATTGTCTACCTTTATTGTTTATTTTTATACATAGTCCTGAATGCCAATGTGGAAAAAAGTGGAGCAATCTCAGGTGGCAATTGTTAGGTAATCATCCGAAGAAGTGGGTATTCACCCACGAAAGCTCATGCTGCAAAACGTCTGTTAGTCTATAAGGTGCCACAGGATTCTTTGTTGCTTTTACAGATCCAGACTAACACGGCTACCCCTCTGATACATGAGAAATAAGCCAATTGGTTTATTAAAAAAACCCCACCTGCCCTTTAGAACCAAACAAATGGATTTTTTTAAAGGTTCAGCAATGTTTGGATACATGGCTGCCAGTTAGTCAACCAAATTACATAGCGTCTGAGTACTATGTTCAGCAAACTCTAGAATACACAATCTTCAGTTTGGAAAAATTCTTAGTTTTCACTAGTTAGTCAACTGTCCCTAGGGCTTATGAGTGAAATGAAGTACTCTCTTCTATTTTTATTTACAACATATATAACAAATTTATATCTGTAAGTGGTCTTTCCTCCTTGTTGCTGCTAAGAATAACCACACAAAATTAGTCTCTTTTTTTTGCCCTCTAACTGTATTTTATTTCAGCAGGTGCCCTTTTGTGGAGTAGCAATTCAGCTAGCACTCATGTCCCATCAGGGCACACGTATATAGACCTGCAGCTATTTATGCCAAGGAGCATTTGTCCTACTCACTGTAAATTCACATTGAATATCTGCTAGGGCTTAATAAGGCTTAAAGAAGCAGGACACACATACGGGAGTTTCTGACAAAGGCTGCTTTTAACAGACCTATCAATCTATTGTGTATTGTATTTCACTCACGCATTATGAAGTAAGACTGAGGAAAATGCTCATCTATGAAAGATTCCCCAGAGAGAAGCATGCCAACACTGCTAGTCTTTCTATACTATTATGAATGAAATTCAGTGTTTTAAGTATCAACCCCAAACAAAAAGCGCAGGAGCTTTCCACTGATTTTCATTTTCTATTTAAGTAACTGCATTAGAAGTGTATGTTATAGAGAAATGTACAACAGACACAGTGAGAACAGTATAAAGCAATACTTCTGTTTCAGAATGCAGGGTGTGACAATGAAATTGGCTGCAGTTCAAAGAATACTCCATCTTTTGGAGGCTGTCATGACAGCCAAGAATTAGGCCCTTTACATCAGTGGTGATGGGGATACTCTTAAGAAAAACTAAATCCCCCACATTTCTGTATCAATATAGCTGAGCTACACAATTCTTGGTTGTTTTTTTTCTCTCTCTCTCATTGGAACTAGTCTATTCCCAAAAAACCCACCATATCTACAGAGAAAAAGTCCTGCATTTATATAGCAAGGGCTATACCATACAACAGTGGAGCCTGATCAGTAATATATATATCACTTTGTAACTTCCTGACAAAGGTGGTTACCATTATAGTTCATGTGGGGAAAAGAATCACTATTTAGGAAAATTTAGCAAGTTTAGAAATCATTTCCACACACATTATTTAGAGATCACCACTACATTTTTTCTAGGTGGCAGAGTATCATCATGTTACAAGATGAATCTCCTTACCCCACGCAACATGTTTCTTAAATCTTCCTATAATCCAGTGGTTCCCAAACTTTTGTACTAGTGACCCCTTTCACATAGCAAGCCTCTGAGTGCGACCCCCCCTTATAAATTAAAAACACTTTTTAATATATTTAACATCATTATAAATGCTGGATACAAAGCGGGGCTTGGGGTTGAGACTGTCAGCTCATGACCCCCCATGTAATAACCTTGCGACCCCCTGAGGGGTCCCTACCCCCAGTTTGAGAACCCCTGATATAATCACCCCAGAAGGATTTAACAAAAACAAAACAAAACAAAAACCCAAGGTGGGCCTTTTTCTGTCATAGTATTTCAGTCATACTATTCCTACCCCAGTGAGTTTAAGGGAGTTATATTGTTGTAACAGAGGAAAATTTGGCCCTAAATTATCAGCCTTTAGACAGTGGACCAGAGCCTCAATTTGCATAAATTGTTGTAATTCCATTGAAGTTAATGGAGCTCCGCCATTGTACACCAGCTGAGACTCTCGCCCAATGTGTTATAGAATATTCGCTCAAATACGCCGGGGGTGGGGTGGAAACAGCGTTATAAATATTACACCAGAGGTGCCCAAACTTTTCCTGTTGCACCCTCGCCACCCTCGCCCTTACCAGTTATGGAATCCGTCTTCATCCCTCCTCCCTTGCTGCACAGTTGGCTTAGCAGAGGAGCTTGGGATGAAGGCAGAGCTGGGGATGGGGGAGGAGCTGGGGCTAGAAGCCAAGAGGGAATGAGAACAGAGCTGGGATGGGGGCAGAGGAGGGGGCAAATCAGAGCTAGAGCTGGGGCTGGGGCTGGGCCGGGGGTGGAGCTGGGCCAGGGGGAGGGCAGACAGAGCTGAACCGTGGCTGGGGGTGGAGCATGGGATGGAGTGGAGTGGTGGTGGGGTCAGAGCTGGTTTGGGGGCAGAGTGGGCCTGGATGGAGCTCCCTCCCCACGGGCCTGGACTGGGCCCTGCCATGTGCTGCCCCAAATGTTTCTCTGTGCCCCCCACAGTTTGGGGACCACTGCCTTAGATGCTACCAGTTATAGGTTTTTAAATAGATTTGATGTTTGGTTGGTTTTTAATGCTTTGTTCATAAAAGTGTTAGAATCTGAAAATTAAAATATCTTCCCATACTGTAATATGATATATTTTGTTTTCCCCCCTCAATATTTGTAATACACTTAGCCAGACAAAGACACTAACAATGTGCCATTTCTGTAGTATACAGACTATTCAAGTTCCATGAACTAGACAGGATCCTTATTTCAATCTAGCACATATTTTTAATTGATCATCAGTGATTCCTTCCCCCCCTCCCGCCCCCTTATAGAGGTACTATAGTACTTGAAACTGGCAAAAGCAGTAAGTATGTTCCATCTTCTGTCAGAAGCCCTGTAGAAACAGCTGGGTTTAAATTTTGGAACCTATCCCAAATCTTGCATTTGTTTTTTTGAGCTTGTGAGATATTATAAATGTGACCCAGCGCAGACATGCTCAAAAGTAACTGATCCTTGTTTTTAGTACGGAGGTAACTGATCCTAGTTTTTAGTAGGTAGTATGTACATATTCAGATAAAACAAGACCCAACCTGAAGTTCAGGTCCTGAACATTTACTCCAAACAAACTGAAACTTGAGAGACTTTTCAGGTTTTAAAAACATTATCTTCTCTTCTCTTGCACCCTGGCACTCTAGGTTTTGGCAAGACCAGAAGTGGAAAAACAAAATACAGCAAGAGAGGCTATGACATTTCTAGCATTGCCTGAAACAGTAAAGTCTCATGAAAAATGGGATCTCCTGCATATCTAGCCTATCAAGGCCAAAGAAATTTGAATAAATTGAGAAGTTCTGTGGATTTCACTCAGAACATGAGCTGAGTGAGACTCAACATTTTTGAGTCAAAGGTGATCATACTGTCGTTGGTTTTGGTTTACCCTGGGGTCCTGAACCCAGTGTTTTGCTTTGAGTTTGAGGTTCAAATTAATCCAAAAGCTCAAGCAGAAATTCAACTGCCATCTTGTTTTTCACTCCAAATCACAACCTGGCCTGAGTTTGCTTAAATCTTGACCTGGTTTTCCAGACAATATGCAACAACTGCAGTGAACCTAGCCCAAATTTAGGGCTAATTATTTCTAGCAGGGTAGCAACCAAAGTCCCAAGTCAGGATTGGACACCACTGTGGTAGGCACTGTACAGACACACAAGAGGTTACGGTTCCTGCTCAAAGTATTTAAAAGCTACCATGAAACTCCATTTATTACAAATAGTTCATAGAGCTCTAGTGACAAGGAATAGACCTAAATGCTTCCCTGTAGACCAAGAAGTGATAGAATCTGTTCTTTTGTGGGTTTGAAAATGAGAATACATCATTTCATATATTCTGTGAAGAGTATAGAAGGCAAGGGTGTCACGGTGAGGATTTTTTTAGACAACATATTTAGATGTGCAGGTCAGTAACATTAGGAATATGAAGATGTACCAAGAAAAAATCATGCCAAACCAGCATGATTTCATTCTCTGACAGGGTAACTGATTTGGTGGATAGGGGAATGCAGTGGGCATAACATACCTGGATTTCACAAGGGTTTGACACAGTCCCACATGATATTCTGATAAGATGGAGAAATGTGGGCTCGACAGAACTACCATTAAATGGATACATAATTGGTTAAACAACCACAAACAAAGAGTAACTATTAATGGAATAGGAGTACTTGTGGCACCTTAAAGACTAACAAATTTATTTTAGCATGAGCTTTCTTGTGCTCTCACTAAAATGCTAAAAAAATTGTTAGTCTTTAAAGTGCCTTTTTTTTTTTTTTTTTTTTTTGATATAGACTGAAACCTGTTATTAATGGAATGATGTTGGATTGGAGGAAGGTCTCAAGTGGAATTTCACAGGGATCCGTTCTGGGTCCGGTGTTGTTTAAGATCGTTATTTCCACATCTAGGTCATTAATAGAGAGCATACTGATCAAGCTTGCAAATCATACAAAGCTAGTGGGGGTTGCCAATATTTTGAAAATTGAAAGGGATCTTGATAAATTGGAGACCTGGGCTATAAATGAAAATATAAAATTCACCAAAGACAAATGTAAGATGCTACACTTAGGGAAGAAAAACCAAACACAAATACAGAATGGGTGATAACCAGCTTGGCAGCTGCACTGCTGAGAAGGATCTGGGAGCTGTGGTGGATCACAACCTCAATGTGAGTCAACAATGCAATGCTGCTGTAAAAAAAATCAAATGCAATTTTAGGTTGCACTACTAGAGGCATAGCATGCAAGTCACGGGAGGTAACAGTACCGCTCTACTTTGCGGTGTTAGGCCTCAGCTAGAGTAGTGTCCAATTTTGGTCACCAATGCATAGAAAGGATGTAAAGAAACTGGAAAGATGTGAGCGACAAAGATGATCAAAGGGATAGAATGCAAGCCATGTGAGCAAAGGCTGAAGGAACTGGGTATGTTTAGTTTGGAAAAAGAGGATATTAAGGGAGGATATGGCAGTGCCCAGTCTTTAAATACTTGAAAGGCTGCCATAAAAAAGATGGAGAAAAGTTGTTCTCTCTTGCCACAGAGGGCAGGACAAGAGGCAATGGATTCAAACTGCAGCATAGGAGATTTAGATTAAATATCAGGAAAAAACTTCCTAACTGTAAGAACAGTAGGACAATGGAACAGATTGCCAAGGGAGGTTGTGGAAGCTCCTTCACTGGAGGTTTTCAAAAGGAGGCTGGATAGCCATCTGTCATGGATGGTTTAGACACAACAAATCCTGCATCTTGGCAGGGGGCAGACTAGATGACTCTTGTGGTCCCTTCTAACCCTATGGTTCTATGTCATTGTGTGCATAGGAACTGTTACTTATTCTGTATTGTATGGAAGTATCTTTCTTTTTCCAGGTGTGATGCTTAGACTGTAAGGTCTTTAGGGCAGGGATTGTCTTTTTGTTCTGTTTGTACAGTGCCTAGCACAATGGGGTCCTGATCCAAGACTAGGACTCTTAGGTGCTATAATAATAGGTGCCTAGAGGATCTAGCTGAGAGAGCGTGCTAGAAATTGTAGAGACAATCCCAAAGATTGTACAGTCTAAACAAACAAAACAAAGGGTAGGAAAAAGGGAGTCACTGCCATTTTACCCCTGGGGAACCCAAGCACAGAGATTGACTTGCTCAAGGTCACACGGGAGGTCTTTGACAGAATGGATAACTGAACGCAGATTTTTCTGAGGCCCAGTCCAGTCCCTTAAACACAATACCATTTTTCCCTGAAGGGCTTGTCTACACCGCCCCCGCCCCCTCCTCCAGTTCAGACCATGGGAGTGTGAATTGCAGGTAAGTGCCCTGGGTAGACCATGCAGGCACAAATTTAGTTTGCATTTGCAGGGACCACCCAGCATAGGTACAGTGCAGGATGCTAGCACCCCCACTCCCTTAGTCTGACCTGCAGAACGTGTAGACACGCCCTTAATACTTCATTAGTGTTTAGTCTGTGGAATTCTGGGGTGTTATTTCAAGGCAGCCTTTCTTGTGAGGGTTTCATTCCTTCTTTTACTGACTTTCATTTGGAAATGGCACTTTTCCCAGGCCAGTGAGAGCTTTTGGCACATGGAGTGCAGATTGTTTTGCTTAGGTGGTTTCTTGTCAGCCATGTATGATACAGGGGAACTTCTTTCATCTCCTCTTCAGGGTTTTGTTTTTCCTCTGTTAATTGGTTCTGCAGATCCCATATTTACTTTATGACGAGTGGCTAAGGTACATTTTCCTAACTGGAACTTGGTTTAGCTTTTTTTGGATCTCTTCTACATGTTGGGTACACTTTTCTAAAACCTGTTGTTTACACCTAATCAGTGGGGTTTCTTTGCATTTGTTGAAATCATGGAGTCTTTGTCCTTTTTCCAATGGAGCATTTTGAGGCTGCTTATTACCCCTCGCTCTTTTCTAAGATTCACTGATTCCGACAACATGCTATCAAAAAAGTCACTGGGGTGGGAAATTTGTCAATTCACCCCTCTCCCTTCCCCATCTCCATCAAGAATAAAAATTTTTAGCAATTGTTCTTTAAAATGTTAAAATGCACACTCTCTCTCTTTCTCACCAGTTCTAATAGGCAGATTTCTTATCAGCAACAGCCTAATTTGACAAGAACCTCCCAGAGATAAGTGCAAACAGCCAAGGTTTGTTCCTATACTCCTGATATCTCATCCCCATCTCTCTGCAAATGGCTTTCTTCTCATGGAAGGTAATAAGGAGCAAGTGATTTCTGGCATGATGTAGCGCTAAAGAGGAGGGTCTCTCAGGCAGTGGAAGCTCTCCTCACCTAAGGGCATGTCTACACTGTGATAAAAGACCTATGGCACAGCTGCGGCTGGCCAGGCTGGGTCAGCTGACTGAGGCGTGCAGGGCTTGGGCTGTGGTGCTATCATATTGCAGTGTAGGCGTTGGGCTGGAGCCTGGGCTCTTAGACCCTGTGCTGGGAGAGGGTCTCAAAAGCCCAGGCTCCAGGCCAAGCCCACAATGTCTACACTGCAATTTTTAGCCCCACAGCCCAAGCCCCACGAACCCAAGTCAGCTGAGCCAGGCTCTGATTCAGTGCCATGGGTTTATCATCGCAGTACAGCCATACCCATAGATTCATAGATTCCAAAGTCCCAAGGGACCACTGTGATCGGCTTGCCCGACATCCTGCATAGCACAGGACATAGAACTTCCCCAGAATAATTCCTATTGGAACTAGAGCAGATCTTTTACAGAAAACATCCAATCTAGCTTTAAAAATAGTCAGTGATGGAGAATCTACCCCGACCCCTGGCAAATTGTTCCAACAGTCAATTACCCTCACGGTTCAAAATTTATATGTCGCTTCCAGTCTGAATTTGTCTAGCTTCAATGGCCAGCCACTGGATCTCATTATACCTTTGCCTGCTGGACTGAAGAATCCATTATCCTCCCTAACCTCCCCATTTGCCTTTAAATGCACTGCTGCCACATAAACGGCAATTGTACCAATACACCAATGACCAAAAATAGGGAGTGCGTTAGTGAGCCAGTTGGGAGTAAGTCTCCCATTGACTTCAGTGCAGGGGCGGCTCTAGGCACCAGTAAAACAAGCTGGTGCCTAGGGCGCAACACATCTCTAGGGGCGCGCGGGGGGCAGCGGGGGGGGCGGCTGGGGCGCCGGTCCTGCATGCCGCGCGGCAGGCGGGAGGTCCCCCGGGACCGGGACCGATGCGACTGCCATGAGCAGGCATGGAGGGAGAGCCAGCCCACGAGCAGCACCGCCAGTCATGCCTGCTGCCTGCTGCTCCCGGGCTCCCGCCGTCCGCGCTTGGGGCGCGGCAAAAAGCCAGGCCCGCCTGCTTCAGTGAACCTGTTGTGCACCTTCTATGCCCTATGAATAAACGCTTTCCATTGCTCACGTAGTATACTAATGGCTGACCAATGCACAACCTAGCATGATTCATTGCTACTGGAGTATGGTACAGTAATCTAATTCTTCATTAAAAAATTCCAACATTTTAAATTTGGGAATTTTTATTTAGGAAGGAAAGACCACTGCAATATATCCTTACATGAGGAAAACTAGTTCCTGTTTGAAACAAAGGAGAAGAGTAGGAGGAGTTCATATTCAAATTGTTAGAGAGGTGTCTCTATTTTAAAAAGTTCCTGGGACACACAGATAGTGCTTCCCACCTCAGTAAATTCTAAAGACTCTTCTTCCTTCCCTGCCCACCTTCCAGCTTGTCTAGAACTATGGCTGCTGCTGCTTCTAAATGTCTCTCTGTGAAGGACGAGTGTCCTTCCCACTCTGTGGAAAAGCTGGAGGAGCCATTAGGATGGAAAGATAAAGGATTGGAAGGAGGAAAAAGAACAGGAGGCTGCTACCTGTCATGTGGAGAAGGGACTGTGTGACAGTCTCAGCACTTCTCCCACTTTCATGTGCTGAGCCCTCAGGGACCTTCTATTCCCATGGCCTCTTACTAAATTCTGCATGCAGCCACTATGGGCCTGTCAGAGCCTATTTCTTAGGCTAGGGCAATTGTCTTCTTTTCTTCTTTTGCTTGTGGTTGTGGTCTGAATGTATTCTAAATGATTAGACTGCTTTGTCCTGCAGCTATGTTGGGTACCCATTTGTTATATGATGTGTCATTAGATCCATAGATGCAAATGAGGAGTAAGTTGCATTATTACTGGCAGCAGAAGCAACATAATGATCTTATCAGAGGTGTTGTGTCCAAAAAAAGCTAGGGCAGAATAACTTAAATCAGCCATGGCAACGTTCTGGTAGCACAGAATTGATAAATGCTAAAAAGCTATATATATGGCATCAAAAGGAACTGATCAGTATTCTACATTCATACACATTCTATCACAGGTACACGTAGGCTAACTTTTCTAAGCAAATGCTCTTAAAGGCTTCTACAATAATTTTATTTGCCTTTCAAAACAACCCAGGATTTATTAATGCAGCAATTAGTATGCTGATCATGCACAGGATGTTTAAATCTTTATTGGCTGTATGCACCACCAAAAGTTTTAGTTTTATTAAATCTGAGCCTCCTGCACATTGCTGTTTAGTGTGTGTTACAAAACTAAGATCAGCTCTGACTGTAATGTAACCCACATGTTGGACTGCTTGCTTCACTGACTTACTGAAATAGCTCAGGTAGCAAGTATTTTCTTACTACCCCGTTATAAAAATGCATGCCAGGCACACAATGTTTGCATTATTTGATCCTTTTCAGTTAGAAAAAGGGAATGTATATACTACAACTATATATTCCATTCTGGTCATTATATTAGAGGGTTTTAAATTGTATTAACAAATAGCATTTAGATACATCATATTTCAGCAAAGGAGATTTGCAGTATGGTAATGAAATGGCTAATTTAGCACACGGTTTTCTTCATCATAGGTAGTGAGATAATAGGAGATATATAGTGGGTGTTTTTCACAAATCAGTGAAGTAATGTGGTAAGTGTATACTTTTCCAACGGTAGCTTAGATTTTCAGGGAGGTATATGGGTTGTAGTAAGTCTGGAGGCAAGCCCCAGTGTGCTTTGCACTTCATAGTCTGGTCATTCCCTCACCCCTCCAGATAGAACTTTAGAATGGTAGAGTATTCCCCTGAGAAGCCCTCGTTAAAACCCAATTTTCATTTTCAGGAGACAATACTGTTCTGTCTGCCCACTGGTAGCCAGAGACTAGACCGGACTTGACCAATTAGCAAGTTCCCACCCTCCACCCCTGACATCCGGTTGCTGGGCTTGTGTGGGCATCCTGCAGTCAAGACTAAATCCAGGGCTGTTATGGTCTGTAAAATATTCACAGCAGGTGATTTAAGAGGGTGAGCCAGGTGATTAAAAAAAAAAAGATTATTCCTCTCCCCCAGCTTTGCCAAGCTCATCTCAAGCTGGGAGGTATTTTGCAGTTCTTACCGAGTGCTCTGTTAAGTGGAGATATTCTAGAAAGAAATCTAATTTTTTACCTCAAAATTTTTTTCTTTTAATTTGAAAGGGGTCAGATTGATAGCCCTGAAAACAGATTTGCCCTGTCTACAGCACAGGAACAGAAAAGGCAGTCACTTCAGGCTTTCCTGAAATAACACTATCAACGTAGCCACCCCAGAAGGTCCTCGATAGGCCTTTGAAGGCAGCTCTGGGTCTGTGACTGATGTACTTGTAATTCTTTCTGTTGAGATTGCCAACAGAGATGACCTCAGGGGGAAAAAAAAGTCCTAGAGAAACAGATTGCCCATGTAGGGAGACAATTAGTATGTGGCTCCATCAGAAGGAAATTTGAAAAGTCAACAAAACTGTTGGAGCAAGTGAGGAGTGAATTCCAGAGTCTAGACTTTAATTGAGAATGACCTGTATACAGGCCCCTGAACATATAGCTGTGTTAATTTGAGTGCCTCCTTTCATTTCAAATGCCATGGTATCATACAAAAGAGAAGCAGGCTACAGCAGACAAAACTCACCAATACATTGTAAAAATGGTATTAATGGGCTCTATGTTGGTTCAGCAACATTCTCAACTGTTTACAAGTAAGAATACATGTTTTTTTCTAACTGCCAATGCTGAGAACTCTAGCTCTGAAAGTCAAGCTGGGTTTATTTATTTTTTGCACAATATCACTGAATAACAAAGGTTCTTTAGGTCAAGTTATGGCCTTGAGTTGCTGATCAGCTTTGTCTGGGAAGTTGTAATAGACAACCCTCTGATAGGTATAGATTATATGAGCCAGGCTTTTTAAAGAAAGGGAGGAACTCATTTGTGGTTATACATAGAATAAATACCTCAAATACCTCCTTCTTTGGATCTAGACAGTGTATGTGACATCCACATGGTGGAGGCACTGTAGCTCAGACCATCTCCCCAGGGGATTTCACATACATGTTGAACAGGGGAGCTCTCAGAACCAAACTTGTGGAACCATTCCTGAGTTCACTCTGGAAACTCCCTACACAAAAGAAACTGACACTGAGAACAACTCAGCACAGGAAGATCAATACACATATATTGCATTAAAATATATCACACAATATGAACAATGTGCTTTCCATGTTTTCTCTTTCTGTCCTTCTCCAAGGGGAAAAAATGTAATGGAGAGAAAGAAGAGAGGCAATTAATAAAATGAGAGAGGGAATGAAATTTATGATTCTGCAACAGCTAAGACACTGAACTCATTCTTTAAATGTCTTCAGCATATAAAGAAATTTGAACAGTTAGGTAGGAAGGAAAATCCTGTAATCATAACTACTGATAAAGAATAAGGAACTACTCAGAAAACATGAACATATGCAGCTCAGTTGATCAGGATGATATTAATCATCATCCCGTTTATTATGAGTGTGCCTAGGGACCAACCAAAACTGCAGCCCCTGTGCAGAATAATACATGGTCCCTGCCCTGAAGAGTGAACAGTCTAAATAGGGCAAGACAGACACATGATGGAAGAAAGGGATTTAATGTTCATTCTGCTTGTACAATATGATGGCAGCAAACATCATGTTAATGCCACGTTTTGAGCGGGTGTTAAGTGAGGGGGGGATTAGCTAAATGGAAAGGGAAGAGAGATTGTTAAGGGGGACAGAACAGATCAGAATTGTTGGGGAGGAAGATAGCAGGGACAGCTGTGGAGTAAGACTTATGTGAAGAGGCAGATGGGGGTAGGAAGGGGTTGGAACAAATAGCCAGTCAGCACCAAACAGACCAGTCAAAACGATAGAAATGGTCTCTACGGTTGCAGGTCCCTGTGTAAGCTGCTTCTGCAGCTGCTCTGCCAGTTTCATTCTTTGGCATCTCTCCCCTTCAGTTTCTTTCTCAAAGGACACATGGCTGGGGAGGGGAGGTATGAGGTCCTAGTACCCCAGAGAGGGTCTCCCCAACACAATTCTGGGTCTTGCAGGTCCTGGATGTGTGGCCGAGTGGCCCTGGCTGGGCCAAATTTTACTTATTACTTGCTTAAGAAGCTGCAGGAGCAGCTTATGTATCAAGATACTGAGAAAATCAGCTAATGGATTTACTTTAGTCACCAAAAATCTTTTCTGAAAAGTCATGGACAACTGGGTAGGATATTGAAATACTGGAGAAAAGCAGATGTAGTGGTGATGTTTTAAAAGGCATGTGCCTGGCATTTACCTTAAGTCTAATTTATGTAGTAAAATAATAGAGCAGATGTTAAGAGATTAATCAGTGAAGGCCTGATTTTGATGAACACCTTAGAACTCTAAATTTCTAGGTCATGATTGCGCATGTTATTTAAGCACAAAAAAAATGCCAACCCCATGCTTAAGTACCTTGCTGAACCAGGGCCAATTATCAGAAAATAAGAAACATGGATCTATAAAGAAATCTTAGTAAACTTCTTTTTGCCAGGATTACAAAATTAACGAGCAAAAGAAATGCAGTAGAGTCACACTCCCAGGATTCTCTTCCCAGTTCTGCCAGAGCCGTGCTCTGAGCAAGTCACTTCACTTCTCCGTACTTCCATTTCCCTACTGCTAAAATGGAGACAGTCGTGCTTTCTTTCCTTTGTACAGCACTTTGTGATCTACAGCTGATGAGTGCTATCCAAGAGTTAAGTAGTATTTTTATTGTTTGGATTTTAGTATTCATTTTACAAGGACATTTGCCATTACACTAGCTATGATAAAATTACAGGACTGTCCATTTTTATGCTCCAGGAGGTAAAATAGTTATATAATGTTGAACGATTAAGTGAGTTACTGGGTTTAACATCTGCCCCTCATATACTCAGCAATGGCCAGTGGTACACAGACTATTGGAATTACCATTGATCTGGCCTGGTCTAGTCTTTCCTATGCTCCTGTATGTCTTTTATTAAACTCTTTTGGATCTAACTTATTGAGCACTACCACATTGCTTTAAAATGTGCAATTCTGTTGCTTTTTAAAACCTGTTTCCTATATTACAGACAAATTTGGTATCAAGCAGGTGGTAGGTGCTGGTGCACACACCATCTGTTCAAACATTGTGAAAAAGGGGAAATCCTGCATTTAAAATAATAGTTTTAAAATCTTGGCTTTATTGATCAGTGAATCAAGCTTCTTACAGCAGGCCGAGCCATTGTTAGAGAATTTTCTTTATTTGTTGAAAGTTTTTAGTAGTGTGCATGAATGGGCTGAGTCACACACATTATGTTAGCCTGTTAAGTGTACCCTTTTTTGGTGCTCAGGTAGAGGCCAAATCAGAAGCGAGTTTGTGCTGCAATCTGCGGTGTTCAGTGTGGCTTTTGCCTAAAAAAACAATTCACCACCCTTCTCAAATAAGCTTTGAAATTTTCAGTTGCTGTCTTCACTTATCCTTCATCGAGCTTTCATCATACATCTGTCCTAAACCTGAGCTAAGAGAGTATTCTGGATTTCAAAGAGATGCTTATTTTAAGAGTCAGAACATAGGCCCAGAATTCAGTTAGTTGTTTGCATTAAAAATAGCATCTCCATTCTATGTTCAATGATCATGTAGTTTCTCATTCCCTCTTTTTCTTCTTGGAAGTTGAGCAGAAAGTTTCCCCAGATAGCAAAGAAGAGAAAACAAATACATTGCAATAAGACCCCTAAATATGGGCTTAGTCCCACAAGATGCTGCATGCCCCTTAACTTCCATTTAAAACATTCAGGGATAGGGAGTGCACAAGTTCTCAGCCGATATAAGCTGGTTCATTGACCTCAGTTAGTGTTGAAACGAAAGAGGTTAGCCTCAGTGAAGTTGTGCCCGTTTACACTAGCATAGAATTTGGAGCTGAGTAGGCTCAGCATTTTGCAAAACTGGGCCTGATATTGATAACTGCCGTCAACAGTTTTGCTGTGTGTTGGTAGCTTTGTCTCACCTTTGGATCCTTACACCAGGAGGTGCCTGCTGATTACTGGCTGACCTTTACCATACAACTGTATCACTAACCAAGACATGAAAGACTGATGGCTGACCTCTCTTTCGGATAGTTATCACAAAGCTGTCTTCAAGCGAAAAGAAGGCAAGCATTCAGATATAAGTTAGTGGAAAGCCTCAATTAGTCTGCATGTTAGTTTCTTCCTTCAGTTCAAAATATAGAGCCCAAGGCTATAGTATATTCCCGGCATGGTATGTGACTAAACAGGCCGTATACTGTGAATGCCAACATCTAAGATTATTGTATAAATAAATAAAATAAAAATAAATCTTTTGCCTAAGGTTATGAGGGAGTTTTCCCTTCAACTAGTAAGTAGTAAAGCAAAGCACTTAAACACTGCATTGGGACTCATTCAGCACATAGCTACAGATATGGCTGAATTGGGACCTAAATAGCACACATGCATTTTCTTTGCATAAAAATAAAACTTCTTAAAATATCTGAGCAAATATGTTGGTGAAACATGACTTCCCAGGAAGAGTATTTATCTGTTGGAAAATATTAATTGATTAAAACCCAAAAGCCGGAAATTCTTGACTAAAAAGACAATGAGCAGAATTTTTCCAGTATGGGTTTGTCCCAGTAAATTTCTTCAGTATATGAACCCCCATACACAAATGTCATTGTAAGTATAGGCTAATAAAAAGAAAAAAAGCCACTCTTCTGGATGCTGTAGGGAAATATGAGAAGGAGTGACTAAACTAGAAACTGTTTAAGCGGACAAAGAGACTACTAAGGGGTAATTTATACATTAAGAACACCTACTGGGAAAAATAACTTTCACATTGAAATGCCTGTAGATTTATAATTCCATATAGCACTTCATGCAGATAAATGCAGCAGCAATTAAGTAGCTGTAGTAACATAAAAAGAAAAGGAAAAAGAATGGGAAGTTGAATGTGACAAACTTGGTGAAGTTCTGAGACAGTCCGATCCTACCAGGTGCTGAGCTGGAGGTTGGCTACACTTTGAGTTGAGGGTGATACCATATTCATCTTTTACAGAAAACTACCTCCTGCATCCGATAGGACTATTTCCTGGCTGCCACTCGCTTATCTGAATTGGAGTGGATCAAAGCAAACTGTAACAACAATTGTAATCCAAAGCCTACCTATTTCTCAGTACTACACTATTTGTTCCAACTCACCAACCTCAGCATCACTCTGAACTGCATATACCAGGATATACATGTAAATATAAGAATTTGATTATCCAGTCTCCCAGGGAGATATGGGGTGCAGCTTTCTATGTGCCTGAAGCAAAATTAGGATTAAAAAAAGATGTATATGCTTGGGAAAACATGCATACTGAAATTGAAAAAGAATCACAGAATTAAATATCCTTGTATGAGGAGGATATGCTGCCAATTTCTGATTTATTCATGGATGGGATGACTGTTTTGCAGCAGTTGAAAGCATGAGATTAAAACCAACTGTTGAATTTACAGTAGCTGTGAGACACTATTAGCAAAAAGCATTAGTTCTACTTCTCTCCAGTGTTCAGATTTAGCTTATTGAGGAAAATAAGATTTAACAAAAACTTCTTATAGGCATCACCTTGTATGGCTTCAATTACTTTGCCATTTACCCGGAGAAAACAATAAATTGTAATCTATGCTGACACGGTTTTGTCAAACTTCTGTGTGAACATGTCAGCATTAGAGAGGTACAAACTGGCAGCTTACATATAAGCTTACTCAGTTCAGGTTGGTAAATCTATTGTACTGGACTCTGCAGAAAGGATCAAATTAATCTCTGATGTCACTCCACTGGAATTACTTCAGGGATGAACCTGGACCAATATGTACACTTGAGGACTTTGAGACTGAAGAAATTTAGAGATTTGCTTATAAGACTGGTGACTATGGGTAAGCTTTCCAAAAGCCATTAACATTAGCCTAACTCTTCTTCTTTTGAAGTCAATGGTACAACTGCCATCGACTTCAAAGGGAGCATGGTTAAGCCAATGCTGAGGGTAGGATTTTTATAAACACAATATGCAGGGCCGGTGCAACCATTTAGGTGACCTAGGCAGTTGCCTAAGGCACTAGGATTTGGGGGGTGCCATTTTCTTTGGCAGCGACCACGGCGGCCGGATCTTCGGCCACCCCGGTTGCCGCTGGCATTTAGGCAGAGGGAGCTGGGGCATGGGAGTGCAGGGAGGGCCATCTGCAGCAAGTGTGGTGGGGGCAGCACACAGGGGAACTCCCCGCCCCAGCTCACCTCTGCCCCGCCTCCTCCCCGAGCATGCCATGGCTGCTTCACTTCTCCCGCCTCCCAGGCTTGCGGCGCCAATCAGGTTAGGTGCCACAAGCCTGGGAGGCGGGAGTAGTGAAGCAGTGACGGCATGCTCGGGGTGCTCGTGTGCGGCGCAGGGGTGAGCTGGGGCGGGGGGGTGCCTCAGGGCGGTGGGGGATGGGGAGCTGCCGCAGGGGGGTGCCTCGGGGTGGAGGGGAGCTGCCATGTGGGGAGGGGCACCTCAGGGTGGGGGCTCGGGGACGGGGGAGGGCGCAAGGTGGAAGTTTCGCCTAGGATGCGAAACATCCTTGCACTGGCCCTGACAATGTGTGTGTATGTTCTAAGGCCTTTCAAACTCTCTCAGGACTCTGCAATTCCAATGAAATAAATCCTTGGCAAGAAGGTTAGACCATGGGCATAATGCAGCCTATTAGACCCCAAAACATCAACTGCTACATAACAGGAAAGAATACAGAAACATAAGACAGAATCATGGCTTAGTGGTTAGAGCACAAGATTGAGAGCTAGGGGTTCCTGGTTCTGTTCTTAGTTTTTCATCTGTTTTGCCATGTAACCTTGGGCAAATCACTTACCATCTTGCCCTTCAGTTCCCTCATCATTAAAATGCAGATAATAATGCGTACTTATCTCACAAGTGTGTGGTGAGTCTTAATTCATATTTGTAAATCACTTTGTGATTCACAGATGAACTCTCTCTCTCTCTATATATATAGTTCATCTGTGAATCACAAAGTGATTTACAAATATGAATTAAGACTCATATATATATAAAAAACTCTTTATTGCTAGAGACATCAATCAAGCTGGGGACCCATTGGGCTGAGTACCGTACAAACATAGTAAATGAAGTCTTTGTCTCAAAGAACTCTCAGTCTACATAACAAGACATTTAACAAGTGATGAGACAAACAAGCAGGTGGGAGAATTGGGGGTGGAAGATAGGAAAACTAAAATAATAGGATAACCTGGTGCAGATGTGCACTCAATCACAACTCACTGCCTGCCTAGCAAGTGTTTATTATGTCACAATAAAAAGCACCTGAATTGTAAGTATTAGGCAGCATATGGTAATGCTATAGTACTGGAAGTCAGAGATGCTCATGCTAAAGGTACACCTACATGGAGCTGGAAGGCATAATTTCACTCGGGTAGCCATACTCATACTAGCTCTGATTGAGCTAGCGCACTAAAAATAAGAGTGTAGCTTTGGCAGCCCGATAGCATTGTCACCCCGAGCAGGATTCTGTCAGAGACCCTAGGTATGTACTGGGGCAGCTAGCCCCTCATACTGCTGTAGCTACATTTCTATTTTTAGCAAACTAGCTTGATCAGGTCTAGCACTGGTATGTCTGCTCAAGCTGGAAATTACATTGCCAGCTCCGGTATGGATGTATCCTAAAAAGGAAGGCAATTGTTATACATCTAACAGATTCCTTTTTGGATAAATACAAAACCACACAGATTGTAAAGTAATTAGCATCCTCCCTATCATCCTGTCCCATGCCTGGGGAAGAAGGGAATAAAAATTCTGCTAGAAAAGCCCTGAACTGTCAGAGAGAGGGACGCAAAGCCAACATAAAACATATATCCTCTCCTCCCTTCTGCGACTGCAGAAACCCTTTCTCCTTTCTGGGCATGCTGTGGTTTGGCGACAGGTTTGACTATAGAAGGCCAGAGCCAGAGTCAGCCTCTCTACATGGTATTGCTCCCTAGCTGTATGGTACCACAGAATTTCCAGCAGAATTCTAATGGGAATTAGTATTACAGCATTGACCTCCTACTTCGCACCTTTACATCCCTTGGATAAGAGGTAGGGTGCAAACTTGTGTCAGGAGCCAGGAGCATGTGGTTCCTAAGAGAGCATGCTGCAAAGCAAAGGAGGAGGGGGACTTAGGGAGCAGTACAAAGGGGCAGATCCTCCATGTGGAGGTCTTTAGAGCTTCAGGATTTGGAACAGGTTACTTGTGGGTCTCCGTGCTCTGCATAGGTGGAGAGCCAGGTCCTAGGCCCACAGATCCCTTCCCCCACCCTGAGGATGAAGATAGCTAGGAAACTGTGGGGTGAACCATGCAGGATTTCCCTAGAAATTTTCCCATGGCAAGGGACAGTCAGGCCCAGCAGCCCTGGGGACTCTCACTGCTATAGAGCAACAAAGAATCCTGTGGCACCTTACAGACTAACACGGCTACCCCTCTGATACTTGCTATAGAGCAGTGATTAAATTTGCCTTTTTTTTTTTTTTTTTTTAAGTGTTTCCTTTACTTTCTTCTCTTACTCCTATAATTTTTTTACCTTTCCTCATTTCCACTCTCCTTGTAGGCAGCACTAGTGAAGTTTTCAATACATGTTAACATGAGGTTTAGGCCATCTGTCTTGCTGTGTTCTCTGTATAGACCCCGATTCTCCTCTCGCTTACACTGATGTAAATCAGGAGTAGCTTCACTGAAGTCAGTGGAGATTCACCTGTGTGAAACTGGTGTGAGAAGAGGAGACCTGATGAAGGATATTGTATACCTTAATCCAATCCTAAATAGATTGGAAATTTCTGTGCCTGTAAAAGCCAACAAAATTTAAAAAAGGAAGAAGACAAGAAATAGTATTTCTGCAACGGGTCATATCTTTATTAGAAATTAGAAAGCTATTCCTTGTTACATATTTTTAAGTAAAGCATTTAATTTTTTTTGTCTTGTAAAGTTTACTTGCTGAATTATTAAATTTATTTTGAAATTCCTTCCAGGGGATAGCTTGCTTATTAAAATACATTTTTATCTCATACCTTTGGTCATTAGATAAATGTAATGCAACAGCTAATCTCTCATTCCTGATAATTTATGGCTGATCATGCTCCCATTAGAGTCATTGACCGAACTCGCACTGAATCCAATGGGGAGGGAGGAAACGGACAACATTTGGCTCTGCACCAGCAGTATGGGCAGAGATCCTGCGTTTCTTTGGCAGAAATTCTGCTGGTTTTATCTGAGTCAAAATGAAAGGGTGGGATTTTCAAAAAAAGCTCAGCATTAGTTTAACTCTGCTCCCATTGGAGTCAACAGCAAAATAAGATTCCCAGAATGCCATTGCTTCCTTCCAATTAAAAGGACAGGTCCCTTTCTGTTTGATTGAAACCTCAGTGGATAAGGCCAGCAATTTTCATTCTGTTGAAGAGCACGTAATAGAAGGACAAGAGTCTGAACAAATTCCCCCAGCCTCACATTTCCATAGTACTAATTTTAAAAATTGCACAAGTGGTAAGAAAGAAAAAAAATTACTGATGTATTCACTATTCATAACTGCTCTTGGAATAAGTTAACAGATTTTATCCTATGGATTGTGAACTGTTATGAGTACTTGCACTTAGTGATTTGTGACTTAAGTCATATGGTATATTTTCAGCCCCCTGATTGGATGACATAAGCTTTGTAAACAGCAAGAGTGCCTGAATAAAATCATTGGGACTTTAATTTATTTAGGATGAGGGTGGATTGGAAAAGGTAGCACCTCTAGAGTGGCAGAAACTATAAATAGTCCTCAGGAATTTTAAGACATTTAAAATCCTTTCCTGCTCTGTTTTATATTATAGATGTCTTCATACATGGACTCCAGATTTAAGAATCTAGCTAGAGTCCTTTATGAGAGAGAGAAAAAGGGACAAGTCAGAATAGACTTTACAAATCAAATTAATCTGGTCAGTCATACAAAGTGATTACACATGTGTAGCCTCATTTGTAAAAAGGTACAGCAAGAGCCTCACTGGGCTCATTTAACAGAGTTAAGCTTGGGAAAATGGAAAGCATATTAAATATAACTGGATTTTGGGAAGTTCTCTCACTTACAACCTATCTAGTGGGCTTTAAGCACTTGGAACAAGCAGTTGGGAGTTCTCAGTCTTAAACAGTGAAGGGAAAAGTCCGCACTACTAATGCCAAGGGATTCACACCATAATTTTACATATTAGGCCAGGCTCCTAAAAAGAGAGACCTTTGCATTGGGCATGTGTGCATGGGGGGCAGAGAATAATTGCAGAAGGGTTGGGTTGCATATTTTACACATAATTCAATACAAAGTGCAAGTGACATAGGCATGCACTTATTTTTTGCACAGTGCCCATTGAAGTGCAAAATGAGAACATAGGAAAAATACCCCAAGGGAATTTGCACACTAATCTAAGCAACCCTCTGACATCACAAATGCTGCTGTTTTCCTGGTTGCTGATGACTTGCTTAAGGAATCAAACCAGCGTTGTAGAAAACAGCTTCTATGTGTACAAACTCATACAATTAAAAGCAATGTTGTATGTGGGAATCACATATTTCAAAATAGATTTTTCAAACCCATGATTTTCTTGGCAGAAAATGTACATCTGTGCTCCAAAATAAATAAATAATTCAGGTCCTGCATATGTGTATGTTTCTAGATAGGATTTAATCCCAGTTATGCTTAAGTATTCATACTCTACATAGGCAGTGGTGTGATAAACAGCAGGTCTACATTAACTGCAGTTACAATGAACTTTTGGCCACCTTAACTGCACTGAGCCCTTACACAGTTCAAAGAGGAGGTAGAATACAGAGCAGATCGAGTTCCACTGCTATTCTGTAAGTCTTAATGAGCAGGCTAGTGCATAACAGTTAATATTAATGCAGTTATCAAATAACGAGGGGACAACCCTTTGGAGTCTTGTGCAAACAAACAAACAAACCACTGTATTTTCCCCTCATGAAGCTTTATTAAAACGATCAGCAGGTGCTGGCCTCTGCCAGATTCTCTTTTTCATTTACTTACATCAGTGATACTCACAGTGAGGCTTGGGAGCTGCAAGTGGCTCACTAAAGCATCTCCTGTGGCTCTTTGCAGCACATGATATTAAAACACTGGTTAATAATTAAATCTCACAATCTATATTTTTACTATGTTATTTAACCAATTGTAGAATACTTGATCAGTCATTTTGCTGTGAGAAGTATATAGTAAATGAAACAAAAAATTCACACTACTGTGACTGACTCTTCTGGGCAATGTTGATTGCTAATTTGGCTCCTGAACCACCGAGGTCTGAGTTACACAGGGCTTAATGCACATGGCTGCATTTTTGAATAGGGTGGTAGCCTGCCAGGTGGTAAGCATTAGAGCCTTGCAGCAGGACTAGGATATCACCGGTCCCATTGCCATAATAGCAAGAGCAGGTCAAATGTACTTTATTGCAGACAGGATTGAGTGGGCAAAAATCAGACTGTGGTAATTTGCAGGAAAACACAATCTTTATTTTTAAAAAAAAGGTTTTAATATTTAAATTTAAGCAATAATAGAAAGAGATTTGATGTCTATTATAACAGAAGGGTTTTTTTTTTAGTAGCATGGGATAATCTGTCTCTCTTGCAGGATTTGTAGGCTCTAAGGTTTTTGTGGATGGGAGCAGGATAAAAATGGAAGAAACAATGCAATGCTGGGTGGGAGTGGCAATTTTGGGGAGGGATTAAAAGAAAAAAATAGTCCCGTGCAGCGCGGTAGTGAGCATGCCCAATTCCCATCAAAATCTTTGAGGGGAGAGCACCTCACAGGAAATGATAGCTACTGCACAGTTGGTGCCATGATGGTAGACGTGAGAGAGGGATAACAATAAAGCCCACTTCCCGGAACCCAATAGGTACACTCTTTCACCAACAGAGGTTGGTACAATAAAAGATATTACTCACCCCCCAAAAAAATAAAAAATAAAAATAAAGCCAGTGTGGAGGATTAAATGGCTATTTGCATAGAGGAAGTACCAGGCAAGGGAGTATCTTCTCCCAGTAAACGTATGTAGTTTGGTGTCATTCCTAACACACTGACACACACACACACACACACACCCCTTCAGAAATATATTTGTAAGACAGGATTGTTTTTGCTCCCACCCCTTCATTCTCTCTTAAAGCCCCCCAAAATATCCACTACTCCTATCTCCCCAAAATTCTATATCTATTCCTTTCCCCCAAATCCATCTCTACTCCTCAGCCCCCTCATTTTAATCTCTTGACCTTTTCCCTCCTGACCAACCCCACCAATTCCACCCCCTCTCCCCTACTCAACTTCAACCCCTCACCTCACACCCTTCTCTGGTCAGGGCCGTTCATTCTATTTTTGCCTTTCTTCCCGTTGCATTTAAGTCATGTAGTAGTCTACTCATCTGCATAGAGCAGAAAGATCCAAGTACCATCAAAATTCAAAGAATTAAGAATTCAAAATTAAGAAACAGCAACCCTCCCCACACATTTACTATAATCCACCCAGTTCATGATGATCCCGGTAGTGCACACATTTGTTGATTTTCTACCAGACAAAGCCAGTGGCACTAGCATAGGTACCGGGGTCAGTTCTGATCTCCTTTCATACCAGTTTCACAAAAGTGTAACTCCATTGATTTCAATGAAATTATTCCTGAGTTACACCAGTGTAAGTGAGATCAGAATCTGGCCCAATGTGCCCTCTTGGACATTAATATGATGGGGATAAAAGACACAGGGCAAATAATTCAGATAGAACACATTTAATTGTTGCTTATAGAGCTAGTGATAAAGTTTAGCTCATTCAGGTTGATTGCTGATTTCCCAAATGGGGTGTAGTAAATGGGTATTCTGTGTCATGCTCCCCACTGGGATGGGAAAGGAAAGGAAATAAAGGAGAAAAGCTCTACAAGAAAAGGAAGGCGAGCAGTGAAGTAACTAGACACAAAGATTAGGAGGTTAAATTCTCAGCCAGTTCAAACTTTTGGCAGTGCACGCCTCTCATACTGAAAACTTTTAAATTTAAACCAGGAACCTTTTATCCAGAAAGCTAATTTCTTTTGTTTGCAATGCCCAGGAAGTCTTGCAGACCAGCATTTTCACAGGATTCCTTGAAAGTTTCACTTTGGTCTTAAGAAGATTTCACTTACAAGTACTCTCCTTTTCTGATAGATCCAAACAAGACTCGCCCTTTTCTATGAAGATTAATTTAGATTTTCTATTGCGGAGGCATACATTCCCCAGTCACATGATCCTTGTTCTTTTGAAAACTAGGTAAAGCCTGTAAAGAGGCAGCTGTGTTCCAAGCTCTTTGAACAGTATCTCTTATAGAAGAGGAGAATGGATAATCTGTCCTGCAAACACTGTTAGTGGGGACTAGTAATCAGTATAGAAGGAGTCTGCACTGGGAATGAATGCATCAATTTACCTCAGGCTGTGAACTCCAGAGATGGGCTTTGCTCTAGACTGGGTGATTTTTAAGCTTAGTCTGTAACTAAAATTAAATCACTTTCTTACTGCAATTTAAAAACAAACAAAAACTTGCAGATTTTTCTTGGTATAAAGTTCATGAATATTCAGTTTTAAATCTGGCTTACCATAGGTTTAAACCCAGATCTTTTGGGACAACTGAAACAAAATGCAATTCACCCTTTCCGCCCTCCAGATAACCTGGCTACAAACCAGTAACTAAACCTGGCTATAAACCAGTAACAAAAAAGCATGGTTGTAGAATGTGTAGGTTTTTTATTTTTTTAATTTGCAAAGGTCATGTAATGCAGATAAAAAGTGGAAGATGTGGAAAAAGTTTCTGGTACCTCTCTCAGTGAACTGTAGTAAATCATCATCTGCATGACATTCTGATATTTCAGAAAAAGTGTGTCCATGTGCTATTTTGTATGGCGTTTATCCAATGCTTGGTGGTGATGGGGTTAAACACACTACTGACTTTAGGGGAGCCAGTATTTCACCCAGGATATCCTACCATTGATTTCAATGAGAGCAGAGCAAGGGCAAGTCTGAGCATTTTTGAAAATCCCACCTTTCAACAGATATATGCCTTCACTGGAGAGACTACAAAGGAAGCCAAACAGGAAGGAGCAGGCATGCATATGTGCTAATTGTGCCATTAAAAACAAAAACAAAAACTGAAACAATTATAAAATGGGATAGTTTAAGAAACTCTGGAGAGTGGGTGGCTGGACAGGCTGTTTGCAGGAAGCCTTTTAATTTGCTATATAGAAATGCTGGCTGCAGGCAATTTTATCCCTTGCTGTGATCAAGTATCACATCAGCTACACCCTTTTGCAGCAGGGGAGGTTCTGTCTGTGCCAGCAGGTACTGTGGGGTGAAAGCAGGAAACAGCCTGCAGATGGGAAACTCTGACTGAGTTCTCTTTATGATCTCCAGGGGCGGCTCCAGGCACCAGCACGCCAAGCGTGTGCTTGGGGTGGCAAGCCGCAGGGGGTGCTCTGCCAGTCCCCGTGAGGGCGGCAGGCAGGTTGCCTTTGGCGGCATGCCTGCGGAGGGTCCACTGGTCCTGCGGCTTCGGTGGACCTCCCGCAGGCATGCCGCCGAATCCATGGGACCAGGGACCTCCCACAGGCAAGCCGCCGAAGGCAGCCTGCCTGCCGTGCTTGGGGCAGCAAAATACCTAGAGCCACCCCGATGATCTCTTTCGAAAATGGGAACCAATGGGGAATTCTTTAAGATACAAAGGCTAACAACCTCAGTAAAACCACCATCTATGGGTTTTTGGGCACCTGAGGGTGGGGGGAAATAAGGGTGATATTTTGTAATTGGGAGAGGAGGGCAAATGAAGATCAGTGATTTGCACTGGCCTATTGAATAAAGGACTTTTGTAAGAAAGGAGAGAATAACATCTCAATGAGTATGTCTGCACTGCAGTGTAAACCCAGACTCGGGCTTGAGCCAAACCCCCTTTCATCCACATACAATTCTGTCCGACTCAGGTCCAGGTCCCAGGACTCCATGGGGTGGAAGGTTTGAGCCCAGGTCCCAGTGGGTACTTGGGTACTAACTCCATCCTTTTTGCAGTGTGGATACAGCTCAGGCCTGGGTTTCTCAAACTCAGGTCCTGAGAGTTGGCCAATGCTATCCCACAATCCCATGGGATGTTCTTTGTCCAGTCTATTCCAAGATTGGCCAATTGTCTTCCAGGAAACAGGCTCAGCCACCTGGTTCAACTGCAGCTGCTCAACATTTAATCCTTCCATTTTATTCTGAACCTTTGAGCTACAAGCAGAGTGAACCTTCTCCTGCATTCACAATGGCCACCAACATGAGGAAGTCCTTTGCCAAGTGTGCTGCTAGCTGGTCATGGGAGCACAGCCAGATTTTGGTTAATCTCTGGTGCAAGGCAAGCAAAGAGTTGGACTTCAGCAAGACGTGCTAGGAATGATCACACATACACGTACCAGGAAACAGCAAAGAAGCTGGCAGTGCTGGGGATTCACCAGAGTGGGAGTGGATTAAGTGACTCAAGACAGATTATCAGAAAGCCAGGGATGAGAACTGCATCTCTGGGAATTCGCTGTCATCCTGGCCCTTTTATGAGGAGTTTGACCAGGTGCTGGGTACAAGCACATTCATAGACACACTATTCTCCCTCTTCAACTGGTCCATTCAAGTCCATAATGTGGGAGCACACAGCATCCCTGATGTGTGTTGTCTGGGTGCATCCTGCAACAAGTGTGATAGAGGCACTGTCTGAGTGTACTGGTTCAGCCATCATCCATTACTATCATAGATCCATTCGGAAGGCTTCACAAAGATTGGAAATCACAGCAAGCCACTATAAATGATAAACAAGAATCCAAACCGGGTCTGCAGACAAAGCCAGTGGGATTTCAGTCTGCCAAACACATATTCAATCACCATTCGGCACCTGCTGAGAGTGTAAGATGCTCACAAAGCTCCAAAAGCATAGCTTTCTTCATGAAAAAATTCCGTAACTACTGCTGATCATCCAAGGACTGCATGATGGGATCAAATTGGGGATCAATGGAGCTTAGTGCATGAGCCTCTACATCATGAGCTAAAAGCCATATGGGCCCTTAGCTAAGGCTGTAGAGCAGATTCATTTTCTCTCTCTCTCTCCCTAAGTGGTCTCAGTGCCACTAGATGGGACAGAACACCACACCCAGGCAGTGTGTGTGGGTTACACTTTTGGCCCTGCTCCAGAAGTGTCTATGTAGGGGGCATCAGTGATTATACTGAGAGCTCTGAACAGCATCAGCCAGTACAAGTCTTCCATGTCTGGACCATCCTTCTCTGTCAGGTGCCTTTGGTAGATCAGAAAATACTGCTGAACCTTCCCACAGTATCTTATGGGTGCTCCATCCATTTGCTGAAATAGGAGTGAAAGTGCAAGCAAAAGAAGTTCTTCAAATGGTGACTCCTCCATATTGCTGGGAGTGTGTGGGATGTGTTAGGAACTTGGTGGGTGGTGACAACTTCCTGTGACTGTCCACCCTGCATGTTAAGTTCTCCCACACTGCACTATGAACCATGGTGGTCACAGCTGTGGAGGGTGCTAGGAAGCCCCAAATATGGTTGGTTTGACTCAGGTCTGCATACTGCATTGTGAATCCCGAAGCCCCAGGTTTGGGATCCACGCTCAGCAGTTGTAAACTTTGGCTCACGAATGAGTGTGGATGCTCAAGCCCTGGGTAAACGTAGACATACCCTACACTTACAGGACTTTGTACTTCTATAGTATCTTTCATCTAAGTATCTCAAGTCACTTTGCAAAAATTAATCAATTTAGCTTCACAACACTCCTGAGATGTAGAGAAGTATTATTGTCCTCTTCTGACACAAGAGAGAGAGAGAGAGAGAGAGAGAGAGAGAGAGATTAGGGCCCCAATCCTACAAATATTTAAGCATGTACATAATGTCACACACGATTCATCCCAATGACATGGATGGGACTGCTCACATGATAAAAGTTACATACATGCTTAAGTGCTTGCAGAGATGAGGCCAAAGTGACTTGCCCAAGGTTAAAGGGAATGTGGCCGAACTAGGAATAGAACCCAAGCCTTCAGCTTCCTAGTCATGTGTTTCAATCAAAAGTCCATCTTCCCCCAACTGCTACAAGGAAGTGGAGCAAGATTTTGAAGAGAAGGAGCCATGCTTTTTTTAAGTTTGTGATCTTAGTGATGTGTTTTGGAAAACTTGCATGTAATTAAATAAGATCTAAATTACAAGGAGATCGCTCAGTGGTTTAAGTGCTGTATTGGTTTGAGATATCCCTGGATTCATAGGTCACATTCCAGCAAGGTTGAGTTCGCCCATTATATTATTGTATTCTGATACAATGTACAGAGAGAAATATAAACCATCTTCCTCCACACTGACATTAGAGATCCCATGACATCTTCCATGAGAATAGAGCTTTGCCCTGGAGTCACCTTTCATTCAGGATAAATATAATGAAAGGGCTGAAACAATACCTGTAGCATCAAAACATAGGCACATAGAAAAACTTGAGTAGAAGCTGAACCTTGTGGCCCAAGGGCTTTGATTGATGGAAAAATGAGACAGTGTAAAAAGAGAAAGGGGCCAGGAGAGACAGAGGTGGCCAAAGACCATTAAACTCACACGGAAGGACCAGGTATGTTTGTGTTTATGGTATCTTAGTAAATAGGCTTGATGAAGTCTTATCTCCTTCCCCTATTTTCTCCAATTACTTTTAATGATATGGTTATTCAAATGGGGGAAGAGTGATTGGTAGGGCCCTACCAAATTCGTGGCCATGAAAAATGAATCACGGACCGGGAAATCTGGTCTCCCCCATGAAATCTGATCTTTTGTGTACTTTCACCCTATATTATACAGATTTCACTAGCATTTCTCAAAGTGGTGGTCCCAACCCAAAAGCAGGTCATGGGGGTCAGAATGTTATTGGGGGGGGAGGGGGGTCGCAGTATTGCCACCTTCACTGCTACCTTCAGAGCTGGGTGGCCAGAGAGCAGTGGCTTCTGGCCAAGTGCCCAGCTCTGAAGGCAGCGCCCCACCAGCAGCAGCACAGAAGTAAGGGTGGCAATACCAAAACTTGCCATTCTTACTTCTGCGCTGCTGCATTCAGAGCTGGGTGGCCATAGAGTGGCAGCTGCTGGGCTGGAGAGAGCTCAGTTCTGCAGGCAGCAGCGCACAAGTAATGGTAGTGCCACCCTTACTTCTGCACTGCTGCTGGCGGCAGCACTGCCTTCAGAGCTGAGCTCCCAGCCACTAACCACTGCTCTCCAGCTGTGCCACCAGTAGCAGCACAGAAGTAAGGGTGGCAATACCTTGTCTCTCCCCCTCTCCCCCACACCAACCCCTTTTTGGGTCAGGACCTCTAGAATTACAACACCGTGAAATTTCAGATTTAAATAGCTGAAATCATGGCATTTACAATTTTTAAAATCCTATGACTGTGAAATTGACCAAAATGGACATGAATTTGATAAGGCCCTAGTAATCGCATGATCACTTTTCTCCAATTAGATCTCAGAAAGGTTTTATAACAAACGTTAAATGCAGTGTTGTTGTAGCCATGTTGGTTGCAAGTTATTAGAGAGACAAGGAGGGTGAGGTAATAACTTTTTTTGAATCAGCTTCTGTTAGTGAGAGAGAGAAACTTTTGAGCTTACACAGAGCTCTTCTGGGAAACTTACTTAGAGCGTCACAGATAAATACAAGGCAGAACAGATTGTCCAGCATAAGTAGTTAACACATATTTCAAGTGACTATTCAAGGTCAAGAGATATTAGAAGATATTACTTCACCCGTCTTGTCTCTTTTAACAAATGGGCATTTTTAGGTTGGAAGAGACGCAAGAAGACTGCCTTGGTCCATCCTCCTTTAATTTAAATACAGCACAGCTGAGGTCATGTGGTACCCCAAAAAAGTAATGGCTGACTAATTTCTGACCTCCTTATTCATCACACACCTTTTCATTTTTGAGGGGCAGAGAGGAAGAGAGAAAGATTGATTGTCAGGACGTTTTTGTCATAAGAGCTAGAAGTAACTGCCTGGAAACAGGGAAACTCAAAACAATTTCAGAAGATATTAATGGCCTTTTTAGAGAGAGGTGTCTGATGTCAAGTCTCATACTTAGAAAACAAATTACATAAAACAATGAATTTAGAGATGAAACTATGCCTTTGAAAAATAAAATGGCCAAATGAGAGAAATAGGTTGACCTACGTAGAGGAAAAAGCCTGTAGATAGGCATTATTGAAGACCTTGAAAGGACACTATTCATTTTCTTCCGAAGTTGCCCTCTGATGTGCCAAATATTTTCAGTATTTCAACTGTTAAAATTATACATATCAACTGAAAAGGAAGGGTGCCTCAAACTGGCACCTCCTCTTACTTCAGATCCCTTGGAAGCAGAGCTGCAAGGCAGCTAAGAATATACTTTACTTCTGGAAGGAAATGGAAGTCAGTAGAAATCACAACAACATAGCAAGCGCATTGGGGGATGCTAGTAGGACAGATCACCTATTAAATATGGTTAGACTAGAACAAGAAGAGAGCAGCATATAAGTGGATGGAGAAAACTCTCAAAGCTGCTATTACACTGGCAGAATTTTGTTGAGGCAGGTGCTAGTCTCATCTCATCAGAAGTGTGGTAGATTCTTCAAAGTCTGAAACCAGACCTTAAAAAGGGTCCTAGCATGGTTACTTGAAATTAAATAACCTTACCCTAGGATCCCAGCGTGCCTCCTGGGTTCGCTGTTTGAGTGCAATGTGCTAGACTTTTAAGAGGTGAAGCTTACTCCCTTCCCCACTCTCCTCCTTCCCAACTAGATGGCCAGCTCTGTAGTTGCAGAATTAAGGGCCTTTAACTGTACAAAGTATTCCTATATCCCTACTTTCAAATTAAAGATATGTCCCCCTCCGCAAACATTGGTTTAGGTCTTAGTTTAAGAAAAAAAGAAGCAACCCCCTTGGATTTTGTAAATTCAGCAGTAATTACTCAAATCACCAAGACTAATATTTCCTCCCCCCCCCACACCCTTTCTTTTAAATTGTCATGAGCTGTATGAGTACACAATGATGTTTTTGAGTAAAACTACACATTGTAGTCTGTTTTTTTTTAAATATTAAAAATAAAAAGCCCCACAAGATCTGAAGATCAAAGCATATTGCACTAATAGCTCCCATTCAGAGAACTGCTAGGTGCTCAGCAGTCTTGAAAATTTGGCCACTTTATTTAGGTGCCTAAGTGGGAGCTGAACTCTTCTGAGCATCTGACCCTAAAATCCTTCAGTTGGGGCTTCATAGGAGCACAGCGGTTTGGACTGCCAGGAATAACATGTAAGATTGGGGACTATATACTTTCAAAAAATTTCTGCACTTATGTGCTTAGTCATCCTTAAAAATCCTTTTTTTGTTGACTTTTTATATCAGCAAAAAAGCAAAGCCTCTATAAGTCATTTTTATATTTCATTTGCGTGTATTTTTGTTGTGCTGTAACTAAGGAATAATTGAAAAATGAAACTAAAGCCATTTTCAGTCAACTGCTCACTTTGACTAGAATTGGCTTTATGAATTAAATCCTTTGGCCCTTAATGTCATTCTGCTTGCCCTTTGGAACTGCTAGAGGAGTGTAATATAATTAGCTAGAGCAGCATTTCATTTAGGCTGAAAATCTCATTGCTCCAAGAGATGCCGCTGTAGTCAAACAATGTACTTTAATATTAGACTCATAGAAACACCACCGCTAATATGTTACTATTACTCAAGAATGTCAGCTGGACTTACTGTAAAGAGCAGCACTAAAATACACAAACATTAAAAATGTATGTGCTACAAATTTAAACTCAAACCTTGAAAAACAAGGCAAAAATTCAACATCAGTGGAAGGTGAGCGACACAATGTCTCCATTTCTAGAACTATAGTATCGTATTTAAGATGTTAGATCACAGCTTACCTGTAATGCAAATAGTGGTACATGTTCTGAGGTACAATTGGAATCAACCTGTGGAGTTTGTCTGTAACTATGGAGAAAGTCAATTTACTCAGGAAATGTAGGGCTACAGCTCCTGCAACCACTATAATCAATGGAAGTTTTGCCATTATTTCAGTGGGACCAGGACTGTAGATGTCATCTCTTGTATTCCTCCCCACTTCCTCCATTTTTATCATTGTAGTCCCCCAGCCCATCTTCCTGGCCTATTGAGCTGACCTGTAACCCCCACCTCTGAGTCCCCCCATTGGTATCCTCTCCTCCACTTCATCCCATTCATATTCTTGTCCTTATCTTCAAGGCTCGCATAACTCTGATCCTTGTACTTCAACCTCCTCTTTTATGGCATCATCCCTCTGCCCTCAGCTCTGCCACTGCCTGCCTAGGCAACCCTATCTGTCTCTCTCAGTCATTCCATGTTTTCTTCCATGCCGCTTCTACACATGGAATGACAATCCTAAGCAACAATTCAAGCCACTACCCTCTCGACCTTCAATCCCTCCTGCATATCCACTTCTAACAAGAGAACTTTAAGAAACTCAGGCTATGGCTATACTTGCACTTCAAAGCTCTCCCAGCGCTGTAGGTACTCCACCTCCCTGTGGGGAATAATGTACAGTGCTGGGAGCCGCGCTCCCAGCGCTGGGGCTTTGACCACACTGGCGCTTTGCAGCGCCGCAATTTGCAGCGCTGGAGAGGGTGTGTTTTCACACCCTGCTGCAGCGCTGCAAATTTGCAAGTGTAGCCATGGTCTCAATTGGCTGATTGTGGCAAGCTTGTGGGTTAATTGGAGATAATCTACACAAACACTCAACTCAAACAATGTACATTACTAGACTTGACATTATCAAGACACTATCAACCATCCTTTTATCACTTTACTTGTATATTTCACCCCTCCCATAGCCTCCATCTTTGTCTGTTTTTGCCTTTTTAGATTATGTGCTCTTAGGGGAAGGACTATCCTCTTGTGTTTGTACTGGGTCTAGCATATTAGGTGCTACTGGGAACAAATAAATAGTAAGATGAATTTAGAGCTCTTGAAAGGTGCTAGTGTTGGAGACTGAGGTCCTTGCTTCAGCCTCAGAAAAATTACAACACTGGCCACAGCAGTTTAAGCTTCTTTACACCACCCTGCTATCACTGGTTTCCCCAGGAATTGAAATTAGGGGGGTGTTCGAATTTACAGGGGGGTTGTCAGGGCTGATGAGATATATAAAAGAGATATGAATAAAGTAAATGTTTTGTTAGGATAATGCAAATTTAACATAAGGATAATGCACATTGGAAAACAATCTCAACTATACATACAAAATGATAGAATCTGAATTAGCTGTTAACACTCAAGAAAGAGATCTTGGAGTCATTGTGGATAATTCTCTAAAAACATCCACTCAATGTGCAGCGGCAGTCAGAAAAGCAAACAGAATGTTGGGAATCATTAAGAAAGGGATAGATAATAAGACAGAAAATATCATATTGCCTCTATATAAATCCATGGTACGTGCATACCTTGAATACTGTGTGCAGATCTGGTCACCGCATCCCAAAAAAGATATATTGGAATTGGAAAAGGTACAGAGATGGGCAACTAAAATGATTAGAGGTATGAAACAGGAGGAGAGATTAAAATGACTGGGAATTTTCAGCGTAGAAAAGAGACGACTAAGGGGGGATATGATAGAGGTCTATAAAATCTTGACTGGTGTGAAGAAAGTGAATAAGGAAATGTTATTTAATCCTTCACATAACACAAGAACTAGCAGTCACCCAATGAAATTAATAGGCAGCAGGTTTTAAAAAACAAAAGGAAGTACGTCTTCACACAACATAAAGTCAACCCGTGGAACTCTTTGCCAGGGGATGCTGTGAAGACCAAAACTATAACAGGATTAAAAAAAGAACTAGATAAATTCCTGGAGAGTAGGCCCATCAGTGGCTATTAGCCAGGATGGGGAGGGATGCAACACCATGCTCTGAGTGTCCCTAGCCTGTTTGCCAGAAGCTGGGAATGGGCAACAGGGGATGGATCACTTGATGATCACCTGTTCTGTTCGTTCCCTCTGAAGCACCTGGCCTTGACCACTGTCAGAAGACAGGATACTGGGCTATATGGACCATTGGTCTGACCCAGTATGACCATTCTTATGTAAAAATTAATTATAATAATAAAAATGTTTAGTACAGAAACTCCCCAACATAATGACCTCTCAAGATAGCAAAGATGTGAGATAACAACCTTGGCAAATAATGCATTTAAAAAATCTTGGCCTACTAGGAAACATATTTATATAAGTATTAGAGGGGTAGCCGTGTTAGTCTGGATCTGGATGCATTCGACGAAGTGGGTATTCACCCACGAAAGCTCATGCTCCAATACGTCTGTCAGTCTATAAGGTGCCACAGGACTCTGATATTTATATAAGTTTCCATTCCCAATCACAAATCTAGCATTCTGGAGCAAAGTCACTAAAATATAGTCCAACAAACAAATGTTTATTTAACATGCCCCTCACTTTTCCCTCCACCGCACCCCACTCACCGGTGTTATCCTTGGTCAGTGGAAACTCAGAGTTCAGAGGTGCTTTCATGTGAGTACACCTCCCAGGTGGGGGGCAAGAAGGCACCTTGCTCGTTTCTCCAGCTGCTCACTGTTCACTCTGGCCACTGCTGTTCATTGTGCCACCTTTCACTCCACCACTCTGTTGCCAATGGCCCTGCGCAGTCATCTTCTGCTGCCACCTGCCACTGTGACCTCTGCGAGTTGGTCTCTTGAGGTTCCACCCGGCTCTCAGTGATTTCAGCTGAGTTCTCAGTGGGGGAACCTCGCTGCTAGTGCAGTCTGGGCCGTCACTTCCACAGAAACACTGTCCTCACAGCAGGACTAAGCACTTAGACCTGATTATCAGTGATTTCAGCTGCAGTGGTCACTTAACAGAACAAAAGACTATCTATGGAGCCTAATCAGCTCTGTCTTTAAACAATGGAGAGGGACAGGTCCCCACCCTCTCTTTTGATGCTCTCAATCAGCACAGGCTAAGTACAATTCTACTGCCCTTTACTCATAATAAGAACAACATTTCATCCCCAATCCTCCACCCCCCACATTCAAGTGATTTGTAACCCAACCCCAGCCAAAATCTATCACTTGGGCAACACAACTCTGTTTGCTGGATACATAGGTAGATTAGGTGTGAATGTAAATACAATCTGGTCCTGAAGCCTTTCGCCCAGCTCATCATTAGCTGTCAGGGAGAGCTCATTTAGACTTTGCTTACAAATCATCATTTGAAATTATTAGGTTGGCCAACATCAGTGAAATGAATGCACTGACGTCAAAAAAAACCCAAAACAACAGCTGTATAAGGAAACTAGTCTATGTTCATACTTTTCAAATATATTATACTTTCAGATACATGTATTTTATCATACACTGTATATGCTTTTAAAGTGTGTATTAATGTTTCAATTTAAATTCAAATTTCCAAACAGTTACTAAATTGGCACATAACTAGTTCACAAAACTGAGGGGGTGTTGGGGAAATTCAGGGGAGGTGTAGGGAAATCACTGCCTGCTATTGTGCCTCTGTTCAGGAGGGGCCAGTTCTAGAGACAGCAAGTAGCTTAGTCTTTCTAGCCATTCACTCCCTAAGCTCCCAGCCGGGACTGCCCACAAGGCTACTGTGTGTTCAGATGGTGGCTTTTAGGCTGCAAACAGCTGCATACTAGGAAATGGGCTGGAGGAGCCTTCAGTTCATCTTATGTAGTCATTACAGAGAGAAGATGGAGATAATGTCTGGATCTGAATGGAGATTTAGAGTATGGTTTGGGGTTCAATTTAGGGGCAGATTCAAAATTACAGTGAGGATTAGAAGACATGAGTCATTCCTCAAGTGGCAGAGATCTCATAAGATTAGGTGTGCTTGTTAGGCTTCCACCATCTTGGGCCAAAAATCTCACGGGAGCAGCTCTTCTCACAAAAATTCAAGCACATTTGAACTGGGACTGGACAAGAGGCCTGTTCCAGCTTTGAATCCAACTCAATCAAATCTGAGGGTACGTCTACACTACGGGATTATTCCGAATTTACATAAACCGGTTTTGTAAAACAGATTGTATAAAATCGAGTGTGCGCGGCCACACTAAACACATTAAATCGGTGGTGTGCGTCCACGGTCCGAGGCTAGCGTCGATTTCTGGAGCATTGCACTGTGGGTAGCTATTCCGTAGCTATCCCATAGTTCCCGCAGCCTCCACCCCCCCTTTGAATTTCCGGGTTGAGATCCCAGTGCCTGATGCGGCAAAAATCATTGTCGCGGGTGGTTCTGGGTAAATGTCGTCAGTCACTCCTTCCGCTGGGAAAGCAACGGCACACAAGCATTTCATGCCTTTTTTTCCCTGGATTGCCCTGGAAGATGCCATAGCATGGCAATCATGGAGCCTGTTTCGCCTTTTGTGACTGTCACCGTATGTGTACTAGATGCCGCTCACAGAGGCGATTCAGCAGTGGCACACATCTGCATGCTTTTGCTTTTGCATGATAGCAGCGATGGTTATCAGCCATATTGTACCATCTACCATACCATAAATTGGTAATAAGATGGGCATGGCTACCAGTCCTTTTGCACTGTTCCATTTGCTGCTGTCATAAGTGCCCCTGGCTGCTCTTAGCCAGGGGCGCAAAATCCAAAATTGGGAATGACTCCCTGAGTCAATCCCTCCTTTTTGGTATCTAAAAATAGAATCAGTCCTGCCTAGAATATGGGCAAGTGTACTAGAGAACCACTGTATCAGAGAACCAGAGAGCACAGCTGCTCTGTGTCAGATCCTGCATAGATTATGAGCTGTATGCTATTCACAGGGGGTGCTCCTGCAACAACCCCACCTGTTCATTCCATTCTTCCCCAGCCTTCCTGGGCTACCATAGCATTGTCCCCCCACTTGTGTGATGAAGTAATAAAGAATGCAGGAATACTTGTTAGTAAGAAATGAGTGGAAGGCAGCCTCCAGTTGCTATGATAGTCCACATAGGACATTAAGGAGTGTGGAGGAGAGGAGCCTAGCATCCTGCTGCTAGTCCAGGGGCAATTGAATCTTTTCTTTACACATGAAGGGTGGGGGCTGATGAAGCTCAGCCCCCTGTTGCTATGATGATGATGGTTATCAGCCATATTGTACCATCTACCAGGAAAAATTAGGGCCAGGCACCCTTGATCGACCTGACCGATGCTAGTACGCATGGTTACCAGGCCTTTTGCACTGCCCCATGTGCCAATAGGCTGATGATGACAATGGGTATCAGTCTTATTGTACCATCAGTCACCCATGGCGGGGGGGAGCAAGGATGTTGGTGTTGAGTGCTGCACCATCGCGTCTATCTGCAGCATTCAGTAAAGATAGGGTGACATGTAAAAGAGTCAAGACAGGATTGTTTTCCCTTTCACTTCTGGGGGTGGGTATGGGGGGGCGTAAATTGCCTAGCTATGCCCTGACCCACCGCGACACTGTTTTTGACCCTAGAAGCATTTGGAGCTCAGCCAAGAATGCAAATGCTTTTCAGAGACTGCAGGAACTGTGGGATAGCTTGAGTCCTCCAGTCCATGAGCGTCCATTTGATTCTTTGGCTTTCCGTTACGCTTGCCACGCAGCAGTGCGCTGAGTCCCTGCTATGGCGTCTGTCTGGAGATATTTAAAAAATGATTTTGAATTTCGTCTTCTGTAACGGAGCGCTGATAGAACAGATTTGCCTGCCCTTACAGCGATCATGTCCGCATCGTCCATGCTGGAGCTCTTTTTTTATTTTGATTTCGGACTGCATCGCCACCCGTGCTGATCGGAGCTCCACGCTGGGCAAACAGGAAATATTCAAAAGTTCGCGGGGCTTTTCCTGTCTACCTGACCACTGCATCTGAGTTCAGATTGCTGTCCAGAGCGGTCACTGGTGCACTGTGGGATAGCTCCCGGAGGCCAATGCCGTCGATCAGCGTCCACACTAACCCTAATCCGATATGTTAATACCGATACTAGCGTTACTCCTCTCGTTAGGGAGGAGTACAGAAACCGGTTTAAAGAGCCATTAAAATCGATATAAGGTGCCTCCTAGTGTGGACGGTTGTGGCGTTAAATCGGTTTTACGCTCCTAAAACCGGTTTAAACGCCTAGTGTAGACCAGGCTTAACACAGCAGACTCTAAATCTCCCCTGTAACTCAATCTTTAACTATAAGGTTGTCTTTCAAGTCATTTATAGATACATTTAACAACAAGAACTGGACAGCTGTGGTGATAGCCAATAAAATAGTTTAACAGATATTGCCACAGTCTGCAATTTCAAATAATTTGTATTTGATCAGTTATACTTAAAATAAATGTTGTCTAAGTGATCCTGGCATTATGGAAAAAGATTTTTTTTTTAAATTGACTGGAAGAAAGCACATTATTCTTGCAGTAATTGAATTTGCTTTAAGTGTTACGTGGTATTAAATTCAAATGCGGGGTATGTGCGTCATATTGTCTAAGTACACATACACGTTGTTGTCCTTTAACAATTATTAAAAGCATAACAAAACTAAAAAAAAGCCTAAAAACTAGATTTAAACTTGGTCGTAACCTTGTTATGATTTAGGAGTTACCTTTAGCGAAATGATTCAGAATATACATAAATCACCAAATTCCCATCTTTTGAGGCAGCATTCTTTAGCATCCATTAATCTAGTGCTGGCTGCTCTTGAAGATCTACATGGTCCCAGAAGGGATTCTGTATCTCCTAATTGAAACTGTATGCTTAGGAGAATTATTGCTAAAGTGATTAAAAAAAATACTACTATCTTCTCTTCACAATGAGGATTATAATTCAGATTGCAAAAAAAGGAAACTCAAGTGGAAGAGATCTTTTTATACATACACATTTTAAGAACAAAATCTTAGCATACATACTGTGATTCTATAAGAAAGCAACACTCTGGTTTTAGTGGAATAGTTAGTTCAAGCTGTCCCCATTTGTGCTGTAGATGACATATTACATTTGATGAAATCCAGGACTACAGATCAATACACAATGGGATCAAGATATGCTCTGGAAAATGTAGTTCCTGCATCTTTAATATTCTCTATTTCCTTTTATCCTAACCTTCACGCTCCCAGGAGCTTAATAGTTCTTAGTCAGGATGGTGGCTTCAATACCCCCTCTTCTTCCTGATGGCAGACATATGTCTTCCGGCTTGCAGCGTTGATGAACATAAGACACCCTAATTTATAATATAAAATCTACTGGAAATAGCTATAGAGGCCAGAGTATACATGGCTTTTCAAATTAATTCTGAAGGTAAGATAGTATATGCAGCATTTGGGTAACTTGATCTAGATTTCAGATATTTGGTTACATGAAAGTGAGAATATAAAAAACACTTTAGCATGTAGCGGAATACTATTGCACACATTTGGAAAGGATCAAGTCAAGACTACCTAAATCATTCAATAAAATCTACTACATAAAACATCTAATAAATTGTAATGGCAAAGGCTTGTACAGAGAGGCTGAAATTCCAGCTATGCTCTGAAAAATAAGAGTTTGGTCACAGTCACTTTCTTTTTTTGCTGACTTTACTAGCCACTGGCTGCAAGTGTCCTGTTTCACTGGAACACCACAGAAGATGTTTGGGACCAGTCTCAAAGGAGAAGTTTTGTGGTATGCTGTGATTTGCTTTACGATTTGGGGGGATACTTTATTAATCCCTGAAGTCTCAAGTCACTTAAGACCATGACTAAATAAACAAAAAGGCAAAATAAAAAAAGGTGCATGGTATAAATGCAACTCATTAAAAAAAAAGTTAAATCACAAAACCACTAGGATAACAAGGAGAAATAAAAAGATTTCATAGTAAATTATTGATTTACATTGTAATAGTATCTTGCATGAAAATAAAACTTGCTAATTCAGTTATGTACACTGTAAATAAAACAAGAAATAAAAGAATCAGGACCAACGGTATTGAAAAAAAGTTATGATTTGAAATTAAATAATTAAAAAAAAAAAGAATGTAATTTAGAAGCTAAGGATTTTAACGAGGCCAACTGAATAATGGAATAATTTGCCAGGGCAATGCTATAGTTGTATAAAATAGAAGAAGTTACTGTTGATAACAAACCTGCATTGGGGCTGGGAATAGACTATATGAGCCAAAAGGTCATTTCCAGTTCTAGACTGTGGGGCTGAATTGCCCGATCAGTCCTTTGCCTTTCCCCTGAGGAGCTGCTAAAACCCCCTTGCCAGTTATGCCGGTGAGACAAGTGAGTTGAATGATACCTTTTATTGGACCAATTTCTGTTGATGGAAGGGACAAGTTTTCGAGCTCCACAGAGCTCTTCTTCAGGTCTGGGGAAGTCAACGAATCTGAAACCACCAAACTCCTTTGACTCATGCCATTGCACAACTATGAAATAGTTCACTATTAAACTGCGGGGGTGAGAGGTTTGTATCTCATTAGCAACCCCCCTACCCTGAAACAGAGGAAAGTTCTGTTAAAAAAAAAAAAAAAGAAAGAAAGGCAAATGAGGTGACATTGTATAGCTTTTATGACAAAATCCCTTAAAATACCAAATAATCTATAACTAAAAGAATTAACCTGACTCCTTTGTTCAGAGACAGTCATGTCAGAAACTGCAATTAACCCATCTAGGCTTTAATTTGTTAAATAAATGCTAACTCAAATTCCAGATGATAATCTGGAAATGTTGAATCTTCTACTCCTTCATAGAATCATAGAATATTGGGGTTGGAAGAGACCTCAAGAGGTCATTTAGTCCAATCCCCTGCTCAAAGCAGGACCAACACCAACTAAATCATCCGAGCCAAGGCTTTGTCAAGCCGGGCCTTAAAAACTTCTAAGGATGAAGGTTCCACCACCTTCCTAGGTAACCCATTCGAGTGCTTCACCACCCTCCTAGTGAAATACTGTTTCCTAATATCCAACCTAGACCTCCCCGACTGCAACTTGAGACCGTTGCTCCTTGTTCTGTCATCTGCTACCACTGAGAACAGTCTAGATCCATCCTCTTTGGAACCCCCCTTTAGGTAGTTGAAGGCTGCTATCAAATCTCCCCTCACTCTTCTCTTCTGCAGACTAAATAACCCCAGTTATCTCAGCCTCTCCTTGTAAGTCATGTGCCCCAGCCTCCTAATCATTTTCGTTGCCCTCTGCTGGACTCTCTCCAATTTGTCCGCATCCTTTCTGTAGAGGGGGGCCCAAAACTGGATGTAATACTCCAGCTGTGGCCTCACCAGTGCCGAATAGAGGGGAATAATCACTTCCCTCAATCTGCTGGCAATGCTCTTACTAACGCAGCCCAATATGCAATTGGCCTTCTTGACAACAAGGACACACTGCTGACTCATATCCAGCTTCTTGTCCTCTGTAATCCACAGGCCCTTTTCTGCAGAACTGCTGCTTAGCCAGTTGGTCCCCAGCCTGTAGCAGTGCATGGGATTCTTCCTTCCTAAAGTGCAGGACTCTGCACTTGTCCTTGTTGAACCTCATCAGATTTCTTTTGGCCCAATCCTCTCATTTGTTTAGGTCACTCTAGACCCTATCCCTACCCTCCAGCATCTCTCTCTCCCCCCAACTTAGTGTCATCTGCGAACTTGCTAAGGGTGCAATTATTCCCATCATCCAGGTCATTAATAAAGATGATGGGAATAATTGCACCCTTAGCAAGTTCGGAATAAAACCGGCTCGAGGACCGACCCCTGGGGCACTCTGCTTGATACTGGCTGCCAGCTAGACATCAAGCCGTTGATCACTACCTGTTGAGCCCGACAACCTAGCCAGCTTTCTATCCATCTTATAGTCCATTCATCCAATCCATACTTCTTTAACTTGCTGGCAAGAATACTGTGGCTTAAGCTCCCAGTCAATCTCTCTGGTTCCTCTAAATGACATCTCCAGCAAAGAGGAAAGCTTGAACAATCCTGATATTTTGAAGGTAAAAATAAGCCAGGATTTCCCCTGCCCCTCAGGCCTTTTATATTAGAGAAGCAAGAAGGAGCCAAACTTCCCCACCCCCAGAAGGTCACGTTTAGTGCAGGTAGGTAATATTACATTATCCCCAAGAGGGGATAAATGTGGAGTGGCATTTTCTGCCTAATATTCACTCTTCTTAATGAAGTCAACAGGGGAAAAATAAAATTGACAACTGACTAGGGTTTTTCATTTATATCAAGATTTTTTTTTAAAAAAAAGACACCTATCAGTGATTTCCAGATGGTTTGTCGTAATAGGAAACCCTGATTAACGCAATACAACTGAATGTTGATTCATGGAATTCACTATCCCAAGCCAAGACAATGTGCATGGCATCAACTTTAAAGAAATATCGTTCTTTCCTCTGGAATTGGATGAAATCTATTCAACATATTTAGAACAGTAAGAAAGCCAGACCCACATGCATGTGGACCTACATAGCCACATCCAGACCATCAGGACTTTCCAAATGACACCCAGCCCCCACTGAACTGCAGCAGCGAACTGAGATACAGGATGCTCTACAAGCATTGAAGGACATGTGTTATTTATTCACCCCCACAGCAAGAAGCCAGGCAGGATGGGGCTGGGACTGTTCCATGTAGAAGCTTTATAGTGAAAGGAGGAAGAGGATAATTTCCCTTCATTCTGATAAAGTTCCATATCCAATGTTAGTCTGCAATTCTTTACATTGTCATATAACAATGGGAGAAAGGGAAATTTGCCCAGGTGTAAATATACAAAAAACCTTACACTTATAAAAGGCAGCTGGGGCTTTTTAATGTCCACATAAGGCTTCAGATATAATTCTGAAGAGTCCACACACTTAGCTTCATGGAAGCGCTGTTTGTGTCTTGAGGATGAGCCCATCTGCTTGGAATTGAACCTGCTAGATATGGCTGCTGTACCAATTCTCTTGCTCCCGGCCCAAGTTTCCTCCCTTGTCTTTCGCATTTTCTCCTGTGTTTTTCTGTCTTATTTTATTTTGTTCTTTCTGAAAAGAACTAAACAAAAATGGCACACAGGATTTTAGAGCAAGCAAGTGACCATATCAACAAATAGAAGTGACTACAAGAGGACTAAAAATAAGTTTTTTTTAAAAAGTGTTTTAAAAGCTATCAGCAGGCACTGCAACATAACTACAGGTAAAGATTTTGTTGAATGGGGTTAGGCGAGCAAAAACATGGTCCTTGGCAAATGCATTCAGAAGGGATGAATGAAGGAAAGCGAGATCTAAAGAGGAGCATAAGGTACAAGGTTTGTGAATTTGGACCAAATCCCAATAGTTTAGGTGTTGAATTTGTTAAAATGTTATAGATTAGCATACCCACAAGATATTAAATGCCTTTCTGACCTCACTGGCAGCTAGTGCAGCTATGCAAATACAGAACTGATAAGAGTATGATGGGAATGATGAAAAACGAAATGAGAAGTTTGATTAGAAGTAGTGTCAAATTTGAAAGAAATTTGGAAGGTTGGTAAGCTGACAAATAACTATGGTATATACCATAGTTTTAGTATCAAAAGCAGCAGGGAGTGTATGCCTACATACATACATGCACACAAAAATATAAGTGCTGGGCATTGTTAAGGCTGACTTGAGCTTTGTACTCCTCCCCATACACACAGGTTAAACAAATTAAACTAATGAAACATACATGCTTTAAAAAAAAAGTCCATCTAATTTAGAAAACCAAGGATAAAATAAACTCAAACAAGGCCCTAAGAATCCTTACAGAAGCTGGCTTAACAAATATATCCAGAACTTCAGGTGGTCAAAAAGCAAGGCAGAGGTTAGTTTATTAGAACCCATAAACAAGCATTGAGTCCTCTTATTCAAACAAGAACATTTTAGTGCATCTAACTCCTGACATCTGCCAATAAGACAAACTCCTTAGAAAAAACTAGGAAAATAGGCATAACTTTAAGATGATGCTCAGAGCTATGTTACTGCTGCAATCCAGTTGCAGTTTATCCATTTTATGAAATGACACACTTGCAAAATTACATCCTTCCAGTGATTTTGTAGATTGCTGTCTCAAGGTCCAAAGTCTACTGAAGACATTGGGAATTTTTCCCCATAACTTTGGCTCAGGAAAGGGGGTTTAAGGTGCTTGTCTTTTCCAGCTCTGTATTCAGGCATAAGAGTAATGTGTGCATAAACTAAGATTTCACTTCCAAGCAGTATTATTCTGGACTGTAAAAATCAAATGTGCTGAGAACAGTGATCAACATATTGATGGGAAAAGCATGCAACTCTCCCGCTGAGGAGCACCAGCTAAACATGCACTAATTGATACCTTATACCACCATTTAAGTCACCACTGAATTTGCCTGAAAGTGTGAAGAGGACAGAAATCTCTGAAAGCATTTGCCCTTCTTGGTTTGGCTGGGTTAGCCTGGGGCTCAGATGAGGGAAATTCAGTGGGTGAGAATTGAAGTGGATGTAGGACTCTATAGGTTTTCAGATTTAAAGTGCCAAGTCATGCACTGACATGTACCCTATACAATCTCATTGACTAAGGGCTTGGCTACACTTACAAGTTGCAGCGCTGGTGGAGGCTTTCCAGCGCTGCAATTAACACCCCGTCCACACTTGCAGGGCACAACCAGCGCTGCAACTCCCTGGTTGCAGCGCTGGCTGAAAACCCATCCGGGTTGGGGTATAAGGAGTGCAGCGCTGGTGACACCAGCGCTGCTCAGCAGGTGTGGACACTCACCAGCGCTTTACCTGTCCTCCAGGGAATAAGGAGCTATCCCAGAATTCCTGTTCAGCCACTCTGCACATCAGTTTGCACTCTACTGCTCTTGCCTCAGGTGACCCGCCCTTTAAATGCCCCGGGAAATTTAAAAATCTCCTTCCTGTTTGCTGCAGCCAGGTGTGGAGTGCAATCAGTTAATCAGTTACAGGTTACAGGTAACCATGCCTCCACGCGGCAAACGAGCCCCAGCATGGAGCACAGGTGAATTGCAGGACCTCATCAGTGTTTGGGGTGAGGCATCTGTTCAGGCACAGCTGCGCTCCGGCTGTAGGAATTACGATATCTTTGAGCAGATAGCAAGGGACATGCTGGATAGGGGCCATCAACGGGACGCACTACAATGCAGGGTGAAAGTTAAAGAGCTGCGGAGTGCCTATTACAAAGCCCGCGAGGGTAATCGCAGATCCGGAGCTGCTCCAACGACCTGCCGTTTTTACTTGGAGATGGACAACATACTTGGGGGTGACCCCACTGCCAATCCCAGGGTAACGATGGACACTTCTGAGCAGGCTGGGGGACAGGAGGAGGAGGAGGCTGCGGGGGGAGAGGAAACCGCGAGTGAAGCTCCTGGGATGGGGAAGAAACCGCAGATTCCCTGGAGGCATGCAGCCAGGAGCTCTTCTCAAGCCAGGAGGAAAGTACCCAATCGCAGCAGCCAGCAGTTGCAGAAGGACAAGCAGAGGAGCGGGGTACCGGTAAGCGGCTTTTATTTTCTGGGTGGAAATGTTTCTGGAGAGGAAGGGGGGTTATGGATGCATGCATGGCAGCGTCTAGATGTGGAATAGCCCGTTGATGTGGTCTATCACGTCGCGGTAATCTGCTTCAGTTATCTCAGCACAAGCTTCATCCAGAGCGTGGGCAATATGCCTGCGCAGGTTTATAGGCAGAGCCACTGTGTCCCTTGTCCCAGTGACGGTGACGCGTCCGCGCCACTCTTCGGCCGGGGGGGGGGGACCATTTCTGAACACAGGCACGCCGCATAGGGTCCCGGGCGGAATCCACATTGCTCTAAAAGAGCCCCCCGCTGTTCCCTAGTGACTCGCAGTAGGGAAACATCTTCCAGGATTAAGTCCTGTGAAAAATGTTGGGAGACTCTTTAGTGAAGAGATAGGGAGATAAGATCACCCCTGCATCTGCATCTTCACTCAACCCCTCTAGCACTCCAGATTACCCGAAGCAACCAGCTCCCCTCTCACTCAAGCCCCTCTTCTCCCTATATAAGTAAACACTCCTCACTCACCATTTCGTGGCTTCTGTTGTGTTTTCCTTTTGGGATAAAGAATGCAAGTGAGAACTTGCAAGTGAGAACTCCCTCAGTGTAACAATTCATGTCTGGAGATAGTGGATACAATGCTGCCCGTGTTAAATGTTGTCATTTGTCTACAGTGACCTTGACTGGACTGCCCAGATGTTCAACATCACAGAGGCTTCAAAATTTGAGAAAAAATCCCCGAAAGAGCAAAGAGGACATGCTGAAAACTGTTCTTCAGCACTCTGCTACAGAGAGAAAAGAATTGAAGGAGTGGCGAGAGAAAGAAAGCAGGACCCGCAAGAGAAATGCAGTGGCCAAGAGGAAAAGCACGGAGCGGCTGCTAAGCATCCTGGAGCGCTGCCGGAGTCTATAGAGTCACTCGTTGCCATGCAAGCAGAGCACTACCGTGCTACTCCCCACCCGCCCGTCCTTTGTGCCTTGTGCCCCAATGTCAGCTCAAACCACCTTTCCCCAGCATCCAGGCTCTTACCACCACCAGCTGCCTCCAACACCTGTACGTTCCCCAACCAGCCCTGATACCTACCACCACCCTTACCCTCTGCATTCAACCCCATCACCATGCAGTATATGAACCCTGAAGTGCAGGATTCATTAAACAGCAATCCAGACATGGCATATGCAAACTTGTGACTGTACAGTTCACCAACCCACACCCTTGCCCTCTTGTGTTAATGAAATGTTGTGTGTCTGTCTGTCTGTCAAGGAAGTTTTTCTTTTCAATAAAACAATTCTTGGCTTTGAAAACAGTCTTTATTATAGCAGATAGTGAAAGATACCTTAGCCCAGTAAAGAAAGAGGCACTGCAAATCATATTATTATTATGGATAATAGAATAACAGTGTAAGCAGTGCAATTCACTCCCATGCAAGGCAGCAAACATTACTGTTGGCTTTCAGCCTCAAATTCTTCCCTCAAGGCATCCCTAATCCTTGAAGCCCTGTGCTGGGCCTCTCTATTAGCCCTGCTCTCTGGCTGTGCATATTCAGCCTCCAGGACTTGAACCTCGGTGGTCCATGCCTCACTGAATGTTTCACCCTTCCCTTCACAAATATTATGGAGGGTACAGCAAGCGCTTATAACCGCGGGATGCTGCTTCCCCCAAGTCTAGCTTCCCATACAAACATCTCCAGCGAGCCTTTAAACGCCCAAAAGCACACTCCACAGTCATTCTGCACCGGCTCAGCCTGTAGTTGAACCGGTCCTTGCTCCTGTCAAGCTTCCCTGTATAGGGTTTCATGAGCCAAGGCAGTAACGGGTATGTGGGGTCTCCAAGGATCACAGTGGGCATTTCGACATCCCCTACTGTGATCTTCCTGTCTGGGAAAAAAGTCCCTGCCTGCATCTTCCTGAACAGGCCACTGTTCCGAAAGATGCGTGCATCATGCACCTTTCCAGGCCAGCCTGTGTAAATGTCAATGAAACGCCCGCGGTGATCCACAAGCGCCTGGAGAACCATAGAGAAATACCCCTTACGATTAACGTACTCTGATGCCAGGTGGGGGGGGGCCAGAATAGGAATATGCGTCCCATCTATCGCCCCTCCACAGTTAGGGAAACCCATTTGTGCAAAGCCATCCACAATGTACTGCACGCTCCCCGGAGTCACGGTCTTTCTTTGCAGGATGCGATTAATTGCCTTGCAAACTTGCATCAAAACGATTCCCACGGTCGACTTTCCCACACCAAACTGGTTCCCGACCGACCGGTAGCTGTCTGGATTTGCCATCTTCCAGATTGCAATAGCCACCCGCTTTTCCACCGTCAGGGCAGCTCTCAATCTTGTGTCCTTGCGCCGCAGAGTGGGGGCGAGCTCAGCACACAGTCCCATGAAAGTGGCTTTTCTCATACGAAAGTTCTGCAGCCACTGCTCGTCATCCCAGACTTCCATGACGATGTGATCCCACCACTCAGTGCTTGTTTCCCGAGCCCAAAAGCGGCGTTCAACGGTGCTGAGCATTTCCGTGAATGCCGCAAGCACTGTAGTGTCACACGCGGCAGACAAATCCATATTGATATCATCGTCGGACTCCTCACTGTCACTTTGGAGCTGAAGGAATAGCTCGACTGCCAAACGTGTTGTGCTGGTGACACTCATCAGCAGAGTCCTCAGCAGATCGGGCTCCATTTGCCACAGAAATCGCGATTCACAGAGAGTAACAGAAAGACACTCACAATGGCGCCAAACGCTGCCGGAATGAATGCTGGGATGTGAAGCGATGCACCACGGGGCGCTGGCAAACAGGAAGCGGAATGACCCGCACACTTCCTTCCCCTTCCCACAATACTCAGCGCCAAAACGGCGCCAAAACGGGACGAGGTGTTCTGTGGGATAGCTGCCCACAATGCACCTCTCAATACAGCGCTGGAAAGTGCTGCAAGTGTGGCCACACTGCAGCGCTGGTAGCTGTCAGTGTGGCCACACTCCAGCGCTGGCCCTTACACAGCTGCATGAGCAGCGCTGTAACTCCCAGCGCTGCAACTTGTAAGTGTAGCCAAGCCCTAAGCAAGCAGTGAGACTAGCCTTAAGATCTAATCTTGTTTTCTGATATACCTACATAAAGAGAGAAGCTAAGATCATATGTTCCGTGCCTTGTTTTGAAGGCACACACCTCTGAATGAGGGGGCCGCCTAAGAGAATTGTGAATCTAATGTTTTCCTCTTCAGTGAAGGAGGACAGTCAGAATGACAGTATCGCACAGCACAGTGTTTGAGGAAACCCTTGCATAAGACAAAGTCAGGGCTAATGCCTAGGGAGGTCAGGCTTTGCCACCACAACCAGTGCTAATGGGGCATGGTGGAGTGAGATTGTCAGCAAAAAAGTGCTGTGATACAGAGCCCCAGAGCTTAATATGTAATGAAAGAAGAGCTAGTGCTCAAGCAATTTTTAAAAAACTTTTCATAACTGATGCAGCAAGCCCAGAGGTGGGTGGCTATGAACTGCCATGCCTAGAGGTGCTCAGCCCATGCACAAATTAAGCACTGCAGAGCCCAGATGGAAATCTGGCATTCTGGAAAGAGCAAGAGCAATACCAACAAAAAGGGGTGCAAATCATCCACTGTGTGAGACAGCAAAACATACCAGACAGAAATCACAAAGGTGAAAAAGGAAGAAGATGAGGGAAGGCCTAAAAGACCACCATTTTCATCAACTATCAGAGGGGTAGCCGTGTTAGTCTGGATTTGTAAAAGCAGCAAAGAGTCTTGTGGCACCTTATAGACTAACAGACGTTTGGGAGCATGAGCTTTCGTGGGTGAATACCCACTTCGTCAGATGCATGTAGACATTTGCAATAACCTCTGACCGACTATTCTCTCTCCTAGGACAGGCTTTCAGATTCTGGCATTTCATTCTCATGATAAAATATTCCAACAGGAACAGGAAGAGACAGCCCAAATGCATTTTAAACAGCAACCAGTAAAATGGACACATTGCAATTTTAAGATTGTAATCTTGTGGTCTTTCTTGGATAGCTTATTACTAGTCAAAACCAATTTGACTACCACTATCCATGCTTTTTGGTTTTGTTTTTTGTTATAACAAAATAGTTTTTTGGAGCACGTTTCAGAAGTTCTAGTTTTCTTCCAATTGGCACATAACAGCAAGTTGCTTACAAGGAACCTCATGACTCTGGGCCGAGTCTTGAAATATATAATCAGTTGCAAATGTTTTGGGGTGGATGGCTGACGAATGCAGTAACTTTATCACTTCTCCCATTTTTTACCATTAGCCAATCTTAGAAATTTCAAGGAAGGCAGCGCTCTTTTTTTAGCAAAAGTTTTGAGAATAATTAAAACAGCTGCTAGGCACTTCAAATTTGTCTGCTCCTAGTATAAATAAAAGTTGTGATAGTGCAGTAGCATCTGACCTAAAGTGCCACAATCCAGAGTACTGTGATCATTTCTATTGTGTTAAAAACCTAACAAATATGTAGTATTTTTTCCATCCCTTGTAAAAGCTTTTTCCTTTAATCAAGTAGCAACTCCTTCACCCCTCCCTGTTGCTATTCATTACATGTTTCAGCAAATATTACAGACTCATTGAAACATAAAACATTCCCCTCTCCAGTCACTACAATTTTTTTTTATTCTATTGGGAGGGCAGCCAGTTGCTTCATTTAGATCCAGCCTTCTCGAGTTTCAAGCTTGTTTATCATTTACAGTGATACAATTTTTTCCACTCAGTTGGTCACCTGTGATTTAGATGGATAATGAGAACATCCAGGAATGTCTTAGTAAGGATTGGAAGGGTTTGAAAGGGCTAAATAGCCTTTTATATGAGGTCACAAACCAATCTCTAACAGATGGGAGTGGTTATTCCATAAATTGTCTATTTTATGGTTTCTTGCACCTTCTACTGCAGCATCTGGTGTTGGCCACAATTTGAGATAGAAGATGGACCTCATTTCTGATCCAGGATAGAAATTCTATGATAAATTCTGAACAAACACAGCCAGATTAATTTGTCTGTGAAGAGTTTTAGAATGTTTCTTGCTCTTTCTGTAAATGAGGTGGGAAATGTAGATGATGCTGAAGTATATAAGGTTGTGTCAATGACTAGCCTAACTGCTGTGGGAGTTTTTCTATGGGGGGAGCGGGGAAGATCCAAAACACCTGCATGAGTCATTTATTAGAAAAGCAGCCATCCATTCATTCAAAGAAGCTCACCTTACTTTGAGGTTTGGAGGCCAACCCTTTCCTCATCCATTTACATTTCAACAGCAAATAAATCTCTCTCATTTTACAGAATTTTTAAAAAAGCTAAAAGTGGAAAAAGGTGTTTTAAAAGTTAAGATAGTAGCATTTAATAGTTTAGCTTTTCCTTTAAAAAAATATGTAATAGGCCAGCCGTAAGCACACAACCCTTTCTTCTACGCTCAGTTTCTACTTGTCCCTAAAGAATCTCAGTCTAACTGTTTGAGGGGTATTTAAAACCCTAAACAGAACAAAAATATAAAACTTTCCACACACAGAAAATGTGACTAGGCACTTTTAATGGAAAATAAATCATAATGGGATTTCCAAACTTGTGTACTAAAGGTACACAGCACTGATGCACATTGATAAGGTACTGGACTGGGAGTCAGGAGACCGGGGTTGTATTTTGGGCTCTGCCATTGACTTGCTGTGTAATCCTGTGAAAGCCACTTTACCTCTCTGTGCCTCTGGCTTTATTTCCCACCCTATATTCTTCATCTAGAACTGTAAACTCTTTGAGGTAGGGACCGTCTCTTGCTATGCATTTATACAGCACCATGCACAATGGACCCTTCATTTCAGCTGAGGCCTCTGGGTACCACCACATTATAAAATAAGGAGACGGGTGGGGAGTGGGGGGGGAAGGGTCTTTACTGTAGAGCTGGGTGAATTTCATAGGTTTTCCTACCAATATTTGCTTATATATAAAAACCTAGTTATTCAGTTGTGCTTCTGCCTCTTCTGTGCAGCTTTCATGAATGAAGAACGAATTTTACAACTCTTGGGGCAGATCCTGAGCTGGTGTAAGTTGTCCTAGTTCCACTGACTTCACTGGGGCCATGGCAGTTCACCCCAGCTGAGCCTCTGCCCCTTTGTTCTCAAATACTCACTATGTACAGGTAATGTTAGTGGGATGGGCACTGCTTGCACAGCAGCGGGAGAAGATTTTGAAAACCCCTTTGCCAGAGTCCTGGCGCAGTGGCAATTAAACAAGCCGGACAAGAATATGAGCACACTTTTGCATATAGTAACTTTGCCAGAGTTTAATTTTGTTTCACCACATTGCCACACTGAGCCAATAAGTCCTGCAGTGACCTAATTTTTTTTAATACAATTATGCCTCAAACAAGTTTTGTTCCCTAGAAGTTGTTCTTTTTTTTAAACTTAAACACCTTAATTCTGTTTGCTGCTACTTCTTGAAAACGGATGCTTCTCACCAAGCAAGCAAAAGCCACAGAGGCTTCCAGCCTTCCCCCCCCTGCCCACAATTATAGGAGAGAGCTGCATTTCCCCAGCCAGGCAACAGAAACAATGGCATGAACTTATGTGACAAGTCGCAGCCACCCAATAAAGCTCAGATTTTGAATATTGAATACCTGTAGCAGACGCTTCAAGAGAAATCCAAGGAGCAAAAATGAAACATCAGTTGAATAAATTAAAACAAATCATGAAGTCATTGCAATTTGCGAGCGGGTATTCTGGAAGTTAAAAAAAAAAAGAGGCTATATACATTGAGTAAATTTTCCCACCAAGAATTATTTGCTCAGCTCTAATACAAGCACTCAGGGTAAGTATAACACTGTAGAATCCAATAGTATGGTCAGTAATATCTAAATTCTGTCTTCACAGTGCAATACATAGGAAATGAAAAAGTTACAGGAGACGTGACCAAAACAGAATGCACAAATCTGTGGTCAGCAACCATGCATGGAAGGGCTTGCTGGGACACAACTGCTGGAGTCTACACCAAGGCCTCTTTCCTTGTTCACCTTAAAAGGGTGTGTGCGGGGGAGAGAAATCTTATGCTATGTATGGATTAGAATGTATTACACTAGGCAATCCCTCCCCCACTGGCTGGGTTATAGGTGGGTGCGATTTGAGACAGAAGGGCTTGGGGAATATGATTGAAACAAACTGTTCTTTGGTGGGTGCTGCTGCCTGTTGCCAGCTCTGGGGGAGCCAGGCACTGCTGTGTGAGGAGTACGGCCACATTAAAAGCTTACTGGATTTTTAGACAACGTAGTCTCACCTCCCTTCCTTCAGACACCTCTGATGTTACAGTATCAGAGTATGAAAAGCTATTCCTTCTTCTTCTTAACCCTTCCCCCTCCAATCTTTCTCTAGCTCGCTCCCCCCCACCATGTCCCTCCCACCCACATACATACTGTATGCTCATGGCTTCCCCTGGTGACTTTCCTTTCTCGTTTTCCTGTGGATTTCAGGACCTCCCCAGGAGAAGCTATATGATGTGCCCAGTCTTTCACACAGAAAGGACATTTTTATGTAGAACTGGATGAAATTCTCTCAACTGAAAAAGCAAACCAAACTCTAAACATTTTTACCAAAACCAGAACAGTTTTCAGGTTTCAGTTTTTTGACAAAACCCCAGAATAAATAAGAATTTCCACAGGTGATTAAAAAAAGCTGCAAAGTTTCCTGTAAAAAACCCTGACTTTTGCTAGTTCTGCTTTGTAGCGGTTGAGCTCCTTTAGTGCCTACATGAGCCCTTCGATTCCCTTACTGTGCAATCACTGATGTCTTCAGGAAAAGCACATGGTGGAGATTTTTCCAATGGCACAGAGGAGAATTAGGTGCGTAACTCCCATTGAATTTCACTGGTAACTGGCTTCCTAATCTTCCTTTGTGCTTTCGAAAATCCTCACCCTGGAGCTCAGTCAGTCACAGGTGTGTGTTATGCACCCTTGCTTAGGGTGACCAGATGTCCTGATTTTATAGGGACAGACTTGATATTTGGGGCTTTTTCTTACATAGGCACCTACTACCCCCCACACACCCTGTCCCAGTTTTTCACAGTTGCTATCTGGTCATCCCACCCTTGCTTCATTTGGAGCATTGATAAAAATGCACTAAATACATCCAAATACTGCTCAGGTGCAAATATTGATTTTCAAACCTCATGACTTGATCAAATCAAAATCATTTCCCGCCAACATATTTTAAGGCTCTTATCATTAAAGACTATTTGGCCCTTGACCATGTTGATGAAAATTTTGCTAAGTTTATAATTTGTAAAGAGTTTAATTTTTTTGCAAATATTTTGCATGGCTTGGAGTAAATATAACTAATAACTCCTATTATGGAATTTAGGCTCAGGATCTATTTAGGCCCTGATCTTGCTTATGCACGTGTGTAACTTTAAGCATGTTAATTGTCCTACTGGAGGCAAATAGGCTAATTACATACCTGACATTAAACACATACAGAGTGTTTGCAGAATTGGGCCTCAGCCTAAATCAATCCTAAACATTACATGAGTCTCTGGTATTAAAAGGAAACTACTTTTTTAAAACTCAAGCCTTTGGGGAAAGAAATATTACTACATTATTATAAAAACTAATGTATATGAATACAATAGTATGAATGCTTTTTAGATTTAAGAAAACAATTTGTGAAATAAAAATATATTCCTATGCACATGAGTAATGTGGTTTGCCTGGTCTCTTCTGCTCAGATTTATATTCTTGTGAAGAGGAAGCATTTATTTCTAGCCCAGGCCCTTGTATGAATACATATGAACTTGCATTACAGAAAGGTTTTTTTTTTTTAAATTAAATAAATAAATAAAAATAAAGTCTTTTCAGCTTGGAAACCTGACATCAAAATAACACTGTGTCACTCAGGTTATAATCTCATTTAATCAAACTCTTAATAAATGGAACAAGCTGCAGTAGTACCAAGAGGCTCCAGTTAGGGATCAGGGCCACATCTTGCTAGGCAGCGCATATACATACAACGAAAAGACAACCCATGCCCCCAAAAGCTCACAAACTAAGGGCTAGATTCACAAAGGAACTTAGGCACAGCAACACTGAGCATCACCACACAACTTTAAGGAACCTAGAAAAATCATGGATTCGCAAAGCTTGTGTTAGGTGCCTACGCTCCTATACAATGAATGAGGAAAGATAGGCAGCTCAGAATGGGATTTGGGAAAGCCAGCACACTAGGCAGCTCCTCGCCTAAATGAGGCCACTGGGAGGCGCCAAGTCAAGAGGTGTATGCCCGCCAAAGAGGGTGCTGTGCGCAGGGTTTGGATTCCCACCTGACCTGCCGAGAGCCAACTGGGCTGATGGAGGCAGCAGGCAGGTGAAGCAACAGCGTCTCGGGGGCGGGGGGAGAAGAGAGAGACCTGAGCTGCAGAGGGTGGTTGGATAACCAGCCGTCCGAGCCAGGTGACGCCTCCAGAGCAAGGGTGCCCCTCCTTCTCCCTGCTCCATGTGTGCACCTGCTACTGTTCCTGTCCCCGCTTTTCCCCCTCCCAGAGCCACTGAGAGCAGGGCCGGCTTTAAGCCGATTCACCCGATTCCCCGGAATCGGGCCCCTTGCCTGTGCCTAAGGGGGCCCCGCTCTGGGGGGGGGGGTGTTGGAGGCATTTCAGCAGCGGAGGGTCCGCTCCGGGGGTCTTCGGCAGCATTTCGGCGGCAGGGGGGTCCTTTGGTGCCGTGGAAAACCTGGAGCGGACGCCCCCCGCCACTGAGTATTCTAATCGGGCCCCGCGGGTCATAAAGTCAGCCCTGACTGGGAGCATCCTCCTGTCTGCTGTGCCAGTGGGGGGGGATGGTTAAGGCAGGGTGTTCCCCTCCCCCTCCCATGTATCTATTTTTTTCTATATTTAAATAATAGAATAGCATTTATTTAACAGTGCCATTAATCGCAATTAGTTTTTTAAAAATCGCTTGACAGCCCTAGTTTCCTTGCAGTTCGCAGGCATTTCACCCTTGTGACTGTTCTTTTAATTTAGCTTCTTCATTTTTGTGTAGTTCCCCTTTTTCAGATTAAATGATACTTTAGTGGATTTCTTCAGTATTTTCTCCCCTACAAGGATGTTAAATTTAATTACATTATCACCACCATTATTGAGTGGTTCAGCTATATTCACCTCTTGGATTAGGTTCCTGTGCTCCACTTAGGACTAAATCAAGAACTGCCTGTCCCCTTGTGGGTTCCAGAACCACCTGCTCCAAGAAGCAGTCATTTATGGAATCTAGAAATTTTCTGTCTGCATCCCATCCTGACGACATGGGAATAGTTGAAATTCCCCATTATTATTGGGTTTTCTGTTTTAGTAGCCTCTAATCTCCCTGAGCATTTCACAATCACCATCCTGGTTAGATGGTCAGTAGTATATTCCTACCTCTATACTCTTTGTTGAGACATGGAATTTCTATCCATAGAAATTCCATGGCACAATAAAAATCTTAAATGAATCAAACTATGTTTGACTCTATGCTTTCTTTCATACATATTGCCATGCCCCCACCAGTGTGACCTACTTTGTCATTCCTATGTACTTTGTACCCTGGCATTACTGTGTCTTACTGATCATCATCATCATCATCATCCCAAATTACTGTGAGGCCCATAATATCAATACCCTCATATTTAATACCAGGCGCTCAAGTTCACCCATGTTAGTATTTAGACTTTTAGCATTTGTATCCAAGCACCTGTAAAATGTGTCTGCCTTCATGCGATATAACTGAATAGGTCTCTTTTTTGTTGCACTGTTTCTCTTCAGTTCCTACCTATGTTTTATATCCTAATAAAGAGGACAGGTTCAAAGTTGACAAAGTACCCCCTTTAATAAATCCTCCTCTCATGGAGGTTTCTGTCCAAAGCGTGTGCTTCTCTGCACCTGTTGGCTTTCCCTCAGCCCTTAGTTTAAGAACTCCTCTAGGACCTTTTTAATTTTACATGCCAGCAATCTGGTCCCAACTTTCTTGTACAAGCTCTTCCTTTCCCAAAAGTTTATCTAGTTCCTAATAAACCTAAAACCCTCCTGCCAACACCATGGTCTCATCTACACATTGAGACCCTGCAGTTCTGCCTAACTGGCCCTGCACATTGAACTGGAAGCATTTCAGAGAATGCTACAGTGGAGAGCCTGGACTTCAATCTCTTAACTAGCAGGCTAAATTTGGCCTCCAGGACCCATTTCCTACCTTTCTCCTAGGTCACTGGTACCTGCATGTACCATGATCACCAGCTCCTCCTCAGCATGGCACATAAAAGTCTGTCTCGATGTCTCAACCAGCACCCAGAAGGCATTTTATGATGTGGTTCTCCCAGTCATGACAAACCCAACTATCTATATGCATACCTATGCAGTTAAGGGCAGGTTTATATCTGGTCTTGAGGAAAAGGTGCAAGGACATATACAGCAATTTACGTCTCAGAAAAATACAAAAGGGAGCCATACTGGTGCAGAGCACACACAGATTGAATGTCCCAGCACAGTTGGAAATACCTACAAGAATGATCCAGATATGAAAGAACAAGCTGAAATTGGAGAAGAGACAGAGATGGAAAAGGAAGGAGACACAGGAATATGGAGTCAGAGAAGAATAGATACTGTAGGAAGAACAAGTACAGAGTTGTTTAGTCTGGATAACCTTGACATCACAGAGAAGATAAAACAAGACAGTAACTTCAGTACAGTTCCAGAAGAGATCTTTTACAGCAGTTTCAGTACTATAAACTTTAAAAATATTTCTCTCTAGACCAGCCCACTTTTTAAACACCACATTCAGAAGCTGCTCTACATCTAAACTATTTAAAAACCTAGGCAATGACCAGTGAGAAGAAAGACGAAGTTTGGATTGCTTGTCGTCGTAGCAGAGGAAGTTGGTACAGGGTAAGGGAGAGGGAGAGGGAGAACCAAGAGCAGGCATTGATCTTTCGCTGGAATGTGGCAAGTGAGCTCTCCCTGCTATGTGAATTGCACTGCTAACCTGCACCAGGCTTCTGAAAAGGGGGCTTCTTGGTTTGGGATTTGGATTAGGCTGCCTGGTTGGCAATGGGGGGGAGAAAATGGAAGCAGCAATGGAAACCAAAAGAGAGAGAGAGAGAGAGGAATGAATTTAGGAATAAAGTGAACAACAGATTTTCTGAATGAAGCCTGGCTACTTGGGGTCTCCCCATCACCATACCCCACATTCCCTTCACCCACAGAGTGTTACAGATTAAAAAGTGGACGCAAATTATTGGCTATACTTGAGAAGGCTTTACACTCAACTGCATTTCTGTCTAAATGTAATGCAATAACTTTTGAATGCTGCATAAGATCAATTTCAAGATTTCAAGGAATGTTCTAGATACCAATGCACAGAACCCTATTAACTTAGGGGAAGTCAGAAAAATCACAAAGCCCGTCAGCTCTTTCACACAGCCACAGCTCATTGATGGCACCCAGCATAAAACCCCCTCTCAGCCCTCAGACTCATAGACTTTAAGGTCAGAAGGGACCATTATGATCATCTAGTCCAGTGGTCCCCAACACGGTGCCCGCGGGCTCCATGGCGCCTTCCAGGGCATTTATGTGCACCCGCCTAGTGCCCAGCAGGGAAGAGAAGCCACGGCCTCACGCCTGCTGGGGAAAGTGTACTCTGGGGCTGCAGGCTGCGGGCGCCGGTGTTCACTGTCCTTGTGGCTTCTCTCTAGCTTCTCTCTGCACTGCCCAGAACTGCCGCCCCCGCCCCCCCCAAACGCTCCGACTCTGCAGAATGGACGGAATGCCACCCTGTAGCATGTGCTGCCCCAGGCATGTGCTTGCTCCACTTGTGCCTGGAGCTGGCCCTGTATGTGAGTATTCTTCCTGCACTGATACTGCTGTTTTCTTGTGCTTTGCAATTCATTATTTTTTTAACATTTTGCCCCAAAATGAGTGGTTCAAATAAAAGACAATACACATTATTTCAATGCAGAGTGGGAAGAATCCTATTGTTTTATTGAAAATAAAGGGAAATGTGTTTGCTTATTGTGCGGAGGTGCTGTTGCAGTGCCGAAAAAACAATGTCCAACACCATTTCCAAACTAATCACAGCTCTTTTGACATTAGCCATCCACTTAAATCTGAGTTGAGAAATAAGAAAATTAATCAGCTCATATCAAACCTATCTGCCCAGCAATCTGTTTTCACTAGATAAGTGGTAAAGTCTAAAAATGCTACTATTGCTTCCTTTAAAATTGCTCATCCGCTTGCAAAGAATTTAAAACCCTTTCAAAATGGTGAATTGTTGAAGGAAACATTTTTGACTGGTGCTGATTGCCTGTTTCAAGGATTTCCTAACAAGGGTGAGATTTTGTCGGCAATACAAGACTTGCAGTTACTAGACAACACAGTTACAAGGAGGATACATGCATTTCAAGTGACGTGCAACTCAGCTAAAGGATGACTTGGAAATATGTGTCTGGTTTTCACTGCAATTAGATGAGTTGACAGATATATCCGATAGAGCGCAGTTGGCAGTTATAGTGAGGATGGTATTTAGTGACTTCACCATAAAAGAAGAGTTACTAAAAGTATTGCCTATGAAAGGGCAAACAAAGGGTGAGGACATCTATAATTTATTCAAATCATATGCAACATCAATTAGTATGCCACTACACAAGCTGTCTGCGATCACCACTGATGAGGCAAGAGCAATGATGGGCAGCGCCAATGGATTCATTGCACTCTGTAAGAAGAATGAATCCTTTCCAAACTTTACGTCTTATCATTGCATTATCCACCAAGAAGCTCTGTGCATCAAAGTTCTCTCTTTTCAACATGTCATGAATGTTGTTATATAATTAACTCTATTCGAGTAAAACCTTTGCAACACCGACCTTTTAAGGCCCTGTTGGAAGATGTTGATGATAAACAATCTGATCTTATCTTGCACACAGAAGTACGATGGCTGAGCAAAGGTAAAGTTCTTGCATGTTTTTTAAACCTAGTTGAAGAGATCAAAGAATTTCTGAAGTCCACAAATCAGAGCTTCGAGCAACTAGAAGACTCCAGCTGGTTAATGGACTTGGCTTTTCTTTCTGACATCACTGACAAATTAAACATTTTAAATCTTGAGCTCCAGGGAAAAGACAAACATGTGGCTCAAATGATAGGTTCTGTAAAATCATTCAAAGCAAAACTGATCTTGTGGATGTCACATATGAAGACGAAGTCTCTTGTATATTTCCCAAGTATGAAGAAAATGGTATGTGACAGTGATTTTTAACCCATCACCATTTGTTATTCACATTCAAACACTTCCGGAACAATTTGAAAAGAGATTTCAACAGTTCACCATCATTGAGCCTGTAGTTGCCTTTCTTGTGAGTCCTTTTACTTGCCAAATAGAGGTAACAGAAATGGCTACATCAATTGCGAGTCTCATTCAACAAAGAACAGAAGACATGGAACTGGAGATTTTGGACCTTCAAAATGATATTGTTCTAAAATCCTACGCAACAAGATGAAAACTTTTGGAATCTGGTTGACTGAAAAAAGTTTCCTCCCTTAAAAAATGTAGCATACAAAATAAAATCTTATTTTGGTTCCAGTTATCTATGCAAAGTTCTGTTTTCTGCAATGAACATCATAAAATCAAAATACAGATCTCGACTTACAGATGCCCATCTTGACGATTGCTTACGAAGGAGAATATCATCCTACTCTCCCAACTATGAAAAATTGGCTGAAGAAATGCAGTGCCAAAAAAAAAAAAAATCACACTGACTATTAGAAAAACCTATTTTCCATTAAGTGCTGATTAGCGTGTATGATTAACTTGTGTTTAACTATTTTTTCTCCATATTTGTTTGTTTATTGAAGTCCAGATACAAGTAACAATACAAAGAATATTTTTCATTAACCATAACTGGCTACCTATGTTAAAGTAAGAATAATAAATATATTTGGACCAGCAGTTCAACAATGTTTTATTTTTAAAATAAATAAGATGAAAACTGTTTATGATATTTATTTTTTAAAAACTCCTTAATTTTTCTTACAGGTAGATAAAAAAGAGCAAATTCACATGGTAAGGTGAAAGAGTAATTGCCGAATAATTTAATTAATACCTTTTACATGTAAAATTACCCTTTTTATCTTATGGATTCATATATTATGTAATATTAAATATGATAGTTTTCATATTATTTAATATACAAATACAAAATAAGCCTTGAAAAATTGTTGGCACCCGCCACACTCTTCTGAAAACATGAATTTGCTACTAGCCACAAAAAGGTTGGGGACCACTGATCTAGTCTGACCTCCTGCACAATGCAGGCCACAGAATCTCACCCACCCACTCCTGTAACAAACCCCTAACTTATGTCTGAATTATTGAAGTCCTCAAATTGTGGTTTAAAGACCTCAAGGTTCAGAGAATCCTCCAGCAAGTGACTCATGCCCCACACTGCAGAGGAAGGCGAAAAACCTCCAGGGCCTCTGCCAATCTGCCCTGGAGAAAAATTCCTTCCTGACCCCAAATATGGCGATCAGCTAAACCCCGAGCATGTGGGCAAGACTCACCAGCCAGCACCCAGGAAAGAATTCTCTGTAGTAACTCAGATCCCATCCCATCTAACATCCCATCACAGACCATTGGGCATATTTACTGCTAATAATCAAAGATCAATTAATTGCCAAAATTTAGGCTATCCCATCATACCATCCCCTCCATAAACTTATCACACTTAGTCTTGAAGCCAGATATGTCTTTTGACCCCACTACTCCCCTTGGAAGGCTGTTCCAGAACTTCACTCCTCTGATGGTTAGAAACCTTCATCTAATTTCAAGTCTAAATTTCCTAATGCCCAGTTTATATCCATGTGTTCTCATGTCCACATTGGTACTGAGCTTAAATAATTTCTCTCCCTCCCTGATATTTATCCCTCTGATATATTTATAAAGAGAAATCATATCCCCACTCAACCTTTTTTTGGTTAGGCTAAACAAGCCAAGCTCTTTGAGTCTCCTTTCATAAGAAAGGTTTTCCATTCCTCAGATAATCTTAGTAGCCCTTCTCTGTACCTGTTCCAGTTGGAATTCATCCTTCTTAAACATGGGAGACCAGAACTGCACACAATATTCCAGATGAGGTCTCATCAGTGCCTTGTATAATGGTACTAACACCTCCTTATCTTTACTGGAAATATCTTGCCTGATGCATCCCAAGACCACCTTAGCTTTTTTAACGGCCATATCACATTGGCGGCTCATAGTCATCCTGTGATCAACCAATACTCCGAGGTCCTTCATCTCCTCTGTTACTTCCAACTGATACGTCCCCAATTTATAACAAAAATTATTGTTATTAATCCCTAAATGCATGACGTTGCACTTTTCCACTATTAAATTTCATCCTATTACTATTACTCCAGTTTACAAGGTCATCCAGATCTTCCTAGGATATCCCGGTCCTTCTCCCAACAGAGTTAACCTATTGATACCATGTGACTTATCTCCCAGACAGTAAGAATAACGAGGGGAGTTGCAGGGAGCCCCTGAAAAAGTGGGGGATGAGAGGATGGCACACAGGATGCTTGTGGGGGCAGAAATGAAGGAATGAAAGGGTCCCTAATAGGTTCAGTGCACTCAGCCAACAAGCTACAACATGCATGATCTTAGTTGTAGGTTCTTCATGATTTTTTTAATTTAAATTAGCTCATGGGAAGCCTTCCAATTATTTTGTCTGCAAAACCACCGCAGGAAAAGCCCACTGTCAAGCACAAAGCCAAAGGCATCACCAGCATTTGACTAGCCAAAAAAAAACCAACCCAAAGCCTATTTTGTTTGCCATGATTTTTCGTTCAAATCATAAGAACAAATTATTTGTCACAATCTTTAAGGGCCAAATCCTGCTTCCAGTGAAGTAATAACAAAACTCCCTTTGAATTTAGTGCAACTAGGATTAGGCCCTGAGTCTAATATAGGTCTAAGAATGAGTCGGTCATAAATTACACCTAACAGTAAATTCAAATAATATTTTCCATTGATGAGTAATAGACAGGAAATGTGAAATGTCATTACAAGGCTGGTTAACCATCTGGTCAAAGCTCCTGTATGAACAGTGCAGATGAACTGTATTGAAATATTAAAGAAACATTATCTGAAGCTATTTAGCGTCTCCAGAGACCTATAATTCATGCATGTCAGGATGGTAATAATGTCCAATTATTCTGGAAACAACTAAACAAGTCACTTTAAAATTATCTCATTTGCAGTGGATCCAAAGCTAAGTATTTTTTAAAAGTATCCATCATTCATTCCAGGTAACACAACAAAATAAACTTATCAATCTCTGAGGAACTGCCCATAAATCAAAAGCCAGGGTGAGAAGTTGGCAATTTTTCATTATTCCAGGAGTAATATTTTAAAGCTGACATGCTGACAGGGTGGTCTAGATCTATGAAATTATCACATCTGTGATGACCGACCGACCAACCAACCTTCATGCAATAGTCACAGCTTGCTCATTAACTATTTAATAAAATTTCCTTGGCTATTTTACAAGAAATTTCTTATCCTGACTGATTTTATTTAGCAGAGTTGTAGCTGAAATAAAGGCTTTGCAGCATTAAAAATATATTGCTAATATTACATATGGAACAAGGCCTGGCATTGCAGCTATTTATCTTCATTAGTTCCAATCCTTCACAGTAACCATGAGCCACATCTCCTGAACACAAGTAGAAATTCAGCCTCTCGCCTTCTTCCAGGGCCCAAGCTAACTCCCATCCAAATAAAATGGAGATGATTCAACATTCATTGAAGTAAGATCTAAACTTGGGGGGTCTCTCCTCTACTGCAATGGATTTTGATTGATTCTGTTACATGATAAAATGTCAGCACAATAGAAGAATAGCTGCCCAGCCCCCTGCATCTTTATTCTTGAAATATATCCTCTATAAATTTTTTAAACCTCAACAAGAAGCCGAGGCCTAGAACCAAATTGACTTGCATCCAGGATCTCAGACCTTTTCATAGGTTTTTTGGACCTGTCCAGCTATTTGAGGAAGCCAGACCATGATGGAAAAATTGGGGAGACTAAACAATTATGTCTTATAAACAAACAGTCTGTTCCCCCCCATCCTCTTACCTGATCCTTCTATGAGAAGGACTCGCAAGAAAGCGAAATTTATGTCAGGATTTGTAAGAACAACATTAACATGTTAGAAGTTAGTGTGATTTTGTTCATGTTCTCCTTCTCGTAAAAGGATCATATAAGAGGAGAAAAGAAATGGGGGGGGTGGAATTGGACAAAAGTGGGGAGATTAAATATTTAAGGCTTGTTATCTGGGTTTATAATGGATGACAAAGTGAGTACAAGTCAGTGTGATGCTGTTGCCACAAAAGCAAATGTCCCATGGGGATGTATTAACAAGGGGTGCCGCACGTAAGGCATAGGAGGTAGCTGTTCTGCTCTATTCAGAACTAGAGATGCCTCAGTTGGAGGACTGTATCCAGTTGTGAGTGCCACCAGTGGAGGTCCCAGGTCATGCACCATCTGGCACCCGTGGCCTCCCCAGCCCAAAGTTTTAATCAGTGGTATATAATAAAAGTCATGGACAGGTCACAGGCCGTGAATTTTTGTTGACTGCCTGTGACCTGTCCATGACTTTTATTAAAAATACCCATCACTAAAATGTATCCTTAATTATAGATGAAAAACAAAAGTAAAGTCTCCATGATGAGAATTCATGTAGTTTTAGTCTCCCCTGACTATCTTCATAGATCTCTATGAACAAGAGTGGCTCAAATTCGACACCATTTAAGAAAGGTATAGTACAAAGAAAAAGAAAAAGATGATGTTACTTCATAGCTAGAGACCCCAATTCTATCTGAATTGGTGCTTTTCACTGTATTCCAATTATTTTTGTTCTAGTCTCCTAAATGCGTGTGTCACATAAGTGAAGGGTTATCTGCCAACCAGTTCAAAATGCACCTAATTCATTAATACATTTAAAAACACTGCAATACTAAAGACTGCTGTCACCAAAATCCCTGCCGATGACAGGACATCGTCACAGGGTTGTCAGGATAGCCTCACTCAATTCTCAGTAAGTTTTGTGCAAAAATAACCTGGTAATCTCAATTTGTCCTTGTAAGATTTCTGTGTCTATCATACTTAATGACTGAGGACAATGGAAATAATTTGAGTCAAATCATGGCACATAACTTGATTTTGAGTCTCTTCCAATCACACTACTCTGCTTCAAGGAGTCTTGATTTAAAGACAGGTTTTGCGGCCAACATCTGATTTTTTGTACAGAAGAGAAGGTTACTCACCTTGCAGTAACTGAGGTTCTTCAAGATGTGTGTCCCTGTGGGTGCTCCTCTGCAGGTGACGGTGCGTCCTGGCACCGTTGATTGGAGATCTTTGGTAGCAGTGCCTGGTCGGGATGCACATGCTCAGCTGCTGTCTCGTGGCATCATTAGAGTCTGCCTGAACGCGCACATCCCCGCAGTTCCTTCTCTACCGTAGAGATATCAGAATAGTACTCCAAAGTAGAGGGGAGGAGGGTGGGTAGTGGAGCACCCACAGGGACACACATCTTGAAGAACCTCAATTACTGCAAGGTGAGTAACTTTCTTCTTCTTCGAGTGCTGTCCCTGTGGGTGCTCCACTCCAGGTGAATGTGAAGCAGTACCCACTATGGTTGGTGGGATTTTGGAGTTGTGGCAGTGACAACTGTAGACAATACTGTGTAGCCTGCTATGGTGTCTGCCGTGGTATCCTGTGTGATAGCATAATGTTTGGCAAATGTGTGGTCAGATGTCCACGTGGCTGCCTTGCAGATGTCAGTAATAGGTATATTATGGAGGAAGGCAATGGATGTTGACATCACCCAAGCAGAATGAGTTGTGATGCCCTTGGATGGTTGGGCATTCTGAGTTTGGTAACAGGATCTGATGCAGTCAGAGATCCACTTGGACAGTCATTGCTTAGAGATGGCTGCCCCCTTTGATCTCTCGGTAGTGGAGACAAATAACCGAGGGGATTTACAAAATGGTTTAGTCCTGTCTAGATAAAAGGCGATACCCTCAACATCAGCTGGGTAATGTAGTGCCGCTTCTTGCGGAGTCTTATAAGGTTTGGGATAGAATGCAGGCAAGTATATTGGGTAGGAATCTTGTGTGGGATGAGGCTCTGGTTCTAATTGAGTCCAGGTGAGTGCCGATTAATTCAATGTCCTGTGTGGATGTCAGGGTAGATTTTTGAAAGTTTATTTTGAAACTGTGGAAGAGGGAGATGGCGAAACGGGTAGCTCATAATGTCTCATCGTATGAGCCACCTTTGACGAGGCAGTCATCTAGGTAGGGGGAAAAAGTATAATCCCGTGTCTGCGGAGGTGGGCCATGACTATGGCTAGGGTCTTGGAGAATACTCTCAGTGCTGTGGAGAATCTGAATGGGAGTACCCTGCATTGAAAATGGTTGTGACTGAGTGTGAATCGCGGGAAGTGTCTGTGGGCTGGATGAATGGATGTGTGAAAATAGGCATCCTGTAGGTCAAGGGCCATGAACCAGTCCCCTTGTTCCAGAGTGGGTATTATTGTGTCCAATGTGGCCATCTTGAATTTCTGGACACGTACAAATTTGTTCAGTTGGCATAGGGCTGGTATAGGTCTCCTTCCCCCACACTTCTTCTGGATCAGAAAGTGGAAGTAGAACCCTTTTCCTCGATGTTGTGTTGGCACAGGTTCCACTGCACCTAGCTGTAGAAGATGAGTCACTTCTACGCAAAGTAGGTGCTCATGAGAGAGGTCCCTGAAGAGGGACAGAGAAGGATGGGCGGGTAGGATAGAAAAGAGATGGAGTAACCTGACTGAACTATTTCCAGGACCCAACAGTCCTGTGTGACCTGCTGCCAGACATGGTGGAAAACCTGGGGGCGGTGGCCAAATGGACAAATAGGTGGTGGAATCAAGGGGTGGTTACACAAACCCTCGACTAACACTTCAAAATTGCTGTTTGTTTCCCAATGAGTGGGAAACAAACCTGGTTGCACCTGGTTTTGTTTGCGCCTAGAAGGTCTAGCGTGATTCCTGGCTATATCTTATGGTCTGGGCTGGGGCCGGTGATATTGCTGTGTGTGTGGCCTCTGATAAGGTTGATACCTTTGTCTCGTGGGGAGGGACGGGTATATGTCCAGTGTGCACAGGGTTGCTCTAGAGTCTCTCATAGTGTGAAGGACTTTTTTTGGAAAAAAGTTTATCTTTATCAAAAGGTAGGTCCTCCTCTTTGGTCTGCAGGTCTTTGGGAATACCGGGTGCAGCCAGCCGGGAAGATCTGCGCATGACCACTGCAGTTGCCGTAGTGTGGGCTGCTCTGTCCGCCATGTCCATAGATGCTTGTAGGGCCATCCTGGACACCAATTGCCCCTCAACAAGGACTGACTTAAAGTCTGTTCTCCTGTCCTCTGGGCATTGATGAGCTGCCAAAATCCTAACAACCGGTCCCCTCCTCACCCCACAAGGGGATTGTGGCCCGCCCCCCAGGACCCCTCCCCCATCCACCCCCCACATTCCTTGACGCACTCCCCCCCGGGACCCCTGCCCCATCCAACCACCCGTTCTCTCTGTCCTGACTGCCCCTAGAACCTCTTCCCTGACTGTCTCCCACCGCCCCCTCCAACCCCTGCTCCTTCCTGACTGCCCCCCCGGGACCCTTGCCCCCATTCAATCCCCCTGTTCCTTACTCTCTGACCGCCCTGACCCCTGTCCCCTGTCCACCCCCACCACCACCCTGACCTCCCCTGCCCTCTATCCAACACCCCCTCCCTGCCTGTGCTGCCTGGAGGTGGCTGGTGGCACTACAGCTGCGCCGCTCAGCTGGAGCCGGGCCAGGCCGCCGCCACTGCACACCATGTGGAGCACTGGTGGCTAGCAGCGCTGGAGCCGGGCTGTACCACCACCACGCAGCGCATGGAGCACCAGGTCAGGCCGAGCTTGCAGCCCAGAGCGTGCGCTGGTGGCGGGGTGAGCTAAAGCTGGGGGGGGGGGTGAAGAAAAACAGCGGGGGACTAGCCTCCCCGTCCGGGAGCTCAGGGGCCAGGCAGGAGGGTCTCGTGGGCCACTGTAGTGGGTGCTCACCCTGCCCCGCCCCTAAGAGCCAGAGGGACCTGCCGGGGGGCGAGGTGGGGAGTCTGGCAGTGCTTACCTGGGAAGCATCCAGCAGGTCCCTCTGGATTCTAAGGGCGGGGTAGCGTAGCTGGGGGGGAGCAGGGGGTTACCTGCCATGGCGCGGGTGGCCCTCCTCGCACCCCCCCCCCCCATGTCGCAGCTCACCTCCGCTCCATCTCTGGCTTCACGCTCAGGCCCAGGGAAGCACTGCTTGCTTCTCAGCCCTCCCAAGCTTCCCGCACGAACAGCTGATTCGCAGGAAGCGGGGCGCAGCATTCAGGGGAGGTGGCGGTGACGGAGTGGAGGTGAGCTGCCAGAGCACCCACGCAGTCAGAGCCTAAGGCGCCACTTTAAATTTAAAAGCCCTTTTAGAACTGCTTGGACAACTGGTTCTAAGAGGGCTTCTAAATTTAACAACTGGTTCCCGCAAACCAGTGTGAACCGGCTCCAGCTCACCACTGCCTCCGGGATATGGGTGGTAAAAAAAAAAAAATCAAAGAGCTTATTGTAATTGTTGAAGTTGTAGCTTGCAAGTAGGGCAGAATAGTTTGTGATTCTGAATTGCAGAGTGGAGGAGGCATAGACCTTGCAGCCCAAGAGGTCAAGGCGTTTGAGGTCCTTGTCTTGTGGGGTGGGCCAGTATTGTGGCTGTTTCGTCCTGTGTGTTGCTGCATCCACTACAAGAGAATTCAGTTGTGGATGAGAAAATCAGAAGTCTACGTCCTTGGCAGGAACATAATATTTATGTTCAGCCTTTTTGCAAGTTGGTGGGATAGAGGCTGGGGCCTGCCAGAGGGTGTCAGCTGGTTCTAGGAGTGCTTCATTTATGGGGAACGTGATCTTTGAGGGCACAGAGGGTTGGAGGATTGTGAGGAGTCTGTGTTGTGACTCCTGGACCTCGTCGAAAGGGATGTACTGGCTGAGTGCCACCCTTTTCAAAAGTTCCTGGAATTGCTTAAACTCATCCACATTTTGTGGAGGCGGAGGCATGAGGGCTCTGTCTGGAGCTGATGGAGAGTTAGGAGTCAGTGAATCAGGTTATGGTTCATAGACCAGCTCTTTGGGGGGCGGGGGCAGGGTTCAGGCACTCTAGATGTAGACGGAGCTGGAGATAGAAGTGTAGAACAAGCTTGTGGTCTGGAGGAAGAGTCACGAGGACGAGTGGCAGCAGGAGCTGGTGAAGGGTACAACTGAGGCCAAGGCATAGGATAAGAGAAGTAAGGTCTTGCCCACAGGGGAACAAAGTAGGGAAACTGAGGCTGGTGCTTGTGAGCCGTGTCCTGAGGTATAAATGGTTCCGGTGGAGGAGGAGAGGCAGGTGGGGAGAACTCTGCCTGCTGCTGCATATTGGGCTCGCTGTCAGTGAAGGTAGCCAGGTCAGGTGGGGAGAGCAGCTGGTCAAACAGTGAGCGCTGTGTGTCTAGAAACGGAGAGTCAGGCTCAGGGCCCACTGAGATGTTGTCCTGATTTAAGAATTGCTGCTGTACCCTGGGCTGTGATCCTGCTGAGCGAGATATGTGATCAGAAGCACGTATTGACTTCTGCTTTGCTTTTGTGGGTGCCGTGGGCCGTTTGTAGGTGCCCTGTGGGAGGTCCACGCCTGCTGCTGGAGCGATAGACAGTCTTGGTGCCGACATTCTTGTTGGCACCGGGTCTATTTTTGGTGCCAAGGGGACTGGTGCCGAGGAGACCTTCCAGCTACGGGAAGCAGGGTCCATGCCGCTGCGCTCCGCGGGAGCCGTGGCTGAGGTGCTGGGAAGCTCGGAGGCACCTGCCTTTGGTGCTGTCAGCACTGAGGGTAAGAATCTCGCAGGAGACCCTTTACCCTTTTGAAAGTCTCTGCATGGAGACAATTGGGCTTCCTGCCTCTTCGCCTGAGAGGGTGAAGCCGTGCTCCCAACTGGTTCTGACCTGGCTGGGGAGTGTGAGGGAGAGGGTTTTCTATTGCCCATCTCTCCAGGCGGCTGTAGGGATTTCTCCATCAGGAGCATTTTCAGCCGCAGGTCTCTGTCATGATGAGCCCTGGTTTTCAGGCTGGTACAATGGACACACTTGGCAGGGACACGTGTCTCGCTGAGGCACTTCACACAGCACGCATGTCCATCAGACCGTGGCATAGGCTCCTGACAGGAGTCACATTTCTTAAATCCTGAAGACCCTGGCATTATTGCACTAGGAATGCCTGGGTGGAGTGTCTCAATGGGAGACAAACTTGAGGAAAAGAAATAAAAAACAAACAAAACAAAACAAAAAAACCCCCAACAACCCCCCCCCCAAAACTAGTTAACTATTCTAAATGAAGGGAAATAACTGGGATGTTTCTAACTATTTCTATGTCTTTGTACTTATTTCCTTCAGTGACCAGGGAAGAGGATCAGCACTGCCCCGAGTCCCAGCTGAGGATGGTTGAGAAGGAACTGAGGGGGGATGCAGGACACGTGCACTCAGGCAGACTCTAACAATGCCGTGAGACAGCAGCTGAGCGCATGCATCCTGACCAGGCACTGCTACTGAAGATCTCCGATCAACGGCGCCAGGACACACTGTCATCTGGAGCGGAGCACCCACAGGGACAGCACTTGAAGAACTATAGATTTAATGTTTATAATATGGTCATTGTAAAAGGAAAGACCCTGACCAGCTGGTGAAGGTTCTGACGGTACCAACATTTAGTACAACCATGTAAATTGAGACTAAATTATTACAAAGGAGTAAAAATAATAAAGTTCAAGGAGTAGGGTTACACTAGATGCTTTCTATAAGCAGACAGGTATTTGGTTAGTGTGGAAAGCCATCTCACAGCTGGTTGCATGAAGCACAATGTTCAGAAGTGGAAATTAGAGATTGAGATTAAGATCACAACAGGCTTGATTTCATTATGTAACGAAGATTATTGCTTATACTTTTATCCAGGATTTACTATTGACACTGAAAATACATTAGCATCTTGGGTGTCTTCAGGGGTGGCTCTAGCTTTTTTGCCGCCCCAAGCACGTCAGACAGGCAGCCTTCGGCGGTGTGCCTGCGGGAGGCCCCCGGTCCCGTGGATTCGGTGGCTTGCCTATGGGAGGTCCGCCAGTTCCATGGCCTTGGCGTACCCGCTGCCGAATTGCAGCCAAATCTGCAGGACCGGCGGACCTCCCGCAGGCAAGCCGCCGAAGGCTGCCTGACTGCCGCCCTCGCAGGGACCGGCAGGGCGCCCCCCGTGGCTTGCCGCCCCAGGCACGCGCTTGGAGCGCTGGTGCCTGGAGCCACTGCTGGTTGTCTTGTTCCCACTAGCATAGATCCATCCCACTCTCAGCTGTAGGTTCACTCCACAGAATCTTGAACATGAAGTAGCAGCTGAGACCAGCAGCAAGGAGTGATGCAGGAGCCACTTTGCTTGTTTATTCAGCAATAGTCTGTGTCCATGCTGCTTTATCTTGTCCTCAGTAACCAGTTAGCCTAGACGACAAATCTCTTGCCTGGACACGTCAGCCCAGGTAACTCATCTGTAGCCACCAACTTCAGACAATACTTAATTGATTACAATACGATTCCCCTGGTGGTGGGGGTGGGGAGTCTCCAGTTTGTTTTGTGAAAAGGTGTTCTGATAGCAAAAGACATCACCACCACATTTTACATTTGTTAAACATCCCTGAAAAGTAATCCCACAGAGAATTCATATTTGCTACAAAAACTATTCACCGCTGGAACTTTTGCATGGTTCTAGTTCTAAGCTTTTACCATACATCTTTACCATTCCAAGTACTAGAACCTAAAATCAGGACTCACACATGCACTCACCTGAACAATATTGCCTAACTGGTCAGATGTGTTATGGGGATTGCCAACTCCCATCATGATACTAGCTGCTGCTGGAGGTAGTATACTGGATTGATGGACTAGTGACGGCAATTCATGGGATCTTATTTTATCCAAATTCCTATCTATAAACCTGTGAAAAGGCAAAAGTGATCTTAAAAACATCTAACTGCTTTGCCTGCTACTTCTCCTCTCTTTTCCTGCTATGTTGGCTCAAGGCAACTCCCACTGAAAGCAATGGGAGTGTTTCCATTGACTGTAATGGGAGTTGGATCAGACTTCAAATGACTGTTAATACAGCATCACTCCAAAGTCTGTAGTGTATCCGAAAGCTTGTCACAGCTTTCTGACCATACAATTCTCTTTAATCTGGGCTGCACACACTTTTCCTGCATGTTCTTTGAAGTTGGGGGTGGTTTGGGGAGAAGTTGGCTTTACAGAAAAGTCACTGTTTCAGACATTCTGATCAGAGCCAAGTTTTTCAAAACGTTGATACTTTGCTCCTATCAGGAAGGAATTTTTTCTCTTTAAAATGACAGATTTCTCATAAAGCCTGGCTCCCACCCCCAAGCTGCCGCTATGATGAAAGCTGCAGCAGGCTTTGGAGAGTTACCTTATTCTACAACTGCCATTTAGGGGAAAATCCCTGAATACAGCCTGTAGCTCAAATAAATGAGCTGTGAGTTCTGGGAAATAGACTTGGGACTGAGAAACAAAGTCTTCCAACTTGCAGCAGCCATGATGGAGCCACTGCACAGCTGCTTCTGTAGATACTTCAACAAGAAATTAACCAAGACTGACAATTTGACTCCCCCCCACGCCTTTACATAAGGCATCAAGAGTCAGGCAGATTGACCCCTCCCACAGAAGAGTTTTGACAGCTGACAGGAGGCAGCAGAAAACTGACATTCACCTCCCTGTGTTTTCTAAAATGCACACCATAAAAAAAGGATTTGGGGCACACAGAACTGGCTTGAGAGGGTCGCCCTACATTTACTTACCCAGGGGACCCAGTGGCAAGGACATAGCTAGTCTCTGAGACACTGAATGGAAGGCTCCTCCACACCACTCTCCTGGTCCCTATTCTTCCTCCTTCCCCCTCACCCAGCAGCACAATGTTCCCTCAAGAGCAGCACTGCTACTGACCAAGACTCAGCAGAAGCCACAGGAGGGAGGGGGTGGGGGCTTGGCCAGAATTAATGTTACAGAAGCCCAGCAGCCGCTCTGCTCCACTCCCTCCACTCACACCACAAGGGGACAGTGCTGCAAGAGCAATGTTTCCTGCCTCCAAGTGGGAAGGTGTTACACCCATATAGAGAGCTGGAGCAAAAGCTGGGAGGAAGGGGGATGGAATGCAGAAAACTTCCAAGTCATTTTTGTTCAGCAGGTTCAGAAGAACCATTTTTCATCTACCCAATTGGTGGAAGTGTGGATGGAAAGGGTTAGTTTTCAAAATGTTTCTACATTCCTCCTGCTGAAGAAAGGGGGAGAAGAAGAAAATAAACTGGCTGAAGTCTTCCCCTTCCCTCATTTGTTACAAAAACCTGCATTTTAAGATAAATCCAGCATTGTTGTAGCCATGTAGGTCCAAGGAAATTAGAGAGTCAGGGTGTGTGACATTGGTCCAGTAAAATATATTACCCCACCCACCTTTTGTCTCTGAATTTTTTTTTTAATTAAAAATGTGGAGTGTTTTGACCAACCCCTTGTCATGTATGATTTCAACCCCTCCAACACATGTGGATATAACAAGCCAGCTCAGAAGTCAAAGACAACTTGGGTCAACCAATTGTTGTAGTAATGTTATAAAATACACTAAAATTCTTAACCCTTTATTGTATTGTTTTAGTAACAATTCACCACACATACCTAATACAGGGTTCCAAACATACCCCTGAAAATTGTTCATCACTGATAATGCTGTTGAACAAGTCAACAATACATTAAGGAATTTGTATTATAGGAAAAGAAAAGAGCATTTTAACATGTTACTAAATGAATAAACCTATTTTTTTTACATTTAAGAATAAGACAAAAAGGGATATTTTTTCTATATCCCTAAAGTCTTTCCTTTTATTTAATTGCAAGTCCTTGGCTTTATTAGTGACTTATTCAACAGCTGCTTACAGAGAAAGTTTTTTTTATTTGCCAGTATGCTTGGAGCATGGAGGAAAGGAAAGAACTGGAAGAGGATTTAACTTCTCAAGCAATTTTCACTTGAAACAATTGACAATGGCCAAGACTATTCAGCTGGGGTAAATCAGCATAGCTCTACTGCAGTCAACACAGCAATGCTCATTTACGCAAGCTGAAGCTCTAGCCCAGTATAACTTGTGATTTGAACTTCAGTGAGTTCAGCTGCTTTACAACTGGGCACAGTTTAAGATTTCTACATTCAATTTCATATACACAAGCTGGAGATAAGCCCCAGGTGAAAAACCCTGAAATGAATACAGACTTTCAGATATTCCTGAATTAATGGAAGCCATGGTTAGCAATAAGAAGTTAAGGCAATATGCAAAGCATCCTATGGACACATTCTCCATATTCAAGAGAATGAAACATTTGTACCATAATCAGGACCATAAGCACACAAGGGACAAGAGGTAGAGAGACGAATAAGACACAGAGAACAGAAGGAGATTTGGTCATGTAGTATTAGTAAATCATTCGCCATATTGACCTGAGATCGTATTCATTTATTTTAAGCAAATGGATCCAGATTGGTGGGCAAAACAAAAACTGCATCTGGCAAAAAATGAAAATTAAAGAGAGCAACACTTAGCAAGTAGCCAAGCACATTAGTTGAGGCTGTGTTACCCCATTGGGATGGGGTCTGCTCCATATCCCATCTCTTCACTACTGGTGGTCTTCAGTATGCTGTGCTAGTGTTTCTTCCATTTTCTTGTAAGGATATTTTTCAGAGCAGCTGGTTTCCATGCATATCCCCTTCACTCTACTGATACAACATACTGCACTGTGCTGTACTTTGGATCGAATAGGGAAAGATCTTTTTCAGGCTGCATACCTATGGTGCATATTAAGGACTGGTGAACCCACTCAGAAAAACGTCCCCTCTGTTTTTTTTGTCCATGTAGACCAGAACCCATACTGAACCTTTGAGAGGGTTCTTGTACTTGGTTCACTTTGTTAGTTGACTTATTTTCCTGTGGTTCTGCAATGCCAGAGTCCAAAACGAAGATTGCTAAAGCTCTTTCCAGCCAACCCAGCAGAAAGAAGAACCAGTCGTCTCACAACAAAGCCTCTTCTAACAGCTCTAATCAAAGATTCAGATCTAAAGGTGTGGATAAAGTTTGCAGGTGTATGTAAGCTTTGGGTTTGCTTCAGAGAAACATGTTTTTGAGCTTCACCCACTGCTAGTGCACCTGTGCCGCCACTCCCCAAGAGCTTTGCCAAAAGATCTTAATTGAGGCATCTGATGAAAAGTGGAATGTTACATGGTCGTGGAGGGGGAAGTGAGGTGGCAAAGTGACAGATTTCAACCCAAGGTCAATTCATGACAAGTCAGTTGTGCTTGGGGCTGGAATTTAGTCATCCTCAACATCTGAGCAGTTGCAAGTGCTTTGGAGGATAGGATTAAAATTCAAAATCGTCTGGACAAACTGGAGAAATGGTCTGAAGTAAATAGGATGAAATTCAATAAGGACAAATGCAAAACACTCCCCTTAGGAAGGAACAATCAGTTGCACACAAACAAAATGGGAAATGACTGCCGAGGACAGAGTACTACGGAAAGGGATCTGGGGGTCATAGTGGATCACAAGCAAAATAAGTGTCAACAATGTAACGCTGTTGCAAAAAAAGCAAACATCATTCTGGAATATATTAGCAGGAGTATTGTAAGTGAGACATGAGAAGTAATTCTTCCGCTCTACTCTGTGCTGATTAGGCCTCAACTGGAGTATTGTGTCCAGTTCTGGGCACCGCATTTCAGGAAAGATGTGGACAAATTGGAGAAAGTCCAGAGAAGAGCAACAAAAAATGATTAAAAGTCTAGAAAACATGACCTATGAGGAAAGATTGAAAAAACTGGGTTTGTTTTGTCTGGAGAAGAGAAGACTGAGAGGGGACATGATAACAAGTACATAAAAAGTTGTTACAAGGAGGAGGGTGAAAAATTGTTCTTCTTAACCTCTGAGGATAGGACAAGAAGCAATGGGCTTAAATTGCAGCAAGAGTGGTTTAGGTTGGACTATTAAGAAAAACTTCCTAACTCTCAGAGTGATTAAGAACTGGAATAAATTGCTTAGGGAGGTTGTGGAATCTCCATCATTGGGGATTTTTAAGAGCAGGTTGGACAAACACCTGTCAGGGATGGTCTAGATAATACTTAGTCCTGCCTTGAGTGCAGGGGACTGGACTACATGACCTTTTGAGGTCCCTTCCAGTTCTAGGATTCTATCTCAGAACAGATGAAAGTTTTCCCTGGTTCACATAAACATCAGTTCTCTCATCTGATGGATAGATCTTGCTCACTTCTGTCTTGCTTCTCTCCTAGACCTCAATAATTATCTGTGACCATAAGTGTATTGTAAGCATCCTGTACCTACTTCAGGGACAAGCAAAGACAACGCCCATTCCTTAAAAGTTTATAATCTAATGTAGATTTCCATGCCTGGGTCTACGAGAAGCCATGACAAGGCTAGGGATGACAATACTGGAGGGAGAAAGAAGGCAGGACTAGGTTTTCTTGGTAATAAACACAGTTAACTGTTGCTTGTGATGCACACATCTTAAGGGTTTTATAATTCTAAAAGAAAAATATACTGTTTTTATAAGAGGAAGACTAGGGTTTGTAGGCCTCACAAAAGAAATGAGTTTTAAGGAGATACTCAAAATTATTTTTCCCCAAAGCCCCATATCCTGTTCAGACAATAAACTGTACATCTTCAGAGGTGGTTGATCTTATTTCTTGGCTCCTTCCTCCAGCACTAAACTTTTCAATTTTGCATCAACAGAATTATAGATGTTAGAGACTGAAGGGACTGGTTAGGTCATCCTCTGCCAATCCAGAATTGTTCTCTACACTGTCCTAGCTAGTGCTCTGTCCAGTCCACTATTCAATGAGTCAAGCAATGGGACTTCCAGCACTACCTTTGGGACACTATTCCACAGTCCAATAAGACCACAGTTAGGACAGTTTTCCTAATATATGATGTAATGATGAGATCAAGAGGGTGGAGAGCCGACTCTTCCTAATAAAAGCTGTTTTCCCTTCTGTATTTTGCCTCTTTACTGTTCACTGTAAAGCAGATTAAGGAACATAAATTAGCGTGCATCCTTTGAGCGCTAAGTATTTTCTACAGATCATTAAAAAAAGGAAACTGTCCAGACAGCTGACTGATTTATTAAAAGCTAAGTTTTAGAGAGGTTTGGAGTAAAGTTTTGGATGTACCCACACCATTTGGAGGAGGACTAAAACCTCAGTATTTTCTCCTACTTCAGGGCCTACCATGGTTTGTTGAATCTGGATTCTTTTATTTAAAAACAAACACACACACACAAAACCTGCCCAGGTTAGTCGTGTTCTTAGCAAGATACGATCCCTTGGAACAGTATATAATGAACACATTTTTCCAGGCTGCCAAGAGGTGGGCATGTAGTACCAGGGGGATTAAAAAAAAAATTAGGAATGTCACAGCAAGACACTATGCAATTGAGATGGGCCCAAAAAGCACTGAATTAGAAAAGCTCCTAATGCTGTAGGTGTGTGTGGTAGGGTGGGGGTGGGGGTGGGGGGGGGTGTGGAAGAAGACGGTGGACAGGCAGGAGGAAATTCTGAACCCATAGCTGGCTCCTCTCTTTTATAGTGGCATGAACCAAAAATACCAGGCCCAGGCACCCTTGAACTTCAGTGTACATGTGCAAAAAAGATCAAAACTTCAAAAAAATGGCTCTCAGAGAGCAGGGTGTTAGAGGCACTTTAGATTTTTATTTTGCACATGCCACCAACACCAAAGATATTTTAATATTCTCCTAAAATGAAGGAGACTGGATAAGTTCATGAGAGGGCCTGTAAGTTAATACTACAAAAGAACAGCATGCAAAACGGGAATGCGTTGCTGGTTCAGGCAAACTGCATCAGGAACTTCAAGGATTTCCTCAACAGTGTGAGCATATTCTTTAAAGGTCAGTGCATATCAATGACATTCACTGCATAGAAGGTCATCACTGACTGTTCACTCCCTGTTCTCAGGTCCTGCTGGATTCCAAGAGGAGAATACATGCAATAGCTTCTGAAATTCCCTTCAGTCTTCTGAGAACTCTACAGTGACGCAGTTACCTGATTTGGTTTCAGCTCTTCTCAACGTGATTAGTTCTGCAGCCCAAAAGGAAGACCTTTGACAGTTCCCCCAGACTTTAGGGAAGCATGCAAAGAGGGAACATTGGTGTGGGAAAGGCAGGGAGGCAAGATCATGAGGATCTCTTACAAAATGATCCACAGAAGGAAAATATAGGGACAGGACTTAACTAACAGATCATACTGACATCTAGTGGATACTTACAGAACTACTTGATTGTAACCAAGTTGCAAGCAACAAAACAATGTAAAAGGATATCTAAAAATGTTTCACCATAGCCTTGTTTCCTATTCCGATTACAGCCAAAGGCACAAAATTTGGTTTTCAGAGCACATGTTTAACACTGAGTGAATTTAGGCTTCATTATCTTCTTTTATAGGTTCATCCCCAGGAGACAACTGAGGGTCCTGTTACTGGTTCACTTTGTTCCATGAAAGGGTGGGGCTTGTTTAAACTACTCATTGTTTACTCAATTCTACTCTTCAAAATCTGATAATTGATGAGATCTATGTCTGAATTATTATGATGATAAAAACTTAACGTGCTTCACACAGGAAGGAAGTATTCCCATTGTACAGATGTGGAAGCAGAGGCATACAGTGCTGAAGCAACTTGCCTGAAGTCACCCAGCAGACCAGTGGCAAAGGCAGAAATAGTTTGGGTGGGAGTGGATTGCGATTGGATATGGAGCCTTTTCCATCTCTAGGAGACCGGTTCAAATTCAGGTTAGACTTGCATTGGTCATAAATGTTCACAACACTTGGGGATTCCAAGAGTCCTCTCCTACAATCTGGGTCACACTGGCCCCCTCCCATGGAAAGGCTTGGTAGCACATGTGGGAGAAGAGGAAGTCTTTATGGAGGACTCCTTGGAGATTACAGCTGCATGGTTCCACTAAAGAGAAAGAGGGTTTAACCAACCATATAAGAGTTAGCAGCACACACTGCAAGCTAGGAGGATTCTTAGGAGTCCAGGATTATCTATGTGAAGCTCTGTGCCTCACTAGTTAAGGGCCTTCCTCCCCAGCTATGACCAGTGCTTGGGCCTCCAGGGAAGATGGAGGGGCTACATAGAAAAGATCACATATGCCCAGGTTGTATTATCTTTTCTTGCAGACTCTCCATGGGATCAGAAGAAGGAAAGAGGTACTCCTCCCCTGTACAAATCCCAGCTCCCCAACAAGTTTTGAGTTGGGGGAGTGGGGAGACAGTGCCCTGATGATTCCACACTTCTGCCTGAAATGGGGAAGGAAAATAGACAGGGGCAAATAGATCCTATCATGTTGAATTTTAGCAGTCACATTGAAAGGAAAGTTAATTAAGACAACAGCCCACCTGTGATGGAGTTCACCTCCTCTCTGGATACCATTAAATCATCCTCTCAGGGATTACTTACCTCTGGTGCTCATCAAAATACTTCACTAAAGCTTTTGAATGGATGAGTCTGTGTTGAAGAGTAGATATTTTCAAGATGTTTCCCAGTGGGGAAACCCCAGTGGGATCTTCTCCACAAGAGCTCTCAATCCTGCCTGTCAGGTTACACAAGATAAACACTTTGCTTGAATATATTCTCAGGAAGAAAGGTTTCCAGAATATATTCTTAATGCAAGTTTTCTTGCCCAGTGGGGCCTGCCTCCCTCAAGGGTTAGGAGAAAGCAGCAGACACTCTGGCTACAAGAGATGCTATCTCAGGCAAAGAGGGAAAAGATTGTGGGAGTCTCTTGTTACATTATTGGCATCACAGTCAAACATTCTTGCCCATCCCCAACTCATCTCACTTTGGTTACTATAACCTCTTCCTTTCTGGCTTTGTCAACACCTGTGTTACTCTCCTCAAATCACCACAACTTTATCACCACCTTACCCCACTGAACAGCTATATTGGCCACACTTTTGCACACTGCCTCATCCCCACACATCAAATTTAAGCTTCCTGGGCCAGTTACTCAGCTGGGTAAATAGGCAAAGCTCAACTTAAGGAAAGAAGTCACACCATTTTACAGGAGCGGAGGATCTGCCCCTTAATTTCACCTTCAAAGTTTTCTGAAACTCTGCCTATTGCCAGCTGTAGGCCTTGGCCTCCGTTCTGTCATCCAGTGATTTCTAGTAGCATAAGCTTAATGTCTAATCCTCTTCCTTGACAGTCTATTTAACACAGTGGGTCAGCTCCTCAACTGGTGTCAATGGAGCTATGCTGATTTTTACATCACAAGAGATATGCCATTTTATGGCAGCTGACTCACGGTGTCTATCCTCCTACACCGTGTACCATTGACCTCTACTACTCAGAACATCTTACCCGTTAGCACTCAGAGCTCACCAGGAGTTATCCTTACGACTACTTTTCAGGGATCTATGGGATTGGTGCTATGCCCCAGCTTTTATACAGTTTCTTGGAGGAAGCCCTTCAGTGTGGCTGATGTCCAAGGAGTCCCTTCTTCCTTCAGGAGCCTCACTGTCTCTGATATCTCTGCCTAGCAAGTCCAACTGAGACAGACAAGTAGAGATTTGTATGCTCTGCCAGGACTAGTGTACCCCAGCAAGTATTTGCAGTGACACCAAATAGCCTTTTCAAAACAGAGGAAGATGTATTAGTCAACTGGAACAGAGCATTGGAAGACCTTAGGTTAATAGAGAAATAAAGGTTAACACACAGACCATTCTGGCCAAGCCAGCACAATTTGCTAGCCAAGCTGTAGTAAACTCCATTTCTAACTTTGTTGTTAATAATATTATTGATAATAATAATAATAATATTTGTTAAATTTGTTAGTCTCTAAGGTGACACAAGTACTCCTCGTCATTTTTATTTCTAACTCTGTCTCTATAACCTCCTTAGTCAGTCCCAGGAGGGAGCAGCCAGCCTTCTCAAGAACTAGAAGCCCACACTTTAGCCTCTGTCAGTCATGTCACGGTCCTATGTTCTCAAGCTAGGATCTCTGCTCAGCCTCCCAGTAAGGGTGGTGGGGGGTGGGGGTGGTAGCAGGGTGGTTACCTGCTCTAGCCCTGACAGGGTAGACGCCAGCCCTGGGAGAGGGCTAGGAGAAAAGGCCCAAGCTGATTGGGGAAGTTGCTACACCTGGGCCACATGCCCCACTCAGGGCAGCTGGGCCTTATAAGAAGGCCAGGCCAGCCAGAAACTGAGTAGAGTTTCTCTTCTAGGTGGGGAGGGAGAGTGGCTTAGCTGCAGGGGAGTGAGCGGGTACCTGGGAGTGAAGCAGGGCTGGGGAAGAGTCAGAGGTGCAGGGGAGCTCCAGGCTAGTGACTCTCCAGGCTGCAGGGCCTGGTCCCAGGCCCATAGAGGTACTGGGTGGTAGAAGGCGGCAGCAGGTCAAACCCCCTTGCCTGTGATGAGTGTCTTTTATACTGCAGTCTGCCCCAATGAGTGGGCTAGGTGAGGACTGGCAGTAGCCCAGACTGAGGTGAGTAGTGGGTAGGGGTTCCCTGGGGAAGGGAGACCCACAGAGAGTGTTGGGGTATTGCCAGGGGGTAGCACCCCAGAGAAAATGGGCACGGGGGGAGGGGATACAGGGCCCAGTTGTGGCAGATCACCAGCCTGCAGAGGGTGCTCTGGGCTGGAAATTGAGCTAGTTCCCTGCTGGTCTCTCAGGAGGTGTGTCTGCACACTTACGGGGGGAACCTCCTTTCTCTTGGAGAAAGTTTCCTAGGAGTCAGTGTTTGGTCATTGGGGCTTTTCCATTGTCTCTTTGGGATTCTGCATTGATAGAGGTTGCTCTCAGCAGGGTCCAGCTGGTTCCTTAACAACCCCATTTTTTGTGGCCCAGACAGCAAGGTGACACCCCCTCCTTATAGCCTGTGCTCTTCCCCCATCCCCAAGCATATTTAACACTTAACAGTGCAAAGTACAGAGGGAAACTGAGACATACACAGCATTCAAAAAAATATTACAGAAAATTCCCCCCCTTCCTCAAACTGCTACACTGACATTTTGTAATTGGGTCTGGTCAAATCATCTTGGGGTGACTAGCTCAAATGCATTAAGGGTCACACTCTTAATAAGAGTGACAGTTGAGTTTCAGTGGTGAAACTCATGATATGGCAACTATACAGCCAAGATGGATCCAAAAGAACAGACACGTAGTACAACAGAGGGGAACACAGCTAGAGCAAAAGCACTTCAAAGACATTTATTTAGGCCCCTGCACGCATCCTCCTTGGGTGGAATTTCCACACAAACAAAAAAGAAGAAAGATACCACACAACCACTCAAGATTTACCCAGCTCCTCCCACTGAAAGCAGTAAGAGCGTGGGCTTGTCTACACTACTGCTTAAACTGATGTAACTTGCTTTGCTCAAGGGTGTGAAAAAGCCCCCCGCCCCGAGCCATGCAAGTTACAACAACCTAAGCAAGTGATATGAGTTACAGGTTACAGCAAACCTAAGCACTGTCCACACCAGGCAAAGTCGGTGGGAGACAGTCTCCTGCCAACATAGCTTCTGCCTCTCACTGAAGTGGAGTAATTGTTGATGCGAGCGCTCTCCAGTTGGCACAGCACATCATCCTTCGCGCTACAGCGGCAGTGTTGTGCTGATATAGCATAGACTAGTCCTTTCACCCTTGACTTAAATGGGAGCAGAGTTAAGGCAGCACAGATTTTTGAAAATGGAAGGGGTGGGATTTTCCAAAAAAAGTCCATGTGTTGTGGTTTAGGATATGACTTTTTACTAAAAATCAGTGGACATCATGTAGCTAAAACTAACTGCAAGGCTTTGAAACCAACAATGCCCTGATGATAGGCCTGCCACCTGTCCAGGTTTTCCCAGGGATCATCCTTTTTTGAGGTAGCTGTCCTGGGAAGTCTATAAGCGTTCTCAGTACACACATTCATATATAAACAAGCCATAGAGCTCACAGGGTTAAGGAAATAAACAGCTAAAGCAAGAGAACAGGTTCTAGACTTACAGCAGACTAAGCTGCAGAATGCTACTCCCCCTACTGTCTGTAAATAGCAGTTGAATTTAGACAAGCAAGCACTAAGAGTAATGAAAGCTTGAAAGTGGAGGCATTTGGATAGTTAAGGTCAAAAAGGTACATCTTAGTTTTAGAAAGGCAGCAACAGCACTTCACAATTCAAACGCCCAACAAAAACAAAATAATAATAATTAAAAAATCATGGGAGTTGTACAACTCCATTAAAGCTGAAATTAGTGACCACTCCTACATCGAGATGAAAGCCAGGCCATTGGAGACACTCAAATATGCTAAGTCTTGCTTTGCAGTATTACTGCATATCTGCACATTTACAGACCAATCTTTTCAGAGTACAACTTCAAATTGCATCATGCCAGAGCCTGGCCTGCCTACCAGGAGTTAGATGTGACCCTGCCTAGCTACTGGAGGGGTGCAGGAAATTTTAAACAGCATAAGCAATCACCATTTGAAAGCCTGAAGAGTAAGGAAAATAATCACATGTTCTTTCTCTTTACACTATAAACGTACATTGGTATAACTACATTGGTCAGCGGTGTGAAAAATCCACACCCCTGAGCAACATAGTTATTCCGATCTTAGCCCCTTGAATCAATAGTGCTATGTTGATGGGAGAGCTTCTCCTGCTGACATAGCTACTGCCTCTCAGGAAGGTGGATTCACTATGCTGACGGGAGTTCTTCCGGCGACATAGTAGCATCTGCACTGTAGATCTGCCCAAAGTCATGTGTTTTTTTGCCAAGCCCCACTCCCTCCTGCCCATAAACAAGAAGCCAGTTTGTAATATAGCCCAAAGCCTATTGATCATCTGGAGAATTCCAAGAGTTCTGAAGGCAGGTGTTACAGCAGGGGTCGGCACCTTTCAGAAGTGGTGTGCCGAGTCTTCATTTATTCACTCTAACTTAAGGTTTCGCGAGCCAGTAATACATTTAATGTTTTTAGAAGGTCTCTTTCTATAAGTCTATAATAGATAACTAAACTATTGTTGTATGTAAAGTAAATAAGGTTTTTAAAATGTTTAAGAAGCTTCATTTAAAATTAAATTAAAATGCAGAGCCCCCCGGACCGGTGGCCAGGACCCGGGCAGTGTGAGTGCCACTGAAAATCAGCTCACGTGCCGCCTTTGGCACATGTGCCATAGGTTGCCTACCCCTGTGTTACAGGTTCGGCACTTCTGGTGACTTCGGACTGAACTTCCCTTATGTCATTTTTTACTATTATCACTGTTTCGCTATGAGGGCAAGGTTCACCCTTCCCCAGGCAATGCTGAAGTGACTTGGCTTTGCACAGGGAATGCTGTGAGAATTGAAGGGGTGAAATTAATCCTCTTAACTCACAAGAAGGCTGCAGAACTGTAGCACAACCTTCCTGCAGTTGCTATGCTAGCCAGTGAACTGGAGTAGGGACTCCTGCCCCTCCAAACTCCCTGTGCAAGGATTTAGGCCACTGACCTGCATAAGTGAAGTGGTGATCCAGTAACTCAACCCCCCCATTCCATTTCTGGTGGTCTTTGCCACTTCAGTCTATTCAGACTTGGTACAGAATACCTCCTCCATGGTGTGTAGTGCTCAGCTCATGAACTGTATTCATGCAGCAATGCACCACCAAAGGACTGTAGTGTAGGGAGGCATGTACAGGCTCCCTCCAGTTGGAGGAATTCCATCCTTCCTGCCCAGATTAAATCCTAAATCACAATATGAGACACTGACTTTCTTAAACAAGCATAAGTGAAGTACTAGACAGCAATAGCGTATCAACGGATAGGCAAAGCATTTTACATGATAAATGAAAGCAGTAAAGTTTCACACGACAGATGCTGGATGGAGAGTTAAGTTGGCCTCAGTATTGACATTCTGTTTCCATACAAAGGACAAAAAGCATGTGATCTCTCTGAGTGATTTCACATTCAGGCACACAAGAAAGCACAAACATTAAGTCTCCATGAGAGAGTACAACACGTCTTTCGTCTGACCAGGCTGCAGCCTCTTCTTTTGAAAAGAAACTCTTGAATTTTACACCTATGAAGTTCTTGATTCTTTGAAAGGGGCCGTACATAACAAATGAATCACAGCAGCGTACACCACAATATCATTGAAATAACATGTAGGTTCAACAACGTGGTGACAGTTGCATCCTAAGATATTAGCTCATTCCTCACTTCATAGATACACCCTACATATTGCTTTCCCCATATATTAATACAGCAAAGTGAGCTTAAAGATACATTCTGCTGTTTTATAAAAGAAATTTGTTTTACTTACCAGTTATGATCCTTGTTGTCTCTTAAACAATCACAAAGATTGAGTGTTACTGATGTCACTTACTAGGAGGCTCTAGATGGGATCCAGTCACACAATGCAGCTTGCAGGGTCTGAAGCAGCACAGGCAATGCAGGTCCTTGGAAATGTAGGAGCTAATTTGTATTCCAGTTGCTCCAGAGTAGTCTTAGTCTATTTTTAAAAGCGAGAGTCTTGCTAGCTAGTCTTTACAACTCAGACAAGGCTATTTGATTTTCCTCTCTTTAAAGGGAGGTCAGATAAGCGTGGTAGAAGCCCGCCGTATGGTCTGGTTTAGCTGTTCACATCCCTGAAACACTCAAGAGATACTAAAATCAAAGACAAGTCTCAGCTGCTTCATGTTTCTCCACCAAGAATAAATAGTAAACCTGATTCAAAAGGCCTCTTGAGCCATCAACATACCTAGAAAAGTCTTTTGACCCCACTGTAAAGAGACTAGATCACCCTTCACCAGAAGAAGGCACATCTGGGAGCACAGACAAGCTCTCAGTTTAAATATCAGCCTTTGTTTTCAAGAAGGAAAGAAAAAAAAAAAAAAGGCCAGTAACCAGCCCCTCACCTTATCCCCAGGTTCTCTCTTCAGAGGTTAAAAAAACAAGCAAACAAAAAAAAAAACACATAAAACCTCTTTTTGCTTTCACAGATGAAATAAAGGGTCACTTTTGCCCCTTCCTTGGTTATTTCCTGTGCTACTCACAACATACACAAAACCAGACTTCCTCTCACACAAAAAAAATGGAAACCTGCCTTACCTTTTGCTTTATTTTCCTGATTAGCGACAGCTGGAGATTCTTCAGTCCAGTTTGGCAGCTTCTACAGGTGGGACTCATTATCTTCTCTGGGTCTAGCTGCCATCATTAACCCTTTCCTGTCCTGGAGATGTGTGAGGCATACACTTTCCATTATAACAAGTTACTAACATTTGAATTGCACAGGTAGCTGCAGCCATTCATGGAGTTAGGAATGAGGTCTGTGCAAAATAGTCACAAAAAAATGTGAGGTTTCTGCATTTTAATTTTGCAAAATTGGTTCAACTTCTTGAAGAAACTAAGAAATTTTTTACTTCAGTGGGACTGCTCATGTGTACGAAGTTAAGCATGTATATGACTATCTGTAGGAGCTGGGCCTTAGGACACAGGTCTAGCAAGGCTTATGTTTGTGAGTAGCTTTACTCCTACAAGTAGTCCCAATGGAACTACTCACATGGTTAAAGTTACCTGTGGGCCTATATGGGTTTGCAAGATCAGGGCCTTACATAGAAGAATCAAATCTATTATACACTTTCATAGAATTCTTTTATTTCTGTCATTGTTATTGTTAGAAAAAAATCTTACCTCTGCATTTCTTGACTTTTATGGGCTTAAAAATAATTTCAGCATAGTCTTTGTGATTTAATATATTTGCAGCTCCCATTGGGACCATTCTGAATTTGTCAAAAGATATGACATATAGATAATTAATTTGTGCAAAAGAAAAGGCAGGCCTTAAATCCCTTCCTGTTGGAAAGCAAACTGAAGTGTGTACTCACCGTGTTTTTTCTTGTACTCCTTCTGATAAGGAGGAAGGTGATTTGTAAAAGATCTCATTATATAGGAGTATCCATTTATGGTGTTTGATGACATTAGTTCAAACCCAGCCTCCAGGTTTTAAACATTCCTGAGCAGGTTCTCTAATGAGCACTACTGTACTTCAACTTGCAAGTATATCCAAACTGTTAAGAGCTCCATGTAAATAACTGCACATGAGACTCCATTTGCAATGCACAACAAAGAAGTTTTCATTGGTCATACAAAAGCCAGGAACTACACCATGTATTCTTGACCACCAAATACTCGTACCTTCTCTATTAGCTATTTAATTTACATATATATAGGCATCTCTCCTAACACAAACTATTCCGTGCTCCTTTCATGTGGCTCAATATGGAAGCAACACAAACACCTAGGAATGACAGGTGGGATTTTTAAGGCATTCAGTAAACTCCCTATTGATTTTAACAGGAATAAAGTTAGTCCATGCTGAGCATCCCCCCCAACATGTACAAATCCCATTGCCCATTAGAGCTGTACCTCTGCTGATGTTGGTATATACTGCTGCTACCATACAATGGCATGTTATGTCTCTAGCAGCTCTCCTTTTTATTTATTGTTTTATTGTCCACTGGATTGGTCACAAATGTTTTCCAAGTAATCACATTCAAGTGAAAGTTCATTGGGCAGAAATGGGATGCATTTCAGCTTTCACTGGCCCAGATTCTGTACCTTTACTCATGACAAGTAGTACTGTTATGGCAGGAGTCACTGCGAGCACTCTTCAGTCTTTGAAGAAGTGCCATATTACTGTTAGTTTTGTGATCCTGTTATTTTTGGGGGGAGCTATAGCAAACAGCAAGAGAGTTTGCTCATTGCCTTAATCTAACTAGAGTAAGTTCTTGCAGCAGAGCCACTCTCGAGGAACTGGGCACTTGTGTTCCTGAAGCAGAGGATTGCCTGCATGCTGTTTATGACCACCTCTGTTCAAGGACTGGTATTTATAGTATACATAAAATATCTATTCTATTTCTATGGGTCACATGGGTATAGACATAATTATGCACATGCACAAAAAAACAATATGAATGGTTTAAATGCAAAATCCTTAACAGCAACTTCCTTAAGTTGTTTTAAAGAGGCTGCTGACAAATATTTTGCATGCTGAAAGCAGTAGTGAATAAAAAATGGTTACTAACCTCCTGTAATTGTTGTTCTTTGAGATGTATTGCTCATGTCCATACCAATGTAGGTGACTCCCAAGCAGTTGCACAGGTGGAGGGTTTGGAGTTCATTGGCATGCTGATTGTAGCACTGCTCAGCTGAAGCCCACATTGTCTCTAGCTTGCTGGGTGATGGCCTAGTGTGACACGAATGTGTGGACAGACAACCACGTTGCAGCTATACAGATGTCCTGATTTGAAGATTGAAGCTATGAGCTTTGCCTCATGACCACCACAGAAGCCATGGAGAGGGCTACGAGTCTGCCGCGTCCAGTGTGGTTACAGGGATGCCTTGGCCACTAATTTCCCCTCCTTCACTAGGTACGAGAACTCTCCCTTGGATTCTTGCAGCAAGAGCTCCCTGAATTTTGCTATTGCACTCCAGGGGTTGAAACCATACCAGTCCAGGAGCGTCTGATGGCTGGCAATCCTGAGCTGGAGGCCACCTATGGAGTAGACCTTTCTGCCAAAAAGTCAATTTTTTTGGCTTCTTTAGCCTTGGGAGTCGGCCCCTGTTGTCTCTGTCTCTCCCTTTTGTTTGCCACTGAAACAACCAGTGAGCCCAGTGGAGGGGTGTGTGTACAAAAATTCATACCCCTTGGGAGGGACAAAGTACTTCATCTCCATCCTCTTAGCAGTAGGTTGGAGGGATGCAGGAGTCTGCCATAGAGCTTTTATAGGCTCCAGGATGGCATTGTTCAATGGCAGTGCCACCCACAATGATCTTGAGGCCACTAAAATATCCACTAGGGCATGGGAGGATTCAGAATCTCCTTCTCTTGGATACCTAGGTTCTGGGCTATCTTCCTCAGGAGCTCCTGGTGCACCCTGTAATCATCTTGGGTGGGTGCCATAGCTGTTCCCGTCACCGCCTCGTCAGGAGAGAAGGAAGAAGAATCCTGTACTGGCCCATGTCCCTGTACTTCTCCCTCTGCCCCAGATGGGTCTCATGAGGGGGACCGATCCCCATTCTGGCAGGGATGGCAGGGAAGCTCTTGACTCCGATGTACTGGATTAAGACCTTATGGACTAGGGGCCCTGGATTGGCTAGAAAGCCCAGAGATTCCAGAGTGGCCACTGCAGTGGCATTTGCCATTGCACCGGTGGCCAGGCTGTCGGCAACACGCCCTGGCTCATGTCAGCCATAGAGTGCTGTCAATTGGAGCTGTGTCTGCTTCTGCATGATGAGTAGGACTCTGCTTCTGAATTGGAGTCTGTGGAGTCACTTCTCAGCAACCAGGATGGAGTGGTACCGACCAGTGCAGGAGAACAGTGCAGGAGAACGGGAGGGAGGAGATCGGTGCTGCACCATCATGGCAGGCTTCCCTTTGACAGCACTTGTCTCAGTGTCAAGGCAGTTCTTGCTTCCAGTGCCGCCACTGTTAATTCCCATGTGACTGGGGATGGTGGAACCTGAAGGGAGAGATGCCCCCAGCATCAATGGCAGTGCCAGGGCTGTTGAACCCAAGTGGCTCTCCCTTGGCAGGGAGTCCAGTGGTACCAGACTCAATGGCTCCCTTCCCGAGGTTAGAGTCAATGGTACCGCTCATCCCTCTGGTGTCTCTGAGTGGCCCGACACAGGTCACACTCTATCGGCATCTCTATAGCCCATAGACCTTGGGGTTGGAGAATGCCTCTGATCAGTCTTTCTCTGTTTTTTTCCTCACCATCAGCAAAGGGAAGTGGTGCCAAGAGTCCCATGTTGGAGCCTTGGAGCTGCGGATGTGTATTGGTGCCGGGAGTCCTGGGCTGTCGGTGCAGAGACCTTCCGCAGTGCTGAGGAAGCAGAACGGCGCTGTGCCTCCATCAGAGACAGCAGTGAACTTGTCACTGATGTCAAAGTGCTCGGTGCTGAGTCTCCATGACTCAGCTCCAAAGGAGGACGGAACGCTGCCTCCATGAGGAAGAACTTAAGTCTGGTTTTCCTGTCCTTCTTTGTTCTGGGTCTAAAATCCCTGCAGATCCTACACCACTCCTGCATGTGGGTCTCTCCAAGACACTTAAGGCAGCTAATGAGTGGGTCACTAACTGGCATTGGTTTGTGACACAATGCACGTGGTTTGAAACCCTGGGACTGAGGCATAACCTAGCCCCACTAAGCTGGGTTTGCTACTGACTATACTACTACTAACTAACTAACTAACTTACTTATCTCTAAAGAGTAATTATTTACATTTTTTACAGAACCAGCCCACTGAGAGAAGGTATTTGCAGAAGCACAAGCGAGCAGAAATTCCAGTGACTGTCAGGGGCAGTAAGAAGGAACTGGAGAGGTGGCAGGGTGGAAGGGCCCTCTATACTGGCGCCATGAGGGCACGACTCTAGGGGGCACCAGAGCCAACCCAACGGATACTACTGAGGAAAAAGCTTTCTGGTGGTGGCGCTCAGGGTGCGCACACACCTACATTGTAATGGACATGAGCAAGCACTCGAAGAACAATAAACAGGCTGAAAAGGCAGAATGGATTCAATTTTGATCTTCTTTACTATACCAACCTTATCTAAGAGGAATTAGTATCTTCTACTGAGAAAGATTTTCTTTCCTTTCTTCTTCTTCTTCTTCTTCTTCTTCCTTTTTATGTGTGTATTTATACAGTTACCAAAATGTACCTTTCTAATTGCTATTGTGGAAGTATTTCCTGCTGGCTTTGAAGTTTTTCTTTACCATATTCAGCTTAATCCATGGCAACTGTGATATGACTGGCTTTGTTGGATTTCAAGGCAAAAAATATCCAATTCAGTATGTTGCACTGGGAAAAGGTTCATACAGAAAGAGAGGCAAAAAGAGGTGTATGGGGCAGAGGATAATCACATTATAGAATGAAGGGGTTCCTATAGAATTTATTTCACAATTATGATAAACATACAAATAATAGAGCAAAAATATGTCTTTGCACTATTGCATTGTCAAGCTTATTCTGGAGGAATAATAAAGAGGGGGGTTGGATGTTTAAGCAATTTCTAGAATAACGTACAAATCTCACGGTTTGATACAACTGTATCTCCAGCAGATAAAAAAGTGTATAAATTTAAGGTTGACGAGAACATAGTTGGCTGTAGATTAATATTACACAAACACTTTATACTGTATTTGGTCTATAAATGGTAAGAGGTCCTCTATAAATACCTCTGATAGATTCTACAGTGAGGGCTGTTATGGAGAGGACAACCCTTATACAGGATGGGGTTAATGGTTTGACTTGGAGACAGAAGTGAAGCTGGCCTCTCCCTGAAACAACTGTCAGCAATACCAAGCCAGGTAAGAGGAAGCAAGCTTTAAAACTGGGCTGCCCTGATAGAGGGATCTTGTGTAGGGCAGGGGTTCTCAAACTTCCTTGCAACATGACCTCCTTTTGACAACAAAAATTACTACACGACTTCAGGAAGGGGGGCCAAAGCCTGAGGCCACCTGAGCCCCATCACCTCAGGCGAGGGGGTGGGGGTGTCAAAGCCGAAGCCCAAGGATTTCAGTCCCAGAAGGGGGTCCTGTAACCTGAGCCTGGCCACCCAGAGCTGAAGCTGCTGGGCTTTGGCCCTGGGCAGTGGGGCTCAGGCTTCAGTCCCGGGCCCCAGCAAGTCTAACACCAGCTCTGGCAACCCCATTAAAACAGGGTCCTGACCCACTTTGGGGTCCCAACCCACAGTTTTAGAACCCCTGACCTAGAGGGTAGTCTGAACAGGCCTAAGTTAGGGACTAACTGTAGTCAAGCCTTGGAGAGTGGTTTATGTTGTCTTCCAACCCTCCCTTTCACGGAATCAACTCACCACCTTCCTGAGGGTTTTTGATCTACAAAGCATATGTGGGCTGTGTCTCAGAACAGGAGGGAGGGTCGCCTTCTATAGGGCCAAATGATGTTTTCAAACAGGGACCTTGGGCTAATGATACAAAGTTACAGTCTGATCCTGCTTCATTGAAGTCGATGGCATTAACTTAAATGGGGGCAAGATCAGACGCTTGGAAAATAGCATACATTTGGCAGTTGGGATAGGTTTGGCTGCTCTGAAGGGGAAATGGAAGAATGTCATGGCTGGGAGGGGTGAGAGCGTGTGTATGTGAGAAAATGAAGTTCTGGCCACTGGCGGCCTCATAAGAGAACCAGTCAATATGTGTCTCCTGTTCTGTAAGATAGTCTCATGTGTTGCATGCCCTTTATATTTTTTTTTAAATAGGCAATTACTGTTTTGCTGTGTTCTCTCTCAGACATGGTTCTAAAGCAGCTAAGTAAATGAGACTATTTCCAGTTTACATGAGAAATTTGTATTGTGTAGCTTGTAATGATACCAGAGAAATCCCCCAGACCCCATTTTACGCCCTTAGCCTCCATTTTAAATAAGTAAGAGTGACTTCATCATTAAATTTGCGCTAAAGGTCACATACTAAAAGTGAAATTGGCGAGGAAAAGAAAATGGTAAACAACGATTGACAGATCATAACACTGTGAGGTAAATAACACTCATGAGTCTAAAAATAGAACTGACAATTAGCAGATGGAATGTATAGAATGTTGGCATGTCTCCAAAAAGATCTGACAGGAAGATATTAGTAGAAGTGTCTAGAAAGTTCTGACAGTTGGGGGAAAGGGTATAAAGGTCAGTGTGTCAGTGGGCAGTTGATCAGACAGCTGAGGAGTTTGTGGAAAGTACATCCCGAAGGAGAGTTGGCAGGTTGGAGGGTCATTGAAAGAGGAGCTGACAGAAACAGCAGCAGCAGCAGCAGCAGAGGGAGTCCTACCACTGAAGCAAACAAAGTCAGCAGACAGAATAAGCCTGTCAGTGATAGTACAGCATAGTATAGTATAATGTGAGTGTATATATGCGTATGCCTGGGTTAATAAAGAGGAATGTATGTGTGTTGATTGTGAAGGGAATGTGTATATGTAAGATCTAAAGGACTGTTACCTATTGCTGTCAGTGACCTATTAGAGACTGGCCCTCTGTAACAGGGCACCGCCACTTAGAATCATCTTCCCGGTAGGTTGTTGCAGTTTGGGGGTGCTCTTTAATTTATAACGAATTTGTGGTTTAGATAATTATTGTATTAGGGATTGTTATTTGCACCAATAAAAGGTGTCTCATTTTGGAAAGAATATTGCTTGTGTCAATCGTTTATCGGAAGGTTGCATCCATGTCCTCCAGATAGTTCCTTAGCCACTCTGGAGACCCATACCTAATGAAAGCAGATTGGTTATAACAGATGGGCTATTCTGGGGGTACCCTAAATCTGTTTTCAGGATAAAAATAACTAATAAATTAATTTATTATAAGAACTGGATTGCAGAGACTAAAAACCTGAGAGTTAATAGGTAAAAAAAAAAAAAAAAGCTTCAGGTTTAAAGATGAAATGCAAGAAATCTACAGACTTAGGCCTGGAAGATATTTAGTTTAGCCAAAACAGGCCTTAGGATTTAGGATTAGTTAACCCTATTATAAAGATAAGTTAGCACAAGTAAATTAATAAATTTGCTGTGCTTGTGTCTATGTTTCTATGCTAATATTTTGAAAAATAACTGCTGAGTTTGGATAATTATATCAATGCGAGATCAGTAGACACAACAAGATGACTGTTAGTTGCTAAGGTGACTTCCTTAAGGTTGTTACAATGGTGATAAAGTGACTTAAATGTTAATCAGTTAAAAGAAGTATTATGCAAGTGGCCTATCAGGTGAAGAGTCCCCTGATAATATTGGGATGATATCCCAAACATGGACATGGGGGGGAGGGGTTTCAACCCTTATGCATATTAATGAGCTTTGGTAGGCATATCCATAACTTAGTATAACTAGGGCCCTGCTGATGGTGGGAGGTTGTTGCTTCCTGGAGGTCTTTGTTGCCTGACCCTCCACAGGAACTGGCCACCTCCACCCTTCTTCAAGATCTCATATGGAGATGTGAGTGAGAAAGAACTGGAAAAACTGGTGCTGGACATGTTTTTTCTAACCTATGCAATTTATGTCACAGTTCTATTAATTGGGGTTTTCTATGTGCTAAGACTTTAAATAAAGGTGAATCTGATTAAATGTGGTTGTTGTTTCTCACATGCTCCTCAAGTCTCAACTAATGATACTAGCCCACATGGTGGCATTAGCCGTTTAGGCATTAGCCCTGGAGAGCAGACTTTTTCTAATATGTGAGTTTTAAAGGAGTGTTTGATATTATTTAATACCATAACTAATAAAGGCTACAACTGAATTATTTTTTGATTAGTTAGCAAATGACTGTTACCCAAATTTATCACAGATGAAAACACTACATCTGGAAGAGTGTAATCCATGTGTTGGTCTACAGACCCCAAACTTCCACAGAGTGTTTCACATGCTGATCTCAAATGATGGATTTGGTAGCTGACTCTCTGCATTAGCTGAAAGATTAATAAAAATCATCTGTATGCAAACAGCTCCCTCTTGCCTGTGCATCCAGAGAGAATCATTCATATTGTTTATTCCTACACGTAAATGAAATATATAATGTAAAAAAATCTGTCTTCTGGGTAGAATTCACCTGTTGGTGAAGGTCTCAGATAAGTAGAGCCCTGCGCAGATACAAACTTTGTATCTGCATCCAATTCATGATCTGCAAACATGGTCCACAGATATCTGCAGATTTTCAGGGCTCTAGATATAAAATTTGGATTCACATCCAATCAAGAGCCGCAAACATGGTCCGTGGATGCGGATATCCATAGATATAAAGCAGATACCTGCAGATTTTCAGGGCTCTACAGATAAGGCTCTTTGGGTAACATTTTCAAAAGCATGTAAGTGACTTAGGACGCTAAGTATAATTGAAAGCCAATGGAACTTAGGCTCCTGGGTCACTTAGGCACTTTGAAAATGTTACCCTCTGTGTCATGGTACACCTCCATGGGATACAGGGTTGTGGGATGAAAAGTCGCACAGGGAGTTGGGCTCTGTACTGGTTCCAGATATGAAGCAGAGACCACCTGATCCACTAGAAAAACTGGTGGAGCTACTCCAGTTTATAGGTGGGATAGGCCAATCTATAGCCCCGTGGACTGACCCTGTGTGGCAGGGGGAGGGTAGAATTTCAACCCCTTCAACCATTGCACATGGTTCTGACACCAAGTTCTGACATCACATGTATGAGTTACAGGTGCACAAGATGCCAAAATTGTAGTCAAACCACATCTATTTTGTAAACCTATGGTCGTCTATTGAGAACACCTGCCTCCTGACCTTGTGTGCCTCATTTAAGACTCTCAGGTTCAGTGAGTAAAATTTTCAGAATTAGCTAAGTGACTTAGGGGCTTAAGTCCCATTGACCTTGAGAGACAATACTAAGGCTCCTAAGTCACTTAGACACATCTGGAAATTTTAGCCCTTCTCCCTATTGATCAATGTGGGTGAAGGACGGACAGATGATCCATGAGATAGCTCAGGCAAATTTCAGAGTTCTAAGGATCAGGGATGAGATCCTTGATGCAAATTCAGAATTAGACCAGGAGTCAATGGGGAGTGCAGAGCACAGCTGAGAAGTGCTTTCTTTGGCATGTCCCACTTAGGAAAGAGGCCTCTACATTGTGAACCAGCTACAACTTCTGATTGCCTTTTGTGCATTGCAATAGTCCAGGCTAGCAGTGAAGGAAGCATGGGTCAAAGAGCCTAGTTCCACATATGAAATGGAAAGGGTACAATTTCTTGGCTAGTTGCAGAAGAGATTAGGTGTTCCTGGTCACTGTTATTTTGATTTCTAGAAGCAGCAGTGACTCAAGTAGACGCATAAGACTGCATGCCACCTCAACTGTGGCCATGCCAACTCTCTTCAACAAGCAGGAGAGCAGATGCTTTCAACAGCGATATGACAGTAGCTACTGCCACTTTATCAAATTGTTTCTTTCTGCTACATCACATCATCTTCCCCAGATTTACCTTGAACAGGCTTCCTTCTACCTAGTTCCCAACTTCCTTCAGACACTGCCACAACTAGAGAAAGCATTGTCAGTGCTGGATATGGAGGAGACATAGAGCTGAATGCCACTGGAATGTTGATGGCACTGAAGCCTGGGGGGGAGGGGGGGCGAGGATTGTCTCACGATCTCCTTTAGTGGTTTGACATGGATGACAAATAGGAGGGGTGACAGGACTGAACTCTCCAGAACTCCATAGATGAAGGCTGTCATGGAAGAGGGTTAAATAGTCAGGTTTTATTTCCTTCATCTGTAGTTATTTCACTTGAACACTGATGAGATTGCTATGTTCTTCACAGAAAAGACTGAATGTCTACATTGCACACTAAGCTCAGGTCTATGAGATCTGGCCTTGTGGACTTGGAGTTTCCAAGCCCATACTTGAGCATCCACACTGCATTATAAACCTGGGTTTACAATTGCAGGACCCGAGTATTTCAGCTGCACTAATGCATCCATGCTGTACTTCACTGACCTTCTGACTCAGGTCTAAAGCTTCAGCTGCATCCACACTGCAGAATGACAGGGCTTGGACCCATGTCTCGGTAAGACTTGGACTCTGTCCCACCACCCCTAGCAGGGCCATAGGACCTGGATCCTGAGTACTTATTGACTGGAGTCAGACTGATTTGTGTGTGGATGGAAGTGGGGGGCGGAGGTTGGTCTCAAACTTGAGTCTGAGCCCAGGCTTAGTGTGTCTGAGGGTATGTCTACACTGCAAAAAAACAAACAAACAAACTCCCTGCAGTGAGACTCAGAGCCTCAGTCTAGAGACTCAGGCTTGAGCTGTGGCACTAAAAATAGCCATGTAGATGTTCCCAGTCAGGGTGGAGGTTGGGCTCTGAAGCCCAGCATGAAGGGTGGGTCTCACAGCCCGAGTGGGAATGTCAATCCTGCTATTTTTAGCACTATAGCATGAGCCCAAGTCCATAGACCTGGACTCTGACACTTGCTGCTGTGGGTATTTTTTTGCAGGGTAGATGTATCCTGAGAGGCTCAGAACTAGTCCCTCTGAATCTTTTTATTGCGACAGCCTTGGGCTCCTGATCTATTGTCCTCTTCTGATATGGTTTCTGCTAAGAATAGCTGTAGTTTTCTGGGTTCCTGGAGATCCAGCACCTGTGCTTCCAATAGCATGGCTGTGGTGCCATTACTAATAGGCCGTATTGAAGCCTCATGTAGCAAAGGGTGTGTGCCAAGCTTCCTCAACAAGCAGGAATCCACCCTCCTAGAAAAGCCATCACTTGATTTTAACCACCCTGTCTTAAACTGCTCCTTACTGGAAAAGGTGTTTGTTTTTCAGAGCCAGGTTCACCCCTGCACCAATAACATCCTGGGTATGTTCCAATATGGGTTAGTCCTCCTTCTGTGGCTGAACCCTTACCAGGGACAGCAATGAGCTCCTTAGGCTGCAGGTCAGGGTCACTGGACCATTTTGGTAATGCTGCACATTTCAGCAGCTTGTCATACGCTTGCTCATGGATTGTTGCTTGCATGCTATAAGGACTTTGCTGATGTCTCTGAAACCATCCTCTCATGAGTCTAGGCATTGCTGGAGGACCGAAATCAATCAGCAGTGACAATTTCACAGTGAGGAACAATTGTGAGTCTTTACTAAGGGGTTTAAAATTTGCCTTCCCTCGGGCCTCTCTTCTGTTACCAATATCGTTCAAAATATTTTATAAGGCCTCTTGGTGAGATAATTTTAAATATAGGATGGCGTATTGTCAGAATGCTGGCACACGATTGTTACTCTCTTGCTCTCTCACTCATTCTCTGCTATGGAGGAAAGCTTGGATGATATTGCTGAGCGGGTATGAAAGAACTGCTTTATTCACAACACAGGTAAGGCAGAACTGGTGCTGGTAGTCATCACTGTGTTTGTGTCTTCCCGTGTACTGCTAGAGCATGATTTGATTGCTCTATGCAATGCATAGTACTAGCTAGTACTAATATTCTTAACTTGGCTATTTTTGACTCTGACCTGTCACTAGAAGGCCAAGTACTGCATGTGATATGAAAGAGATTTTTTCCCTTCCTGTCTGCATAATTGCCACAGCCTGTATGAACCCTTATTTATCCTGCAATTATCTCCCAATAGCAACACTTGCCCTTTTTGCCACATTTTTCAATTGCTGTAATTCTCTTTTGGTAGGGTTCCCAGCTAGTGCAGAATACAGCAGCACATTTGCACAACAAAATAGGCAGTCATCATAATATTACAAATGCTTCCTATTAAGTAGGAACTATTAGTTGTCCTGTTGGTTTAAAAGAGATCTGGCTATCTATAAGACCACTTCACTGGGCCTCATCTGGTGGCTAGCTGCACTCCACCACCCCACACCTTTTGAGGGTTCCACCAGCATGGCTTAGTAGATCAAAGATCACAATCAAGTCCTGAGAAAGGACCCCTGGCAGCATGGTCTAGCTGGAGAGGTCACTGGACTGGGAGTCAGGTAAACGGGATTCTATTCCTAGCTCTGCCACTGACCTAGTGTGTGACCTTGGGCAATTCAACATCACCACTCTGTGCCTCAGTTTCTCCATTTATAAAATGGAGATAATGGCACTTACCTTTCTTTGTAAAATGCTTTGAGATCTATGGATATAGCTATATAGAAACTAAATATTATTATTATTACTACCTCATTTTGTGCTTTGTGGGATGACATTTAGAAAGACTCTCCTATTATACATTTGTATCAATTGCCACTGAGTATTGAAGAAACATATCCTAACCCAGCACTTTGTTCAGATATTGTGTGTGCCCAGCCTGACATAAACAGACCTTCCTTCCTCACCCCTGAGGAAAAATCTGAGACCTGTCAGATAGCATCTATTCACTGTGTCTTTCCTCACAGCAGATATTGTAACCTATTCCTGCTCACCTGACAATATCATTTGAAAACAAATAAGATTAAAGATTTTATATTCCACAACCAAACAATGATAAAAGCTTTTACTGACCTATTGCCACTTGCCTCAGGACCTGGAAGCTAGCTACAAATTGCATGCCACTCAGCAGGATATTATAAATTCTGTATGTTCTTCATTTCAAAATCAAAATGTTGACTCAAGTCCTGTGTTTTGGCAGAGCTGGATCTCAGAATTTTTAACAGGAGGAGGCAAGGCAAGGTAAGAAAAATGTTGTGCTGGGAGGAGCTGAGAGTTCTCTCACACAGCAGATGGCTTTCCCAATGGCATTCTGGTTTGTAGCAGTTTAAATGCAGTTATTGTAATCCAGCCCCAGAAAAGCAAAACTGAGACTTTTAGGCAAGTGCAAACCTTGCTGATCTGTTTACTCTTATAGTAGTTTTCCTGATTTTCTATCTATCCTAAGGGAAAGCACTTAAGTATGTTCCTCCCTTGTGACTTGGATCTGGCAAGGTGCTGAACGCTCTCAATTTCAATTGACTTCAGTAGGTACTCAACATCTCACAGGAGGTGCCCACTACTTTAAAGGCCTAAGCCTTTGATCAAGTTTTATTCTCCTCTTAAACCCTGAATTTATATTAATTTTGTGTCAGATCCGCAGCTTGTGTAAATCAGTGTAACTCCACTGACACTAATTTTGCTATGCTGATTTACACCAACTGAGAATCTGGCACTGTGTCTATGGCTCTGCAGGGATTGTGACAGATACACATACTGAGGGCTGTCGGCAGCAACAGTAATGCCGTTTCCAACTCCCACAGAGGTCCCTTTCTCTACTGGCTCTTACATTAGTATGTGTTCCCATGGTAGTGAAAACCTACTCAAGCTACTTCCCTCTTAGGTTTTCTCCCTTTGCATAATTTTTCCAACGGGTGACTTCTATGTCTGGCACATCAAGGCACTAAGAGGATGTCTCTTTAGTCAGCTTTGCTCTCTGACCTTTTATTTATTTTTGCAGAAACAGTGTAATATAATAACGGAGGCTTGGCATGCAGATTGCTTTCATGGTGTATGAAATAAGACTTAGAAGTGTAATTATTAGAGGATCGTTTTTCATTTTATTGGTTTAACTTTCCTCCAGTATCATTAAGTGCCAATAAGATTTTTTTTCTGGACCATTGGGTGCAAGTCAAAATAATATGCAGTGTAATAAAAACAGTAATAATTGAATAGTGATTTATACAGATGTGGCTGGTCAGGTTTCAGGGTTATTTTCTCAGTGGAAGTACCATAATTCCCTGAGTCTGAATTTGTAATTTACTCTTCATTTTAGAAGTTGCAGTATTAAGTCTAAGAATATGTAGCTTTTACAAAGAGAATCTAATAGATATAACACAAGAGTTTTAAAAACAAACTCTGGAAATAAGATTCAAACTTTCAGTATTTTAAAGATTATACTCAAAGCCTTGACGCCAGCTATTCAAAAATTATTCAGAGACCAAACAACTCAGGGTCAGATTCTGCCATTGTTAATCATAATGAGCATCATTTTATTCACAATAGTTCCACAGAAGTCAATGAGGCTATTAGGATTAAGGCACTACTCAATGTGAGTAAGAGTGGCAGAATTTGGCCCTATGTTACCTGGCATTTTGCAAAAATTGCAAAGTACTAAAGGCATTTAAAACACCTGCAAAGTGGTAAACGAATGGATGATTAATATCCAGAAGTAATTATTATTGTGTAAAGCAGTGACATGTCATGGCTTCACTGACCTTTCTACTACTGTACTAACCAGCTATTTGCCAGAATTTGTTTACACCACACTTCTTTCTATGTTCATTATTTAAAATAGCATGTAATTGTATGAAAGAGTATTTATTAAATATATGGGTCCAGATCCATAGCTAGGAAAAAGCAACATACCTCCATTTGCTGTCTTTTACGTTTTACTTGATGAAAAATGTGGGTTGCGCAGGGGAAAAGAGAGAGATTAAAGTCCTGTGTAAATTCACTATGTGAATCTAAGAGCACCTTTACCCCGCTACATACCAAATACTCACCCAAGTCCACACTGTCTAGTTTTGAATTGCCATCATAGTCACAGCCAGGTTCATCTTTAGCTAGATTACAATAAATGTTTTTTTAGAGTCAAAGAATGCTATGAACTAATGCAAAGCGCCTGTGATATATGTAGATGCAGGCTTGAGTTATGATGTATGAATCTGGACCCAAACCTGGATTTGATACTTTCTAAAGTTCATAGGGGATGTGTAGATCCAAGATTTGGTCTGGTCCCATCTCTTGATTTATCAGAAGGATGCTGGAAGGACTAGATAAAGGGTTATGCTCTGAACTCAAGCTTCAGACTGATGAAAACTGGAAAAAAAAACACGGATGGGACATGGTTAAGTGTCTGGCAAATCTTTGTCCATTTGACAAGAAATCTGCTTTGATGATCATACAAATGGGTCAAATCCTGAATTCTTTTCTCAGTTTTTCCTCATTCCTTACTCTAGCAAAAGTCCCATTGAACTGAATGGGATTTTTGCCCATATGAGGATATTGGAATTTGGCCGATAATAATAAACAACACCAGTATAAGGTGCTATCATAGGCTAATATCAAATTGTCAAGGAGAAGAAACTGCCAAACAAAAAAAGAGTTAAAAAGGGATGTTAAGTGCACATACATTACAATCAAACTCTGGGCCAAATTCTGTCATCCTTATTGGAGCAAGAGCTCCCATTTATATTCCAATCAGAGTTCTTCGCCAACTGACAACTACAGAACTCATCCTTTTCTTCAAAAAAGTTAATGATAGTAATAATGATGAGTGAATAATCTTCTATCTCATTCACAATTCAAGGCCTGATCCAGCACCCATTAAAGTCAACAGAAAAGCTCCCATGGAGATCAGGCCCCAAGAGAGCTCCTACTTCAGTTTTGTCCAATTTGTCTATTAAAAGATCCCTAAGGATAAATTCTGCTTTACCTCAAAGGGGTTGCACAGTTAGGTTACAGAGGTGTATTTGAAAGCAGAATTTGGCTTGTAGTCTTTTAGAACCTATTCTTTTATTTTAATTATTCCTTTTTTTAAGTGATTCACCAGTCATGCACCAAGATTTATTGCACTGGTTTATCAATCAACATTCAGACGAACTACTCCTACTGGTCAATTTCAGAGAATGAGTATTCCATAGGACATATTATGCCTCAGAAAAAAAGATTTTGGCTTTGTGGAAACAGCCTAATATTTGTAGCCTTAATAAGGATATAAACTAGTCCTGGAGAGTAAAAGAGTTCTCATGGAGAATCTGATACATAACATACAGAAAACTTGATCCTTTTACTGTACCTTGAGTCCCAGAACTGAGCAGCTGTTGTGATCTTCACAGGATATGAGATATTCCAATAATGTGATAGAATGGAAGACAAATAAAACAGAAAGGGTAGAGGATTAGATAGTTTAGGTCCCAGAGGCATTAAACAGCCCTTGATAACTCCTGGAAACAATTTATTGATTCCTTCTTTGTGTTGCACATACCCATTAAGTGATTTCATTTCCTCATTTCCTCTAATCACATCACTTGGTTTAGAAGTCTTTTGGTTTCTGAAACCTATGGATGCACAGATAAGTTCAGTTTCTCATGTGGTGGCTGTATGTTCTACTATATGTGAAAAGTTGATACAGTACATGTAACTCCTTGGAGCCAGCAGGTCTGGAGCTTTCATCATTAGTGGATCATCATCACATCAAGGAAGCACCAGTGGGTTAATTGGTGTGGCAAGCCAAGCTTTAATTCCATTCAGTAAAACTGGGGTAATTCTGATGTTTGGCTTTTTCCACCCCTGTAATGAGTAGTAGTAAGGTTCTTGGAAGACCTGAATTCAGTATGAAAAGTATACTGCCAACTTAGCACTAATACTGAGACCAAATGTAATATTGGTCAAGTCCATGCTAGTCACCTACATGAGAATGGTGATGAAGATTTCAATTGTAGAGTTTAATTTACAATTGCATTTGCTGATGTTAAAAATAACACCTTGCTCATTTTTACTGAAGGAACATATACTCCATCTTATAATCGAAAGCAATGAAACAACTCCTTGATTTAAAAAAAAAATAAAAAAGAAAAAAATATTAAAATCTGCCAGTTTAGCAAAATGAAACAAAATATTCCTCATCCAAGCTGACCTTCATATTCCATCCTATGGGCATTAAGTGCTTTTACTGTTCCTTCTTTAAAGAGCTGCCAGTGCTATGGGCTTCTCACTACTCAGGCCAACAGCAACTAGAATGTGGAAAGTTCTCCACAACAGCTAGTTTGTTTTGCTTGTTCCTCCATTTGGAACAAACAACGTCACCTAAGCGTTCTTGCCACTGCTTCCTGAAGCAAGTTTAGTGAGAGAGAAGCTGTGGAGAGAAGAGTGAAGAAGGTTATTCTCCCACCATTCTTCCTGAGTGTAGGAAGAGTCTCAGGATCATGAGCTACCTTTTAGATATTTCAGACAACTTAGGGCACAGCTCCATGTGAGCATAAATGCTCTGTAAAGCTGCAATGCACTCAAACTGAGCACTGGCACTTCTTACCTCCAGACTTGAAGGAAAAAAAGCCACTGCTTCACTGGAACAAGGAAGAAATGAAAACAGACATACAGAACATTGGGTATATTTCTATTGGCTCTGGCTGCTGGGCACAGTATATCAGTAGCCTCTCATTCCCGAAAGGTTCCTCCTTTGCAGATATTTACAGAGGCATCTGTAGCAGGCAACCGGACTGCACTTAAACGAATGAAAAATAAACGTATTAAACCATATTTCCCATTCTGTGGAACACAGTAAAAGTGTCTCCTGTTCCTTTCATCACCTAAACCAGATACATTCATCAGCTCATGAAAAGACATTGGCATATGGTTTGGGGAGACATGTATTCTAAGAAAACGAACCTATGTCACCCAATACTTTCCAAATTAAATAAATACCCCTGTCATTGTATATATTTTTGCAGACTGAGCTAGTAACAGTGTGAATAATTTTCTCATGTACTGTACTAAGCCCTTTGGAAACCCTTTGCTTTTACAAGGGTATGTGTTCTTTGTCACACAAAAGCTTTCCTTTTATTTAATACAAAACCCCTTAAAGTGTTATTGGCTTCCTGTAGCAACTGTCCCAGTCATATTCAGACAGGTGATTTACTGCCGTTACTACATTTGCTTAAGAGAGGGATCGTGTACGATTTAACTTTAGCAAAACTAAGTTAGTATATGCAGGCATACAGTGCTTGATAGCATCTTGCTGTGGTTTTAAAAGGGAAGGGGGCAATAGGTCCCAGGAAAAGGAAATAACTACAGTGAGCTTTATGAAGGATCATGCCAAACTGATGTTCATCAGAACTGCATGCATGGACCAAGGACACTGGATGGCTCTAAGTTTGATTTCAGGTTTCACATGTAGCTCATAAGAAATGAAATTCACCCCACCGCAGAAAGCCAGCAGAAATCGTATTCACCATTTAATCCCTTTTTAAGGGGTTTAAGTGGTATATAGTTAGGTCTTGTGCTACCCTTCTGCAGAAGGATGATTTTTACCCAAGAAGAACAAATAATACAATAGTTGCCATCTGCTCATCCTCAAGAAAAAACAAAGTGGTAAAATTTTCAGAAACTTTTGAATCTTTTGAAAATTGTATCCAATGTTAGTTTTAAAACAATGGTAAGGTTGCAAAATCAAGCACTCATAAAAGTCTAGATATTTAAAAACTTACTGTTTCTCCTTCAACATTAATTCAGCAATGGTAAACATATGTACTGGGAGTATTTTCTATTCCTGTTAACAGATACCATAAATATAGAGGATGATTAATGTTTGCAGTCATTGGAATTTCCCAACTTTTGAGTTTAGAGAGCTTGATTGTGCAAAATTAAGTTAACTTTTTTTTTTTGCTTAGTATTATCATTTGTGGGTGATATTTATCCCTGGGCACAGAGGTGAATTTCACCCCATTATAAAAAAATAAGACACCTCATATCAAAACCCTTGTAAGGAGTTTGTGAAAGCTTGTGATTTCTTTGGTTAGTGAATGTTCTCCCAAGCTTTTTTTGAGAAATGGGAATCTTGTGGTGAAGAAACCACAGTGCTTTCCTTGTTGGCAAGCTAGCTAAGCCTCCAGAACAAATGGGCTCTACCTGAATTAATCACATAGAGCTGTTCTGCAAAATGTTTAAAATACAGAATGATGTTTCCAGGCCAGATGTACAGCTTTCCTCAGATCTGTGTGTCATGGTTTCACTTACCATGAAAACCTAAATATGGTGTGATGGTAGTGTTTAGATAAGACAGATGGAGAGTGCAGTGCAGACTCGGTATTGTAGAAATGCTGATCCTTATAAATGAGCTGTATTGCTCAGTGGGATTTTCCTGGCTGACTTTTTAAAAACCCGAGCTCGATTAAATCATCACAGCTGGGGAGAAAATATCAAGAATTAAGTAACTATTTTATGAGTTGTAAGAGTGTGAAAGTTTTAAGTAGTTAAATAATTACAGAGCTCTGTGAGGGTTATAGGGAAGATGAATGAACTTTTGGCAGATGATGTTATTTATTCTAGCTTTATGCTGAAAGATACAGGAAAGTGTCAAGGATGTGGAAAGAATTTAATTCAGAACCAAAGAGATAGCCGTCAAAACAAATAAAGAGCTAAGTATGATAGTGAAAAGTACCATTCATGCACAGGACAAGGGAATGACGACACCTTGAACTCAATACTTCCACAAGCTATTTGAATTTGATTAAGTATCACAGAAATTGTGTAGAAAGTTAAATATGGCCTGAGCAGCATGTAACACAGCTGTCAACTTATTTGTTAACAGCAATGGAATTACATTAGCATAGGAATAGAGAGCAACAGCATGCATGTTGGTATGTAATTGTGGGTTATAAAACTTCCATAGGATCATCTTAAGTGTGTTGTGAGGCCCCATCCTAACGTACCTTATGTCGACTGATAATGGCAAAAAACATCTTTAAATCGGTAGGCCTGATTCTGGTTTTACAGAGGGTTGCCAATTTTGGTTGGCTGTTTTCCTGGATATTTTCTCACATGATTCCTGGAGACTCTGGGACAATATTGGAGGGTTGGCAACCCTACTCATACTATTTTTACATGATGCCACTTCAGCAGAGTTATTCCTGATTTACACTATCATAAGTGAGATTAAAAATCAGGCTTTATGGGTCTGCCAGGCAACAGAGCAAAAGCAGTGAAGATGTGACATGTAAGCTGTTTGGGATAGAGACCATCTTTTTGTTATGTCTGTAAAGTGGCAAGCAAAACTACAAAAAAATTAAGTAATAATGATATGGATGATTTGAAACTCTACGGATGGTCACAAAATGAGATACAGAGACTGATGACATGCAGAAAAGTTTGGTGCAGATATAAAGCTACAGGTTGGCTTGGCTAAATGTGCACCCATGTCTGTGATGAGGGGCAAACTGGTACAACCAGATGGCATACAAGTTAACAAAGGCACTATTCAAGATCTCTCTCAGCCTGACTTGCATAAATATCTTAGAATTGGAACTGTAGGAGTTACAACATAAGGAACTCAAAAAAGAAGTGAGAAGAGATTATTACGAATGAATAAGGTAAAACTCATCTCAGAGAATTTTATCCAAGCCATTAATATGTGGGCAATATCAGTAGCATGGTACACTGTGGGAGTAATCAAGTGGAATCAAAAGAAGAAGAAAATATTTTACACTCAAACAAGAAAGCTCCCGGTGATTAACAGAGTAATGAATATCAATCAAGATATGGACAGGATATACAGAGGAAAAGGATTGCTATCTGTGGAGGAAACAACTGACAATGAGATCTGTTAAACAATTAAAAACTTTATCACAATAACTCGTGACATTTTAAAAAATCATAATTAATTGCAGTTTTAATCACGCTGTTAAACAATAATAGAATACTATTTATTTAAATATTTTTGGATGTTTTCTACATTTTCAAATATATTGATTTCAATTACAGCACAGAATACAAAGTGTACAGTACTCACTTTATATATTTTTGATTACAATCATTTGCACTGTAAAAAGATAAGTAGTCTTTTTGAGTTCACCTCATACACGTACTGTAGTGCAATCTCTTTATCATGAAAGTGCAATTTACAAATGTAGATTTTTTTGTTACATAACTGCACTCAATAACAAAACAATATAAAATTTTAGAGCCTACAAGTCAACTCAGTCCTACTTCTTGTTCAGCCAATTGCTAAGACAAACAAGTTTGTTTACATTTACGGGAGATGCTGCTGCCCACTTCTTATTTACAATGTCACCTGACTGTGAAAACAAGGTATTTGCATGGCACTTCTGTAGCCGACGACACTTTGCAAGATATTTATGTGCCAGATATGCTAAAGATTTCTGTGCCCCTTCATGCTTCGGCCACCATTCCAGAGGACATGCTTCCATGCTGCTGATGGATTCTGTTCGATAATGATCCAAAGCAGTGCAGACTGACGCACCTTCATCTGAGTCAGATGCCACCACAGAAGACTGATTTTCTTTTTTGGAGGATCGGGTTCTGTAGTTTCTGCATCGGAGTATTGCTCTTTTAAGATGGCTGAAAACATGCCCCATGCCTCATCCCTCTCAGATTTTGGAAGACACTTCAGATTCTTAGATCTTGGGTTGAGTGCTGTAGCTATCTTTAAAAATTTCACATTGGTATCTTCTTTGTGTTTTTATCAAATCTGCAGTAAAAGTGTTCTTAAAATGAACAACATGTGCTGGGTCATCATCCGAGACTGCTATAACATGAAATATGTGGCAGAATGTGGGTAAAATAGAGCAGGAGACATATAATTCTCCCCTAAGGAGTTCAGGCACAAATTTAATTAATGCATTTCTTTTAAATGAGAGTCATCGGCATGGATGCATGTACTTTTTATTTTCCACAATAAAGAGGTTGCACTACAGTACTTGTATGAGGTGAATTGAAAAATACTGTTTCTTTTGTTTATCATTTTTACAGTGCAAATATTTGTAATAAAAATAACAAAGTGAGCACTAAAAGCAACAAAGAATCCTGTGGCACCTTAGACTAACAAGAGGTTTTTGCATGAGCTTTTTCGTGGGTGTGAATACTTCTTTTGCAGTGGGTGTGTGGGAAATTTCCAGGGGTATATATATGCAAGCAAGAAGCAAGCTAGGATAACAAGGTTAGTTCAAGGAGGAGGAGGAGGATGAGGCCCTTTTAGGTGTTGAGGTGAAAAAAGAGGAGGAGAAACTTCTGCTGTTGTGGTTGGCCTCATTCAGTCTTTTGTTTAATCCTGAGCTGATGATTGAAAATAAATTGAGCTCAGCAGTTTCAGCAGTTTCTCTTTGAAGTCTGGTTTGTTTTTTTTTTTTTTTTTGATGCTGCATTGCACCCATGATGTGTGTGAGGAGGGCCAGGGTTTCTCTACAGGTTTTTGTATATTGCCATTTATAATATTGTGTCCTTCCATTTTTTTTTTTTTTTTCCTTTTGACTGTCCAGTTTGGCAGATGTACATAGCAGGGCAGCAGATGGCATATATTATGCATATGATTTGGTGGATGTGATTGGTGGATGGTGTGGTGAATGAGGTGGTGATGGTGGTGTGATGGTGGGGTGGTTGGTGTGATGATGGCTGGGAGTTGGAGGTATCGAGTTTTGTTGGGGGGGTTTTGTTAGTTGTTGTTACTTGGCGTGTGTTGTTACTGTACTGATGGTGCGAGTTGGCAGGTTGTGGTAGGTTGTTTGTTGGGTTGAACTGTTGTCTGTGGGCTGGGTGTGCTGGGGATCATTCTCATGATGGGATGTAGATCCCTGATGATGATGGGTGATGATTGGTTGGCTGGGCGGTGGAGGATGGGAGTGTGGATTGTGGTTGTTTTCTTTTGGTTTCTTTCTTGGGTTTGTCTCTTGGGTTTCTGTTTCTGCTGCTGGCTCTGGGTCTGTCTCTGGCTCTGTTGATCCTGTAGTTTTTGATTGTGGTTTTGATTTTGGTATGTGTGGTGTTGGTGTCTGTCTGTGGGTGCTGTGTGTGGGCTTGTGTGTGATGCTGATTGTGGATGGTGTGGTGGTGTGGGAATGGATGACAATGAAGCTTGTGGTGTGCCGGCAGGGGCATTGGGGGGCAGGTGTGGTGTGGTGTTAATGTGACCATGGGTGGTTTGTTGTTGGTGGTGTTAGTGAGACGTGATTGTCTGGTGGTTGGTTGTGTTGACTGTGTGGGTGGGGTGTGGTGGTGTGGTGGAAGTGTGGGGTGGAAGCTGGTGTGGGTGGGTGGGAAATCATGTGATGATGAGTCCCAGATGGCCAGGATGGATGGAGGAGTGGAGAGTGAGTAAGAAGAGGGCATGAGGCATAAAAGAGGAGAGATATTTAGGGAGGGCGGGCAGTAGCCATAGGTGCATATTGTCTCTGGGGATATATGATCATATATATTATATGCGGCTCATATGTGATAATGGCACATAGCTAAGCAAAGTAGCTGTGCTGTGCACAGAGCCAGGCATGAGGATCAGCAGCTGCATTCCCAGTGAGTGTGTGGTGGGGTCAAGAGCCTCATCCTTGGTGTAGCCAGCATAGGTGTGTGGTGGCCAGTCTGGTGGTGTCTGGAAGGGTCAGGAAATCTTGTCAGTGGTGGTGAAGAGTGTGGTGTGGTGCTCAGGTCTCAGTGGAGTGTCCAGTCCTCCAGAGAGTCCTCTGGTGGTGTGAGTCCCAAGTCCCGAGTGGGGAGTGGGGTCCAGAGGAGGGAGGTCCATTTGGCAGATGATAGATGATGTAGCCCAGGTTTGTGGATTTTGGGCAGTAGATATTTTAGCCCTGTGTGAGGGCTCCTGGGGGTGAGATGGTTCAGTTTTAGTGTGTGTTCCCTCAGAGTCTGTTGGGTGGGCCTGTAGGTAGAGGGTTTGTAGAGTTGGTGTGCAGCCTCCTGTGGTGTTGTTCCTGAGTGCTGTGTGGACAGCACCTCTCTTTTATCCAGCCTCCTCTATTGGTGTGTCAGGTTTCTTTGGATGTGGGTGGGGATTGTGTTGTATCATTGGTTTTGAGGTTTGCAAGGTTGTTTTTTGTTTGCTTTGTGCCTCTGCCGTTGTGTTCTGCAAGTGCATTGTGCGTCAGTTTTCCTCCAGACATTCATTTCTCAGATGGGTCATTCTTCATGTGGAGGGAGTTTGTGTGAGTTCTTCTTGTGTTCTTGTTGGTGTGAGTGTGTTGTGTGTTGTGTGTGCTGTATGCTGTTGTAGCAGTGTTATCTGTGAGTCTGAGTGCAGTTGTTGTGTCAGTATTCGGTGGGTGGTAGGGTGCAAGGGGTGGGGTGGTAGGGCAATGGCTGAGGGGTGGGGAGATGTGGTGTGGGGGGGGTGGGGCTGGACGTTGTGGGGGTAGGATAGGTAGGGGGTGTTGGTGGCAGGGGGGGTTGGGTGGGTAGGGTGACAGGCAGCTTAGAGTTAGTTTTGAGTAGAGAGGGCAGTTTTCCCTTTTTGTATGGAGGTATATTTTTTTGGTTATTTTTGTTTTGTTTTAGTTATTGATGATTTATCTCCATTTTGAGAGTTTCTTTTTGAGTTTTTGTTTGTTTTGTTATTTTGGTGATCAGGTTTCTGTTTGTTTTTTGATGTTTCTGTGAGCACTGTGCACTGTGTGTTCTGTATTGTAATTGAAATCAATTCTGAAATGATCTTTTATTACATTGCTTCTTTCTTTCTTTACGTATTTTACATTAAAGGTATGAGGATGCCTAGGCCTACCACAGAGAACTTATACTCCCTCCATGTGTGCTCCTGCAGAGATGCCAGGTACAATGCGGCCCTTGAGCTCCCCAGAGCCAGAATGAACTATGGTTTGCATTATGGCTACTACTATCCCCCCAGGGGCAAGGAGGGGCAGAACTGGCCCGACTCAGGAATATGAGGGGGACCATACTGCATCCTGTATAAGGATGAAGCAGGGGTGATTCAATCCTGGAGGCATTATGATTGCCTGAGGCACAATGCTTCCAGAAGCTCCTGTTGGGCTGGCCAGCTCTACACCATCCTATGCTGCAAGAAGGGCCCTAAATGTAAACTGAGCCCTCAGTTTATTATTTCATTTAATATTTTAATATATTACATTAAAAAAATGTTAAAATAATGTTACATTTGCAAAGTCAAGCACCCAAAAGCAAAAAATACTCTACATTAAGGATGCCTGTGCAATCTTAATTTGGCCCCCTTGTGCATATGCATCAATGCATTCTTTAATTACATGATCACATATTATTTTTTCCACAGAACTGCTGGCTTATTCAGTGCGCAGGGTGGACAGTTTCTTTTTATCTTCATCATTCAGTGTGCACATTCATTATTTACTTCACACCATCCAAAGCCACAAGACTTGTTGTTTTTTAAATTTCCTCTTGGCCATTTCCATTTTATTCTCTTTGTAATAGCTTAGTGCTTCACAAACATTGATGAATTTATCTTCAAAACAGCCTTAAAATTATCCCCAGTTCACACATGGAGAACTGAGGCACAGAGGATAAGGCCAAAATTGTTTAAAGAGTCAACGAATTTTTGGTGTCCAACCTGAGAAGCCTAGGGCCTGATTTTTCAGAGTTCTTAGCATTTCACCATATTTTATATGGCCAGAAAAGTTTTCCTATTGACCTCAGTTGCAGCTGTGAATCCTCAACACTCCTGCATATGAGGAACAGACAGTGGTCACCTGTAAAAAATTTGGTTTATGTGACTTGCCCAATATCACATAGGAACTCTCTGGCAGAGGCAGGTATTTCTAGAATTGAATTCTCCAGGGCAGCATTCAACTGCCCCAATCACAAGACCATCCTTTCTTTTCCTGCAATCCCCTGCCTCATTCCCTACACACCTTTCAACTTCTGCAACAAATGAGGCATGGATCCTACAGACATCAGGCTATTTCACTATACAACCCTGATTCACTCCCTGAACGTTGTTCATCCTGTGTACTGAATGAGGCAGGAGTCCTTACACAGGCTGCACGAAAATGCCTATGCACAAAGGGGCCAAACTAAGGCTGCACAGTAACACTCACAGATTTTTGCAAGGTCACAGTCAACATCAGGTACACACCCATTTTTGTTGTATCCAGGGTATCATCTGTGAAGGAGACAGAGCTTTCTCAGGAGCCAGTCAGACTATGGAATGAACTCCCACAGGAACTAAGGACCATCAAACCTCATGTTCTTCTGCTGCAAGTGAAAGGAGCATTTCTTTATCCTGGCCTTCTCTAACATAAATACAAAGCAATGTGTATATTAAAACAACCACAAAAATAACAAAACACCTTTCCAAAACAAGACACTCCACTGCACACACTTCTCCCCTGAGGGAGAGGATGAGAGAACAAACAACAGATTACAGCTGTGTAGTCATGTTTCTTCATGTACTATTGAAAGGCCCTTAGATATTATGGTTACAAGCCTTAATAGAATAGAACGCTCTTTTTAAGACATTAATATTATAATATCTGAAGGAAGGAATAAAGCACCTCAGGGCATGAAGTGAGTCCTGTAAAAACATTATTCCTCATATTCTACTCACTCATGTCTCTATCGTATATTATGGGTGTTGACACTCAACACTGGTCACCTTGACTGTATTCACCAATATTTGAGTGGAAAAGCCCTACAGTTTGCTTGTGCAAAGGGCCCTATGTGTATGTGCCACACAGATAACTGCATACACAAATGCCTCTTTCTGCAGGCATTTATCTGTTTGGTTAATATGATTTTTCTGTGCACAAATCTTGCAGGTGAAACCTACGGCCTAAATTTACAAAAGTGACCAGTGATTTTAAATGTCTAATTTTTTCAATACCCAAATTGTGGCACCTTAAAAGGGATCTGATTTTCAAGGGTGGATATTGAGCATTTTAAGGTATCTCAAGTTAGTACCTTGTGACACGCCCAACAGTCATGCATGAGTACCAACCTCAGGGTAGACTGTTAAAAATCAGAGCACAAACCCCAAATTGGTTGTGAGTTCTAAACTTAGATTTCACCAACCAACTGCACCATGTGCAAACTCCATAGGCACATCAACATCCTAAACACAAATTCGCAGACAGTCCCCTTGGGTATTCCAGTCTGTCTTGACACTCAAGTGAGCATATCTCTGTGACAGATGCACTCTTACCTTAAGAATCAAAGCAATGTTCAGGGTACTCCGAATCCCAAAGGCCCAGTCACTTACCCCAGGTCAATCGCGCTTTAGGTCTCATACTAGAAACAATGCTTGGAGTCAATCCTCCAGTAAACTAGATGAAGACATATTAAATAGGAAAAGGAAATTAAAGTGTTATTTACATAGTTAAAGCAAGCATACATAATCACATGAATGAGTTACAGTCTTAGGTTTCAAAAGGTAATATAGGCTTCTATAACCAGCAAGTTCTATTCGTCCTTTAGTGCTAACCCAGGCTAAGCATCTCTTGCTTATGCCTAGAAACACCTTGCCCCCCTTCCCTGAGCAGAATAGGGATCCTTAGTTCCTTTGTGTGTGGTTCCCTCCTGCCATGTGCTTTGAGCTGCAAACTCAGCTGATGGAAGGAGTCCTCTTGCAGACTCATTTTCACAGGGAGGAGAGCAGAACAATAAGAGTCTTTAGTCCTGTTGTTGAGAATTCCTCAACCCAGATGCAGAGAGTTTTCAGTTGCAAGATCCACCCATAGCCTGTCTGGTATCAATGGGTCTTCTCTTTCGGCAGGGGAATACAACACCAATTCATGCCCCTCTCCTGTATGGAGATGCATACGTTCACAATATACCCACTCAAATATTACATTACCATATGGTGCGCAGATATTACAAGTCAGATTAATGCATGGACAGCTCACAAGCATTCAGCAGAGTCTAAATACTTTCTTATAATTCTAGTACCTACTTTATCAATATTAATCCACAAGTGAGCCAGTCAGATTCCAGCTATGTAACTGCCTGTGTCCAGTTGAGACATGGGGACTTTGGCATGGGCTGGCACCTGGCCTGCCAGCATCACACTCCCAAAATCTGAGACTTGGAACACTAGTTACTTGTAAAAATTTTGGCCTAGGTGCCAAGGTTTGAAAATGTAGTCTTTTGGGTGTCCCTTCTTCATGTTTCCATACAGCACCATTCAAAATGTTTCATTCCTTTTGCAGTCCTGGTCACTGATCCTTTTTCCTTACGCATTTTCCAGTGGTATCCATCACTTATCTTATTTATGTCAAAGCAGAATGCTTTATTTAAAGTGGGGGAGGAGACAGAGGATGTTTTTATGTCATTTTAAAAAAGTTAACCTCAGATATTTCTATGATGGAAAAATATGGAACCCATCCAAGAGCATTTCAAAGTCTACAGATTTTGGTTTGCAGATTACATATAATTAATCTATGTGACAAAAAATGAAATTCAAGAGTTACCACTGTTATTTGAACACAAGTATAATTGACAGGTAACCATATTGGTAGCCAAAACAGATATATGAAAGAACAAATTCACAAAAAATCAAGTAGGTGTTTGTAACAAGGCTACACTACATGTATAGGAATACAATGAATATTGATGTATTCTGGATAGTTTCTTCATTCTGAACTGGAGTTAATGTTCTTGTCAGGCATTTGTCAGTGCAGCAGCAGTGCTAAAGCACTCAATGTCAGCATTTGCTTTAGGACTGTTACTCTGGAGAGGAGAGTGGGTGAAAGATCAGAGTTGGACACAAAGTGTCTTTCAAATTTATATTGATCTCCTAATTTTTTCTTAATAATAAAAAAAAAGACTAGATGGTTGCTCTATGCCTTGTAAGTCAGCATTCCACCCCCAACACACACACACACACACACACACACACACACACACACACACCAAAGTTCAGTTCCATTTCTCCCCCTAACAATATTGTAAAAAGGGCAAGCAACCAAGTGCATGATGGTGACCTGAAACGAGAGATGGATTAAGCTTTTATGAGGCCCTGGGCCAGAGCAAGTGGGGGCCCCTCTCCTCCCTGTGCTCCTGCTGGGGAAATGGGGCTGGGCACAGGGGCTTGCCCTGCCCTGCCCCCCTGCCCGAAGCTCCTGCTGAGGAGTGGGGTGTGGGTGTGCGGGATTCCCCCACCGGCCTGGTGCTCCTGCTGGGGAGCGGGTACTTCCCCCACCCTGTGGCAGGAGTGCTGGGCGGGCGGAATGGGGCAAGCCCCCGTGCCCTGACCCCACTCCTGGCAGGAGCGCCAGGCAGGCACGTGGACCGGCTCAGGGTGCCCATTTTTCTGGGGCCCCCCAATTGGCCGGGGCCCCTGGGCACAGGCCCTTGGCCCAGTGGCTAATCCGCCACTGCCTGAAACATAGGAGATCAACATTTAGGAATGTGGTCCCTTACTCTGCTCATACAAAGACATGTTCAGACCCTAAGGCCCCGTTTCAGCCAGTACTCAGGCCTGGTCTACACTAAAAAGTTAGCTCAACCCAGCTACATCACTTAGGGGTGTGAAAAATCCACTCCCCTGAGTGACATAGTTAAATGGACCTAACCCCCCAGTGTAGACAGCACTAGGTTGACAGATGAATTCTTTCACGGACCTAGTTACCACCTCTCAGGGAGGTGGATTACCTACACCAGAGAGAAACCCTGCCATCAGCATAGGCAAGGACTACATTGAAGAAGGCTACAGCTGTGCCGCTGTAGCATTTCAAGTATAGACAAGCCCTTAAGCACAAGCCTAACTTTAAGCATATGAGTAGTCCTATTCACGTCATGTGGGACTATTCACATGCTTAATGTTAACACATGCTTAAGTAGCCTGCTGAACTGGGGCCTAGAAAAGGGAGTACATACTGTGTTGCAACTTGAAAGTACTGTAGATAGTCACACATGTGCAAAGTGAGTACAAAGTGGGTAGAAAATGTTACCAAACCAGTATGGCAGAGACTTACTCCTGCTACTGACAGGTTTCAGAGTAGCAGCCGTGTTAGTCTGTATCCGCAAAAAGAACAGGAGTACTTGTGGCACCTTAAAGACTATCAAATTTATTGTAGCATGAGCTTTCGTGAGCTACAGCTCACTTCTTCGGATGCATAGAATGGAACACACAGACAGGAGATATTTATACATACAGAGAACATGAAAAGGTGGAAGTATGCATACCAACAGGAAAAGTCTAATCAATTGAGATGAGCTATCATCAGCAGGAGGAAAAAAAACTTTTTGAAGTGATAATTAAGATGGCCCATAGAAGGCCCATAGATGGCCCATAGAAGGAGCTCCTCACACCTTCTATGGGCCATCTTAATTATCACTTCAAAAAGTTTTTTTTTCCTTCTGCTGATGATAGCTCATCTCAATTGATTAGACTTTTCCTGTTGTTATGCATACTTCCACCTTTCCATGTTCTCTGTATGTATAAATATCTCCTGTCTGTGTGTTCCATTCTATGCATCCGAAGAAGTGAGCTGTAGCTCACGAAAGCTCATGCTAAAATAAATTTGTTAGTCTTTAAGGTGCCACAAGTACTCCTGTTCTTCCTGCTACTGAGTGCTTGAACTGCGGTGGTCTAAGTCACTGCACAAGGTGCAAGGCAGAGGACAAGAAGCAGGGCTGGCTCTAGGCACTTTTCAAGGGGCTGCACTCCATTTTTAAAATTTTTTTAATGTTGTTGTTTTTTTGTTTTGGCGGTGGCACTCCGGCTTTTTTTTCCTTTGCTTTGGTGGTGGAACTCTGGCTTTTCTTTCTTTTTTTTTTTCTTCTTTGGGGCAGCAAAAAACCTGGAGCTGGCCCTTACAAGGAGGATCCCTTTTGTTTAGTATCCTCATGGTGTGTGCATACAGCAGCACTGACAGGCTACAGAAGTAGCTGTATTCAACCCTCTTCTTGTCCACTGGAGGGAAATTCCTTGCAATTCAAACCTTTAGCATTGGGGTAAAAAGCAGATAATCGAGGGATGCTGGAGTACTCTATACAGGGAATTTGTTGCACGTGAAATTGAGAGGTGAATATCCTATGTAACTGATATTATTCATGTCACGTTATGAATTACTGGAAAGTGCTAAAACAGTATGATGATGAGAGTGGTATAATAATCTATGTAGACCAGAACAAAATATCAGTGAAACGGACCTTCTGCTGCTAGACTTTGTGCAAGCTTCCTCATACAGTTCTGCCAATGCATCTCAGATCTGACTAGCATCAAGTCCTGGACCTCTACTGAGAAGAAGTGATACCAGTTATAAAATAAATTCACCGTTACATATCATACGGTGTTTCTAATTATTTAACTTAAATGTATATAGAGTACAAAAGGAAAGAAGATTATACATAGTTTATTTAGCCTTTGCTAGATAGTAATGAAGAAGAAAATCAATTAATTTTTAGAGACAAGGAGATAAAGGGACACTATATGGAGCAGTGGGTTAATACACTTGTGAAGTCCTCAGTTCATATCCCAACAGAAGGCACAAATGGAATGCAATAATTTCATGGTTTTGATCCTACATACTAATGGATATTTGCCCAAATAAAAAATAAACAAAAACCCCACCACAAACTTTAGCATCATTGCTCACAGAGGCCCAGAAATAATAGGGTTGTTGTGTTATAGATCAGGATTGGTGAATACTGACTTGCATTCTGGTTGGCATCACTGTTCTTATTCTGGCAAGAATTTTCAGCATTTCACTTTCATGAGCACACATTTGAACGTGGTCTTTTAGTTTAGTCGTGAGAAGTGAAAAACAACAAAAGACAAAATAACCTGAGCCCTAATGTTATTTTATCAGATTTTCAGTGTTATTAAGAGAAGTTAAGAGGAATTTGAGGGGTTGAAATGAAAATAGAGTTAGGTAAGGATGTAGAAGGAGAGAAAGGAATTATTGGATTAAAATTCCATTGGCAGATCTTTATCAAGAGCAGCAGAAGAAAAGAGGGATGAGAATCACTGCAGTCACAGTCAGCATAAGAAGGGGTCTGGAGAAAGCACTTCTAAAAGAACAGCCATGAAAGGATGAGATTGATAGGGACAGAGAAATAGTAAAGTGAAAAACAATGAAAGAGACATCAGTGAAGCCTGCATCTGTCTTTTCATTCTGGGTAAATACCCAGATTAGAAACACTGGTTTCTACTGCTTAATTGGAGCTAATTTTGGAGACAGGTCTCCCAAAACTAATACGCTGAAGTATGATACAGGGGATACAAACCAAAAGATGTATCCTATGTATAGTGCGTGCTATCTAGCTATTCCTATACCACACAGGTATTAGACAACATAAAAGTTTATATGGAAAAGCTGGCTTTCCTACCATTTTACTTATTAAAAAAAGATGGCATGAGCTGGCACAGAAAACACATTTTTCACAGCTGCTCTTCACAGATTTTCACATTATTTTTTACAACCTTTTGGTTTGTGGATGGGCTGAGTTGTGAAAACTCAACCTGAATGCTGTGCAGGCTGTCCTGCTTCTCCCTCACCATGTTTAATTCTGGGCCGCAGTGCAGGACCTGCTTGGAGTTATGGAACCATATCACTTAATGAAATACCACAAAACAACAGTGCTAACTAAAACAAGCTTTCTTCACAGGTTGGATTGCTTCTCTGGCCTGTTAAGTCTACATCTCATTTGCATTTTCTTAAAATGATGAGAACCAAGATCAGTGTAGAATGGATGGCTTCACCTATGCAGTCTAGCATGTAACCTGGGCCCATCTGCAAGCCATTGACTGCACTATTCATTCAGCCATTCACAACAGGACACAGCTCTACTGCTGATGGCCATGTTCATAGGGTACTCTATGAACTACTAACTACTCTACTAGCCTATAGTCGTAGGTTAAGGTATTTTAACAAAATGATTAATGTTCTTTGAGATAAAATGTGTTAATTTACAGTTATTTTTGCCATAATTAAGTAGAGATGCAAAATTGTTCTACTGTAGTTAAGCATTACTTAACACTAGTAGCAGCTGGCCGCAGCTAAACACAGAACATGGAAAACATGACGTCAAGCAAGTGGGGCTAATTAAGGCCAGTTTCCTAAATTAAAAAGACCTTAAGAGCTAAGGTTTAAAAATAACACCTTAATGATTTCTAAAAATAGCTGCTGCCAAGCCTTAGTATTTTGACCTCCATTAAATCTGGAAGTCCATTTCCTGTGACTAATGGTGTAAATCACATTTAACTTTTATATCCCGTTCTCTTTGGGATTAATTGCAAAGCCTAATGCCTGACCTTGAAAACCTTTTGCAAACATCCCGAAGTAATCTAGAGGGGACTTGCAAATGGTGCTCAATATACAGCTATAATGTGTTCATTGATTAATTAGATGGTTTATAATCAGGGGTTCAATCTTTATACATGCATAGGTAAACAATACCAAATGGGGTCAAGGGAGAAACCAGACAACCATGAAACTGAGACTGAAGGATGGTGAAGACCTGAGCTCCATTTCCAGCTCTGCCACGGACTGCCTGTGTGACCTTGGGTAAGTCACTTAGCCCCTTTGCGCCTCAATCCTCCATCTAAAAATGGAGATAACAACACTTCCTGACCCCATAGGGGTGTGCTGAAGATAAATGCCGTATTTCTAATTTTTCTTTCTGTGCAATATTCTATTATCTCTATCCATTCATTTTTTTCTATAATGCTTATTGTAGTACCTGAGAATTCCATCTACATTAAAGAATTTAAGTTTTTCTTGCCTGAACAAGCTGTGGTAACTAAAAGTGAGTATTTTGTATTACTAGAGATTTCCATTTTGTTTGTTCCTATGACTTGCTACATGCTCTGCTTTACCCTGGATTATATCCTGTTATGGCACATTACATCCAGTCAACCGTGACAGACAGAAAGAAATCTGTGGCATGATCCCACCTGACATCATGTAGCGAGATGCAGAAACGTTCAGCAGGAACAATGCTGAGGGGAGTTTCTAAACAAAATGTTGCAACTTTTATCATTATCTGTAAATCAAGAAGATTACTTAGCAACAACATAAAACAGTCCACTGTCATTTAAAAAATAGGCACAGTGGAGCTGAAAGGTCATACAACCATAATAGAAGTTACATACAGTAAAACACCTTCCTAAAAGTAGTCAAGCAAAAAGAAAGCTTTTTTTTTTTGTTTTGCTCTTCTTTGGTTTTGCTTTTATATTCAAACCATCAAGCTAAATTTGCCAGTTAACTTTCCACTGATGTCAATTAATATCACCTTCATTCCCACTCTATATCTATGGATTAATATATAAACTAAAAATTAAAAAAAAGACCTAACATGTATAACAGTGAGTTTATCTCACCATCTTCATTGTTGTTTGCAGTGTTGTAGTTGCCGTGTCGGTCCCAGGATATGAGAGAGATAGCACAGGTGAAGTAGTATCTTTTATTGGACCAACTTCTGTTGGTGAAAGAGAGGTCTCCACAGCGCTCTTCTTCAACCCAGACCTCATCCACCTTGTCTCATTCTTCATTGTTGCAACCTTTGTGCTTCCCTAAACCACTTAATCCCACCTTTTGTTTGAGTGGATGGGGTGCAAATCAGCACTGATTTTTTGACTCTCTGGGCTTGTCTACACTGCCAATTTACAGCGCTGCAACTTTCTCAGAAAAACCCACCCCCCTGAGTGCAGCAAGTTTCAGCACTGTAAAGGACCAGTGTAGACAGTGCACCAGTGCTGGGAGCTACACCCCTCGAGGAGTGGGTTTTTTAGAGTGCTGGGAGAGCTCTCTCCCAGAGCACTGCCGTGACCACAAAAGCCACATTAAAGCACGGTTATTCCTTTATACCAAAGAGTCTTCAGAGTCCTGTATACTTTGGTAACTAGTCTGACCCATCATTTTTGTGTGTGCATGTACCCTTTAAGGCCCAGTCCCCCAAATACTTACACACATTCTTACTTTTAAATACGAGTTCAGCCGGTGCATACAGGTCTGTTGCATCTTACGTGCATTTAACGTGCGCGATTTCAGCTTTATACAGTCAGCAAAAACAAACAAAAAAAGAGAAAAATAACAATTTAAATACTGTTTCTGTAGTGTGGGCGATTCTGCCCGCCATTCAACTCAATGTAATTTTGACTATACGCGGTTTTCGCTTTACGCGCTAACCACGGAACGGAACCCCCGCCTAAGATGAGACTCGCCTGTAAATCTTTGCAGGACTGGGATGTAAATTTGCTTCTGTTTCTGAGTTCCTAGCTGGACTTTGATGCATGAGTACTTTATATATTAACACAGAAAGATTTTGCCCCCACAGATAATACTGATTTTACAAGGCAGCAATCTAGTATAGATAACTGTAACTAAGATTTATACAGGAGGAAGAGTTCCTATTTCTTGCAAGGGCTTTTTATGTTAGAATTTGTTATGAGATATTCTTCTGAAACGGTGAGGCATTGCTCCTCAGAAGATGCGGTGATGCACATCTGGTTTAACATGCTGTCATGTAGCCCACAAACTGAAGTCATAAACTGAGTCTCCGTAGGGACTAATGAAAGTTATTCCTTTTTGAGTTGCTTTATTAAAATAAAACCTCAAGAAATACTGGCAACTAGGATGGGGAAGGAAACTTTAATCCAATACTTGTTATCCTCTTCCACAGATTTTAAATCACTCTCTCTGCTCTCTAGTTTGAGCAAATATACCCTTATTGTTTTTGTAGTCCTGCTACGAGCTTTTGGGAATGTTTTCATCATGTAAAGTAGCTTTCAGATGTCTGCTTTATAAATCCAAGTGTTAACACTTGTTAATTTTTTACTTTAGAAAGGAAGTCATATTTCTCTGAGGAGTCTGTTGGGAAGAATATTTTATTTTAAAATATTTTTTCAGTTTCATAATTTGCTGTAATTTTTTTACCAACAGGCCATGGAAGCCTGTTTACATAAATGAAGAGGGAAGCTTACTTTCCCACTGCTTCCACAAAATATCATTAACTGCCATAACTATGCTAATTGCCCTTGAAATGCATCTTACTGGTTAGAGAAATAATGCATTTAGGTAATATTTAACTTCTTTTTCCTCAATTACCTTTTATTAGGAGTCCAGAAGGTGTCAGAGTAAAACTGTTGCACATCTCCCAGGAAAGGCTTGTGTTTTCAGAAGGAAGCCAACCAGAGATATATTATTAAAGGGAATAATTAGGACAAACATTAACATGGCAAGCATGGCTGTTCAGTTACTGGGCTTCTTACTAAGTCTCTTTGGTCTAATTGGAACCTTAATTGCTACTATTCTGCCTCACTGGTGGAGGACGGCACATGTAGGCACCAATATTATAACAGCTGTGGCATACATGAAAGGGCTCTGGATGGAGTGTGTCTGGCATAGCACTGGCATCTACCAGTGCCAGGTCCACCGGTCTCAGCTTGCACTGCCTCGGGACCTTCAAGCAGCTCGTGCCATGATGGTGATTTCCTGTGTTATTTCCACACTGGCATGTGTGGTGTCTGTTATTGGCATGCATTGCACTCGATGTGTCAAAGGGGCCTCTGCCAAAAGTTCTCTCGCTGTCTCTGGTGGAATCTTTTTCATCCTGGCTGGTCTCATATGCCTGGTTCCTGTTTCTTGGACTACTAATGATGTGGTTACAGATTTTTACAACCCCATGCTTCCCAATGGGATGAAGTATGAGATAGGGCAAGCTCTTTACCTCGGTTTTTTCTCTGCATCTTTGACTATACTTGGCGGAGCTCTACTGTGTACATCATGCCAGAGTACACGGAACAACATACCTTACCAGCCACAACCAAGGAGCACAACAAGGGCTGCTCCCTCATATAGACCACCAACTGCCTACAAGGGAAACCATGCTTCTTCTCTGACATCTGCTTCACGAAGTGGCTACAGATTAAATGACTATGTGTGAGATTCTCAAGATTCACCTGTGAGTCAGAACTGCTCTATAATGGAGGTGTATGACATAAAACTAAGCTAAGGAACACTTATAATTTATGAGAGTTTTGATACAAAGTTTACCATTGTTTATTTATGCAGAGAAACAACATGAAATTGTTTGCTTTGAAACAGAAAGAAAGAAAGAAAGAAAGAAATGTGTAGTATTATAGAGGCTGCAAATTTCTCCCTATATGATGTCAACAACCTTAAGCTGTGGATGTGGTCAGTTCTGATTAAAAGTAATGTTTGTATTTTTATCAAGTTTCTAATACTAAAACCTGCTTTCACAAACAATAAAGGGTTAACAGTAGAGCTGGTTGAAATTTTTTCAATGGAACAATTTTCCATTGAAAAATAATGTTTCATCTACGTCAAAACATTTCAGGGTAACGTTGATTTGGACTAAATTATTCGTTCAACTTTCTCATTTCATTTAAAAAACATCAAAACATTTAGGTTTGATTTTATCATTTTGTTGGTTATATATTAACACATTAAACTATGATATTATATAATATTATAAGATTATATTTCATATTATAGATATATTTGATATTGTGCTATAATGTTTTGACCTTGTCCAAACAAAATATTAGGACACTGTCATAATGAAACAATGCAACATTATCGAAACAAAACATTCTGATGTTTCCTAATCAAAATTGCTTGGAATTTCTGTTCCAAGAAAAATTTCAACATTTTGACTTTTTGTTCTGATTCAGAATGAAAACAAATGTTCAGATGTCAGCATCTACCACAGTACAATGCTATTTATTATCCTGATTACAATAACGCCGTTTATTATCCTGTCCCAGAAATTTCAAAGAGTAATCAAAGGTATTAATTTTTTAGTCTCTCAGTTATATTACTTTATTGTAGTTGAGGCCTGACTGAAAGCTCACTGAAGTCAACAGTTGTTTCCATTTACTTCAGTGGGATTTTGATCAGGCCTTGACAAAGAAAGCACATATCAAGCCAACTTCCAAAACATATAAGGATATGTCCAATTCCAAAAAACATGGATTGTACCATTGATTGTGACACTTGCTGGACAGAGTCAGAAGTAAAGCCAAGGCCAAAACACTGGTTGAAAGCAATTTACATTTAAAATCATGGTAAAATGAAATTATGCCACAATACATGCAAATAAAAATGTCCATCCTCATTATATTGTAATAAAGGCCAACACAACACGTAATGCACAGTACAAAACTGTCACAAAGAATAAAAGCAGTAGATTTCTGTTAACCCCACTTGGGCAACATATGGGCCAACAGACTAACAGCTAATAGGTTAAGAAAAACACTCCCCACACCTGAGAGTCAACTGAACTTGCTGCACTTCACTTGGCAAAAAGCCTGTTTGTAATTAGTGTCACCTGGCAGCACCTCCACAGCTCAGATTCTAAAAAAAACCAACAAGGAGTCCTTGTGGCACCTTAGAGACTAACAAATTTATTTGGGCACAAGCTTTCGTGGGCTAAAACCAACTTCATCAGATGCAACAACATCAGATTCTGTCAACGTTTCCAGTGTTTTCACTATAAACCCTTTTTTTTAAAGAGGCTGATCAGCCATTTTTATTCACATTTGGCTTGAAACTTGACATGGAAGTTTTCAGCAGAGGTACAATTTATTATCATTATCATTATTTTAAACAGACACTTGATTGGTAAAACTAATAACTTTCTCTTTCAAATTGATATTAGATAGCCCTGCTGGCCAAACATCCATTTGATGGGTTTTTTTTAAAACGTATTTTCATATATGGTTAATGCACTCAGCTTTCCCTACTGTAGATATTGTATATTATGTGAAACCCAGGCTTTGTAGAGGGACTTTGTTATTAGAACAAACCTATCTTAAGTAACCACACCAGGGACAGAGAAAAACTAGTTGTTTGACACAGGTGGTTTTCTAACAGGTGGAGCAGAATTGTGCTTAGTACATTAGGGGAGTCTTTGAGATGGTCTTTTAAGACAAGAGGTAGCTTCATAAAGATGTTTTTTATGGAGATTTTACTGTATGCACATTACAATGGGTCCAGCCAAGCAATTATGATATCAACCTTGAGCAAGGGTTTTGTGCAGTCATGAATACAAGTCCAAGTACAGGAAATGAGCTATGTAGTATGCTTACTACATACTGATAAATTATTCCACTTGCCAAGATGCTTGTGCAGTGGGAATACTAATGTGTAGTACTGTTTTTACTGCACAAATTCCCAGCCAAATGGAATGTGTGTCAGTAGTAAGAACAGTTTGTAAACTCCTGGCAAAAAGTCTGGAACTGCTCTGATGTCAATAAAAAGAGAGGAATGGTTTATTTCACAGTGTGTTATGGGCCAATGGATCTCATTCCATGCTAACGGGATGAATTCCCTCCCCCTTTTTTTTTTTACTATTGTTTTAAAAAGATATCCCTATTTATACAAATAATATAGAAGGTCTGATTTCAATTGATAAAGGAAAATATAAATATACTAAATTTGAATTCATGCTGCCTTTAATTACAACTTACCCTCCTATTATGCCAAGCTGTTGCAACATATATTATTGGGGCAAATTCTGCCCTCAGTTGTGCACAAAGGGCTCCCACTGAAGTGAACAACAGTTGTACGTACACAGACAAGGGAAGGATTTGGTCCCATGACATGTAAAATGATGCACTGCTCTAAGAGCTTAGCAGCTGAGTGAATTCCCAGTAGCCTTAAAGAAGTAAGTCCCATTGTCTTCAGTGGGATTTCCGGGTAAATGATATAAAGTAGGGGGTTTGGTTTCATGGAACACTGGGCTACCTTTTATGAGAAAAAGGAGCTGTGCACTTTGGACGGACTCAATCTCAGTAGTAGGGGAACAAATCTTCTGGGTGACAGCGAAGATAGACTAGTCTGGAAGGCATTAAACTATAGCGAGGGTCAGTGTTGAGGGGGCAAAGATAGTGTATCAAATGGAAGGTGTCACAGGAAAATTAAATCAAGATGACAAGGGACCTGAAGAGAAGCCAAATGTTCACTGCCTCTATGCCAATGCTAGAAATTGAAATTACAAGAGGAATTAGAAATGCTCATGAGAAGAAATTTGACACAACTGGTATTATTGAAACCTGTGGGCTGAATCACACGATTGTGATATGCCTCTTTGGGTCACAGCCCAAGGGAGGAACATGTTTTGTGGGGCCACTATATTCCCAACCCAAATTGGTGGGCAGGGAGAGAGTGGAAATCTGTGGTACCTTGGCTCCTCCCCCAGTGCTCCAGCTTGTGCAGCTGCACTGCCATGAGAAAGATGTACTTGTGTCAGGTAAAGGGCTGGGAGAAACCAGTAGGCAGATCATAAGTCTCCAATTCATAATATGCTTCCTGGTCTTTTGCTTGGGCAGCATAAAAACATGCTGACCACAAATGGTGACTGATGCAAAGCTACAATTAACCTCTAAGTATGTTTACTAATTTGTCCTAAAAGAACAATAAGGTTGCATGGTGAAGCACTCAAAATTACAGAAATAGTATGGTAGTAATCACTGCAACAGGGTGCCACAAACATGTTACTATGGTTTTATAAAGAAGAATGGCAATGTATTATGGTATATTGGCTAAGAAATAGTACTGAACGTTAAACTACAATGCATGAGCAAAAGAGGGCCATTTCTTTTTGAGTGCTTTGCTTTGCAATAGAGTGACCAGATGTTAAGGGGAAAATATCAGGACTGCCACGGGGGTGGGGAGGCTTTTTTTTTTTTTTTTTTTTACACTTACCTGTCCGGGAGTTCGATGGCAATTCGGCGGAGAGTCCTTCAGTCGCGGACGGTCTTCAGCGGTATTTTGGTGGGGGGTAATAAACCTTGCCGCCAAAGACAGAAGCACCCGCTGCTGAAATACCACCGAAGACCATCCGCGACTGAAGGACTCTCCGCCAAATTGCCGCCGAAGACCAGGAAACGAAATATCAGGACAAATGGCATCCTGACCGTACTCTGGTCGGGACGCGGGACAAACTCCTCAAAATCAGGACAGTCCCAATTTTATCGGGACGGTCTGGTCACCCTACTTTGCAAACTGAACATTATTTTTTTTGTCTGCAATTTCCTAAGTTTTTAAAAATGAAAATTGGAAAACAAGTTCCATTATGTGCTAAACAGCCTTACAACGCTCTGTACTATGTAATATGTGCACTGATGCAGGAGCCTTGCCTTCCTCCCTGTGCGCTCATAGGAGTGTTGAGCCCTGCTTTGATCCATTGTTCTTGAGAAAGGCTAAACCAATTGGGCTCAAACTTTCCCTAAAAAGGTACTTCCCAGCTGAAAATAAACCTGTCAAATTTCATCCTAAACATAAGGCCTATGCACTATTTAAATCCTATTTTGATCTCCTGATTGATGTGGACGGGAGAACAGTCCTTGGGTGAAGATAATGCTAAATTCAGTGGCCTAGAAGTTTTGTTAGTTTAAAAACAAAAGCTACAGAAACATTCCTATAATTAGATACATGTGTAATAACCAATAGTTGGGATTCTTCACAGCAGTGTATTAAAACGTATGGAAGTTCTGTGTCTAACTCACCTGCATGCTGTGTTCCCTCTAAGGTGTGCGGCCGCACAAGAGCCTACCAAGGGCTGCACACTTAATTAGCAGAGCTGCGCAGGCGTGCACACAGCACAGAGGGCATAGCCACAGTTGGACCTGGAAGATGGCAGTTGGATGAGGTAGGGGGTGCTGGTGGGGGAGCTTGGGGTGTGCAGGGCTGCGGCGGGGGAGACGCTGCTCCCCCAACCCCGAGGCTGCAGCAGGGAGAGACTCTCCCAGCTCTGGGGCTGCTGCAGGGAGAGAGGACTCCACCCAGCTCCGGGGCTGTTGCGGGGAAAGACGCCTGTCTCTACCAGCTCCAGGGCTGCTGCAGGGAGAAAGGGCTGGGGAAGTGCTCTCTCCCTGCCATAACCCTGGGGCTGAGGGTGCCCCTTCAAATCCCCAAACCTATCCCTTCTTGACACCTTAAATGATTTCTTGACACCTTAAATTACTTCTTCTTGGAGAAGCTAGTCTTGGAACCCACAAGAGGAGAGGCAATTCTTGATTTAGTCCTAAGTGAAGCACAGGATCTGGTCCAAAAGGTGAATATAGCTAGACCGCTTCATAATAGTGATCATAATATAATTAAATTTAACATCCCTGTGGTGGGGAAAACACCACAGCAGCCCAACACTGTAGCATTTAATTTCAGAAAGGGGGACTACATAAAAATGAGAAGGTTAGTTAAACAGAAATTAAAAGGTACAGCGCAAAAAGTGAAATCCCTGGAAGCTGCATGGAAACTTTTTAAAGACACCATAATAGAGGTTCAACTTAAAAATATACCCCAAATTAAAAAAAACATAGTAAGAGAATCAAAAAAGTGCCACCGTGGCTAAACAACAAAGTAAAAGAAGCAGTCAGAGGCAAAAAGGTATCCTTTAAAAAGTGGAAGTTAAATCCTAGTGAGGAAAATATAAAGGAGCATAAACTCTGGGAAATGAAGCATAAAAATATAATTGGGAAGGCCAAAAAAGAATTGGAAGAACAGCTAGCCAAAAGACTCAAAAAGTAATAGCAATTTTTTTTAAGTACCTCAGAAGCAGGAAGCCTGCTAAACAACCAGCGGGGCCACTGGATGATTGCAATGGTAAAGGAGCATTCAAGGACGATAAGGCCACTGCAGAGAAACTAAATGAATTCTTTGCATCGGTCTTCACAGCTGAGGATGTGAGGCAGATTCCCAAACCTGAGCCATTCTTTTTAGGTGACAAATCTGAAGAACTGTCCCAGATTGAGGTGTCATTAGAGGAGATTTAGGAACAAATTGACAAACTAAACAGTAATAAGTCACTGGAACCAGATGGTATTCACCCAAGAGTTCTGAAGGAACTCAAATGTGAAATTGCAAACCTACTAACTATAGTCTATAACCTATCATTTAAATCAGCTTCTGTATCAAATGACTGGAGGATAGCAAATGTGATGCAAATTTTTAAAAGGGCTCCAGAGGTGATCCCGGCAATTAAAGGCCAGTAAGCCTAACTTCAGTACCGGGCAAACTGGTTGAAACTATAGTAAAGAACAAAATTGTCAGGCACATAGATTAACATAATTTGTTGGGGAAGAGTCAACATGGTTTTTGTAAAAGAAAATCATGCCTCACCAATCTGCTAGAATTTTTGAGGGTGTCAACAAGCATGTGGAAAAGGGGGATCCAGTGGCTACAGTGTACTTAGATTTTCAGAAAGCCTTTGACAAGATCCCTCACCAAAGGCTCTCAAGCAAAGTAAGCTGTCATGGGATAAGGGGGAAGGTCCTCTCACGGACTGGTAACTGGTTAAAAGATAGGAAAAACAAAGGGTAGGAATAAATGGTCAGTTTTCAGAATGGAGAGAAGTAAATAGTGGTGTCCCCCAGAGGTCTGTACTGGGCCTAGTCCTTTTCAATATATTCATAAATGATCTGGAAAAAGGGGTAAAGAGTGAGGTGGCAAAATTTGCAGATGATACAAAAGTGCTCAAGATAGTTAAGTCCCAAGCAGACTGCAAAGAACTACAAAAGGATCTCTCAAAACTGGGTGATTGGGCAACAAAATGGCAGATGAAATTCAATGTTAATAAATGCAAAGTAATGCACAATGGACAACATAATTCCAATTATACATATAAAATGATGGGGTCTAAATTGGCTGTTACCACTCAAGAAAGAGATCTTGGAGTCATTGTGGATAGTTCTCTGAAAACATCCACTCAGTGTGCAGTGGCAGTCAAAAAAAACAAACAATGTTAAGAATCTAAGAAAGGGACAGATGATAAGACAGAAAATATCATATTGCCTTTATATAAATCCATGGTATGCCCACATCTTGCATACTGTGTGTAGTATGGTCGCTCCATCTCAAAAAAGATATATTGGAATTGGAAAAGGTTCAGAAAATGGCAACAAAAATGATTAGGTGTATGGAATGGCTGCCATATGAGGAGAAATTAAAAAGACTGGGACTTTTCAGCTTGGAAAAGAGACAACTAAGTGGGGGGATATGATAGAGGTTTATAAAATCATAACTGGTGTGGAGAAAGTAAAGAAGGAAGTGTTATTTACTCCTCATAACACAAGAACTAAGAGCCACCAAATGAAATTAATAAGCAGCAGGTTTAAAACAAACAAAAGGAAGTATTTTTCACACAACGCACAGTCAACCTGTGGAACTCCTTGCCAAAGGATGTTGTGAAGGCCAAAACTATAACAGAGTTCAGAAAAGAACTAGATAAGTTCATGGAGGATAGGTCCATCGATGGCTATTAGCCAAGATGAACAGGTATGGTGTCCCTAGCCTCTGTTTGACAGAAGCTGGGAATGGGTGACAAACGATGGATCACTTGATGATTATCTGTTCTATTCATTCCCTCTGGGGCACCTGGCATTGGCCACTGTCAGAAGACAGGATACTGGGGTAGATGGACCTTTGGTCTGACCCAGTATGGCCGTTCTTATGCCAAACCCCTTGTGGCAGAGTTTGTGAGGCCCCTATAGAGGTCGGCGTATTTCAAGTATAAAGAAAGCATAACAATTATTTTATTTCATGCATCAATACTAATGATAAAATATTTTGTTTCCTATGTCAAGAAAACGGATAATTTTGTTTTATGCCTCAAAGGAATAGATACATGTAAGATTCTAAAAGGCTACTGAAAATGTTGCAGTGTTAATTTTCTTTTTATTTGAGTTCATATTAAATAAACATCTTAAGCAGTGCACTTTGTTAATTATCCATTCTTTCTTCTTCCATATATATATATTCTATCTAGGTTTTTTGTTTCTACTGGTGGCGCACATCCTCACATTACCTTGATATTGGTGCTGCACATAAAATTCATTTCGCACATGGATGGAAAAAATTTGAGGGAACATTGCCTGCATGTCATTAAAAATCTCAGCTAATATCTCTACTTTCTACAGATTGCTCCTAACTTTATGATCGCTGTTTGTCAACTAAAAGGCAAAGTAGGTACGGGTAGCTTTTTAAATATCTTTCACTTTCTTATGAGGTAATTCTTATAGCAAGACCCTAAATTCTGATCTTATCCACAATCTTTCTTGTTCTCATCAATAACCAACTGCAGCACCGCCTTGTACTGATTCTCAGTTTACTTCAGCTCTTTTGCTGCTGTTCTATCATCAAGATAAGGAGGCATGTCTGAACATACAAGGCCAATTCCTTCCAGGTATAAATAGCAAAGCTCCATTGAAGTCAAACTTCCAACTTCCCTCTTTTTCTTTCTGACAAGCAGTACATTTCATTCAACTACCTGATGTATTTCTCGTCACCAAGAAAACTGCGTAGTTTGCAATACAGCAGTTCCCACAGACAAACATCTGAATCGGGCATAAAGGTTGCTAGAAAGAAGACATGCAATATACACTGACTGCTCTCACTTTTCCTGTAAAAAGTACTCCTCAAGAAGGTCTCCCGGGGAATGGGGGAAAAGTTGTAGCTATTGTCTGCTTTCAGTTCATTTAAATGTTCCATCAGCTCGTTTAAATTCTCTATACCCTACTGAAATCTCACTGGTGAGGAAATTGCTAGGAATTACGGTCATTAAAAAAGAAAAGAACTTTTGTGTATCCAGGTGTGCTGATTTGATCTGTTAAATATATATATGGAGAAATCATGGCTCCATTGACTTCAGTGCCACCCACCCTCCTCAGCAGGTGGGAAACTCAATGGAACCATCAGCAGCTGGGACAGGCCCCGATGAATGGAGGAGGCGAACACACACTGAAGGAATGCAGGGGTCCCTTCCCCTACAGAATCTCTAGCTACTCATTAGCTGGCTTAGGCATGAAGGGAGCTGGTTGATCCCTCACCCTCCTCTTTCATTAACAAACTCTAACATGGGCCACATGGAACCTCTGTTGGCGCCATTCCAGCAGCCTCACCCTCCCCATCCGATACTCGAAGCCTTGGAGCTGTGTTTTGCCAATGCTGCAGGTCTGACTGACCATCTGTTTTGCGATCAGGAAGGAATTTTTTCTTCCCAGAGGGGTCAAATTGGCAGAGGCCTAAGGAGTTTTTCACCTTCCTTGCAGCACCCTGGAGGTGCAGTTAAGTAAAAGAGGAATAGGACTGAATAATTATGATAGCACTTGGTAAGGATGTTAGCTTGTTGCAACTTGCGGCCAGTTTCCAGTGTGGCTAAAAGGAACCATTCCCTGAACTAACAGAGCTGGGATTTTACTGATTAGCCTTGTGCTCGTGGGATGGAGGAAGACCTTGTAGCCTTTGTGGGCCGAGGTCCCCCTGGGAGGGGGATGGGTGGGTGGTAGGACTCAGAAGAGCAAGCTGAGTTCTAGAGGTAGGCTGAGGAGAGTCTACCCTGAGAATGTGTTATAAGGTAGGAGCCCTGTAACCCCCATACTGGAACCACTTAAAATACCTGCTAGGTGAGAATCTGGGTGACTAACAGGGTGGATAGCACCCTCTTCCCCTGTCTTAAGTTTAATAAAGTTGCGGCCTGCTATTTAAAATCCACCCCTGCGCTTGTCCTCATTTGCCACCATGTCTACATTAATGGGGTCAGGATTTCACCCATAAGCTCATCATCATCAATACTTCCAAGTCTACTGTACGGCATTTAGCTAAAAGACCTCTGCAGCATCAGTAAAAAACATGAAGTCATTTAACTAACTCTGTTTCATATGGAGCTGGATAGTCATTCTTCATGACACATGGGAGTTCTCCCTTCCACTTCAGTCAAAAAGGACAATCAATTTTATTTAAAAAAATGCCATAATCATTTATATTGATCAACAGTTGTTAATGGCAGTGCTTTGGAATCCATCTCTGGCTCGGGAGAGTGTTACTTTGCAAACATGTCGTGCTCCATTAGGCAGGCCTGCTAATGCATGACAGTTTCATTCAGCCTCTCCCCTGTTCCCAGTGTGAGAAAAGGGCGAGCTGACCCAACAATCCCACACTTCACTTACACTTTACAGTGAGCTGCCCATTTTTTTCATCCATTCGACTGGTGAATGGCAAAGAGTTAGTTCTGTATAAGACGCACAAGGACAAAAAACGAGACGGATTAATAAGCCTTGAAAACCAGAATTATGAGGCAATTGCTAGTGCTTTAGAGCAACGGCTTTCAAACTTTTTCTATATTATGAAGCATTTCCTTAGGACAGAGACACACTCGTGGACTGTTATAAGTAGCCACTGGAGTTGATAGGTAATGATCCCTGTCATGAGACAGGGGTCTCTGCCTTCAGAGCTGTGCCCAGGTCCTGTGAATGGGCCAGTAGGTGAAGCTTCAGTTTCCTGCCAGCCTTCCTGTGTGTCAGACCTTTAGTATAGACCAAGTCATTTCACAATCTTGATAACCATACATTCTCTATAGCAACTACATGATTTTTTGCATCATATTAGTAGGGCAGCATTAAAAAGACAATATGAAAATAAACTTGTCTAAACGCAATGAGTATGACCGCTTAGCTATGGCTCTCCATTTTGCATCTGTGCTGTTCGTTTCCTATTGCACTTTTCATTTCCTAGCACCAAAATGCCTCTCCTTGGTTCCAGTTCCTCCAGCCTTGCTCTGATTTCTTCAGGTTGCTTTGCAGATTGGTTGTGTCCTCCTGCACATTTGTTACCTTATTAGTTTGGGGCTGTCCAGAAATCTCCACAAGATTGAATTTAGAGCAAAGAAACACCTGTCATGTCAGACCTGAAGCCATCAAAGCTATGCAGAAGGAAGAAAAAGGTTTGGGTTTTTGGTTGAATTGGTCAGAAAGAACATCTGGAACACCTACCACTAGCTGCAAGCCTCACAGTTTGAAGACTGACAGATGGCAGAAACAGCGACACAGACCACTTTGAAATGCTCTATGGCTCACCAGCAGTCTGAAAACCATATTCTGGGAACTTCTCCGGTAGAAGAAGCTGAATTTAGAAAACAGAAGTCTGGGTTTTCATTGAAAACTGGGGCGAATTTTTTTTTTTAATTTGGAAAATTTCCAAAAGCAATTTTTCATCGAAAAAAGTTTTGAATGAAAATCTTCAACCAGCTCTACTTTTGATTTCAATGGGAGTAGGATCAGCCCTATAGATATTATGCTGTAAATTTTGCAGAGTAACTTTAATTTGAACTTTATGCATGTTCATAAACCAGTTTGTGGATTTCACGTGTCACAACATTACTGCCCTCTGTACATGGTTTGTATGTTATTCTGGTTTTGAAAGTAACTAAAGACTACAGCTCTTTAGCTGTAGAAAATCCACATCCAGATGTTGCGCCTTTCCCCCGGTTTGCTTCACCTGCATCACTGCTTTTTAGTATACTTCAGCTTTAAAAGTTACACTGCACAGCTATTTCACTATAAAAAAAATGAAAAGAAAATTCATAACTCAAGCAACACGATTGCCAATGCCTGTGGGCCATATGCCAGAAAGACTGAGGCTAATAACGTACTTTAAACTTCACTGCAAGTAGTTATTAGCACAATAAATACACATATATATGTACCTGATGAAAGACTTTAAATTTAGGAATGCCACTGTAAATGTGGTCCGCTTGTAAAAACATTCTCCTTTACAGTGAGTATCAGCATTCTCCAGTGGGGAAAGACGTGTCAGGTAAACCATTACAGATGAACTGAAAAGCTTTTATAAAAAATTGCACTGTTGAAGAGCCCAAATCAATAGCCCCTCTGTAAACAGTCAGCACTTAAGCCCACATAATAGGACTAGATGCTCAAGTGTGGGGAAAGTTTCTTGTGTCCTAGGCACTGCCACAGAAGGGCCAGACACAATCAGTCTTTTCTCAGGGAAACTCTGATTGAAGCCGGCGGGAGTATCCCTGCATAACCACCTCAGCGTTCAGCCGTGTGTGTGAAAAGCTAAAGGGACATGAGTGCAGTCAGTGATTTTTAGTATGGCAGGGAATTCAGTAAGGGCATTAATGTCTTTCTTTCCAACAAATTGGGAGGGAGCAGAACCTGTAAGGTGGCATTTTCAAAAGCACTTTACTTTAGCCTCACTCTGCTCCTCATTGAAGTCAATGGTGAAACTTTCACTGATTTCAATAGCAGTAGAGTTACGCCAGTGTGTTGTGAGCATTTGAAAATCCCACCTTAAATGCACACCATCTTCATCACAACTGCTATAAATTGTGATATGTTCTTGATAGGCCTCATTAGCACCAGGAAAACTAGCTGCTGCTCACTGCAACGGGACTGTTCCCACAAAAACTACTGTAATCTCCCAGCTACTTTCCACACTAATGAAACAATATGACGATGTGTCTGTCGTGTACACTTGCCAAGGACTAAAAATAAATGTACAGGAAAAAAACAAGCTCAGTGTGTATGTGGCAATGTATGGTATATTGCACACTTCTTTAAGATAATTGTCAATGAGTGCATATTCCGTAATGCATTGGGTTATGGTAATACACACCCCTGGTTACTTAACAAATACTTCTCTATATGCATTACAAATTGAAAGCTGGAGCTGTTTCTAGGCACTGTCAGTTGAGTATCATCTTTTCTGATACATTTTCAAATGTGTACTTCATGTGATAAAGCTGGAACAATATACCTTCTTTTACAGAACTCCCTCCCCCTTACTAATCCAGTAGAGTTTTTCTGGGGGGGAATTATCAGGTTTAATTGGGTTTTTTTGGAGGAGGGCAGGGATTTCATGCTTTTTTTAGTTTTTGAATGTCTATATCACTCTGGATTATTTACATAATCATAACACATTTGAAAGTGTTTTGATACTGGAGACATCAAGTTCGAATTTCAATCTGAGAATAAAAACTTTATATTAAAATGTTTAAAGAACTTTTTTTTGTCTATTAGGAAACACTAAGAACATTTCTAAATTGTCTAGAAATTTGGAGACAGGAAACAGGTGGAGTCATCAGAGTTTTCAGAGAGGGACATGGCTAGTGAGTGGAATCAACTGTCATTGGATGCTATAGGAACAAAAGTGGATGAACTTGTGAACTGACAATGGGATCTGGTTTGCTAGAACTTCTGGAAGGTGGTAGCACATCTGATCACATGGTGCTCTACAGAGCTGGCTAGAGCTTATTATTTTTCAATTTTTGGTCCTCAGTGTTGATTTCATTAGACAATTTTCTCATTCTAACTGTAGTGAATGTGAAAGCTGTTAATCAATACTGCAAATGGATGATTACTGTTTTAGCTATTACCAACTAGCAATGAATGAATTCTATTTATTTGATTCACCATGCCTAGAAGAAATTAAAAGTGAAGAAACAGAGGAAAAATTAAGGAAGAACTAAAAATCAACATGAATGTAAGATGGTTGGTTAAACATAAGAAATAGTGGCAACAAACATCCAGGTAGGGGGGGAGAATCCCCTCTTAATGAATTGACGCTATTGATTTTACATCTGAAAGGAAAACTGCAGAATACTGTATCCAAGTTGCTGAGATGCCATCCAAAAATAGAGAGAAAAATATGATAAGGTCTTTGTCATTTGCTCAAAACAGTGAAAATACAATGAAAAAGATGAGAGAATATTTCAGGGAAAATTATTCTAAACTTCTGTAACATGAGTGTTAAGCACTGTATGTAAATCTAATTGTGCATTAAGGCTGTGCTAAGTATTACTTTTTTCTCAATGAGCCAATTAAAAATACTCTTCATTAACTATCATCAGATGCCTGGTTGGTTGATTAAAAAAGCAGTTGTATGCCCGGTTCCAAGTCACCCAGTGGAGCTCAGGAATATTGGGTATCATATTTGAATCTAATTACCATAAGTATAATAAAATGTGTACTGAGCATGAGGAGGATTTGATCTAAGCCTAACATATATTTTGCACAACAAGGAACTCTACAGAGATTCACTACATTTACTAAAGTAACGGAAGGAGGCTTTGGAGGGACCGGACAAATTACTAGTTGATGACACTATTGTCATAGCCTCCGTGAAAATTTGGCTTGATCTAGTTAACCAAAAAATTGAATTACACAGGGTCAAAATCAAAAGCACTTCAGAGAAGCTATGGTACTTTTCCATTACTGAGTCAACATGACTGAACCCATCTACAGGAACAGGAAGAAAAGCCTGAAATGTGGCTGATGGAACATAACACTAATTTTCTCCTTTCTATTCAAGCATTTACAATTCAAGATCCAGAGTCTTACCCCAAATCTACATTTGTGAAGGAGGCTGTCTTGCTGTTCACTGCCTCATTACAGTCAAATCTATACCTTACAGAAATTAATCCTCAATAACGGCTCTTTTTACAGTTAATATGTAGCTCATACTTCCACTACCGCATTTCAATTATAGTCTCATTAAAAACACTTTAATGTAATTAGTGTATTGCCTAATATACACCCCTCAACTGTGGGAACTAGCAGACTTGCTCCAAAAACATAGATCTCTTGGTTTTCAGTAGTGTAAAGCTATTTATCCTCTTTGTGGGTGAATCATCGGAGGTAGTACCTTAAACATCTGAGCTGTCCTTTAAACAACGGGAAGGGCTACACAAGTGCAGTAGCCAGTACATTACACCAGTTATTGTATAAATCATTAATCTGGGGAGGGGTCTTTAAACTTTATTTTAACTCTTACAGTTATACAGCACATCACGTTTTACAAGGTGCTTCAAATACACAATTTCAGCTCATCAAAGGACAGCTAACTTTTTTGTTCACAGAATAAATTTCACTACAGTTATTTCAGACAATCTCTCAGAAACCCCCCCCCAACAATTATTAGTTTGTACTATATTATATTAAATTTGTGTTACATTATGCATGTCATTTCATGCTCAATTTAAATCATCTTACTATGGGAAGGAAGCTGTGAATGAAAGGGTTAGGTGTAGGACTGGTTTTGGAACGCATTCTACTGCTAACATTCTAGTCATGACCTAACCCCTGTAATATTTCACAGATACATCTTTAGTCTGGTATGTTTAATCTACTGTCAGTATCTCCAATGGTTTTATGAAATCACTATTTATTTCCTGTACACTGAGGGACCTATCCCCATTCTGCTGCTACAGTTAGGGAGCTAGTTGCCAGAAGTTGAAAAGGTTTGGGGTCATTCCTTTCCCCAATAGTACCAAGGAGTTCATTTGTCATATCAAGGGTATATTCCTATTTCAGTATTTCTTTTTTATGCTTCTGGATCTGTTTTCAGGCATTCACTCTGTGTATCATTAGCTGAATACCAAATGTTCTCAAGCAAAATCCTGCTCGCCTTATTCACATGGGTACTCTGAAGTCAACTCTTCTAGCATGAATAAAATAAGCAAGCTTTACCTCCTATGGCGTATAGGACATTTAAAATGATCTCAATGGCTTTTCACAGCTCCAGGCTTAAATTCATGATTCCGAGTATCTCTTAAGTTCTCATTAACTCCTAAAAATGCACACAGGAAACTGTATTACTTATATTTCTCAGTCAACTAATGAAGGAGAAACCTGAGCACAGGTCTTGGAAGGTAAAGAAGAGAAATGGATTTTAAAATAGTTTTAGAATTTATTTACTTATTTTTGATTTTTTAAAAATCTATCACATACTTTTATTGATATGGGATCTTAAGCAGATTTAATTAATTATATTTAAAAAACATTTCTGCTTAGCTTTCAGTACAAAATTCCTCAGGTTGGTGGGAGACCCTTCCATACATTTACTCCTTTCTAACCTAATTACAGCGTCCAGACATTATACATGGTTCAGCTATAGGACTTGCATATCCAGCCCTAACATTCTAATCTATGGGAAGAAATAGAGAAAATGTCTATAAAAATTAGAAAGGAGGAACATCTACCCCTCCAGGAATTCCCAGTAAAGGCTTTCAAATGGAAAGAGAGGTGAAAGAATTCTCAGGGTGTGCTGGTAAATTTCTAATGAAATTTAATAGTAACATAGAAGTTGTAAAACAAGCCAGGCTGAAAGGGACAGATATTCCAACTGGCCTGGGGTTAATCCTAGTATTTGTTGCTTTATTTATGGTTGACATTCGGATATCAAAGTATGAATGTGGAAAATGTTCCACTTATAAGAAATTATGCAACACAAGTCGATTGAGTTTTATGGGCACACGATATTGTATTTTAAAACATTATCAAATATCAGACAATAAATTATTTTTAAAATGAAAGTGGATACAAAAAAAAAATCACAATGCAGCTGTTTCCAACTGCCACCTTTATGTGTTCCCTTTCTAAGGCTTTCATTTTAATTAAAGAATTGTCCTGTGTTGTAACGTCTTTGGGCTGCCAATGTGCTGTTATTTGCATTTTGTTCATACCCGGACATCACTGGCCAGACTGGAAATTTCTCTCCTTTACACCATCTCCATATTCAGAATAAAAAGTTGTGGTCTGGGTCTGAGGACAGGACAAGTCATCACAGAGACAGGTTGAACATGCAGCAGGTATCTATAATGTTATAGAATTCCCTGGTGTCATGATATAGAACCATGCCTATAGGCTACTGCATAGCAAAAATAAACAAAATCTGTCTCAGTAAAGTAGGTCAGTGTGATAATCATTTATTACAATTTACTTATGAGGTCATGGACCGCTTAGTCTTGTCTTGGGCTCAATGTAATATAAAGTTTCCAGGAGAAGTTCTCCTGTGGTAAATAGATGTCAGGAATCTGTGCCTTTGCCATGTGACAATCCACTGTATTCTTTCTTTCTATCCATCTGAGCATTTATACAGTGCTCATCACACCATGGTACAAGTGTCTCCGGCCCATCTAACTTTGTAATTCAATGAATATAAGACACCTGTTTATTTCAGGGTCAGGAAGAAGGAAGCTTTTAGCAAGAGGAGGTTTCAATTTTTCTTTATCTCCTTTATCTTTATTTCCTATCCTAGGGAGTTAGTTTGCCTCTCCCAGTGTCTTGTTGCTCTCCCTTGTCATATCACATGTGTAATTAGATGGTAAGTTCTTTTAGGGCAGGGAATGTATTTTTTCCCTTTTTTGGCCTGATTACTGATAATACTACTAGTTAAACTCTGTCTTAGTGTCCAATCACCCGTTTCCAAGGGTAGGATGTGCATTTTACAGTGTAAGTGGATTTCTCTCTGAGCTTCCAACACTCCTGTTCACCATGGGACCTAAATGTTGCTAAACTGGTTAAGCCCATCTTTCCTATGGTTATAAGCACTTTGTGATGGATAGACACACAAGTCTGGAAAGGCTGGGAGCAGTAAAAACCTGGCTGACTAGATTTGATTGTGAACAAAATAATGAATGCCTGTGATAAGAAATAAAGGGTGATTTTTTTAAACTAGACTAGTACATTAATCCAACTATGTAACACATTTTCAAAATGAGTGGGGGATATGCCCTGCCCAAGAACAGGTTTTAATATCCAAGCCTGAGTGAGTACTATAATGTATTGATAAATACTTAATAGTGGCTCTATTTGCATATAATCTCCACACTAGCAATATTTAACATATCACTTTGTAAAGTAGTAGGCGATATCTGGAGTAGGAAAGTAATATCGTTCTGTGCTATCTACCCAGGTACTTACTTGGTTGCCATCACTGCAGTATCTGAGTGTCTCACAAACACTAATGTATTTAGCCTCACAGCACTCTTGTGAGGGAAGGAAGTATTGTTATCCCTGTTTTTTACAGATGGGTAATGAGGCACAGAAAGAGTAAGTGAATTTCCCAGTGTAACGCGAGGCTGCTGGGTCAATTGTCAGTAGTGGGGATGTTATCTTGGGCCGCTGGATCTAAAAGCATGAGCCTCTACTGCCAGAGCTAAAAGACATAGGCCTGTTCACTCAAAGACTGTAGCATACTCAAACCTCTGTGTATGTCCCAGCCACTAGCAGGGGACAGAGTACCAATTGTGTAAGTGTGGGTTGCACCATGATCACCCAGCATACCAGTGAGCCAGGGATCTCCTACCAGATCCATAGAAGTATCCCAGCTCACTGCCAAACCCATAGAAGCATGCTTCATCTCCAGCTAAGAAGGGAGATATTTCAATAGGGGATGAGTTAAATCATCTGATTTGCCTTATTTAGGGTTGAAGATTTTTAATGACTCTTAAAGTCTGTTACATATACATTCATATGGAGAAAGCACTAACATCTCTGTATATATTAATCACACAATCCCAAAGGATGTAGCCAGTAGTGCTTTTCCTATTTGAATGTAGTGGTTTCAGTCTGAATTGGATATTAACTACTTGCTGTGTTTGGCAGATCTCTTTTTGCTAAAATAAATAATTGTACGAGAAGTCATAAACTGTATATGGGCTTTTTCATTAAAAAAAAATCAAAGTAACGTCAGGATTGTAGCAGCCTTACTTATTGCAGAAAATCTGGCTTCTACAGCTGCTCATGTTGTACTGAAAACTTCAGCCAACTGTAACTGCAGTCCAACATTTCCTTCTTAAAGTATCCTTTACCAAGGAGCAAAGCCAAGTTAATTCTGGACCGGATTAGTGTGTTAAAAATTATGAATGTGCTCTTATTAGAGTAGGTTGCATGTTTTACATTAAATATACATTCAAATAATAATCTGGCAAAAAGTTTGTCAAGATGATAGTTACATTGGCACAAGGAACAGATTTTCCCCAGCCTCTACCAAAAACTGCTTGTATTTATCACCTATATTATTTGTGGACATTAATGAGGATCTTACTTGAAATCAACTGTGCTCTCTCATTGGTGCCAGGTCCTGTTCCATTTTATAGCTGAACTATTTCAGAAATTACTTAGTTCCCACTAGGGACAACACTTTGACAGGTTACACTCTAGCTTATAAAAAGATAACAATTGCTTTTTCTTGTCTGGCATGCTGAAATCCAGCTCATTTTGAGCTGGAAGCATACAGGACCTCTCAACTATTTCTGGTTACAAGGTAACATTATTTATTTTGGGCCCAACTTCACTTCCACCTCACACAAACCTAGTGTTCTCTCATTGTTTGTTACGGTCAACATTATTTTCATTTCAGCCAATGCCTCCATCACCCTTCTGTTAACTGCTCTCTGCATTATTGCCTCTCACTCTCAACTCTGAACCTTCTTTCAGGCACACTTCCGCACTTGGGAGAGTCTCCCTCTTCCTGTGCAGAAAGCGCCTTCTCTTGCTTCTTTCAGATCCCTCGCTGAAGCCTTTGGCTGTCATGAAGCCTTCCTATATCATTTCTACCACTGGTGCTGCCTCTGCAACCTCTTACATTTGAATGATTATCTAAGTAGATTTGTCTAAATTTGGTCCTGCTCCTGCAGCAAGCTCCAAGCAGGTGTAGGGGGTCTCCCCACACAAAACAGGTTGCAGGACTAGTGCCTTAGACTGAAAATTCTTCAGGGCAGGGAACGTATGTAAAGCATTATGTGAAGATATGGGGCTTGATAACCATGAGAAATGCTGAATCGTGAAACTGAGTTTACAGCAATCTTTGCAAACAATTCCTTCATTTCACACATTTTACACAGTTTTGTTGCTCCCCCCATTTTGAGTCTTCAATGAACATTTAAACAGTTTCTAGCACCACACATTTGAGAAGTATAGCCCAATATACAGCTACGTGGTGTCACAGATTGAGGCATATAGCTCAAAATCTTTTCCTGAAATTACACCTGTAAGGCTTGGTCAAATACAAAATTTGCATCAAATATCATATCTGGAACATAAAAAATATAGTCTGTCATGAAACAGATTTCCTGTAAACAACAGAGAAACTTAAGTATTAACATACAACTTATATGCCTTTTTATGAAACAAAAACATATTGAGCAAGTAAATTATTCAAAACTAATAAAAGTTAAAGATTAGCAGCATTGCCATCATGTGGCTAGTAGGAGTAATTGCTCAGGCATGAGTCTGAATTCATTAAGTACCAGGAAGCTAATTATTTCTTCTGAGTGCTCCTGTTAATACAAAAAAAGCAATATTTAAAGTTTTGTTTTAAAAAACAGTTTCTACAATTATGACATTATTAATATCCAAAATCTCCCTTTTTACTGTAATTTGTACAGAGTGAAGGTGATTAAAATAGTTAAGATTGCATCAGTCTTTCTATTGCAAACCCTATTTTTGTGGATTTGTAGCTCATATGTAAAAATTCACTTCAGGCTGAATCTTGACTGATTTGATCAGAAGTGATTTTATTTTACAAATTTGAAAATAGTCCTTGTGGCTTTACTTCAGTTCTTGTAGTTCTGAGGAAAAATAGTTTCAGATGCTGTTTTGTGGTCCTATAATCCAAAATGGTTTACAGTTAAGTTTTAAAGTCCCTCCATTACTCCAGCATGTGAACTAATGGCTTTGAATTATTATGAAAGAAACGAACAAAAACAACTTAATTACTTTAATTTATGAGTGCTATGGGCGTGTATTATTTTCAACCAAAGTTTGTTATGATTTTGAGCACAATCTCAACAAACGCACTTTAAGTTATACTACACAGGATAAAAATATTGTAAATTAAGGAGCACTTACATAGTTTAACATCACTGTCACTTTTTTTTCTAGTTAGTCAACCATGTCAAAAAATCCCTTTCTAATAATATTGCAAAAAGCAGGCCAAATCCTGTGCTCTCAACTCCCATGAACTTTAATGGGAGTTGGTGGAACTATAAGTATGTTAAAAGGCGTTTGCAAGTATCATTTGAATAAAAGACAGAATTTACTTTGACAATATTCACAACCTCTGCAAGATTACAAGGTCATTTTGAAAGCTGTTTGAGCTTCTGGGAACCATGCAATCAAATAGGAGAAACAATACCATGTGACAAACTGTACTGAGTGAAATTTTGTGGCCTGTGTTACAAAGGAGCTCAGACTAGAACTAGATGATCTAATGGTTCCTTCTGGCCTTAAAATTTATTAATCTTAAAATCTATTTATCTATTACAAATAGCTAATATTCAAAGCAATAATCACAGCCACTAATGCATATTAATTGTCTATAAAGTGCTTTGAGATTCTTGGATGAAGGACATGGTATAAATGCAAGGTGCTATTATTATTATAACAAATATACTTTCTGTAATTATGTAATATTTAATATTCAAGAAAAATATACTTGTAACCAACAATAATTCACCTTTATTTGTTATTGTACATTGTACTGCACATCATGAAACAAGAGCATCCAGCATTTATATCAAGACAAGATACTGTAATTGGAGAAAGTTTTATGTTACTATTGCACCTGAAAGAAAGACTACTTTTGTTTGTTACTGATTCCCAAGGGTTACCTTTTTGTAATAATCCCTCATATGTCATAGATACAAAAACTTCATATGGTCAGATTTACAAATTCTGAGTTTAAATACTGCAGTGTCAAGTCATGCAATGCATCTCTTCTAGCTGCAGGTTTAATCCACGTGTTCTTCCCCACAGGCTTGGACCACACTCAGGCCAGATCTACACTACTCCATACTTTAGTGTAACGTATGTCTCTCAGGGGTGTGCATGACGTAAATTATACTGACCTAATGGCCAGAGTGGACTGCGCTATGTGAACAGAGCTTCTCCTGCCAACATAGCTACCACCTCTTGTGAAGGTGGAGTTGTTGGACTGATGGGAGAGCTCTCTCCCGTCGCCATAGAGTGTCTTCACCAGACACTCTACAGCAACACAGCTGCACCAATGTGTAGCTATGCCGCTGTAGCACTTCTAGTGTAGACTACATAAGAACATAAGAAAGGCCGTACCGGGTCAGACCAAAGGTCCATCTAGCCCAGTATCTGTCTACCGACATGGCCCAATGCCAGGCCCTGAGGAGAGAGGAAACTAAGGCATGATCAAATGATCTCTCTCTCCATCCATCTCCATCCCTCCCTCTGACACGAGGGGGAGGGACACCATTCCATTCTTACCCATCCATCATTTATTTATGGACTTTATATGAATTTATCCCATTTATCCCTTTTTAATATGTTATTAGTCTAGCTCTCTCTCCTCTCACCTCTCAGGTAAGAAGGTGTGCGTTGTGCGGTGAAGAAGAAAGAACTTTTATTTTTTTTACCTTTTTTTGTTTTAATTTTTATTAATTTCCCCTTCCTTTTGTATGGGGGTATTTAATATATAACTTTTCCTTATCCACTTTCTCAACATCACTCATGATTTTATATACCTCTATCATGTCCCCCCTTAGTCTTCTCTTTTCCAAATTGAAGAGTCCTGGCCTCTTTAATCTTTCCTCATATGGGACCCTCTCTAAACCCCTAATCATTTTAGTTGCTCTTTTCTGAACCTTTTCTAGTGCTAGAATATCTTTTGAGGTGAGGAGACCACATCTGTACATAGTATTCGAGATGGGCGTACCATGGATTTATATATATTCTCAGTCTTATTCTCTATCCCCTTTTAATGATTCCTAACATCCTGTTTGCTGCACACTGCGTGGACATCTTCAGAGAACTATCCAAATATTGTATGATTTACATTTGCCATTTTGTTGCCCAATCACTAGCCCTTAAACTCCCACCCTACCCCAAATATTTCCAAATGGTACAGCTCCACTGGTGTTAGCAACAGAGAGAGGAATATCAAGGTTCCTGCAGCCCCCACCACTTGGGGGCACATACAGCGGTGCACCACATGGGGATAAAAAGTGTGATTTTAAACCTGCTTACATAAACCAGTGCCAAAGGTTGGACACTTCACTTCCATTTACATCAGGTTTACGTCCATTTATCATAAGGAAATTATATACAGCTCTAAGCTTAACTGAAATAAGCCACTCAAACCAAAATCAGTGTCCACACATCCTTTTCACTGGTTTCAGTGAAACATTGCAAATTTGTGCACAGACAAGGCCTAACACAGTGACATCTAACCCAGAGGAGGTAAGAAATCAATGCAGGAAGAAGAAAAAAGTGTTAGTAAGATCATTTAAATATTACACTGTATAGAGGTGACCGATGGTAACTTATCACAATGAAAACTCTGTACTGCAGAGGTTATGTGCAGAAGTGTCTGACCCATGCAGCTATAGATCCAGTGGAGTAACTTTGCCAGCAAAATTGGAGAAGAAATGGGTAAAATTTACTTACCTTCCCATAATGTTTCCTTCTCCCTTTTGTGTCATCAGCCATGTGTGTTCCATAACAACTAAGTTATTCCTCTTCATCTTCCAAGCACAGAGGATCTTTTCCTTTTTAAACCTCTCTCTAGCTTTGCAACATAGTACCAGCAGGTGGAGCTTTTCAGAGAGCTGATTGTCTAACTCCCCAGTTCACTGCTCTACCAGAGAAGATGAACTATAAATTCTGATTAATAACGAAAGATTAGCTATAGCCAAGCAGGATGGTTAATCTACGTATTCATTTATGTTACAAAAATGGATATGAATACTTATGCCAAAGCAAGATCCCAATACAAGGCAATCCCAATATTTCTCTCTCTCTCTCTCTCTGAAGAAAAGGAAAAAAAAAAAGGAAAGGATTCAAAAGGAAGGATTAACATATTTCCCTCCAACTAAAAGATAATGCAAATTAGGTGACACTCTGAGCGGGGTCTCATTGGCACCTGGTGCCCATTTCAGAAAAGGACAAATCACAGAAAGGTAAGTAAATTTTACTTTTCTCCCTCATGGACACCTGGTGTTCTGTGATCCCCAGACAACCGGAATGTAGGCAGCAGTAAAACTAAACTCTCCAGAAATGAGGGTAACTTAAAAGATAGAGAAAAGTGAACAAAGAAAAAGCACCTTTTAGTTGAGGATGTTTGTTTATTTTTGTCTTTTTTCTTTCTTCTTCCTTGCCCTCTATGTGAAGGGTTACAAACCAAGAGAGAGACTGCAGAGCCATGTGTCCAAAAGTCAGAACGGACAACAACATAACTATTTGAAAGCAATAAAAAAAATGCACTGAAAACCAGGTATCCAGAAGGCAAAATTACTTGAATGAAGTACTATACTGTTCTACTCAGGAAATGACCAAATACCTGACTGAGTGAGTTCTCGCAGGAAGGGGATCTTTTATAAAAATGTGTAGGCCTGACAAGCTCCTGTATTTAATGCATCTAGAAATGGTGCATGTGGATGCTTTGTACTCCTTCCTTGGTCACCTGTCTAATTATAAAATTGCATCCCATATTCTTTTAGGAATACTTTGCGTAAACACAATTTGCAACCCTAACCATATTTAAAACATGTTTGGAAGGGCTTGGATCACAAGCGAGACAAAATAGAAAAATCTGGTGCAGGACTGAGACTCACTTTATCTGGGAAAAATTTGAACACAAGGATTCCAGATGAATAAAGCTCCCTCCCCGACCAACATAATATTTTTTTTCTTTTCCACGTAATTGCTACCAGGAAAAACAAAATGGGATTCTTGTCCTTTTAAGAGCACCATGAAATTCAGGTTCTCAGAATCCCTTGAAAACATTCAGATTTGTGGGCAGTTTTTAGATTTAAGCAAGAAATTTATGAGCTCTCCTGAATATTCATGCTCTAGAAGGCAAAATGGCTCATTGTAAACGGTGGATTGTCTGTAACTTGAAACCTTTAAACCATGATTTGAGGACTTCAGTAACTCAGCCAGAGGTTATGGGTGTATTACAGGAGTGGGTGGGTGAGATTCTGTGGCCTGCAATGTGCAGGAGGTCAGACTAGATGATCATGATGATCCCTTCTAACCTTAAAGTCTGAATCTGTGAGGTTCCAGGCCATTTTGCTCAAATGTAGGTGGCAGGAAAAGCCAGTGGAAAGAACATGAAAAGAGCGGTGAAATGGTAGGTTTGGTCATGCTGTACAAACCCACGCTGTAGGGAGCTGGGGGGACAGGCTCTGTGCACAGGCCCTCAGGCTGCCCTGACATAAGGGGAACTAGCATCCCACGTGGGGTTTTGGTTTCAGAGCCTGTGGGAATCAGAGCTGCCCTCAGAGGGAAAGGGGCTGACAAAACTAGTAAAGGGATGGAGGGTGATGGGGCTAATGCGAATTGTAGCAAGGAGTGGCTAAAGCCCTTTCTGGAACACCTAGGGCAGAAACACCTGGTTACTGCGGCAGTCTGAACAGGCCGAGGTGTCCTGCATCATGGGTCTTTCCTGCCACAGGCCCTAACTTTTGTTTTTGCCAGTGGGTGCTCTCTCTGATCTGCTCCTGCCCCCACCCTTGTGCAAGTGATGGGCAGGGCCTTGGGGAGGGAAGAGACCAAGTGAGAGCAGGGTCTCAGGGTGGAGCCGGGGGGCCGTGTCATGGACCAGGTGCTGGGGCCCACAAGAGAGTCATCTGGCCCTGCGTATGCTGAGCACCCTTCTCTTTTTTTTGGTGAGTGTAGGGTTGCCAACTTTCTACTCACACAAAACCGAACATCCTTGCCCCACTCATCATCCAAGGCCACACCTACGGTCTGCCCCTTCTCCAAGGCCCCGCCCTGCTCACTCCATCTTCCCCTCCCCTCTGTTGCTCACTCTCCCCACCTTCACTCACTGGCTCAGGGGGCTGGGGTGCGGGAGGGGGGTGAGGGCTCCGGCTGCTTCCCAGGAGAAGCACAACATGGAAGCTAGCAGGGAGCCTGCCAGCCCCACTGTGCGGTGCCGCCAACCGGACAGTCAACGGCCCAGTCAGCATTGCTGACCAGAGCCGCCAGGATCCCTTTCCGACTGGGTGTTCCAGTTGAAAACCAGACACCTGGTCACCCCAGAGCACCCACAGAGTCGGTGCCTGTATTTCCTGCCTTTCAGCTTACCAGGCTCTTGAAGACTCTCCTGGGTTGTGCCATGTTTCACCCCAGTCAGAGCAGAGAAACAGCCAAGGACCTCTGGCCCATCGCTTCCAAAATGCCAAGTTCTGCTGAATCTCTGCCCCGAACAGCTTACAGCTTGCCTGCCACAGCGCTGTAGAGTGGGAGCAACTGGTGCATTAATGCACAGCTGGGGTGTGCGCTAGAGCCATTTTGATCTTAGCTGGGCTGCTACACTGCCAGATTTCTCCTCAAATAACCATTTCCTGCAGACTCCTGTTCTCAAAATCTTCTCTCCACAGTGCGGGAGGGGGACACCAACGAGAGGGAGAAGAACAGAAAAAAGTGTAATGGAAAAAGCTCGTGCCTGGAGCTAAAGAGAGGCAATGCCTAGAGCAGAGCTTTCTTCATTTGTGGACCCATAAAACTGTTCAAATGGAAATCTTAGACAATGTCTGCGGGCCCCCAGGGGTCTGCGGACTGCAGGTTGAAAGCCACTGGCATAGAGGAACCTCCTGCTTCTTATCTTGGAGCAGAAGTGAAACACTGGGGAATAGAGTGGGAGTCAGTCCTCTGAACAGCTCCACCTGCTGGCATGCACATTGTGAAGCCACAAAGAGAGGTTGGGGCTGGGGTGTGGTGGGGTGGAAAAAAGAGGAGCCTCTAAGTTTGGAAGATGAAGAGAAATAACCCACTTGTAATGGATCACTGATCACCAAGCACCCGGTGCTCATGAGGGAGAAGGATCCTCATAAGGCTGAGAGCCTCCTATCAATATAAGTTTCCTTCAATACCCTACCACCAAAAAGGCTGCAAGCACCTCCTGCTCCCCAGACACCTCTTCCCATGCCCCTCCTTCCAAATTTCTACTCTCCAGTTCCTCACCCACCAACCTTCTTCCGCTAAAACATACCTCAATGTAGGGCTGCCAACAGTCCCATACACCTCTACCCTGATATAACCCGGTCCTCAGGAGACAAAAAATCTCACCGCGTTATAGGTGAGACCACTTTATACCGAACTTGCTTTGGCCCCCCCGTTCCTTGTTCCCTGACCGCCCCCTCCAGAAACCCGTGTCCCTAATCCCCCCCCAGAACCCCACCCCCTACCCAACCCCCCTGCTCCCTGTCCCCTGACTGCTCCGACCCCTATCCACACCCCCCACCCCCTGACAGGCACTCACCAGCAGCGGCGGGAAGCGGAGCAACGTGGTCCCAGCCTGCTCCACTCTGCCACCTCCCAGCCATGGTGCTCCGCTTCCCACCGCCGGTGAGTGCAGAGAGGTTGGGGAAAGGACACCCTCCATACTCACCAGCGGTGGGAAGCGGAGTGATGCAGCCCCAGCCTGCTCCGCTTTCCTTGCCCCAGCCCCAGCCGTGTCGCTGGGGGGTGGGGGAAGAGGTCCTGCACTCACCTGTGGCAGGAAGCGGAGCGCCACGGCTGGGAGCTGGCGGAGTGGAGCAGGCTGGGGCTGGGCTGCTCTGCTTCTGCTGCTGCCGGTGAGTGCAGGGGGATCCCCTCCCCCAAGACTCCTCCCCTGAGTGACATGGCTGGGGCCGGGGTGCTCCCCCCCCGCTAATCCCCCAGGCCACTGGGACTGCAGGGCCCCCAAAATTGCCCCCCCCACAGCTCCTGCCTCCTAGACCCTGGGTTGGGGGAGCCCCTGACCACCCCTGAGACCCTCTGCCCCTTATCCAACCCCTCAGCCCCGGCCTGGCCCCCTTAACACGCTGCTCAGAGCAGCGTGTCAGAGCTTTACCATGTTGTATGCGAACCTGCATTATATTGGGTCCTGTTATATCAGGGTAGAGGTGTAGTATAACTTATTTTGATTTAAAAATTGCCTGTCCCATACTAAATTAGCACAAGATGCCTTGTATCCTGTATTTTGACATATTAAAAATAATATCCCTCTACAAATATTACAAGCCAGTTTTTTACTACCTTATTTTCCAGTGATATTAAGTTTCTAAAACTAGACAATGTAGTACAGAATCAATTCCATGATTTACTGACCCAATGTATCTACTTAAGTTGAATTAATAAATGGAAATTTTGCCTACCTACTGGCTAACGTTAACATTTACACACATCAGATAAACAGATTCAGCAGCATGAGTGAAACAGCAGGAACTTCAGACAGTCCTGGATTTAAACAAGAAAAAATGAGATTGTATAGGTATAAATGCCAACGAGAAAGAAAGTACAACAGTGGTAGTTCTGGTAAAGCCTTTTGTACATGATTTGCTATTGGGCATAGAGCTGAAACTGACCTAAGGCAGCATTACAGCAACTGATAGACATAAGAAAGCACACAGGCCAAAAGTACGACAACTATTAGCAAATGTTTTGTGACTGCAAACACTAGAAGTGACATTATTGCAGCATAGGAAATTGCAACCTTTTACCATACAGTTAAACACAGCCTGCATTGCAACAGCATGGTCAATGGAAATAAGTTTGCAATTCAAATATTGTTAAAAAATTGTCTTGTGCAAGAACTAAGGCAGAGCTATTAGTGACCAATGTTTTGGCCCCAAAGTCTGCGAGGGATTGCTTACAAGATTTATCACCATCACCACCAGAACATCTCTTGTGTGCCTCAAGTAAAGGGGACACAAAGATGTGCTAATGTGCTTGTGATATTCTACCATGTTACATGGTGTTCAGTGCGAATTGTTTAATTTTATGAAGATGGTAATGAATATACGAGAGGCATTCATCGTGCTGTAAAGAACTGTCTAGAAAACACTGTCTAAATGGCATTTTGGGCTAAGTATGAGCATTGCTAGCAGATCGAGGGCTGTGATCGTTCCCCTCTATTTGGCATTGGTGAGGCCTCATCTGGAGTACTGTGCCCAGTTTTGGGCCCCACACTACAAGAAGGATGTGGAAAAATTGGAAAGTCCAGTGGAGGGCAACAAAAATGATTAGGGGGCTGGAGCACATGACTTATGAGGAGAGACTGAGGGAACTGGGATTATTTAGCCTGCAGAAGAGAAGAGTGAGGGGGGATTTGATAGCTGCTTTCAACTACCTGAAAGGGGGTTCCAAAAAGGATGGATCTAGACCAGTGTTTCCCAAACTTGGCATGCTGCTTGTGTAGGGAAAGCCCCTGGCAGGTCGGGCCCATTTGTTTACCTGCCGCGTCTGCAGTTTCAGCCAATCGCGGCTCCCACTGACTGCGGTTTGCTGATCCGGGCCAATAGGAGCTGCTGGAAGTGGTGGCCAGTAAGTCCCTCGGCCCACGCCGCTTCCAGCAGCTCCCCATTGGCCTGGAGCAGAGAACCGAGGCCAGTGGGAGCCACGATCGTCCAAACCTGCGGACGCGACAGGTAAACAAATGGGCCCGGCCCGCCAGGGGCTTTCCCTACACAAGCGGCGTCCCAAGTTTGGGAAACACTGATCTAGACTGTTCTCAATGGTACCAGATGACAGAACAAGGAGCAATGGTCTCAAGTTGCAGTGAGGGAGGTTTAGGTGGATATTAGGAAAAACATTTTCCCTAGGAGGGTGGTGAAGCCATGGAATGGGTTACCTAGGGAGGTGGTGGAATCTCCTTCCTTAGAGGTTTTTAAGGTCAGGCTTGACAAAGCCCTGGCTGGGATGATTTAGTTGGGGATTGGCCCTGCTTTGAGCAGGGGGTTGGAGTAGACGACCTCCTGAGGTCCCTTCCAGCCCTGAGATTCTAAGTCACTAGGGAAATCTCGCCCAACAGCTTTAAAGAATTTTTTCACCGAAGATGGGGAGTAGAACTGCATTGTGGAAATTTACATGTATTTTTTTCCACAACATGGCTTGTGTCTGACAAACTTGTGAAGAAGTTAGAGGAATCATATATGAAAAGATGTACTGTTTTAAGATGAAGATGCTTAACCAGAAAGAGGATGATTTTTTAAAATTCATTCCAAGCCAAATAATTGATGGAAAAACTAAAATGTGAAGGGAAAGCAAGACTTTATTAAGCTTTATGACTCAGTGCTTTTATACATTGACGATTGGTTCTGTTTCTCTTCTGACAACATAATGATGAAACCACTGGCCTCTACAAGAAGCTTAGTTTCTCAGACCTTCAGGACGTAACAGAAGCACTTCAAATGAAAGAAATCAAACATGGATCAACTCTGTGAGGAATTCTGCACCAGTCGAGATGTGATCAAAACATCAAGAAATATTTCCAAATCAACAGTGAACAGCAGATGGATGTGTTTCAGAAGTGTGGAAAAAGTGTAGAAAAAGAAAAGTGTGTTTAAATATTTTTTCATTTGTACTTAGCATACCAGGAACAAATGCTTTTGTAGAGAAGATTTTTTCCTTGATAGGGAATAAACAGTCTGACAAATGGAACAGATGCAGTACAAATTTAATTAAAAGCAAACTTCAAATTTGCATAAACTTCCAGTTATTCTGCAAAGATTTCTTCATCTCCCTGCTAAAGGATCAGACGTTGCTGAGTGCAGCAGAAAGTAGCAAAAAATATCCCTAGTGACCATAGGTGAGTACTGCTTAACAATAAAAATAAAATGTAAACTACAGTCACCAAGTTTTGCAGGTCGCCATCCCTGAAAAAAAAACCAAAACAGTATTTCTCTGCGGTGTTGTCCCGGGGCGTGTGTGTGTGCATACACGCTATGAACACAGTTCTATACTTTTAAAATACAATGTTGGTAACCATGCCTCAGTATCCCCTACTTAACCCAGGGTTCCTTACTGAAGCCTGTCTCTTCCCTCACCATCCTCCACACTGAACCTTTGCCTTGACCCATGGGTGGCAGGTATAATAGGTCAGGGGAGGCTCTGCCTTCCCCGGTGCTGCCGCGGCTGTCGAGCCCCTGGTTACGGGGTTTGGCAGCAAAGATTTTGCTTTATGATGCCCCATGCAGGATCCAAGGTGACTGAGGCGGCACATACCGCCTCCTCAGGTACCCCAGAACCTACATGGGGCATATCAAAAGCATCTTCTAACAGACACTTTTCCCCTGGGCAGCTTGGGTCCGGGGAGGGGAGGCACAGCATGGCTTCAGCAAGCCCAGGGCTCCTCAGGGTGGGGGAGGCTTGGGCCTTCGGCCAGCCCGGAGCTCCTTGGGAGGGGACAGGGACTCGGGGATTCAGCCAACGCAGGGCTCCTCCAGCCAGGGGGTGGGGGTGCTCTGGGCTGCGGCTGGTCCAGGGCTCCTCCAAGCAGGTCGGGGGGCACTTGGGGACTTCGGCCAACCCAGGGCTCAAGCCGAGGGGGGGGGCGCACTCTGGGTTTCTCTGGGTAGAGGAGGGATTGGAGGGGGAGACAGGTGCGGGTGGAAAGGGCGGAGCCAGGGGCTAGCTTCCCCAAAGGTGAGCTCCACCCACCACCCATGCCCTGACCCCACTTTCCTACAGCAGTTCTCAAACTTCATTGCACCGCAACCCCCTTCTGACAACAAAAATTATTACACAACCCCAGGAGTGGGGACCAAAGCCTGAGCCCGCCCAAGCCCCTTCCCCCAGATTGAGGGCTAAAGCCAAAGGGCTTCAGGTGGAGGGCCTGTAACCTGAGCCCTGCCACCCTGAGTGGAGAGGGTGAAGCTCAGGCCCCAGCAAGTCTAATATCAGCCCTAGTGACCCCATTAAAAGGGGGTCATGACCCACAGTTTGAGAACTACTGCTTGAAGATCCAGTCTGCTTCTCACATCTGGACCTCCCTCACAGGCAAGGGAAGGAGAAGCAAGAACTGCTGCTGGGCAGGTGGGCTCATGCCTGCCTGGTTGAATTCTCTGTTCTGTACTCAGAGCCGGAAGGGGGCATTGGGAGGGAGCTGAGCCAGCTCCTAGGAGAATCTTTCTGTCTGCCATTGAAGTTGCCTCCTCTCTGATCAGTGAAGGATGAGGAAGAAGCGTGCTGAGTGCCACACTAACAAAGCTCAAATGCCCAAGATTACCTCTCTTCCCTCCATATGTGGGGTGATAGTTAGAGAGAAGCAGCATTGTTCTCCTTCTCCTATGCTGGAAAATAGTGCAGTATAAACTATGGATGTACATGAGTTAGTCAAAGCCATAATTAGTAAGGTGCGATACTAAGGAATACTACATTTATGACAGACTAGCTGGTCTACGAGACTTCAATTAGAGACAAATGGAGAGTAGCCACCTGTCATCCTCCAGATTAGAAAAGCACTAGTTTCTCAGCATTTTCCAGATGCCTTTTTTTTTTCTTAAATGATACAATACAATTCCTTCAAATAAAATTCCTGGGCTACGTCTGAGTTTGGTAAATAATCTTTGATTACTCCGGGCCAAATTTTCAATAGTGCTCAGCATTTTAATCTAGACCCAATTAAATTCTAGGCCCTTTAGAAAATCTGGCCCTTTTACATTAAATTTTGAAATGCCATATTTATCCAACTTGATAACTAACTACAGTATTAATCTATTTATGTAAGTTATGACAACCAATCCTATCGCAAGTTTGCTATTGCACATTCCAGAGCATCTGAACAGTGACAGAAAAGTTCATTATAAATGGAATGTAATAAATGAGAGGAAAAGTGAATGGTGTGAAAAGCAGGGGTGGCTTAATACAGTATAGTGTATTCTGTATGTTATAACTTAAAACATACCACCAAGCTGCCTCTTATTAAATAGGACTGCCAAACAAGCTGGGAACTCATAATGCCAATAAATCAAATACAGCTATAGTATATAGATACCATAAACCATTTTTTAAAATATGTGTCAGTATATATATATATGTGTCAGTATATATAAAATATGTGTCAGTGTTTAGGAGCATATACCTCTGGTGTTCAGTGAAAAATTCTAACAAGAGGAAGCCAAATTCACTGGCAAATCAGGAATCCTTTATATGCAGTCAGCAACAATGTGGAACTGTGTGGTTATATATTAGTGGAACTGGCCAAAACATTAGAAAATTTTAATTTCTTAGAACAAGAGAGGGTCACATGCTTTTCTGTGGGCCACAAGCATTGCACACACCAGGGGCTCCTTGCATTCCTCCATTTCCCTCCTACTGTCCCCAAACTACCTGTCATTCTCCCTCTATTTCATGGATTCCTCCTGTATCCCCCACTCCCCATCTCAGGGACTCTGTGTAACCTCATTCCCTTCTTTCCCCAGGCCAGGGGAAAGCCTGTGTAACCTCATTCCCCCATTCCCCGCATGCCCCCTCCATTCTTATGTCCTTCCTTTCTGTCTGGGAGATAAACCATTCAGTGTGTCAACCTTTTAAACTTCATTGGAATGAATGGTAGAGCTGAGATTGGGGGTGGGCGTAGTTATTCTTGTGCTGGAAGGTGTTAACGGCTGCCATCAAACCAGTGTTTTGAACTATGGACTATTATGTGCTCTTTCCAGAGAAATTGTGGGCACACTAGTCCCATCAATAGCCTCAGTGCAGTGTGGGAAGCCCATTCTCTCAAAGCCAGCAATTATTTTGATGTTTATGCCTATCCCCCTTGGGTAAACCACAGTTCTGATCACCTCACAAACCTCCATCACTACAACCCCTCCCCAGTTGACTTACTAACACCAAACTGGTTAGCCATAAACCTGTAGCAGTCTGGGGTAGCCTGCTTCCAGACAGCTATAATGACCTGCTTCTGGACTCACCTGGTCTCCCCTCATGCAAGCTGCTCACACTGCTCTAGGAACATCTGCTTCTTCATGAGAAAGTTCTGGAACAATTGCTGGTCATCCCAGGTCCGCATGACAATGCGGTCCCACCAGTCTATGCTTGTGGCCCTTCTCCAGAAGTGCCAATTGACATATGGTGAATCTGCAGCTATGGCAACAGGCATGAACTGCATCAGCTGGGCTGCAAATTCCATGGCTATATGCCCTTCCGAGAAGTGCTTTCGTTAAGACAGATAGCACTGTTGAAATGTCCACCAGCACCTCACAGATGCTCTGCCAGATTCCTGAAATAGGAGTGAAAGTGCAAGCAGGAGAAGATCTTCTATTAGTGCTGGATAGATGGTATTGTCTCCAGTTATAGGCAGTGGTGAGCTGCAGCTGGTTCGCACCGGTTCGCTGGAACTGGTTGTTAAATTTAGAAGCCCTTTTAGAACCGGTTGTTCCCCGTGGGACAAACTGGTTCTAAAGGGGCATTTAAATTTAACAAGTGCTCCCTGCTGCGGCCTCAGCTCTGCCTCCACCTCCTGCTATGAATGCTCCTCCCTGCTTCTCCTCCCACCCTGCTTCCTGTGAATCAGCTGTTCGCGCGGGAAGCCTGGGAGGGCTGAGAAGCAAGCAGGCTTCCCGCTCAGGACAAGGAAGACGACACTGAGGTAGGGAACTAGGGGGGCCGTGCGCCCCGGGCGGTCTCCAGCCGCGGCCCGCCCCAGCCCTGCGTCCCCGGCCGCCCGGCCCTGGCCCCGACCCTCCCCAGCCCCGCGTCCCCGGCCGCCCGGCCCCGCGTTCCTGGCCCCGACCCTCCCCGTCCCCGTGTCCCCGGCCACCCGGCCCCGACCCTCCCCGGCCCACCTCGCGTCCCCAGCCGCCCGGCTCCGGCCGCGGCCCGCCCCGCGTCCTCGACCCTGACCCTCCCCAGCCCCGAGTCCCCGGCCGCCCGGCTCCGGTAGTGCGGGTCCGGGCACGGCAGCGGCTGCGACCCCACCTACCCGGATGCCCGGCTCCGGACACGGTCCCCCAGCTCCGGCCCAACCTGGCCCCGTGGCTCCAGCCGCCCGGCTCCTGCTGTTTTGCCAGGGGGCCGGGCTCCGGCAGCGTGGGTTTGGGCGTGGCAGCAGCCCCGGCTGCCTGGTTCCAGCTCTGGCTCCGCCCGGCCAGCCGCCTGGCTCCAGCCTCTGGGCTCCCGCCGCGCAACTCCTGTCCCACCCTGCGTCCCCGGGCTCCCGGCTCCAGCAGCGGCCAGACTGTAGCGCCGCCAGCCACGTCCAGGCAGCGCGGTAAGGGGGCAGGGAGGGGGTGTTGGAGAGAGGGCAGGGGAGTTCAGGGGTGGGGGGTCAGAGGGCAGGGAACAGGGGGATTGAATAGGGGCAAGGGTCCTGGTGGGGCAGTCAGAAAGGATCAGGGGTTGGATGGGGCGGTGGGAGGCAGTCAGGGGCAAGGGTTCCAGGGGCAGTCAGGGGACAGAGAGAAGGGGTGGTTGGATGGGGCAGAGGTCCCAGGGGGCCATCAAGAATGAGAGGAGGGGTTGGATGGGGCGGCGGAGGGCACTCAGGGTACAGGGAAGGGGGGTGGATGGGGCAGGGGTCCCTGGGGTCAGGGGGCATCAAGGAATGCGGGGGGTTGGATGTGGCAGGAGTCTGGGGCGGGGGAGCATGATCCCTCCTGGGGTGAGGAGGTAACCGGTTGTTATGATTTTGGCAGCTCATCACTGGTTATAGGGATTGTGCACACCCAAAAAATGGCTTGGAAGGCCAAGAGCACTTTCAGTCAAGAGTGGTGGGTTGAACAGAAAGTCTCCAAAAATGCATTCTGAACCAAGCCCTAGGGCAACTAGAGCTAGCAAGGGCACTAAGAATCTGGGATATGCCCCTAGAAATCAGTGTCTTGCAATCGCAGGCTTGCAAAGAATGGGTTTGTGGGCACAAGTCACATGGACCCAGTGTAGAAATAAGCTTCAACAAGGTTGATAAGGGTAAGTGTGTGTTTTAACCAGATGCAAGGGACTCCATATGTCCCTCATTTCTCCCTTCTGATTTTCAGCAAAATCACTAGGGTTCTGACCATTGATACCAAAACATTCCCTGAAATTTTGGAACTGATCAGATTTAAAAATTTTATTAAAGTAAATGTTTGAAATGAAATATACACAGGTTGAGAGGGAAGGTACTGTACATCTGGGGTCAGGCTTGGGTTATGGGGGGTTACAGATATCGTTTGCAAGGATGAAAAGATACATACATATCGCATAACCGGCATAGACCCAGATTGGGGTGCAAGGGTTTTTAAAGTGTCAGTGAATAAGTGGGCTCGGGTTCACCACCCATGGAATGAATAAGAGTCCAAGTCAGTATCGGTGGAGTGGATAGATACATGGGTGGGGTGCGTCCCTTGGTCCCTCAGGGAAGGAAGTGGGTTATTTCCCTGGTCGGCTGTCTCAATTACTCAGCGTGGTATTGGCGGTGTCCGGTGATGTGTTCAGTATAAATGTCTCTGGACCACCTGATGGTGTCAGACACCATGAGCTATCTCATGAGCCGGGCGTAGCGTCGACCGACCCCACACGCTCTCAGAACTGGCTCGTTGCGGGGGTCCCCTGAGCCCAAGGCTCCCACAATCAAGGCGTGTACCTGGACTTCGTAGCCCTGGGCTCTCAGGGTCTTGGTTAGCGGGGCATACTTCGACTCCTTCCGTGCTTGGGCCTCGTGGAAGGCAGGTGACCGGTTTTCAAAAGGCACCGTGACGTCTACCAGGAGGACCTTCTTCTTTTCTGCGTCCGTCACGACGATGTCAGGTCGCAGTCGGCTGTCTGTCCTGAGGATGGCGGAGTCGACGGTGATCTTCCCCAGGGACAGTGGGATGGCTTTCACTAGTCGGTTCTGGATGGCGTTGTGGTGGTGCCGCCAGGCTCCGGAGTGCTGCTTGCATCCACACAGGACGTGCGGCAGGGTCTCGTTCATGTAGCCGCACTTCCTGCAGCGCTTGTCCCAGTTGCCGTGGCGTATGGCTCCATTGAGGGGAACGCAGTTGAGTCGGGCCCTGTGGATGAACTGCCAGTTGGCGAACCTGGTGAAGCTGCCCCCGGGGAGGAAGTCCCACTTGCTGGACACCTTGAACACCTTGCCCTGGTCTGGCTTCTGCTTGAGGTTCTCGGCGTAGTGGTAGCGGATGGCGTCTTTCAGGGACCTTTCTAGCATGGCTCTGGGGGTCGGGGTGATGATGGTGTGGTCCGGGGTCTTTACGCGTGGCACCAGTATTCCCAGCTCCCAGCGTTCCTCGCACCACTTCCAGCAGCAGCCGATCCTCTTACCCAGACGTCTTGAGGCGTTGCGGGCGCGGGACCAGAGAGAGGATAGGTCTCCCCCCTCTCTCCCGAACTCAGCCTCCAGGGAGCCGCTGAGGTAAGTGGCAAGGTCCCGCTCGGAGGGGGCCCTGGCGATGCGTTTCCTGACCACACCCTGTACGGCCTCCTGTGCGATGCCTCCTCACTGTTGGGTCCGGGCATGTCAGGAGGCAGAAGGCGTGGGTCATCACCGCCACGTCACACAGGTCACCCATCCGAGATACGGCGAGTTGAGCGCAAGACCTCACTTCATTCGGCCATTTATAAAATAACCTTAAGTATCTTCATTAACCCTAACAGGAATAGGTAATTTTTTTTCTAAAATGGAACAAAACCATGTCTTTTGTTACTAGCTATTGCAAGTTACTGTTGACCAGAGAAAAGTCAAAGCTTGAAAACTGGGTTTAGGAAAATGTAGGAAATTTTAGCCATGAACTAACTTAAAGTTATGCTTATTTATTTCTGAAAATATAAGTGGGTCTTGGTAGCCATCTAGTATCAAACTTTTCTCCTTAAAGTTTTGTTGCACTGTTTATATTTTGTTCCATTTCTTATTTAAATTTATATAATGTATTTAGTTTGACCCAGGTAGCCTTACTTATGTCTTGGCATATGGAGCACTTAAGCGAAAGTCATTTACATAGTTCACCTGTTGCTCTAATAAAAATATTCTATTTTTAAAAATTGCATGTGTTGATGGAGAGGGAATCCTTGTTCTTGTTCATGAGACGCTACTCAGAAAATAAAAACACCTCCTCCCTGCACACTATATTTAACTGTAAGGAGTAAGCGCTTGTTGGTAACAGAACCAGTATTTTTGGAAGCATATATATCAGAGATTAAATTGTTTACTGTCCTAAAATCCACAACTCTTCTTAATCCACCACATTTTTTTTTGTTTTATACTACTAGCTTCAATATCTTTTCCCCACAGCCCCCAAGATGTAGAACAGTGACATCCAGAGGCCAGCTAACACTTTATGCTTAGAATTCTCATGCCTGGGTTTCTGGACAAGTTATTTGTTCATACTGTTATTATATTATCCACAACTGAATGGTATTCAGCAACCTAGTGGAAAAAATCCATCATCTTGTCCAACACAAAGATTAAACTGGTAATCAACCAGTAAGGTGAATGGATGACTTGGACGTATGGAAGACCTTGTAAAAGATATATTGTCAGACTGCCAATAAGGAAATACTTAAATATGAAATATATAAATCAGCTAGTCCAGTTGATATACATGATTATGAATGGAAAGAACTGGCTAATGAACTTACCAACAATTTACTTCTGTAAAACAGATGTGGGAGTATCTAAATGTGAAAAGAAATGATAGTAATATAGTACTGTGTCAAAAAATAAAAAGGGATGATACTGGTAATTATTTGCATGTATTATTATTGCTGTTCAGAGATGAGCAATAAAAATTATGTGGGACCTGGTTTTATAAGAAAAGATTAAAAGAGCTAAATATGTACGACTTTGCTGAGCAAAGAGGAAGAGAGGGGAGACAGCAGTCTACCAGTAACTAAGGGCGGTAAACAAGAAAAGAAAGGAATTATTTTGGCAAGAGGGAACTACTAGGAATAATGAGATGAAATTATAAAAACAGAAAATGTAGCCCAAACACCAGGAAAAGCTTCCAATAGGATGTGGAATAGTTTTCAAAGGGAAGTGGCAGAAGCCCTATTTCTTGTGACACTTATGATTAGACTGGAGAAAGCATTAACAATGAGCTGTTGGCTAATCTACAATCAGTAATTATTTTCCATATCTGGCTTATATGGTTTTAAGTGCAATGGTTTCTGAGAACACATCTATTTCAAACCACAGCAAAAATGAAGATGAAGTGAATAGTATTATCCATTACCACTTAACAGTCTTCAATGTAGAGCAGTGGTTCTTAACCTGGGGTGCACGCACCCCTGGGGGTGCGAGATGCTCTTTCTGGGGGTGCGAGACGTGCCAGATTTTTTTAGAAAGTACCGTATATTCCGGCGTATAAGACGACTTTCTATATTAAAAAACCCCCAAAAATCGGGGGTCGTCTTATACGCTGGGTATAAACAGCGGGCGGCTGGGATTTAAAAGGCTCTGTGCCCCCCGCCGCAGCGGGCAGCCCAGAGCCCTCTGACTCCCCGCCACGGCTGGGATTTAAAAGGCTCTGGGCTCCCCGCCGCAGCGGGCAGCCCAGAGCCCTCTGATTCCCGGCCGTGGCTGGGATTTAAAAGGCTCTGGGCTCCCCTCCGCAGCGGGCAGCCCAGAGCCCTCTGATTCCCGGCTGCGGCTGGGATTTAAAAGGCTCTGGGCTCCCCCCCTCGGAAGGGGGGGTCGTCTTATAGGGCGAATATAGGCCAAAACCTATATTTTAACTGTAAAATTAGGGGGTCGTCTTATACGCCCCGTCGCCCTATACGCCGGAAAATACGGTAAATAACTGAAAACACAAATTAAGCACAGGCATATACGTACAACTACTTTGTTTCATCAAACCTATGTATTTATTAACATTATACATTTTTTTAACGATTATTGTAATATACAAACAAAAAATATATCTAGGTTTAAAGAACTGACCTACTTCAACGATTTTTGATAAGGGGTGCGAGAACATATTTTGAGAACCAAAGGGGTGCAGGTTGCAGTAAAGGTTAAGAATCACTGGTGTAGAGGGTAGCCTACTTTGTTTAAAATCAGGTTTTATAAAACTGCAGGAAAATATTTCAATTAATGTTTATAAGAGCTTGAATTTAAACTGTCCCTTGCAGCGCACACAACCCAAATATTGCAGCACTATATTAGTCATTGTATGCGGAAATCAGAAAGTGGAGATGATTAGTGTTTTCATAGCCCAAACTGAGCAAAAAAATAAAACAGCATAAATAGCTAAGACGACTTTGGATGTAAATGTCTATCATTCATCGTTGGTAGAGATCTTTAAAAATATTTTTACTCAACAGTGTGAACATCTGACCTAGTTTGGTAGTATCTTCTTTCCATTTCTTATTTTAGGATGCTCAAGATTTGGCTAAATCTAATAAAGCTCAACCCCATCCTCTTCTCAAAGATTTTGAGCAGAAATGCAATCAAGATGTTTTCCCTCCATTTGCATATATCAAACTTCAACAGAAATGTTCAATAGATCCTAATTCAGCATCTGAAGAAGTGGGCTGTATGCTCAAATACATTTGTTAGTCTCTAAGGTGCCACAAGTACTCCTGTTCTTAATTCAGCAAAGTACTTTAGCATTTGCTTAACACTGTCTCTCTGACAAGCATTTATTAAGTAACATTTCTTCCGTATGAACACTATTTTAGTTAACCTATTTCTGAAGAACTTTCACTTTAATTTGCTTCTTTTTGAATTTGTTGTTTCTCAGGCAGTCATGAAACAAGTGATAAATAAATTACGTATTTTAAAAACAATAATTTTATAGTGAAACAACCAAAACTAGGGAACAGTATAGGTAGAAAAAAGCTTTAATATGAATTTGGAACTTCTTTTTTTTAAACTATGTACATTAACACTTCAAATGTTGAAAGCATAGGCTTACCCATAAGAGAGAAACTGCCATTTAAACCCCTTTTTCAGGTAAAGTCAATTAAAAGGGTCCTTCACTTATTTAACCATTATCTTACATTTACTTTTAAACAGGGAAGGGGCATTACACAAAGTACTCCCTCCTCCTGCCCCTCTCCAACCTTCACCACCAGGGCTGAGCATTCTAAAGTGTAGTAGGTTTCAAAATATTTGCATTTTGATTTCACTGTTTCCAATCCTAAGGTCTTATGTTAGCTACACAAAGAGCACTAAGGGCTAAAAATAAACAAATTAAAATCTTAACATAAATTGGTTTTATGTTTTTATTTTTTGCTAAGGGAGCAGGTTTTGCACTATGGAAAAATAGGGAAAACTAGTAATTTCAACATATATATCGCAAACCTTTGCTGTCCCCAGAAAATCTCATGCCTGCAATTTTTTTATACAGAGAATGAACAAATGAATCTGTTTCTATTGTTGAATGCCCATAACAAATATTTAAACAAAAATATTTCACTTCCTTGCAGTTGTGAGTTTGTGACTTATTTCAATTATACCACCGATACTGCACTGCATTTTTAAGTGTGGAGCATATAAACATTAAACATCCAAATGGAATGAAAGTCAGAGTGCATAATTATCTTGTGAACTGATAAACTTAATTGTGAAATGTAGAAGTCAATTGCCTCAGGGAAACAGTTGTTAGTCACATTAAAACGCTATGAAGACAAATGCTTAAAAATCCCACTCTTTTGCAAGACACAGACTTGCTGGAAGACTTAATACTTTAAAAATATCAATGCGATGATTATGAAGGAGACTCTTAGGTTGTCACGACATTTCTATACCAGTATTGCCTACAAACACTGTGCTTTATCATGCAGTCGACACTACTTGGTTTAGAAAGCAGTGTGTTCAAAGGCCGATACAGACATAGTTAAGTTCCAACTATTTTCACTTCCACAAAGCAGGATTTTTGCAGAAAATCAGTCTTTTCTGCTGCAGATCCCCTCCTTCACAGCACCTTATGTTAAACCCCCTTAATACTCTATTTAGCTGCTGAGGATCTATCACTTGCAGAAAGGGAGTTTTCTTTCTGGTCTAGTTGCATTGCCCCCAGACAGTGAGTTTACTGAAATTTTGGTCTTTAGTTGTTTGAACTACAGCAGGTTTGGTCTTCAGGAGATGCAGAGACAGGAGTTTCATCAGTTCTGGGACGTTTAGATGCTGGCGGATTGTGCACAGGATCATCAGAGGGAGAAGGTATCTCTGAAATATTGGGAAATAACGAAATTCACTTAGTTTGATTTCCTGTTTATTATTTTTCATTTTTAAAAAATTAAAAGTGAATTTAGCACTCATGAAAGATGCTGAGTTGACAGCCCTGGATACTAAAGTCCTTTATCCACTATACAGGCATCATGCAGGAGCAGCAGTGAAAGCTGGCCCGTACAAACCACCAGTCTGATATGGAGGTGAATACCTCAATGCCAATTCATTCCTGGGTGTTGAGACTGACAGCCAGGATTCTAATTAACATCAACTCTGTTTATAGAATCTCAGGGTTGGAAGGAACCTCAGGAGGTCATCTAGTCCAACCCCCTGCTCAAAGCAGGACCAATTCCCAACTAAATCATCCAATGTGTTGCTGATGACTAATGGGACATCTGTCCATTAGCAACTGGACTGAGAACAATAACTCACTTTACATTGCCCAAAGTACCATCAAGCAGCAGCAGCTTCCAAAACTGAGTTGGAGACTCAAGTTTCTGAATTTGTCATTAATCCCTCTGTATTCATGTTTGAACTAAGACACTCATATTTACCAAACCAGTCAAAGATCCATAATTATGTAATTTGGAATGAAATGGCTGAGCAGCAAATCTTTTATATATTATGACCAGAAAGTGGCTTACCATGTTGAATTGCTTCTGAGGAGGAAGATGTGGACACTAGATTTGTGTGTGTTGAGTTTGGCGTATCTGTCTTCAGAGGAATCAAGTTTATTCTCCTTAAAAATAAAACAGAGATACAATCCAACTGCTTTTAATGCCTCACTTCCACAAATTCTTCTTTGAAAGGTACTGTATAGTATAATTATTTAATTACTGTTTCAATTAACTACAGTGTTATAGATGTGCTTTACACACACACACACACTTTCCCTGGCTACCTTTGGTACAGGATATTCTGAACAGAAAATTTAACTCATAAAGACAGAAGTGTTAATTATTAGATACACTTTCCTTGAATGAGTATGTGGATATAGAGCAACACAGTACTTGATTTTTGACTTCAAAACATATTATATATGTGAAAGAGATTTTAAAAATTAAAATTGGCTGCTAAGATAAGGTTTCTGCTCTGCTCTTTGGGCATGTCTACACTTACCTCCGGACTGATTGATCCAGCAGGGGTCGATTTATCACGTCTAGTGAAGATGCGATAAATCGACTGCCAAGCGCTCTCCCGTTGACTCCTGTACTCCACCCGTGCGAGAGGCGCAGGCAGAGTTGACGGGGGAGCGTCAGCAGTCGACTCTCCGCAGTGAAGACACCGTGGTAAGCAGATCTAAGTACACTGACTTCAGCTACATTATTCACATAGCTGAAGTTGAGTAACTTAGATCGATATCCCCCTCCCCCCAGTGTAGAGCAGGCCTTAAGAAAGTCCTTCCACTGTACTGGCAAGTCCTTCAACTGTAGTGGAATCTCTTAACTATACCTCCACTGGACTGTTCTGACTTTGCCTCTTCTGGGGGAAATGCCAGTTTTCTGCTGGATTACCCTTTCTTCAGCAGATGTTTGTTGACAAGCACTGTTAAAAAAATTACACTTCCCCAGCAACTTATTACTTGTGCTTTTCTTCTGTTAAATCTACCAGACATGCCATTTAAAAATTAAGTATAAAAAATGGGGCAGAGTGTGACAAACAAGGTAACTAAACACTTCAGTGTTTTCTTTTTATTTTTGCAGACAGCTGTCTCTGTGTTATGGCACAGAGTCCCAGAAATGTAGGGCTGGAAAGGATCTCGAGAGGTCAAGTCCAGCCCCCTTCACTGAGGCAGCACACGTATACCTAGATCATCCCTAACAGGTGTTTGTCCATGCTGTTCTCAAAAACCTCCAGTGATGGGGATTCCACAACCCTTAGAAGCCTGTTCCAGAGCTTAACTATCCTAATATCTAACCTAACTCTCCCTTGCTGCAAATTAAGCCCCTTACAACTTGTCCTACCTTCAGTGGATCTGGAGAACAACTGGGCACCAGCCCCTTTATAACAGCCCTTCACATACTTGAAGACTTATCAGGTTCTCTCCTAGTCTTTTCTCAAGACTAAACATGACCATTTTTTTTAAAACCTTTTCTCATAGGTCATGTTTTGTAAACCTCTTATTTGTGTTGCTTTCCAATTTGTCCACGTCTTTCCTAAAGCGTGGCACCCAGTACTGGACACAGTACACCACTTGAGCCCTCACCAGTACAAGCAGAGTGGAACAATTACCTCCTGTGTCTTACATTTGACACTCCTGTTAGTATACCCAAGAATACTATTAGCCTCTTTCTCAACTTCATCACATTGTTGACTCACATGCAATTTGTGATCCACTATAACCCCCCAGATCCTTTCCAGCAGTACTGCTGCCTAGCCAGTCATTTCCCATTTTGTAGTTGTGCATTTGAGTCTTCCTTCCTACGTGCAGTACTTTGAACTTGTCTTTATTGAATTTTATCTTGTTGAATTCAGACCAATTCTCCTGTTGTCAAAGTCGTTTTGAGTTCTAATTCCATCCTCCAAAGTGCCTGCGACCCTTCCCAGCTTGGTGTCATCTGCAAATATTTAAACATACTCTCCACTCCATTATCCAAGTAATTAATTAAAATATTGAATTTACTGGACCAAGGACTGACTCCTGAAGGATCCCTCCCCCTTTTAAATGGTATTTATGGGATAATTGTTTGAAATCACTTGAACTCAGTTTATCGATTAACCCAGTATATAAAGTTTTATGGGGAGATTTTTAAAGACAGAAGCTGGAGGAAGGTGCCCAACTGGAGCTGGGAGTTTGTGCTTTTGAAAATCTCCCCTTTATGGCAAATACGCTTTTAGTTTTTGTATATCTTCAATTTGGAGAATAATCCCAAGTAAAACCTAAGATGTTGAGCCAGAAAGTTCTTTAAATTATGATTTGTACAATTTCTCCTTAAGCTTGACTGAGCATGTTTATATCCTTGTGTACACATGCAGGAAGCGCAGAACATAAAACAAGCTCTCCTAGTCTTGGTCACAGTTATCGGAATAATTTATTGGACTAACTACACCTCTAAGCCCACCTGGCTTCTCTTGAAAATGCATTCCCACTCGGGTCTCAGGCCTCTAGCCATCACCTCTTCAGAGGTGGAATCATGCAATTCTCCCACTCTCAGACAGGGCCTTACGCTGCATTCCCCAGGTGCCAACTGTGATTACCTCAGCAGGCCTGACTTACATTCAGTTTCTCTAGTCCTGTTACCTCCAGGAACAGTGGCCAGTGGTTAATACAGTGACCACACAGCTTTCTTAAAGCAAAGTGTTTATTTAAAACAAAAGTATTTCAGAGTAAAAGTCTTAAAACTATAAACTGACTATATTCATATGTAACTTACCAGGAGTCTATCCATCTTCCCCATGGTGATCCTGGTAAGTCTAAGATTCCTATAGACACCTCCAAGACCACTAAGGCCAGAGCAGCATATCTGTTCCCTTAATAACACAGTTCACACCCCTCTTCTTCAGGGAGTGTTTTTTAAAAGCTGCTTGTCTTTTTGATCACCCCCTTTCCAGAGACTAAATCACTTGTTAACAGCGTACAGCCCTTTGATCTGTTAGCTCACAGGACTAGCAAAACAGCTGTGTATCTTTGAACTGGAGCCTGGAAGTAGGCCATTGTCCTCTAATTACCCCCCATGTGTTTGCTGGGAGGCTGCTTATCTAGATCCACCTGTATTGCTTTCCTGCTTGTTTTTCCAGCAGCCCCCTATTAAGTTAGATCAATATATTCATATACAAAAGTCCATAAATCCTATATAGTATACATTACCTTTGCCAACTGCCTCACTGAGGTCACATGCAGCATTCATAAAGCTATTACATATCTATATTCTTAGATTACTATATAAAGGTCCACATCCACCACAGTCTGCACTACTGTCACTGCAGTCTACATTATTGTCACAAAAAGGGACAGTGGATATTTTCATTTTAATGTTCTAATAACATTTCCAACTTAATTTTAGAAAATCTCACCAACAACTGCACATCAAAGTGACACACAAATAAACCAAACGAACATGAAGCCCCTGACTGCAAACTCATGCAGTTATTCTGTGACTACATTCCCGTTAGCCTCCTATTTGATAACTTCCAATAAGAGACACTCACTGAAGTACCTGCGTATCCCACTAAAGATTCTCTCTTTGACTGTGGGAGTTGGGGTAGAGATAGAACTAGTTGCAACCACAAGCACCAAAGAATAACATGCAAGTTAACTTCAGTGTTTGGATAAAAATATATTAAATGGCAAAAAAAATTAATTAACGCAGAGTTAAGGTTGCCCAGTAATAGCTCGTGTCCTTCCAGAATGTTGAGTTCAGCAAAACTCAAAACTTCAGAAAACCAGGAAATACAGAGTTAAGGTAAATGCCCATGTAACCTTGACCCTGCCCCGCTGGAGCCAGTAATAGCCATTCAGAATAATCCACATGCACTGCAGCTGCATTCAGCATGCAAGATGTAGCTGTATTAAACGGTGGAGGCAGTAGGTGGCGCAGGTTGGTAGAGGTGTGTTTGTGAGCTGAGGAGATGGGGATTAGTTTGAAGAGTGTCACAGACCTGTGCTTGTGATATAAGGAGATCAAGGTTTGCACCCACCACACATGTACGTAAAGGAAAGGGGAGCATGTGTACCCTGCAGAGCTAGTCTGCATCATTTTATTGCAAAACTGCATAGGTTTTCTCATGGCAGGTCTTGCCATTAGACTTGTCAGTAGTGAAGTGAGATATGAGAGCAGTCCATGGGTTTACTGCTGGGAAAGGGAAAACATAAGTGCAGACGGTATCCTTTGAGTAAGTGTGCAGTGGTGGTTAAATGTCACAAATGTGGTGGTGTTAGGAGAGTAGGCTAAAGTGATTGAGTGCAGGGCAGGTAGCTTCTTTCCTGTACAATGAAAAGTCAGAGTGCTACTATGTGTGTTATGGGTGTCTGGGGGCATCACTCGAAAAAGGCAGAGGTAAAATTACGTGAGCACGGGATGGTAAAATTATGTATTTCCTGGTTTTCTGCAGTTTGAGTTTTTCTGAACTTGAAGCTCTGGAAGGACATGAGTTGTCACTGGGAAACCTTAACTCTTCATTAACGAAGGCTTTTTTGCTATTTAATTTCCTAGGTTATTTTTTTAAACAGACGCCCTGGGAGTAGAGTCCCCCCCCCCCCCACACCAAAATCCAAACCCAGTCTCATGGGGAGGGATAGGGACCCCAAGATCCTAGCACACATACATAAGTAGAGAATGTGGGGTGGACAGGCACCCCTGCCCCTATTCAATCACTAGACCCCATGCCATTCACCCCATGTATACCTCACTTGCTACCTCCAACCTTTCACCTCCCCTACCTTCCACCCCCATTTATCCCCCTCTTCACAATGCAACCCTAAACCCTTCTCACTCCTTCCCCCCACACGCTCCCCCTCCCCACCAGCAAACATTTTTCACCCCAAAATAAAAAAACCCTCTAAGATGGATTTCAGCAATAAGCCACCAACCTCTTCTAAATTTCTATCCAAGGGACAGGGTGAGGGACTTTGGGTGGGTCAAGTTCATACAACTACTGCTTATCTCCTGGAGCGATCCAGCTAGTGTGAAACTCTGAAGGCTAATAACTAAGGCTGCGAATCATTCATGGAGGTCACAGAAGTCCTCCGTGAATTTTGTAGCGCTGGTGCTGCTGACCCCAGGACCACCCCAGCAGCTGGGGAAACCCCAGGACCAGCTGCTGCTCCGGCAGCCTCAGGCAATGGTACCCAGCGCTGCCCTGGAGCAGCGGTCTGGGACCAGCAGCAGCAGGGCTGTGGGCCACTCACTGCTCAGACCAGCAGCAGCAGGGCCCTGGGCTACCCCCTCAGCAGAAACGTCACCCGCATTGTTCCCCCCTCCCCCAGTCTCCCCCAAGCAGCAGTCTTCAGGAGCACCCCCTCCCAGCAGGTAAGATTTAGTCACAGGTATTTTTAGTAAAAGTCCTGGACAGGTCACGGGGCCATGACTTTTTGTTTACTGCCCGTGCCCTGTACAGGACTTTTACTAAAAATACCTGTGACTAAAATGTAGCATTACTAATAACCTGTTAACTCCCCTGTTCATAAATGTGTGGCACAAGCTATTAATGGTGCATATAGACTGGTGAGTTGTCACATGTCTAACTGCAGAAATAAAATCTTTTTCAAGTAACGTTTTCATTTGATTTTCCCCAAAGGCCTGGTGGGTGCCCTGCGCTCTGCTGGGGTAACCCTCGAGCATTTGGGACGCTTGGCGATGATCTGAGCCTCGGTTTGATCTGTATTTGTGGACAGAATTATAGGTTACCAGAATCTGTCAATTTGAAGAAAAGCTGGGGGTAGGGGTTGTGAGAAGGGTCTGTATCTCAGAAACCCCTTAGTTAAATGGCCCTAAATTTGGGTTGCTAACAGAATCCCACATCCCCATGAGATACACCAAATTTCAAGCCAATCTGAGTAACTGTAGATTTTAGAACACTTCACAGTTGAGCTTTAAACAAAACCCGTCTTAACCGTAACCATAGCAGAGCTGTCACTCTGCTATAATTAAGGTGCAAGTTTAGGATCTAGAAGTCATTTTGACCTTTAACTTGGAGTACAAACGGAGCACAAAAGTATGAAAAATAGCTATAGAATTTATTTTTAAAACCTCCATACTTCTAAAGTAGCACAAGAACAGCTTGTTTTGGCCTTCACATTTGTCACAGGAAATGGCAATATAAATCTTACCTTGGCGTCTTACTCCAACCTTGTAAAGCATTTAGAGTAATCCTCCTGGGTTGGTTTACTTTAGCACTCTGGCTGGCTGGCTGCATGGGTTTCCTCTCCTCTGAAGATGAAGCTGGAATATTTTTGATGCCAACAGGTGTTGAGGGAGAATCCTTGTTAGTGATTGCTGCTGGTGTTTTAGGCTGGAGAGTGAGATTACTTGGATCCATGGTCCTGTTCGGAGGGGTTCCATCAACTGGCCTGGGGACTGGGGAGACAACCTTGTGAGACTGATTCTTCTTCATTTTCTTCTCTGTTGCACTAGCAGTCGTAACACACACCACTGGCTTCTCTTTCAACGGAACTCCAAGCTCATCCTCCTCAAATGTCACAAAAGAGCAGTATCCATCCGTGGAAGAAATAGCAAGAAAGGATCCATCACTGGACCTGTTTATTTTTTTCAGAGGGAAGAAATCTGAGAAACTGAGCTAGTGCTGACCAGTCTCCCCAGAAACATATCCCATGTCAATCACACAAGTTGCCCCATCCCCAACTAAATGTGTAAATGTAAATAAACCTGAAATGACCTCAAAGACATCATCTAACTCAAACAATCAACAGTTCAAGCAGCACAGCCTTGACAATTGATTTAGTTCTTCTGGTTTTGTCTGTGGTATGGCATTACCCATTACTAGCAGCAGGTGGGTGCAGCCGAAGTGTTACTGAAGACAATTTAACTGCAGGTATACAAATATTCATCATCTTTTAATCATGATTTCTGACATGCTGCTGAACGCGGTTTGCCATAATTTATATTGTAGGTAAACAGTGTTCAGCACTGGTTTGACTGCATTTCTTGCCCTTTTTGCTGGCAGTAGGCAGAAGCCCTGCAGTGATAACATGAACAGGCCCCTGCCATTCACTTCACCAAACAGTGATCACTGGTGAATTAAGAAATCTTAAATTTTCTGTTCACGTTCTCATGCAGCCCCCCTTCATAATACATGAGCATCATTGACAGGTTTTGAAAGAAGCCCCATATCCAGTCCTCAGCTGGAAGGACAGTGGTTACAGTATGGACCAGTGGTCCTCAACCACCGGGCCACTTGCAGCCCAATTAGCACACAGCTGCGGCCCATATGACATCCTCAGGGCCATACAGGCAGTGTATATAGTGTGTGGATGTGGCCAAGATAACACAGGGAGCTGCATATGCAGCCCAAAATGGTAAATAGATTGAGAACCTCTGGTACAGACCCTAGAGAGGAAAGATGGTCCAGTGATTAGGGGCCGCAGTCTGGGCCATGAGAGACCTAGGTTCAGTTCCCAGCTCAGCCACAGAGAGATCTTGGGTAAGTCACTCAGTCTTTTGGTGCCTCAGTTCCCCATCTGTAAAATGTGGATTATAGCACTGCCCTATCTCACAGGGGTGTCATGAGGAAAAATACATTACAAGATTGCAAGGCACTCAGATTCTATAGTAACCATATAAGTGCGATCGATTGATAGCTGTGTAAAGCAAGAAATAGGAGGATCCTTTCAGAAAAGATAAGAATGACAGCCTGCTCTACCATGACAAATCTAAAGGATCTGTCAGTTACCTACCATGAAATGTCACTCAGAGTATGATAATGTATATTGGATACGTAACCAAAGGGAAAGGACTGCTGTGTATCATAGAAAAGCACAGAATCTTCTGAAGCAACAGCAAACACCAACCGATAGGGCAGATTTATTAGAGCAGGGATGGACTTCTGTGAAGCTTCATCTAGGAGTACAAAGGAACACAACACAGAGAAAAAAAAAGAAAAAAAAAAAATCACACAGAGACCACCACTCCATTATAATGGTATTGCTTGTACTAACTTAATTAACTGCTTGAACAGAGTTTTTATCATTGCAGTGTATAGTACCAACATTCTGGCTGAGAAGATGGCACTTGTATTATACAACACTATTTTCAAGTACACGCAATTTTCTGGAAAAGCTACTCTTTGGACTTAAGTTTCTCCTATTTCGTCTTAGCCTAAAAGGTGAATGGTTGGGGCAAAGTTTGGTCTTTTTGGCCTTTTTTAAATTATTCAAGTGGGAATGAAAATCCTTCAGTTAAACTATTCAGAAGCTTTTTTTACACTTTAACTTAAGGTCTGAATAAGCAAATCTCAAAATTTACTTTAAATCACAATCTTACCAGTTTATATAAAGCAAACTTGCTATGTAATCCATTTTCTTCCTGAATTCCATTTCCTTTTGTAATTTTTAAGTTCAACAGTTGGCTAATCTTCTGGGCTAGGAGTTAGTTCTTTGTATGATTAGAGGACAGATACCGAAAAACGGTTACTTACCTTTGTAACTGTTGTTCTTCGAGATGTGTTGCTCATATCCATTCCAGTTAGGTGTGTGCGCGCCGCGTGCACTTTCGTCGGAAGACTTTTACCCTAGCAACCCCAGTGGGTCGGCTGAGCGCCCCCTGGAGTGGCGCCATAACGGCACCGCATATATACCTCAGCCGACCCACCCGACCCTCAGTTCCTTCTTGCCGGCTACTCCGACAGTGGGGAAGGAGGGTGGGTGTGGAATGGATATGAGCTACACATCTCGAAGAACAACAGTTACAAAGGTAAGTAACCGTTTTTTCTTCGAGTGATTGCTCATATCCATTCCAGTTAGGTGAATCCCAAGCCTTACCTAGGCGGTGGGGTCGGAGTGAGACGTGGCGGTATGCAGGACCGCAGAGCCAAAGGCTGCGTCACCTCTCGACTGTTGGACCAGGGCGTAGTGTGAGGCAAAAGTATGGATGGATGACCAGGTCGCCGCTCTGCATATCTCGTGTATGGGTACTTGTGCGAGAAAGGCAGCGGAGGATGCCTGGGCCCTGGTAGAGTGGGCGTTGAGATGGCCCAAGGGGACATTAGCCAAGTTGTAGCAGGTGCGAATGCACTCTGAGAGCCACGAGGAGATTCGCTGCGATGATACAGGAAGGCCTCTCATCCGATCAGCAATTGCCACAAACAGTTGCGGGGATTTGCGGAACGGTCTTGTCCGGTCAATATAGAAAGCTAACGCGCGGCGAACATTGAGGGAATGAAGTCGTTGTTCTCTCGGAGATGCGTGAGGCTTCGGAAAGAAAACTGGCAGGAAGATATCCTGGTTAACGTGGAAGGCGGACACTACCTTCGGGAGAAACGCAGATGTGGGCGTAGCTGTACCTTGTCCTTATGGAAAACGGTGTATGGCGGGTCCGCCATGAGCGCCTTGAGCTCAGAGACTCGTCTGGCAGATGTGATAGCCACGAGAAAAACCGTCTTCCATGAGAGGTACAGCAAGGAGCAGGTGGCCAGCGGCTCGAAGGGCGGAGACATGAGCCTGTTGAGGACCAGATTGAGGTCCCAGGTGGGAGCCGGATGACGAACCGGGGGGTAAAGACGATCAAGGCCCTTTCTGAAGCGAGTAGTCAGCGGGTGAGAAAACAGGGTATATCCGCCTTCACCGGGGTGGAAAGCGGAGATGGCCGCTAAGTGCACTTTAATGGAGGACAGCGCAAGACCTTGTTGTTTGAGCGACCAGAGATAGTCCAAGATCATCGAAAGTGGGAGTTCCGAAGGAATAGCGTCCCGCGCTTGAGCCCAGCAAGCGAAGCGCTTCCACTTGGCCAGGTAGGTAGATCGAGTGGAGGGCTTTCTGCTGCTCAATAAGACGTGCTGCACGGGAGCAGAGCAGATCAACTCCGTCTGGTCTAGCCACTGAGGAGCCACGCCGTGAGGTGGAGGGACGGCAGGTCCGGGTGACGGAGAGTGCCGTGATCTTGTGTTATCAGATCGGGATGAAGTGGCAGAGAAATGGGGCTGGCTATCGACAGACTGAGCAGCGTGGTGAACCAGTGTTGCCTGGGCCACGCTGGCGCAATTAAGATGAGACGCGCAGTGTCTCGTCGGAGCTTCCGCAGGACCTTGTGTATGAGGGGAAACGGAGGAAAGGCGTAGTACAGGTGACGAGTCCATGGAAGGAGAAACCCGTCCGAGAGAGAGCCCGGTGCCAGACCTTGAAAGGAGCAAAACTTCTGGCATTTGCGGTTCAATCGGGACGCAAACAAGTCTATGTGGGGAAATCCCCACTGTTGGAAAATGGAATGAGCGATGTCTGCTCTCAGCGACCACTCGTGGCAGAGAAAGGACCTGCTCAGGCGATCCGCGATGGAGTTCCTGACGCCAGGAAGGAATGACGCTACTAGATGTATCGAGTGGGCTATGCAGAATTCCCACAGTAGCATCGCCTCGTCGCAGAGGGGGAATGAGCGGGTCCCGCCTTGCTTGTTGATATAGTACATGGCCGTTGTGTTGTCCGTAAAGACTGAGACACAACGGCCGTGGAGGCGAGTCTGGAACGCTTGGCAGGCGAGGCGTACTGCCCGGAGCTCCCTGACGTTGATGTGCATGTTTAACTCCTGCCGCGACCAAAGACCTTGAGTCTGAAGATCGCTGAGATGGGCTCCCCATCCAAGAGACGAGGCGTCCGTTGTCAGAGACAGGGAAGGTTGAGGAGCCTGGAATGGGACGCCCGCACATACGTTGGACGGGGTCAGCCACCAGTCCAGGGATTGAAGGACACCCGCTGGGATGGTGAGTATGGTATCCAGGGGGTCCCTGTGTGGGCGGTACCTGGAATGGAGCCACAGCTGAAGCGGGCAGAGGCGGAGTCTGGCAAACGGGTTGACGTGTGTGCAAGCCGCCATATGACCGAGGAGGCGGAGGCAAGCACGGGCCGAGGTCATGCGAGAGGCCTGAACGTCGCGGATCAGCTGCGTAAGGGCCTGGAACCGGAGCTGCGGAAGGAAGGCTCTGGCTAGAGAGGAGTCCAGGGTTGCGCCAATAAAATCCAACCTCCGAGTTGGAACTAAGGTGGACTTCTCTATGTTGAGAAGTAGGCCTAGGCGCGTGAATAAGTCCTTGGCCTCTGTGACATGTTGCTGGACCGTGGCCTGCGAGTCCCCCCGATGAGCCAGTCGTCCAGGTAGGGAAAAACGGAGATGCCGCATCGACGGAGGTGGGCGGCGACAACGGTCATGCACTTTGTGAACACCCTTGGGGCCATGGACAGGCCGAAGGGGAGTACCGCAAACTGGAAGTGTAGGTGAGCGATTGTGAAACGGAGGAAGCGTCTGTGCGGTGGGAAGATTGCGATATGAAAATAAGCGTCCTTCATATCGAGGGCGGCATACCAGTCTCCTGACTCCAAAGTAGGGATAATGACCCTGAGGGATACCATACGGAACTTCAACTTTAGCATGTATGCGTTGAGTCCTCGCAGGTCGAGAATGGGTCGGAGGCCTCCTTTGGATTTGGGAATCAAAAAATATAGGGAATAAAACCCTTTGCCCCGATCCGCGTCCGGAACCCTCTCGACCGCTCCGATGGCTAGGAGCGAGTGCACCTCCTGTAAGAGGAGTTGCTCGTGAGAGGGGTCCCTGAAAAGGGACCGGGAAGGAGGGTGGGAAGGTGGAGGTGAAACGAATTGGAGTTGGTAACCACGTTCCACCGTGCGTAGGACCCAGGCATCGGTGGTTAGCCGGGCCCACGCCGGGAGGAAATAGGAAAGGCGGTTGGAAAAAAGGAGGGAGGAATTGGGAGGAAGAACTGGTATGTTGCCCCCGGGCGCATCTTCAAAAAGATGGTTTAGGCCCCGGCGGTTTAGAGGGGGCTCGCCCTTGGGATGGTTGGATGCCGGGCCGTCGCCCACGGCCGGCACGGCCCCGCCGTCGACCACGGCCGGCACGGCCCCGCCGTCGACCAGAGTCTTGCCTGTAGCGAGGCATATAGTAAGGGCGGTTAAATTGAGGACGGAACGGACGCCTCTGGGTAGCTGGGGTATGCATCCCCGAAGTGCGGATGATAACCCTGTTATCCTTTAGATTTTGAAGCTTGGAGTCCGTCTTTTCTGAGAAGAGCTCCTTCGAATCAAAAGGCAGGTCTTGAATGGTATATTGAACCTCAGGGGGAAGCGTCGAACTCTGGAGCCAAGAGATCCGGCGCATGGTCACGCCCGAGGCTACAGTACGTGCCGCCGAGTCCGCCGCGTCTAAGGAGGCCTGTAAGGAGGTGCGTGCTACCTTTTTGCCTTCTTCTACAAAGGCCGCAAACTCCTGTTGGGAATCCTCAGGCAGGAGCTCTTTATATTTTTCTACCTCAGCCCAAGTGTCATGGCCGTAGCGGCTGAGCAAGGCCTGCTGGTTAGCCACACGGATCTGTAGGGCACCGGCAGAGTAGACCTTGCGACCAAGCAAGTCCATGCGCTTGGCCTCCTTCGACTTAGGAGCCGGGCCCTGTTGGCCATTGCGCTCTTTGTCGTTGACCGACTGCACTACTAAAGACGAGGGGGCAGGGTGCACATACAAATGTTCGTATCCCCTGGAAGGGACCATGTATCTGCGTTCCACCCCTCGGGCCGTGGGCGCAATAGACGACGGAGTCTGCCACAAGGTATCAGCGTTCACCTGGATAGTCCTTATGAAGGGTAGAGCTATGCGGGTTGGAGCGTCCGCGGACAAAATGGTCACTATCGGATCAATGACTTCCGATACCTCCTCAGCCTGGAGATCCATTCGCAGTGCCACCCTGCGAAGGAGCTCTTGGTGTGCTCTTAAGTCAATTGGTGGGGGACCCGCTGATGACGAGCCTGCCACCGCCTCATCTGGGGGAGAGGAGGAGGAAGAAGTGCCGGGCAGAATGGCATCGTGGTCAGCATCCGGCTCCTGTAAGGGTTCCTGCCCCAGAGGTTCCTGGGCAGGCTGAGCCCCTTCGTCCGCACCGGATGGTACCTCAGTGTCGACTGGGGGGCGGCTTACGGTAGCCTCTGGGACGCGTGTCTCCTGCGATACAGTGCGCATAGGAGGCACAGGAGGGCCTTAGCTTTGGTGGTAGGCCCAAGGAGTCCAATAACCCCACTGATTTGGGTCCTGGTCTGCAGGATGGGATTGCCGGAAAACTCCCGAAGGGACCTGAGAGTCGTGGTCATCGACATAGTAGCTGTCGGCGTGTGAGGAGGCCGAAGCGTGTTGCGAGGGCCAAGGAGGAGCAGATAAGCCTTCCGCTGAAGTGCCTACCGATCTCATCTGCCGCCTTTGTGGTGAATGGTGCCGGGAGGCCTCTCGGTACCGAGAGCAGGAGCGAGAATGGGACCCGCGACCGGTGCGGTGCCGGGAGGTCGAGCGGGATCTCCACGATCGGTGCCGGGAAAGACTCCGCGAGTAGCAGTGGCCATAGTGGTACCGGGAACTGGACCGGTGCCGGGAGTGACGGGTCGGAGATCTAGAATCCGACCGGTGCCGCGAGTCCGACCGGTGCCGCGTGGTCGAGCGGTGCCGGGACTGCGAGCGGCGGTGCCATCGACGGCCGGATCGAGATCGGCGCCGAGAGCGGGAACGGGATCGGTGCCGGTCAGCGTCGGTGCCAGCAGGTGGCCTGAACATGGACGGCTTGCCCATAGAGCGGGGCGCCCGCACCGGCGGCACCGGGGGCGGTGGCACAACCGGTTCTGTTAGTGCAATGAGGTCCCGTGCCGCCTCGAAGGTCTCAGGCGTTGATGGCAGTGGCATCTCAACCGCGGCCGGAGCCGGGGAGGCTACAGGTGCCGGGCTCGACGGCCTCTCGGGGGCCGGAGTCGCCGGTGCCGGCAGAAGCGTCTGCGGCAGAGGAGCCGGTGCTGCGGCAGGTTTTGGTGCCGGGCGATCTGGACAGGGCGCACTCTGTGTCTTTGGAGCCGGCGGTGCCGTGGAGGCAGCGGCCTTTCCTTTCTTCGCCCTCGGCGAGAGAGAGCGTCTCTGGGCCGGTTTCGGTGCCGATGACGGTTTTGGTGGCACCGCAGAGTGGCCCGGCGCCGTGGCGGTGCTGCGAGAGTCTTTCGGCGCAGCTGGCGGTGCCGTGGCCAGAGGGGTTAAGGCTGCCTCCATTAGGAGCTGTTTCAGCCTAATGTCTCTTTCCCTCTTAGTGCGAGGCTTAAAGGCTTTGCAAATTGGGCACTTAGTAGATAAGTGCGACTCTCCTAAGCACTTTAAACAGGAGCTATGAGAATCCCCTGTAGGCATAGGCCTGCGGCAGGCCGAGCACGGCTTGAAACCCGGGAAGCCGGGCATACGCTCCGGTCCCGGGTGCGGGTGGGGCTAATCCCCTAACCCGCTAACTATCTACACTAAACTGATTTTAAACTATGAAAAACAAGAAAACTTAAACTAAGATAGAAACTATGTACAATTTTTTACAGAGAAACTATGAGGAAGCTAGGGAAACGGAGGTCAGGCAAGCTGCACTCCGCTGTTCCAACGACCGACACGGGCGGTAAGAAGGAACTGAGGGTCGGGTGGGTCGGCTGAGGTATGTATGCGGTGCCGTTATGGCGCCACTCCAGGGGGCGCTCAGCCGACCCACTGGGGTTGCTAGGGTAAAAGTCTTCCGACGAAAGTGCACGCGGCGCGCACACACCTAACTGGAATGGATATGAGCAATCACTCAAAGAAGAACCAACGTTTTTCCAGCTGGTGCTAAAAGGTAAGCACTAACTGGCCTTTATTTGCAGCAGTGCTGAACATACGCAGGTCGCACTGACTTCCACTGGTGTTATGGAAGCTCAATGCCTTGGAAAATCAGGCCACTTTTTTAATTTTAGGTATCTAAGTTTGTCCGTTTTGGCCCTAGTCGGGATATTTTGCTTTCATGAGAGTGTTGTGGAAGCAGCAGCAGCAACACCTCTGCTTAATAAAGAACTGACAGTTTGACAAAACCCCATCTAGTTCTCGTCCAACAGCAGCTCTGAAGGTTATGGTGGGGGAAAAAATGGCACTAAGTAATAGGATCCTGTAAGGGATACTATAATTTGTGAGTTATAAACTTCAAAGGAGGGGGCCCTATTGTGCTCCAGTTAGAATTGGGGAAATCTGTGCCTTTTAGCAAGAATGTGAATAGTCTTGTTTAAAAAAAAAACTTAGGGTAGAATCCTGGCCCCGCTGACTTCAATAGGGTCAGGTTTTCACTTCCCACCAGCCAGTTATTGTGCAGTTTGTGTATAAATTTCCCCTCATCACAGCTCTGCCAATGCATTCCAGTCCTGACACCAGCAACACTAGTGCTATTTCAGCCTTCGCTCTCCAGAACAAATATCTCCAATTGTTGCAAACTGTGACAAATTTTGTAGTGGTTCTGTGATGTGGGCAATCAGGACTAAAAAAAATATTTTCCTAGGTGATTCCTTAATGCTGAGCCAAGTTATTTATGTTTATCCAGTGAGTTAAAAAGTTGTAGAAAAACACCAAGTAGTGTTTCTGCAGCATAAGAGGCCAAGTGAGAACATTTATCCACTATACCAAAATTAACTCAAAAGGCACTTAGTGAATTTAAGGTCTTAGAATCAGCAAATAGCTTCTTAGTTGTGGTACAACAGTTAATATCCTGAAGGAATGTTAAAATACTGGGACATAAAATAGTATGACCTGCAGCTACATAGTCAGATTTGCCTTCCAGCAGATTTGCTGTAAAACAAATTCCCCGAAAGGATTTACAGTACCTTTCTTACGTGCTGGTCTCAACTCAAAGTAGACTGGACAGCAGCGAACAGCTAGAGTTGCCTTTCCAGGACAGGGCAGGTGAGCTATGGGCCTATTAGAAAGAATAAATGTTTAAAATGGCATGTAAAATGGATATATATACACAAAACACACACACAACCACACCCCTATATATATATATATATATATATATATATAAATAAAATAAAGAAAAAAGTAGGTATATTAAATCCTACCTCTTAAGATTTTTTCTTGAAAAAACATACGTAGTATTGGTTACATTCTCTCCTGATTCAACACAGCCAGCTGAGAAAATAAAAAAAAAGTTTCAAAGCATTACTCATCAATTCAAAGGTACTAGGCACACAAACTTACATGTATAAACATTTTATTTCCCCAAGCATTAGCCTTGTGTCAGAGGGCCAGGTTTTTGTGATCTGATCACAATTTGAAAATGTATCCCAAATACTACTTTAAATCTATTTTAGTTTTCCTTATATACTGCTCCAAAACAAGCTTCTCTTTACTTTTGCAAATGGCTGCAATATCAGTGCCTATGCAGGTAACAGACCCCGCTTTGCAGTGTTGGTCTTATTAACAGATCAGAATGCTTTTAAGAACAAGAACACAAGGGAGTAGAGTCAGAATAAGTCAAAAAATAAAATACTCCTTTTTTTCTGACAGTGCAGCATTGTTGATATACCAGGAATTTCATAAAGAATGCCTTATGCAAGTGTTAACACTACACTGAAGGTCTGAATCTCCTGCTGTTGGTTAATAAAATGCCAAACTGATTGCAAATTTACACAGAGGGATACACTAAATTTAGCCTACTCTGTAAAATAGGGAACCACAGGCTGCTACTACCACCACCACCAGCAGCAGAATGTAACAAGAACAAGATACTGTTAACCCCTTTTGCTGCTATAGCACATGGCTGTATTCTACAACATATCCATGTTCCTCCGACATGTCAAAAGTGATGTACCTGACACAAGGGCAAAGTGCCGCTCCAGGGCTGCCACATGCACCTGGTACATCTTCCTTTCACATACCTGGAGTGAGAAGCAAAGAGCCGTCAGGAGTAAAACTAAGCCTGCGGAAGAATGATTTCATGCTGTCATCATGAAACATCCGATAGCTTCTCACCTGTAACATTTCAAATAAATAAAAAAATCATTAAAGTATCATCTCTGAAAAGCACTATTAATTTCAGTCAATACATTTATCTTAAAGTGTGACAATCGCCTGGTTATACAATCCAGTTTAATGGGCCTTAGTGGGTCTTAAAATAATTTAAGATTTTGCTACCTCCAAATTGTTTTTGTAAACTAATATTTTGTGTGGTTTAAATTCTCTACGGCTAATGGTAGTTTCCCTGGATCCCTCTTCATATACTGATTAGCATACTTCAAAGGCATATTAGACTTGACTATTCCTCTCGTTTCCCTCTATTGTATTATTATAGCTATTTAAACTAAAGTAGTCACCAGTAAGGGAAACAGATGAAGATACATTTTATTTACAGAATAGCACTATTGCTTGGGTACAGTAACACTAAACAAAAAAAAAAAAAGGAAAAAAATGCAACTTAACAGATCCAAAAAATTCAGATATAAAAAGAACCAAAAATTAAATAAAGACATGGGAATAAAGATACATTTTAAGTAAACAGTCAAGTTGCAAATTAACTGAATCTAAGAGCCTGTCCCTTAGGTAATCTTACTTTAACTCTAATACTAAAAAGATTTCAAGATGCCCCCTCAGATCCATTTTAGACCTGATTTTCAGGACAAACAAACCTGCTGAAGGCTACTTCCTAAAGAAAAAGATATGCTTGCTTTACAGACAACTCCAAAAAGTTATTTTACTATCTATCACTCAGAGTTAATTTGGGGAAAAACACTCTTCTGCTTCCCTCTTGGGATCTGAAACTTTTTACCAATATATGTTCACTCAAAAATTATATTACACCCACCAGGTGACTACAAGCTACTGCATTAGTAATAAAAATGTTAATGCAATATAATAACTAGGACTGTTAAGCGATTTAAAAAAATGAATTGCGATTAATTGCGCTGTTAAATAATAGAATACCATTTTAAAATATATGGATTTCAATTACAACACAGAATACAAAATGTATAGTGCTCAGTTTATATTTATTTTTTATTATAAATATTTGCATTGTAGAAAACAAAAGATAGTATTTTTCAATTGCAAGTACTGTAGTGCAATCTATTTATCACAAAAGTTGAATTTACAAATGTAAAGTTAGGTAAAACACCTGCATTCAAAAAACAAAACAATGTAAAACTTCTAGAGCCTACAAGTCCACTCAGTCCTGCTTCTTGTTCAGTCAATCAGACAAACAAGTTTGTTTACATTTGCAGGAGATAATGCTGCCCGCTTCTTGTTTACGATGTCACCTGAAAGTAAGAACAGGCATTCCCATGGCACAGCTGTAGATCAGCGTCACAAGATATTTAGTGCATTTGGCATGTAAAGATTCATATGTCCCTTCATGCTTTAACCACCATTCCACATGTGCCCATGCTGATGACTGGTTCTACTCAATGACAATCCAAAGCAGTGCAGACTGACGCATGTTCATTTTTATCATCTGAGTCAGATGCCACCAGCAGAATGTTGATTTTCTTTTTTGGTAGTTTGGGTTCTGTAGTTTCCGCATCAGATTGTTGCTCTTTTACGACTTCTGAAAGCATGCTCCACACCTCGTCCCTCTCAGATTTTGGAAGGCACTTATTTGGAAGACACAGATTCTTAAACCTTGGGTCAAGTGCCGTAGCTATCTTTAGAAATGTCACACTGGTACCTTCTTTGAGTTCTGTCAAATCTGCAGTGAAAGTGTTCTTAAAACAAACAACATGCGCTGGGTCATCATCCTAGACTGTTATAACATTAAATATATGGCAGAATGCAGGTAAAAGAGAGCAGGAGACATACAATTCTCCTCCAAAGAGTTCAGTCACAAATTTAATGAACACTTTTTTTTTTTTAAATGAGCATCATCAGTATGGAAGCATGTCCTCTGGAATGATGGCCGAAGCATGAAGGGGCATATGAATGTTTAGTATATCTGGCACATAAATATCTTGTAATGCCAGCTACAAAAATCCCATGCAAATGCCTGTTCTCACTTTCAGGTGACATTGTAAGTAATAAGCAGGCAGTATTATGTCACGTAAATATAAACAAACTTCTTTGTCTTCACAATTGGCTGAACAAGGAGGACTGAGTGGACTTGTAGGCTCTAAAGTTTTACATTGTTTTGTTTTTAAATGCAGTTATGAAAAAAAGATCTATATTTGTAAACTGAACTTTCACGATAAAGAGACTGCACTACAGTATGTGTATGAGATGAATTGAAAAATACTATTTATTTTGTTTATAATTTTTACTGTGTAAATATTAGTAATCAAAAACAATATATTGAGCATTGTACACTGTGTTCTGTGTTGTAACTGAAATCAATATATTTGAAAATGTAAAAAACATCAAAATATTTAATAAATTTCACTTGGTATTCTATTGCTTAACAGTGCGATTAAAACTGCAAATATTTTTTTTAATTGCAATTAATTTGAGTTAATTGTGTAAGTCAACTGTGATTAATCAACAGCCCTAATTATAACTATTAATAACCTTATGAGTTGCTGCCTGACAGATATCTTTGAAATTATTCCATTTAAAAGAAATTCTCTGTGTACAGACTATTTTTTGCTTCTCTCCCCTTGAACTTTACTTAAGGGCATTAGCATTGTTAATTTGCTAAATTATAGAGGCAAATAAACTTGCAAGAGGCAATCACTAGATGACAATGTTATTTGTGATAGTCACTTCCACAGTAAACTAAAGTCAGAGAAAAGAATATGAAGAAACATCTTCTATTCCACACATTCATACAGCAATAAATGAAGAGACAAATGCAAAAATATCTGATGTACAAGTAAATTATTTCTAAAACTGAATAGTTTTGTCCAATTTCACTTTCAGAGAGAGCAGCCCTTATAAAAAACATACCAAGGGTTATCTGATAACATTGTTAGTATTAGAACAATTTACCTCGCCTTCAGCTCCTGATGGCATCTTGGTAACATTGAATGCTACACGCTTAGTCTGTGTACTGTACACCCGCAGCACCCTACATAATGGAGAATATTGTTACCCACAAACAGGTACCTTCCGCACTGAGCAATATCCTTGTCTTTTTCACATAGAGTTACAGCACCTTCCTTTTCAATCAGAACTTTCTGGATCCAGTAGACAGTTATGTGAAAAAAGGACTTCCTTCTAAACGGTAGGAGATCATTACTACTAAATATTATAGGACAGGGCATTAACAAATAACCACTAAGGGCATCTCTACCCTACAAATTTTTGCTGCCGCAAGTTTTGTCAGCATAAAGCCACCAGTTAGCATATTGCTTGTGCGTGTGCATGCTGGGCTTCTTGCATCGGCGCTGCGCACATTCACCAGGAACACTTGTTTCAATGCAGTGAGGAGCATCATGATGTGAAACTTGCCACCAGGGCCGGCTCCAGGTTTTCTGCCACCCCAAGTGGCAAAAAAGCCGCAGCAGCGTGATCACACCAATCCACTCTTCGGCGGCAATCTGGTGGCAGGTCCTTCGCTCTGAGAGACACTGAGCGACCCGCCACCGAATTGCTGAAGACCCGGACGTGCCGCCACAATAGCGGCTGGAGTGCTGCCCCTTGGTATTGGCCGCCCCAAGCACCTGCTTCTTTAGCTGGTGCCTGGAACCGGCTCTGCTTGCCACTGTCCAGCACACTGTCTTTTGGGAAGTTTTGGCAATGAATGGTGGGGCAGAAACGAATTGCGCAGGGTTGACTAGGACTGCAGGGTCAAGTTCCCATCATGCAACTTTCTCCACTCCCATGCCATCTTTATCCCATAATTTTCATGTCTTTTTTAAAAATTCCATGCACCTACGTGACTCTCTTTGCTGTCCATTATCTCTGACAGAAGCACAGAGCCTGCACAGCTCTGCATTACTGTCGTCAGCATTGCAAACAAAGGACACACGATCCGTGTTTCCTGCAGCCCCTTTGTTGATTTATTCACAGAAGCTTATTTGTGACATGTGTATGTGCCCTTGAGGAAAAATCAGGTATCAGAGTGAAATGGAAAAGACCTGAACAACTTCCTGGGACTTCCCTGGTGACTCCATCAGTTCCTACAGAACATGAACCGTAAATGAAAGAATAAATCATATTTCTAGCCGTTATTGTTGCAGTTTCCTTACGAATGTGAATTGAATGCAGGCCTGTGCAAGATTATCTTCCTAAATCTGCACGGGAGAAGTGTGAATGGACTTAATTCATGTCTTTAAGGGTGTGAACTCTGAAAACTAAAGATAATTTAAATTGTCACTTTACTATTTCACAGCTGATCATTTTTAGAGAAACATCCAAATATCGTGTTTATCCTGTGGAGATTCAAAAGGACTATTAGGTCTTTCTACTTGTCCTCTCTCTGATCCACTTGCAGGATCTTCTTCAAGTGAGATCAGTACCCTCTGTAATAGAACCCTCATCATTATGAAGGCTTTCCAGGTATACCCAGACAGTTTTCTGTTTCTTAATTTCATCCTGCTACTCCTTGTTATACCTCTGGAACTGAGGCTAGTAATCCAGAGGAGAGGAAGAGAGAGGGGAAAGATAAAAGGAAAGAGGAAGATGAAGGGGGAGGGGATTTATTAAAAGGGCATCACTTTACACCTCCAGCCCCTGGAGAGAATAAAACCAATAAAAGACATAGGTTAACATGTATCCATCTTTTTGTCTTCAACACACAATAGCGACAAAGGGATAAATAAAATTAAAGGGTTAAGACTTTGGTGATAAAAAGGTACCCAAACTAAACTAAGACACTAGCTAAACAATGCCATGTAATTTCTACAGTCTATGAAGACAGCCCACTGATGTGCTATTTTTCTTCATTACAGAGATTTGGAACACTTTGGTACTAAAGAAATCTCACATCAGGGATCGCTCTCCCATAGGTTTATTAGCCAGTTGCAAAGTCTATCAAAATAGGATGCATACCCCCAAACAATTTAAGGTGAACTGCAAAGTTAAAATGAAAAAAAAAATTGAGTTAAACACAGATTTGTTTGCCAAATGACCTTACTAACCAGGCTGCTGAGGGTGGGGATATGGGGTGGGATGAAAAGAGGGACATTCAGCCCAGAAAAATTAAACTTCTGATATCTTCAGTGATTCAAAAATGCCCAGTGGAGGATAATTTGTTTAAAAGTTTAATTAAAATTATTTTTTTTTTGTTGAATATTCCCTCTAAGACTTTGGATGGCATTCAGCACAGAAATGAATTTGGGATTCACACCAATTCTCACTTCACCTTTGCAGTTCCCTCTGAAGGACCAATGTGAACAGCAATTAAAACTCACATTTCCAGATATTGATACTTGTGAAGTGAAAAGCATTCAGTTCTTTTCTTGACTTAATTAACATACAACAAAGAATAGTAATAGGAAACACTGAAAACAATAACTCACCTATCACAGCTAAGAGTTGCGATGTACTGGCCAACCGGATCCCATGTTATTCCTTGTACATAACTCTTGTGTTCATTAAAAATTGAAACTTTTTGCCCTGAAAATGCAAATAGTTTCTAAATTCCAAAACTCAATTTCTATTTCATAACACACTTTTCATTTTAGAAATAAAACACGGCTAAATATTTCAGAATGTAAAGTTGTATGTATTTTTACGCTTAAATAGATAACATTCTCGTAAAGTGTCTTACAATGATGGTAGTAGGAGAAAAAGCTAATTATGTCAACTCAACCCACAAAACTCTTCACCAACCAGGGGACCTGATGCTGGGAGGCATGAGGAGCCACGAGTCACCCCCCCCCACCCCCCCGCCGTTACACTGCAGAGGGTGGCACCATTTACACTCATGTTTAACATGTATGCGGAGGAATCAATTAAAACTATTACAAGAAGAGATTTCAGAGTATTACACCTGTCCAACACACTGACTCCATGTGTCACAATGAAAAAGCTACTGTCTCATACTTGCATAGAGGACAACTGCGTACTTTACACGAAAAATACTCCGGCATGAGAAGAGTTGCTCAAAAGAATTTTGTCAACACACAGCATAACAAAGCTGCTGCCTCTCACTGTTCAGTGAAGTTTCTTAATAGTTCCCAAGAGGAGACTGACACTAAAATTATTTTGCATGCCTTCAATGTCACAGTGAAAGATGTGCACATGAGCTAGTGTTGCGAGATGCTACCCAAAACTTCCGCAAGATTCTGTTTTTGTGCCTGCTGCTAGGGAACAGAATCGCTGTATATTCCTCAGAGATGTGTTCCTACCACTCAGCCCATTAAATACCACCACACTGCCAGGATGTGATGCTACTGGAAGACCAAATTGTCTTACCAGAAGGCATTTGATTCACCCTCCTAAGACTCTCTCCACCCTTTGAAGGTGCTTGGAATGGCAGAGACAATCACTGATGAGGTCATAAATAAACTTGGCATATGAATGCCTCCAGTGTAGACCAACATTAAAGACAATTGCAGAGCTATGTTGATGGATGTTTTCCAAGAAGTAGAAAAACAGAGAAAAATTGCCACTGACAAAGGGTGCATTTATACATGCTATCAAGAGGGGCAAATTATCAATCAACGGAATGGCTCTGGGATGATCAAGCACAAGCTATCCTCCCCTTTTGGGCATGGATGGGTCTGGATGATGGACTAATCACACCAGTGTATGTGAAATGCCACGCACTCCAGAATCAATCCTTCTGCTAAACAAATGCTCACAAGAGCAAAGACAGATGCTCACCACCCAGCAAACATTTGGCCAGCAGCCTGCTTTTTACAGAGATGTACGAGTGCAGTGCAGATGAGAATCAGTGTGACATGTCTAGCAGTGATGCCCTACATGGGGACAACATTGATGATGACTAATGAAAAAACGGTTACTCACCGTTGTAACTGTTGTTCTTTGAGATGCGTTGCTCATATCCATTCCATGTAGGTGTGCGCACGCCGCGTGCACGTTCGTCGGAAGACTTTTACCCTAGCAACTCAGTGGGTCGGCTGGGCGCCCCCTGGAGTGGCGCCACCATGGCACCGGATATATACACCAGCCGACCCACCCACTCCTCAGTTCCTTCTTGCCGACTACTCCGACAGTGGGGAAGGAGGGTGGGTGTGGAATGGATATGAGCAACACATCTCGAAGAACAACAGTTACAATGGTGAGTAACCGTCTTTTCTTCTTCGAGTGATTGCTCATATCCATTCCATGTAGGTGATTCCCAAGCCTTACGTAGGCGGTGGGGTCGGCGTGTGATGTTGCAGAATGCAAACTGGTGAGCCAAAGGCTGCATCATCTCTGGACAGTTAGACCAAGAGGCAAGGTCCGGATCGGGGACCAGGTAGTACGACGACATAGCCCCTGGAAGGGTATGTGAGTCAGGAAGACAGCAGAAGAAGCCTGAGCCCTGGTGAAACGAGCAGTAAGGTGGCTCGATGGAACATGGGCTAAGTCACAGGAGGTGCAAATGCATGACGTCACCCAAGATGAAAACCTCTGGGAGGAGACAGGTAGGCCGCTCATCCGGTCTGCCAAGACAACAAAGAGTTGGGGCGTACGAACGGCTTGTCCGCTCGACATAAAAAGCGAGCGCCCTAGGGCGTCTAGGGAGGGCAAATGTGCTCCCTTCGCGATGAATGTGGCAGCGGAAAGAAGGCCGGAAGGAAGATATCCTGGACGATAGGAAAGGTCAACAGCACCTTAGGGAGGAAGGCCGGACATGGTCACAACCGCACCTTGTCCTTGCCAAACATAGTGCACCGTGGGTCCACTGCGAGAGCCTGAAGCTCGGAGACTTGTCTGGCCGATGCAAAGGCTACAAGGAAAAAAACTCTCTCTCAGGACAGGTATCTCAGCGAGCATGTTGTCAGTGGCTCGAATGGGGCAGGCATAAGTCTGCTTATAACCAGGTTGAAGACCCAGGTTTTGGCGGGGCGGCGAACCTGGGGGTATAAATGCCCCAAGCCCTTGAGGAACCTAGAAACCACAGAGTGTGAGACTATGGAGCGGCCACTCTCCCCTGGGAGGAAGGTAGAGATGGCTACCAAGTGTACCCTTAATGATGAACCGCGCCAGGCGCTGCTGTTTGAAAGATCAGAGGTAATCCAAGATGAAATGGATCGGAACCTCGGTGGGAGAAACATTGTGTTCCGTAGCAGCAAGAGAAACACTTCCAGTTGGCCAGATACGTTAACCGAGTGGAAGGCTTCCTACCACCCAGGAGAATCCCGTAGAACCAAGGCAGAACAACGTAACTCGGATCGGTTTAGACCCGCAGCAGGCATGCTGTGATGTGCCGGGAATGCAGGTCTGGGTGGTGAAGTTTGCCGTGATCCTGCGTTATGAGGTCTGGGCAAAGAGGCAGGGGAATCGGGTTGGCTATCGACAAGCCTAGTAACATGGTGTACCAGTGCTGCCTGGGCCACGCTGGAGCAATCATGATCGGGTGCGCTCTGCCCTTGCGGAGCTTTAGCAGGACCCTGTGAACCAGCAGGAACGGTGGGAAAGCGTACGGCAGACGGCTCGTCCACGGCATCAGTAACGTAGCCAAGATCGAGCCCAGGGAGAGGCCTCAGAATGAGCAGAACTTCTATCTCGTGCTGTTCTCGCGAGAGCGAAGAGGACTATGCGGGGAAAACCCCACTTCCGGAAACGGAATGGATAACATCTGGAGGAATCAACCACTTGAGAGACAGGAAGGATCTGCTGAGGCGATCCGCCAGAGTGCTCCGGACCCCTGGGAGAAAGGACGCTACTAGGTCCATTGATTGGGCTGTGCAGGAGACCCGGAGCTGGATAGCTCCCTGCAAAGAGGGGAGGACCGTGCTCCTCCATGCTTGTTTATGCAACGCGTGTCTGTTGTGTTGTCTGTGAACACCGAGACACAACAGCCTTGCAGGTGCTGCTGAAGCGCCTGTTACACAAGGCAGACTGCTCTCAACTACCGGACGTTGATGTGCAAGGCCAGCTGGTGAGCCAACCGAAGGCCTTGAGTGTGAAACTGACCCAAGTGAGCACCCCAGCCGAGAGATGGGGCGTCCATCATGAGGGACACCGAGGGGTGAGGTGGATGGAACAGCATCCCTGCACCCACCAGGGAGGGCGTCGACCCCCAGCCGAGGGAGCCTAGGACGCTCAGGGGGATCGAGGCGACCATGACCATGCTGTCTCTGGCCGGGTGGTACACTGACGTGAGTCATGATTAAAGTGTACGGAGGCGAAGCCTGGCATGTTTGGTTACGAACGCGCAGGCAGCCATGTGACCCAGGAAACCTAGGCAAGTACAAGCCAAACTTGTCGGGAAGGTCCGTAGACCTTGTACAATGGTCACCATCACGTGAAATCAAGGCTTAGGTAAGCAGGCTGTGCGATACTGGAGTCCAGGGTGGCCCCCAGTGAAGTCTATTCCCTGTGTGGGAAGCAGGTGGATTCCTCTATATGGATCATCAGGCCTAAACGCCGGAATAGGACCTTGTCGACGCCCACATGAGTGGTAACTTGGGCCCCAGTGGGCCCTGGAATGAGCCAATCGTCTAGATACGGAGAACGTGTATCCGACGGTGGCGGAGAGGGCGGCGACTACAGCCAGACACTGTGAATACACATGGGGCTGTACAGAGGCCAGCCGGGAGGACCGTAACCTGGAAATGACGGTTGGCCACAAACCGGAGGTACCTTCTGTGCGGAGGATAAATGGCGACGTGAAAATACGCGCCCGTCATATCGAGGGCGGAATACCAGTCTCCGGGATCCAAGGATGGGATCACGGTGCCATGGACACTGTGGAAGCCAGTAAATAATTAACAAGGTTTTGAAGAGATCTTAATGAATGTTAGTTAGCATGAGTTAGGTTAACTGTGACCCTGGTGGGGTGAGAGAAGAAGCAAGATAAGACAAGAAGAGTGAATTGTGTGTTATATACGACCCTTGCAATGTGCAGTCTTGTCTTCTTGTTTTTTAAATAAGATAAGCCTTTTTGTATAAAAAAAAAAAAATGTAGTTGTTTTTACTGTCTGTATTATTGTTAGAAATTGTCTGTAAAAAGTATAAAGGCTTGCTGTGATTAACCCCAGGACCCTGTGTCCTATGGCACTCTCTCCCTCCATGGTATTACTGGGAGATAATAAAAAGTTTTTGATTGCTGCATCCAAAAAAAAAAGTGAGAACTTTTTTTTCTTGACAATTTGGGGGGGGCGTCGGCAGGATGCACACGCCACTGACCAACAACTACTACGGATCATTCCCCTTCCCCCCCCCATGGCATGGAGAGTATGAGACCTTTTTTGAAATCTCTGGGGGGGTAGAGGAGACTGTGAGAGGGGGCGTCTGTGTCTGTGTTGTCCTCACGCTCGCCATCACTGATGGACTGTGCAGCAGAGCAGGATCAGATGTGGTATGGGGGGAGGAGGTAGCCCCAATTTAGTAGTTTATAGCAGTGGAACTGCTACTGCTGGGGAGGGTGCATGCATAAATGCATAGGTAATGCATAGGGTAAATGCATTAGAATGCAGGTGCTGAGGCAGTTTTAGTTTTTACCGCCGGGGGGTATTACCATCATACCTGGTATAGGTCCAAAAAAATAAAGAAAAAAAAAAAAAAAAAAAAAAAAAAAAAAAAAAAAAAAAAAAAAAAAAAAAAAAAAAAAAAAAAAGAAAAAAAAGAGAAAGAGAGGTGTGTGTGTGTGTGTGTGTGTGTGGTGTGGTGTGGCTAGCTAGCTAGTGCAGTGGATCTTTTAGATTCCCGGATCCGACTCCACGGTGGGCTGCAGGCTGATAGCGAGGAAGCTGCCTGGGTCTCCCTCCTGTGTGAGTGTGAATCTTCTCCCTCCCTTCCTCCCCTTCTCCTGTGTGGAGTGTGGGTGTGGTGGAAGGGGGTATTCTAAAATTTAAATATATACCCCCACCTACATACCAGGTATTACATTGCATGGTCCTAAAACCTGCGTCCTAAAATTTAAATTGGAAAAATTATTAAAAATTGTAAATTCATTTAATTCTGCACCATAATTCAATCAGTCAATAATAGATAGATTCTATAAGAGTATATTTAATCACAAAGAAAATGTGAGCAATTTGTGTTGTCTGTTGCAGTGGAAGCTATTGGTTAGGAAGTTTGATAATTAGATTGGAATTGGGGAGTAGTTGTTTTTAAGTGCAGTGGTATGTCTTCTGCTACTATGCTAGCTGCAAAAAAATGCTAAAAACAAAAAGCACAAAAAAAAGCAAACCAAAGCACAAAAGAAGCAGAAAACTTTTTTTGACAGCAAGTGAGCTTAGACAGTTGAGTTTGATCTGAAGCAAGACAGGACTGGAGAGACTGAGGAGAATCCTGAACTGAAAATCCAGGAGATTCCAGGGTGTAAAAGAAAAGCCATCCCAAGAAATCCAGAGAGATGGAGGAATGCTGGTGCATCTGCTGGACAATAGCCAAGATCATCTCCATTACCTTCTCCTTCCAGATCTATTCCAGACAAGCATACAGTATTAGTAGTATGGAAAGTATTATTAATTAGTGTGGAGGGGGCATTCCTTATTTTTTTTTTGCATTTTTTGTGGATTCATGTTTGTTGTTTTTTTTTATGTTTTATTATTTTAATTTTTTTTTTGATGCTTTAGTTTGATGATTGTCTGTGAGTTTGATAAATTGATTTATAAATTGAATTGTCACATGTTGTTTTTTTATTTGCTTTTTTTTTATTTCTTCTTTGTTTGTTTGTGTTTTATTGTTTTAGTTTTGTTTTGCTTTGTTGGGTTTGTGTTGTTTGTTGTTTGAAATAGCTGATTATAGGTTTAGCTTTAATTAAATTTTGTTTTTTATTTGGTTTTTTTTTGCTTTTTAGCTTTTGTTTTGTTTTTTTTTTTTTTGCTGTTTTTCTGCTCTATTCATTTTTGGGGCAGGTGTGTGTGTAGCGGAACTTGATGGGTTAGCCTCTGATGGGTGGAAGCCATGTGTGTAAGTGAAGCCTGAGAGGCTCTGAACAAGATTATCCCAATATTTTCCCAGTATAAATTTAATAGAAGTAGAAAATTTTTTTTTTTTTTGTTTTTTTTTTTGTTTTTTTTTTTTTGTGTTTTTTTCTTTATGTTTAAGTGGGTCTCAGGGTTGGGTGTGAATTGTGGGGCAGTTTTTGCCCAGGTATGGATTATTTTGGGGGCCTTTGGTTAGTTGGGGGTAGAGTTGCCCAGGTTAGGGACAAGAGAGGGGGGGTGGGGAGGGTTGGTAGGGGCCCTAGGACAGAAGGGTGGGGAAAAAGGTGTGGGGCCTAGGCTAGGAGACAACTGGGTAGTGAAAAAAGAGTCATGGAATGGGGAGATTCGAGAGGGAAAGAGTTTGGAAAAAGGAAAAAGAGGGCAAGGGTTTAGAGTGTTTTGAAGGAAAGAAATGAAAAGTTTTGAGGGTTTAAAGGAAAGAAGGAGTAAGTGAATATAAGAGAATATTTGAAAAATAGTGGACACCATGCAGAACTCCAGGTCTATCATGAACTTGTTGAGCTCCCGCAGGTCTCGGATAGGTCTGAGACCTCCCTTCGCATTGAGGATCAGGAATCAATGGGACTAGAACCCTTTGCCCCATTCGTCCTTGGAACCTCCTCTATAGCTCCGATGGTGAGGAGCGTCCGCACCTCTTGCAAGAGGAATTGCTTGTGAGAGGGGTGCCTAAGAGGGACGAGGAGGGATAGGCTTTTGCCCGATTGGTGGTTAGGAAGACCCTGATTTGGGCCCCTTTGGGGTCCCGACCAACGCCTACGACTGCCTCAGCGATGCCTGCTGGCAAAGCCCCGTCTTTGTCTAGGCGCAGGGTAAGGGCGGTGAGGCTGGCCGGAAAGGTCGGCGGTGAGACATTGGCATGCACATGCCGAGAGGGAGTGCATAGTGACCTTGCCGTCCTTTGGGCCTTGCAGCCTAGGGTCAGCTTTGAGAACAGGCCTTTGCCATTGAAGGACAAGTCCTGTATAGTATGCAGGAGCTGCGAGGGAAGGCTCGATAACTGGAGCCATGAAATGCGCCTCGCGGCAACACCCGAAGCCAGAGTCGTGGCTGCGGAGTCAGCTACATCCAACAAGGCCTGGAGAGAAGCTTTCGCCCCTTTTCCCTTTTTCCAGGAGGGCATCAAACTCCTGACGGGAGTTCTGAGAAACCGACTCTGCAAATTCTCCCACCGCCGCCCATAGTAATGGCTGAGCAGGGCTTACTGGTTTGCTGCGCGAAGTTGCAGGGCGCCTGCCGAGTAGATCTTATGGCCCAGGGAGTCCATTCGCCTAGCCTCCTTGAATTTAGGGCTGGTACCTGTCGGCCATGGCGTTGCGTCTGATTGACAGACTAGGTGACAAGGGAACAGGGGGAAAGACGTACCTATAGGTGCCCGTCACCCCTGGAGGATACCATGCACATGCATTCGACTCCCGAGCCCACGGGCGGGATAGTGGTCACTTGGAGATTTATAGTGAATGCCACCCATCTTGGGAGGTCCTGATGGGCCCCCAAGCCGATTAGGGGAGGGCCCAAGGAGTACGCTCCTGCCACCGCCTCATCTTGGGAGGGAGAAGAAAGGCCGGGGACAAATGGGTCCTGTGTGGGCTCACGCTCCTGGATGACCTCCTGATCCGGTGGGATGTGGGAATCCGGTGGCTGAGCCGGGCTTCCTCCCTACCGGTCAGAGGGGGACGGCTAACTGTCGCCCCTGGTACCCAGTGCTCTGACAGAACAGAGCGCGATGGGATCACAGGTAGGCCTTTGGCCTGATGGCACGCTCAAGATGTACAGGGTAGCCACTGATGGGGGACAGGGTCCTGGGCCTGGAGCACCTGAAAGACTCTGGTGTGCACACCCAAATGGATGGCCATGGAGGAGCTGAAAAGCCCTGGGCAGAGTCCCCTCTCTAGCTGATGTTGCTCGACGCGGCACCGGGGATCGGTACCGGGAGGCATACCGGTACCGGGAGCAAGATCGGGACCCGCGACCGGAGCGGTGCCGGGAGGTCGACAGAGATCTAGAGGCTCGATGCCGGGAGTGGCTACGGGAGTCCAGAGCCTGGAGCAGTGCCGGGAGCTGGATCGGCACCGAGTGTACCAGGTCGACGAATGGGACGCTGATCGGTGCCGCGAGTACGACCACTACCGAAATGGAGAATGGTGCCAGGACCGTGAGCGGTGCCGGCACCTGGCTTGGCGACGGGACCGAGAACATCTGCGGGACCACGCCATCAACTCCCTCGCTGTGGAAATGTCTCCGGCGTGGAGGGAATAGGGAGCTCAACCATGGCTCGCACCGGGGAGCGTTCAGGCGCTGGACTCGACGGCTCTTGCATGCCCGGAGTCGACGGTGCCGATATTGTCGGTGCTGCGGCAGGTATCAGAACCGGGCAGACTGAAATGGTATAGCGCTCAGGTGCGGAGTAGACGGCTCTGACGCAGCTGAAGAGTGAGCTCAACCACAGCTCGTACCGGGGAGCTTTCCGGTACCGGACTCGACAGCTCTTGCATGGCCGGAGTTAACGGTGCGGATATTGTCGGTGCCGCGGCAGACATCGGTGCCGGGCGACCCGACTTAGCATAGCGTTTGGGCTGCGGAGCAGGCAGCTCGGACGCAGCAAGAATTTTGTGCCTCTTCATCCTCCAGGAGAGGGATCCATGCCGAGTGGATGTCGGAGCCAGTGACGGCCGGTGCTGAGAGGCCTTGGCGGTACCGGCGATCCGGTGCCGAGGGAGCGCGCCTTGAAGACTAACCAGCGCTCGGTGCCGAGAGCGGAGGAGAAAGAGCTGCCTCCCTCAGGAGCTGCTTGAGACGAAAGCCCCGCTCCCCTTTTGTTCTTGGATTAAAGGCCTTACAAATGCGGCACTTAGGAGAGGATCTCTTGTCGGCATCGGCTTGTGGCCGGCTGAGCATTGTAAAACCCTGTGGACCGGGCATCGTACCCGGCACCGGGTGTGGGGAAGGGGATAATCCCCGAACCCCTGTGAATTAAATACACTAACTATACTACAAACGAATAAAGTTAACTACAACTACAGAAATCTGAACTATAATTAACGAGAGAAACTACGAGTAGCTAGGGAAGTGGAGGTCAGCTAAGCCGCGCTCCACTGTTCCAACGACCGACACGGGCGGTAAGAAGGAACTGAGGAGTGGGTGGGTCGGCTGGTGTATATATCCGGTGCCATGGTGGCGCCACTCCAGGGGGCGCCCAGCCGACCCACTGAGTTGCTAGGGTAAAAGTCTTCTGACGAACGTGCGCACGGCGCGCGCACACCTACATGGAATGGATATGAGCAATCACTCGAAGAAGAATAAATATTTTCATGCCTACATGTCAAGACTAGCTTCCCTAGAATTACCAAAGATTAATGTCTTTACGTAAACAATGCATCTCTGTGTTAATGTATAATTTTGAACATTTTCTGAAATATAAATCTACATAATTGTTCAAGATTTGTCACATTTGGTACCACTGTGGTTGTGGGAGAAAGGGCTTTCAAAAGATACCCAACTCGACCCCTCTCTGACAACACTGTATTATCAAATTTCCACCACTGGAGGACCTGGAGCTGGGAGGGTGGTGAGTCCCACCTGCCATGCCACAGAGAGTGACACCATGGAAACTATGATTCTGTAGACTGTATGAATCAAATGACCCCTCCCTGACCCTTTTGTCTCTAACCTGTCGACAAAATAAGATTTCACTACATCACACTCCCAGACTAAGAGGTATTTCCACTCCACCCTCACAAATTCAGGAGATAATTTGACCATATTGTCTTAAAAAAAATGCTTTCAGTTATGTTTTAAGCATTAAGCAATTCTACTTATCGCAGGATGATTGCCACAAAGAAATTAGAAACTTAGCAATTACCTTTATTGACATCCCACATTATAGCTGTGTTATCTACTGATGCAGATGCCATGCAGTTTCCATCAGGGGTCCAGCAAATATCATACACATCTTCTATGTGGCCTCTGGAATCCGAAGTAGTAGATTGTGATAATTAGTTATAGCAAGAACAAGAATTATGAACAAACAAAGCCAGTTTTTTTTTAAATGTTAAAAGCCTATAACCAAAGGTTATCAATTATTGCAATAGTGAGATGGCCAGCTACTGCTTTTTATTTTTAAATATATATATTCCTGCTAGTAGGAGTAACACACATATAACCCTGCTAACCTCTGTATAACATGGCATCTTTCAAAGAAATAAAAACCCTGAATTCACAAATGACTTCCAATGATGTACAGTAACTCCTTACTTAACGTAGGGGAGCTGATAGGGGGGCTGCCAGCTGTGGACAAAGCAGGCAGACAAACAACGTTATAGCAAAGTATTGTACAACTTTAAATGGCACACATTCTGTAATTGAGCTGGAACGTAAGAATCGACACAACATTAAGCAAGAGGATGTTAAGTGGGGAGTTACTATATGATTAAAGATGTTAAAAATGAACATCCCCAGGAATGTGTGCAATATAGACAATACACAATTGTTCATGTACTATTATATAAATATAATATAAATATGAGAAAAGTCACTTTCAGAAAACTTTCCTTTATAGATACATTTTTTCACAAGAAGCATTCAATAAAAAGTTTGCATATTAAGTGGAGTCATATCAAATCTCAGAATCTGAGTTTAGTTCATATTGCATTTGAACCAATGTCTTCTGATATCCAGTCCATGTCAGGAGAATCTCCATGAAAAATAAATTTTAGAAATGGTAAGAATCACTAGCATTATTTTGTAGATTTACACCACAATGTGACTATTTGAATGATAAAATGTTACATTCCCATTTTTAAAAATTCCAATTTTTTTAGAGAAATTAATTCTAAATAACTTATCTTGGAAGCTGTTCCAGTCTTGTATGGAAATTATACAAACTTTTTAAAAGGCATATTTTATACTATACACACTTTGTATCTATTCAGGTTTATCAGGTAGAGATACTAGGGTTTTTGTTTTGTTTTTTGGGTAAAACAGTGTGAATTACTAATGAATTTAACGACCATAAGGGGTGCAAACCGAGAGAACCTGGAGTCTAAAGTGCTCAGTTTATCCACAGATGCTGCTCAAACAGGGGATAGTGTTCCACATATTGTCCCATGAAGGGACAAAAGGTGATTTCAGTTTCCACAGCCTTTCATTCCTTTGCTTCTCCATTGAGAGTGACAACAGGATGTCATTCAGTTTCCTCTGTGGTAGTGGTGCTGATGTCTTGCTCACTAGGAACTGGACTGAAACCACAACTTATTTCACTTAGTTAAAATAGTTCATTTATCTATTTTAATAAGCATCATATATAATGTGAAATAAAGGCTATTTTGTATTATATGAATACATAATAAAAACAATGTAAAAGTGTCTATTATAATTATTGTAATTTGCAAATATTTCCAGACAGCTGGAATAAGACTTGGCTGGGACTGACATTTAGCAAACAGGCATGATTCATTTTATCTTTTGGCACTTTTTTGTTTAATATTCATTATTAAATTACATTCACTATAAATTCAGTAATAAAAATGTCTGTTTTCTTAAAATATCCCTGTGCAAAAGTGGACAAGACAGAGCTTTTGAAGTAAATGATCATGTAAGCAGGTGCACAGAGCTATGCCACAGATGTCAGATCTTCTGCCTTAAAATCTTAGAAGACTGGGAAACAGACTGGTACAGAACAGCAGCACTCACTGATACTAAATAGGGGAAGAAGTTAGAAAGCATAACAGGAATTAGCTGTGGAGCAGTTGAGTTTTCCAAAAACTGTGAAGGGGATTTGTATATGTTGAGTGGAAGGCCGTTCCAGACATAAAGAGCATCAAGGAATGAAGAAATCTCTCAAAAAGCCCAATTAAATTACCTTAAAGTTTTAATTACTGTCCAATTCTCTTTGTTCAGCTGAGCTTCATCTTCATCTTGAAATGCTATTGGTTCTGGTTCTTTGTTATCATTCAATTTCCACAATAAAATCACAGCATCTGTGGAATAATTTGACTTGTTGATAAGTTTTTCTGTTTTTTTGATAATGAATTATTATATTGGCCTTATCCTGCTATTATGTTGCATGTAATGTGCAACTCAACCAGCAAAAATATTTAGACTAGTCTTGGAGATTTTTTTTAGGTGATTGACCTAGAAATGCTTTTTCCCCCACCATTACCTTTATTATGCAGGAACAGGAAACAAATGTGTAAGTTAGTTTTGATTTACGTTGCTCTAGCCTTTTTCATTACACAATCTGATTAAGAAGGCTATTTCCAAAGGTCCAAGTGGGAGTCAGGTTCCCAACTTTCAACGGGTACCTAACTGCCCTTTGTGCCTTTGGAAATCTTCTCTTAAAATATTACACGTTTGTGTCAAACACAATAGAGAGCTATCCAATCAACTTTGGTCCTGAGGATAAAGCATTTGTCTGGGACTCAGGAGATGGATTTAATTTCCAAACTCTGCCACAGTTCCTTTATGATATTGGGCAAGCTGCTCAATGACTTTCTGTGCTCATTTTTACATGAGATGTATGTAAATTCTTTATATTGGTTTTTATTATGTTACTCACCATCTCCTCCTGATGCTAAAATCTCACCACTGGGAGAGAAACGCACAACATTCACTGCTTTGGTATGGCGAGCTAGATTGGACAGGAATTCCACAATTGCTTTCCCATCTGGTCCTTTTTCCACTTTCCAGATCTAGTAGAAGTATTACAGATAGTAAATTGGCTTCTATACCTGAAAATTGATCTATTTTCAGTTTTGTAATTAGTGTGCACCATTTTCTTCAGTTCAGTTATTTATATATTTTACAAGGAGGCAGGAGGAGTGCAGTCATTCACAAATTTCAAAACCCTACCCAAACTCCATGAAATTAGGAAGAAGTAGATTAGCCAGAACTTGAAGACTAAACTCAAACTGATAGAGCTCATGCCCCACTTTCACATAACTGTTCATCTGAGTCACTCACTGGTGGGCAGTGGAAAACCAAAAGAATGTGAAATTTTAAAGTAAAATTAAATTCCTTGGTAGTTAGCCTGCACACACTAAAATCAGTGAAAGTTTGAACTCACACGAACAGCGGTGTCTACTCCTGCTGAGGCCAGTCGATTGATTTTCCCATCAGTTCCATGTTGGAAGTCTAAGCTATATACCGGCTCTTTGTTGTGCCATGCTATTTCACAAGTGATGACCTTCATTCTTTCTAAAAGTAAAACATGGCAAGAATCAGATATTTTGCATTTATTATGACAAAAATTGTAATCAAAGTTAACAACAGTGTCCACAAGCACTATGGAAATAAGAAAAACATTATAGCAAAGCACAAAAGATGACTACGTTTAAGTAACTATGGTTTATAACTGAAGTTTTCTGTAGAATATTCTCTGAAAAGTTACTAAGCCATGGCTCTCTACTCTATTACGGGAAATCTTATTATGACGACAGAGGTAGTTGTGCTGGAACAGTGCTTAGGTACATTTTTTGTGGGTATATAATTTTTCCCATCCCCAGACCTCAATGTGGCTGAATTCTTCATGCTGCTCTGATCCCTCTACTCCCTGCTCCGACGGCAGCACAAATCATTGCATAGATTGGTGTTTGAGTCACAAGCGTTGCTGAAGCAGCAAGAGTAATTACTCCTGAGGGAATTCTATGCCAAAAAATTAAAAATTCTGCACCAATAAAAATTCTGCACACAGTATTTTAAAATTCTGCAAATTTTATTTGTTAAATAAATGTGGAGGCTCCAGCATGGCATTGGGGAGCACAAGCCACTGGCTACACAGAGGTGGGAGATCATTGTGCCGCTCTCCCCGGACACAGACTCAGCAGTGAGTCTGCACCCAACCCTGACACAGTGAAAGGACCAGGTCTGCCCCAGGAACACTCCAGGGCCCTGCCCCTCTGTGACAGGTGCACCAGGTGTGGGCAGGAAGGCTCAGCAAGGCACGATCCAAGTATGGAGGGGCTTAGTGCGGGGGGGGGGTGTTCAAGTGTGAGTTAAAAGGGTTCGAGGGGGGGCAATCTGGGTGCGAGCAGCTCAGCGGGGAATCCGGATGCACAGGAGCTTGTTGGGGGGTTCTGGGTGCAATGGTAATGGGACTCTGCAGGGGGGTCCAGGTGAAGGTAGTTGGGGCTCAGCAGGAGAGGTGTCAGGGGGGAAGAGAGCTTGGCAGGAGAGTGTGGGAGGCTCAGTGGTGGGGTCCAGATGCTGAGGAAGTGGGGCTCAGCTGGGGGGGGGGCGGAGCACAGATCCAGGTGCAGCTGGTTGGCTTGGTACAGTGGGGATCTGGGTGGGGGGCTCATTGAGGTGGTCCAGGTGGCAGGGGGAGTGGGGTTTGTTGGACGGGTTCTGGGTGCGAGGGGGAGTGACGTTTGGCAGGAGGATCTGGATACAAGGAGGTTGGATGGATGGGGGAGCAGCTCCCTGTACGGGAATCCCTCCCCATACAGCTGAGGAGCAATGGGTGCAGGAAGCAGGGGGGGGGGGGAGGAGAGAGAGAGAATTTGCAGAGCTTCCTACAGCCAGGAGAGAAATCTGGGGGTGGGTCTGACACAGCCCCGGATGCCGTGCAGGGAAAGAGGAAGTCCCATCCTCCCCAGCACTAGCCAGGACTAGCAGCTGAGCCTGGTGCAGGGTAGGAGCCACCAGCTGGGTCTTCCCCAGTCCCACCTCCTGCCCCACAGTGATTTACCTCTGCTGGCTACCGTGGGCACCCAAAACATACTGCTGGGAAGGGTCGCATGACCGTTCGAGTGGCTTTCTTTTGCTTCCCCATCAGAAAGTAATTTTTCTGCAGGGAAGCAAAAAAATCTTCAGGAGGACATAAATTCTGCACATGCACAGAGGTGAAAAATTCCCCTAGGAGTAAATAATGCTAGAAGCACAGCAAGCAGGAAGGGAGGGGTAAAAGAGGAATTCACCATTTAGTGCAGACCTCATGGACCATAAAAATTATCTGCATTTTAAGGGGAAATTACCAAGAAAGTAAAATGAAGAGAAAAGAATTAGCATGTTGGAGTGGGAAGAGAGATGAAAGGATAGAAGGAAAAGGGGAGAGACAGAACAAAAATCATTCCTCCTAGGAAAGGAGGGACTTGTTAGTCACAGAAAAGATGCTATGCCTCAGCAATAGCAAAACAATACTCACTTACTTACCTAGCAGCTTTATTCCAGAGGGCTCAAGGAACTTTGCACATCACCACTGTTCTACAGAGAGGACGACTGAGGCACTCAGCTGAGAAGTGTCACACAAAGCCTGAGGTGCACAGCGAAAGGTCTGAATGAAGCTCACGTAAAATATGCACTCGTTTGCCAAACGGCATGAAGCTTCAAAGGAAGGTGAAGCAAGTCAAGCTGACAAATCCCTGCAAATGAAGAGGCCCCCTTCAAAATACTCCCTCTCTTGAACAAAACCCACCCCCGGCAATAGGAGCCTGACAGGAGAGCCCTGGAGCGACACAAACCCACCACTGGGACACGGAACAACCGAGGAGTCGCAGCCAGGTTGAATTCGCCCCCTGCACCCCGCGCCCCCCGGGGGCTGCACCCCGCCCCGCAGCTTAGTGGGGCACCGCTGCGCCCCCGCACCCCGCGCCCCCCGGGGGCTGCACCCCGCCCCGCAGCTCAGTGGGGCACCGCTGCGCCCCGTGCCCCAGCTCCCGTCCGTAGCGCCGCGGGGGGAGGGGGGGCCCGAGCCCGCGGCCGCCCCTACCTGAGGCTGGCGCGCGCGGAGTGGGGGAGGCGGGTCCGGCCGGCAGGCGCGGTTCGCCCTTCCCGCGCGCGCGCCGCGGCTCCCCCGCAGTGACCGCGCATGCGTCCGATAAAGGCGGGGTCGGGGGAAAGGGACACGCCCGCCGCGGACTCGTTCCCGGAGGACATTACGGGGCAACAGCGCCACCTGCTGGGTTCCGCCTCGTGCCTCCCCCGCGCCCCGCTAGGCCCAGAGCCTCGGCCCCAAGCTACGGTGCACGGCTACAAGGGGGGGGGTGCGCCTAGAGCTGGGCGGGAGAGAGGGGGCAGGGTGTCTGGGTAGGGGGAGCAGGGTGTGGGGAGGGGAAGCGGGAGCAGTGTGTGTGTGCAGGGGTGTGGGGAACAGGGTGTGCGTAGGGATGGGAGGGGGCAGGGTTAGGGTTAGGGGGAGCAGGGTGTGTGTGTAGGGGCCAGTGTGTGTGATGGGTGGGGGAAGCAGGGTGTGTGTGTGTGTTTGTGTAGGGGCAGGGGAGCAGGGTGTATGTGTAGGGAGCAGGGTGTATGCATATAGGGGCAGAGCGTGTGTGTGTTGCTTTACAGAATGATGGAGATTCAAGTGTATTTTCCTCTGTTCATTCAGTCCCCTCCCGTGGCAAAGTGAAACTTTCTCGAGTTCAGTCGTTCCACTAGAGTGGGTCAGATAAGAAGAGGCACTTCCCCATGCCCGCTCCAGCTGTCTGCTCCATTCTTTCAGGCTTCTATAAGCCATTCCAGGTAGGTGGGCACTGGCAGAGCCATGCGGTTAGCACAGCCACAGGGATCCTACCCTCTATAGAGCAGCAGGGGGTCTTTTTTGTTAGGAAAATGTGCTTTAAGCAATTGTCTCTATGTAAGTATTAAGGGGGTGGGGGCATTAGAGAAATGGTAACAGAATTGAAACGGTTGCACTGCTCTTATAATTGAAATTAATTGTACCTAATCTGACATGGATGCCTCATCCATAGATCACAAAAGACTTTATAAAGCTGAGTATTGTCCCCATTTCACAGGGTGGCAGAGGGGTTTACAACATTGGATCTCAACTTTGTTTATGGAATTTACACCATTTCCTATAGTTGCCAAATTTTGTTAAGTTGCCCTAGTGACATTTTATGTAAATTATGTAGCAGTCTAATTTGCATTCTTGCAAATTTCCATAGGACCATAAGCTTCATCTGATGGCCAACACATTCTGCCCAGACCAGTAGCAGGATGTCAGGTGACATGAAATTGCACAAAACTTGACAATTTGCCCCATGGCTGTTAGACTATGAGTGGAGAAGGGTGCCTGGTATGTGTAAAGGGTGGATGCTAGGCTGTCAAGGTGGGTGACTGCTAAAACTGTGGGGAGGGGAGTGCTGGAGTGAGTCAAATTGCTAACAGGTGTTGGGGGGGGCAGCAGCTGGCTGTTTGGGAAGGAAGCTGGGGGAGGTAGGGGTACAGTCCTGTGGTTGGGGGCTAAGGGAATGGCTGGAGACAGCCTGGCACCTGTTCCTCACCTCTTCCCCTGGGTCTGCTGTTGGTGCCATCTGTAGTTGTAAAACAGGGAATATGGTGTGAGGGGGGACAGAGGCTGGGTGCAGACCCCACAGCAACCTCTGCTGTACTCAAACAGTTACAGCCTTTTCTGTAGCCCATCTGAATGCATGATGTGACAGTTCAGTATTCACAACCCCAAAAGTTCAAAAATAATTATTCAAACCCTAAAATTGTGAGGATTTTTACAAAAGCCCATGATTATGTGCCAAAGATTAAATGGTGTTTTGGTCTGTCTTCTGGCTTTTGAATTCCTTTTGCCCACCCCCAAATATGTGTATCATAATTGCAAAATGGCCAACCCTTGCAAATTTAGGTCTTGCTATATTTAACCTCATACCAAACATGTTATATAGGAACAATTTTTAATCCTTGCAGAGCTGGGCAGTTCAACTGAGTGACCTACTGTGGTTCTCAAAGAGGAAGAGTACCACCGGGGGGGGTATGTAGCAGTCTTCCCAGGGGTACATTAATTCATCTAGATATTTGCCTAGTTTTAGAACAGGCTACATAAAAAGCACTAGCAGAGTTAGTACAAACTAAAATTTCATGTGTTTATTCTACTCTATATTCTGTACACTGAAATGGAAGTACAATATTTATATTCTTTATATTATACATTAAAAATGAGAAAGCAATTTCAGTAACAATGTGCTTTGACACTTGTATTTTTGTCCGATTTTGTAAGAAAGTAGTTTAAGTAAGGTGAAACTTGGGAGTACATAAGACAAATCAGACTCCTCAGAGAGGTATAGTAGTCTGGAAAGGTTGAGAGGCACTGCTCTGTAGCTCAAGTAGTAATGCCCTAAGACACCATCTCCAATAAGTGCCAATGTTACACCTTTCAGAATGAGGATTACTTTCTGGAAAGATAAGTTGTTAAACTTAGTTCTGGCCTTTCTGGAGTTTACACAGCAAGAATCTACTCTTTGGTTACACAGGGCAAGTCTTCCATGGATTACTCTGAACCAAACAAAAATACAGCAGTAAAGTATATTAGTACAACATCCAATTTCATATCTAAATATATTTTGCAATATAAAATCATTCCAACAAATGCTTCAGGGCTCTTAAACTGAGTTTTATATATAATGTATTTTTTTCACCCCATCTGGGTCATCTGCAAGGTTGGAACCTACTGCCTTCCAGTCCACAGCACAGACCTCTTCCATGTGAAGTTATAACTGGTGGTGGTGCTGGTGTGCACGCACAGGGGTGGAGTAGGGGGTGAAGCATGATGATAGTCTTTACATGGACTAGCCCTTACAGGGAGGGATAGCACATTGCCAGTGGGTTACACAAGCTTTTGTGGACTGCTGGGCATTAGGAATCCTGGTTTCCATTGCTGGCTTTGGGAGCAGTGTGTGGTCTAGTGCAGGGGTAGGCAACCGGTGGCACATGAACTGATTTTCAGTGGTACTCACACTGCCTGGATCCTGGCCACCAGTCTGGGGGGCTCTGCATTTTAATTTAATTTTAAATGAAGCTTCTTAAACATTTTAAAAACCTTATTTACTTTACAAACAACAAGAGTTTAGTTATATATTATAGACTTATAGAAAGAGACCTAAAAACATTAAAATGTATTACTGGCACGCAAAACCTTAAGTTATAAGTCAATAAATGAAGACTCGGCACACCCCTTCTGAAAGGTTGCCGACCCCTGGTCTAGTGGTTACAGACTGGATAAACAAATGTACACCTGTGACAGATTTGTCCAGGGTATTGCAGGAAATTGCCCAACCTTCTTGAAGTAAGTTTGTTTCATAGGCTATGGATTGTATGCAATTCCATGTGGGGAGGGAGACAATTCCAGGAACTAAGCTGAGTGGAGGGGTGGGATTAGGCAAATTCACTCCAGTTGTAACACTTCCAGAGAGCTAGCACTGACTGGAGTCTTGCATATGCTTGTTCAAACTGAACTATCCTGGGACCAAAAAAGAAGGAATTTTGTTTAAAGAGTTAAAACTAATGGAGAGCTTTCCTTCTAATCCAGCAAGCGGAGGGCCCCAATCCTCAGGGAAGTGTTGAAAGGACTGACAGACTAGAGCCCTTGTGGAAGATGGAGTGTGATCTCTAGTAAGTTTAGTGTATGTGTACATTTTTATTAAGAATAAATGTGCTTGCTTAGAAAGAGCTGTGTGGTAACTTATTGTGGCATTGTTTGTGGTCCCTGACAAGAAAAGTAAACAGGTCTGCTTGGGCAGTCTGACTACTGGGGAATTCACAGTATAGGCAGGAAACTGTGCAGCCTGGAAATAACCTGATTAGGAGGGAGAGAGATGTGACAGCTGGGAGCTTAGAATGGGTGCCCTTGCTGGACCACAGCGTGGGAGCAGATGCAGTTGCTCCGAACTGTGACAGTACCAACAGCCTTTGTTTAGGAAATTTGGCATTGAACCTGGGACTTCAGAACATGAAAACACTAGCCTCCAGCACTTGAGTTAAAGAATCAGGTCTCTTAGCATGGAAGTAAAGTCAAACATCTATATGTGGTCTAACCGCTAAAGAGAGTGACAGAACTACACTATTAGTGCGGATTACAGAAGCAAGCAATTTGACATTCTTCTGAAAGGCTGCCTGGTAAAGTGGAGGCCAGATTCTTCTTAAGGATGAATGTTAAAATAAAGCCAGAGAGCTAGTGTGCATATTCTTATTTAAAACAAAATTAATTTTTTATTGACCAGTTAAAAGTTTTGATCTGACAGAAAACCAGAATGTGTTTTTTACAAAAAAATACATCTATGTACTTTAACAAGTAAACTTACTTCCATTTACCCGCTGTTCCTCAAAATTTAAATGTACAGTATAAATTTTTAATTTTCAATATAGACATTTTACCAGTCATCTATAATAAATTCAACTACAGAAGTATCTGGACAAAACACTGAGAAAATAAATAAACAATGACAGACAAAATGAAAAATTGCACACCAGTTTATCAAAAATTAACAATGTTCGTATACCTAAGCCATATTTCAGCTACCTGTTCAAAATTAAACATTAAATTTAGCCATTATAAGCACAATAGTATTTCTTTATCCCTACTAGCATAATACTAGATCAGGTATTCAAGATACTCTTACGTTAAACAGACTAGCATAGTACAACTAAGGGAATGCAACCTAATTTAAACAGAATAGTAAGGTTGCTTAAGCCAAAAAATGTAGGTTTTGTAGAAACAGATGTTTCACATTAATGTTTAAAATTAAAGGGATGTTTTCATGATTGTTTTAAAGGTTTTAATTGAAACAATTTTTGTTTCTCACTAGTCAAATGAGAAGGACACCTCTCTTGGCTGGGAAAAAAAAGATGGTTTGAAGGAGCATCACTATCCCCATATTTGTCCTCAGCACTCAAATTTAAACATTCACTTGTTTTGCAGATATTGCAGCGCTGTGCTGATACATGAGAACCAGGAAAAGAGACTAGAAACAAAAGGACTAGCCCATTTTTTGTCCATAAAAAATGTGCAAAATTTAAAACAGCATAAACAGTGAAAGCAAATTAGATTTAAGTTTTCAGCTTTAATAAACTCATTGGTCATTACCGCCATAAATAAGGTAATTAATTTGCTTTTAAAAGTATCTAACTTAAATGCCCTTTTAATTACATAATTCCTCTAAAACTGAGTAGCCCATTGTAATCATACAGCATGCTGCATTATAGGTATTTTCATGGGAAGCTAAATTAGGAGACATTGATTACAGTAGTGTCATTTCAACAAAGCTAACAAAGGGGGGTTTCTATGGCCGAGCCAGTAATCAATATTGCAACAATTCAATGTTCTGAGGTTTTTTATTTTAGGACATCTTGTCCCTATTATGTATTTGCCAACATCACAAAACCACTATTCAATTTAACATGATTCGCAGTCTTCACTCAAGGGGGTAGTATTAAAATGGTAGCATTTCAGGTCAGTATTGAGATACATGAATAAGCTTACACAGCACATACCAAAACTATGCCTACTTGTGGTTAGTACCACAGCAGTATGTGTCTGAGTGGTATGAGCATCTGCAATTCCCACTGGCTTTGGTGGGAACTGCAGGTATTAGCACTTGTCAGGATCAGACCCTTGTTGTACAAAAAAACCCCAACAACCCATATTGCTACTAGGGACCATAGCCCAAACATTTCATGTACCAACTATATTTGATCATAAGTAAAGGCAAATGCACAAAACTTGCCTGTTTCATTATTGTTTACAAGCAGAATACTGATATTTACAACAATGCTTTTGTGGTTTGTTTTCGGAGGGGGGTCAGAGAGGGTAAGTTTAGTTTTGGGGGAACAAATACATTTAAGGATCACTGAGAATACAAAAGTTAAAAGCAAAATGAAAAGCTCGGTAAAAACTGCTTAAGACTCCAAAGTAATAGAAAATATTTGCAAGTTTAATTACATTTATTTTTAAAACAAAATTCTTAATAAGTTAGGTACATCCACGGCCTGTCAATGTTGACTGTTCCTTTAAGGAGAAAGTTAAAGGTACGTGAAAAGTACCCACAGTATTTGTGACACCTGAGTGCACACAGTATATATATTTTACACTGGATTTATATCTAAATTACTCAAACAAAAACAAAACCAGTCTTTACAATTTGGAAACCATACAATATAGTGGAAGATTCAGCAAGTATCTTAATGTCTTCAGTAAAGGATATTAAGTAGTGGTGATTTCATGCATTTGTTCCACAACTTGTCCTAAAATTTCATCAACTATATCAACATCATAATTAACTTGCTGCAAATCTAAATCAGGCATAATTATGGCCAGTAGCTGTCCAACGTTAACTCGGAGGGATCGCAGTTTCAGGCTGTAAGGAGATAATGTTGATCATATTAAGGAAGATTTTATATAGAGAGTGCAGATAAATTCTGAAATTACAGTCCATAACATTTTATATTGAACTTTATAAACAATGTGACTGCCTTACTGAAAAGAGAAGGTTCTGCAAATCTGAGTTTTACAAAGAAAAACATCAGCCAACATAAGACATGATGAAATTTAATTTAAAGTAATCTATGAAGTAACTCAAGGCAAGGATCTAGCTGGACCAGTTTTTCCAAGGTTTGAACACCATAGTTCCTGTGCTGGAGGATTACATGCTCATTCCGTTTTAAACAAACGCTAAGGGCAGAACTTGGTTACGTTCTCCTCGCCACAAAATAGGGGCTCTTTTGAAGCAAAATGAAAGGGATTGTGTTTATTTGTTTGGGTAGCACAAATCCAAATAGTGACCCAGATACCTTACTGCAATCTCCATTTTGCTTTCTCAAAACAATTCCAAAGTATTAAAAATTGGAAGTACATGCAGAAAACATGACAGGGCATGGCATATCTGGCCCAAGTGTGAGGCACACACTGAAAGCCACCTCTAGAGACAGACAAGAGGAGGAGGGGAAATACTAGCTGGAAAGAGAAATTAATTTGTTCAAGAACTACTTTAAAAATAAAGCTACAATAGGTGTGTAAAGCTACATTTTAGCTGTATTTCCCTGTTACACTCTACAGTTTTTTTTTCTGCTTCAGCCTCTTTCCTACTTTCCTTTCCTCCTCCTGTTTATTTTGTGTGTTCCTTCTCTTATTCTTGCTTTCCTGTGTTCATTTTCTCACCCCATGCCTCTTTGCTGCTCAAAGTTACTTCCAACTCAACCATCCTTTTTAAATTTCTTCCTTCTGCCTGCATTTCCTTCCAGGTTAGGCTGGGACTTATCAGCAAAATGGATGCTGATTTGTGGGTGGCCACTAGTGCAACAAATTCAAATAATCCGCAAATCCTTCCAGGGAGTACAAGACATTAAAGTTGGAGGCCAACAGCAAAGAAAATGCTGGCAGACAGAGGAACGATCACAACTGATGCAGCTACAGCTCAAACCTAACACTAGAGATCGGGCTAGCAGTGACAACTCTGAACAGACTTGTATGGAATGGTAACTCAATCTATTACTACAATTTGCAGTAACATTTGAGGAAGGGTGTCAGTAATCCATAAAGAACATTTAAGGCCTAGTCTACACTACAGAGTTAGGTCAACATAAGGAAGCTTACGTTGACCTAATTTTGTTACGCATCTATACTACAGTAATTCATCCACTACACTGACTTAATAACTTCACCTCCGTGTGCAAAAGAGTGCGCTTAGGTCGATGTAGTTAAGTTGCTTACATCACCTGTTGCTGCTTTTGACAGCCTGAGCCCTGTTGCCCTTGCATGGAGCCAGCCAGCGCCATCAGCCCCAGCTTCGCTGCCCCCACATGGGGCCAGCCGCCCGAGCCCCAAGTAGGGGCAAGCAGGACTGGGGCTGATGGCACCGGCCCCATGCAGGGGTGGTGGGGCTGATGGTGCTGGCCGCCAGCTGGTGCCAGCAGCCCCAGCCGCTCCCTCCCTCACGGGGCAGAACAATCCAGCCCGTGCCAACAGCCCCAGCACTGCCCCTCCTGCACAGGGCCAACCACTAGCTGGATATCATTAGCCTCAGCCGGGCCAGCCTCCCCAGCCCTCCCCTGTCGCCTCCACATGGGGCATGCTGGTGGCATCAGCCCTGCCCCATCACCTCCGTATAGGGCAGGCAGCCTACCATAATCCCCTTCACGTGGGGCCAGCCAGTGCCATCAGCGCCAGCCCCACCGAAACATACAGCCCTAGGGCAGAGGGTTCCCACAGTCAGCCCTGATGCAGGGCTCAAAGTGTGAGCTGTCAGCCCTGCACCAACTGTCAACCCTGCAGTGGTGGGGCTCTGCCTGTCAGCCCCCTGCAATGCCCCCACTTAAGTCGATGCAGGCGCTCCTGGTGAGGACGCAAATCATTGGCACAAGGAGGGTAGTGTGGACATGAACAGCTGATTTAATTACTGCGCTGGCTGTAGGTCAACATAACTTACATTGACTTAATTTTGTAGTCTAGATCTGTGCTAATATACATTTGGAGTAAAAATGACTCAGAAAATGGACAATGTCTTCTGTGCGTTGTATAGCGGTAAGTAAGCAAGCTGTTAACACCAATAAAAAGCCATTGTTCTACCTGAATAAAGAGAAACCTTATTTCTTCTATTTTTATTTTATTTTTTTAGGCTTTTCAGACAAACTACACATTTAGATTATTTTAACACTTGCAATCTGGACCATATTATACATAAACTAATCTGAAAATATTTTTTGGAAGATAAATTGTGAACATTAGCGGGGAAAGAAAGGGGCAGTGAAGATTCAGAAAGTCACAGAAGTTTACAGAATCAATCATGAACTTTGACAGGGTTTTAAGGTACAAGCCTGATAGGCTATTCCAGGCAAATTTCTGGTCTAAAAGAAAGAAAAGTGATACCTTTCTTCATCAGAATAACTGACAGGATCTTCAATGTTACTGGCTGTAGAATCATTTGCACATGCTACCACTTGAGGAATTGTAGCTTTTAACTGTGCAACTTCTCTTTTAAGCTCTTCGCACTGAAAACCAATTTGAGTTTTTTCCATTTCCAGCAGTTCAATCTGAGACAGGTAAATCAAAGTAAGTTAATTTTATACTTCTGAAGTCAAGGTGGAGTAATTTAAAAATAAGGCGATTTAAATTATTGGCTTAACTAATGTTCAAATCACTTGATTTTTAAAAGTTTACTGATGCTTTAAAAAACTAATCTGAAAATGTGTTTTACTGCAATGAATTAAAATAAACTAAATTATGCTTTCTAAAAATTTCACTACTGGTTGGGTATCTGTATTTTACAAAATTGCTAAAGGAAAACAAAATATTGAAAATTAAAACCATGATCCTGCAAACACTTAAGCAGGTATGCAATTCTGCTCACATTAATATCATCAGATTTTCTTCAATGTGACTGCTCATCTGCTTGAAACCAACATGAGTATGCACAAGTGTTTGTGGTATCAGAGGTTAAAATTGTAGTTATTAAAAAGTCTTAGTGCCATAAAATCTTTCCATTCAAAACAAAATGCTTCAATATTAACAATCAGAAGTTAAGACTCAATATATTAGTGAACATACTTTACATATGCCAAAATTTTCAAAAACAGAAGCCTAAAGTTAGGCACTTTAAGCTAATTTAGGCACCTAACAGTTGCATTTTCAAAAGCACTTAACTTATTTAGGAGCATAAGTTCCATTGATTTCACACTGCAAACCCTGATGGTTGAGTATAGACTGGTCAAAGCAGTTCAGCTTTCTTGACTTGTGGAAGTTCAATACATCAAAAAGTGGAGTTGAGTACACAAACAGCATGGGCAATTTACTTATCAATTCTGTATGTGTGTGTTTTCAGATTAAGGCTATTAATGAGGCTCTTGACTTTTTCAGCATAGATGAGCATTTTAAATCTGAAACTTGGAAGGGCGCAATCTATAAAATCTGAAATTCTATGAACAATTAAAGCTAAAGAAACATACAAAACATCCACATTAACAATTTAATACTATAAGATAGGGAAATAACTACCAACGTTTAAATAATTGATCTTTTAAAAACTAATTTATCCATCCTGTGTGAATTCCAAAAAACGCTGTTAGCTAATTTTAGAAACTGTCATTTTCTTGGTTTTAGCTCATTCTTGGTGAGCAAAAAATGGCAGAGTATAGATACTCTCCTCTAAAAAATATTTTGAAAAAGATGGAGACAAATTACCAAAACTGATCAATTTCCATAACACATGTACATATAGCAATTTTGTTTAGAATAGTTTTAAAATATTAGTGGTTTCTCTCCAAAATGAAAATTTTACTCCTCACAACGATGCCAGATTGGGTGTCAGAGGCTTTGGATGGCAGCTGATCTAGGAGAAGGTCAACTCCAAATTAAAGCCACAGCAGGGTCAGCCATGAGTGGGCTACTTAGCTCCTAGGTTCTTGGTGTGTTCTTTGAATGCAAGTATTTAAAACATGTAACCGACACTCTTTTCCAGGCAACAGCGACAAATTGGCCAAGTCCTGAGAACAGCAACTTGGAATGTAGGTTCACTTAAGGGTAGGTCAGGAGAGCTGGTAGAGGCAATGGCTAGAAAGAAAATCCATATACAATATCTGCAGGCAACTACATGGTGTAGAGGCAGAAGTATAATTTTGAAAGATGGATTTAAAGTTTTTTTGGTTTGGAGAAAAAAAATGAAGGGGGTAGCTATCATGAGCTCAGATCACTGATGTCATGAGTGTAGAAAGAAGAGGGAAATGATTAATGATAGTACGGTTGATGATAGAGAATAGGGTTGTTTGATGTCAAAGTTTGCTCCACAAATCAGGCAGACCTATGGAAGAGAGGAGGAACTTTAGAAATGAGCTGGAAAGTTGGTGGTTATGGTTGAAAGTGACACCTTGTTAGCAACCAGCAATCATGTTGGTGAAGGGAGCCCAACAGAAGAAGTGGTGGGTGAATTTGGCTTTGGTAAAATAATTGAGAAGGAGAGAACTGGGTTAAGTGGTGTTTAATGGGAGTTCAGTGGTGAATACTGTTTTGTTTTTTAAAAAAGAATCCCATATGAGGATATATTACAGTGGAAAAAGCAAAGCCCAGGTAGACTATATTTTGGTAAGAGAACATATGAAAATGGTGAAGGACCAAGGTTGTTCTGCCACATATTCACTCAGTATAACAAGTACTAATAGCTAAAATGTATAACCTGAGAACACAGGAAAGACAATGAAATTGAGGAAGAAATTGCACTAGTAGTTAGTTATGTAAGGGGGCAGAAAGGAAGTTTGCTAAACAGTAAAGGAAGGTTTTCATGCATTGCCAAAGACAGTGAAGTGAGTGGAGGGAGAATTAAGAAAGTTTAAGAACAGCCATACTGGGTCAGAGCAAAGGTCCATTTAGCCCAATATCCTGCCCTCAGACAGTGGCCAAATCCAGGTGACCCAGAGGGAATGAATAGAACAGGTGATCATCAAGTGATCCATCCCCTGTTGCCCATTCCCAGCTTCTGGCAAACAGAGGCTACAGACACCATCCCTGCCCATTTCATTAAGGCAGTGAAGGTAATGTGGCAGAACGAGTGGTAAGATAGGGTCCTTTTGGATAAGTAATTAAAAACAAAGAATTAAAGAGTCTGAGAAAGCAGGTTGGGATGAGAATAATAAAAGCACACAACATGCAAAAAAGGCAGTTGCTAAGGTGAGAATGGAAGCTGAAGAGGAATTATACAGAAAGCTGGAGGAAGATGATGTCAAGAAAGTATCAGAGGGGTAGCCGTGTTTGTTGCTTTTTACAGCTCCAGACTAAGGGTCCTGTGGTACCTTACAGACTAACAGATGTATTGGAGCATAAGCTTTCGTGGGTGAATACCCACTTCGTCAGACGGGTTGGCAAAAAAGATGAACAAATGAAACACAATGGGAACTGTGTGATGACTAACCCTAAAGGTGTGGTAGAGATATGGAAAAAATATTTCCAAAGGCTGTTAAACAAGAAGAGAATTGCAACTGCAAGCACCTCCAACAATTATGGAAAAGCCTCAAAGAGGTATTGATCTCTAGAGGAGTTAAAAGCTCTGAATAAGATGAAGAAAAGTGAGGCAGCAAGTGAAGATGAGAACCGTTGATATGATCAAGGCAGATACTCGCTTCATACATTACTATGTTTGCTGGGATCCTACTTAACTGGAGAATGGGATAGATTATGCCTCTCTGGGAGGGCACGGGTGATGCAAATAATCCAAATACTTATTGGGCATCACTCTGTTAAATCAGACTCAAAGTCCTTGAAAGAGTTTTGGAGGTAAGGTTTTGGTACAAGGTGGAGGAAAATATAGGAGAAGAGATTTAAGAAGGAAAGGAATACTACAGACATTATATTTACAAGACAGAAGTTTGAAAGAATTATAATTGGAGGGTGTAACTGCTATGTAGCATTTATTGATCTTGACAAACCATATGACTTGATTCTGCATTGTTTACGGTATTGAAATCGATGGGACGGGGACTTCAGAAAAGGATATGATAGAGAAACTTTATTGAGGGTCAAGAGCTAAGGTGGTAACAATACATGGAATTTCAGAGAGTTCTGAGGCAGCAGTGGGAGTCAGACAAAGCAGTGTGCTGAGTCCACTTTTCTTCATCCTAGTTATGGAGTTAAGTAATAGGAGTACCAAACCTGTGGAGATAGAGAAAGGTAATCTATGCTGACCATCTGGCCCTTTTGGCTGACAGCAAAGAGGAACTGGTAAATGGTATCAGAGTAGGCATCTGTGTTTGAAGATCATAGTTTGAAGGTAAACACAAAAGACCAATTATGCAAGTAAGGAAGAGTGACAGAAGAGCTGCTGACTGAAGTTTCTGGAGAGAAGAAAAAATCTGTATGCTTGGGAAGTATATTTCAGGCCCCTGGACCAAGATCTGGAGAACTGAAAAGAACCCCACAGTGAGCATGGATGGCAGTGAAAAAGGCAGGAGTACTGTGGAACTTGCAATTAATTCACAAACTGAAAGGAAGTGTGTTCACTGCATTTGTCTGTCCCTGCCTGCTCTGATTTGGCAGTGGATAATAGAAAATAATATAGTGAAGAGAATGGCAGGCAAGCAGAGTAAACAGAGTGCACATGGAATAAATTAGGGGGAAGATTAATTTGGGACTCTCAGTGATAGCAAAGAAAGCATGGGAGAAAGAGGACAGCAAGAAAGGACATGGAAGACAGAGGACACAATGGAAAGACTGTCAAGAGAAGTTTGAAGAGAAAAGGACTGGAACTCCAAAACCTAAGAACCTGTGCCATGGACTGTAAGGAGTAGTGAAGAATCATAGGCACCTCCGACCTCATGTAAATGGGAAAAGGAGTTGAGAAGTGAAGTTAAAAGATGGCAGACGCAGTCTCCAGTGGTATCTATTCTGTTTATTAACGGAAACAAATAATGAACTACCCAAAAGCAACGAGAACTCCTGTATATTTGTCTATCAGGGTGTCTCAAGCTTACTCTGGAGGGATCACTTCTAAAGAGAAGTTAGAGTAAATCTATGCCAATTCAATGCTTGGTATCTTTTCTAGCAGTTTTTATTAGTTGTGTTACTTGAACACACAATACATGATAAATGTATTTACTAGAATTGTTAATTTTTTAATTGAACTATTTGAAAAAAATATTCGTACTTGAATTTTTGAAAGAGGCAACAGTATACTAAAAAATAACAAAAAGGTATTCACATCTCTAGAAATTTACAACAAATCAAGATCTAGCATATACACAGGAGATGTCAGCTAATGAGATAATCCTAATTTATTTCCAATTAACTGATTTGCATCTGGATAATTATGATAATTTGTACGTGCAATTGCATCCACAAATTTTTACCCTGATCCTGCAGTGTACTCGATGTGGCTGTTCTCTTTGCTCATAAGGAGCCCCACTGATGCCATAGGGAGTTCTGTGGATGGAGCTCATTACAAGATCAAGGCCTTGGTGAATAATTTTGTAGCTAGCTTTAAAAAAAAAAAAAGACAGGTCCTGTATATTCACTTTACCTTGCCATAAACCATATTAACAAACATACCTCACTTTTATATTGATCTCTCTCAGTATTGCATTTGTCCAGTTGTCTGAAGACATCATCAAGTTGCACAGCAATTTCATCCACATCATTTTTATTTTCATTGTTAGAACATTTGCTGCATTCTGTTTTTAAGTTTAGCAAAGTACTACACTGTTCCTTTAGCTTTTCCATCTCTTTTAAGGCCTGCTCATATAAAATAGCCACTTCTTCTGGACTTTTCTCTTTAAAATTTTCTAGTTTGTCATCTGGGAATATAATAGTCTCAGTTGACTGATGACACATTTCCTTTTTCACATAGTTATCATTCATTTCTAGTATCTTCTGCTCTAGTATTTTCATCTGGTTGATTAACATTTCACACTGTTTTCGGTAATTTTCTTTTTCTTGGTTTGCTACTTGCAGCTGATTTCTTAGTTCGTTTAATTTGATGCTAAAATCCACAGAAGAAGTCTCAGAAGCACTGATGATTTCTTCTTGGCTTGTTTCCAAAGTTGATCTGGGTAACTGCATATCTATATTATCTTCTACTTCTTCCTTTTTAACAACTAAACTTGGGATCTCAGTTTGGGTTGATGCAGTCCACTGCTCATATTTATCTTCTGAACTAGCTGCACCACAAGGCTCCTCTTGCATGCTGCCTTGTTCCATGTTAATATGCTCAGTTTTTACTATTGTAACATCATAGTCTGCTGCAGGCTTTGGAGTACTGCTCTCCTCTAAGATGATGACATCCTCATCATCGTCATCTTCAGTGTGATTGTCAAATGTGTGGTTATTTAATCGTGGTGTCTTTAAAGTAATAGGCGAATAACCAGAAATCTTCCGTTTAAGGCTGGGGAGGGAAGAAATGAAATAAATCAGCTAGTGCAAAGTACTATATTATTCAAAATAATTCCTATTTTCCCAACTGTATAATTCCAAATTTGTGTGAGCAGTGCTTATGAAAATAAAGTACACATTTGTTGGACTGACTTGGTGATTCTAGACAATCATCTGCACTTTTTAATTTCTAAATTTTGAGGTCAACTTTAGGAGTCGTAAATCCTACCATTTTGGAGTGCTCCTGAAAACTGGACATTGAGTGAACTGACACTATACACAGTGAATGAGAGGATGTCTTTCTGCTTATCTATTATAGTGAGACTGTTGGTTGTGCTTGGTACAGTTAAGAACATTAGGAGAGATCAGGTTTCATGGCTGGACTGAATCAAAAGGATTCATCCAAGGCTATTTGGGACAATGGAAGCAACATCATCTTTAGTTAACTAAATCAGAATTACAGGTAATTAGCAGAAAAACAGGCTAAGTCAAGAGAAAGATGTTCTTGAATGGAACAGATGTCAGCAGAGAGAGGTTCTGACTAGAAAGAATGTTATGCTAAGAAAAAACTACACATCATTAGTCAGTCAGGGTACATATCAAGCATTATTTTTATAGTAACTTAGCAATTGACTTGTTTTCACACTATATCATGAAACAGACTAAAACTTGGACCAAGAAGTGACAATATAATAAAAGGTTACCAGCAATGGAAGCTTCTTTGGAAAAATATACTGGAAAGACAGCTAACACAAAGCAGTCTTTCCTGACTAAGAGAAATAGGTAATCAATCTTCCTACATTTGCTTTCACTCTTCAGAAAGCATCTGATCTAATGTCTGACAGCTATCATACTAGCTCAGATAACACATCAGTCATTATGGCTGTCACAACCTGGCAACTGACATATTACAAACACCATAATTACTTTCATCTGCAAATTATTTATTCCTGAGATGAAGGGAAAGCTACTTTGCATTTATTCACTCACCTGTTTTCAGGATCCAAATGAGGTGAAGATACTAATCTATTGTTTGAAGTGTTTATAGATCTTGTAACAGAAGTGTTTAAGGCTTCTGTTAAGTGTGATCTTAGAGCACCCTCCTTTCTACTCATAGATGACAATGCATTTTTGATTGAAGAGACAGAAGGTGTTTTAAAAAACATTTCATTATTAACCTGTAGAAAAAGCAATATTTAATTAGACTAAGCACAGAAGTTATAGACACCTTGAAGGTAGGAAGGGTACTTGAAATCTAAATTTGGAGGAACTATGTACCTTATTACATAAGTTCACAACATGTCCCATACTTGGGCCACCTTCGCATACAGCTGGAAACCTGCCTTGCATTTACCAATATGAGAAGGGCAGGATGGTCATGAGCCTCTGGTTGAAAACCCCTGTTCTCATTAGAACAAACAACCCCAAGCTGACTGTTGTAGGCCAACCACCAAATCTTATTCAAAAGTGCCATTTATATTCTGTTTTCTTTTAATACATGATATTTATGGATGATGGAGCTACTTTGAATGGTGCAGTGCCCATTCAAAAACACTATAAAACATCCAACCACTGAAATCCTATTCAAAAGTTCTGTTTAGCTGTGATGTAAAAATACATGTTACTAAGGGAGTAAACACAAAAACCACATGGTGCAGTTTTAGAAATAAAGATTAAAATGTTCTAGACTGGAAACAGGTTCAAATGGTTTATGGTTAAGACCTGTTAAGGAAATATTATAAATAAACTGAACATCTTTGTACGCGTCTGTGTTGTTAAATTTTACCAATGTGCAGTTACCATAAAGAACTGTGCTCACTAAAAAGAGGTAAAATATGCTTAAACACCATTAAAAGGACTTTCTAGACAAAAATGTATACTTTAATGTGTAAGAGTGCTGGGGGAGAGGGGGGGCAACTACACTGAAAGAAACTTAACAGGACTGGCACAGGAACTAGACTGTTTGAAATCACTATTTTGCTAACAGAGATGATGTGGAAACAATCAAGCACTCTGACAGTAGATAGCAACAAAAGTACTATAGCCATTAAATAAGCAAAACCAGTAACTCATTAATAAAGCTTTGTTAACTGTATAGAACATGTGATCTTGTAACTGTTTTAAGTATGGAATTAAGTCAATGTGTGCTAACATATACGTGGGGGATATACAAGCTATACAAAGTAAAAGTGACCCTAAGTTATATGCAGCAAGAAAACTTGCCCTCTTACCACAAACAAGTTAAAATTTGTTATAAGAAATATTCCAGTTGGTGCATTGCAAAAAAATTAACAAGGATCCAATTCCATGAACTTAAATGTAAAACCACTGAAACCCATATGGTGTGAAAAAAAAAGTTTTCCCTCTGTTGCAAGACAATGCAAGATCGGCAAAGCCCCAGACTTGTACTGCTGTTTGCTCCTGGGAGACAATTATGTGTGCAGCTGTAAAGTCTTACAGACAGAGTTGCCAGTATGTGGATTCACTTTGGGGAAACAGTCTTCAAATTGCACAGTATGGCTGAAAAATTGATGCTCATAAAGTATAAACTGTCTATGCTAATAACTATTGTGTAGTGGCTAAGAAACCCACTTCTGGCATAAATGCAGAAAATATTACTTTAATTGGTCTATGTTCTGTTTCACACCTAAATTACCTTTAGTAATAAATATTTTGAACCAGTTTGTAATATAATTAAAAGAAAAATTAAAATGACAAAAAATGCTTTAAAGGCAAATCAAGCTTATAATGTATTATACCCTAGTAGGCTATTCCATAAAAATAATCTTGCACCCCCTGGTTTGTACTTTAAGCTAGTATTAAATAGTAATGCTATAATCTTTAAAATGAGTTGCTAAATAATAAACTTTAAAAGATACACAAAACAAAACTACAATGCAAACAAAACAAATACCAATATAAAAAAAAACAACAAAAGTAGTGGAATGTAGACAAGGCATTTATTAGGAGGCACAGTTAGGAGTCAATCCTTCAAACCCTACATAAGGGTTTTTCTATAAGGACTGATAGCTGTTAACTCAGAACAAGCACGTCCACAAATAGATCAAGTCCTTCCACATACAACCGTTCTCAGGAAGGACTGTCTCCCCCCTTGGACAGAAAGTCCTGTTCATTTGTTGGATCAGAAAGAAGACCCTGCATCAGTTTAAACTCAAGTAGTACAGGTAGTACACCCCCCTCTTAGCTCCTGGATGGCTGTAGTTCCCCCCTCTCCCCCTCATAGAATTACATACAATCCCTGGCCCACAATGATATATAAACTTAATACAGTAAGGCTAAACTTAATCCAATAATGTTTTTCCAGGGTACTGCAAGAAATTGCCATATATGTCACACTGGACATCACTTCTATAGCACCACTCACTTTTGGGGCTGCACTGGCCCCCTTTCTTCTTCCTTCAATCATGAATAGCAGGCTAGAGATGCTTTCTATCACTGCAATTTTCTCCCAACATAAAAGCTTTTTGGCATTGGGGCACATGGTGGTTTTTTCTAATGGCAGGCTGCACCTAGTTTTATAGCTAGTAAATCCTCAAAATAAAAAAAATTATTGTAAATTAGCTTAGTTGAGATGTAAGTGACAACAATTACAAGAAAAAATATAAGCCTCAAGACTGGACACCTCATTTCTAAACAGAGCTACTCAGCTGTGTCTACACTACAAGCGCTACAGCAGCACAGCTGCAGCAATGCCGCTGTAGTGTAGACACATTTTACAGCAACAAGAGTTGCTCCATCACTGTAGTAAATCTACCACTTTGACAGGCGGCAGCTAGGTCGATGAAAGAATAGTTCTGTAGACCTAGTGGTATCCACACTGAGGCTTAGGGTTAGCTTAACTGTATGTCTCAGGGATGTGAAAATTTCATTCCCCCTGAAGAGCATAGCTAGGCTAACCTAAATTTTAGGTCAAGACCAGGCTTATGTCTGACTAAAGTAAGAGTTTGTTATTGAATGCAAAAGGGAACCAGGATATTATAAAGTGGGTGCATAATTGGATGGAAAACCATTCCCAGAGTAGTTATCAGTGGGACACAATGAAGCTGGAAGGGCGTACCAAGTGGGGTCCCGCTGGGATCAGTCCTGGGTTTGGTTCTGTTCAATATCTTCATCAATGATTTAGATAATGGCAGAGAGAATACACTTATAAAGTTTGTGAATGATACCAAGCTGGGAGGCATTGCAAGTGCCTTGGAGGATAGAATTAAAATTCAAAGTGATCTGCACACACTGGAGAAATTTCCTGAAATAAACAGAATGAAATTGGACAAATGCAAAGTACTCCACGTAGGAAGGAACAATCAGCTAGACACATACAAAATGGGAAATGACTGAGTAGGAAGGAAGTACTGCGGAAAGGGATCTGGGGGTTATAGCGGATCACAAGCTAAATGAGAGTCCAGTGTTGCAAAAAAACTCCATCATAGTTCTGGGATGCATTAGCAGTAGTGTTGTAAGCGAGATACAAAAAGTAATTCTTCCACTCTACTCCAGGCCAATAAGGCCTCAACTGGAGCATTTTGTCCAGTTCTGGGCAGCACATTCAGGAAGGAAGTGGACAAATTGGAGAAAGCCAAGAGGAGGGAAGAGGATATAAACTGGCCATCAGCAAGTTCAGGCTTGAAATTAGGCGACGGTTTCTATTCATCAGGGAACTCAAGATTTGGAACAGCTTTACTAGGGGAGCAGTTGGGCCAAAAAACCTAACTGGTTTCAAGACTGAGCTTGATAAGTTTATAGAGGGGATTGTATGATGACACTGCCTACAATGGCATGTTGACCACTAGCAGGAAATATCTCCAACAGCCAGTGATGGGACACTAGATGGGCAGTTTAGATTGGACATTAGGAAAAACTTCCTGTCAGAATAATTAAGCACTGAAATAAGCTGCCTATGGACCTTATGGAATCTTCATCATTGGAAATTTTTAAGAGGTTAGACAAACACCTGCCAGGGATGGTCTAGATCAGTGGTTCTCAACCTATTTACCATTGTGGGCCACATATGTAGCTCGCTGTGTGTTATGTGGGCCACATCCACACTACATATATATTAGATACACACACACACACCCTGTATGGCCCTGAGGATGTAACATGGGCCGCAGCTGTGTGTTGATTGGGTCGCAAGGGGCCCACAGGCCATGGGTTGAGGACCACTGGTCTAGATAATGCTTAGTCCTACCTTGAGTGCAGAGGACTAGACTAGAAGACCTTTCAAGGTACATTTCAGTCTAACAATTCTATTATCTGCCTATTAAAGCATATTTTGTGATTTTACTTGCATATTTTTATCAACTTTTTTCATGAAAGTTATGCTTGCTTTTATATATTCTCTAGTAATTTCAATATTTAAATAGTTCTATTTACATTGGTTCAATTACTTTGGAGAGTACATTTTAATACTTTAATAATTAATCACTGAACTTTGAATTCTGCTCCCAAAACATGACTATGAAAACAGTATCTTCTTACTGAATGTATTTGAAAATCTGGTACACGGGGAGCAAAGAGAGACATGCACATCATGAAATATGCATACTAAGTGTTCTTGCACACTAAATTTTGCCATTAAAGTAAAAAGATGATCTGGAATATATAGAGAGAGGACCAGGTTTTCAAATGTTTTTACTTTTTATTTGTTAGCATTACAGCATTAATATAGTTATGCCAGAGAGCCTGTATTTTTTTTTTCAATCTAATGAATCAACTGAAACATGAAGTTCGAAATAAAGAACAAATTCTGCAAATAGTTTTTACCTATAAAAACCCCACTGAAGTTAAGGTTGTCTATGCAGAATGGAAAGCAGAATTTGGCCAGCAGAACCTTTATTGCTAGCAATGATACAGATCTGAGGTTGAATTTGCAGGACTGACAATTTAAAAAAAATTCTTACTTGTAAATTAAGCAAGTTGAACCCACAAGACACATAACAGAGCCTCTCAATGCTTTTTTAAATACCTTAATTTGATCAAATAGTCAAAAAGTATATGACTTCTTAAACAAGCGTAATGTGATCAGATACCAGTATGTGTGCACTTGCGTATATAAAAAAATTAAATATGAGAAGTGTGTATATTTGTTTACACATCTTCTAAATAAGAGCAGCAGGCTCATTGCCTTTAAAAATATACTAGTAAAACAAAATGCATATTTAAAAATATTATAGTGTTGTGTAAATTATGTTTGAAGCCCCTTTCAGAATGTTTATATAAAAATATTTAAATGCATTACAAAGTAGTTTGAGTAATCTCCCTTATATCCTCTCAAAACAAACCTTATATCCTCTCAAACAAAATCGGACACTCAGGTGGAAAAAAATATCCCGACTTCCTGAAGTGTACATACAGAGTTTTGAATTTACAGCTTTCGCTAAATGCACATTAGCGGCTACAGTCCAACATACTGTATATATATTCTTGAATGAATTACATCTGGGAAATCATCATTCAGGTGCATTTACAGCCAAAACTACCAAATTCAAGAGCAAATCAAGATTAAGAGAGACAGTTACCTGTTGGCTGTACTCCAGTCGCCTCCTTAGTTTTTCCCTGTCTCTTTATACATTAGGGGAAGAAAAAGTTTAAATCAAAATATAATTCACTGTAAAAATCAATTTCTAGCTTAAAACGAATACAATACTCTTCACCTTTCAAAGATGAAAAGAATGAACGGTTTTCACTAATATTCTGAATTACTGAATATAATTTAAGCATGAAGGCTATTAGGAGTTAAAATTAGCATAACCTCAATTACTTGTCAGATTTGACCACTGTAAATCATCCTTTTTAAGCTAACCCTTTTCATCAGTACTCAAAACAATAGACTTCCTGACCTGTCAGCTAAGGTCCTGTTCATGCTCAAATTACTACTGTGTTGGGGTAGTTGGTTACACCCAACTGTATGTGTAGGCTAGATAAGGGATCCTCAGTTTATGTAGCCTGCATCACACCTTAGAGTCTCATCTTCCCATTCACTGTGTGGACCACCTTTCCCCTCCCCATTAAAAATTACGCAACATCCCTGAGCCAATGCCAGCAATTGCTCTAATAATATTACCCTATGAGAGTATTTACATTGACAGCTAAATATGTATTAATTTAGCAACTGGAAAGGAGGAGAGAGCATCATATGATCAGCAGTCAAAAACAAAAACGTCACCAGTGGTCCACAGAACAATTTGAGAATTTCTGCATCAGTCCATGCTAAAAGGAGGGATTATATATGACATTTATAACACTGTAGCACTGATCCCTTACAATGGTTTGGTCTGCTCTTTTAGGGCACAAACCATGCTGTAACTTGGTAATATCCCCCAAACAGTGGGTAAATTAAAAACTTAAAGGTGTTTTACTTCTCATATTTCTATTCTATAATAGGTACATCTTTTCACACAAAAGTCTTTGGTACTCACTTTTTCTTACACGTTTTCTCATATGTCGGATGTATTAAGTCATCATCTTCAGGTTCTTCTGGTACACTGCAATTCCTGATTAAGAGTATTGAGACAAATGGTGCTCTAATCAACTGAGAAAAGTAAAACATGCAATAGCATCTAGATATTCCTCCAGATCCTACTTTACCTGAATTGTGGATCAGGATTCAACGAACAGTACCACTTCTCTGGCAAGCGATCTATCCCATCTGGAAGTTTCCGCCACTTCAGACATGAATCACATTGAACCCATGTCTGATCAGGTCGTTTTCTGTAAAGAAACATCAAAACATTCATATGATAATGTTTTTTCCCCCCACTCCTGTGCAATATCATGTAGGAGTAGAGAAACTAACATGCATGTATTCTAGTATTGGGGCCTTTACATTATAGCTTTAGAGACATCTTACTTACTGTAGATCCTCTACTGGCAAATCTAGAGGATATTCTTCATTTTTCTTTGCTTTCATTTCATTCCAGTAATCATTAAGTTTTTCTCCCAGTGCCGCTATTGTAAGTCTAGCAAAGAAACAGTGCCTCATGAGAAACATTTTGTAAAATATTTATTAGCCAGAAAAACATTAACTTTTCTATGCAATCTGTAAATGTGTGATTATAGCAGAAAATTGTTCAAATAAAAAAACTAGTTTTAAACTAAAGCACTGGACTTGTGTGAAGTCCTATGTGTCAATAACTTAGGGCTTGTCTACACTACCCGTCAGATCATATAGTATAGATGCGATAAATCAACCACTGAGCGCTCTCCCATCGACTCTGATACTCCACCAGAATGAGGAGCGCAAACGGAATCAACGGGAGAGCGTCAGCTGTCCACTTACCACAGTGAAGACACCGCGGTAAGAAAATCAAAGTATGTCGACTTCAGCTACGCTACTCACATAGCTAAAGTTGCGCATCTTCCATCGACCCTGCGCGGTACTGTAGACAAGCCCTTAGTGATATATTTCTGGCTCTGATTTGGGAAAATTGCTGGTTCAAATACTGGACAAGTCTTTGCACTAATAGTGAAAATAAAGGTCTCAAACCCAATTTACAAATGACTTTCAGAGAAGAAATAAAATGAGCATTGAGTAACACAATGGTCTATGGCACAGGAGGGCAAACTATGGCCCGCAGGCCACATCTGGTCCACGGGACCGTTCTCCCCGGCCCCTGAGCTCCTGGTCCAGGAGGCTAGCCTCCAGCCCCTTCCCTACAGTTCCCCCTCCCCCGCAGCCTCAGCTCACTGCGCCACGGGCACCATGCTCTGGGTGGCAAGCTCCTGGGGCAGCACAGCTACAGAGCCCGGCCTGACCCGGTGTGTGGCTGACTCCAGCCGGGAAGCGTGGCTGCCTGTCATGGTGCAGCCGCACCACCAGCCACCGGTGCTCCAGGCAGCATGGTAAGGGGGCAGGAAGCGGGGTTGGCTAGAGGGCAGGAGAGTTCGTGAAGTGGTCAGGGTTAGGGGTGGTCAGGGAAAAGGGGTGGTTGGATGGGGCAGAGGTCCGGGGGGAGACCATCAGGAATGAGAGGAGGGGTTGGATGGGGCGGCTGGGGGCAGTCAGGGGTGGGGGTTCCAGGGGCAGTCAAGGAGAAAGTGTGGTTGGATGAGGCAGGGGTCCAGGGGCAGTCTGGGGACATAGGGCAGGGGTTCGGGGGGCCACCAGGGAACGGGGGTGGTTGGATGGGGCAGGAGTCCCGGGGGGCCATCAGGGGCAAGAAGTGGGAGGGGTCAGATGGGGGCAGGGGCTGGGCCATGCCTGCCTGTCTGGGGAGGCACAGCCTCCCTTAACAGGCCCTCCATACAATTTTTGAAACCCGATGTGGCCCTCAGGCCAAAAAGTTTGCCCACCTCTGGTCTATGGGACTAAGTCTCTGGTTTAGGTATGAGGGAGTCTGGGCAAACACTCACAGAGGTGGTGAAAATTTAGTCCAAAGTATAATTACAGGCTGCAGAAATAGCAGCAGTTGAAGAAAATAGCTTTTGATTCAAAACAATGGTGAGAGATAAGGCAATACAGCTATTTAAAAAAATTCAAGTAGTCTATTTGATGGTCCTGTTAGTACTTGTTCGTGAATATTAGCCCTTTTAGTCATTTTCTTTTTTGTATATTGATTCATTTACATATTAACTATTCTTTAGAATCTTTATGACATTAACAAAGAGTATGTGGAATTTTAAGGCCCAGAATACTGGTCCTTGACCTATAAGTAACCCTATTCATGATTCTATGCATTAGGCTGTATCCAATAATCTGTGGTGCTTCCATGTCTATAAAACTCCAAATATTCTTGGAAACCATTCCTTTAAAAAAAAAAAGTTATAATATAATGCTTACATAAGCATATATAACATTGATTGATGAGGGATGATTGTTACAGCAGATGTTTCCTATTGAGGAATCAACAGGGAAGAATGCTTATGGGGGAAGAAGAACTCACTGAGAGGTATCTTGAAGAATGTTGGTCCTCAGCTGTAAAAAATTATGCCTTCACACATAAATCAGGTAAACAAAGAATGCATAGATATTAAAGGAAATCCCATCAGAACATAAGAAATGACATCAGAACACGGTTCTGGGAGAGTGTTTTTGGCAAAGAGGGATCATGGGCTGAAATCCCTATAACACAACAAAAGTTTTGGAACTTAGGTGAGGAATGAAACTGTGCATCCCACCAGTTACAGTGAAGAGGAGACACACACAGCATTAGATCTTTACCTTACAGCTAGGGTAGTAATGTATCTATTCTTTCTGTATTCTGTACAGTGCTGTCCTAATCTCTGATTGAACATCTATGATCAATCAATTTCAATTGAGCCTGTTATTTGACAATCTTGGATAGTCATTAAGTCAGATATGCAAAAGTTCTCAGCAAGATCACAACAGTCTTAGAAGAGGAAGAGAAGTTTTGAGATCAGATTTAAAGTCAGAAAAACAAGAGCAAATGAACGTTCCAAAGAGAGGTTTAGAAAGAAAAATACAAAGGTAGACAGCCACAAAAAAGAGAATCATAACATGAAGGAAGGAGGCAAACTGGAAGGCAGGAGTAAGTAGCACAGCAAAATGGATAAGAAGCTAGTGAACTGAAGAGGCAAAGACATGGGAATAAGCAAGGCAGAGCAAAAGTTATAGTACATGAATTAAGTAGGATGGTTTTGGACCAAATGAACAAAGGATTCTACAAGACCAAACATGACCTGTAAAATGAAAATATTTGTCTAACGGGAAATACAGACGAGACCAGTAGGAACAAGTATCTGTATACAAGGAATAGGCAGTAAAGGAGGAATAGAGTTGACATCATAACCAAAGTCAACAGAGGTTTTCCAGAACATATTCAGTTGCAGGGCTGAAGCCTAAGGGAGGACAAGGAAAGTAGACTTCATAGGGTGATGGGAGCAGATGCACAAAAGCTAATGTGTGTGTGTGTGTGTGTGTGTGTGTGTGTGTGTGTGTGTGTGTGTGTGTGTGTGTGTGTGTGTGTGTGTGTGTGTGTGTGTGTGTGTGTGTGTGTGTGTGGTAAGATAACACTACTAAACAGTCATATAAAACTGTACTAGTGTACTAAATGTATTTCAATATTCTTCATTATTTACCAGTCATCTGTCAATTAAGTGAATTATTTCTGAAGTCTCCCAATCTCTCTTCAAATGAGAGAAAAAAAAATATATCCACTGTTTAATAAATATAAGCAGCACAATTTTAGATAAAAGTTGAGAAAGTTACTGTCATAGTAAAGGGTTACCCGAATCTCTGTTCCCAATCTGGTCTCTCTGAATGCAACCCCCTCACGTGTTAGGTCTTGTGCCTTTACCTATCTTGTGGTGTGTTAGTCAATACAAATATATTAGAGATTGCATACATCCCATTAACGGGTATTATCCGTATTAACACAATTTGTTTACATATACAAAAAGTGTTGGGAAGTTATGTTAACTGAATATATCATGCTCTCCCCACAATTCTGTTCACAAGATCACAACATTTTGCAAAGCTGAAGTCAGCTTTGCCATTAGAAAATAGGAAGCTCGTTAAGCTAAAATACAAAGAGTGGTAGGTCCTAGCACAGATTGGGATGCACCTCTTCACCCAACGGGGTTTGGAAAGTACTAGTCAAATCAAAAATAAGAAAAGAATAGAACAAAAGTTAAAGAACTGTTACAAACTGATGGATTGGATTTTAGTGATGTGTAAAAAGCTTTGTAACTTGTAAAATGATACTACAAATATTACTCAGACTTTAAGGTCAGAAGAGACTATTATGATCTTCTAGTCTGATCTCCTGCACAACGCAGGCCACAGAATCTCACCCACCCACTCCTGTAACAAACCCCTGACCTATGTTTGAGCTATTGAAGTCCTCAGCTTGTGGTTTAAAGACCTCAAGGTGCAGCGAATCTCCAGCAAGTGACCCGTGCCCCATGCTGCAGAGGAAGGCAAAAAACCCTCAGGGCCTCTGCCAATCTGCCCTGGAGGAAAATTCCTTCCCGACCCCAAATATTGCAATCAGCTAAAACCCTGAGCATGTGGGCAAGACTCACCAGCCAGACACCCGGGAAAGAATTCTCTGTAGTAACTCAGATCCCACCCTATCTAGTGTCCCATCACAGGCCATTGGTCATATTTACCACTAATAGTCAAAGATCCATTGCCAAAATTACTCTATCCCATCATGCCATCCCTTCCATAAACTTATCAAGCTTAGTCTTGAAGCCAGGTAGTGGCTTGAAGTCTTTTGCCTCCACTGCTCCCCTTGGAAGGCTATTCCAGAACTTCACTCCTCTGATGGTTAGGAACCTTCATCTCATTTCAAGTCTAAACTTCCTGATTACTAGCTGATAAGCTATTTTAGAAGCATATATTCCGTGCAAGAATTGCTACCCAGAAAGAAGGCATGTACGTCTCCTTCTTGTATTGTACTGCTTTGTCTTTAGACAATAAATTTGGATAAGTCTGGTTATTTGATCTCTTGAAAATTTAAGAACAAACTATGAGCATAATCAAATGATTGTCTACTTTTTGTCAATAGGTGGGATTCTGCAATTCTCGAGACCAGGCCCTGGACTACAGTATCCTGTGGATCAATTGTACGAACTTAACAGGTTCAAGTGAGTTCAGGTACCTGTACTTCTTCCCTGATGGTAAGCTAAACAGGCCTAACTTCTTCAGATACCCTCAGAAGGATCCGGAGTTTTAGTCTAGTTCCCCTAAACAGCTACCCTCCCTCTTGAAAGAGTGTTCTTTTTGAGTTTTTGATCCCAGTGATCAAAAGCCTTTTTCTGTCCTGGAATTATCAAACACTTGTGTAGTTACGAGACAAGTCGCTTACCTTGAGCCATTTTTTCCCTTCCTGCTTGTTCTCCATTCACCCCCACATTATACTAAACCACTGTATCCATACAACATCCCAATCAGATCAACATGCACTATTCGTAAATTATTATAGAGCAGCTCCAAATCCCAGTTACCACAACTCTATGCTGCTGAGAAATCTGAGTTGCTTACTTTCTGGTTCATCTGCCAAATCTCTCAAAGATTTAACAGAATTTCCATTCTAATGACCTATCCATTTCCTTCGGTTACAGGCAATTGATATTGCTCAGCCTGGCAGAGAAACAGGAAAGCTGTATCTCAGAATTTTAAAAAGGATGAGTCAACTTTTATTTTTAAAATGGACAAATTTTTAATTTATAGTTTTAACTATGGCATTAATTTTGAGACTCCTTAAGTACACTCTCCAATAAGTCAATTACTTAATTATCTTTGCATGTAAAAAAACAAGGAAAAATAGAAACTCCTAAGTATCTTCAGATGTAGATGACAATGTATAAAACTTTTCTTGCAGGTATTACTATTTAACACACAACAGCTAATAAATTAACGTGGCAATTATTTGTTGTTTTTATTTCTCACCTCACGCCTCCCTCAAATACATATTCAACATTTAAAATACTCCACAGGTTAGCATATGAATTCCGCTTTTCAGCCAGTTAACTCTACCAACAGAAAGAAGCATTTAAAGAGAAAAGCATGAAGATGTTTGAAAGATAAAGTAACTTTTTAAAACAGAATTATCTACCTTTGTTTTCAATTTGGTAACACTTACTGTCCAAAGTGGTGGTAGTATTTCATGACAATTTCAGATTACAAAGTACTTATACAATACTTAGGGAAAAAACTGACATTTTATAGCTAAGAAAATAGCATGCTAGGAAACGTATTTAATACACCCACTGTAAACCCATTTTATAATATGTCTAAATAAAATACATATATATTCACCTGTATTCATTGGTATAATCAAAATCTTGTTTATTATGAGTTGGTTTTAGGAAGTTACATTCTATAACCCCAACTACACCAACACCCATGTTGTTTGCCTGTAAAAGATTAATATAGAAATTAGAAAAAGATGCCAACTTTTATACTGAAACATTCCTATATACAAAAGGAAAAAACAGACTATTGGTAGTTTGGATTTTACAAATCTATTCAATTTAGCAACAAGTTTGTCAGAAAAGTTTACAAGCCACATGAGCTGAAGTTACAAAATTTATTTTGACATGTAGTTCCTCTTGAAAAAAAGGGAATGGTCTTGTATTTTGTACCTATCATGGATGAAAACATACCCAATGTGGATAAAGGAAGGCTTTAAAATAGTTCCAAAGTGGGCAGGTGACAAAAGCTCCCAGGTAAGTATAAAAAAACCCATATTAACAGAGGGCTAGATGTTCAGGGGAAGGGAGGAAGACATGGAAATTTACAATAGGGTCACCAGTCAGGGAATCTGTTCAACATCTCAGATGTCTATGCACAAAGGCAAGGAGTATGGGGAATAAACAGGAAGAACTGGAAGTGTTGGCATATAATAAATTAGCTTATCACAAAGACTTGGTGGGATAAATCTCATGACTGGACTATAGGTATAGAGGGGTATAATTTGTACACAGGACGGACAGGCAGGTGATGTAGCATTATGCAACAAGAATACAGACACTTATTCTGTGGTCCAGAAGGTGGTGAGAGGCAGACAAGTTGAAAGTTTCTCGGTAAAGATAACCAAGGGAAAAATAAGGGTGACATCATGGTATGAGTATATTATAGACACCAAATCAGGAGGAAGAAGTGGATGAGGCACTTCTAAAACAAAACAGAAATATCAAAAACACAAAATCTGGTACTTATGGGGGACATGAACAACCCAGACATCTGCTGGAAAAGTAATACAGGCAAAACAACAAATGTCCAATAAGTTCTTAGAACGTATCAGGGACAACTTTTTGTTTCAGAAAGTGGAGAAAGTAATCATGGGGACAAACATTTTAGACTTGATTCTGACCAATAGAGAGAAATTGGCTGTGAATCTGAAGGCAGACAGCAATTTGGGTGAAAGTGATCATGAAATGCTGATTTCATCATTCTAAAGAAAGAAAGGAGCAAAAGCAGCAGAATAAGGACATAAAAGGTAAGGGAAAATTCCAACTTCCAAGCTAGAACACTAAGTAGCTAATACATTAACTTGGCAATTATTTGTTTCTATTTCTCACCTCACACCGCCCTCAAATCCATGTTCAACATTTTAAATACTCTACTGGTTAGCAAAAAAGCAGACTTTAACACACTCAGAGAACTCATAGATAAAGTCCAATGGGAAGAAAAGCTAAGGGAAAAATGAGTTCAGGAGAGCTGGCAGTTCCTCAAGGTGACAATATTAAAGGCATAACTGCAAACTATTCTGATACTATTCTATCTTTCCTTTGTAAGAGGCCAATAAGGCTCCATCAGGAGCTCTTTAACAACATGAAAATCAAAAAGGAATTCTACAAAAAGTGGAAACATGGTCAAATTGATACGGAGGAGCACTAAAGAACAGCATAAGTATGTAGAAACAAAAATCAGAAAGGATAAGGCACAAAATGAGTTACACTTGGCATAGCACATAAAAGGGAATAAGGGGAGGTTCTTTAAATACCTTAGGACCAAGAGAAATAGAAGAAAAAAAGTGCATCTTCTGCTTAGCAGAGGAGGAGAGCTAATAACTGATGACATCAAGAGAGCTAAGGTGCTTAATGCCTATTGTGTTGCAGTCTTCATTAAAAAGGTTGATGACCACCAGATACTCAACACAATTAATACTGACAACCAGTGGGAAGGAATACAAGCCAAAATAGGAAGAGAACAGGTTAACGAATATTTAGATAAGTTAGATGTATTTCAAGTCAGAAGGGCCTGCTGAAATTCATGCTAGAGTACTTAAGGAACCAGCTGAAGGCATCTCAGAGCTCTTAGCAATTATCTTTGAGAACTCCTGGAGGACAGGAGAGGTCCAAGAAGACTGGAGAAGGACAAACGTAGTACCTATCTTTAAAAAGGGGAAACCAAAGAGGGCCTAGGGAATTATAGACCCGTCAGCATAACTTCAATACCTGCAAAGATACTGGAGCAATTATTAAACAGTCAATTTGTAAGCACTTGAAGGAGAATAGGGTTATAAGGAATAGTCAGCATGGATTTGTCAAGAACAAATCATGCTAACCTGACTTAATTTCCTTCTTTGGTAAGATTACTGACCTAGTGGATGGAGGAACACAGGAGACATGATAAACCTTGATTTCAGTAAAGCTTCTGACACAGTTCCACATGACATTCTCATAAGCAAAGCAGAGAAATATGGTCTAGATGAAATTACTGTAAGATGGGTGCACAACTGGTTGAAAGACTGTATCCAAATGTTATCAGTTTGCTGTCAAATTAGGAGGGCATATCTACTGGGATGCCAATGCGGTCAATCCTAGGTCTGGTAATATTCAATTTTTCCATTAATGGACTTGGATAATAGAGTAGAGAGTATGCTTATAAAATCTGCAGATGACACCAAGCTGGAGGGGTTGTAAGCACTTTGGAGGACAGGTTTAAAATTCAAAATGAGCTTGACAAATTCAAGAATTGATCTGAATTCAACAAGATGAAAGTCAATAAAGACAAGTGCAAAGTACTGCATTTAGGAAGAAAAAAATCAAATCACAACTACAAAATGGGGAATAACCATCTAGGTAGTAGTACTGCTGAAAAAGATCTTGGGTTACAGTGGACCACAAACTGAATTGTCAATGTGATGCAGATTCAAATAAAGTTAATGATTCTGGGGGTGTATTAACAGGACTGTTGCATGCAAGACACAGGAGGTAATTATCCCACTCTACTCGGCACTGGTGAGGCCCCAACTGGAGTAGTGTGTCCTATTCTGGGTACCACACTTTGGAAAAGACATGGACAAATTGGGAAGAGTCTAGAGGAAAGCAACAAAAATGATAAAAAGGTTTAGAAAACCTGACCTATGAGGAAAGGTTAAAAAACTGGCCATGTTTGGTCATGAGAAAAGGCTGAGGGAGGATCAGAGAGTCTTCAATTATGTTAAGGGCTGTTATAAAGAGGACAGTGATCAATTGTTCTCCATGTCCACTGAAGGTAGGACAAATAGTAATGGGCTTAATCTACAGCAAAGGAGATAGGAAAAGCTTTCTAACTACAACGGAAGTTAAACTCTGGAATCCCCATCACTGAAAGCTTTTAAAAACAAGTTGGACAAACACCTGTCAGGGATGGTTTAAGTTTACTTGGTCCTGGCACAGCATAGGGGACTGGACTTAATGACTTTGAGGTCCCTTCCAGCACTAAATTTCTTTGATTCTATAAAGGACAATGGATGTAAAATCTGCCCCCCCCCCTTTTTTTTTTTAAGTATACTCAGAACTGGTAGGTAATGTCCCCCGGGGAAGAAAATCTAAGGGCTAAAAGAGAACTGGAAGTTTCTCAAGGAGACAACATTAAAGGCACAACTTCAAGCTATCCTGATGTGAAGGAAAGAGGAATAATAGTATGGAGTCATGTTGACACCTTCAGGAACTCTTGAATCACCTGAAAATCATAAAAGAATCCTACAGTAAGTGGAAACTTTGTGGTATTCTTTTGTACTTAGCAATTTATCAAGTATATAGGGAGAAAATCAGAAAGGCTAAGAGACAAAATGAATTACACCTAGAGAGCGATATAGAAGACTAAGAAGTTTTTTAAATACATTAGGAGCAGAAGAAAGACGAAGGAAAGTGTAGGTCTTCTACTTGGCAGAGAAGAGCTAACAACAGATATCAGGAAGGCGGAGATGTTTAATGCCTATTTTGCTTCAATCTTCACTTAAAAGTTTAACAGTGACCAGATACCACACAATATTAACAAAGGGGAGGAATACAAGCCAAAATAGGAAAGGAACAAGTTAATGGATATTTAGATATGTTAGATGTATTCAAGTCAGAGGGCCTTATGAAATTCACCCTACAGGTAACTTAAGGTACTAGCTGAAGCAACCTCTAAATCAGTAACAGTTATCTTCAAGATCACATGGAGGGTGGGTAAGGTCCCAGAGGACTGAAGAAGGGCAAACATATTACCTATTTTTAAAAGGGGGAAACAAGGAGGACCTGGGGAATTATAAACCAATCAGCCTAACTTTGATACCTAGAAGGATACAGGAACAAATTATTAAACAATCAATCTATAAGCGCCTAAAGCACAATAGAGTTACAAGTAATCACAACATGGATTTATCATCAAGAACTAATCATGTCAAACCAACTTAATTTACTTCCTTGACAGGGTTGTTAGCCTAGTGGATTGGGGGAAATAGTAGATGTGATATCACTTGATTTTTATTAAGGCTTTTAACACAGTCCCCCATGACCATTTTCATAAGCTAACTAGGCTTTATAACATGAAATTACTATAAGGTGGGTGCAAAAGTGGTTGAAATACTGTACTCAATGAGTAGTTATTAACTGCCCACTGTCACATGGGAAGAACATATTTAGTAGTGTCCTATAAGCGTCAGATGTGGACAAACTGGAGAGGAGAACAACAAAAATTATAGAAGGTTTAGAACCTATAAGGAAAGGTTAAAAGAACTGGACATGTCTTCTTGAGGATTTGGGGCCGGGGGAGAAGACCTGAGAAGTCTTCAGGTATGTTAAAGCTGTTATAAAGAGGACTGATCAATTGTTCATGTCTACAGAAGGCAGGACAAGATGCAATGGGCTTGAACTAAAGCAAGGGAGTTTTAGGTTAAATATTATGACAAACTTTCTGTTTACAAGAGTAGTTAAACCTCTAGTATAGGGAAGGTTGTGAATCCCTATTACTGGAGGTTTAAGAACAGATTGGATAACTTATCATGGATGGGCTAGGTTTTACTTTATCTGACTCAGAACCAGGAGCAGGATTACTTTGAGATCCCTTCCAGCCCTACATTTCTATGATTCTCGAGTCCCTCCTTTCTCCTAAATGCACATTCATGCTTACACTTTGTACATCAAGTTTAGCACTAACGCAATGATTTTTCATTAAGTGCTTAGTACAACTTTCAGTACTAAACTGATGCACTGACACTACATAAACCAAGGATTTTACAAAAGCACCATCAAAATATAACATTTTTAAAAATTCATTATTTTATTACTATTAAATTACTCGATTAAACAAATTAGGTAAACTGTTTTGAATTAAACTAGTTTCTAATTCACAAATATTAACGTTTTTCAAGGTTAAAGTCTTACCTTTAATTGACAGCCAACCCTTTCATAAGCTTTGATCAGTCTGTTTTTGTGATACATCATTATTCCATAATGGTCTTTGTTTCTGCAGTTAAATCCAAAGGTGATTCTTACAGTTTTAGCCTTGTTTTTGGATGTTAAGGATAATTTGATCACCCAAGAGTTTCTTCATACTGAAAGTGCATTAAAAAATGAGCCAATACTTTCAAACTAGAACAATTCCATCAGCCCCTAGGTTTGGTATAGCATCTTAACATGGATATCTGCAACACAACATTTTGTCACAGACAGCCTACTTACATCAGGTCTTCCCATTCAGCATGCAATGATGTACATATCAGTAAAGGATACAGCCAAAAATTTTGGTCTATAAATATCACGTTCAATGTATGCAAGACTTTTGGAAATCAGCTGCGTTTTCACTTTTTGTCCTCTGATAATGATTTGCATTCTTGGCTTCAAATACAAAATACTGCTGTAAGCCTGCAAAGCACATGGTAATTTCTATTATGCAAGCCAAACCAAACCAACACGAATGGTTTATAATACATCCTCTCTCTATATAGAATAAATGCTGCTTAACAACAACCTTGATAATTACTTCCTGTTAAACATTTTGCCTGGAACGGAAATCATCCAATGACTTGAACTGGAATTGGTCTGGATATTGGCAACAGGCTTGCCACTTACTGACTTTTTTTGCCTGCAGCTCCACATGGAAAGACCCAGGCGCAGGCAGGTTTGCAGGGCTGCAGTTAGGGACAGAAGTCCTAGGATGTGTGGAGCCCAGATCCCAGGGTAGGCTGCAGACAGGGTTGCTGACGCCGCCTAGATGCTGAGGGGCTGCATACCACCTCTCCCTGTCGTCTCTGGGCTGTGTCCTGCCCTTGCAATAGGGGCATGGCCTTGGCACTCCCAGCCACTTCCCCTGGCCGCAGGCAGGTTTGCAAGTGGTGGCAAGGAGATGGACTGTTCCTTCACTGAGGAGACAAGCTGATATTGTGGCTTGCCTCATGCAAAAAGGAGCACCACCAGGGTTGGTTGAAAAATAGTGAAAGGTCTTGGGGGTGAACTTTGCTTTACAAGGCATTAAACAAGTCTAGATTCTATACTAAATAGTTAAATAAGTCTAGGTTCTAAATGCATTATGATTTTATTTTATATGTAACCGTTTCCAATATTTCTACTTGCTATCACTTGAATCTTTTTCCTTTGTTAAATAAACTGTTGCTTGTTTTCAATATAAACATATCTAAGTGCTGACTGTTAAACAGAACAGTGATCTGAGGTATAACTGGAAACTGCAGTGTATTGCAGCTGGGAGCACCAAAACTGTGAATACTGAGAGTTTCCAGAGGAACAGAGGCTGGGCACTAGGAAGACATTCATGGGCTTGGAGGTTGGACCACATCACTAACCTGCAGAGAGACAGCAGAGCAAACATAGGCTGAGAAGGGAGTGCTTGTGTTGCCTATGACTGGCAGAGTCAGGAAGCTGACACACAGCCGGCACAGAACAAGGCTTCCTCACACTAAGGGCATGTTGTAGTTAGGTGCCTCACAATCCTGGGCACCCCGGAGAAGCATCACAGACATACTTCAAAAGCAAATGGCTTGGCTTTAAAATATTTTATGGCCACTGCTGCTGTAGTATAATCATTCTCATTGAAAAGAAATATTTGAAACTTACTTTCCAGCTTTGTCACAGTTTTAAGTAAACAGTATACCTACCCGTAGCGAATAGTCACTTTCAGGCACAATCTGGTCCTGTCTCTCTTGTTTTTTATACCCTCTTTTCCCTGTTGCTTCATCTAAATCTTCTGGAATTCTGATGTCGTATTTATCCTTATCAAAATCGAGCTCTGTTTCTCCATCTTTATCTCTGTGGAAGGAAGTCCAAAATATAAATAAAATAAATTAAAAATAATTTAATATAAAATTTAAAATTATAAATAAATAAATAACCCAACACAATTACTGAAGAAGGCAGGGTACCACGGAGGGGTGGAAGAGGAAAAATCTTAGCAGGCAAGTTTGTTTCAGCTGGAGATTCTAAAGTATGGTTTCCTCAAGAGTATGTTCCTTTTTAATCACAGTTCTCTAATATTTACAAGGTAACGCTGCAATGACATTCACTTGTTCTAAATGAATCCTAATACTACTACTACAGAAATACTTCCTAAAATACTCAAGGAGCTGACTGAGGAAATATGTGAGTCATTAACTATTATCTTCGAAAACTCATGGAAGATGGGGGAGATTCCAGACTGGAAGAAGGCAAATACACTGCCAATCTACAAAAAGGGGAATTGAGATAACCCAGGGAATTACAGACCCAGACCATAGTTATCAGTGGTTCACAGTCAAGCTGGAAGGGCATATCAAGTAAGGTCCTACAGGGATCCCTCCTGGGTCCAGTTCTGTTCAATATCTTTATAAATGATTTAGATAATGGCATAGAGAGTACACTTATAAAGTTTTCAGACGATACCAAGCTGGGAAGGTTTGCAAGTGCTTTGGAGGATAGGATTAAAATTCAAAATGGAAAAATCATCTGAAACAAACAATAAAAATCAGTAAGGACAATGCAAAGTACTCCACTTAGGACGGATCAACTGCACACATACAAATTGGAAATGTCTGCCTAGAAAAGAGTACTGTGCAAAGGGATCTGGGGGTTACAGTGGATCACAAGCTAAATGAGAGTCCACAGTGTAACACTTGCAAAAAAAAGGCAAACATCATTCGGGGATGTATTAGCAGGAGTATTGTGAGCACAACACAAGAAATAATTCTTCTGCTCTACTCTGCGCTGATTAGGCCTCAACTGGAGTATTTTGTCCAGTTCTGGGCACCACATTTGAGAAAATATGTGGACAAATTGGAGAAAGCCCAGAGGAGAGAACAGGATATAAACTAGCCATCAACAAGTTTAGGCTTGAAATTAGGCAAAGGTTTCTAATCAGAGAACTGAAGTTCTGGAACAGCCTCCTAAGGCCAGTGATGGGGAGGGCTCTGAGTTACTACAGAGAATTCTTTCCCAGGTGAGTGGGGCAGGTTCTGCGGCCTGCAGTGTACAGGAGGTCAGACTAGATGACCATGATAGTCCTTTCTGACCTTAAAGTCTCTGGGAGCAACAAAAATGATTAAAAGTCTAGAAAAACATGACCTATTAGGGAAGACTGAAAAAAAATTGGGTTTGTTTAGTCTGGAGAAGAGAAGATGGGCAGGGGGTGGGGGGAATATGATAATTTTCTAGTCCAAAGAGATTGTTACAAGGAGGAGGGAGAAAAATTGTTCTCCTTAACCTTTGAGGATAGGAGAAGGAGCAATGAGCTTAAATTGCAGCAAGAGCGGTTTAGGTTGGACATTAGGAAAAACTTCTTGTCAGAGCAGTTAAGCATTGGAACAAATCTCCTAGGAAGATCGGAAAATCTCTCTCATTGGAGGTTTTTAAGGATAGGTTAGACAAATACCTGTCAGGACGGGTCAGTTATTACTTAGTTCTGCCTTGAGTGCAGGAGACTGGACTAGATGACCTATTGAGGTCCCTTCCAGCCCTACGTTTCTATAGGGCCCACTCCTGCAGAGGCACATGGATGGAGAAGTTGACCTAACAAATTTGTTCTCTAATTTCTACTGACTTTGAGAATGTGACTAATTAAGCCTTTTATTTTGCTATGGTAAATTGTGTGGGAAAATTCTGGATTAGATACTGTAAGAGTCAACAAACTAGAATTAAACTTGAAAAGTTCCAGGCATTTTAAGTAGACTACTGCTAGGCCACAAGAAAGTTTAGTTAAGGAGCTGCCTGGTGTCTCACAAACAACCATTAAAATATTAAAACAAATGGGATTTAGCAAGATATCACATTTTAGGGCTAGTTTACAACTGCAAGAGCTTTGCAAGTACAGCAATAACAACAAATCTCTCTAGCAGAGATCCAACTTATTCTAGCAAAAGTAATTATTTTGCTGGCACAGTTAAACTACCTCCTCAAAGGACATACGCTATGCTGACAAAGGTCCTCTGCTTGTATTAACTGTCAAACACAGGGTTTTTTGCTGGCATAACTAACAGACATAGCTATGCCAACAGAACATTGTAGTATAGACCTGGCTTTAGACCCTTTGCCTCTGGCTATTTTACTTGCTCAGTCGTGATAGTTCAGTGGCAATGGATGAATGACCTTGTAACTCTCAAATGTATCCGTCCGATTCCGCATGTTCCCACTAAGTTACAACCAACATCATGCTTATTAGCTTTATAGCTTTAGAGAGTAATTCCACCAAGACTTCTAAAGTCTAGCTGCTTACCACCAAATTCATGCATAGCAAACACTTGTTTTAAGTTCACAAGTTACCAGATACTGGACTTCATCTTACCTTCTAAGGTTCCAAATGATGATTCTTGTTCCCTTTTTCCCCATGATAGCATCAAGCTCTGCCAGTAATTTCTCCTCAGTAGAGAACAAAGAATGTGCCTGGATGGCCTTAAGGCTGGCTTTGTATTCTGGATTAATTATTTGCCGTAAGAACTAAGTTAAAGACTTAAACATTTCACACATTAAAATAAATTTCTAGGTGAGCTTCTTTGGCACAGCCACAGTACTCAGGGCTCTCCCCCCTAACAGGCCTCAGACATGTGTTATGCTGCTAGCTTACTGCTTTTATTCAACCCCATAGCCCTCCTCTCTCCTTATATATATGGAGGACATCAGCACAACTGCAATTTCCATCTCTTGAGAGGGCAAGAAGCACACCTGAGAGGCTCTTCATATCCTACTTTTACACATGCAAGTTCTCTACTTTTTAAGTTTGAAAATAGTCAAAAGGATATGTTGCCTGTTAAATGATACTATAGGAACAATGACATGTTCTGCCTTTGTAGCTTCTAGGAAGGTCTGAGATAACAGGCCAACACTCATGGTCTCTCCATTTTTGGTAAAAACAATCGCATCTTTTCCCAGGCGCATAGATCCTGATTTAAATCCATTTCCATACAGTCCCACTGGAACGCGGCCATTTATTGTAACTTTGTCACTGAAGCCAAAGCTGAAACACATTGTAAGAACATTTTGTAAAAAAGTGTAAACTCACAAAAGATTGATGTCAAAATAGGTTTAAACAGATTATGTTAATCCCTACTTTTGATATCAGTTGACTACAGCATAGCTAAAAGCAGAATTTGCTCAACAACTAGACAAAGGCTGAGGATCAGACTGAGGTTATAATGCTAAACTGCTCCCTAGTGTGATCTATTGCCATCTTTAAATATGTCTAAGGGGTATCATCTGTATGGAATTATACAAAAAGTGCTCCCAAAGCAGTCCAATAGTCAATTATATTTTAAAAGACTGAACTGGACCTTGGTGAACAGTTTTTCCACTTCCCTCAATTGCTTTCGCAATTATTTGTAAACAAAAGTCAACTTTGCATTAGTAAATGAGACAAAGGAGACATTTCATTAAAAGTGATGATCTGTAGTTGTGAGTTAAGGGCTTAATGCTAAATTCACTGCACAAGAAACAATACCTTAGAAAAAAACATGTAAAAAGAAAATATATAACTGTTCATTATAGTTATTCCTCACCCCCTTAATTTTTCTACAATACCTTCAATTTTGAACAATGTGCAAAATCTGAATTCTATTACATTTCACCTACAACCCAATAACTCAAAGAAGCAACTGAACAGTCATATTGGCAGTTAATAGTACTGAGTTAACTACCTTTCAACTTTGGCTACCTGGGTTTATATTCACACAAACCTGAGTTTAGCAGGTATGGCCTCCTCTTCTTCCCCTATCCTATTCCATTTACGGACATTTCAAAACCACATTTCTGTATAGCCGCTGACTCAAAATAGGCTCAGGAACAGACAAATGGAGATGGGTGATTCAGGAACAAAATATACTGCTGATCTTGATGAACACTTGACCAGCATCTGCCTATTGTTTGGATCTAGCTATTAATCTTAGTCTCGCTTTCACAAGCATTAAATTCATTTGCAGATTTGATATAAAAAAATATGCAGGAATGAGCAGAACATTAAACTCAAACTGAAAATTGGAATGATTGTGGGAGACCATAAAAATATCCACAAAACAGTTACCCACCTGAGCATTTTGTGCAATTTCTCTGAAGTCATGCCATTTCCATTATCAGTAAATGTCAAACATATGTTGCCCTTTATTACTGTTTTGTCTATCCAGATCTGTTTAGCATTCACATCTGGATCGTAAGCATTGTCTGAAAATCAGAGAAGTGTGAAATTAACAAGAGCACAAATTAAAATGCTATAGCATCCATACATTCAAAATACATCATTCTGGTGAAAGGCTTATATACCAAAACCTTCTATGAAAATATTTTCCAGGTAAGTGGATTCAGCATATCCCATCTCTACCTCATAAAATATTAAATTCCATACACTTCCTTCCCTGACCCTCCTTTTAAAATCAGTTAAAGCCATTTTTTAAAGTTAAAATATTGTACAAGGTCTACAAAATGAGTGGCTTATAGTTGCTGTTTTAGGATCAAACTTGAAAGTCAGTCCCCACTTAGTACACACCAATTTTTATAATCACTCATATGGACAGCCACCATATTATCTGGGCTGTTTGCTGATGATTTTCCACCACTAATCACTCAGAAAGATGTAGGGTTAAACTATGAGTGCTGGTTGCCAAGTAGCTTTCAGACAAAAGGCTTTTCCAAAGACTAAAGTGGATCTGCCATTTAGGAACCACTTAAACTATTGCTGGCAGTGCTGATGAGCAGCCACTGGAATGGACCTACCACCTTGATTAAATGTAAACCCTACAGAATTTTAGTAATTTACATTAAGGCCCATTCTGAATTTGTGAGTGAAAAAACGTGTAAAAGCAAAAGGTGCATAACAAAGATGTCCTTTATCAATATATTTTGTCAATTTTAATTATGTACATTTCTTCACAGTGTATATATACAGTGGTACCTTGTAAAATTAAACTGTAGTAATACAATACCCTCATTACAGCATCTGCCACAAACTCTAATTTGGGGTGAGGGGTTACAATTTTTTCCTTGCGACTAGCACATACAGTTTTGCAAAGCACTGAACAGCGAGATTTTGCTACTTTGTTTAAAAATTAGCATAGACCCTGAAACAAAAACCATACACTGAAGACGTACTTGATGATGAATGTCAATGCTAGAATTAGAATTAATTTTAGTTTTATTTTCATCTCTTTGATGAAGTCATCAGATTATATGTAAAATATGTAAAAGTTGATTAATAGCCCCCCCAAATTGACTCAATTTTAAAATAAAAGATTAACACCCCTTCACCCCCTAGCAGGAATATCAGCTCACATTAGACTTGAATGAACTATGGTTTTAAACATGTGCAATATGCCCAATGCATGTGGTCAAAAAGAATGAGATCATAAGAAGAGTTGTGTTAAACTTTCAGTGACCCTTCAAAATACCAGTGTTGTATTATTTAAGGTTTGTGCTGAAATAATAGAAATAAAACCTGGTTCATTGGGTACCAGGTACAGTAAGTAATTGTCTATATAAGTTTGTTAAATATATTATAAAAAACTGCTTCACCTGGCCTTAGCTAAGGTCCAATACTTGGCAATGACATCACTTGTTCATTAAAGAGTATTAAAGAAAGTAAACATTGCTAATACCTGCCTGAACAAGTTGTAGCCAACCAATATGGGTATAAGCATCCCTGTAAGCCCTTTTGTAAATATTTTTAATCAAATGCTCATAAGTTTCTTTTTTAAATTATAATACACTGTATTAACACATGTAAGGAAGTTTCAAATATGATTAAATTGAAACTTTTGATTGCTCTCTATGTACCATAGAATCAAAATTTAAAACCTTATTTCCCCTCTACTTTCTATTAAAATAATTATTTTAGCTGAATTTAACTTTTAATGTCAAAGTCACTGCACAATTTAAACAAAAACAAAGGGGTTGAGTATTGAATAAACAAAGCATTGATACCTATAAGTTCTGCAACTGCACTGAACGGCCAAGTGTGACTGGTAGAATTTGTGTGCAAGAACTTTGGACAAAGCTGAAACAAACAAACAAAAAAAGGTTAGTGTTAGCTCAGTTTGTTTCCTTCCACAATATAAAGTGAAAGACAATATCTATTAAATACTGTGACATTTACTGTAGCTATTTTATACAACAAATGTGTCAAGTTACCATACTTAAATATTGGAAATATTCTTCAGTTTTATCATCAATATTCTTCAAGAAAGTGACATGATCAGCAAGATTTAGCTCTTGTTGTTATGCTGTGTTCTGGACTAGAGTCCTCAAGGTCATCCTATGAAGTTGGTTTCTCTTTTTTGGAGAATCTTACATTACTCCTGAGGGAGGTGCAGAGCTACGTACGGTGGCTGAGTGGGGGCACAGAGACGAGTGGGGACAGGAGAGGGGTACAGAGACACACAGGGACAGGGGAGTGGCTAGGTGAGGTCACAGACACATGAGGACGGGGAGAGGGGCACAGGGACGGGAGTGGCTGGGTGAGGGCACAGAGACATTGTGATGGGGCGGCGTACAGGGATAGGGGAGAGACATGGTGATGGGAGAAGGGTACAGGGACACAGACGGGAGTGGCTGAGTGAGGGCAGAGTCACATGGGGGAGGGGGAGCAGAGCTACATAGGGCCAGGGGAGTGGCTGGGTGAGGGCACAGAGACACATGGGATGGGGGCAGATGTGCCTGACTGAAAGTAGGGATCAGCCAGGGTCTGCATGGGGGAAGCTCCCTGACAATCCCTCCCGGCCTCTCCTCCACCCCCTACCCCCCCAAAAAAAACCCTGTTCCATACTTTTCCCACCCATACCCAACAGCCCTCCAAGTTCACTCCCAGGCTCCTTCCCAGCAATTTATTTCCCTCTCCTTCAGCTCCTCCATTACCCCTAACTCCCCCAAGCCTTTGCACTGCTTCTGAGGGGTGCAGGAAATACGGTTCTGTATTGTAGTTTAAATGAATTATTACTCCGAGTTCTGTATTAATATGCCTAGTAAGGAATCTATTTGTCAAAAAACATTTCCTGAATCTTCTTTGTCTTTTGCTACAGGCATACTTGCTGACAGATATTTTGAAATAAATGACCAAAAATAATTGAAACTGGTGTGATTATATTCTGCATATTTTATTTGTCAAAATAACACAATTTTGCAGAATTTTAAAATATTGTGTGCAGAATTTAATTTTTTGGCGCAGAATTCCACCACGAGTATTACATGTAACAAACTACAATTACATGCCCACTGACAGTAGAGGTCATCAGAGGAACCAAACCTCAGCTCTCCAGCACAAGCCTCAACCACTTGAGCTAAAAGAATAATCTTGAGCTTTAGGTATGTAACAAGAACTTATTCTTAATGGGGAGAACCACCAAGAGGAGCAATACACTGGCTTAGGCTACAAATGCTTTGCCAGTGAAGCTATAACAGGGGAGCCCCATAGTGCAGACATAGCATATACTGACAGATGGAGTTTTTCCCACCAGAATTGTAACATCACCTTTCCGAACAACATTAGCTATGCCGACAGAAGCACTCTTCTGCCAGCACAGTTGCATCTAAACTGGAGTTTTTGGTGGCCTGGCTGTGTTGACAGGGGGTACCGTTTTTTCACACGCCTGAAAGACGCCTCTCCCAACTAAACTTTGCAGTATAGACCTGCTCTTAGTGTGTACAATCATGTCCCTGTAGTAACTGGGTCTGTTTGGTGAAGGCTTATTTATCCCTAACCAAATAGCTCCTTTAGGTCAAGCAGTGGTGACTCATGGTTTGGATAGTCAAGCTCCTAGATTCTATCCCTACCAATGACCAGAACAGCTATACCAGAAAACTCTTTCTAGTGTACACAAGGCCCAAGTAACCATGAGCTAGTCACTCTGTCCATTATCCCCATAGATACTATGCTGTTGACCTTTTGCCAAGCAGAGCAGAAATCAGGACCTTGTAGATCAGTTTTCTGTTTGGAGCGGAGTCAGGTATTTTCTTCAGGTAACTTGTTTATACAAAACGCACACCAATCCTATTTCCTTGAATAGGGGTGGTAAATGGCACATAAGCAACTCTCTCTTGCAGAAACTCCAAGTAAAGCATTTCTGCCTGTTTCCAGGACACTCTCATCGATGTAACTGCTTAATTTCTGAGACTTTCTCTCCCTAAACACCCCTGCACTTCTATGAGGGCAGGTCTACACTACACAAACTTGCAGTGGCACAGCTGCCACCAATGCAACTATTCCACAGTAGCACTTCTGGCACAGACATTCTAAGCCAATGGGACCAAGCTCTCCCATTGACTTAACTCCACTTCCATGAGAGGCAGTACCTATGTTGGTGAGAGAGCTCTCCTGCTGACATAGCGCTGTCTACACCAGTGCTTAGGTTGGTATACCTACGTCACAGAGTGGTGTGGATTATTCACACCCCCTGAGTGACAGTTATACCGAAGTAATTCTGTAGTGTAGCCCAGGGCTGAGAAAGTCCTAGTCCCACACTGCTCAGGGAGACCATAAGGCCCGAAAGCTGGGCCATCAATACTTTTATACAGCAGCTCTGCAACACAAAGGCAGCTTAGAAAGGTCTAATCACCTGCACAAAGGACTGTGATTTAGCTCACACAATATCCTTAATGACTTTCAGGGAGTGAAGTATCAGAGGGGTAGCCCTGTTTGTCACTTTTTACAGATCCAGACTAAGGCCATGGCTACACTTGCAAATTTGCAGCGCTGCAGCAGGGTGTGAAAACATACCCTCTCCAGCGCTGCAAATTGCGGCGCTGCAAAGCGCCAGTGTGGTCAAAGCCCCAGCACTGGGAGCACGGCTCCCAGCGCTGTACGTTATTCCCCACAGGGAGGTGGAGTATGGACAGTGCTGGGAGAGCTCTCTCCCAGCGCTGGCGCTTTGACTACACTTAGCGTTTCAAAAGCGCTGCCGCGGCAGCGCTTTGAAGTGCAAGCGTAGCCAAAGCCTAAGGGCTTGGCTACACTTACAAGTTGCAGCGCTGGGAGTTACAGCGCTGGTCATGCAGCTGTGTAGGGCCAGTGCTGGAGTGTGGCCACACTGACAGCTAACAGCGCTGCAGTGTGGCCACACTTGCAGCACTTTCCAGCGCTGTATTGAGAGGTGCATTGTGGGCAGCTATCCCACAGAGCACCTCGTCCCATTTTGGCGCTGAGTATTGTGGGAAGGGGAAGGAAGTGTGCGGGTCATTCCGCTTCCTGTGTGCCATCGCCCCGTGGTGCATCGCTTCACATCCCAGCATTCACTCTTTCCGGCAACGTTTGGCGCCATTGTGAGTGTCTTTCTGTTTTACTCTCTGTGTGAATAGCGATTTCTGTGGCAAATGGAGCCCGAGCTGCTGAGGACTGTGCTGATGAGTGTCGCCAGCACAACACGTTTGGCAGTCGAGCTATTCCTTCAGCTCCAAAGTGACAGTGAGGAGTCTGACGATATCGATATCGATATCGATTCTCCTGCCGCGTGTGACACTAAAGTGCTTGTGGCATTCACGGAAATGCTCAACACCGTTGAACGCCGCTTTTGGGCTCGGGAAACAAGCACTGAGTGGTGGGATCACATCATCATGGAAGTCTGGGATGACGAGCAGTGGCTGCAGAACTTTCGTATGAGAAAAGCCACTTTCATGGGACTGTGTGCTGAGCTCGCCCCCACTCTGCGGTGCAAGGACACAAGATTGAGAGCTGCCCTGACGGTGGAAAAGCGGGTGGCTATTGCAATCTGGAAGCTGGCAACTCCAGACAGCTACCGGTCGGTCAGGAACCAGTTTGGAGTGGGAAAGTCGACCGTTGGAATCGTTTTGATGCAAGTTTGCAAGGCAATTAATCGCATCCTGCTAAGAAAGACCGTGACTCTGGGGAGCGTGCAGGACATTGTGGATGGCTTTGCACAAATGGGTTTCCCTAACTGTGGAGGGGCGATAGATGGGACGCATATTCCTATTCTGCCCCCCCCCCCCACCTGGCATCAGAGTACGTTAATCGTAAGGGGTATTTCTCTATGGTTCTCCAGGCGCTTGTGGATCACCGCGGGCGTTTCATTGACATTTACACAGGCTGGCCTGGAAAGGTGCATGATGCACGCATCTTTCGGAACAGTGGCCTGTTCAGGAAGATGCAGGCAGGGACTTTTTTCCCAGACAGGAAGATCACAGTAGGGGACGTCGAAATGCCCATTGTGATCCTTGGAGACCCCGCTTACCCGTTACTGCCTTGGCTCATGAAACCCTATACAGGGAAGCTTGACAGGAGCAAGGACCGGTTCAACTACAGGCTGAGCCGGTGCCGGATGACTGTGGAGTGTGCTTTAGGCCGTTTAAAAGCTCGCTGGAGATGTCTGTATGGGAAGCTAGACTTGGGGGAAAGCAGCATCCCCGCGGTTATATGCGCTTGCTGTACCCTCCATAATATTTGTGAAGGGAAGGGTGAAACATTCAGTCAGGCATGGACCACCGAGGTTCAAGTCCTGGAGGCTGAATTTGCACAGCCAGAGAGCAGGGCTAATAGAGAGGCCCAGCACAGGGCTTCAAGGATTAGGGATGCCTTGAGGGAAGAATTTGAGGCTGAAAGCCAACAGTAATGTTTGCTGCCTTGCATGGGAGTGAATTGCACTGTCTACACTGTTATTCTATTATCCCTAAAATGATTTGCAGTGCCTCTTTCTTTACTGGGCTAAGGTATCTTTCACTATCTGCTATAATAAAGACTGTTTTCAAAGCCAAGAATTGTTTTATTGAAAAGAAAAAAACTTCCTTGACAGACAGACACACAACATTTCATGAACACAAGAGGGCAGGGGTGTGGGTTGGTGAACTGTACAGTCACAAGTTTGCATATGTCCTGTCTGGAGTGCTGTTTAATGAATCCTGCACTTCAGGATGCATATACTGCATGGTGATGGGGGTTGAGTGCAGAGGGTAAGGGTGGTGGTAGGTATCAGGGCTGGTTGGTGAACGTACAGGTGTTGGAGGCAGCTGGTGGTGGTAAGAACCTGGATGCTGGGGAAAGGTGGTTTGAGCTGACATTGGGGCACAAGGCAAAAAGCTTTGGGACGGGGGGGGCCTGTGGGGCAGCACGGGACTGCTCTGCCTGCATGGCTACGATAGCCTGGAGAGAGTCCGCTTGGCGCGACAGGATCTCTAGCAGCTGGTTTGTGCTTTTCCTCTTTGCCACAGCGTTTCTACGCCAATGTCTCTGGCGGATCATGCTTTCCTTCCTTCTCTCTCCACTCCTTCAATTCTTTACTCTCTCTAGCAGACTGATGAAGAACAGTTTTCAACATGTCCTCCTTGCTCTTTCGGGGATTTTTCCTCAAATTGTGCAGCCTCTGTGTCGTGGTGCATCTGCTCAGCCCAGCAGTCAAGGTCACTGTAGAAAGCCAGAAATGTATACATTTAACAGGGCATCATTGTATTCACTATCTCCAGACATTCTTAGTCCTCAGTTTAGCATTCTTTTACCACACACATAACACAACAGAAGCCACGAAATGGTGAGTGAAGGGTGCTTATAGAGGGAGAAGTGGGGCTTGATTGATAGAGGGGAGCTGGTTGCTTCGGGTAATCTGGAGTGATAGAGGGGTTGAGTGAAGATGCAACTGCAGGGGTGATCTTCACTATCTCCCTATCTCTTCACTAAAGAGTCTCCCAACATTTTTCACAGGAGTTAATCCTGGAAGATGTCTCCCTGCTGCGAGTCACTAGGGAACAGCGGGAGGCTCTTTTACAGCAATGTGGATTCCGCCCTGGGCCCTATGCGGCTTGCCTGTGTTCAGAAATGGTCCCCCACCCCTCGCGGCACAGTGGCGCAGACGTGTCAGCGTGACTGGGACAAGGAACACAGTGGCTCTCCCTATAAACCTGCGAAGGCACATTGCCCACGCTCTGGCTGAAACTTTTGAGGAGATTACCGAGGCCGATTACCGCGACGTGATAGACCACATCAATGGGCTATTCCACATCTAGGCTGGCATGCATGCAGCCATAACCCCCCTTCCTCTCCAGAAACATTTCCACCCAGAAAATAAAAGCCGCTTACCGGTAACCCGCTCCTCTGCTTGTCCTTCTGCAACTGCTGGCTGCTGCGATTGGGTACTTTCCTCCTGGCTTGAGAAGAGCTCCTGGCTGCATGCCTCCTGGAAATCTGGGGTGTCTTCCCCCATCCCAGTAGCTTCACTCGCGTTTTCCTCCCCCCCCCCCGCCGCCTCTGCCTCCGCCTCCTCCTGTCCCCCAGCCTGCTCAGAAGTGTCCATCGTTGTCCTGGGATTGGCAGTGGGGTCACCCCCAAGTATCGCGTCCATCTCCCTGTAAAAACGGCAGGTCGTGGGGGCAGCTCCGGATCGGTGATTCCCCTCGCGGGCTTTGTAATAGGCACTCCGCAGCTCCTTAACTTTCACCCTGCATTGTAGTGCGTCCAGATCATGGCCCCTATCCAGCATGGACCTTGATACCTGCTCAAAGATATCGTAATTCCTACGGCTGGAGCGCAGCTGGGACTGCACAGCTTCCTCCCCCCAAACACTAATGAGGTCCTGCAATTCGCCAGTGCTCCATGCTGGGGCTCGTTTGCCGCGTGGAGGCATGGTCACCTGTAAAGATTAACTGATTGCACTCCACACACACCTGGCTGCAGCAAACAGGAAGGAGATTTTTAAAATTCCCGGGGCATTTAAAGGGCGGGTCACCTGAGGCAAGAGCAGTAGAGTGCAAACTGATGAGCAGAGTGGCTGAACAGGAATTCTGGGATAGCTCCTTATTCCCTGGAGGACAATTAAAGCACTGGTGAGTGTCCACACCTGCTGAGCAGCGCTGGATCACCAGCGCTGCACTCCTTATACCCCAACCGGGATGGGTTTTCAGCCAGCGCTGCAACCAGGGAGTTGCAGCGCTGGTTGTGCCCTGCAAGTGTGGATAGGGTGTAATTGCAGCGCTGGAAAGCCTCCACCAGCGCTGCAACTTGTAAGTGTAGCCAAGCCCTGAGAGTCCCATGGCACCTTATAGACTAACAGACGTATTGGAGTGGGTATTCACCCACATATTGGAGCATAAGCTTTCGTGGGTGAATACTCACTCTAATACGTCTGTTAGCCTAAAAGGTGCCACAGGACTCTCTGTCGCTTTTTTCAGGGAGTGGTTATTGCATGAAATCTTTAACTTCCTATGGAGAGCTTAATCCTGGGTGCTTTTATATTTTTGTATATGTACACACACCTCTAACGGGCAAGCCTCTAGTGTTGTTATAATACTAAAAGGTAGTCCAATGAAAGATATTACCTCACCCAACTTTGTTTCTAACAATATTGCTCATCCCACATGAATGTTGTAAAGCTTGTTTGAAAAGCAATTTTTACATACATGCAAGAGTTAAACAGAACCCAACACACATAACAGGAACATATCCTCATGAGGCATATGCTCGAACCCTTTTCTATTGATTAAATTAAAACTCACACACTGTCCAGCAGAACTCAAAGATTTAACATGTCTTTGGCCTTGTCTTCACTGCAAAGTTAACTTGAGCCATCACACATAAAACCCCTTAATTAGAATGCAGTGGTGCTTTTAACTCAAAATGGCAGTCCCAAGAGAAGGTATAGGCTACCACAGAAGTGAGCATAGCTCATCAACTGTACAACTATTGCAGTGTGGATGCAGGCTAGCTTCACTGTGGTGCCACCATTAGTCCAACACCTTCCAACAATTTTCCCCATGTTCCCTGAAAGGACAGACAAGTTCTCTCACAATGCACTAAGAAATAATTCATAGAGCAGCTTAAATTTCTACATTGCTAAGAATCACAGAATTTGCCCCCAGAAGTTGTAGCACTAATCAATGAGTGAGTATAGTAACTCCTCACTTAATGTCATCTCAGTTAATGTTGTTTCGTCACTGATCTATTAGAGAACATACTCATTAAAAGTTGTGCAGTGTTTGCATATAACGTTGTTTGGCTGCCGCCTGTTAGCAGGTGGGGGCTTGGAACAAGGGTGGGCCGGCAGCCCCCCCATCAGGTCCCCTCCAACTCATTCCACGGATCAGCAACTCCCCGCTCCTTCCCCGTGTCTCCTGCCTACAGGGCTGCGTCCTCGCTCCTCCCACCCCGAACCTCCTGAACACCACAAAACTGACTGCTGTGGGCGGGAGGCACAGGGAAGGAGAGGGGAGGCTGCGCTAACTAAAACCTCTCCAGCGCATCATCAAGGATCTACAACCTATCCTGAAGGACGATTTGTCACTCTCACAGACATTGGGAGACAGGCCAGTCCTCGCTTACAGACAGCCCCCCAACCGGAAGCAAATACTTACCAGCAACTACACACCACACAACAAAAACACTAATCAAGGAACCTATCCTTGCAACAAAGCCCGTTGCCAACTCTGTCCACACATCTATTCAAGGGACACCATCATAGGACCTAATCCAGGCCTGCACAACTCGTAAAGCAGCGAAGGCCATATTAGCCAAAGAAAACAGCTGAGGGCTGAACCCCCCTGGCCCCGCCGCCCCCACTCCAACACCGCCAAGCCCCCCCGAAACAACACACACCTCAGTGCCGCTCCCCACCCCCCCCAGCACCGTCCACCCCATGGAAACAAACCCTCCTTCCCCAGCGGTGGCCCACCGAAACAGCGGTACTGAACCTTGGTAATATGTTATAGCGGACCCCTAAGGTAGTATAATTAAGGTAAAAGAAAAATGTCTTTTTGCTAGAAGTAGAATAAGATCTTCCACCAACTTTGTAATCAATTGCCCTATTGAATGAATGAGGTGTGAATGAGGAAGGCATGGAAGACAGGCACCGCCAGACAGCTGCAACCTTTGGAGACAGGTTGGGAGCCAGACCAGATCAGTAGAACAGGTCAGCCACTGACTCCTTGCTCGCCTCCTCGGCCCCCCACCCCCGCAGCTCACCTACTCAGCCCTGCCACTGCCCACCCGCCCCCTCAGCCCCCTCTCCCCCGCCGCCAGCTCACCTGCCCTCCCCCGCTTGCCTCCTCAGCTCCCCTCCCTCACCCACCACTTGCCTACTCACCCCCCACGGGCCGCACAATGAGCCCACCTACTCAACCCCCCCTCTTCCGGGTCACACAGTGAGCTCATGCGGGCCACATGCGGTCCCCGGGCCGCATTTTGTGCAGGCCTGACCTAATCACATCAGCCACACCATCAGGGGTTCATTCACCTACACATCTACCAATGTGATATATGCCATCATGTACCAGCAATGCCCCTCTGCCATGTACATTGGCCAAACCAGACAGTCTCTACGCAAAAGAATAAATGGACACAAATCAGACTTCAAGAATTATAACATTCAAAAACCAGCTGGAGAACACTTCAACCTCCCTGGACACTCAATTACAGACCTAAAAGTCACAATTCATCAACAAAAAAACTTCAGAAAGAGACTCCAAGGAGAAACTGCTGAACTGGAATTAATTTGCAAAATGGACACCATCAAATTAGGCCTGAAGAAAGAATGGGAGTGGATGAGTCATTACACAAACTAAAACCTATTTCCCCATGCTAATTTTCCCCCCTAGTGTTACTCACATCTTCTTGTCAATTGTTTGAAATGGGCCACCCTGATTACCACTACAAAAGTGATTTTTCCTCCTGCTGATAATAGCCCACTTTAATTGATTTGTCTCAGAGTTGGTAAGGCAACTCCCATCTTTTCATGGCGGGTGGGTGGGTGGGTGGATGGATGTGTTCCTACTGTATTTTCCACTCCATGCACCTGATGAAGTGGGTTTTAGCCCACAAAAGCTTATGCCCCAAATAAATTTGTTAGGCTCTAAGGTGCCATGACTACTCCTCATTCTTTTTACTCTTACAACAGTTACATTTTCCCCTCTTTTCCAACTTTATAAGCTTAATTCTGCTCATCTTTATTTTCCACTTGTTTATGACAGATGGAATCTGGAATTTTAAATTGTATTATCACACACCTTACAAACTTTTTCTAGCTTTGTACATAACAGTCCAGATGAAAATAAACCATGGAGCCATCTGCACTAACGGTACGTACCTAGCACAAAGTGCATATTTAGCAAACTTCAACAGAACATACATCTTGCTTTTGACAGATTCTGCATATACAAAGAACAGAGATTACAACAATTTAAATACTAGTGAATTTCCACAATAAAACTGAGCATGAATAGGCAAGATTCTTGGAGATTTTAACTAGTTCAATGCACTGACAATGTGAACATTTGAGACTATAAATGTTTATCTTCTTTCACCTATTCAGTTCCATACTTCTAAATAAATAGGTTTCTGAATCTTCATCTTCCTAATTATAATTTTACTTCATAGATACAGTAGTAACGTTAACAAAACTTCCATTCTAAAAAAATTCAGAGCCACTATAGATTTTAAGTTCCTTCTGCAAACAACTAACAGGGCTGAGTTTTGAAAATAAGATTTGTTTGTTTTGATTATCTTATTCACTGTATTTGAATGGCATTCAATTGTGCATGAAGTTTTAGAATCATTTTTCTTTTGGAAGGACCCAAATATTAGAAAACAAGAATACTAGGGTTGCCAACTATCTAATCACAAAAACCCAAACACCCTTGCCCTTCCCCGAGGAACTGCCCTCCCTCCATCACTTGCTCTCCCCCACCCTCACCGGGCTGGAGCAGAGGGATGGAGACCAGGGGGGATGCATGCTCTGGGCTGCGGCTGAGGGGTTCGGAATGTGGGAGGGGCTCCAGGCTGAGCCTGGGGTAGGGGTGCAGAACAGGGTGTGAGGTGCAAGCTCTGGGAGAGAGTTTGGGTACTGGAGGGGGCTCGGGCAGGAAGTTTGGGTGCAGGAGGGGGCTCCAGGTGGAGAGGGTGAGGGCTCCAGTCGGGAGGCACTTATCTCGGGCAGCTCTGGGGCAAAGGCAGGCTCCCTGCCTGCCCTGGCGCCACACCACTCCTGGAAGCAGCCAGCACATCCCTATGGCACTTGGGTGAGGGGCAGCAGGCTCCATGCTCTGTCCACACCCACAAGCGCCGCCCCTGCATCTCCCATTGGCCACAGTTGCCAGACAATGGGAGCTGCAGAGTCAGCGCCTGGGCAGCACACGAAGCCCCCCCATACCCAGGGGTCATAGGAACACGCTGGCCGCTTCCAAGAGCATTATGGGGCCAGGGCAGATAGGGAGTCTGCCTTAGCCCCATTGCAGCTCCCAACTTTTACTGGCCTAAAATCTCCCGGTTTGGTTTCGTAGCCTCTGGGATATAGAACCTGATACCAGGAGACTCCCAGCAAAACCGGGAGAGTTGGCAACCCTAAATATTACTAGTCATTTTTAAACATCCAGAACTGAGAAGTGATTTGGTCAACTGGTTTTAGCCCTTGGTTATAGCCACAGCCATAGACAATGCTAGTTGCCACTATCATGGTTAGCTGTGCCTTTGACCCCTTACTGATCTCTCTAAGTCCGCTTCTCAGATCTCATGCCTTCTCCTCTGGACAATTCTGCCATATCCCACTCATAGAATGGGTCCTAGGCTACAGTAGCCTGCATATCAACTGTGTTTACCCAACAGATCTAGCTAGTTTGGTGCCTACTGTCCTTCCTTTGGGAATCTGTTCCCAATGGATTACAGTGGCCCAAAATGAGGTTTCTTAAAACAAAGTATTCTTTAGGCTCAACAGTGGAAACACAAAGAATAGCATAAGAGAAAAAAGTTTTTTTAAAAAACAGAGGAGGAGATAAAACCGGCCTGGATCCTCGGGAGGGAACTTACAGCCCCACTTCCTCGAGGGCGGCTGGCACATCAGAAAGCATTTAATGAAGGCAGACAAGGACAGGTCTAACCACTGGCTCTGAGCTGCACTCAAGGGCTCTCGTTTAAAGCCACGTGAGGACAAACCCACTGAGCAGAGATGTACGACTGTGGCTTGCAGGAGCCCGCTGCAGCCTGGCATGGCCCCCACGCCCTGCTGTGTGTCGGGACTCGCCTTCATATACACACACACTCCTTAAGAGACTGTGTGCTCCCAGCTCACCTAGACAGCCCCATACAAGCTCTACATGCCTATCTTATCTAAACCCAAGTTCTGTTGGTGAGAGAGACAATCTTTAAAGCTACACAGAGCTCTTTTTCAGATCTGGAAAAGGTACTGAGCCCTAGCCTACACTAGGGACATATGCGGTTATAACTATGTCACTCAGCAATACAGTACACACCAAACTTCCTGTGTATACAGCCCTATGTCAACAGGAGGGCTTCTGCCTCCCGGTACCTGTACCTGAAGTGCAGACAAGCCCTCAGAGTGTCACAACTGAATACAAGATAGTTCAGCATAAATTGTTAGCACATATTCTAAGGGACCATTCAAGGTGAAGTAGCCCATTCACATCCATATGTCATATGACAAAAAGTAGGGTTAGTAGTTACCGATTACTGTAATAAGCCATGAAGCCAGTGCCTTTATTACAACTATGATTTTTAGTGTCTAACAAAATTATGAATTTAAGCTCTCACTCATCTTTTGGAAGTGTTGTGCAGGTTTCCTTTGAGATATAGAAAGATCGCTTCATGAAAAGTGTTCACAACTGATATGGCATTTTTGTCTCTTTTCTTTGTCCAAAAGAAGTTGGTCTAAATAGAAGATATATTACCTTGCCCACCTCGTGTCTCTAATACCAGAGAACCCACACAGCTAAAACAATTCTGCATAGTATCTATGCCTTTCCATCACATGAGAAGGGCACAGGAAAGCCTAGCTGTTTACTAACCCTGCAGGTGTCTGTGGTGCCAACAGGTTTCCCCCTTAAGAGGTCCCCGACAATTGCCTACCCCACTGAATGATCATGTCCTTTTAAATCTAGCCAGTGTTTTTGTTCTCCTCCGCCTCCCAATCTCGGGCTTCCTGCCCAAACCTGTCCTGTGACCTCCATAGGCAGGGCCAGAGCATCAAACCGAAAGGCGTTTGCAGTGTCTCCCAAGTCCCCCTCCCCGAAACACTTGAGGGACGCCTCAGCTCAACTCATTACCCCGCCTTCCTGTTTCCAAACAGCCCCGATGACACCGCCCACAATAGCCATGCGATGACCATCCCCGCGGCCAGACGGGCACAGAGCGCCGAGCCCCTCCCGGGCCCCCCCGGCAGACCGTGGAAACGCCCCTCCAGGGCCCTTCCCCGCCCACCCGGACTCCCCAGGGCGGCGCGGACCGAGCCCCCGGCCCGTCTCTTGGGAGCCGCCAGGAGGCTCCGCGGTGTTTTGGTTTTCGGAAGCGCAAGTTTCCCTGCCCGGGGCCAGGCCTCCGCCCGCCCCCCACGCCGGGCTCGGCCCCACACGGCTCGGACTGGGGGTGCGGGCGGCTGGAGCAGCAGCAGGAGCAGCCCCCAGGGAACGGGCGCGAGGGGGGAGGCGGGAGAAACCAACTCAGTCCCCCCGGGGGCGCCCGGCCGCTCACCGCGCTGAGGCGAATCCCGCTCTGAGTCTGCGCCGCCATCTTAGCTCCGGTGCAAAACTAACGCAGCAGCAGCAGCGGAGCCGCCCCACTCCCCTCCCAACCCGCGCCCCTCTCCGCCTCGAGCACTTCCGGGGCGGGGCCGGCCACTTCCGGCCCGAGTTGGGGGCGGGGCGCTGAGGAAGAGCCGCGAGGCGTCAGCCCCGCCCCCGCCTGCGGGGGTGGGGCGGGGGCGAGGGCGAGGCGCCGGCGGTTCGTGCCCCCAGCTCGTGCGCAGCTGCGGGGCGGGCAGGGGGGAGAGGAGCCGAGCTCAGCCTGTCGGCCCCGCCCGCCCCGCCCCGCGGGAGAGCGGCTCGCGGACACCCCGCGGCCGTAACCTGACCCCGCCCCTTGCGCCCCGCGTACGCACCCGCACACCCCCCCCGCCTGCAGCCCCTTGGGTCTGTCCCCCGGTGCAGTCTCCGCTCCGCCATACACACAGCCTGGGTCCAGCCATCTTCCCGCCCATACATCCCTGCATGCCCCGTCTACACACACACACCCGTCCTCTGTCCACACTCTGCCCTGTACACATCCACCCTATATCCCCTGCATGCCCACACTGTGTGCACACCGACCCCTGCATGCCCACACCCTGTGCACACCCATCTCCACATCTGCACACACAACCTGCATGCACCTACCCCCATATCCCGTGCACGTGCACACCCAACCCCACGTACCCTGTAGACACACCCTGTACACTCTCACCTGCATGCACACCCTCGTACACATCCCCCCACATCCCTTGCATACACACACCTTCGTACATATCCCCTGCACACACCCTCGTACACATCCACCCCCACATCCCTTGCACACACACATACCCTGTGCGCACACCCATGACATCTGCACACACACATCCTGTGCACACCCAGCGCCACCTCCCTTGCATGCACACACCCTGTACACATCCATCCACACATTCCCTGCACACATGCACGCTGTGCACAGACTCAGACACATTGTTTGAATGTTGCCACATTCAAGGTTTTCCTGTGGAATTGGGCAATTTAATGCATGCCAGTAATATTTTTTGAGCAGTCACGGGTTGCAGTATTTTGAGCAAGTTTGCTTATAGTCTGCTACCTTTGGGGCTAATTAAATTTAATTAGATGATATATAGTATATAAAATGTATTTGTGGCACCTTAGAGACTATCAGATTTATTTGGGCATATTTGGGGGCTGAAGGTGACGGCTAATGCCGTCCTGTTACTTTCTTTGTTGGGCCTGTCCTGGAGTAGGTGCTATGGGTACCTGCATGGTCCCACAGTATGCCAACATTTTTATAGCTGACTTAGAACAATGCTTCCTCAGCTCTCGTCCCCTAACGCCCCTACTCTACTTGTGCTACATTGATGACATCATCATCTGGACCCATGGAAAAGAAGCCCTTGAGGAATTCCACCATGATTTCAACAATTTCCATCCCACCATCAACCTCAGCCTGGACCAGTCCACACAAGAGATCCACTTCCTGGATACTACAGTGCTAATAAACGATGGTCACATAAACATCACCCTATACCAGAAACCTACTGACAGCTATACTTACCTACATGCCTCTAGCTTTCATCCAGACCACATCACATGATCCATTGTCTACAAATGCATTTGCTCCAATCCCTCAGACAGAGACAAACACCTACAAGATCTCTATCAAGCATTCTTAAAACTACAATACTCAGCTGCTGAAGTGAAAAAACAGATTGACAGAGCCAGAAGAATACCCAGAAGTCACCTATTCCAGGACAGGCCCAACAAAGAAAGTAACAGAATGCCACTAGCCGTCACCTTCAGTCCCGAACTAAAACCTCTCCGGTGCATCCTCAAGGATCTACAACAGGGATTCTCAAACTGGGGGTTGGGGCCCCTCAAGGGGTCGCAAGGTTATTACATGGGGGGGTCGCGAGCCGTCAACCTCTACCCCAAACCCCGCTTTGCCTCCAGCATTTATAATAGTGTCAAATATATTAAAAAGTGTTTTTAATTTATAAGGGGGGGGGTCGCACTCAGAGGCTTGCTATGTGAAAGGGGTCATCAGTAAAAAAGTTTGAGAGCCACTGATCTACAAACTATCCTGAAGGACAATCCCTCACTCTCACAGATCTTGAGAGACAGGCCAGTCCTCGCTTACAGACATTCCCCCAACCTGAAGCAAATACCAGCAACTATACACCACACAACAAAATCACTAACCCAGGAACCTATCCTTGCAACAAAGCCAGTTGACAACTTTGTCCACATATCTATTCAAAGGACACCATGATAGGACCTAATCCCATCAGCCACAACATCAGAGGCTTGTTCACCTACACATCTACCAATGTGATATATGCCATCATGTTCCAGCAATGCAGCTCTCTCATGTACATTGGCCAAACCGGACAGCCTCTATGCAAAAAAATAAATGGACATAAATCAAACGTCAAGAATTATAACATTCAAAAACCAGTTGGAGAACACTTCAACCTCCCTGGTCACTCAATTGCAGACCTAAAAGTCGCAATTCTCCAACAAAAAAGTTGCAAAAACAGACTCCAAGGAGAAACTGCAGAACTGGAAGTAATTTGCAAATTGGACACCATTAAATTAGGCTTGAATAAAGGCTGGGAGTGGATGGGTCATTACACAAAGTAAAAACAATTTCCCCATGCTAATTTTTCCCCTACTAAAAGCAACAAAGAATCCTGTGTCACCTTATAGACTAACAGACGTTTTGCAGCATGAGCTTTCGTGGGTGAATACCCACTTCTTCGGATGCAAGCCCGAAGAAGTGGGTATTCACCCACGAAAGCTCATGCTGCAAAACGTCTGTTAGTCTATAAGGTGCCACAGGATTCTTTGTTGCTTTTACAGATCCAGACTAACACGGCTACCCCTCTGATACTTTTCCCCTACTGTTACTCACACCTTCTTGTCAACTGTTTGAAATGGGCCATTCTGATTATCACTACCAAAGTTTTTTTTCTCCTGCTGATAATAGCCCACCTTAATTGATTAGTCTCATTAGAGTTGGTATGGCAACACCATTTTTTCATGTTCTCTGTGTATATATATCTTCCTACTGTATTTTCCACTGCATGAAGCTGATGAAGTGGGTTTTAGCCCACAAAAGCTTATGCCCACATAAATTTGTTAGTCTCTAAGGTGCCACAAGTACTCCTTGTTCTTTTTGCTGATACAGATTAACATGGCTACCACTCTGAAACCTAAATATATATATACTGTATCAGGGGCTCTCCTTACAGGATCTCGCTGCCCGCTGGCTTTTCCTGGCTGAGGTGAGATTTTCAGCCACAGGTTGAGCCGTGAGCTGCGGCCATGGTGAGTGCAGGCAGCACTTACTGGCTCTGTTGCTCCCTGGTGGGACATGAGCTGGATGTGCAGGGCCTTTGTCATGGCCTCTTCCTGCCGGGGGGGTTCATGTCTACGTCCCAGGACCAAACTGCCTGGCTCTGGGTCCCTGACAGGTGAGTGCTGAGGAGAGCAGGGGGGAATGAGTTCTGCAGGCACATGTGGGGGTGACCAGGCACCTCACTGTTCTGATCCCCTCTCTGCTTTTGGTGGCCTTTGCTACAAGCAGAGGACATTTGGGCTCCTCTAAGGGCTCATTTTAGCTCAATATCTCAGAGTGCTTTAAAGACGCCACATTTGCCATCACTCATATAAATGTGAATCCCATTTTACAAATGGGATTATTGAAGCTGTGAGAAATTAATGTGATTCTGTAAGCTTAGACTTTTAAAATAAAATCATGTTTTTGGCAGAGACTATTGTTCTGAATTTTTAAATTTTTTTCCACAGGTCTTTTAAAAGAGTATTTCTGCTTTGTTTAATGTCCATGATGGTCTCTTCAGCAAGATAGAAACTGATTATACAGGTACTGTATACACTGATACTACGTATACACAAAGTACAGTCTAATGCACAAAACAAACTGAAAAAGAAAAAGAGAAACTTTTTTTGGTAACTTCTTTCAGTTAAAAATATCTTAGGTGTTATAAACAACTGTACAATGCTGTCTGTAAGTAGACTTGCCAGGGTTACACTGTGAATCATTGAATTGAAACTAAAAGAGCAAGTCAGGAATTGAAACAGAGAGAGTTGTTATAATTGGTAGATGTACTGCTTTGTAGTGTATACTTAGAGCAGCAGCATCTTATCTTATCTCCTGCTGTGTGTACTGTTTAAAATTATGAACCATAGCCCTGATTTACTGGGTATGCACTTTCCTTTCCTAATGGAGAATGGAAAGAAAAGCAATTGACAAGTTTGTCTGAATATTTTGCCTGGTGGCTGTCATATAAAACTGTGATTTGGGTGAGGGAAACTATAGAGAGCCTGTTAAACACATTTGTCACCGAAGGGAGAGAATCTTACAATTTCCTAACACATTTATCACAAAGGAAGGAGTTGTCCTTGTGATGTTATTGACAGGAATTGTGACCATATAGATCATTGTTGCACCTGGTCTTGTACAGAGGAGGCCAAGTGGGGTGTCTATGGAAAGGTTGTAGTTTGCTGGTTATAATTATACTGTCTCTAAGTGTGTATTATTTTTGCATTTGAAGTTATGAATATTGGCTATGTACTTGTTTGATTTTAAGTAGCCTCAGGGAAGCATTTGGTCAGCTTCTTGAGAAAAGACTATTCTCAGTTAGTGCCCAGTCAAGAAACACTTAAGCTGACAATGGACTTTGAGAGACGCCAATCCACATCTGAGCTTAACGTCGGCCTGTAAAGAACTGAGTCATGCATGGACATGTGACTTGCCCATGTGACTGCAAAACTCCATCTTGTAGCTATGATTCTGCATAGGAAAACACAAGGGGTTTCCACCCACAAGAGAGACTATATAAGGCCCTCCATTTTGTCTTTAGCTGGCACAAAAGATAGCCTCTCCACCCCAAAGAGATGCCTGAAAGAAACTGGAATAAAGGACAGTAACTACCTGGGTGTGAGTGATTGCTGGACCCAGACTAGGAGGAAGTCTAGTCTGTAAAAGAGGCTTATTGGAACATTTCTGAGGGTGAGATTTATCTGCATTTAGTTTCTTAGTGTGTTAGGCTTAGACTTGCGTTTTTTATTTTATTTTGCTTGGTAACTTACTTTGTTCTGTCTGTTATTACTTGGAACCACTTTTTTGACTGAGTATGGGGTTGCTACTGTGGGGGTATGTAAGGGTTAAATAAACACCTGGGTAACCACTATCATGGTAATAGGGAGTAAGGCACAGGTAAGCACTATTTCTTTGCTTGATAGATAAAGTTGCCATCCTTTTCCCTTCCCTATTGCTTGTAAAGGATAGATAAGCATTGCAGCTGCATAAGGAATATGGTTGTCTGAAGGATACTCTTTGTGTGGAAAAAGTGTTATCTCCCCACTTCTTTCCTCTCACAGCTACATAAATGAGCTCAGGGTCACGGCTTCTTCCTCCCCTGTGAACTACTGATTAAGGGAATGTGTGGCTACAATTACTGCAAAGAAATGTATCTTCAAGGCAAAAATGTCTGTATAATATGCTTAATGCTGTAAACAAGGGCAGGTATAATTATATTCAGTATATAGCTATTAATATTCATTATATGGTCATTCATATTATTAAATAAGGGTTTTGGGGGTGTTGTAGTAAATGTGAGTATTTACATGTTAACTTAAATAAAAGAGTGTGATGTGATTAATTTGGGGGTTACTCAACAATTGGGTCGAGGAGAATAAGTACCACAATAAAGAAGTCTGTTTACTCAATCCACCTCTGGGTCCTCCTGCTCCTTCTTTCCATCTCTAACAGCTACAACCCTTCATTCTGCTTCTTTTTGGTAAAGGAGAGGTTTAGCTGAATATTAATTGTGTTGTGACCTCTGTATACATGCAGTATTTGTGAGGTTGGAGGAAGGGGAGGGGAAAGGATCATGATTTTTATAAGAGAGCCTTTGCAGCGTGGGGTTAAATAACATTTGTCACTGATTGCTGTGCTTCTGAGACATTCAGAGCCAGGAGGGAAGGTTGTAGACACAGCTGCATACAGTACCTGGGAAGTACAACATTAAAGTTGTTTCATGTTCAATACATAACAACTTCATTCACCATTGTAGTCGAAAGAGAGAGCCTGAGACCATGAGGCCAGGTATAAGGAGCCTGCTGAGATAAAGCAGAGTTAACAAGTCTCAGGCCAAGTCAGGCCCTGCTGTGTTACAAAGCAGATGCTGCCTGCTTGCAGGTTCACTGTCCAATATATGAAATTGGGAAGTGGCACTGCAAAAACACAAGCACTCCTAGGCATTAAGTATTCATGTAAATACATTCCATAAGCGTAGTACCAGAACACCCCGATACAAGGTTATGATTTAAACACACTTCCTGAAGATGATACAAAGACACGTTGACACCCTCTTAAAGATAAGGCAGGATGACACTGTGATGAATAGAGATATTTTGATTGAACCAACTTATACAAGGTAAAGGGTGGTAACTAACCATGTCAGAGGGGCAATATGTAACTTGTTTATATCAGTGTATAAAAGAACTGTCACAGAGAGAACGTCTTTGTCCAGCCAAGGTGGGAATGGAAAGTCCCGCCATTCACTGAGCTGAGTCCATTGTAACAGGAATACGTCTTAGTATCCTTGTAGCATCTGCCAAGTGCTATTACCATGCTTTGTTGACAATAAACCTGGCCAAGTGCCTTCACTACAGAAACTGAGTCTGAGTCTTTTGGGCAGTTTGACTGGAGCCTGCTGTACCAGCTATCTGGCTAGAGCCAGTGCAGCATGCAAAGAGAACACACATGCAGCTAATGACTAACTACAGCCTTTTTTTGTTTGAGACATCTGCCAACCCCAGCTGGGTTACAAGTACACCTCTACCCCAATATAACGCGACCCGATATAACATGAATTCAGATATAACACGATAAAGCAGCGCTCTGGGGGGACGGGGCTGCGCGCTCCCGCGGATCAAAGCAAGTTCCATATAATGCGGTAAAAATTTAAGGCTCCCGAGGACAGCATTATATTGGGGTAGAGGTGTACCAATATTGGGGTTCTTGATTTTGAATTTGATTGTTGTCTCATAGCTTTTTTGCTAATGTGGATGAACTCCTGCTGGGGCTTGTAGGGTTTTTTTTTAATCATACCTATACTAGGTATCTAACGAAAGCTGTTATTGGGTGTACAGATCAATTTGTTAATTAAAAAAAACCCCTTTGTTTCAATAAATGGATTTGGGCTAGTTTTCAACCAGTGACTTTGTCTATTAACGCAGTAGAAATCTGACAACCCTTTTATTATGTAACATGTTAGAGTGGGTGGGTCCTTACTTTGCATGTTTGCTTCAGTGTTACTAAGTGGTGAAAGGTTGGGGAGGTGATTGGGTCTTTGGAAAGCATCAAAAATGTATTACGTAAATTATGGACAGCCTGCCCACACCCTGTACATGCCCACACACATCTTCTGTATACACTGTATCCAAAAACCCTTCAACGCCAACTGGCAAAGGGGTTACAGCAATGTCCTGATTCTGATACGTACATTCTGGCTCATCAACGAGTATTATGTGAGATCTCAGATGAAAGCCAGGGTCACACTGATTATTAATATCATTGTGAAATGTATGTATAAAGAAGTTATGCATATACCTCAAAATATTTTCTTCAAGGTATGAATCACCAGCATTGATGGAAGAACTGGTTTTCTGTCAGACAAGAGATGTTTATTCTGTCCATTCACATGTGCACTGAGTATTGTCTCATTTACAGTGGGCTTCTTATAACCAGTTTGAACTGGATGCAAATGAAAGATTGTGAGGACTTCAGAGTTAAAAGATGTAGCAGGAAAAGCAGGAGAAGGAAGGTTTCAGAGTGGTAGCTGTGTTAGTCTGTATCAGCAAAAACAACAAGGAGTCCTTGTGGCACCTTAGAGACTAACAAATTTATGTGGGCATAAGCTTTCATGGGCTAAAACCCACTTCATCAGATGCATGGAGTGGAAAATACAGTAGGGAGGTATAAATACACAGCATATGAAAAGATGGGAGTTGCCTTACCAAGTGGGGGGGGTCAGTCAACTCCCATCTTTTCATATGCTGTTTATTTATACCTCCCTACTGTATTTTCCACTCCATGCATCTGATGAAGTGGGTTTTAGCCTATGCAAGCTTATGCCCCGATACATTTGTTAGTCTCTAAGGTGCCACAAGGACTCCTCATTGCTTTAGGAGAAGGAAGTGTCACGCTGTAGGGAGTGGCTCACCTCAGATTAGACTGTCAAAAACAGGGCAGATGCACCAAACTGCTGGTGTGTTCTATACTTAAATTTCACCAAGCCAGTAACAAATACGAACTTCTTGATCACTGACTTTTTTACCCTGGAGTCACAGACAGTCCCCTTAGACTCTCCAATCTATCTTGCCACCCAGTGATAAATGGCCACTTACACCAAAAATTACACCACATTCAGGTGGCTTCCAGTCCCAAGAGACCTGTCGCTTACCCCAGATTAAATGGTATCCTAGAACTTAAACCAAAGACAGTGCCTGTAGCCAATCCTGTAATAAACTATAAAACAGTTTATTAACTAAGAGAAAGAAATGGGAGTTATTTAAAGATTAATGCAAGCAAGTACATACACACACAAATGAGTTACCATTTAAATCCTAAGAGTAATAGAGTTGTGATCTCTCAATTCAAAGTGTCTTTCAGGGCAGACCCAGGAGGCAGGTCCTGGAGCTCACCTAGCTTCAGTTTAGAGTCTCTGGCACTTCAAAGTTCAAAGAGCCAAAAAGATGTAGTTTCTTTTTGTCAAGGGTTTTTATTCCCTTCCCCCAGAGTTCAAGATGATGGGACAAGTTCATGTGCCGGTCTCCTCTTTATGGGGGGGGTGAGCAGTCAAAGTATTTTGCCCTCTGATGTTCCACAATGGTTTGTCTGGTGTCTATAGGCATTCTTCTGTGGACAAGACATCACACCTCCTCTGGCAAACTAGTATTTCACACTTGGGTAATGTTTCTCTCCTGACAGTGGGGGTTTACAGTTACAGAGCAAACACTTAACTATCACCTTATAACATGGGATATAGATATTATAAGTGAGATTAATGCATACAGCAACATACAAACATTTCATAGAGT